>NC_092872.1:185219030-186454530 GCF_028372415.1 Notamacropus eugenii
CCCAGCCAATACCACTGCTAGGTCTATATCCCAAAGAGATCATAAAAATGGGAAAAAAGGACTCACATATACAAAAGCATTTGTAGCAGCTCTTTTTGTGGTGGCAAAGAAGTGGAAATTGAGAGGATGTCCATCAATTGGGGAATGGTTGAACAAGTTATGGTATATGAATGCAGTGGAATACTATCATGTTATAAGAAATGATGAGCAGGAGGACTTGAGAAAAACCTGTAAAGACTTATATGAACTGATGCTGAATGGAATGAGCAGAACTAGGAAAGAACATTATACACAATAACAGACATATTATGCAATAACTGACTGATAGATTTGGCTCTTCTCAGCAATGTAAGAATCTAGGACCACTCCAAAGACTCATGATGTAAAATGCTATTCACATCCAGAGAAAGAACTTTGGATTCTTAACGCAGATGGAAGCATACTATTTGCTCTTTTTTTCTTTTGTTGTTTTGTTTTGTTTTTTCTTTTCTCATGCATCCTCCCATTAGTTCTAATTCTTCTTTATATCAGAATTAATGTGAAAATATGTTTAATATGAAGGCATAAGTAGAGCCTATATCAGATTGTATGCCTTCTTTGGAAGGGGGGAGGAAAGGGAGGAGGAGAAAATTTAAAACTCAAAATCTTATGGAAGTGAATGTTAAAAACTAAGCATTAATTTAAAAATAAACCAAATTCCAATATTGGATGAGGAAAGTGCAAAGGTCGGTGTGACTCCAACTAGATCAGATGGGCAAATGATTATCTTGAACCTGGTTTGAAGATATGAAAAATAGTTTACAGTGAAAGCTTTATTTTCTTCAGATCCAAACCCTATGGAAAAATAAGTTCAGGTTTCACCACTAGAAAACAAAAACTCATCTCTGTATAATTTATTATAAAATTCTTAATTATTTTGTTATTACCATAGTTCAGAAATAGAATAATAATATAGACAGCAGCCCAGGGAGGATCTTTGCCACCCTCTACCACCACCATTAACTACCCTAGCTGGGCAGTAGTCCTAAGTTATTCTGTCTTCCCTTTCTCTTATTTCATTCAGAGCAAATGGGTTAGAAGACGTCTTTTGCAATGCACAGAGGAATGAATTAAGTCTTTCTGGAAAACCCAGAAGCCATAAGTACCATTGAACAAGTTAATTTACTGAGGGATTCCCTGCTGCCCAGGAAACTGAAGGATCTTATCCATGTGGACAGCTTGCTTTTCCAGTCACTAAGTAGAAACCTGGAAGACTTGTTTTATCTCCCTTGACTCTGCATTTTACTCCCAGAGAGTGTTCTAATGTCCATGGAACATCAAAGTATCAGGTTGAAGGAGAAGAGACAACTCAGGTGTTTGAAACTGCTTTATGCATCATTCTACGCAGAGCTTCTTTCCTCCTATGCACTATTATAAGCCAGACTCAATTACAGCAATAGGCTAGGGATAGCTACCTATGCCATGAACTATTAAATGGCATTTTTTTTGGCCTAAACTGGCAAAGATAAGAAACACTGAAACTAATGGAATTAGGTCCTTATATTTTCTTAAGTTTTTCACTTTCTCCCTCCCCACAGTATAAGTTTTGTTTTTTGTTTCATTTTTATGTCTTGAAAGACAGCAGTAACCCTGTAGTACATTCTCTTCTGTCTGATTTGGAATCTCCCTGATGAAGCTGAGACAATTTCTTTCTAATTCTGACCCTTTGTAGGTGGCAGATCAATAATTAATTTGAAAACTAAATCACCAGACCTGTTTGGAGGACTTCTAAACAACAGCAGTGATCAAGGACAGTAGGAGATCTCACAAACAAGAGACTCTCCCAATCTTGAATAATAATCATGAACTTGAATGGATACCATTGGCTTCCTAGTTAATGTCTAAAATTCAGTTTCTGAAAATTTTATGGTTTTTGTGAAAAAAGAAGTTGAACATATATGAAAGATCATGTTTCATCATGAAATTCTATTCTACTTTCCCATAACCATTCTTTTTGTCCATTTTCTTTTTCTTCTCCTTCCTACCCACATCTAACACAGTTTCAAGTAAGAGTTCTTGACGTTCATATATCGTGGCCCCCCCTTTGGGAGTCAGTATGTTGAAACTCAGAATGATGTCATTTTTTGTAACTATATTAGAGTTGTTATTGTTGCTGTTAGGTTATTATTATGAAAGATTAATGAAAGAGGTATCTTTTACTACCCAGTTTATTGGCCTCCTGAAATCTATTCATGGGCCCCTTACGGGAAAACCCATTGTTTAGTAGATTTTTACTGGATCTTTCAGAACACACTAGAAGAACAATAAGGTGAATAAAAATCCTAGCAGAAAAACAAACAGAACACATTTCAAAATCTCAAAATCAATTTGAATCAACTCTTTCAAGATGGTTGGATAAAGTAGATATTGGAAACAAATACATCATTATCATTCCTTTATCATGAATGCTTCTCAGTAATTTTTTTAATCAACAAGTACAGATTGAATATCAGAGAATCATAGTATCTTATAAAAGAAGGGACCTCAGGGTCCACTCATAGATCAATCTATCACTAAAAAAATTCACTACATATACATACATACATATGCACAATACATATCTTAAATAAAAATCCAAATTTTTTCTCAAAACCTCAAGAGAATTGGAACTTACTTCCTCTTGAGGAAGCCACTCTTTTTTTAACCACTCTTTTTTTAACCTTTGGATAATCCTAATTGTTTAAAGAAGTTTTCGTTATACTAGGTCAAAATTGTCATCTTTGTAACTTCTTCCCTGTGCTCTCATTTCTGTCCTCTAGGACTAAAAAGAAGTATAATCCCTCTTCCTCATCATCTTCTGATTCAAAACATTTTTGATGGTTGTCCCCCAAACCTCAAATTCTTTCCCTCCATGATTTTGCATTCTGACTTTCTTCAAATCTCCACTAAAGTCTGACCACCAGCAAGAAACTTTTCCAGGTCTCTTTAATTTGATTGCCCTCCTTCTGAGATTAGAGTTGCTTATATCATCCATTATATATTGGAATCCTTGAGAAAAGAAAAGTTTTTGTTTATGTTTTGCCTTCTTCTTATATTTGAATAACAAAATTTCCCAGTTTCTTCAAAAAATCTTCTATATGGCATGAGCATAAGAACTTTCACCATCTTGGCAACACTATACAGAAGCAATACACAGAACTGAATAAAATGCTCCAGACATGGATAACCAAGGAAAGGACAGAGGGGGCTGTGACCCTCACACCTCTAGACACTATGCCTTTCTAAATTCACTTTTTAGAAATAATACTTCATGATGACGATGTTGATGATGATGAGTCCTACAAAAGCAACATCCACACAAACTTAATCAACATATGTCAGCAAAGAAGCATTGAAAAATGTGAAATGGAAGGGCTTTGGGTAGTAATTCAAGGTCGGGATACTTCCACCAGAAATTGTAGAAGGGTCATCCTTAAGGAGCCTAGACTGAACTAAGATGCGACAAATTCCTATATTATGAATACAAGACAAAATATTCTGAAACACTCAACCATACTAGAATTAGACCATTACCATAGACTGAATTCATGTCTATGATCATGCAGACATAAGGCTGATCCATAAAGACTTAAGAAAAAAATATTTAATATCTGTTGCCATACCAAATATTCACAGTCCCTAAGCTATGTGATAAGAAAAGCTTTCAAAACATAAAGTCTAAGAAAGGAAATTCATTTGGGAACAGGGTGAGATATAAATCATTCCTATCATCTTATCTGTTTCTGGGATTGCAGTGAGGATGCTTTCAACAACTTATATCCTAATACTTATGGTAATATTTAAAAGGCAGTTATTTTATTCTTCTCTACAATTATACACACATTAAATTTAAAGCAACAATAACAAGAGTGTGACTTGCCCCACAAGTGTTTTCTATTTTTCTAAATTGCAGGAGGATGAAATAGAATGCGCAGTACCTAGCATGATGCCTGGCACATAGCAGATAATGAATAAAGACTTGTTGTTTAATAATTATAGCCACATAGATAGAACACCATATAGAGAGTGTTTTAAGATTTGCAAAATACTTTACATATATTATTTCTTTCAATCCGCATAACCGTCTGTGAGGTAGAAGCTGTTATTCTCCCTGTTTCATAGATAAGGGGATTAAGACTGACAGGTTAAATAACCTGACTATGGTTACACAGTTAGTAAGTGTCAAAGGTAGGATTCACACTCAGGTCTCCATGACTCCATGGTTTCTACTACAGAACTTGATCCACTATGAGACTTGTCTCTCACTTAAAGTTTTGTAAAGCACTTTCTCTACAGCTGCCCTAGGGGGTAGAAAAATTATCTAAGGCCCAGTGAGGATACAGAAATATTAGACATGCTTGTTGACCTAAAGGACAGCTAGCTAGGGAAAAAAGACATTTCAATCCAATCTGATAAACATTTATTAATTGCATACTATCTGTCAGATACTATGCTAAGCACTGGGGATATAATCAATAAAAAGAAAGACAATCTCTGTCCTCAAAGAACTTACAATCTAATGAGGGAAGCAGAATACAAAAGGAGGCAGAAAAGAGGGTGGGGAGACCCAAGGGTATCCTGTTCTGTGGAATGGAAAACAGGCAAAGTAGCAGCTGCAGGGTTCAGTGAGCTGAAAAGTCCAGCTTCTGCCCTCTCTATATAAATGAAGACAGGAAGAATTTAGTACTCCACCCTCTAATCTTTGAATCAGAGGAGAGAGGAGGCTGAGAGACCCTGATATCCTTCCAGGTTGAGCTGGCAGCATGCTGATGGAATTAGAGGTGAAGAGAGGAGCATGCTGAAGAGTTGATACCAGACCAGGCAACAGAGGCCGTCTAGTTCCTTCCACAGTTTTGGGAGGAACAATATCTTCCAGGTAAGGCTATGCCAGTTTTCTTTAAAAGATATTAAAGTCATCCTTGAGATGTAATTGGCTTAAGGGACTAAGGTTTTTGATGTTGACATATCTACCCAGTGGCCTAAATTCAAATACTGACAAGGCTTGAAGAGTTGGAAGCAGCTTCCTCAGGTATCTGACCGGAAGATACAGAGATTAAAACTGCTGATACAGAAACAGGGACGGTATGCCCAACCAAATCAATGCCATGTCTTCACTGAATAGCTTTCTCCTGCCATGGCTAAGTCAACTTCCTTTTGTAAGTTGCTAGATGTTTTACCAGTGTCTCTACTCCTGAACTTTAATTACCTTGCTGGCCTGTACAAAGTATTTTTCTTATACAAAGAAAAATATAGTTAATAAAACAAGGTATATTGTAGCAAACTTTAGGTTCCTACGAACTATGAGGCCTAAATATGCTTATGTTTGTGTTTGTGTGCATGTGTGTATGTATGTGGTTGTATGTTTACCTTGTTATATTCTTTGATTAAACAGTAAGCACATAAAACATTACAAAGGCAGTTGAATTTTCTTTGGAACTGAAGAAGTGAATTTCAGATTTAAGAGAATATCTTGAACCAAGGTAAAGAGATGCACATCTTTGAGGGACAATGAAAAACTTCAATAGATTTTCATGATTTAGAGAGGAAAAGGAAAGGATTCTTCAAGGTATTAGAATGAAATGCCAATAGTTCTTAATAAAAAAGATCATGACTTATGAAAATCTGATTAAGAAGTTTATGACCACTAAATTTCCTAAGTCATTTTAGAAGGAAAGGGATATGAATCATCTACCAAAGCACTCTGTGGAACTCCTATAGCCAAATACTTCCTAGGTATTATTTATAGGTGCTAGGCACATAATGAAGATTACATATATAATTGTCTTTTATTAAAGAACCTTAAAACATTTTGTTAACATGATATATTAATGTCTTACAACTAAAGCTAGAAAATAAATTTCCATTTATCTGAAAGAAGACATAATCTTTGTGACCTAGCTGGAGCCTGTGCATGATCCAATTCACATAACAAAACCTGTCGTAGGTCAAGGGAGAGAATGGAATAAATGAAGGAGAGGATAGGATAGAGGGAAATGTGGTTAGTCTTTTACAACATAACGATTATGGAAGTGCTTTGCATTGTTACACAAGTATGACCTATATTGAATTGCTTGTTTTCTCAATGAGGGTAGGTGGGAAATTAGGGAGAGAATATGGAACTCAAAGCTTTAAGAATGAATGTTGAAAATTGTTTTAGCATGTAACTGGAAATTAAGATATACAGGCAATGGAGTATATAAATTTATTTTGCCCTACAGGAAAATAGAGGGGAAGGGGGGGTGGAAGAAGGGTGGGTAATAGAAGGGAGGAAAGACTGGAGGAAGGGGTGGATGGGGTACATGGCTTCCTGGGGTGGGGGGTGGGGAGAGATGGGGAGAAAATTTTGAATTCAAATTCTTGTAGAAGTGAATGTTGTGAACTAAAAATGAATAAATTATATATTTTTAACAAGAAAGCAAAAAAGAAAACTTGTCCTAAAAAAATGATTTCCAGCACAAATACATATAGAGACTTCCAGGTCAGATGCTGGCAAGCATCCAAACTCTTGGATGCTAATTGTGTGTAACCTTTCAGAAGGTCAAAATTTTGTTTCCTCTTCCCAGAAGATTTCTCTTTGGCTTCCCATATTAATCTCTCTGTGAGCAAATGAAAATAAATATAACTCTTTTTTTTCAAGTGTCTCATTTTATTTCTTCAAAATTTGTGTTGAACAAATTTGTAAGTGACCAAAGGATATTAATAGGCAACTTTTGAAGGAAGAAATACAATCTATTAATATCCATGTGAGAAAAAGATCTGAATAATTAATAGAGAAATAAAAATTAAAGCAACCTGAGGTTCTATACATATCAGACTGGGAAAGGTAACAAAATGAAGAAAATGGTAAATGCTGGAAAGGCTGTAGGAAAACAGGCACAGTGATATACTATCAGGAGAATTGAATTGGTACAGCTGTCCTGGAAAATAATTTGGAACTATGCCCAATATGTTAAAAAAGAAACTATGTATTTACTTTGACCCAGCAACACCACTATTAGGCCTATGCCCCAATGAGATCAAAGGAAGACAAGGACCCACATAATGACAATATTTATATCAGCTCAATTTGTAATGATAAAGAAGTAGACACTAAGGGGTTCTCCCTCAGCCTCCTCTCCCTTTTAACTAGAAGGCTGGAGGATAGAGCACCAAATTTCTCCCAATGCCTTTTTATAGAAGGCAGATACCAGACATTTTGGCTCTCTCAGCTCTGCCTCTGTTCTTCTGCCTGGTTTCAATTCCACAGAACTAGACACTCTTGGTATCCCCCTCCTCATTTTATTGCCTCTTTTTGTACGTTGTCTCCTCCCATGAGGTTGTAAACTCCTTGAGAGCAGGGACTTTCTTTCTATTAATTGTATCTAATTGAATATTACACACACTATGTGGCACATAGTACCTACTTAATTTTTTTTTTTTTATTGGATGGGGATGTCTCCCAAGTAGAGAATGGTTAAACAAATTATGGAATGTGAATGTAATAGAATTCTATTGCACTATAAGAAATGATAAAAGGTACAGGTTCAGAAAAATCTAAGAAAATAAGTATGAATTGAGGCATAATGCTGTGCATAGAACCAGTGGAATCATTTTGATAATAGTACCAAGCATATAAAGAAAACCTATTTGGGACAATTTAAAAATTTTGATCAATGCAGTTAGGAACCATGATTCCAGAGTCCTAATGGTGGAGCATGCCACCTATCTTAGCTCAGAGAAGTAACAGATTCAAGCTAGAGAATTAGAAAAATTGGTGTGTATGTGCATGTGTATGGAGGGGAGAGAGAAAGAGAGAGAGAGACACAGAGACAGAGTGCACTAATGTGGTGGGAATGTGTTTTGTTGTTTGACCAGGCAGATTTTACAAGGTTGAGGTTGCTACTGCTGTTGTAGTTATTCTAAGAACTCAGGGAGGGGGACTGAAAAAAATAAACAAATACTTGACTCACACAGGACCTAACAACAGAGACATTAAAGGACCTCAGGTCTTGAAACATAATATATTTAAAGGAAAAAGAACTGGGGCTCCAGAAGAAAATATACCCTGAAAAGGTTAACTATTATCCTGAATGAAAATAATAGGCATTCGATAAACTCTCAGGATTTCAAGACTTTGTTTAAAAAAAACCCTGAACTTAGTAGAAGATTAGACATACAAGAACCAAGAGAAATATGAGGTACATACTAAATAATGATTATAAGGGATTCATAAGGACAGATTGCTTACTTTTTATTGTATATATATATATATATATATATGTGCACTCACATTTATAATATATAGTCTGTGTACATATAACGTAAAATGTATCTCAAAGATTCCTATTAATACCTGTGTATCTCATAAGTAAGATTGGGGAAAATCTGAGCTGGATATGAATTTAAAAAGTAAAACCATTTAGGAACCGCTAAATAGAGTAATTATTTTATACAAAATTTATACAATTTATACAAATTATTTTACAAAAGAGGAAGAATTGATATAGAACAATTACATGGGGGAGGAGGGCTGGTAGTTCTGGTAATCTACTTTCATCAGGAATGGGTTTAAGAAGCAATAATACATATATATTTAGAAGAATATAAAAGTCTTCTAAATTCAGAAGAAACAAAACTGTAGGGGCATATGGAGGTGGGAGAGGACAAGGGTAGCATCTTTAGAAGGGAGGGGGAGGGAATAGGTAAAAGGTGGGGTATAGAAGGGTGTTTAGATTTATGGGAATGGGAGTTTAGAGGAGGGATCCTTGGAGGGAAGTGGGAAAGTTGTTGTTGTTGTATTGGCCCTTCGTTCTTGAAAAGGACCATGATGTCAAGATGATAACATGACTTGCAGTTGACTTTGATTTGAGTGAGGGAAAGCTGTGTGAGGTCACCAGCCTCAGGTTCTTCTCCAGAGTCATCTGGATCTAGGTGGCACAGTAGATAGAGTACCAGGCCTGGAGTCAGAAGGATCTGAGTTCAAATCTGGCCTCAGATACTTCATAACTTCATAAGGTGATGTTGGGAAAGCCATTTCACCCTGCTTGCCTCAGTTTCCTCATCTGTAAAATGATCTGGAGAAGGAAATGGAAAACCACTCCAGTATTTCTGCCAAGAAAACCCCAAATGGGGTAACAAAGAGTCAGACATGACTAAACAAGGCAAGTAGTAGGAGGTCAAGGTAATAGGTAGAAGTCAAGTAGAAGAGGCAGGAGGGATAGGAAACAAGAGATATACACAAACATATAAAACAAAGATCAGAAGTAGAATATATTTGGGAAAGTGTATGTCTATATCTATCTATCTATATGTATATATCTATGTATATATAGTGTGTGTATATATATGTAATATATTATATATATAATGTATATATGTGGGTGGGTGTGTCTGTGAGTGAGTGTGTGTATCTATAGCTATAGAGAATGATATGAACTTCATTGTAGCATTTTGGGGGGTGAAGGGAGGAGAAAAAAGAACAAAGTAAGACAGTGCACAGCAGAGAACAAAAACTCACAAGGAAGCAAAGAAAAGAGGGACAATTTTCAACACAAGTATTATTTATCATACAGGTTTTCTTGAAATGAAAATGTATTGTTACATAATTTGCATCCTCTCATGTTCTGCTATGCACATGATATGTTTTTTTTTTTCTTTTTAACTTTGTACTTCAGTTCCAATATTTAAGTTTATATCATGTTTTGGGTTTTATTTTTCTATTCTGTATTTGTGTTCTGGCATTTGAATCTGAAATAATTTTTTAAAGTAATAAAAAATTAAAAACATAAAAGAATAAAAATAATTGATAATTGGAAAAAGGTTTTTACGAAAAGTTTTAGAGCACAAAATAGGCAAATTTCTCAGGTTTGGAATGTACATGTGATGGGGCTTGGGTGAGCGATGTGGATTTACTGACAAAGTGTGGCATTATAAAGGAAAGAGAGAAGATAGCAGAGTGAGAAAGGTGAAATGTGGTTAAATAAATTGCTATTAGAAAATGAGAGTCACAATAATAATATTACCTGATAGACTATTGTACTGCTCTTTATAGCTATTTGAGTCAGAAATAAATACAAAAGAGAAATAAAGTAAACAGGATGCAAAGCATCAGAGAAGGCAAATGAGGGGAAAATAAGGAAAGAGCAGGGGCAGGAGTCATGGATTTGGATTCAATGGGAGATCTGAGGAGCAAAAGAGAAAACAAAATTGAGGTCTAACTAATAAAAATAATGATCCATTAAAGGAGGGCTTAAAGCAAATATTTTCTGGGTTTTTCATATTCTTTTGTTTTATTTTAAATGCAGATCATTGCAAAGTCCAAAAGTCCTACAGAAGACTAACACAGTTCAAGGAAGCTTTTGACTGCAGGAAAGAAGCTTAAATACGTTGGGAACTAAAGATGACAAGTACTTATTGACATCAATTAAGTTGGATAAATTACCAATTTTACCTCAGTATTTGATTTTTAGTGCTACTTTGTGCGTTGCTACGTTCCTATCTCTAATAGTATATAGCTAGTTGATCAAGAATGTTCTTTGAATGCTGCTTGTGCCTGCAGTACACTCAACTCCTTCTTCTTAGTCCATCAGCCCAATGATCCCAAGCTTGTGGAATGGAGCCAGGAACATATGAAAAACAGCTCTAATATCTACAGGCTCAGGCCTTCTTTTCAGTTCTTGAAATCTATTCTGTCTTATCCAATTCAGACATAATACCACAAAGAGAATAGATTCTTGCTGGATGTGTTAGAGAATGCTTTTGTTTGACTTGTTATTCAGTTGTTTCAAATGTCTCTGACTCTTCATGATGCCATTTGGGTTTCTTTGTTTAGTTTTGGTTTCTTAGATTTTGTTTTTGCCTTGGTTTTTTGTTTGTTTTTTTGGGGGAGTGGGGGGCAGAGGTACTACCAAATGGCAGATACTTCTCCAGCTACTAAGTGTCTGAGTTTGGATTTAAACTCATGCCTTCCTTAACAAAGGTCTAAAACTCTATCCACTAACTGGGGAACTATAAATAGAAAAAGATTTTAAAAATTCATTATCATTATTACCAAAGAGGAAATATTCAGACGAATATCAAATATATACCCATAATGAGTTGATGAGTTCAGCTATTAGTCTATAAATTCATAGGAACTTTTCAAGATCTCTTTTTCTAATAAGAAATTTATACATAAAATACATTTTAAAATGACAGTGCATGTCTTTTAATGGTTGATTGGTTGGTTGGTTGTTGTCCTTCATCTTAGAAGAGGATCAAAATAACATCACTATGATAAAGTGAAATTTCAGTGTGGCTGATCAGGCCAAAAAAAGCTCGGAGTGCTCTACCATAGGTTGGGCACAGATATTCCATGTTAATATTTGGGATGGATATCCCACATTCTCACATCCTGCGTTTACTTTGTGCTGTCTCAATTCTGTTTTGCTCATAGAGCACAGCACCCTTTCTTATGTGGGCACACCATGCTGAACAGTCCTGTGCCAATGTTTCCAATGTTGTACAGTCAAGTCCAAAGTTCTTGAGACTGTCCTTGTATCGCTTCTTCTGACCACCTTGTGATTGCCTGCCCCATGAGAGGTCTCCACAAAATAGTCTTTTTGGCAAGTGTACATTTCAAATTCGAACAACATGGACAACCCATCAGAGTTGCACTCTCTGAAGCATAGTTTGAATACTTAGCAGCTCAGCTCAAACAAAGACTTCAGTATCTGGTACCTTATCCTGTCAGGTGATCCTCAGAATCTTCCTAAGACAGTTCAAATGGAAGCGATTCAGTTTCCTGGCATGGCACTGGTAGACTGTCCATGTTTTACAAGTACATAACAATGAGGTCAGCACAGTGGCTCTGTAGACCTTCAGTTTGATAGTCAGTCTAATACCTCTTCTCTTCCAAACCTTTCTTCGAAGCCTCCCAAACACTGAGGTAGCTTTGGCAATACATGTGTCTACCTCATTGTCAATGTGTACATCCCTGAAAAGTACACTACCAAGGTAAGTGAACTTATGCACAGCATTCAAAACTTCTTTGTTGTAACAGATGGTTCAAGTATGGATTGTGTGGTGGTGGCTTTTTTAATACTCTGTCTACAAAGGCATCAGCAATATATAATGTGTAGGACTTTAGATATTAGAACAGAAAGATTAGGCAAAACACCATTTGTTTTCTTTACATGTCTGACAGAAAATATTGCATATTTACAAACAGAAAATGTGCTATTTAAAACTGCAATAACTTTACATTTAATAAAAGGAAAACTTCTCATTCCTGGAAAAAAATAAAACAACAACAGCCTCTTAGGGAGTGGGAAAGAAAATCATAACTTTCTCAGCAGAAATCTCTCTCAGGATGAAAAAAATACATACTCATCTCCATGGCCATTGCAAAGTAAAAATTTGTCTTCCCCTCACCCATGGCCTTCTTTCTTTTCCTTTTTGCCTGGAAGCACATTATCTCTAATGCTTTCTGGGGTGCTGAAGATAGGATATGACTACCGTGATACTCAGAAGTTGAAGTGATGGATGACCTAGAGAGCTCCTGTTATTACCACATCTTTACCTATGCCTGTATCAAGTAATGGTCTGGAATAAAATTGCTATAACTCTCCCATATTCACCTCAAAACAACCATAAATTAATACCCCAAAACAAGTCCTAGAAGAGCAAAACTAGCAAAAAGACAGAGTGAAATAATCTTTTAGCCCAAGAAACTTGGAAGATCAGAATGAAATGCTCGCCTAAAAGGGAGCACATTGTCAGACAGGAAGCATCCCAACAAAGAAGCAGCAAGTCCTTCTTTAGCAAATCGGATCCTGAGCCCCAATGTGGTGCAGCAGGTAAAAGCAAATACCAGAATCCACCATTTATCTTAGTGTAGCCAGGTCAATCAGTGGACTATAGCTCTGAGAACTCCCATATGCTTCAGCACAGCATAGGGCAAATGGACATCTTCCATTGGTCAGACCTCCATGTGCTTCAGTGTAGGCCCAGGGAAACACAGAAACACAGAAATACCGCACCAGACACAAGCACTAGAACACCAGCTTAGCACCAAGTAAACTGCCAGACCCCTATGGCCTCCAGCAATGCCACCTAATCCTGACCCCAACCCCTTACCACAGAACCAGATATGAGGATCCAAATAGTTAGGACCTGTGGCCCCTGGCTCAGAAATCCTGAGTCAGTGATACTTTCACTCCAGATCTCAACCTTAAAACAAAAGGAAAAGGCACAAAAAATGGAAAAGAAAAAAGGTGACCAAACAACAATAAAAACAACAAAAAAGAGTCTGACCATAGAAAATTTTATATTGACAGAGAAGACAAGACACAAACTCAGAAGAGCGCAAAAATGTCAAAACACCTATGAACAAAAAATAAAAGAAGAAAAAAGGAAATGTTCTTAAGTCCAGAAAGAACTCATGGAAGAGCTCAAAAAGGAGCTTTAAAAGCACATAAGGAAGGCAGAAGAAAAAATGAGACAAGAAATGAGAAAGATGGAAGAGAATTAGGGGGAAAGAGTCAACAGCTTGGAAAACTGCTTTAAAAATAGAATTGATCAAATGGAAAAGGACATGCAAAAATCCACTGAAGAAAACTCCTTAAAGAGCAGAGTTAGCCAAATGGAAAAGAAAGTGCAAAAGCTTATTGAAGAAAACAACACCTTAAAAGTTAGAATTACGCAAGTGGAAGTTAATGACTCTATGAGACATCAAGAGTCAATCAAACAAATTTAAAAGAATGAAAAAGTGAAAAGAAATATAAAATGCCTCATGGGAAAAACAACCAACCTGGAAAAATAGATCCAGGAGAAACAATATCAGAATCACTGGACAACCTAAAAGTCATAATCAAAAGGAGGACCTGGATAGCATCTTTCAATAAATTATCAAGGAACACTGCCCTGATGTCCTGGAACCAGAGGGCAAAATAAGCATTCAAAGAATCCATTAATTAACTCAGAAATAAGATCCCAAAATAAAAACTCCAAGGAACATTATAGCCAAATTTCAGAACCATTAGATCAAGGAAAAAATACAATCAGACAAAAAAAAAATTATTTCAAATATTAGGGAGTCATAATCAGGATTTCATAGGACTTAGAAACTGTAACATAAAAGGATCCAAGGTCATGGAACATGGTATTCCAGAAAGCAAAGGAGCTAGGACTATACAACCTAGAATCATTTACCTGAAAAATTTAAGTATAATACATTGGGGGGGGGGGGGGAATATCATTCAATGAAATAGAAGAATTTCAAGATTTCATAAGGCAGACCAGAACTAAACCAAAAATTTGACCTCCAATATCAGGATCCAAGAGATGCATAAACAGGTACAAAGGGAAAGGAAAACATAGGGGATTCAATAGAGTTAAACTATTTACATCCCTACATGAGAAAATGATTCTTATGATTCTTAAAAATGATACCACTAATAATACAGCTAGAAGGAATATACATAGACAGAGGATATGGGTATAAGGTGAAATTGAGGGAATGATAAAAAACAATTAAGGGACAAGAAAGAGGAGTACACTAATTGCAGAAGGAAGGGAGAGGTAGAACAAGGTAAATTATTTGACAGCAGAAGAGAAGATAGGATGGTGGATGATGAGTATCACTTAACTCTTACTTTCATTAGATTGACTCAAAAGAAGAATCATATAGACAATCAGTTTAATATGAAAATCAATCTTACTGGGGGAGAAGCCACGATGGCAGAGTAGAAAGATACACATATCCTAGCTCCTAACCCACAGCCCATAAAATACCTGTAAAGAAGAACTCCTAACAAATTCTGGAGCAGCAGAAGCCATAGAACAATGGAATGGAGAAGATTTCTGTCCCAGAGAGACCTGAAAAACTGACATGAAAGGTCCATCGCACACTGGACCCAGAGCAGAGCTCAGCCCTGCCTTGGCTGCACCAAGGGGAGCAGATCAGAGCAGGCTTCAGGGATGGAATGGCCAGCAGCAGCTCAGGTCCCTCTACCCACAGGGGCCAAAGGTCAGGGAGAGGGACTTTTCAGCTTGCCAAGAGGGGAGCAGGGTGTCTCCATAATTCAGGCACCCTCAGGAGGCAGCAGTGGGGGTAGCGGCAGAGCTCACAACCATTGTTGAAGGTCTTCACATAAACCCCTGAGGAAACTAAGCCCTATGTAGCAGCCCTGTCCCCACCTGAGCATCTGAACTTAATCTCACACTGAATAGCAGCACCACCCCCACCAAAAGCCCTGAGATTGGGAAGCTGCATTTGAATCTCAGCTCCCAAGTACTAGCTGGGACAAACTGGAGGCAAGGTGGCTGTGGAGAGGAAACTCAGGAGATGGGAAAATGCCCAGAAAAGGGAAAAAAATAAGACCATAGAAGGTTATTTTCTTGGTGAACAGATATCTATTCCCATTCTTTCTGATGAGGAAGAACATAGCTTACCATCAGGGAAAGACATAGAAGTCAAGGCTTCTGTATCCCAAACATCCAAAATAAATATTCAGTGGGCTCAGGCCATAGAAGAGCTCAAAAAGGATTTTGAAAATCAAGTTAGAGAGGTGGAGGAAAAACTGGGAAGAGAAATGAGAGAGATGCAAGAAAGGCATGAAAAGCAGTCAACACCTTACTAAAGGAGACCCAAAAAAATGCTGAAGAAAATAACACCTTGAAAAATGGGCTAACTCATGTGGCAAAAAGAGGTTCAAAAAGCCAATGAGGAGAAGAATGCTTTCAAAGGCAGAATTAGCGAAATGGGAAAGGAGGTTCAAAAGCTCACTGAAGAAAATAGTTCTTTCAAAATTAGAATGGAACAGATGGAGGCTAATGACTTTATGAGAAACCAAGAAATCACAAAACAAAACCAAAAGAATGACAAAATGGAAGATAATGTGAAATATCTCATTGGAAAAACAACTCACCTGGAAAATAGATCCAGGAGAGACAATTTAAAAATTAGGGGACTGCCTGAAAGCCATGATCAAAAAAAGAGCCTAGACATCATCTTTCATGAAATTATCAAGGAAAACTACCCTGAGATTCTAGAATCAGAGTGCAAAATAAGTATTCAAGGAATCCACTGATCACCACCTAAAAGAGATCCAAAAAGAGAAACTCCTAGGAACGTTGTGGCCAAATTCCAGAGTTCCCAGGTCAAGGAGAAAATATTGCAAGCAGCTAAAAAGAAATAATTCAAGTATTGTGGAAATACAATCAGGATAACAGAAGATCTAGCAGCTTCTACATTAAGGGATTGAAGGGCATGGAATATGATATTCCTGAAGTCAAAGGAACTAGGACTAAAACCAAGAATCACCTACCCAGCAAAACTGAGTATAATACTTCAGGGGAAAAATTGGTCTTTCAATGAAATAGAGGATTTTCAAGCATTCTTGCTGAAAGGACCAAAGATGAAAAGAAAATTTGACTTTCAAACATAAGAATGAAGAGAAGCATAAAAAGGTTAACAGTAAAGAGAAGTCATAAGGGACTTACAAAAGTTTAATTGTTTACATTCCTACATGGAAACACAATATTTGTAACTCTTGAAACTTTTTTCACACACACATACATGCACACACACAGAGAGAGACAGAGAGCACAGAGTGAATTGAATAGGATGGGATCATATCTTAAAAAAATGAAATTAAGCAGTGAGAGAGAAATATATTGGGAGGAGAAAGGGAGAAATGGAATGGGGCAAATTATCTCCCATAAAGAAGCAAGCAAAAGACTTTTTAGTGGAGGGAAAAAGAGGGGAGGTGAGAGAAAAACATGAAGTTTACTCTCATCACATTCCACTAAAGGAAGGAATAAAATTTTTTCACACTCATTTTGGTATGAAAACCTATCTTACAATACAGAAAAGTGGGGGATAAGGGGTTAAGCATGGTGGGGGGGGATGATGGAAGGGAGGGCAATGGGAGGAGAGAGCAATTTGAAGTCAACACTCTTGGGGAGGGACAGGATCCAAAGAGAGAACAGAAGCAATGGGGGGCAGGATAGGATGGAGGGAATATAGTTAGTCTTACACAACACAACTATTATGGAAGTCATTTGCAAAAGTACACAGATATGGCCTATATTGAATTGCTTGCCTTCCCAAAGGGAATGGGTGGGGAGGGAGGGATGAAGAGAAGTTGGAAGTCAAAGTTTTAGGAACAACTGTCAAGTACTGTCCTTGCTACCAGGAAATAAGAAATATAGGTAATGGGGTATAGAAAGTTATCTGGCCCTACAGGACAAAAGAGAAGATGGGGACAAGGGAAGGGAGGGATGTTAGAAGAGAGGGCAGATTGGTGATAGGGGCAATTAGAATGCTCAGTGTTTTGGGGTGGGGGAGGGGAGAAATGGGGAGAAAATTTGGAACCCAAAATTTTGTTAAAATGAATGCTAAAAGTTAAATAAATAAATTTTTTTAAAAAATCAATCTTACCAGACAAGGAGGTAGGAGGGGAGGAGATCAAGTAAAGGGGTGTGGGGACTGACAGAAGGAATGATCAGAAGAGGTGGTAGATAGAAGCAAAACATTTGTGAGGAGGGAAAGGGTAAAAGGAGAGAGAGGACAGGCAGAAGGAAGAATAGGATTGAGGGAAATACACAAGTAGTAACCATAATTGTAATGTGAATGGGATGAACTCTTTCATAAAATAGAAGCAAATAGCAGAGTAGATCAAAAAAACCAGAAACCCATAATATGTGATTTACAAGACACACACTGGAATTAGAGAGATGCACACAGAATAAAGGTAAAGAGTTGGAACAGACTCTATTATGCTTCAGTTAAAGTGAAAAACAAAAAAGCAGGGATAGCAATCTAGATCTCAAAGTAGAAACAAAAAATCGACTTAATTAAAAGAGAAAAGGAAGGAAACTATATCTTACTAAAATGTACCATAGACAATGAAGCAATATCAATACTAAACATATATACACCAAGTGGCATAGCATCCTAATTCTTAAAGAAGAAGTGAGTTACATGAAGAAATGGACAAGAAAACTATACTAACAGGTGACCTCAACTGCCTCATCTCAGAACTCGATAAATAATAAACCCACAAACAAAATGGAAAGAAACTAAGGTGGGTAAATAGAAGATTAGAAAAGTTACATATGACAGAGCTTTGGCATGATTTAGACATAAAGGGTAACACATAAAGAACCTGTCAGATCAATGGGAAGGGGAAGAATTCATGACTAAGTAAGAGACAGAAAGAGTTACCAAATGTGAAACAGATAATTTTGAATATAATAAATTTAAAAAGTATTTTGTACAAACAAAACCAATGCAACTACAATTTGAAGGAAAGGAAAAAGATGAGATATAATCTTTACAGCAATGTCTGAGATAAAGGTCTCATTTCTCAAAAATGTAGAGAACTGAGTCAAACTATAAGAATACAAGTCAGTCTCTAATTGATAAACAGTTACTGGTTGTTTTGGATGAAGAAGTCAGTTGTCTATATGCATATGAAGAAGTGCTTTAAATCACTTTTGATTAGAAAAATGCACATTGAAACAACTCTGAAGTAGGACCTCTAACCTATCAGATTGCCAATATTAACAACAAAAAAAAGGAAAATGATAAATCTGGAGAAGATGTAAGAAAATTGGAACACTAATGCATTGTTGATGGCATTGTGAACTTATCCAACCATTCTGGAGAACACTTTAGAACTATTTACAAAGTGCTATAAAACTGTGCATATCCTTTGATCTAGCAATACTACTACTAGGTCTGTATTCTGAAGAGATCATTAAAAAGGGAAAAAGACCTACATGTACAAACATATTTGTAGTGGTTATTTTTTGTGGTAGCAAAATATTGGAAACTGAAGGGATGTCCATCAATTGAGGAAAGGCAGAACAAGCTATGATATATGAACGTAATGGAATACTTTTGTGCAATAGGAAATGATGAACAGGCATATTTAAGAAAAACATGGAAATCCATATGTGAACTGAAGCAAAGTGAAATGAGTAGAACCAGGAGAGCATTGTACACAGCATTAGTACCATTGTGTGATCATCAGCTACAAATGATTCATCTCTTCTCAGCAATACAATGATCCAAGACAAGAACAAAGAATTCATGAAGGAAAATGCAATACATATCCAGATAAAGAACTGATGGCCTCTGAATGTAGATCAAAACATTTTATTTACTTTATTCTTTATTGTGTGTGCAGTTTTTTTTATCTGTTTCTTCTTTCACAACTGTGACAAACATGGAAATATTTTTACATCATGCACATGTATTAATTATAACAAAATGTCTGCCAATTTCAGAAGGGGGAAGGGAGAAAAAATTGAAATTCAAAATCTTATTAAAATGGATGCTAATTTTTCTTGATATTTAACTGGGAAAAAAATAAAATGATATGTTTTTTAAAAATATTAATGGTCTAATAAATTCCAACGCCTTCCAAGAGGGTTGATTCCATTAGTTTGCGTACTCTCATAAAAATCCTCTCCACTGATGCAGATTAGTAATTTGCCTGTAAGTTATAGTTTTACAATTTCTTATGACACTGAGATATATGACTTGCCTAGGATCACACAGTTAAAATGTGGTGGTATTTGATCCCAGGTTTTCTTTATTTCAAGGCTGATTTAATTTCTGAACTCCCCCCTATTTTAGTGCAAACCTGCACTACCTGTGGCAAACCAAAGGATTTCAGATGGTCCATAAAAAAATGTAGAGGAAAATGCAGAGGAAATCCTTTGGTGTTCTTTAAGTGACCTGTGGGCCACATTTTATTCAGACCTGTTTTAGAGAATGAAATGTAATTTGCTTTGTTTTTGTTTCCTTTAAGCAAAACAAGTATAATAAAAGTCAGCAAAAGTAATCTGCATACATGGAAAATGGGAATAAATCCAGAAAGATTTATTGTGGATCCATTTAAACTTCCAGAGGCTAATTTTTATTAGTGCTGCTCAATGTGGTCATGAAGTTTTTATACTGGGTGTTGTACAAGCTAATATGGACTTTTAAAAAATATTAATTAATTTATTTATTTTTAGTTTTCAACATTCATTTCCACAAAATTTTGTGTTCCAAATTTTTTCTTCATCTCTCCCCTCCCCCATCCCATAAGACCTTACATTCTGATTATCCCTTCTCTCAATATGCCCTCCCTTCTATCACACCCCTCCCTTCTCCTATTCCCATCTTCTCTCTTTTCTTATAGGGCAAAATAGATTTCTATGCCCCATTAAGCATATTTCTTATGTCCCAGTTGTATGCAAAAACAGTTCTCTACATTTGATCCTAATACTTTGAATTTCAACTTCTCTCCCTTCCAACCTCCCCATCCATCCCCACTGAGAAGGTAAGCAATTCAATATAGGCTATATATGTGCAGTTTCTCAAAAGACTTCCATGACAGTCATGTTGCGTAAGACTAACTATATTTCCCTCCATCCTGTCCTGCTCCCCATTTTCTCTTTTGACCTTGTCCCACCCCATAAGTGTTTACTTCTATACTCCCTTCTCCCATTTGCCCTTCCTTCTATCATTCCCCCTTACTTGTCCCCTTCTCCCCTACTTTCCTGTAGTGTAATATAGATTTTTATATCAAATTGAATGAGTATGTTATTACCTCCTTTAGCCAAATGAGAAGAGATTAAGCTTCACTTTTTCCCCTCTCACCTCCTCCCTTTTCTCCTCCATTGAATAAGCTTATTCTTGCATCTTTTATGAGTGATAATTTGCACCATTCCATTTCTCCCTTTCTCCCAATATATTCCTCTCTCACTCCATAATTTTTTTTTAGATATCATCCCTTCTTAATCAATTCATCCTTTATGGTTTCTCTTTCCTGTTTACCTTTTCATGCTTCTCTTGGTTTGAAAGTCAAATCTTTTTCTCAGCTCTAGTCTTTTCATCAAGAATACTTGAAAGTCTTCTACATCAGTGAACAACCATTTTTTCCCCTGAAGTATTATACTCAGTTTTACTGGGTAGGTGATTCTTGGTTTTAATCCTAGTTCCTTTGACTTCTGGAATATCATATTCCAAGTGCTTCTATCCCTTAATGTAGAAGCTGCCAGATCCTGTGTTATCCTGGTTGTATTTGCACAATACTCAAATTGTTTCTTTCTAGCTGCTTGCAATATTTTCTCCTTGACCCAGGAACTCTGAAATTTAGCTACAATATTTCTAGGAGTTTCTCTTTTTAGATCTCTTTCAGGAGGTGATCAGTGGATTCTTTCAATATTTATTTTACCCTCTGATTCTAGAATATCAGGACAGTTTTCCTTGATAATTTCATGAAAGATGATTTCTAGGCTCTTTTTATAATCATGGCTTTCAGGTAGTCCCATGATTTTTAAATTGTCTCTCCTGGATCTATTTTCCAGTTGTTTTTCCAATGAAGTATTTCACATTATCTTCTATTTTCTCATTCTTTTGGTTTTGTTTGTGATTTCTTGGTTTCTCATAAAGTCATTAGCCTCCATCTGCTCCATTCTTATTTTTAAAGAACTATTTTCTTCAGAGAGCTTTTGAATCCCCTTTTCCATCTGACTAATTCTGTTCTTTAAAGCATTTTTCTCCTCATTGGTCTTTTGGGCCTCTTTTGCCATGAGTTAGTCTATTTTTTAAGGTGTTAATTTCTTCCACATTTTTTGGGGGTCTCCTTTAGCAAGCTGTTGACTTGGTTTTCATGGTTTTCTTGCATTGTTCTCATTTCCCTTCCCAATTTTTCCTCCACCTCTCTTACTTTATTTTCAAAATTCTTTTTGAACTCTTCCATTGCCTGAGACCATTGTATATTTATTTTGGAGATTTTGCATGCAGAAGGTTTGACTTTTAGGTCTTCCTCTGAAGACCTAAATTGTTTCTCCTCATATGAAAGGATGGAAGAAAATACCTGCTCACCAAGAAAGTGACCTTCTATTGTCTTATTCTTTTTCCCTTTTTGGGACATTTTTCCAGCCAGTTACTTGACTTTTGAGTTTTCTGTCAGGGCCAAGTTCAGGTCTGAGATTCAGACCTGTTGCTTAATTTCTCCAGGGGCTCTAGGAGGTGGGCTCCAAAAATGGAAGCTGCAACTGCAGTGGCTGCTGCTAGGGCCCAGACCATGCTCCCCTCTCACTGACCTTTGAAGCTGTTGGTGGTATATGTGGGTTGAGCAATCTGGGAACTGCTGCTGCTGGCTCCCTGAAGTCTGTTCAGGGTCCTGTTCCTACCACATCAGGTTGCACTCCATGCTTCCTGGGCTCACTAATATGGACTTTTATTAATTCATGGGGAACAAAATATAGGCATTCAGGACTAAAACTGCCCTGTACCCGAAAAGAAGGTGCTTCTGCAAAACATTAAATTTGGATATATTTGGGCAATAGTAACAAAACTAGAATGACCACTGGCATAATTTGGGTAGGCAGTGGTTGTGAAAATGTGACTATTCAGAAGGACCTACTGTAATTCTTCTTTGTGATGAGTTTTTATTCTATTTGAATTAGCTTTTTCCTCTCATTGCCAGATATTGAAAATTTAGTACAGTTTCAGCATAATGAGGTAGAGGAAGAGAAGAGTTTCAAATCATCTTCAACTATTATTGAAGCACTTGCCCTACAAAAAAAAAAAACAATGAATAATAGATTTCCATTTTTTGATTGAGAGTCTATATGATTTGAATGGGACAATTTGCAGAATTAGAGATTAAGTTCTCAACAGAAAATTGGGAAGGGGAAACACATTAAACTTTTGTTTTTGCAATCACTTTTCCAATGAATTTCCCAAGGGGCTGAGGGAATACTGAAACTCTAACTAGGAATCCTGTTAGTAGTATTCCTATATGGATAGGATTTTCTCTCTTAACCATGGAACAGCAAGACACAAAACTGACTTTGGAGGAAAGGGGAGGGGTAACATTGATCACATCTGGGATTTTAAAACTAGGTAGTCCGAAAGTGGGGGAGATGGATAGTGCAGAATGGAGAGGAGAGATAGAGTTGAGAGAAGGCTAGAGTACTAGATTTAGTTTTAGAAATACCTTAATTCAAAATACAGTCACATATGATTCCTTAGATTCCATGACTTATTCCTTCATTCCATCATAGAGATATAGATATCCATATAGATAAATATATATAGTCACATGCTTGATATTACCATCACTCATAAATGTTGCAATTCCAGATAGAGAACTCTGAAATTCGTATATCTGATCATAACTGCCTACCATTCCATTTTTTCCTCTGTTTGCTCCTTCTAAACTTATTCTCCATCTATACTAAGAATATTAATCCTTCCAATTCTAATATTTTATCAGGTGATCACTCCTGCCATGGCCTCTACAGCTCATCCCTCACATGACTATAAATGGAAACCTTTATTCCTGAACCTCAATTTCTTCACCTATAAAATTGAAATAATACTCTCTATTATATCTTTCTTATGAGGTCATATTAAGAGAATTGAGTGAGATACATGTAACGCATTTCTATTTACTATCCCATCTTGCTGTGAGATATTAATGGCAGTTCTTATTCTTTTTGTTACTGATTTCTTCATATTTTCTCCATATGCAATACAAGATGTATTATCTGTATAATTGTTATTATGTGAACAACTATGTGTTTCAGAGAGAAGCCCCTCCAACTGTCCGAGTGAATGCAACAAGTTCCTTCCAGTCAAAAGGGGGTAAGGGGACCAATGGCAAAAAGAAAATGTAACTGACCAAGGATGAAAGAATGACAAGTCATTCTGGTGATCAAAGATGAGTTCTGATTCATCCCTGACCCTAGACATGAACATAACAGAAATAGCTGCCTCAATAGGAGAACCTGATGTATGTGTGTGTGTGTGTGTGTGTGTGTGTGTGTGTGTGTGTGTGAGAGAGAGAGAGAGAGAGAGAGAGGAGAACAATTACAAAAGAGTTAGGGGATAGCTTTTTTGAGTGTCATAAAATCAATTTAAACAAATTTAGGCTTGGGATAAACTTCCCAATAATTAGAACTAACCCAAAGTAAAATGAGCTATGTTTAGAGGTAATGGATTCTTCTTTTACTGGAAGTCTTCAAACAGAGATTGGGTAATCACTTGTAATGTATGCTAAATATATATGGGATACATTGCAGATGTAGGTTGGACTAGATATGGCTCAACAAAGTCCCTTCCAACTATAAATCCTCTGTGTGTGTAGCGTGTGTGTGTGTGTGTGTGTGTGTGTGTGTGTGTGTGTGTGTGTGCATCCTTCTAAAATTAGTCCTAGATATGGGGTCTATCTGGGATTTCTCAAAAAGTTCTATGAATAATACAATATATTCTTATATAGAAGTAATATAAAATGTAAGTAATAAATAGTAATGCATAAGTGAAATGTAATAATATATCATATATAGCAATCTATAAATTAAATATATTATATAGTAAAACATAATAACATATATTTTATATATCCTATAATGTACTACTTGTCATTAATAATATGATCATAATACATAGTATTAATATAATGGTAAGATAAATAATATTCATATATATTTAATATATAGTAGTCATATATAAATAACAGTAATAATTTTGTTTAAATATCATTCTGAAACTTTTATTTTGCATGAGTCTGAACTTCTATATAGTATATGGAGATGTCCATCAACCAAAATTTGTAAATTATTATGCAACTTGGAGGAATGGTCACATTGAATTAGGAATGCTGACTTGTGGGAATACAATAAGGTAGGCAAGCTTAGGCTCAGTGAGAGATGCAGCCAAGTGGCCAAAAATTAAAACTGCCAGGAAAAGTGGGTCCTGGTGTTGTCAATTATCGGCTCCACCCCCCTGGGGCTCAGGATCTCCTCCTGCTTTACTGAGCTATGGCTGTCAGGAACAGCTCCAATCCTACACTGGTCCCCTTCAGCCACAGCAATAGGGCCTCCTCCGCAATTTTCCTAGCCTCACTGGCTAAGAGAATGTTTACTCATTCAGCTGATCCCACTATTCCAAGATTTTGCCTGGAGAAGTATTCTCTAGGTTTTTCAAGGTCAGCAAGGGGAGAGAGATAGTATTTACAGAGCACCCCGCCATCTTGGCTCCTGAAAGTTCAAGTAGGTGAATTATAGACCTTTAATCTGTGAGCTGACAGTCTCAGGAGGGGCTGTTGCAGTTACCTGGGGTTCTGTTCTTCTCTCTTATTCACTTCCACTGGACTCCTCTCCTGGGCTGATGTGTTTGAGAATCCTCAATGCTACCTCTGCTTCAGACCATACAATGCTTCCTGCTTGGCTTTGTTATGGCGGGTCCCACTAGTACAGCCTGAGCACTCTGCTTCTCCAGCCTCATACAACAGATCCTTCCCATTGATCTTCCTGGGCTGGAAATCTGCCACACTGTTTCCTAGAGGATTATGCCATTCTAAAATTTGCTCAGATTCTCTTTTTAGAGGTATCTGAAAGAGTTTGTCTTAGAACTTAAGTGAGTACTTGCTCTTACTCTGCCATCCTGATCTTTTTTTTAGAAAATTTTTATATTTTATTTTTTTCCAGTTACACGCAAAAATGTGTTTTTTCAAATGTTTGAGTTCCATGTGCTCTCCTTCTCATCTCCCTTCCTTTCCTTGAGATTGCAAACAACTTGATATAAATGACACATGTTTAGTCATGAAAATCATAGTTCCATATTAGGTTGCAAAAGAAAACACCAAGAAAAAACAAAAACAAGGAAAAAAAGAAAGCAAAACAAAATATGCCTCAATCTGCATTCAGACTCCATCAATTCTTTCACTGGAGGTGAAAAGAATTTTTCATCACAAATTCTTTGGATTTGTGTTGGAGCATCGTACTGCTGAGAATAGTTAAATGATTCAACTGATCATCATACACTATTGCTGTTATTGTGCACAATGTTCCATTCAACTCATTCCATTTTGTACTAGTTGATACGCCTTCCCAAGTTTTTCTGCAATCAACGTAATCATCATTTCTTATAGCACAATAGTATTCCACTGAAATCACATACCACAACTTGTTTAGCCATTTCCAAAATGATAGGGATTCCCTCAGTTTACAAATCTTCACCATCCCAAAAAGAGTTGCTATAAATATTATACATATTAGTCGCTTTGCCTTTTTTATCTCTTTGGAATATAAACATAGCTGCCAGGCCTAGAGGCCTGAGGGCTACCCGAGTCTTACCTTACCTCGCAGGTCTTCGGCTGGCCAAACCGGATAAACGTATGAGAGAAGAGACTTTCCGGAGTCGAACAAGGGTTAGGCTTTATTCAGGATTTCGGTTACATGTGCAGGGGGAACTCTTCCTTAGGAGGGAGAGAGAAATCTCCCAAGGAGGCAAAGATCTTACAGTGAGGGAATGAAAGCAGAAGTGGAAGTGGGGAGAGAGGGGGAAGGGAGAGTGAAAAGAGGAAAAGGGAAGAGGCGCCTTCTGTCCTGTAAGGGCCCCTCCAGCGCTAAGAGCGCCTTCAGGCTTTCCTGACCCTAATTAAGCTCTCTGGCCGCGTAGTTTGCACCTGAATACCATGCCTGTTAGATAACAATAGGTGTGCCCAGATCCGGGTCAGTCTCGAGGGTGGGGATGCTGCTCCCATCACGTTTCTCACGGGAAGAGGCGGAAATACACGAGCTAGCTCGGTCTCACTCCTCGATTCCCTGCTGTTTTCTGGGGGGCCTCATGAGAACTCTAAGATTTAGAAGTTCCCACCTTTACCCGCCCGAGACTGTCCACATGGAATTGAGCTTCCACCCCCAACACATAGCAGTAGTAGTATTTCTGGGTTGTGGAGTATGTACAGTTTTATAGCCCTTTGGGCATCATTCCAAATTGCTCTCCAGAATGGTTGGACGAGGTGACAACTCTACCAACAATGTATTAATGTTCCAAATTTTCCACATTCTCTCTGGTATTTGTCATTTTCCTTTTCTTTCATGTTAGACAATCCAAAATGTGTGAAGTGCCTAAGAGTTGTCTTAATTTGCATTTCACTAATCAATAGTGATTTAGAACTTTTTTTTATAATATGACTATAGATAGTTTTGCTTTATTCTTCTGAAAACTGCCTATTCATATACCTTAACCATTTATCAATTAGGGAATGACTGGCATACTTATAAATTTAACTTGGTTCTTTATATATTTGAGAAATGAAGCCTGTATCAAAGAAAACTTGTCATAAAAAAACCTCAGTATTCTGCTTTCCTCCTAATGGCTGCATTGCTTTTGTTAGTGCAAAAAATCTTTTAATTTAATGTAACCAAAATTATCCAAAATTTTAGATCCTATAATGATTTTTCATCCTTTGCTTGGTCATAAAATCTTCCTTTATCCATAGATATGACAGGTAAAATATCCCTTGCTTCTCTGATTTTCTTATGATAGCACCCTTTATGTCTAGATCACATCCCCATTTTGAGCTTGTCTGGGTATGTGGTGTGAGATGGTCTACACCTAGGTTCTGTAACACTGTTTTACAGTTTTCCTTGTAATTTTGTACAAATATTGAGTACTTTTCCCAAAACTTAGACCTTTACATTTATCAAATACTAGATTACTAAGGTCATTTTCTACTGTGTTTTGTATTCCTAATCTCTCCCACTGATTCATCACTCTATTTCTCAATCAATACAAGACTGTTTTGATATTACCATTTTGTAATGTTGTTTAACATCTGGTACTACTAGGCCTCCTTTCTTCACATCTTTTTCAGAAATTCCCTTGATATGCTTGATCTTTTGTCCTTCCAGATAAATTTCTTAACTTATTGTTTCTAGCTCTATAAAATAATATTTTAGTACTTTGTTTAATGTGGCACTAAATAATAAATTAACTTAGGTAGACTTGTTATTTTTATTATATTATGATGGGCCACCCACAAACAATTAGTATTTCTTCAATTGTTTAGATATGACTTTATTTGCAGGCAAAGTGTTTTGTAATTGTGTTCATATAGTTCCTGGACTGGCCTTGGCAGATAAACTCTTAAGTATTTTATATTCTTTACAGTTATTTTAAATTGAATTTATCTTTCTATCTTTTGGTGCTGGACATTATTGGTAATATACAGAGGTGCTGAAGATTTAAGCAAGTTTATTTCATATCATGGAACTTTGCTAAATTGTTCATTATTTCAACTAGTTTTTTAGTTGATTTTCTAGGATTCTCTAACTATGACAATGTAGCATCTGCAAAGTGTGATAGTTTTGTTTCCTTCTCTTCTATGTTTATTCCTTAACTTTCTTTTTCTTTTCTTATTGCTATAGCTATCATTTGCTGTTGTTTGTCCTCCATTCTTGAGGAGGACTATGCCATCAGAAAGTGATGCCATGACTTGAAACTGAATTGTATTTAAGTGAGGCAGGACTGTGCAAAGTCACCAGTTTCACTCTCTTCTCCAGAACCATCTGGATCCAGTGGCAAGATATATATCAGGATGACTAGACATGGCCCCAGATGCAGTGAGAGACCTTGGCCTTTTTAAGTTAATGTCTTTCCCGGGTCTCAGTCTGACTGAGGCAATCCCCATTCAGTGATTAAGGCTAGGTAAGAAATCAGGCAAAGAGTGGCCTCTTTTACTCAGTCAAAAAAAATCAATCTGAGAGGGGAAGACCTTCAGGATTTCTGGCCAAAACAGAAACAATTGTCATTTACACTCACTCAGCCATCAGGGCCCAAACAATGATGAAGTGAGGTTTGAGCTGGGTTCTATTTTTGGCCAGTCTATGAGAGCCAGTGATTTAGATTTAAGGCATGGTCTTTAAGGAAAAGAATCTAACCAATAAACCCCAGGATATCTTGTGGGGATTCAGTAATCAAAATTTACATGCCTTTGGGCAAAGTACCTGCAGAAAAGGGTATGATATCATATGTGGACCAAGGGAGATGGTGGAGAGAGAGGGAAAGAGAGGAGAGTAAGGAAAGGAAGAAGGAAGGAAGGAAGGAATAAATGAAGGAAGGGAGGGAAGCAAGAATATTTAGATATCTTACAAATTTATTCTGTGTGACACTTTTAAAAGGTCTTAGGATGAAATATAAAAACTACAGTTTTTCTTTCCTAAAAGAAACTTACAAAAGTTAAATAATTCTAAACTATTCTGTTAATTTGCTATAGCTCACCCATATCAACTTCCAAAAGATTCTGACTATTGTTCCCATGCTGATCCTCTACTAGCACATCCAATCTTCTCACAGAAGCCATAATTGGTACACCTGTACCAAAATTAGTGTCAGAACAGCTTCTAAATTCATCAAAGCTACATCATATTCACCTTCTGGCTACTTATTGATCCCCCTAAAAGCCTGCAAGCTAGAAATCCAATCTGTAAATTCCCCTGTAATGTTAAGAGATGACATTCATAGACTTATCTTTCCTTAGCAATGCAAGAATCTAAGGCAATCCCAAGATACTCATGATGTAAAATGCTAAACACACCCAGAAAAAAGAACTATGGAGTCTGAATGCAGATTGAAATAATTATTTGCTTGCTCTCTCTCTCTCTCTCTCTCTCTCTCTCTCTCTCTCTCTCTCTCTCTCTCTCTCTCTCTCTCTCTCTCTCTTCTCTCTGTGTGTGTGTGTGTGTGTGTGTTCTTTCTCATGGTTTCTCCCATTGGTTTTAATTCTTCTTTATCACATGACTAATGTGAAAATAGATTTAATATGAATGTATGTGTAGAGCCTATATCAAATTACATTCTGTCCTGGGTGAGGGGTGTGGAGAGATGGGGAGAAATTTGGAAGTCAAAATTTTATGGAAGTGAAAATTTAAAAGTAAAAATAAATAAATATCTTATAAAAATAATTAAAATTCAGATGGTAGGAGATGAGGGAAGGAAAGTATTTGCATTTATCTTTCCCTCACTGCCCCTGCATTCTTCAAAGACTTAACAACTTCACTTTTTTCTATGCCCATTGTCTCTCATTTTTGTCCTCAAAACAATTTATGGTTGGTATAATTATTCATCTCATTATGTAAATTAACGAAGGAATAGAGATTTAATCTACGTCTGAAGGACTTTGGAAATTATTGTATAATATGGGAACTACCGGCACAGAACCACCTATGACATGCTCTCATCAAGGAAGGTGCTATGTTCTTTGAGAAAAACATAATAGAAGTATCTCAAAAGAAATGCAAGACATGAAAATTTGGAGAATCCACCCCTTTCACATGGACTACTTGTGTCCAAAGAAATATAAATTTTGATTGCTCAAAACTCACAAGATATCTTGAGGTTTAGTGACTAGATTTCTTTCTTAAGGACCATGCTTAAAACCAAAATTACTCTGACTCTCATAGATTGACCAACAAGAGGTCCCAGCCCAAACCTCACTTGGTCATTTTTTGGGGCTCTTTTAGCTTAGTCAGTATAAATAACAATCATTTCTGCTTTGGCCCTAAGCTGTGAGAGCCTTCCACTGTCAGACTGATTTTTTTTTTTTTGACTACATAAAAAAGGCCATTCTTTGCCTCATTTCTTACCTAGCCTTAATCATTGGAGAGGCATTGCCTTAGAGAAACTGAGACCTGGGAAAGATGTTAACTTAAATAGGTGAAGGTTTCTCACTGCATTCGGGGCCATCTCTAGCCATCTTGATCTATATCTTTCCACTGGACTGAGATGGTTCTGAAAGGGAAAGTGAGGCTGCTGACTTTGCACAATCCTCACTATCATTTCTAGTACAATATTGAATAATGATAAAAGTACTGACATCCTTGCTTCACCTATGATCCTATTGGAAAAACTTCTAGCTCATCCCCATTACAGATGGTGTTTGTTAATGGTTTCAGATAGCTACTACTTAACATTTAAAGGAAAGGTCCTTTTATTGCTGTGCTTTCTGGTGTTTTTAATTTGAATGAATGTTGTATTTTGTCAAAATGTTTTTCTTCATTTATTGAGATAATCATATGATTTTGTTGGCTTTTTACTGCTATGGTCAATCATGCTGATAGTTTTCCTAATATTGAACTAGCCCTGCATTCCTATTATAAATACCAGTATGATATTTGTGATACATTGTTGTAATTTTCTTACTAGTACATTTTTTAATTTTTGCATCAATATCCATTGGGAAAATTGATCTGTGGCTGTCTTTCTCTGTTTTGGCTTTTCCTGGTTTATCAGAACCATATTTATGAGTAAAAGCAATGTGGAGGTGGAGCCACGATGGCTGAGTAACAGTACAGACTTCCTAGAGCACTCCTCCCAAGCCCAGTCAAATACCTGTAAAAAATGGCTTTAAACAAATTCTGGAGCTTCAAAACCCACAGAATGACAGAGTGAAGCAAATTTCCAGCCCAAGATAGCCTGGAAGATCTCTGGGAAGTGTCTACTGCATCACCCAGGGGGCAGGGCTCAGTCCAGAGTGGGCCCCAAGTGCACAGACTGGACCTGAGCGGGCCTTGGGGAGACTGAATCTCTCATACCTATGCAGGTTTCCAGACTTCATGACCCAAAACGCTGAGGAGAAATTGGAAGGTCAGTGGGAAAAGCCTGTGGAAGCAGTGCAGGAGAGTGGAGTGGTCTACCCCCAACCCCAGGGCAGCTGAGGGGGGATGGGTGGAGGAACCCATAGAAGCAGCAGGGGCAGCTGTAGTCACTGTTTCTGGAGCTCTAGGCCCACAGATTGTGGGAGGATCAAGCAGCTGGCAGAACACCCCCATGCCCACTAGAAGCAGAGAACTACCTTGACAAAGAGCTCAAAAGTGAAGTAAATGGCTGGGGAAATGAGCAAAAACCAGAAAAAGAATCAGAATATAGAATTTTGCTTTGGTGCCAAGGAAGATCAAAGAACAAAAACAGAAGAAAACAAAGTCAAAGTTCATTCATGCAAAGCCTCCAAGAAAAATATGAATAGGTCACAGGCCATGGAAGAGCTCAAAAAGGATTTTGAAAATCAAGTAAGAGAAGTAGAACAAAAATTGGGAAGAGAACTGAGAATGATGCAAGAAAATCATCAAAAATGAGTCAAGTGCTTGCCTAAGGAGACCCAAAAAATGCTGAAGAAAATAACATTTTAAAGAACAGAGTAACCCAAATAGCCAAAGACATCCACAAAGCCAATGAGGAGAATAATGTCCTAAAAAGCAGAATTGGCCAGATGTAAAAGTATGTCTAAAAGCTCACGGAAGAAAATAATTGCTTAAAGATTAGAATGGAGCAGATAGAAGCTAATGACTTTATAAAAAACCGTGAAATTATAAAACAAAGCCAAAGGAATAAAAAAAATAACAGACAATGTGAAATATCTCATTGGAAAAATAAGTGACCTGGAAAATAGATCCAGAAGAGACAATTTAAAAATTATGGGACAATCTGAAAGCTATGATCAAAAAAAGAGCCTAGACATCATCTTTCATGAAATTATCAAAACAAAAAACCTGCCCTGATATTCTACAACCAGAGGGTAAAATAAATATTGAAAGAATCCACTGATCCCCTCCTGAAAGAGATCCAAAAAGAGAAACTCCTAGGAACATTGTGACCAAATTTCAGAGTTCCCAGGTCAAGGAGAAAATATTGCAAGCAGCTAGAAAGAAACAATTCAAGTATTGTGGAAATTCAATCAGGATAACACAAGATCTAGCAGCTTCTACATTAAGGGATTGAAGGGCATGGAATATGATATTCTTGGAGTCAAAGGAACTAGGACTAAAACCAAGAATCACCTACCCAGCAAAACTGAGTATAATACTTCAGGGGAAAAAATGGTCTTTCAATGAAATAGAGGACTTTCAAGCATTCTTGATGAAAACACCACAGATGAAAAGAAAATCTGACTTTCAAACACAATAATGAAGAGAAGCATGAAAAGGTGAACAGTAAAGAGAAGTCATAAGGGACTTACTAAAGTCGAACAGTTTACATTCCTACATGGAAAGAAAATATTTGTAACTCTTGAAACTTTTCAGTATCTGGGTAGTTGGTGGGATTATACACACACACACACACACACACACACACACACACACGGCACAGAGTGAATTGAATAGGATGGGATCATATCTTAAAAAAATGAAATTAAGCAGTGAGAGAAAAATATATTGTGAGGAGAAAGGGAGAAATGGAAAGGGGTAAATTATCTCTCACAAAAGAGGCAAGCAAAAGATTTTTCAGTGGAGGGAAAAAGAGGGGAGGTGAGAGAAAAACATGAAGCTTACTCTCATCACATTCCACTAAAGGAAGGAATAAAATGCACACTCATTTTGGTATGAAAACCTATCTTACAATACAGGAAAGTGGAGGAAAGGTAATAAGCAGGGTGGGGGGGATGATGGAGGGGAAGTCAATGGGAGGAGGGAGCAATTTGAAGTCAACACTCTTGGGGAGGGACAGGATCCAAAGAGAGAACAGAAGCAATGGGGGGCAGGATAGGATGGAGGGAATATAGTTAGTCTTACACAACACAACTATTATGGAAGTCATTTGCAAAAGTACACAGATATGGCCTATATTGAATTGCTTGCCTTCCCAAAGGGAATGGGTGGGGAGGGAGGGATGAAGAGAAGTTGGAAGTCAAAGTTTTAGGAACAACTGTCAAGTACTGTTCTTGCTACCAGGAAATAAGAAATATAGGTAATGGGGTATAGAAAGTTATCTGGCCCAACAGGTCAAAAGAGAAGATGGGGACAAGGGAAGGGAGGGATGTTAGAAGAGAGGGCAGATTGGTGATAGGGGCAAATAGAATGCTCCGTGTTTTAGGGTGGGGGAGGGTAGGAATGGGGAGAAAATTTGAAACCTAAAATTTTGTGAAAATGAATGTTAAAAGTTAAATAAATAAATAAATAAATAAGAAAAAGAAAATGTGACTTTCAAACACAAGAATTAAGAAAAGTATGGAAAGGTAAGCAGGAAAGAAATCATAATGCACTTACCAAAGTTGAATTGCTTACATTCCTACATGGAAAGATAATATTTGTAACTCTTGAGACTTTTCTCAATATTTGGGTAGTTGCAGAGATTATATGCATATAGACAGAGGGCACAGGGTGAATAGGAAGTGATGATATCTAAAAAAATAAAATTAAGGAGTAAGACAGGAATATATTAGAAGGAGAAAGGAAAAAATTGAATGGGGCAAATTATCCCTCATAAAAGAATCAAGCAAATGCTTTTTCAATGAAGGGGAAAAGGGGGGATGTGAGAGACAAATAAATGAAGCTTACTCTCATCATATTTGTCTTAAGGAAGGAATAACATACACACACAATTATGAAAATCTATCTTACACTATAGGAAAATAGGGGAGAATGGGAGAAGTTGGGTATGGGGGATGATAGAAGGGAGGGCAAATGGGAGGAGGGAGAATTAGAAGTAAACACTTATGGGGTGGGACAAGGTCAAAAGAGAGAATAGAATAAATAGGGAGGCAGGAAAAGATGGAGGGAAATATAGTTAGTCATTCAAAACATGACTTTTATGGAACTCTTTTGCATAACTACACATGTATAACCTATATTGAATTGCTTGCCTTCTCAGTGGGGATGGGTGGGGAGGGAGGAAGGGAGAGAAGTTGGAACTCAAAGTTTAAAAAAAGAATGTTAAAAATTGTTTTTACACGCAATTGGGAAATAAGAAATAAAGGTAATAGGGTATAGAAATCTATCTTGCCCTACAAGAAAATAGAGGAGATGAGGATAAGGAAAGGGAAGTGTGTGATAGAAGGGAGGGCAGATTGGGAGAAAGGGTAACCAGAATGCACAGTGTCTAGGGGCTGGGGGAGTGGAGAGATGGGTAGAAAATTTGGAACTCAAAATCTTGTGGAAATGAATGTTGAAAACTAAAAATAAATAACTTAATTAGAAAAAACAAAAAAGCAATCTGGAAGTTCTCTTTCTTGCTCTATTTTTCAAAATAGTTTATATAGTATTGAAATTAATTGTTCTTTAAATGTTTGATAGAATTCATTTGTCAGTACACCAGATCTTGGGGATTGTTTTCTTAGTTAGGTCACTGATTGTTGGTTTGATTCCTTGTCTAAGAGTGGGTTATTTAAGAATTCCATTTCCTCTTCGGCTAATCTGTGTGATTTATATATATATTTTTAGGTATTCATCCATTTCACTTTGATTGTTCCATTTATTGACATATAACTGAGCAATGCAGTTCCTAATAATTTCTTTAATTCTTTCATCATTGGTGATGGAGTCAACCTTTACATTTTTGATACTGATCATTTGGCTTTCTTTTAAAAAAAAAATTAAATTAACTAATGTTTTACCTATTATATTGGCTTTTCCATAACAACAGCTTTTAGTTTAATTTATTCATTCAATAGTTTTCTTACTTTCAATTTGACTAATCTCTCCTTTGATTATCAGGATTTTTAATTTGGTGTTTAGTTGAAGATTTTTCATTTGTTCATTTTCAATTTTTTTAGTAAGCACCTCCAAATATTGATTTGTTCTTTCTCTATTTTATTGATATAAGCATTTAGAGATATAAATTTCCCCCTAAGCATAGCTTTCACTACATTCCATAAATTTTAGTATGTTGTCTCATCATTGTCATTCTCTTTAATGAAATTATTTATTGCTTCTGTAATGTATTCTTTGACCCATCCATTCTTTAGGATTAGATTATTTAGTTTCCAATTAATTTTAATCTACATTCCTATGGTCCTTTATTGAATGTAATTTTTATTGCATTATTACCTGAAAAGGATGCACTTAATATTTCTGTTTCTCTGCATTTTGTTTGAAGTTTTATCCCTAATACATGGTCAATTTGTGTGTGCCCATAAAGGGCTGAGAAACAAGATTTTCTCCTTTGTTTTCCCATTCATTTTTCTCCAGAGGTCCATCATATCTAACTTTTCACAAACTCTATTAATCTCCTTAACTTCTTTCTTGTTTATATTTTAGTTTCATTTATTTATTTGGGTTTTATTTATTTATTTCTCTAGTTCTTAGAGGGAAAAGTTAAGGTCTTCTAACATTATAATTTTCCTATTTCCTCTTTTACCTTTCTGACAGAACAGAAACAATTGCAATTTACACTCATTCTTAGCCATCAAAATCCAAACTATGTGTAAGTGAGACTTGCTATTGTGCTATAAAAAAATGAACCAAGAGCTAGTTTTGGAAAAAATGAGAAGAATTATATGACCTCATGGAAAGTGAAGTGAGCAATCCCAGGAAAACACTGTACACAGTAATGGCAATATTGTAAAGATGATCAACTGTGAAAGACTTAGATACCCTTATCAAGAATGAACCAAGGTAATTCCAAAGTACCCCTGATGCAAAGTCCTATCCATTTCCAGAAAAAGAACTGATGATCTCTGAATGAAAAATGATGAATTTTTAAACTATTTTTCTTGGCATTTATGGCAGTTTTCTTTTGCAAAATTGTTAATATGAAAATACGTTTTCCATGATTTCACATGTATAATCAATATCATATTACTTGTGCTATCAAGGAGTAAGGAGAGCCAGAAGGGAAAGGAAGAATTTGGAAGTCACAATTAAAAAAAAATACTATTTTTTACTTGCAATTGGAAAATATTAAATGATATAAATAGAAAATATATTTTGAAAATAAAATAGTAAAATAAAATCTTAAGGACTTCTACCTGATTAGGCTCTTTTCAATCAGCCTGTGGTTCTAAATAGAATAGATTAATCTAGTTGAAAGAATATATGCAACATTATTTGCCCTAATCAGTCTAAGTTCTTCGGGCTGCAATGTGGTAGAATCAGCACATCTCAGTGATATTTTTTTTTTCTAATGAATATGTTGCCCACCAATGGTTTATCTCCAAAGATTGTTTTGTCCTTATTTCTGTTTTTTTGAGATATAGAATTGGAATTAAATAACATGATTTTATGGATTTCAAGTTCTTTCCTCTCATTGAGAATCAGGGAAGATTTAAATAAGGAAGCAACAATTTCTGACAGTGTAAAGCCAACATTACCATACACCTACTATTGTAAAGCTAATTTTCAGAGAAATGCACACAGTTTAAAATTAAGTTTTTCTTTGCTGGATTAAGGCAATGAATTTTTATAAATCTGTATTGTAAAGGTTAGATTTCAGTCCAGAGATAAGGAAACTTCAGAATACTTAAACATTTCTAAAATTCATCCCTTAGTTTATCTTTTCCTATTTACAAAATACAAGGTCAACAGCTTTCTTTTTTCTACTTCTATGGAAATCTTAGATGTTACAGCAAAAAAAAAAATCAACAATTTAAAAGTCCCATAGATCAAACAGACCTTCTTTTGTTTCAGGCAGTTTTCAGGCCTTGTAACATCCTAGCACGGAAGAAATTCATTCCATGAATTTGATGAGTTTATTGTCTCTATTTCAAAGCACAAACATCTGGGACAGTAGCTCACAAAAGCATACAGGATAAGGATGGGCAGGGTGTCCTTATCACTTCTCCCCTACTCGATTATCTTTCCTCCTCATCCCAAGAGCTAAATAGGAAATCTATAATAATAGACGGTATTGCAATTCAAAAACAAAATTACAAATCTACTAATCATCTTTCCCCTAAAACTTACACATACCTACAGCAAATATTGGCTGATCTGTCCCGAATCTGAGGTCATTAAAATATTGTGGGTACTATGCAACCACTCATATTCGAAGAACATTCAGTTTTACTACCTGCTAACACAGGCTTTATTTTACTTCCAGGAAGGTCAAATAACCCCAAGATATCCAATGTGGACCTTGTCAGGAGAAGTAGGACCAAAAGCACAGAGTCAATTCCTGGTGTCAAAATTAAATCTCCTCCAACCCAACCACTGCTGTGCTTAGCCTGTCTTCCCTAGATGCTGGTGGCTATCCACATACACCTGCTGAAATGTGGACTCTACATGAGGACTGTGTGATAGATAGTAACTGAGTGTTACCAAATAAAATCACTACAAAATTCATTCTTATAACCTTTATGGTCACAACAAGTCATCAGCATTCTATGCACTGTTTCACATAGACCGTCCTAGAAGTGGTTTGAAATGATGGCCTGTGATGTTGCTAATTTGTATTTTCTGAGGAACCCAGGCATTTTCACAGGATCAAATCAGCGATTGCAGTGAGCCTAGGATTCTGGCCCTGAAAACAGTCAATGCTTCGGGGCTTGGCATAAATCTCTTTTCGTATATAATATAAGAAAGTACCAAGGGGAAATGTCTCAAGAACTCAGCTGGTAACCCATTTATGCCCCGAAGCATGAAGATTGTTAGACTATGTGGATTTGTGATAGTGAGAGCAAAACTGATAATATTCTTCTTCATATAAACATGTGGACATCGGAGAAACTTCCTATGCAATTTCTTATCGGAAAACTTCACGAATTTTTTTTTTCCAAAGCAGTTTAAAAAATGAGAAATTCACAGTTAGCACTAAGAACAGGCTACTAAGAAATTGAATTGGAGCAGCTAGGTATTACAGTGGATGGCACACCAGACTTGGAGTCAGAAAAACTCATCTTCCTAAGTTCAAATCTGTCCTCAGACACTTACTAACTGTGTGACCCCGGGCAAGTCATTCAGTCTTGTTTATCTTAGTTTTTTCATATGTAAAACAAACTAGAAACGGAAATGACAAATCATTCCAGTATCCTTGCCAAGAAAATCCTAAATAGGGTCATGAAAAGTCAGACACAACTAAATGACTGAATAACCACAATAAAATGAACATTCTGACAGACTTCATTTTCTTTCCCTTTTGTATTTCAAACTAACACATGAATAGATTTCTGATAACTATGGTATGCTGATTTGGTGGGGGGCAGGAAACTCTATTTTAAAAACAACTTCTAGAACACAGCAAAGAAAGGACATTAAAAAATATATATTTAAGTATAAGGGTTGTGTCTTATCCTTTCTGGTACACACAGTGCCCTAGCCCAATTATATATAGAAGGTTTAAACTAGAAGTCTATTGCTTGTTTGAAAATGTGATGGTGATAATAGGAAGTTAAGGATGAAGAATTATCCTTTCCTAGAGCTCTTTTAACTGAGATCATATAAAGAAAAAGAAAAGTTATGTATCAAGAAAGGCAAAATTCATTAACTATTGATTCATTAAAACCAGTTGTATCTTCTGGATTTTGAATACTATGTTGAATAGAACGTTGTATACATAGTCATTCTAAGAGTCAGAAGAGCTAGAAGGAGCCTTGATAGAAGAACTGAGATTCTCTGATTTGGGGAAAAACACCCATATTAGGCCATTTACCCTTCTTAATACTTTGTTTTACCCCAGTTTTGCAGAGGGGACCACATTGATGATCTTAATTTAAACATTGCCCTGAAAGCTAATGGAAATTTATGCTTAGAAGAATATGGTTCAATTACTAGGGCATGTAAAACTAGACAGAGAGGCCTTGATGAATGATTAAATAATCAAAGGAAATAAAATGAAGATGAGCTGCCAACAAACCCAGAAGGACCAGGTTATGAGCAAAATAAAAGCAAGTTGATATAAAGTCATTGTGACCATTTGGGTTTGCCAATAACTGGGGGAAGAAGGAATGAAATTCTTTTAGCAGATGACTTTGACCAGATTTTCCAAGTGGGTATACTATCCCAGCAGTATCCATTCATTCATGTTGCATACATCAAACTCTACATGGTATACTTACACATAAATGTCTGAGCCCCTTTAAAATGAATTTAAGTCCAAAATGGAAAAGGTTAAACCACTATTCATTTTAGAGACTGAAATCTCATTTGATGAGTGGGACAGTAAAGTATTGTGTGATTTTTAAGGTATTCTACAATTTAATTTTCTCTTTACTATTATGATTTGCATTTGTCATGCTGACCCTACAGTTATGGGGCATAAGATCTGTTGGCTAAACTAGCACTACTAGTAATAATTATTTTATGGTAATTATCATTACCTATTTGCTAATAATTTTCTCACTATGGTAATTTTGGTATTTGAACAGACTAGTAGACAACTAATCAGAATTGCAAAGAAAAATTGCACACAGAAAGGACATCATTTAAGAGATAAATTTTAATGTGAAATTAATTCTAAAGATTAAGTTTTGTAAACCTATTTAAATACACATAATTTAAAAGATCAAATGTTTAAGGAATGGCAGTGGCTAGCTACAGCTGGGTAATTTTAAAAGTTAAGAGGAATAATATTTTACCATAAGTTAAAAGAGTTGTATGCATCATAAATGTGTATAATATTTTCTGTGTTTCAAATATCTGTGAACTTCAGAGTAGTACTGAAAACCCAAATGAAATATTTAAATATATATCAACATCTCAGTTAAATCTTTTAAATGCAATAAAAAGAGACCCATTAATGGTGCTAGTTTCATTTTCACATAAAATCTAACGAATCAAATGGCCTCAATCTAATGGTTTAAAGATAATTATTGCCCAGCTATCAATAAAGTCAATTAGATGTGGGTAGCATCTTTATTGCATGGAAGGGAAGAATTAAACCCTGATTTGCATCTAGAGTTTTGTTTGTTTATTTTTAAAATGGAAGCCTGAATCCCTATAAATGTTCTCAGGAAAATGCTATCAATGAGTTTGACTGTGTAAGCAAATGGTGTAGGAAATTTATGAGTCAGAGGAAAATGGCCACAAAATAGTTATGCAGATGGAATGATAAGACAGGGAAGAGTCCAAATTTTAGTCTCTCAACTGGATTCAATAAACATTTACTGAGTGCCTATTATGTGCCAAGAATTATGTTAGCTGTTGCAATACAAAGAGAAAAACAAAATAACTTTTGCCCTTAAGAATCTAACACTCTACCAATGGAATTATGGTCTACTTGGATTTTCCTTGACTTTTTATCCCTGCATTGTTTGATGGTTTTACATTTTTGTTGTATTTTGAAATAGCCCTAGATGATAATCCAAATGGGAAACTGTTAAATGCACCACAATATGCAAAGGTGAGTAAACCCTTGCAAAAGTGAGGAGAGCCGCTTTAAGATTCAAAGATGAAAGGTAAATGAAAAAAAAAAAAGAGTACTCTGAATCACTAGTAACTAGAGGAATGGAAATCAAAGCAACGTTGAACTTTGTCTTCATATACAATAGACTGACAAAGATGGAAAAAAAATAAGATGACAAATGTTGGAGGAGCTTCAGAGAAATAGAGACATTAATGCATTGTTAATGAGCTGCAAGTGCAAGTCATGTCATTATTTCTCTGATGGCATGGTCTTCTTTGTCCAACGAAGGATGAACACACACAATGAGCTGATAGTGGTCCAGCCATTTGGAAAAGGAATTTGCACCTATTCTCTCCCCAACCCCCTAAAAAAGTAACTAAACTTTATATTTTCTGCAAAATACCATTGATAGATATACACACCAAAGAGATTAAGGAAAAGAACATAGGTGTGTACATAAACAATACACTGGACAGCTAAGTGGCATAGTGGATAGAATGTCAGACCTAGAGTCAGAAAGACTCATCTTACTGAGTTCAGATCTGGTCTTGACACTTATTAACTGTGTTACCCTGGGAAAGTCACCTTATTTGTCTCAGTTTCCTCATCTGTAAAGTGAGCTAGAAAAGAAAAATGCAAATTACTCCAGTATTTTTGCCACAAAAAACCCAAATACGATCACGAAGAGTTTGACACAACTGGACAACAAGATAACACATAAAGGTATATATATACATATCTCTATGTATATATACGTATAGGTTTATGTGTATACATATACACAGTCAATTCTGCTACAATGCATTTTGAAAATTCAAAATTTGTTCTACCACAATTGAACAATTTGAACATGATACAAATTTTGCATTTGCTCATGCGAGATATCATCTCCAACAAATAGTAAGAGAATACAGAAAACTGCAACTCTTCACAATAACTCACAAGCTACATTCCTTCTGATGCTTGCTTCCACAAGCAAACTTCAGGTCTTTTTCAAGATGTCATACTTATTGTAAATCTTCTGGTGCAGTAGAAGCAGTTGTCTGAGGAAGGTTAGTCTGAAATATCCCTACCCCGTCTTCACATGATTGAAGCCCCTTGTCAGGAGATGGAGACCAGAAAGGCCACCCTCCTACCTGAAGCTACTGTACTTTGCTAGCCCAGGTCCTATGGGAACCTGGACACAAGTTCAGTTACAGCTGGGCAACAACCTAAGGCCATAAATAACACCTGTATTTATTGTACTACTTTTGTATTTCTTAAACACTTAACATGTATAAAAAAGTAATACTGTTGTTAGTTTGCTATTCTTTTATGTGTCATTGACAAAGTTTTGGAGTGTAGTACCCCTAATACTATTTTTCCCATAAGCCCGATGGCTTGTGCGGTACAATTTTGCATAATACAGTGATATTTTTTGGAGCACATATGATTTATAGATAGATTTATCTATCCCTCTATCTATCTTTACATGTGGGTGGGGTTGTTTTGTTAATTTTTGGAGGAGGTTTTCTTGGTACTGGCAAAGAATAGGAATCTAGCATCAAACTACTTTTGGTAAAAGGTTATAATGATACACTCTTGCACCATATGGAATAACAGAAAGGACTTTTGTTCCAGAGAAACCTGGGAAGACCTACAAATTGAAGCAGAGTGAAGTGAGCCAAAGCAGGAAAACAGTTTTAAAACTTAACAACAAGAACATCATAAAGACATTCAACTATGAAAGACTTAAGACCTCTGATGAAAACAATGACCAACAACAGCTCCAGAGACTTAAATTGGAACAATGCTTTCCACATCCAGTTAAAATGGTAAGAGATGAAAGATGCAGAATGAGACCTACTTGGGGCTGGAGGGGTGCGGGGCAGAGAGGGGAGAGGCATGAACAATGAGGGAATTAGTTTTGCTTGACTATGCTTATTTGTTATAAGAACATTCAGAAAAACATACTGTTGAAAGAAGGAGTGGTTGGGGGGAGGAAGTAAATGCTTAATTAAAAATTAGACTTTGACAATTTAAGCTGATTTGCAGAGAGCATTCATAGTAAATGAGGAAATAGCATTTACTGGGCATTTGCTCTGAGGTATTGACTACACATAATTTGATCATGGCCAGAATTTAGGACTAGCCCCAAAATTCATATAATTGAGGTTTCTGTGTCCAGAAAATTGGCAGGGGACCTGGTATGGGAAAGGAAAAGAAAAAGTCTAAGCAATCAAATAGACTCCATCTGAGTCCAAAGTCCTAAGGCCACTTTTCCTTTGACCCCAGGCCCTGACTCTTTGCAATCAAATGATTAGCTCCAAGACTCACTTTCACTGATATGTCCAAGAAGCTACAACAAGACATTGAACTGACTTCACATGATTTTTATGGATGTTGCTTTTTTCTTCTTCTGAGAGTGGGGGGGTTGGAGTGGTGTGGGGGGGCAGCAGAAATCTTTGCCTGGTTTTTGAAAGCCAAAATAACAGGCAGAGAGAAATAGTGCTGGCTTAGAGATCACTGGTAACTCTCTGCAGGAAGCCAAGCACTCCAGAGCCTTGTTATCAAATATCCCTTAAATCAGCCAAAGATAGACCCTTTCCCAGTGCCTACCTGCCTGCCTTGTCAAGGAGACTGAGACTTTTCCTCTAGCTGTTGATTCACAGAGTGATGGACAACTGAATTATTTAGAGGGCTTTGCCACTGGCTCTCTAGTTAAGAGTTATTTGTAAAGCTGCTGGCAGGATTCTCCGTCTGGGTCCATTTTGAGTAGTATCTGGGGATCTACATGACAAAAGGTCTGTCAGTGCTTTAATGCACTACATCCGAATTTAAAGATGCTTTGTTGACCTCTCAAAACAGAGAACTGAAGGCATGAAATGCTGTGTCTAGCCTATCTAATAGAAAGGATGCAGCAGAGTAAAACCCTAACTCCCATCCTTGAAGATGAGTTTGGGACATTCACATGAAAATTATCATATTAAATAGAACTATCTGCCTGAGGTCATATACTCACAGAATCAAAATCATCCTAGAGATATAAGGCACCTTCCATAATAAGTAACTCATATTAATATAGTGTTTTACATACATTGTCTCATTTCACTCTTATAATAATGTTATGAGCCAGGTACTATTAATATATTAATTTTACATTAAGAGTCCAGAGATACCAAATGTGCTCCCTGTCTCCAATATACACACATAAATACACACACACACACACACACACACACACACACACACACATGCACACGTAGTCTCTCCCTCTCTCTCAATAGTGAGTCAAAGGTTTCCAGCTTTTTCATTTTTTTTCCTAGCCGTTGCAAACCTTGTCATTTGCATACAGTAGAGAGGTATGATGCGGAAGGTTAAAATCAATTTCCTTACCATGATTTCACACATCTTCTTTTTCATTAAAAGAAACAGAGTCTTGAGAATATGTGCTCCAGTTACAGAGCATGGTAAAAATTAAGAACCAAAAAGGTGATTTTGAGTTTCTGATTATGTCTTATGACACATGAATTAAGGGACTCAGAGGAGGTAATTTAGGAGAAAAAGGTTCAAATGTCAATTCACTGGCAGATGTGATCTTAGCTTAGATATCTGGTATTTCCTGTGGGCATAAGAAATGAGCTATAGTCCTCCTCCAAAAGACAGAGGCTTACTAACCATAGCATCCCCCCTCATTGGAAAGAGAACAGAAGCCTTTAAGACTATACCTTAATTAAAAGACTATAATGGAGACTGAACAAGCTATAGCCTTCTTCAGTTGAAGAGGTTTATTAACGACAGCATCTCCCACTAGATGGTTAGATAGCTAAAACAAATGGCTGTCTATCCTTTCATTGAAAGCAGAAGACTTTAAAACCACAGAATCCCTAGTAGATGTTTAGGGTAGTTTACATATAATAACTTCCAAAGAAAATACAGAGAGTAATACTTAAATAGCATTGAAAACCACCTTTGATGAGTCATTTTGAGGACAATTCCTACTCTCCATTAAACTCAGTGATACCAAGTCCAATATACTACATTTCTAATTCAGAAACCAAGTTTATTATTGCACCAGTATGACACCCAGCATGAGACACAAGGGAAAGATTGTGCTCCCCTCATATATGGCAGAAACTAAACGTCACTAGTGAATAATCTACAAGGAGTGAGCTACGGGGGAATATTTACTGAATGTATCAGCCCTATTCCACATACACTGATCTCTTACTCTGTTTCCCTATGTATGTACAAAATATTTTTTTTCTCACTTCCAGTTTATTTATTAAGCAATGTTCCTTAGAATCCTTCAAATGTGCAGATGAAAACAAGTCACCAGTGTTCTACAAAATTTCTTCAGGCTTGTTCATGTTCTAGGAATTATTATTTCATGATTGATAAAGGTTTTTCTTGAATTGCAAATAAGAAACATGTTAGCATGTCTGTAAAAAAGGCAGCATCTCTCTTTCTTAAAAGTGAAGCTATAGGGTATGGAGCAAAGGGGGCAGAATAGAAGGAGAAACCTGCTCTAGCTCTCCCGCCATAGCCCATAAAATACCTGTAAAAATGACTCTAAACAAATTCTAGAGCAACAGAAGCCACAAAAAGACAGAGTAAAAGAGATTTCCAGCCCAAGACATCCAGGAAGGCAGACAGGAAAGGTCTATCTCACCAGGCTCAGAGCAGAATGCAGCCCAGTCTTGGTTGCACAGCACAGACAGGACAGGAGAAGGCTTCAGGGCATTGATTCATGGGTACTAGCTGTGTGTCTCCTATTTCTCAATCCACAAATGCCAAAGACAACTTCAAAGATCAGCAAGAAAGCTCTTTCACCTGGGTGAGAGGGGAGTGCTGTATGGCCCTGGCCCCAGCCCCAGGGAAGCAGCAACAGCATCCACTTTTGGAGCCCTATGCTTAAAGACCCTGGGGGTACCAAGTGGCTTATCTGAGTCTCAGTTCTGAGTGGCACTCCTGGGGTGAGGGAGAGCACTAGCGTGGTCAAGCTGGTGGTGACTGTGGAGAGGGAATTCTACTTGCAGATTCAGGGAAGAAAAGAGTGGTTGTGGTTGCTCATAGACCAGAGCACAGGCCAGGAGAGGAAGAAAATCCTTTCCCTTGGGTTGCTCATAGACCAGAGCACAGGCCAGGAGAGGAAGAAACTCCTTTCCCTTGATTGTGCCACCTTGGAAGAACTGAGAACTTACAAGTTCCTAGAGTATACCCTCCATTTGACAAAGGACTCAAAAATCAAGTAACTGGCTGGGAAAATGGCCCCAAAAGGAGGAAAAAAATAAGACTATAGAAGGTTACTTTCTTGCTGAAGAGGTTTTTTCTTCCATCTTTTCATATGAGGAAGAACCAAGCATATGATCAAAGGAAGACATAAAAGTCATGGCTTCTACATCCAAAACCTCCAAAAAATATATGCAGTGGTCTCAGACCATGGAAGATCTCAAACAAGATTTTGAAAATCAAGTAAGAGAGGTGGAGGAAAAATTGGGGAGAGAAATGAGAGCAATACAAGAAAATCACAAAAAGAGAGTCAATAGCTTCCTAAAGGAGACCAAAAAAATCCTGAAGAAAATAACACCTTTAAAAATAGACTAGCCCAAATGGCAAAAGAGGTCCAGAAAGCCAATGAGGAGAAGAATGCTTTAAAAAGCAGAATGTGACAAATAGAAAAGGAGGTTCAAAAGCTCACATAAGAAAATAGTTCTTTAAAAATTAGAATGGAGCAGATGGAAGCTAATGACTTTATAAGACATTAAAAAATTATAAAACAAAACCAAGAAAATGAAAAAATAGAAGACAATGTGAAGTATCTCATTGGAAAAAACAAGTGACATGGAAAATAGATCCAGGAGAGATAATTTAAAAATTATTGGTCTACCTGAAAACCATGATGAAACAAAGAGCCTAGAGATCATCTTCCAAGAAATTATCAAGGAAAACTGCCCTGATTTTCTATTCTCAGAGGGTAAAATAGAAATGGAAAGAATTCACTGATCACCTCCTGAAATAGATCTTGAAAGGAAAACTCCCAGGAAAATTGTAGTCAAATTCCAGAGTTCCCATGTCAAGGATAAAAGACTGGAAACATCCTGAAAGAAACAATTCAAGTATTGAGGAAATATAATCAGGATTAAAGGGCTTGGAATACAATATTCCAGAGGTCAAAGGAGACAGGATTAAAACCAAGAGTCACCTACTCAGCAAAACTGAGTATAATACTTCAGGGGAAGAAATGGAATTTCAATGAAATAGAAGACTTTCAAGCGTTCTTGTTGAAAAGACCAAAGCTGAATAGAAAATTTGACTTTCAAACATAAGAATCAAGAGAAACATGAAAAAGGTAAACAGGAAAGAGAAGCCTTAAGGAACTCATTAAAGTTGAACTTTGTTTACATTTCTATATGGAAAGGTGTTATTTGTAACTGGAGACCTTTTTCAGTATTAGAGCAGTTAGAGGGAAAAATATATATATATACACATACATAGTGAGCTGAATATGAAAGAAGAATATCTAAAAAAATAAAATTTACTGTTGAATGGAATGTACTAGGAGTAAGAGAAAGGGAGAGATTGAATGTAGCAAATCATCTCACATAAAAGAGGGAAGAAAGAGCTTTTACAATGGAAGGGAAAAGGGGCCTTACTCTCCTGAAATTTAGCTTAAGAAGGGAATACCACATACTCAATTGGATATGGAAATCTATTTTACCTTGCAGGATGGCAAGGGGGAAGGGGAAAGGATAGGGAAGATAATAGAAGGGACAGCAAATTGGGGAAAGGGATAATCAGAAGCAAACACTATTGTGGGAGACCAGGTCAAGGGAAAAAATGGAATAAATTAAGGGCAGGATAGGAGAGAGAGAAATATGGTTAGTCTTTTACAACATAACTATTATGCAAGTGCCTTGCATTGTTATACATGTATCACCTATATTGAATTGCTTGTTTTCTCAATGAGGGTGGGTGCGGAGGGAGGGAAAGAATATGGAACTCAAAGCTTTAAGAATAAATGTTAAATTTTTTTTAGCTTGCAACTAGAAATTAAGCTATACAGGCAATGGAGTATAGAAATCTATTTTGCCCTACAGGAAAATAGAAGGGAAGGGGGATGGAAGAAGGGTGGATAATAGAAGGGAAGACAGACTGGAGGAAGGGGTGGGTGGGGTGCATGCTGCCATAGGGTGGCAGAGGAAGAGATGGGAAGAAAATTTTGAATTCAAATTCTTGTGGAAGTGAATGTTAAGAACTGAAAAATAAATTATATAAAATTTTTTTAAGTGATGGTATAATGAATAAAAGAATGAAAATATATTTTAAAGCACTTAATATGTATAAGACCCAGTGTTAAGCACTGGCTATGCTCTCAGGGAGCTCATATTCTAACGTAAAACCAAATATGTAGTAGGTTTCAGCCTCAAGCTAAATACTAATGTCTCTTAGGCTACAATAGCAAGGTATATGGAAATATTTCTTATATAATGCTATTTCTACTCATAAACCCATATCCATTTCTAAGGTTCAAACCTTTGACAATGCCAAGAACCTTGGTGTTCAGAATTTGTAGTTGTGACTACTGCGGAAGCAAATACACTTGCCTTGCTGCATCTCCACAAGAGATGATTCCCTGGATTATAGGTGAGATAAAAGCAAGGCTGGTGAGCTTTGGAATTCTGCCAGTCTGGGTGCTCTTCAGCTTACAGATGAAGGTTTTTTCCATTCTGGTCTGAAGAGACAGGGTGATCAAGGTGGTGAAAGTGAAAGTCGGCTTGCCTGGCATAGGACCTGTGCTCTCTCTGGCAGGGTGTTTTGTGCTTCGGCTAGGCTGGCTTGTCTCCTGTCTGGTTGCAGGTTGAGGGCAGTAGGATTTTACATCAATAAACTCTTAATTTGTGTGTGTGTGTGTGTGTGTGTGTGTGTGCGTGTGTGTGTGCATAAAGTGGGGAAACTGATAGCAATTATATGTAATCAATAAAGAAATGAAAGTGATATTATCAGGATGTATCAATTTAAAATATTCAAAAAGGACATAAAACAAGCCCACATAAATCATCAGCATTTCTATTTATTACCCACAAAATCTAGCACCAAGAGATAGAAAGAGAAATTCCATTTTAAATGACAATAGATAATACAAGAAACTTGGGAGTCTACCTGCCAAGACAAACCCAGGAACTATGTTAACATAATTATAAAACACTTTTCACACAAATAAAATCAGATCTAAACAATTAGAAAAAATGTTAATTGCTCAGGTATAGCCTAAGCCAATTCAATAAAAGTGATAATTTTATTTAAATTAACCTATTTATTCAATGCCATCCCAATCAAACTACCAAAAACTATTTCATGAAACCAGAAAAAAATAATAATAAAATTAAAAGCTCACAGATATCAAGGGAATCAACAAAAATAGAATGTGAAAGAAGGTCGGCAAGCCATATCAGATCTCAAACCATAGTATAAAGTGGTGATATCTTTTTTATTTTTAAGTTATAATATCAAAACAAAATGGAGAGGGTGCTGGGAAGATGATGGAATAGGTCAGAAAATTTGAAGCTCCAAAGGGTTTTACCCAGTAAAGGGTTAAAATAGCATGTTGGAGCAAACACAGTGTGGGGGGAGAGAAATAACAATGGAGTCACAACAGGAAGCTTCCTGGGACAATTGAAAAAGATTGGAAGAAAAATCTCAGAAGACTTTTGGTCCCAATAAAGAGTAAACACCTCCAGGTTAGGTACAAGGGTTAAGCCCTGGGGTTAGGTGGTTTGAGAGGCTGCCTGGCTCAGCTAAAGGAACTTTCACCCCAAATAGTGACCAGTGTTTGGTATGTGATCCTGGGAAGATCCAGGGAACTTCTGCTGAGAAGGAACGCCAGACCCAGCTGTGTTGTGAAGAGTAGCTGGATGAGGAGAATCCAGCACACACCTGGTGATTGTAGAAGCAGTGGGCCAGAAAGCTTCTGGCTATGGGTACTTACAGGAGGCTGGAGATTTGACTTTGATTCCAAGCTAGAGGAGAGAACTGAAGATCTGGGGCACAAGGCACCATTTCCCATGTCCCAGGGCTACAGGTGATTACAAAAATTAAGCTATTACCACAAAAAAATGTGCAGGCAAAGGAGAAAGAATTCAACCATAGAAAGTTATTATGGGAATAGGGATGACCCAGATTCAACATCAGAGGAGAATATTGAAGTAAAGAAACCTCCCAAAAGTAGTGTGAAATGGTCAACTGCCCAAAAAGAATTTGTAGAAGATCTTTAAAAGACTTTAAAAATCGAATGACAGAGATGGAGGAAAAGCAAACAAACAAATACATAAGAATAATCCAAGAAAAACAAGAAGGTTATGAAAGGAAAGTCAGTCAATTAGAAAAGGAGATCCAGCATCTTAAGGAAGAAAATAACACTTTGAAAATTAGAATTTGGCAAAGTGAAGACAGTGAAATTATAAGCGATCAAGAAATAATCAATCAAAACATGAATAATGAAAAAATAAAAGGGAAAGTGAAACATAAGAAAAACAACAGATTTGGAGAGCAGTTCAATAAGAGAAAATACAAAAATAATTGAGCTAACTGAAAGTTATGACAGAAAAAAGAATCTTGATACAATAATACAAGAAATAATTAAAGAAAATCATCCCAAAGCATTAGAACAAGGAGGAGGTGGGAGTAGAAAAAAATTAATCAATCACCACTTAAAAGAGATTCTATGAGGAACACTCATAAGAATATCATAGTTAAATTTTGAAACTCCCAGCTCAAGGACAAAATATTAAAAGCATCAAGATTAAAACAATTTAAATATGATGGAGCCACAATTAGAATTACACAAGATCTAGCAGCAGAGACCTTAAAGGACTGCAGGTCTTGGAACAGAACATGTGTTCATCCTTCGTGTGGAAGAAGATCATGCCATTAGAGAAATGATGACATGACTTTCACTTGACTTTGTTTTGAGTGAGGGAGGGCTGTGCAGGTCACCAGCCTCACTTCTCCTCCAGAGCCATCTGAATCCAGTGACCAGATATTCATCAGGATGACTGGAGATGACTCAGGATAAGGCAGTTAGGGTTAAGTGACTTACCCAAGGTCACACAGCTAGTGAGTGTCAAGTGTCTGAGGTGAGATTTGCACTCAGATCTTCCTAATTCCTGCACTGGTGCTCTAGCCACTGTATCACCTGGCTGCCCAGGAGCACAATGCATCAAAGAGCAAAAGAACTGGAGCTCCACACAAAAAATATCATATCCTGCAAAGTTAAGTATTATTCAGAATATTTTAAAATGGACATTTGATAAACTTTCAAGACCTTGTTAACAAAAATCCTGAACTTAATAGAAGATTTGATATACAAGAACCACAAGAAATATAAGGTATATACCAAAGACTGATTATAAGGGACTGTTTACTATATATATATATATATATATATATATGTAAAATATATATGTCTAAGAACTGAGTCAAATCTATAAAAATGCAAGCCATTCCCCAATTGATAAATGATCAAAGGATATGAACAGGCAGTTTTTAGACAAAGAAATCAAAGCTATCTATATTCATATGAAAAAAATGCTCTAAATCACTAATGGTCAGAGAAATGCAAATTATAACAACTCTGAGGTACCACTTCATACCTATCAGAGTATGTGTACAGACTAATAGTGCCAAAAAAAGGAAAATTTGGAGGTTGGAGGGGATGTGAGAAAACTGGGACACTAATGCACTGTTGGTGGAGTTGTAAACTGATCCAACCATCCTGGAGAGCAATTTGAAACTATGTGCAAAAGGCTATAAAACTGTGCAGACCTTTTGATCCAGCAATGTCACTACTAGGTCTATATCCCAAACACATAAAAGACAGAGAGAGAGAGAGAGAGAGAGAGAGAGAGAGACAGAGACAGAGACAGAGACAGAGAGACAGAGAGAGACAGAGAGAGACAGAGAGACAGAGAGACAGAGACAGAGAGAGAGAGAAAAGGACCTATTTGTACAAAAATATTTATAGCAGCTCTTTTTGTGGTGGCCAAGAATTGGAAATGAAAGAGATGCCCATCAAATGGGAAATGGCTAAGCAAACTGTGTTATATGATTACAATGGAATAATATTGTGCTATAAGAAATAACAAACAGGATGATTTCAGAAAAAATACTGGAAAAACTTAGATGAATTGATGCACAGTGAGGTGAACAGAACCAGGAAAATGTACACAACAAAAACAATAGAGTTTGATGAAGAATTATGAATAATTTGTCTATTCTTAGCAGTATAGTGATCCAAGGTAATCCCAAAAGACTAATTATGAAGTATACTACCTCTCTCTAGAAGAAAAAAAAAAGCAAAAACCAAAACAAACATATTGATTAAATACAGACTGAAGTACGCTGTTTTTTCTTTTCTTTTTTTTTTTATTTTTCCTTTATTTAAATCTTCTCATACAAAATTACTAATATGGAAATGTTATACACAATTGCACATGTACAACTGATACCTGATTAAAAAAATAACATTGGTCTCATTATGGCAGTGAAAAGGGTTATTCTTCATCAAATACTATTGCTTTTATTGTGTACAACATTTTCCTGGTTCTGTTCACCTCACTGTGTATCAATTCATCCAAGTCTTTCCAGTATTTTTTCTGAAATCATCCTGTTTGTTATTTCTTATAGCACAATATTATTCCATTGTAATCATATAACACAACTTGCTTAGCCATTTCCCAATTAATTGGCATCTCTTTGATTTCCAATTCTCAGCCACCACAAAAAGAGCTGCTATCAATATTTTTGTACAAATAGGTCCTTCTCTCTGTGTGTGTCTCTCTCTCCATATCTCTCTGTCTCTGTCTCTGTCCCTGTCTCTCTCTCTTTGTCTTTTATGTGTTCGGGATATAGACCTAGTAGTGATATTGCTGGATCAAAGGGTGTACCCAGTTTTATAGCCCTTTGCACATAGTTTCAAATTGTATTGTGCCCCCAGGGTTTTTAACAATCCAGCAATGCGTGCAGGCTGCTGTAGGGGCTGCTGTGGAAGCTGCTGCAGCCTGCCTGATGGGACTTCTGTGGGATGCAGCCTGAGGTCAGAGCTATGGGAAGGCCCTTTTCCCTTCTTGGCCAGCTGAAAAAACCCTCTCACTGACTTTTGGCACCTGTGGTTTGAGGGAACTGTGAACTGCTGCTACTGAGACTGGGGATTCCTCCCCCAAGGCCTGCTCTCATCCTCCTCCCAGAGCTGCGCATTTCCCGTTGGCCTTTCAGGTCACCCTGGGCTGGAAATCTCCTTCATTCTGTTGTTCTGTAGCTTCTGCTGCTCTAGAATTTGTTGAGAGTCTTTCTTGACAGGTATTTTATGGGCTGTGGGGGAAGAGCCAGCATATGTGTGACTTTCTACTCTGCCATCTTGGCTCCACCCTCAAGAAACTAAACTTTTTTAAAATCAAGAATTTGGAAGAAAGGGAGAGCTCTGAATCCTCACAAGATATTGGTTATTAATGATCATTTCTCTCAAGGGGAAGGAGCTAGTTTATTATAAACCACTCAGCCGGAATATGAAAGGGAATGATTAGTTCCTGAAGCAGGTCCCATTGCTGACCAAGAGGTAGAATCATGATAATGAAGGACTTTGACAAATTTCAAATGTTGGAGATTTTTCCTTTCAAAAATTACTTTTAAAAGAACAATTTTGTCTTTGCTAATAATGCCATAATTCAAAGATAACTGCTGTATATTATGCAATTTGTATAAATGTATGCATGGGTGTACATGTTATGTATAAACATGTGTTTATATATAAATGTATGATATATAAACACTTTACATGTGCAGTATTTATGTATGCATATATAATACATAGTATGTAATTATATATAATTTTATGTGTATATATTCATAAACATAAAAATATATTTGCATATACAGGCACAGATATAATTTTAAAGGCTCTTTTGTTCCCTTTCAGGCTCTCTAACTAGATTAGCATTTTTTTAAGTGAAAGGAAATTTTCTTAGATAGAAATAGAATCAGGAAGGGGTTACTGATCCCCAAAGAATGTAAAATGTGTGTGTCTTTGTGTGTGTCACATATATATGTACATATATGCGTGTGTATATGTAATATATAAAAATGTATGTCCAAACACAGATTTTATTTCTTTGAGGAACAATAACTTTTTTCTTATTCTACCATTCGTCATTTTTCAAGAAACTTATACATGAAGTTAAAAGTAGATTTAGGCATTTAGAAGTTTGACCGCATTAACAATCAAATGCTTCAAAAATATATTTCCACACATCAAGATATGTTTGACTTTCTCACCAAGTATGAGAAAGGATAGTAGCAGTTGTCTCTTTCTTTCTCCTGTTTTTGCCCTTCCACCTGTCACTTTATTTGTTATATCAACCCTTCTTTTTCTCTTGCCTACCTTATATCTTTTCAATTGCTGCTATAATGAGATTAGTGTTATTTTAAGTATTTACTAAAAAAAAGTTTTCTATTCCCTGTTTCCAGTTTAAGAAGTAGTGGTATTAAACATTTTATATTGCTCAAAATAAAGACAGATTGCTGTTTACCTTTTTTTTGTGAATCCACATGATTTTTCCCATATTGCATATATTATATATTTTTCCTCATTTTATAATACAACATACTGTATTATGGACATGTAAAACGGTTTAGGAAAGAATTCTTCATCGTAGAATGTAAAATAACAAAGAAAAATCCTAGAATCTGAGAGCTAGAAGAGATCTCAGTGGCGATCTAATTACTTCCACACACAAAATTAATTCCCTTATAAACAATCACACCAAGTTGGTAGCCCAGTTTTTCATTGTAGCCAGCAATTATATCTAGCCTTTTTGTAATTTTCACTCATTGTTTCTGGTTCTGCCATCTAGGGCCAACTAATATAAGTCAAATCCTTCCACATTACAAGTCTTCAAATACATAAAGCAGCTACTGTCTCACCTGAATCATTTCTTTTTCATATTTAAGACTTCATATTCCTCCAACCAATACTGTACTGATATGGTCAAGGCTCCAAGACTTCCTTTCACCATGCTAGCTGCCCTCTATGAACTCTTCCATCTAAGTCCTTGTTAAGTCACAGTGCTCAGAACTAAATACAATAATTTAAAAGAAGTCTGATGATGCCAGAATAGAGTGAGATTATTATCCCTTCCACATTCCTAGAAAGTACACCCTTCTCAATGGAACTCAAAGTCATATGAATTTGTAGGATATTAACTTTGTGAGACTGCATCCATAGTATTTTTAATATATATGTCCTATATTAACTTTTGTCTGTACATGTATATAGAAATATATGTATATGCATATATTTATTCATTGAGTAAATGTGCATTAAAGGTCTACTACGTGCAGATGATGGTAAAGACATAAATGTTTTGTGAAAACATACTTTCTATCATCAGGGAGCTTACAATTTGGGTGATAGGGAATCATAGCATAAAAATTACTACTACACCCAGATAAATCCATCTGGGAGTGGCAAGTCCAAGGGTGAGGTGAGGGGAAAAATTCATTTAAAAAGAGGTCATCAGAGAAGAATTTGGGGAGGAAACAGCCGGGATTGAACCTTAAAAGATGAGTAACAATTCACCAGATGAAAATAGAAGAAAGTACTTAGACCAGTCCCAAGGACCAGTATGAGAAAAGGCAGAAGAGTGCATGCTGCGCAGTATAATCAAAATAAAGAGGAGACCAATTTTTTTGGAGTACAGACCACATGGCAGGTAGTCATGTGAGATAAATGTATCTATGTATTTGGCTGATGCCAAACTGAATGAGAGGTGAAGGAATTGGAACTTTATTTGGGAGGTAATATGAAGCCACTAAAGATTTTTGAGCAGAGGAGCAATGTAACTGGATTTATATATAAGAAAATTTGTTCTGGAAGCAACATGAAAGACAGACTGCAGGAGCTGCAGAAGGGATAGATTTGTTAGGAAGCTATTAAAAAGAGTTTTACTGCATAGGCTATGTAAATCCCCTAACAAAGTACTATTTCCATGCCTTGTCATACTGGAAGCATGGCCCTGGATTCCTGGCCCTGAATTCCTGAAAGCTATGCCAAAGGAATATATGTTTTGGAAGGTACTTCTAAGCTGAAAAATCTTCAAGTACTATCATGGCCATGTTCTGTATGCTTATCTTTTGAAGACCAGCCTCAAATTATATATCCTTGAAGTATTACAATATTTGTGATACATGATTGTGCATACACATGCACACACATACACATACACATGCATATATGTACACATATTTACATCTGTGTGTTTAGATATACAAATATACCATGTATGTATAATATTTGTTTATTTAAACACATATTCAGATATAAAATACATTATGGTTGTTGGTATGCCAAGAATATTTTCTGCCACAAGGGCTGGGCTTAATAATTGCTTGTTGATTGAATAGATTATTATTGGCAATCACATTAACTTTAACATAACAAGATATGGAAGTAAAGATTATTGTTAGTCAAGAGTATCTTACATGCTTCTTGTCAAGGGCTGACAATTCCCAAAGACTTAGGGGAAGGTTTAGGAATTTGGACCCAGGGAAATGGAAAAGTAAAAAAGATACTAAAGGTAAATTTTATCAGTTAGCCTTATGAGGGCAGGGGATATAATTTGTAGATTCAGCCTGGAACACATCAAACCCTTGGCACATTGTAGTGGCCACAATTGCATTTGAAGTCCAGAAGAGCTCGGTTCATACTTTGACTCTGACACGAGCTGTCACTTAGCCTTGGTTTCTTTGTAAAAAGGGAGAAAATAATATCTTTAGTACTCATCTAAGAGGGTTGTTGTAAAATTCAAATGAGAAAATGAAGGTAAAGCATTTTGCTTTAGCACTATATAAATGTCAGGTATAATTAAGTGTTTGTAGCTGGTGATGAAAAATTGGTGGTTACCTAAGTCATCTGCAAACACTTAGTACTCATGTTTGCCTGGAGATTAAAAGGCAGTGGTGCTAACATTATAAAACAATTCTTTACCCCCCAATTGTCAAAGTGCTAATCTGAAAGAAGTAATTGCATATTAGAAAATGAATGGTTTCTTTTGATTCGATGATGCCCTTTTTCACTACAAACAAAAATATCACTGGAGTGGCAACCTGACCCTGCAAACCCTTTCCCTTGAAGTGACTTCATCAAATGATATGGGAAAAGATAATTTCCCAGAATTATTAAATTAATCAAATTCTTCCTTAGTCCCTGAAACCAAAATTGCCTGGCCAAGCCACCAATGAATTGGCTGAAAGCTAAACAGCACTTTAATTTTGTTTCATTAATGTTCATTAAATAACCAAAAAAGGATGGAAGCTTATTATGTCAAGCTCACAATTTTTAATTAAAATGGAAAGAAGCAGCAGTTCCTAATTTGCAAACACAGAGCTCCAGACAGCAAACAGATAAAGTTTATTGTGCGCGGCCAGAGACAAAAAGTTTAGCTTTTAATTAAAACTTTAGTGCTTGAAAATAGCTCTGCCATAGACACAATCAAATTACCAGTTTGCATTTTCCAATAACCCGTTCTAATATACAAACAGTCTTTGGGAAGCCAATAATACTGTACCTTAAGTGGTTATAATGTATTTTCTAATAACTTGCATTATAAATTTTGCCACATTTAGAAGGTACCAAGTGGTAATGGAAGGGATAACTCAAAGGGCTTACATTTCATAGATGCTCTACAGCTGACAAAATGGTGTCAGAATAAAACAAACTAACAGTCAAAACACTGTGAATTAGAAAGTGAGACTGTTCCTGATGTCTCAGTTATTAGAGTTGGTAGAGCTAGCATTTTCACCTAAGCAAACTCTTGGAAGGAGAGAACTCTCTAGATCTTGCAATTCCCTTACATTTCTTTATCATGATTTTCTTGTGTTTCCAATGCATATCCCTAATAGAATGAAAGCTTCTTGAGGACAAGTAATGTTGTGTTTTTGTCTCTGCAATCCCAACACCTAGCAAGGTGCCTTGAATGTAACTGGTACTTGATAAATTTATTGAACTGAATTTCAAATATTATTCCCACTTTACAGATAAATCAGTTCATATTTAGAGTTAAGGAATTTAACTAAAGATCTATGTCTAGTAAGTGATAGATGGGAACCTTAAAATCAGGTCATTTGTGGCCATTCCCAGGACTTTACTCTTTATGTCACAATGCCTCTCTCCAGAATGCTGACTAGGGTTTTACTAGATTTGCTTCTTTTCTAGTAACCTTTTATCTCTAGATTGTTGTGTGACTGTGTGTTAAGTCAATCTATGCTTCATTTTCCCCAATTCAGTTGTGATTGATTAATGACTAACCTACCTACCTCAACGAGTGCCTGGAAAAATCCCATGAGATTATATATATGTGGAAATGTATTGTAAAGTATAAAATGCAGTGCAAATGGGAAGTAGTCCTCTGATGATTCCATTTGTTTTATCTAAATATGATTATAGAAAAAAAATAAACTGTAGTGGATGTTTGGGAGATTGATTTCTTACCCATGCTAACTCAGCATAAGAGGAAAATATTCGTAGAACTGCTCCCTTTGGCAGCCAGGTCCTCAGAAATGTGTATCCTGTAAACCAACCATAAGTCATTGAATGTAAGAGTTGGAAGAGACCTTAGAAAACATCAATACAACCTCATTTTACAGAGGAAGCCTCTGAGACAACTAAAGGTAAAATACCTTGCCCAAGGTCACATGAATTAATGTCAGAGATGGGACAAAAATGCAGGTTCAGTATTTCTTGCATTACTTTATACAAAGTGTCAATAACCAAATGACTATAAGAGAATGGGGATTTCTTTTTTTAATCATCCTTAGGCACATAGTTGAAATATCCAATTTTTCCTCCTTCCTCTGTTCTGAGAAGAGCTGGAGAACCAGCATTTTCACTGAGGAAACCTCTTGGGAAGGACATCATCTACAATGTTTCAAGTGTACCTGATCTTCAAAAGTAGGCTCCTTGAAGGAAAGGATTCTCTTACTCTTCAATTTATATCCACAGAGCCTGGCACATAGTAGGCACTTAATAATTTTGATAGATTTCTAATGAATTGGCTATCAACCAAAATCTACTTTTAATGTTTTAAAAGATGTTGTTTCAACAATCCAATGGTGAAATTTTACATGATATTTTAAAATAATTTTTGTACAAAAAATATTATTCCTGAAATTTATACCTCTGTGAGTTATCAACCAGCAAAAACTTATTAACCATTTACCCTGTGCCAGGCAATGCCCTAGATGCTGAGGATACAGATACAAAGATGAAATAATCCCTACTCACAATGATTCTATAAGATTTTTTTATGCTTTAGATTTGATTAAAATGGGTTATACTTGCAATTGTATCTAGACATTTATTTCACCAGGAGATGTATGAATAGGAGAGAGCTCATCTACTGCTCCTGATATTAAAAGAATTAAAATGAGGAAGAAAAATAGCTCAGGTTTCCTGCCATAAATGTCAGCTATGGTGCTCAGTCACATGGTTTGCTTTCTTTTTTTATAAAAACCAATTTTAAGAATTATTCCTAGCTCAGTAGCCAAGGATATAATTTCATTATAGACCTGGACACTCCCAAAATCCCCTCGGTGCTCTGTCATAGACATAATATGGGTTTGGGGGAAGATTTAGTTTTTATTGAATCAGGTCCTACTTAATGACCAATCCTCCAGCAGAGCACTCCTGTCTCTGAGAACCAAGAATCTTTATGGCTTTTCCTCACAATTCCAATATGAGTATGACACCTTTTTCTAAGGGGTAGTTATAAAGTCTAAAGGAATCAAAAGGCACTAAAACCCCTCATTTATATCCAACAAGGGAATGGTGGGAATAGAGAGAAGGAATAGACAGGAGACTGCTATAAAAGCAGGGATTTTTATTTTTTTCAGATTGGTTAGCTTGCTTGCTGGGATTCCAGGGGCATGGAATATCTGACTTCTCTGGTATCTCCTTTCTTCTATTCTGCTGTACTTCCTTTAGATTACAGTATTACCCCCAGAAAGATTTCTTTCAAATATGGTTGTGGTACCTTTGATAAAGTAGAACACTATGCCATTTGTATATTATTAAGTATCCATCTTTTTGATTCGCAGAGAGAAGTAGGACAAATCAATTTTATATCAAGAGGAGGTGAGAAAAAAAAGTGTAGAAAGATCATGGGTTCATGTTGAAGCTGATAGTTTTGAAGTACTTTCAATGTAAGACAGGGGTCTCATACTTTTTAACCTGGCATCCATGAGCTTGTTTTTCTTTTTTTAAAATAATATTTAGATAATTTCATGTCTTCAAGTCAATATACTTAGTTTCCTTTATAATTTTATGTATTTTGTTCTATACGTTTAAAAACATTATGCTGAGAAAGACTGCCAAAGGGGTCCATCAAATGCATGCACATGCACACACATACACACACACACACACACACACACACACACATACAGTTAAGAATTCCTGGTAAACTTGGTTTAGGCACAGGGCCTCAAGGCCACTTGTGGCCCTCTAGGTCCTCAAGTGCAGCCCTCTGACTGAATCAAACTTCACAGAACAAATGCCCTTAATAAAAGGACTTGTTCTGCAAAACTTGGACTCAGTCTAAAGTATTCTCCTGAGGACCTAGAAGGCCCCATGTGACCTCAAAGCAGCAGGTTCTCCACCTCTGGTAGGGGAAAATGCAACAAAAGCTGGAAGTGTCAAGGATAAATAAGGTTAAGTTTCAATTGGTACAAAATTCTGCCCATGACAGTTCTGCTTACTACCCTACTTTAATATCCATTCATCCTTTCATCATTCAATAGCCACTGCGCTCTTACTTTGGGAAAGACACTGCCTGAAGTTGTAGGAAACAGAGATATAAAGCTACAATCTCTTCCCTCAAGGTAATAATAGTTGAGTAAGGAAGAAAAGAAATAGACTTGAAAAACTATAATAGAAGAATAAACTGAATGTCAAGAAAGTGTGAAGAGAGAAAAGTCACTGAACTCTTTGAGCCTCAGTTTCCTCATCTGCAAAATGAATGGTCTAGTCTTGGTGATGTATTGTTCCAAAGCTTATGTATAGCAGAGTGGATGAATTGAATTCAGGAAATCTCCTCCTGACAGTTGTATAGCCCTCACCAAATCACTAACCACTCAGCTTCATCTTCATTATCTATAAAATGATTGGGTTGGACTCTATGATTCTTAAGGTCCTTCTAGCTCTAAATCTATGATCGTCTGACCTTAAGATTTCAAGCTGGTGTGATTAGAGAAGACATTTGACCCAGAACTCAATGAATCTTCAAAAGGTAGTGGAGGTCGGGGATGTGGTACTAAAGAATGTAATTCAAGGCAAAAGAAGAACAAAAACCACAGAAAACATTTATACTCTCCAGATAATGTCACCATTATGGATATTCTTCAATTTAACAAGCAGGGGCAGATGATCATAGGTCTGTTCTAAATATTAACTTAGAAAATACTCAAAATCTGTCATGAGAGGTGGTAATTAATCAATGATTTTTTTTCTTTCTGTTTTACAAGGACCACTGCCTTTGGGTGTAGTGAGGGATACTGCAGGGAGATGTTTATCCTTTCCAAGCTAGGCTAATTTTTTCTTTAAAAAGTATTAAACTATCTTCAAAACTTAATTCTTCCTAGAGGCTAACACTAAAACCACTTAAGTAGATTCTTTGGTTGCTTAAATCTCCCTTAGGACATTATGTACATTTCCAGTGCACCCCAGTTCACTTGAATTGGACAAGAGGCAAGGCTATATCAGCTTAAAAGTATAGACAGTGCTGTTCCTTCTGGAATGGTAAAATGTAATTCTCTTTCTCACTGGGACTTCCAGTAAAGAGTGGCTGTGAATGTACTTCCCTCCCCTGGTGAAAATGAAAAATGCTCTCCAAAAATGGCCAATGGAGCAACAATTAGTAGCCTATAAAAATTTGAAAAAATTGATTATTAGTATCCATCCCTACTCTGCCCCTACTCTGCCCCAATCCCACCTCTTTTGGGTTCTGGTTACTTTTTTTGGAGAATGTGTGAATGCAGCAATTCTGAGATGCATGCTATCAGTCTCAGAACTAGCCCTAGGGTAAGTGCTTGGTCCCTTCAAGGCAGGGCAGAAAGACTACACAGTCCAGTCCAGGCAGGAAGTGTCAATGCTCAGCAAGGGTACAGGATGACAATGTTACGCATCTCTCAAACCCTCATGGAGGGGTGAAGAGTTGGAAGAGGGGAGATAGAACAGCACTTATCAGCACAGGGATGAAGTGTTAGCCCTGGTATACTATAGCATTAGACCCTGAAACAGAGGGAGAGGATACAACTACCAAATGGAAGAGAGTACCTCATTCCAGGCACAGTGGCAGTGATAGTAAGTCCTAATACTAAATAGGAAGCAGAGTAGGAAGTAGTGTGTGCCCTAAAATTAATGGGCAGCAAAGTAGACCCCAATGGCAGTAGTACAGGTAGTAACAAAGACCATAGGAGTAACCCTTTGTTTACTATAATCTAGAACAAAGCCCTTCCATGTGGTTACCAATACAATAGCTAGTGGTCAACGGACAGTTTCTTCCTAGCAAAGGACCAGGTGATATAGCTCTAGGGAGGTATCTTGCTTTCTGGCAGCTGGGGAAGGTAAAATTGTCTATCCAGGCTCTGTGGAATAAGGTAGCAATCCCTCAGCAGAGGGCCTCCAATAAATATTTAGTATTCTCTCTCTCTCTCTCTCTCTCTCTCTCTCTCTCTCTCTGTCTCTCTGTCTCTCTGTCTCTGTCTCTGTCTCTCTTTCTCTCTCTCTCTCCCTCTCTCTCTCTCTCTCTCTCACACACACACACACACACACACATACACACACACACACACACACACACACACACACACACACACACACACACACACACACAGACATACACACACACACACCTCAGACAAGACAAGACCAAAGAGGGCCCAGGGACAGGGAGTTCCTGGCAGACAAAGAATGAATGGGTATCAATACAAAGCGATTTCCTTTTTCAACCTTCCTGCTGAAACTACATTGCTTGCAAGGAAGTAATGACCTTTTAAATGGCCTACTACAGATGACCCTGGTCAGTGATGTGGGTGGATGACTACACCAGGAATTTCACCATCTGGATTGCAGTCCTGTTGTTTCTGAAACTGTTCCTGCTCATCATCATTACTTTATATTTTGAGACCCACTGTGAACTGTGGAGATTTGGCATCACTGGTCACATGGACCATGGTTTTATGATCTAGGACTTATCCCATCCAAAAGGAGGAGATGAAACCTAGGACTGCTGGTCTTTATGCTCTGTATTTAGTCACTCTGTTAAGGGTCACTATTACACTGCTTGTCTTTTTGTTTTTATTTTCCAGTCACCTATACTATGCACCTTCTCCATTGTTTCCTATGCCAGACTTCTTAAATCTCTGGGGTCACAGTTGTCCAGTAATAGCCCCAAGTAGTAGTGTGCCAGAGACAGGTTATACAGGCTCATGAGAGTTAATTATTAAATGTTGAACAGGAGCATTTATAGTTCTGTAATCAGCAAATGATCCAAATCTGGGCTTTATATATTGCTTCATTGATAGTCCAGACATCAGAGTGTAGCAAAAAATGCTAATGATACAGATGGAACTTAAAAGCATATTGTCCATATATAAGCCTGGTCCTCCCAGAGCCAATTGTTAAACATTGACCAGCATACTCTGAGCCCTAAGGCCATTTGAGTGGTGAAAGATCCTCTAGAAGACTTTGAGGAAATTGCCACCTAGAAGTAGTATGACATCAGAACATTATCTACCACCATGTAGACAAGGAAGTTGCACTCAACCAAATCAATGTTGTATTCTTGTGAATATCCTTTCCATGCCATTTCTACTTAAACATATTTTTGCTAACTGGTTAGGTGGTCAACAACTATCTCATTTCATTCCAATCCTAAAAATTACTGCACCACCACTCCCCATGCCCATCCCAGACCCCAGACCCCAGACCACCCTAAATTCAACCATAGCTGAAAACAGGTGGTATTTAAGGGAATTGTCCATCTCTAATAGGGTACTAAGCTCTCAACTTTGCATATAGGGACCTTTACTTGTTCTTCAAGGTTAGTTTAGTCTTTGACGCTGTCAATAATTGTCAAGAATGTCTTCTAAATGAGTTCAGATGGCAGAAAATACAACACAGTGTCAATCGTAGAATTTTAGTGTCATACCAACATAGTCAAGGAAAAGGTATAAAATGTGAATCAATGTAGACAGTAATGACATAATTGAGGGGTTTCACTGGAGTCTGGCAGTGCAATTTGATAAGAGCACTAAACTAGGATTTAACTTCGTTTCAAGTTCTAGTTTAACTAATTTGCTCTGTGACCTCTCTAAAGTACATAGTACTACATGTGCATGCAATACTCATGTTGCCTCATTTTTTTCGGCTGTAAAGTCAGGGAATTAGACTACATTCTCTAAAATTTAGTGGTCTCTGATATTGCTGAAGTTTGCAATTACTGAATACTACCTATGCTTGTGAAAGTACATGAAACTGGGGGGGGGGGCAGAGCCAAGATGTTGAAGTAAAAAAATGCACATACTCTAGCTCTTCCTCCACAGCCCATAAAATACCTATAAAAAATTACTCTCAACAAATTCTAGAGCAGCAGAAGACACAAAATGACAGAGTGGAGGAGATTTCCAGCCCAGGGTGACCTGAAAGACTGACTGGCTGCAGAGGGGACCACAGCCCAGCCTTGGAGTAGAAGGAAAAGTAGAAGGCTACTTTTTTGGTGAACAGATACTCTCTCCCATCCTTTCAGATGAGGAAGAACAATGCTTACCATCAGGGGAAGACATAAAAGTCAAGTCTTCTGAATCCAAAACCTCCAAAATAAATATGCAATGGTCTTGGGTCATAGAAGAACTCAAAAAAGATTTTGAAAATCAAGTAAAAGAAGTGGAGGAAAAATTGGGAAGAGAAATAAGAATGATGCAAGAAATCATGAAAAGCAAGTCAACAGCTTGCTGAAGGAGACCCAAAAGAATGCTGAAGATAGGCTTTAAAGATAGGCTAGCTCAATTGGCAAAAGAGGTCCAAAAAGCCAATGAAGAGAAGAATGCTTTACAAAGCAGAATTAGCCAAATGGAAAAGGATGTTGAAAAGCTCACTGAAGAAAATAATTCTTTAAAAATTAGAATGGAGCAGATGGAAGCTAATGACTTTATGAGAAACCAAGAAATTACAAAACAAAACCAAAAGAATGAAAAAATGGAAGATAATGTAAAATATCTCATTGGAAAAACAACTGACCTGGAAAATAGATCCATGAGAGACAATTTAAAAATTATAGCACTACTTGAAAGCCATGATAAAAAAAGAGACTAGACATCATCTTTCATGAAATTATCAAGGAAAAGTGCCCTGATATTCTAGAATCAGAGAACAAAGTAAATATTGAAAGAATCCACTGATCACCTCCTGAAAGTGATCCAAAAAGAGAAACTCGTAGGAATATTGTAGCCAAATTCCAGAGTCCCTAGGTCAAGGAGAAAATATTGCATGCAGCTAGAAGGAAACAATTTGAATATTGTGGAAATACAATCAGGATAACACAAGATCTAGTAGCTTCTACATTAAGGGATCAAAGGACTTTGAATATGATATCCAGAGGTCAAAGGAACTAGGATTAAAATCAAGAATCACCTACCCAGCAAAACTGAGTGTAATACTTCAGGGGGGGAAATGGTCTTTCAATGAAATAGAGATTTTCAAGTATTCTTAATGAAAAGGCCAGAACTGAAGAGAAAATTGACTTTCAAACACAAGAATCAAGAAAGGAATGAAAACGTAAACAGGAAATAGAAATTATAAGGGACTTACCAAAGTTGAACTGTTTACATTCCTACATGGAAAGATAATATTTTCTATTGGAGGAATTATACACACACATAAACACACACACACATATGGAGAGAGAGAGAGAGAGAGAGAGAGAGAGAGAGAGAGAGAGAGAGAGAGAGAGAGCACAGGGTAAGTTGAATAGGAAGGGATCATATCTAAAAAAATAAAATTAGGGGATGAGAGAGGAATATATTGGGAGGAGAAAGGGAGAAATGGAATGGGGCAAATTATCTCTCATAGAAGAGGCAAGAAAATGCTTTTCCAATGGAGAGGAAAAGGGTTGAGGTGAGAGGAAAAGGCTCAAGGAAGGAATAACATGCACACTCAATGTGGTATGAAACTCTATCTTACTCTACAGGAAAGTAGTGGAGAACGGGATAAGCAGTGTGGGGAGGGAAGACAGAAGGGAGGGAAAATGGGAAGAGGGAACAATTAGAAGTAAATACTCTTTGGGAGGGACACGGTCAAAAGAGAGAATAGAAGAAATGGGGGGCAGGACAGGATGCAGGGAAATATAGTTAGTCTTACAGAACATGACTATTATGGAAGTCATTTGCAAAACTACACATATATAGCCTGTACTGAATTGCTTGCCTTCTTAGTGGGGATCGGTGGAGAGGGAGGAAGGAAGAGATGATGGAACTCAAAGTTTTAGGAAAAAAGTTGAGAATTGTTTTTGTGTATAACTAGGAAATAAGAAATACAGGTAATTGGGTATAGAAATTTATCTTGCCCTACAAGACAAGTGAGAACATGGGGATAAGGGAAGGGAAAGGTGTTAGAAGGGAGGGCACATTGGTGAAAGGAGCAATCAGAATGCAAGGCATTTTGGGGTGGGAGGAGGGGAGAGATGGGGAGAAAATTTGGAACTCAAAACTTTGTGGAAATGAATGTTGGAAACTTAAATTAAAAAAAGAAAGTACATCAAATTTTGAAGTTTTGAGGCTAGGTGATTTGCTTTTACAGAAAATTGCCACATATGAGTACCTTTCCAGGATATTTCAATGTATCTGTTGCTCAGAGATTTAGTTCTTTGAGGGATTTGGTGAAAATGGTACCCAGCAGTGAGAACCCTCTGAATAGAGTATGGTACGTAAGTCTAGGGGAAGATATGAGTAGGCACTTATTACTTGGTCCACAATAACTATGAGATGATTCTGGAAGGGCAGATACTTTGATAAGGAAGAACATGTCACTATCTTAAATTGGTCTTTGAACTGAAACAATTCTATGTGCTTAGAATAAAATAAATAAATAAATGACAAGTCAGCAAATTACTAAAAATGTTTTTCCTGTCTAAAGTATTCTTTTAGTGCTTCTTAAACTGTGGGTTGTGATCCCATATAGGGTGGCAAAAAACTTGGCAACAATAAAAGGTTTCTGAAAGGACAACGACCAAAATCTAATTAAAAATCAAACGTGTAATGCATACAAGGTATTTCTGGCAGCACTTTCCCATGTTGCATCTTACAATTTCAGTGCAGCTTTGGTTCTGAACACAAAAAAGCCAAGCAATGCCAATGAACACAGCTGAAATGTGAAAAGGGGTCTCTAGTGGAAACAATTTAAGAAGTCCTGCATCTGTACTTGAACTCTGTTTGGTTCTGCTTAGTTGTGGTGAACTCTTAGTCTAGTAAGATGGAGGGTAAAGATTTAAAAAGGAGGAGGGGAAAGCATTCAGTCAAAGGGATATCTCTCAAATCTCTCTCCTCCTTACTATGACTAGTTAGTATGCTGTTTGAAGCCCTCGTTGCCCGATCTATAGAAATAGGCTTTTAATTGGGTTTCTCTGCCTATGTGACCCTGGGCAAGTCATTTAATCCCATTTACCTCAGTTTCCTCATTTGTAAAATGAGCTTGAGAAGGAAATGGCAAACCAGTCCAGTATCTTTGCCAAGAAAACCCCAAATGGAGTCACAAAGTGTTAGACACCACTGAAAAGACTGAACAAAAGCAGCAATAACTGTCTCCAACCTCTTTCTCCTTAAAGGTGTACTGTAGATAAGAAGTACAATAATTTTTCTAAAGCAGCCAAATCTCTCCTCTGCTTGGAAATATTCAACGATTCCCAATTGATTAGCGGATGAAAACAAAACTCCTTAGCTTGACTTTCAAAACCTCTCATACTCTCACTCCAACCCAACACTCCAACTTTATTTCACATTCATCCCTGAGCTCATCATATTCTCTACACTCTAGCCAAATAGGACTAAACAGGTCCTGTCTTGTACTTCCACACTTCTGGACTTTTTCGCGTGTTACCTCCATTCCTGAAATACACACTAGTCTTCCAACCTCTGGCTCATCTCTACCTGTTGTGATCCTGCCAAACTTTTGAGACTCAATTAAAATACCTCTGTTAGTGTCCCTGTTCCTTTCAGATGAAGGGGATTTTTACAAAATTTGCTGTGATAGCACGTTGTCCTCTTCTTACATTCATTGTGTGATCATATCAAAGATTTAGAAGTAGAAGGGACATTCGAGGTCTTCTGGTATAAACATATTATGGTACAGCTGAAGAAACTAAAGCTCAGTTTAAATGGTTCGCTCAGGGTAGCCCAGATAGTAAGTATCAGAAATGGCAGATGAAACCAGATCTTTCTGTCTCCAGGTCATGGTATTTTATTTATCATATTCAGATTTGTCTAAGTCCCTCCACAATCGCAAGATAAATTGTCTTATCTTCATGCCACCCTCATACCTAGGATAGTGAATTTTGCAGATTTGGTGCTGAGTGAATGAAGAATAAATGAATGAATGAATGATTTCATGAGTTCAAGAGTGGAGAAAAATTCAAAATAAACACCACAATCTAGCAGAATTATAACCTAAAAGGCAGGATACTTATGTTCCATAAGACAATGAGGTGGCACAATGGATGGAGTGAGGCGTATCTGAGTTCAAATCCAGACTCAGATGCTTCCGAGTTGTATGATCCTGAATAAGTCACTTTAATTCTGTTTGTCTCAGTTTTTTTTTTCCAACTTTAAATGAGGATAATAAAAGCCTAGACCTTTTAGGTTTGTTGTAAAGCTCAAATGAGATAATATTTGTAAAATGCCTAGCATAGGGCCTATCACATAGTAATCACTATATAAATGTTAATTCTCTTTCCTTATTTCCTTTCCCGTTTCCCTCCTATATCAGTTCTGCCTTTGCTATAGATTATTCCTATTGCTTAAGTAAAATAAACCTCTATTTCCTCATTTGTCAAATGGGTTATAAAAAGTACAAATGTTACCTACCTTATAAGATTGATCCCAGATTGAGAAGATTAAATGTTATTTACTAAAGTATGATGAAAAACTTAAATTAACATACAAAGATAATGAATAATTATATTATCCTGCCACATTTTAGTGGTGTTGGAGTACCTTGAGGCAGTACTTTGTCTCTTTCTCTTCTTTATAGTTTGAGATCAACTGTATACATATTAACAGGAAACAAGCTAATGGCAAGGGAAGTAAGTCAAGTTGGGTATCTGATATGACTGGTAGTAGTGCTCAGGATGGTAAACTATGTGTTTACAAAGTGAGTGTCAGCAAAGGCATAACCAGGAATCTGTTCCAAGGAATGGCATCCCTCTTCTGTGTTGGTCCCCTGCTCTCATTTGTAACAGTGATGGTCATATGTTTGACAGTTGTAAGAGCAAGGAAAGTAATATTGTTGTTGTTTTCTTTTTGGAGTTCAGTTTCCTAGGCCCAGGCTAAATTGAGAGCAACTGAAGGCTCAATCTCCTTTGAACCCAGTAGTTCACAGCTGTGCTGAGTTACATGGATTTTGATGCCTTCTGGCTCTGAGCCTATTAGTCAAAAAGTATATATATATTGGGAGGCTGGTGTTTTGCTTTGGGGTCTTGCCCATGAGAAGAACCTTTTGATTCTCTGGATGGGACTTTTTAAGATAATTTTTTTAAGAGCCTCTCCACGCCACATACTACTCAGATACTGTTGGCACTTCACCATCTGGTGGTGCATGTTGGTAGTCATATTACTTTGTCAAACAGTTGGAGCCCTGTCTGTGGACCTTTGTGCTAATTTCTCTACTTGTATTTTCTCTGTAATTTCTCCACATTCAGGGTGTTGACCTTTCCTCAAACTAGTGAATAACATATATATTTAATTAAAGAAGGATTGCTAACCCCTTTGAAATTATCTTTCCTTTATAAAGCAGATCAAAGAACCTGTGCTAGCAGGCCATTGTGGGTGTGCTAGGGTGCTTGCTAATACAACAATCAGTCAAAAAGTATTTATTCATTACTTACTTATATGCCAGGCACTGTGCTAAATTACAAAGAAATTCAAAAACAGCTCCTGTCCTCAAAGGACTTGATTTCTATCAAGGAGATAACCAAACCAAAAATAAATTGAAAATAAATGTAAAGGAAGTGAAAGGTAATAACAGAGAATACTTCCCTAGTAGCTAGGGGACTGGGGAAATCTTGGAGGTGACATTTATCCTAAGTCTTAAAGGAAAAGTAGGAGTCTAAGACATAGAGGTAATGAGAGAGGGAGAAATAATTCCAAGAATAAGGGGGTGGGAGAGAAGAGAGAAGTACAGAAGTATAGTGACAGGAGATGAGGGATGGAAGGATACATATGAGGAACATGAAGTAGGTCAATGTAGCCAGATAACAGTATAGACAGAAGAATAAGTTATAAGAAGCCTGGAAAGATTGGAAGGAATCCAGTACAGAAGAGTTTTAAATGTCCAACAAAGGCCATTATATTTGATCCTGAAGATAAAATGAATACACTGGTGTGTATATATTGAGCAGGGAGACAACACTGTCAGATCTATGCTTTAGGAAAATCATTTGGTAGGTATATAGAGCATGGGTTGAAGCAGGAAGATCAATTAATAGGCTATTATTATAATCCAGGTAGAAGATAAAGAAGGTCAGTCAGAATAGTGACTTTGTGAGCAGAGAGCAGAGACATATATGAGAGATATTATGAAGATAAAAATGACATTTGACCACAGAATATGGAATGAATGTGAGAAACTGAACCTCAGGTTGTGAACTTCCGTGACTAGGTGAATGATAGTGCACTGTAATAGTAGTTAAAAATCTTCCCTCCCATTAATAAGCCTCAGGTGGGGCTATTAAGGGAAGTTTGATTAGGGGAGGTTTGTTTTGTATGCAGGCCCACACATTTTGTTAATTGCTAATGAGGCACTGGGTAATGAGGGTCTTACCTTCTTGCTCTGATAAGTGTATATATACTTTGAGGTGAGGTTTTTTTTTGGCCTCAAATCATTGGAAGAGTGTTTGTGAGATTAGGTCAGACAAAACTTTGGGTAGTCATTAAGGAGCCCCCTGGCTTTGAAAACCCAGATGTTGGTGCTTCTCTCTCTAGTAATGATGTATGTATTATCAATGGTCAGACAGTTGGAAGCCCTCTCTGTTGGTCTTTCTATTTATAATTTCTGCTTGTAATTTCTGTTTGTATGTTCTCTGAAGTTCAGAGTGGTGACTTTTTGCCCTGAACTCAGGGAATGATATATGTGCTTGATTAAAGTAAAATTGTTTATCCCTTTTAAGGTTGCTTTCCTTAGAAAAGCAGATCTAAGAATGTGTGCTGCAGTTCTTGCTGTTACACGTCATTGAAGGAATAAGGAAGATTAGAAAAAGAGAAAGTTTGGCAGGTTGAAGAAAATAAATTTTGCTTTGGAAAGGCTGAGTTTGAGATGCCTATTGGAATATACAATTTGAGATGCGCAATAAGCAGATTGTCACATGGGACTGAAACTCAGGAGAGAGATTAGGGCCGAATATATAGTTCTGGAATTAATCTGCAGAGATGACAATTTAATGCATAAGAACTGATGAGATCATTGAATTGAAAACGCAGAGACAGAAAAGAAAAGGGCCAAGACAGAGCTTTGGTAGACACCCATAGTTTGTGGATGTGAACTTGATGAAGATCAAACAAAGGGGTTTGAAAAAGACCAGACAGAGAGATGGGAGAAAAATTAAGACAACGTGTTGTTGCAAAAGCCTAGAGAGGAAGATTATTTAGGAAAAGGTGATCAAATATATAAAATGCTGCAGAGTTTAGAAAGGGCAAGGATTGAGAAAAGGTCATTTGATTTGGCAGGTAAGAGAACACTGGTAACTGACGAAAACAGTTTCAGTCGAGTGATGAGTTTTCAGGAAGTAAAAAAACTGGGTATAGATAGCTGGGTTGCTCCATAGATAGAGCTTAAAGTTTGGAAAAGCTGTTTGAATTCCAGATCAGAAACTTAATATGCCTACTAGCTTTGTGACCCTGGAAGTTAATAATAACTCTCACCACTCAGTTGTTGAGAAGATGAAATTATATTATGCATACATATGGATATATGTGTATATATGGTATATATGTCTATATATAAATTTTTACAACTTAACATTAATATCATAAATGTTAATATTAATAATAATAACAAAATGTATTCATTGTTGTTTTGCTCAGTCATTTTTCAGTTGTGTCTGACACTCCATGACCATATATGGGGGTTTCTTGGCAAAGATACTAGAGTGGTTTGCCATTTCCTTCACCTCATTTTGAAAGTGAGGAAACCGAGTCAATCAGGGTATGGTGACTTACCAAGAATTGCAAAGTCAGTAAGTGTCTACAACCAGATTTGAACTCAAGAAAATGAGTTTTTCTGACTCCAGGCCTAGCACTCTAGCCAGTGTTCCACCTAGCTGTCCAACATATTTATGGGGTTTTCAGGTTTGAAAAGAATTCTACAAATATTTTCTCATTTAATCGTCACAACAACCAAAGGAGGTAGGCACTATTATTTTCCCTGTTTTACAGAAAAGTTAACTGAGGCAGACAGAATTTAAATGGTTCCTCAATCACATGGCTGGTAAGTGTGTAAGGTCAAATTTGTATTTCCAGTATTTCCATTATGCCACCTAGAATCCCCATAACTATAAATGCTATCATATAAAGGTTAGGTCTTATTAGGCACCATTTTTGAGAAGTTTAACTGAGAAAAAAGGGGAAAGACATAGGAGAAGATAGGATAAAGAGAGGTTTTTGCAAGTAAAAGGGTTTAATGGGTGTGCTAGAGCATGTTACATGGCATCATAATTTTGGCATCATAATTCCCAGCCTGCTACTTTCAAGACCCCATCCTAGGACCCATCTGTCCTCCAAATCCTCTTAGAGGCATGAGCCAGACTCAGAAGAACAGGTCCAGAAAATGGTTCAGATTGCTGTCTATTCCATTACCACCATCCTTCCCCAACTTCCATTACCACCATCCTTCCCCAACTTCCATTACCTCCATCCTTCCCCAACTTCCATTACTACCATCCTTCCCCAACTGCCCCCAGGTTCAATTATTCTACTTAAAGCTCTAGGTGCAGAATTGCTATGATGGGAGCCAGGCATGAGGAAAAGGGCAGTTATTTTCTAAAAGAAAAAGAAAACTCAAGTTCCCTCCCCACTCCACCACCACATTTTCTTTTCTCCAGTTTCCAAAACTGAATTAGTGTAATTGAAAATGTTTAGTCAGCTGACAATGCACTGTGTAAGCACTGATCTATGTAGCATAGAACCAGGCATCTCTCAGTCTGGGCTGCATGGAAGAAAGGTCACTGTGACAGAGGAATGAAACTCTGGATGCATAAACAGGAATGATTAAAGGACTTTGCCAATTGTCTTAAGTGACCTATTTACCTTCATTTGTCCTCTCTCACTTTCTCTCCTTCTTCCATTCCTTCATCCCCCTCTGCCCAATCCTCTGTTATCTCTAAGCGACACAGAAGGAGGGATGTGAGGAGAGCAGCCAGCTCTTGCTAAGTCTCTTTAAGCACTTTGCTCTTTATCCACTAATTTACTCTGATGCTTATCACCAGAGACAGGTGGTTTTCTCAGGTTTCTCTTGCTTGTCATGCTCTTCTATCGAACTCCCAGGGCAACTAATGAGGAAATTTAGACACTAGGCCCCCTGTCCTCTGGGAACAGCACATTCATTAGTGTCAGCCTTAATAAAGATTGTCAAAATACCTAGAGACAGAACAAGAACATAACGGCCAATTGCCACATTATTTTATTCATATTCCAGAACAATATGAGGTCAGTGGAACTCTGCTGAGTTCCTACTCAGCAGACAAATGAATTTATTTTATTTCTTAGGATACTTGAATCTGTCAGCCTACGTGTGGAAGAAAGGTATTTCTTGGTCCTTTCAGTATTTCAAAGACAACAGTTAAGCCTTCGTGAAACATACAATTGTGTCCTTCATTTCATCTTTTCAATAACCAACAGAGCTCACATAACTACAGCCCAAGGCTTTGCATATTTTATTTAATTGATTTTCTGTTCTTACTTAAAGAGATAGCAGATCAAGCACTTTGATTTTTCTACCAAGGAAACTGGTTGAGGGAAAAATTCATGGTACCAAGTAGACCTAGAACTAGGCAATAGCATGGTACTAGTTTAGAGTAGGAAGATTGGATTTCATTTCCAGCTCCACCACTAAGACCTTTTTAAAATTATTTTAACTTTAACCTCCCTGACATGCCATTTCTTTGGTAGCAAAATCCAGAAAACTGGCCTAAGAACAATGGAGACCTGAGTTCAGTCCTTCTTCTCACAAATACTGGTAATGGCACCTTGTACAAGTCAATTAACTTCTTGATGTCCCTAATAACTCTCTAAGGTGATTAAGCTACAGAAGAGTTGCTGGCCTACATTAGTAGAGAGATTCCCTCTTCATAAATTCTGTATGAATGTATAATCACAGTACCACCACCACCTCTCCACACCCTTCAAAAAGAAAAAGAAAAGAAAACTGTTCTATGAACAGATTGTCCTGTCTATTTATCTATATTTGGCAATTTTTTTTGACTTTGTTACTTCATTGCTTTCTATCTATTTGGAATTGGAATCATAATGATATTGGCCCTCAGATACTCAGCTATTGTAATAAGAAATCTTGTGAAAGTGGGACAGCAATGAGTCATGTGACTAAGTGACTTCATGTAATGAATAGTTTTGGATTTTCACAAGCTGAAAATCACCTATTGAATCAAAGGGTCAGTAATTCTAAACTGACCATCAAAATTGGAGGGTTTTTTTTCCTCCAAACCTCAGAAAGTTGTGAGGAATATTCTCTAGAGAGGGATTCATGATCTAGAGCTGATGAATTATACCATTTTAAATTTTAAAAACTATTTCAATATAACTTGTTTTATTTGTAATATTATGTATTTTATTTTATGCATTTAATACCATTATTCTGAGAAAGCATCCATGGCCTCTATCAGATTGTCAAAGGGATCCATGACACAAAAAAGTAGTGTCCTCCTTTCTTCTTTAATCCCATGCCAAGATACACCACTAACAGAGCTTAGGAAAAGCATTGATTTGTCATCTGCTCTCTTCTACTTTTTTAAAATAATTTTTATAAATTATATTCTCCATTTGTAGTGGTCATTTTTGATCATTTTATATGTTTGTATTGAGCTAGCAAATTCCCATAAGGTTCCATATGCTTATAAGTTCTTACTAAATACTTCTCTTCATCACTTCGAGTTTTACATATCAGTCACTTGCTTAAAAGGTCCAAGTTGTGCTGGTTAAGAAAAGAATCCAATTATATCCTGAATTCTCATAGAACTGTTTTTAATGGCCTTGTCTACCATACAGCATCATTGTAAGGATGAAATAAGGTAATATATTCAAAAGCACTTTAGAAACTGGCCATATAGATATAAGCTATCTGAAGTCAGAACTGAAGTTTGCTCACTCATTACTTTGTTTGCCATATATCCATCAACCAAAAAATTCAGTGTTTATAAAGTGCCTATTATGTGCTAGGCATTCTGCTAGATGCTGGGGATACAAGTATAAAGTATACAACCATCTCCATTCATAAAGATGTTACATTCTAATGAGTAAGACAATATGAATATACATATGTATATATGTATGCATATATATGCACATATAATTTAAATTAAGTGCATATGCATATGTGTCAGTATACATGTGGATACATACATATACACACAAAGTAGTTAAAAACAAGCAAGTTTGGAGGGAGGACATTATCAATTGGAGAAATCAGTAAATATTTCATACTTAAGATGGTCCTTGAGTTGCTTCTTAAAGAGAAAAACTCTATAAATGTAAAGTAAGAAGAGAGTGTATTCCAAGTACATGAAACAGCCAGTGTAAAGACATAAAGGTGAGAGTTGGAGTTTTATGTCTGAAGAGTAGAGAGAAGGTCAGTTTAGTGGGATCACTGAGTGAGAGACAAGTAATGTCAAATGAGTATGGAAAGATTGTTTGTGGCCAGCTTGTACAGGGCTTTAAAAAGTTAAAGAAATGAGCTTAGACTCTTCTATCCTAAAGGAAATAGGAAGTCACTGGAGTTGCTTGATCAAGAGAGGCACGTGATCAGATGTCAACTTAAGGAAAATCACTTGATAGCAATGTGTAGGGTAGATTATTAGAGTGGGAAGAGACTTGAGGCAAGAAGACCAATTAGAAGACTATTACAATATTCTAAGTGACAGATAACAATTGCCTGAATTAAAATATTAGTTGTATAAATTGAAAGAAGTGGTTGGATACAAAAGATGTAGTGGAGCTAGAAGCAGCAAGATTTGTGATTGTTTGAATATATGTGGTGAAAAAGAATGAGGAATTTAGAATAATGTGAAGGTTTTGAACGTTGGAAACTAGAATGATGACAGTGTCATATAGAAATAGGGAAGCCTGGAAGAGAGGAACATTTATGGGGAAAGATAATGATTTTAGTTTTAGACAGGTAAAGTTTAAAATGTCTTCAGAACCTCCAGTTGGAAATATCCAGTACACAATTGGTGATGTGGCAGAAAAAGTCTGGGAAGAGACTGAGGCTAGACATAAATGTTCAAGTCATCTAAATATACATAAACAAACCCATGGGAGTCGATGAAATTACCTAGAGAAAGAGTATAGAAGGAGAAGAGGGTCTATGAAAAATATCTTGGGAAACCCCCACAGATAGGGGGTATGATACAGATCATGAGCCAGCAAAGGAGGTTAAGGAAAAAGAGGAGTCAGATTCGTAGTAGACAAAGGAAGACAATGTGATGGGAATGCGGAGAAGAAAGAGTATCCAAAAGGTGATCAGTAGTGTTAAATGCAGCAGATTTAGAGAGAACAGTTTAAGTTACATGATGGGGTCAGAAGCTAGATTGCAAATGTTTGAAGGATGAGAGGAGAGGAAGTAGAAGTAGCAAGTTTTTTCAAGGGGTATGGCTCAGGAAGTGAGGCAAGATATGGATGAGAACTTGAAGTGCTGATAGAATTTCATGAAAGTGTGTGTGTGTGTGTGTGTGTGTGTGTGTGTGTGTGTGTGTGTGTTTAGGATTGGGGAGAGAATATGGGAGCATATTCAAAGAAAATACTGGAAGACTCAGTAGATATAGGAAGTTGTTAAAGATCAGGCAGTGTGACAATGTAATTTGTTGGAGAAGATGGGAAAGGAGGAAATAAATTATACATATAGAGGGAATGGCAGGGGTAAGAAAGTTCAATGTTTATCAGAGATGAGTGCAAAATGAAGAAAGCCAAGCCATATTGCATTAACTAATGAAAAGCATTTATTAAGTTTATTGTGTACTAGGTTTTGCTCTAAGTACTGTGGATAGAAAAACAAGAAACCAATACAGTCCCTGCTCTCAAGTAACTTAAATTCCTGTAGAAGACAATACATAAAGGAGACAGGGACTCAGGAAGGAGGAGCAGTATAAATAGATTGTTTATCGAAGCCAGAATGTATATAGTAGTTTGGACTTTACTCCATTAGTAACTGTTTGGACAACAGTTTAGTAATCAGAGTCAAGGCTTTCAGTATTTGAAGTCTGAATTCTGATGAAAGGAGAATGCCAGGGTACAGTACTTCTTAGGAGGTGGGAGGATGAGAATTGATCTACATATTTTGGAGTATTGTAGATCTATTGCTTTCCTCATTCTGATCTCTACATTTATGTTGATTCAATTTAAGATTGAATTGATTTATTTTTCTGGAGGGTGGGCATCATCTTACATGTTTGTCATTTACAGAGTTTGTTGTCCAGTAAAATTTATATGATTTTTCCACCTCTTATCTGCTATCTAAATACTTCGTGACTATTCTTGACTCATATGATTGACTTTTTGCACTAATATGCAGGCTTTTACATTTATCCCTCTCAGATTTCCTCTTCTTAAATTCAGCCAACTTCACATAATCTACATATTTGATAAATGTCATCTAAGATGGAGCCTTGTGATACTCAACTTTAAACTTAGCTCCAGGTGGAGCTACAACATAGATTATGATTAGAACCAAATAGAGATCATCTCTATCACAATGTTGCAGTAAAAATTGATAAGGGGAGGAATAGGGAAATTTGATAGATGAAGTAGTGCCTGGGTTGATCTATGAGTGGATGAATGATTGAATGAAAATTTATTTAGTTTTTGCTATGTGTTTTCATTGTCTTAAGCAATGTGGACACAACTGACTTTTTTTAAGTCCCCACCCTCAAGGAATTTACATTTTCTTATGATCTCAAAACACATTTAGGTGTGTGAGGGCTAGTGAAGGGTGTCTTAATCTGGGAAGTTACAGGAATGGCAAGTGGAGCCAATGGTAGTTAATTGTCACTCCCGTTTTCAGAAGAAATTTTAGTGTTGGTTGGATTATTATAAAGTATGGTCAGTAGCTTGGGTCCAGTTAGATGTAATAAGCTATATGGATTTGTTCTCATGCATCCACCAATCAAGATGGTGGGACTCAGGAAGGAGTTCCAGACATGAATCACTTACTTCCTATAAGACATAGTCTCTGAAGAATTATTTTGTACTTTAAAGAAAATGAAGAACATTAACAAGTCAAGAAGAGGAGGTAGTGAATTTCAGGTATGATAGACAAGTCATGCAAATGATGCATGAGAAAACTGGACAAAAATGAGAGAAGAGATAGTATTCTAGGTTGGATAAAATGTAGTCTACTAGAAAGGAATTAATTTTATAGAAGTCTGCAAAGGAAGAGTGGAGACAGACTGCACAAAGGCATTGTACAATTGTCAGGATAAGGAGTTAACTTTGCCTATAGGCAATAGTAAGGCACTGACAGTTTTCTAAGTGGAAACAAGCTGATATACGTCAGACCAATATATTGTGCATATTTTTTTTTAAGATCTATGAAGCAGTTGGAATGAGAAAAGTTAGGGACCATTTAAGATTATTAACAATAATATAGAGTAGAGGTCATGTCATCCTGATCCTTGGTACTGTCATTGTAAGTGGAAAGGAAAAAAAATAGAAGACAGGAATATTATGGAGTCAATCAATAGGATTGACTGGATATGTGAGGTGAAGGAGAGAAAAGTTTTAAATATAACTGCAAAATTTCAATCCTGGGTAATATAGAGAATTGTGTTTCCATTAAAAGAGAAAGGAAAATGAGTGATTTAAGAAGATGATTGAGAGGTTCAATTCTGGATTTCGTAGTTTGAGTTGCTAAAGGAAATTTCTATCAGTCAAATGGAAATATAGGACTGTGGCTCAGGGGAGAGATATGTGCTTGATACATAGATTTGGAAGGCATCAGCATGGAGATTGTGATTGGACCCATGGTAGTGAAGATACTAAGAAAGAAAATGTAAATAAAGAAGAGTTCTAATGACAGAGCTTTAGGGATATGACTCAAAGGTAGGGAAGAGAATGTTAAGCCAGAAAGGGAGACTGAGGAATAGTCAGGCTGAGGAGATTAGGCAATTAAGTGCAAGAGCAGTGGTATGTTTTGTTGTCCATGTAGCATATGCATGTCTGCACAGGTCTATTTAGATTTTCTCACAGGGAGGCGTTAATAGGTAAATATCCCTAGAGTATCTTTCATCATCATTCCTTCAAGACAGACTTCAGTTGCTTCCAGAAGGAGAAGTGGAGGGACCAAAAGTTAACCATTCTATGCTCCTCAGAGATGTATGTATATCACTATAATATCTATTCATATCCTTAAATATTTTAGCCTAGAAGAAATAATTTCTAGGCTCAAGATGAGCTCCTAATCATTATCCTTTTCTGGAAGACATGCTTATGCTATGTATCCAAGACTTGAGTTCCTTCTCACCAAATGCCAGTTCCACAATGATCATCCAATAGCAAATAAGACCATTTATTGAAAATGGTAGTAAACAGAAATAAGAGAAGATATACACATGAGTATATATCTGACAGTAAGGAGAGAGAATGAACTCTCTCACTGATTATGAAATATCTCAGATCAACCAAGAGAGAGAGATTCCCAAAACTTTCTCAAGTCTTTCATCTAGACAAATCTCACCCATGTAAATTCTAGTGAAGTAAACTGAAGGTAGGGGTATGATCAAGGTACCAACTCCTCTACATCTTGGATTCTACCCAGATACTTTCTCTTACTTGAGAGATGAAAGCCTACAACCACAGGTCTTCTTTCTCAAAACTAGAAGCCATAAGATCAGAATCTCTCTTTTTCCAAGCTCTCACCATCTTTGACTCTATAGTTATGAACTGAACATTGAGTAATCAATCTTTACAAATATAGAGAGCATTATGTGCTTGAGGTGATATGAAACATCATAAATGCCCTTTGGGGGCAACATTTTCAGTGAAGGGGCAACCAAGAGCTGAATGAATGAATGTTAAGGAAAGTAGGAACAGAATGTAAATTAATTTATTAACTGATTAAGGGGAAAGATATGAAAAAAATCACTTGATGGAATGGCAGTTGTTTATTTTATTTTTCATCACAGAGTAGACCTGAAAATATTTTTAGTCAATATGGAAGGCACTGAAGATCATTGGAAAATGCTGCTGGAAGAAATGAAAAAAAAATAATCAAAGTAAGTTTAAAGAGTTAGTATTGGGAAGATGATCACTTTCCCTGAGAATGGTATAAATAAAGAAAAAAAGAAATTTGGAAATGTGTAAAATAGGATATAATGGAACATATACTAGATGGCCTCAATCTCAGTTAAGTAGGAAGTAAGCTGATCTGCTGAAAGAGAGGCATGACAGTGGGAGAGGAAGAGAGGAAGGAAGAAAGAAAGTAAAGGAGAGAGAAAGAGAAGATGGGAAAGAGAGAGGAGTTACGTATAATGGAGGCAGAAGACAGGAAAGGATAGGGGAGATTTAGAATAGCTACTGTCATGAGAAAGATAATGAACCAGTCAAAAGTGATGATAGTGAGAAATTATTTCAGTTAACATCACTCTGGTAAGCATGTGAGAAAAGTCATTCCTCCATCTCTTTCACTTGCTCCTCTAGGAAGGAAATCAACCTTGATTTTGTACATGCACATTTGCAGATTGGTCTTGAAAGGAATATATATATATATATATATATATGATACATAAATGTGTGTGTGTCTGTATGTAATATGTGTGTGTGCGTGTGTGTGTGTGACTGGAACAAACTATTCATTCTCTAAATTTTTACCTGGTGAGATATTCACTTGTCTGCAAGTCTTGCTGGTAACTTCCACAATAAACTTAGTGTTTTTTGTACCTTGGGTCCAGATCACAGGCTCCCAAGTGAGCTGTTTAAACCAGACTTTCCTGAAATTATTTGGCATTGCTTTGCTCAGGCAAAGATGTATTGACAATTAGCAGATCTCTTCCAACACCTCATTGAAAAAATAGGAAAAAAAATTCAGCATTAATCTGTGACATTATCTTCTATAGAAATCCAAACTTCAAACTATTTCCTTCTTCCTTTTTATTCTCTTTCTCTCCTTTCCACCTAATGTCATACAAGAATAAGTGAGATAGGGGGCAGAGCCAAGATGGCGGAGTAGAAGCACACAAATACGCTAGCTCCGAACCCACAGCCCATAAAATATCTGTAAAAAAGAACTGCCAATAAATTCTGGAGCAGCAGAAGCCACAGAACAGCAGAGCAGATGAGATTTCTGTTCCAGAGAGCCTGAAAACCTCTCGCAAAAGGTTCTTTGCGCTGTGGACGTGGAGCAGAGCCCAGCCCTGCTTTGGCCCCCCGGTGCCGAGAGGAGCAGATCCGAGCAGGCTTCAGGGACAGAATCTCCAGCAGCTGCGTGGGTCCCCCACCCACAGGTGACAAGGGTCAGTGAGAGGGTCTCTTTGGCAGGTCGAGAGGGTAGTGGGGTGCCCCCATAACTCAGGCCCCCTCGGGAGGCAGCAGCGGAGGTGGGAGCAGACCAGGGCTCCCCAGGCAGGCAGGAGCTCAGATCCATTGTTGAAGGTTTCTGCATAAACCCCCTAAGGGAACTGAGCCCCTGTGAGGCGGCCCTGCCCCTACCTGAGCACCTGAACTTGATCTCACACTGAATAGCAGCCCCGCCCCCACAGCAGCCCTGAGGCTGGGGAGCAGCATTTGAATCTCAGACCCCAAGCGCTGGCTGGGAGGATCTGGAGGCGAAGTGGATGTGAAGAGGATATTCAGAAGTCAAGTCACTGGCTGGGAAAACGCCCAGAAAAGGGAAAAAAACCAAGACTATAGAAGGTTACTTTCTTGGTGAACAGGTTTCTCCTCCCTTCCTTTCTGATGAGGAAAAACAATGCTCACCATCAGGGAAAGACACAGAAGTCAAGGCTTCTGTATCCCAGCCCACTCAATGGGCTCAGACCATGGAAGAGCTCAAAAAGAGCTCAAAAAATTTTGAAAAAAAAAGAATAAGTGAAATAAATCTTTAGTGAATCACTGTCTTCTCTCCCCAAGAACTCAGACTGACAATTTTCTAACTTTTATCATAGGATTGAAAAGATGAATCTGGGGGAGAGAGTGTTCCATGCATAAGGACCTGTTGGCCTAAAGAGAAAGTGCAGTAGTAGAGTAGGGAGGATTGGGATTTTGAGGGGGTTGGTTTCAGGAGGAGATGAATAGTAATTGTAACTGATAAGTCCAACATACATCTTAAACTTTAAAAGAGAGAAGTCATGACTATTCTAGTGCTTCTATCACTAAATTATGTGCATATGCACGAATGTTCAGATCATATTTTTATTATAAGAATGTGCCAACAACCTGTCCCAAATACCCCTAGGCATGCATAATGTACCTGGCTTCTTTTTTTTAGGATCAGACATATGATAATGTATTTTGTGATGGAAGTGACCTGAGAAGCCATCCAGTCTATCCTCCCCCTTCATTTTACAGATGAAGAAACTGAAGTCTAACTTTAGTGATTTACCCATTTCACCCAAATAGTTAACATCAGAGATGAGTTTGGAACCCAGGTCTTCTGACTTCAACGTACCATACTTATTACTATATCACCTTCACTCTATGTCCCTTCCAACAGAGGATTTAACCTAAAACCTTCATGAAACAGAAAGGCGCTTCTGGTAGCAGGTTGTAGGAAATAACAATAAGAATGGAACCTCACAAAGAAAAAGGGGAAATTTTGTGCTATGAACAGTGACTTAAGAACTCTTGCTGTTTAGAGTGGAAAAGAGAAGAATTAAAAGTGATGTGACAGCTAACTTGAAGTACTGAAAGAGCTGTTTCATGGAAGAACAATTAGACTTCTTGGCTTGGCCCCAGAAGGCCAGTAGAAGGGTAATAGTTGGAGTTTCAAAAAAGCCAATTTAGCTTGATCGAATGGAAAATTACCTAACAATTCAAGTACTACAAAGTGGAATGGGATTTCCCAAGGATGGATTTGAAGCCCAGAAGGAATGCCTAGCTTACCACTTGTTGAATATGCTAAAAGGGAGATTTATTCTTTTCCTTCCAACAGTGAGATTTTGTGATTCTGAGGAAAATTAGCCTCAAATTAATAAAATTAGCCTTCTTATTTAGGTGTTTTTTTTTCTAGCCCAAGAGTATGTGACCATATAATAAATGCCACTTACTGAAGTAATTGCAAATTCTTTCTTCTTTTCTCCTAACAGCATTATTGTTATTATTAGCAGAGGCAGTAGCAGGAGCTTCACACCTCCAAGACATCCTACCACCCTATGCTCAAGAGCCTTCTCCAAACCACCAGGCCTCCTTCCAGACTGTCCCTAAAGCTATTACTCAAGAAATCAATCCACATGGAAATGTTCCCAGACAACATTATTTGCTGGTGCCAAAGCTTTGCTCCCACAGCAGCCACAAGTACTGAACAGCTGGCTTAAAAAATTCTCACCATCAAAATTCTTTCCATTCACAAATATTTCAGCATCAGAACTAGATAAAATGTTATCAGTGGAAATAATATTAAAGAAGATATGTTAGCAATTGCTTAGCTATGCATTCTAATGATGATTTTCCATTTAAATCAAGGCTGAAACTATGTGTATTTCTTACAAGAATGTAACCTCCTTCACAGCAGAGATTCTTACTTTTCTACTTGTCTCTCCAGCACTTGACATAGTGTTTTAAATATGGTAAGTGTTTTTTCATTCATTTCATTTGCTGTAGGAAATTTGTTTAAAACTATTTCTATGTTCTTTATAAAAATTAAAGATAATGGGAAACATGAAAGGAAAAGAAAGTTAGAAGCAGTGCCATGAATATAATTGATTTATCAAAGACAACTTATATCTGCATATCCACTATGAATACTATCAGGTGGATTACTAAAGATACCAGAAATTCATGTGCCTTCCATACTATTTTACCATGGTTAAAAAAAGAAAAAAAAAGAGTAAGCTTATTTCTCTAATCCTTTGGTTGGAAGCTAGAATAATTTGGTGGTTCTCCCTTAGAGAAAAGAGCACACATGGATTATAGAAATAATTTAGACCAATTATATTTATGCTATTAATTTAAGAAACTAAAGCTATATATATTTTTCCATCTAATTAATGCATTGAAAAATACCTTATGGGCAGATAGAAAGAATTGACTTTGGTTAATATCTGTTCCACTTTCTTGATCACAAATGATATTTGATCAATTGATACGTAAGATAATAAAAATACTAAAAGTAGAACATACAATATAGTCTCAGATATAACCCAATAATCAAAGGCCATATTAAATATTCACTGCTCACTAGCACTATCAGCATTGAGTATCTGCTGGTATTGTTGTTACTTTGGGTTTGGTTTTGATATGTGATCCTTACATATTTGTTTTTATTTTCTGCTATCATATTATGCCTTGGTCATTTAAGATATTGGGGAAGAATAAATATTTTTCTTCCAGTCCAAATATCAGCATTTCCCATCAGAAACCAAAAACAAAAACAGAGCTGTCTTCCATTGTTAAAAGTTTCGTACTATCTGATTATTGTTATAAAACCTTGGATCAATTTGAGTTTTATTAAATGGTTTCTTTAATAGAAAAATTCCCATCACTTGACAATTCCTGGCCTTAACATAAGGATTTCAGGGTTTGGACAATTGCCAGGTAAAAGTCTTTTCAGGGAAGGTAACAGCCAGAAAATCCAAATATTTTAAGGAAGAACTTAGCATATTTTATTTCTTATTCTATTTGACTAAATAGTAGAAGTATTTCTAAGTAAGAATGAGAATTTAGTTTGTTACCTTGAGTGAATTTGTTTACTGAGAAAAAAATATACTAGTTTTTTCATTCTCACAACATTTTAGGTCCATGGTATTCTATAATGGAGATAATTTCCTAAGAAGGACTATGCAAAGACATTAGAAGTTATAAAACTCTATCCATTCTCTTTAGGTAGGTCCCAAGAATACTTTTAAGTGCAGTTACTCATGGAATCCATTCCTATACATTCATTCAAGGGACTTAATTATGTAAAAAAAAAAAGTGTACAGAGCATAACAAAAGAGAGCAAGTGAATGTATAGATCCAGGGACTGCATGAAGGGAGCAAATCTACTTTCCCATAGCACATCTGATTTTTAACAAGTGGGTCAAACTGGCACAAATATGTGAAGAGCAACTCCAATATGGTTCATAGAGAACTTTAGCAAAGACCATCTGAGGAAGCAAAATTCTATTATTTTCCTATTGTAAATAAAAGGAATCTAGTTAATTATATGCAAATAAGCCTCACTAACAAACACCTAAATAACTCAGCCTTGTCTTCATTAAACCAGAAGATATAGCACATTTTTCAGGGAATTAGACAAGGAATATTAATCAAAGTTTCTTGTAAATCCTAATGAGTTTATTGATTGTTGACCTCTCATGCTTCTAGCCAATGGCATAAACTCAAAACAACATTGTTGTTTACAGATGCAAATGCAGATTTTCAAAATCCACAGTGAAGCTTGGCATTCATTTATTTTTGTAATACTCTGCCCAAAGCCTTATCCTCTGAAAATTTCTTTTCTCATAACTGTAGAGAATGTATTTCTATATGCTAGTATCTCAAGTCGTTTTGTTCTGTAGCAAGGATTACACATGCTTGCAGATACCTGAGGAGAGAGAAAGAAGTAAGAGGGAAACAACATGACTCAAAAAAGCTAAATTATATTTCATGTTATAGGTAGATGATCTAGAGACTGACCTTTCCCCATCACTCTTATGGGTTATGGGTTTCAATAGCTCCTTTCTACTTTTCATAGGTTCAAGGGTTACAGTGAACTTTCCACCACTCATTTCTCTTAATGTCTGAAAAGTATGTGGCCACTGTCTGTGATTCTTGGAACATGACTGTCTTTTTGTACACCAGTTGCCTAGTTTCTTTTCCACAGCAAAATATTCTATTCTCAAGCAACTGAAGACTGGATCGAAACTTTGAAAGTGTAATTTAGCCTGTGTTATTTTCCAATTCAAGGCTCTCCAATTGGGTCTTTCTTCTTTCCATCTTTGCTACCATTGATTTATTTCAATTAAGATTCCCCATGTCCAAGCACCACAATTAACTTATGTCACTATTGATTCTCCTTCCATGGGGATTTGCAAATAGATCCAGAGCTGGACACCAATGGCACAGCACCATTCCTATGTAATTGAAAGAAGTACATGGGAGGTAAGCACATACCCCCAATATCTCAGGAGAAAAAATAGGAAGATACATTGTTAGACAGTGAATGAGTGAGGCGCTGCTCCTGTTAATCATTCTCTGGTTTTATAAACACATACAAACACACATACACAACATACAAAACATATGAAACAAAATCACTCCAATATCCTTTCTGATTTCAAGATGATTCCAACTTCTTTAAATCTGTATTTGCTTCCTAGGACAACATAATGGTTTAATTTCTGTTCACAAGTATGTTACTACTTTAGAATTATAACATTTTAAAGTTAAAGGGGACCATAGATATCAATTAATTCAATTGCAGCTAGAAGGCACAGTGGATAGAGCACAGGGTCTGGAGTCAGGAAGATTCATCTTCCTTAATTCAAATCCAGCCTCAGACACTTACTACCTATGTGACCCTGAGCAAGTCACTGAACTCTGTTTGCCTCAGTTTCCTCATCTGTAAAATGAGCTATAGAAGGAAATTGCAAACTGCTCCAGTATATTTGCCAGGAAAATCCCAAATGGAGTCATGAAAAGTCAGATATGACTGAAAAACGACTGAACAATGACTTATTTTACAGACAAGAAAACTGTGGCTCAGAGAAACAAGCAACTTGTCCAAAGGTTCACAGCAGCTTAGTAGTAGGCATAGGGTTAGAGCCCAGTTTCCTTGACTCCAAATGATGTGTTGTTTCCCATATGTTATATTGCCTCTTTGAGGAGAATAAGGATACTTGTGAAAACAGAAAAGTTTCCAGCCTAACCCAGAACAATCTAACAGTATCTCGGAAACAATGAGAAACTAGGTCAAATAATACAAAGAAAACAGATGACTGGAAAGAAATTCCAATAAAGAAACATACAGAGAAGACAAAAACAATAAAGTACTTGGAGTGGTGTACATGCAGCAGATCACCATCAGTCTTTTGCTGAGGATGTGATAAAAAAGAAGGGCCCTAAGGCCATGATCACCCAGGGCAGCTTGCACTCCACCATCTGGCCTGTCTAAGACTGCATCTGGCCCTTCTGGGCAGTGTCAAGAGTGATGAGCCCATATTTACAGGGGTAAGGAACCTGTAGCCTCAAGGCCACATGTGACCCTTAAGGTCCTCAAGTGCAGCCCTTTGACTGAATCCAAACTTCACAGAACAAATTCTTTTATGAGGGGGATTTGTTCTGTAAAACTTGAATTCAGTCAAAAGGCCACTCCCAAGGACCTAAAAGGCCACAAGTAGCGTTGAGGACATAGGTTCCCTGTCCCTGAACCAAAAGTTACTATCAATTAGAATTGCTAGGTGGCTTGCCTCAGGTCAAAGACTGAGAGCTTGTGGGCTTCAATTTCCACCATGGATCCTGCTATAAGCTAACAATGTGATAGGAACTCTAGCACTTGCAGAGCAAGAAAATCCAGGAGAACCATATAAGGTGTGGGGTTGGGGTGGGTCTTTTCCAGATATCTCCAGGAGAGAGACAGAAGAAATGAGTAAAGAAATATATATATATATATATATATATATATATGTTCTGAAACATAAGAAATCATGAGGCAGAGATTCAGAATCCAGAAGAAGAGAAAGACCAGATGAAAGTAGAATATAAAAAAGAGAATGAATTGACAAGAATTCTTCTAGCTAAGACTGTACAAAGGGCCTACCAAGAAAAATGAAGAAAAAAATGACTAAAGCAATAAGTGCTTGGGGAAAATCTTGGAAGGAGAATAAATAGCTTAGAGTATGAACTGGATAATTAAACCAAAGTAATGGAAATCTGGGAGGGGGGGGGGGGAATAAAATAAAGGAAACAAAATTCAAGGATACAAAATGAAATATGATGGCAAAATCAACAGACAGTAAAATTATAATATATAAAATATCTGTCAACTACCAAAAGTAAATGGGGAGTGGATCCATTGCCAATATGGTCATTGGGGTGGTAATGCTATGTTATCCTGAACATGGGACCATATAATTTCTCAACTAAGGATAATATAGCTCCTCCTTTCTAACTTAGTTTTTTTCTTGTTATCAAGAAGGGTATGAGCCTAATCCAAGTGATATTCAATCTGTCCCCAACAGGTAAAATTAAATTCTTCCATCTTAAGGCAAGAGTTTTATCCCTGATAATCGACAGCATTAGAGCTCAGGGGGCAAAGACAGTATTATTAGAAGGCCTTACTTTCTAATTCCAAGGGGTTGGAGGAGGTGAAACTTTTACTATATAACTATAGTGATTATATATTTTCCTGGAAGAAGGGGAAAGACTTGTTGGTAATGTTGAGTTCCCTGAAGGAGGATAAGAGGGAGTCTTATTTTGCCCCTGTGGAAGAATGGCACTTTGCTTGCGCCTTTCCCTCTATCTTTATCTCCCTAGGGAAACACCTGTGTTCACCAGGGCACACAGCATGAGACAACTTTTGTAGGCTTCAGAGATCTACCAAACTGGAGTGGCCCTGACTCTTCATGGGTAGGGCATTTTATGCCTTTAGATGACCAGGAAGCTGCATTAAAGGAGGAAGCGACCAATCAAACCTAAGGAATAACTTTGTCACATTTTAGGAGGGGAAACAACAACTAAACCCTGTGGTTTTTTTGGGGGGTGGATAATATTGTTCCTATCCTCTGGATGACTATCTACCATTTAAGTGTTTTCAGAAACTTACTAGAAAATTATAGAACAGAAATAGCACTAAAGGGGAAACAAATTCCAGCCCTCCCCTCCCAAAGAGTCACATCATAGGAATGAGACAAAATGTTGTCCTCCTTAAAGGCAACAAGAAATAATAAAAACGAAGTCTAAAGACTTGGGGGAGAAAAGAGAGAGAGGAAGTGTAAGACATCTTATAGCAGAAACATCTAACATGGAAAACAGATCAAGGAGAAAAAAATATGCCAACCACTGGAATATCTGAACACCATGTCCCACCCCCCCAGAAAAGAGCCTAGACGTCATACTTGAAGAAATATGAAAAGAAAATTGCCCAGATCTCTTAGAACTACAAGGTAAATAAGAAATAGAAAGAATTTACTGGTCATCTCCTAAAAAAATTGAAAACTCCCAGGAACATTATAACCAAAATCCAGAGCTTCCAGGTCAAAGAAAAAAGTACTTCAAGCCTCTAGAAAGACATCAAGTACTGAAGAGTCACAATAAGGTTATGATTAAGCAGCCACCACTACAAAGGAGTGGAAAGCTTGGAAGGATATTACAAAAGGTGAAATGCACGAGCTTACAACCCTGAATAATTAATTCAGGAAAACTAAACATAATTATGTGGGAATGGGAGGTGGCAATGGACCTGTAATGGACCAAACATTTCTGATAAAAGGACCACAGCTGCAGGAAAATGCTGAGGTAAAACACAAGAATGAAGAGAAACATAAAGTAAAAATAAGCAATTATGAAGGATTACATGAGAATAAACTACCTTCATTCAAGTATGAGGAAGATGATAACATATATCCCCTTTGAACTCTATCATCATTAACATTTATGGAAAGAATCAAGGCCTGGGAGTGGCTCTGAAATATCTGGATGATCTTAAGAAGACAATTTAAAGAAGGGAAAAGGAATACCCTGGGGGGAGTGAAGGAAGAGAACAATTAGGGAAAATTATCTCACATGATGAGGATATGGATTAAGACTTTTTTTAGGTACAGTGAACAAGAATGATTGCTTTGCTGAACTACAGATATTTGTAAGAGGGATTTTATTTTTCCTAGTTTCTCAAGGTGAAGTGAGGGGAAGTAAGAGGGAAAAAAGGTTGAGCTCTGAAAATTTAATTTTAAACAAGCAAACAAAAAGAAGTACAAGGAGTAGTCACTTTGGGGAACTTACAGATCCAGAAATATACAGTTGCTTATTCTTGCCACACTTTGGTACCTGTCAAAGGTTCTACTCAGCCTGGTCTTTAAGCACTTAACTACACAGAATGATTTGATTAACTCTCAGGGTTTCCCTTTGGCCATACTCACAGTAACATACAGAGAGATTGCTAAAATGAACTGCACACATACTGACTCCTACCTACCCATGGTTCCATTTTCCCCTCCATGATCTGCTCTGTGTAAAGTTCCCTGAGTGATCCAAAATAAGCAGGGGATTTAGAGGATGCCTTTGATTTGAATGTTACTGAAAAGCCTTGCTGTCCAGAGTGCTGAATTTCCCTGTAGAGTTTTACTAGCACCCCCATAGGATGTCTATCAATTGCTTTCTTCTCAACTCTTTTGTTTAGGAACTATACCCAAAGCCCCTTTCATGAGATGGTAGCCTTTTACTAACCTAGCAGAATTACAAGTTTTTTGATTCTCCTCTCTATTCCCAGCAGGCCTATTCACATTGACAGAACAGTTTTCTAGAAATCCTGTACCAATCTCATCAGTTGATTAGCACCCACTTGTATGGCTGGAAAGACCCACAGCTAAATTCTGGTGCCATTCTGGAGGGACTCTACCATCTGCGTGACCTTGGAAAAGTCTTTTCACCACTTTTGGCTGAGGTTCCTTATTCATAGAATGAATTGACTAGATTATCTTTAAGGTCCCATCTAACTCTATATCAATGAACCTATGATTCTAATAAAGTACCATTAATGAGGTCATATAAACATCCCAAATACTCAATAAAACACCATTATGTATATGTGTGTGTGTGTACACACACACACATATGTACATATATATCAGAAATGTATAGATGGTTCAACATTAGGAAAACATAACTGATCACATTACTAGCAAAGATAATTATAATAAAATAATCATAAAAACAGATGCAGAAAAGACTCTGACAAGATAGTACTCATTAATGTTAAAATCACTAAAAAGCATAAGAAGAAATGTCAATATGATAAATTGTATCCATCTGAAATGAAGAGCTTAGATTATTTCAACAAAAAAAAAAGTTGGAAGCCACTTTAATAAGACAAAGGACACTTCAAGATATCCATGATTATTGCTTTAAAAATAAAACACAAGCTCTAGAAATGCTGGATATACCAATAAGGTAAGAAAAAATGAGTGAATAAGCATAGGTAAATAGTAGAAAATTTCATCTTTTTTTTTTCGTATATGATATGATGGTTTGCTAATAGAGTTCTAGAGATTTAAAGAATTTGTTAATTGAAATGATTTAGACCTTCAGGAAAATAGCAGGATCAACAATATACGAATACTAGGAAAATAATAATACAATACACATGTAAGAATTAAAAATCAAATAGCAGGATCAACAATATACGAATACTAGGAAAATAATAATACAATACACATGTAAGAATTAAAAATCAAAGATTCCTATGGAATTAATGGGGATCTGGTGAAAAGTAAAGCCTTAAGAGGACTCAAAATAAATTATAAAGAAATTTTCAAAACCTTTTTGGTACTGGTTAAAAAACCTGAAAAACTGATCAATGAACCAGACTACATAAACAAGATCCATAATTAATCAAATACAAAAAAACTACTATTTGCTCACCCTAAAAACCCAAGCTACCGAAACAAAGACTACATATTCAACAAGAAGAACTTGGCATAAAATAGTTTAAATCAAAATCTTATACCATACATCATAACAAGCCTCAAATACATATATAGCTTAAATATAAAAGGACGAATCATTTTTTTTTTGTTAAATAGAGGAAAAGGGAAGGAGGAAACTTGCATAACTATCTATGACTAGAGTGAAAATGAGAAAACTGTTAAAAAGGAAGTTATGGGTAATCATAAAAGACAAAAGAGACAATTCTGTTTGCAAAAAATTATAAAAGTTTTAGTATGAAGCAAATCCATATAACTAGAATAAGAGAAGAATCTACACATTAGAGAAAAATCTTTAAAAATATATTTGATAAACTTTTGATATAGAAGAAAATAGAGAATGGATACATATCTATGAAAACCAGAGCCAATAAATGTGAGTAGCAGGATACCAAGTCTCTTCAAAAGAAGAGCCAATAGTTACAAAGGATCAGTTACTTTACTTAAAAAACCAATTGTAAACTATCAACTACTATATCAAAGAATGTTTCAAGTGACAAATAATAAAAGTTTATATTTAAATAATTTTAAAGTTTCATACCAACCATGATACAAATGACCAAAAAATAGAAATTATACGTATCTTATGATTTTTTAAAGTGTGCAAACTGAGTTGGCTTGACTATTATGGAAAATAATTAAAATTATGCTAGAAATTTCATTACCATCATATATATATTCTTTAACTCAGTGATACCACTACTAAGCACATAGGTTTTCAGGGACAGAAGGATACAACCAATACATAGAAAAATACTTACAGTAGCAATTTTTGTGATGGCAAAAAACCATAGTGGATGTTTGACAACTGGGGGACAAATGAACTTCTTATTATGTATGTATTAATTTAGCATTGTACCATCATAAATATTAAATATGAAAAATTCATAGAAATTTAAGAAAATGTTTGTGAATAGATGCATAGTGAAGGGAGATGGTGCTGAATGATTCACACTATATGAGCACAATAATGTAAAAGAAAACACAACAAAGTGTGTCAAAACACTGTCCAATGCAGTGACCAGTTTTCATTTTAGAATGCTAACAATGACACATGCCTCCCTTCTCTTGGCAGAGATATAGCTACAGGTGGCTAATGAGGCATATTTTGTTGAGCATGAACAATTTGTTGGTTTGATTTGCATAACGATTCTTCATTACAGAGAAAGCTACTTTGGCCAGGATGTGACATTTCCATTCTGAAATGAAAATGATATTAAAATATATCAATAAATTATTAATTAGCATATTATTGTTGCTATTACCATTTGTAATAACATTTTTTGAAAAATGAAAAGAAAAAGGAGCATTTTTAAAATAGTAAGATGGCACAGTAGATAGAGAGCTGACATAAGACTCAGGGAGACGTGGGTTCAACCACTGCTTCCACATGAGGTAACTTGGTGGTACAGGCACTGGTCCTGGAGTCCAGGAGACCTGAGTTCAAATGTGACCTCAGAAACTTACTAGATCTCACCCTGGGCAAGTCACTGAACCTGTGTGCCTCCATTTCCTGAGTAAATGGGAATAATAACTATATATGCTTTCTAATACTTCTATGAGGATCAAATAAGATAATATTTGAGAAGTACTTAGCACAATGCTTCACACATAATAGGTGCTTAATAAATGCATATTCCCTTCTTCTTCTCCCCTACACAATAGCTGAGAAAACAAGAACGTCACTTAATTTTTAATGTCCCAAATGATGTTTAATTACTATAATTTAGGAATAAATTGCTAATCTGTACAAGCAGATGAGAATTACTGGTAGTGAAGTCAACAAGCACTTATAAAGCACTGTACTAAACACTAAGAATGCAAAAATTTTGGCAGAAATACTATAGCTCATTCCCTTCTTTCCCCTCTCCTCAAGATGGCAAAGCAATCTGATACAGGTGATACATGTGCCATCATGTTAAACATATCTCCACAATTAGTCATGTTATGAAAGAAGAAATAGAACAAAAGAAAAAAAGAAAGTAAAAATAGTATGCTTTGATCTGCATTTAGACTCCGTCAGTTCTTTCTCTGGATGTGGAAAGCATTTTCCATTATGAATTCTTTGCAATTATCTTGGATCAATGTATTGCTGAGAAGAGCTAAATCTACCATAGATGATCCTAACACAATGTTGCTCTTATTGTGGACAGTGTTCTCCTGGTTTAACTCACTTCACTCAGCATCAGTTCATGCAAGCCTTTCCAGGATTTTTTTAAAAATATGACTGCTCATCATTTCTCTGATGTCATGGTCTTCTTCGAAAATGAAGGATGAACACAAACCACAACTTGATCAGTTACTTGCCAATTGATGAGTGTTTCCTTAATGTCAAATTCTTTGCCACCACAAACAGAATGTCTGTAAATATTTTTTGCACATGTAGGTCCTTTTCTCTTTTTTAATGTCATGGGACTGTTGCCCCCAGATGGACATAAGAACTGATGATTTTTTAATAAGCTCAACAACCTCTAAATTGCTATTATATTGTTGTGCACAAGTCGATGTCCCATCGTTAGTCCAAAGTCTTACAGTTTGACTTACTTCATGAACCCGATATCCAAGTGGGGATGTAAGTTTTGTAACAAGAAGGATAAATCAGACACTAGGGACCCCATAAACCTTTCAGATTCCCTTAAAATTGCATAATGAGTCAAATTAATCCCTTTGTATTCTAACCTAACTCCTTCCGGATCACAGTGAATAATTACTTCACATTCACATAACAGGTCCCTTCCACACAATGAGAAAGAGGATTTAGGCATTAACCAAAAGAAATGAAAACATTTTCAGTAGCTACTTTGAGTGAGGTGATTAAGGCACACATCTCACTCTCTCTAGAGACTCTTATTATCCTTTTAGTTTTTTACACCAGGAATCCTTTAAGAGAGCACTTAAGAAAATCACCTAGTTCATCAAGTAAACAAAGGGTGCCCCATTAACAGTAATCTCAAGTAAGAGCTCCTTAACTGTACCTGCATCCTCTTCAACATTCCCAAGAAACACCCCCTGGTTTCTAATTCATCAGTCATTGTGCTGCTTGCTCTAGAACTTCATAGAGGGTCATTTTTGCATCAGAGAATATTCTGCAGTCCCCCTCATTATTACAGTTCTGATCAATAGCCATTCTGAGTTATGAGGTACTTATACTGGACTGTTGGTTATTCAGAGGGGAATAAGGCATGAAAAAAAATACAAAGTTCCCAAAGGGGAAGGATATGAAGGGTTTTAAAAACCAAGAGATTTTTTTTGTTTGATCCCGAAGACAACAGGGAGCTATATGAATTTATTTAATGGTGGGTATGGTAGGCTACCATGGTCAGACCTGCAGATTTGATAGCTAAATAGAAGATGGACTAGCATTCTGAGGCTTGAGGCAGAGATAACAACAGGAAAGCTGCTGTGATATCCCAGGTGTGAAGTAATGAAGGCCTACAGTATATGCTTGGATTCGGCCTTTTGACTGAGTCCAAGTTTTACAGAACAAATCCTTTTATGAAGAGGCCACAGTTGAGGACCTAGAAGGCCACATGTGACCTCGAGGTAATGGATTCACCACCCAGGTGTGGTGGTAATGAGAGAGGAGATGAAGGATTGTTTTGAGAGAGTCTTTGCAGGTAGAAGCGGCAGGACTTGGCAAATAGTTCTATAATGAGACTGAGAAAGAGAGAGGAGTTGAGGATGACATCTAGGTTGTAAGTTTGGGTGACTAGAAGAATTATTGCACCCTTAAGAGTAACAGTAAAGTCTTGAGAAGGGAGGGAGGACTTAGAGGGAAAGACAATGAGTTCAGTTGTAGACATGTTGAATTTCAAAAGTTTTAAAAGGCATGCAGTTTGAGAAGTCCAAAAGGCAGCTGGAGCAGTGTAATACAATGGGAGGAATGTGGATTCAGAGGCTGAGGATTCAGTGCCCTCTCTGCTACTGCCTATGTAACCCTGGGTAAATCACAATTTGTATAGGTCTTAGTTTCTTCATCTGGAAAAGAAAGGTGATACGATGCTCCTAAATCATAGGTCTGAAAATTTAAAAAAATAAATTAAATTCATCTTTCTGCCTCAATTTTCTCACCTCTTCAGGCCATCTTGTACACAACTGTCAAATATTCTTTATAAAGCACATTTCTAATCAAATCATTCCTTTGATCACAAGTCTCCAGGGGCTCACTCCTCTTTGGCTTTAAGATAAAAGTCACATTCCACTATTTGAGATTAAAATATCTGCAAAATTGGACTCTGGTCTCTATTTCCAGACTAACCTTCACATTATACATTCCCACCAATTTAGTTTATCTCAGTTCTTCACACATGGAATTCCATCTCTTGTCATTTTCCTTTGTTTAGGCTAGACCCTGTGCCTGGAACACACTCCATCTTTACCTTTTCTTAGAATCCTTAGCTTTCTTCAGAGTTAAAGCACTAATTCATACATGAACTCATTCTTGATCCTTAACTGCCACCCTTTCCAAAAATCACCTTGAATTTCTTCTATAAATATTTCTTACTTTATTGTTTGTGGTATTGTTTCCCTGAAGAAAACATAAGCTCCTTAAAGCTAGGGAATTCTCTCCTTTTTATCTTTGTAACACCAATACATAATAACATAATTAATAAGTGTCAATAGATTGGTAGCCAAAAAAGAAAGAAATTTTGAAACATAGTCATCAACATTTTAGGAAGAAGTGGGCAGGTTTCATTTGACCAAAGAGCTTCATTAGCTTCCAAGAGTTTCATTATCTTCGTTAGTTTCAAATATCATGAGAACATAGATTTCAAGCTTGAAAAGAAGTTGACCATCTATTCCAGTTCCTTAACTTCACAGAAAAGGAACCTGATGGTCAGTGATATTGAGTGGCTTGCCCAAGATAACAAAATATGTTCAATAGTAGAGCACTAGGTTTAAATCCAATTATTCTAACTTCCAAACCAAGTACCTTTGACATGAAACCTTAATCTACAATCTAGGACACCCATGTTTAAGATAATACTTTAAATAAATTTCCCTGCAAAGAAATTGACAGAAGATCTGAATGGGAAAGAAAATGGAATTTGCCTCACAAATGGGTACAAGAAGTTGATTACCCTACCCACTGTGTGACAGGATTGAATCAATTTTCTTTGGGTACACATGATAATGTACATGAATGGTTTTTTGATGAATACAATTCAGACATCTTTTGTTAAGAGACGTGACTGTGAGCCCACTCATTGCCACAAAATACTTTCTGGACAATTAAAAAAAATAAAACACTAGTGGGTATCTTACTCACAGAACCAGTTCCAGGAATATTCATTTCTGTCTTTCCAAACTAATATTTCAACTTGTTTAGCAGTACTAAAAATATAATTGCTCCTTGATATTGTATGCTATGAATAATAATTTAGAGAATTGCTTGGCAGAAGTGTTACATGATTTTTATCAAGGTTTTCTTTTTCTGTCTTTTTTTTTTTAAAGCAATTTTATTTTTGTGGGTCTGGCTTGTGCAAATCACTCACAAAAGATCCACAACTCTTTAGAGGGAACAGTGTTTACAATATCAATGGTTATTGCTGAGAAGGTCAAAAATCCAGTCACACTTGAGACTTCTTTGTTCAATGCCTCCTCTTGATGCTTTGTATTTATTCCTAGTCTTTGTTGTGTAGCTTTCTTATGTCCATGAAAAGCAAATGATTTCAAATTCAGGTTAAAGGCCCCTGGTGGGTGGGCATAGGGAAGTAGAGGGAGGAAGATAGCTGGGTGTCCATTCCACAGATGGGTGGATAAAAATAAGAATTTTGAAACCTTTTTATACAGAGTGTGTGTATTAGATCTCGGGTGGAAGAGTAAAGGATTCTACATGTAAATTATACATGTTATTGCTTCTGGATCATAAGGCTAAGATCATAGGAGATATTCTTAAAAGGAAAAGCTCTATTTAAACAGAAGCTTTAAAAAAAAGAATTCTCTGATATTCTCATGTTAAGTTTTCTTGTCCATCTGTGTTTCTCCAATTTTCATAGTGCTTGATCAGGAAGGCCCAGTCTTGACTTCATAGAATCTGAAGCAGTGGGGGAGGGATAAAGAGGGGTGGTGTTGAAGCCATGTAGAAGCCATGAACAAGTTCCCATTCTTGCCTATCAGGTAGGTGGGTACTGAATTTGTCCCTGAAGATTTTATGGGAAAGGCATTTTGCCATCTTCAGCAGACTGGAGATTGCACCTGCCATTTTATCAGTGATCTTATTTTATTATATAGTTGCTAAAGAAGGCTAGGTCAAGACTAAAAGGACTTCTGTAGAATCAAGCTGCCTATGCAATATATTTTGTTCCCATACATAATACTGACCATCAAAACTTTTCTCTCTTAGAAGAAATATTCCCTATGAGAACAGCAAACTTTATACTCCTCACTGGAACTTATAATCCATTATAAAATATTTATTAAATATTTATTGAGTTTTAACTGTTTGCTTAGCATCCTGGCAAGCACTATGGGGAAGTACAAGAGGTTCACTTTTTTCATGAAGGCTACACAATCTATTGGGAAGATACCTAACAATTAGAAAAAAATAGAGACTAATATGAAACTGTCTGTAACTCAGGGGCAAAATAGATTTTCCAGGCAGGCTCTTTGGCAATCTAATGGTTGAAAAAAATGAATAAAACTGTGGGCTTGAAGTGAGCAAATGTGGAATAGGTGCCCGAATCATTATCTTAGAGTGAATTATCTGTTATTGAAATGGGGTCCATTTATGCTTTTGAAAATAACTGATAGCAATGCTAGGCTGAGAGGCAGAAAAACTACCCCATTTTGATTGATCAATCATCAAGCATTCGTTAAGAATTTGCCTACTATGTACTGTGTTAAGAACTAGTATGTTAGAAAACCCTGTGACAATCTGGGACAGAGGGTGAAATATGCACAGAAGAGTAAAAAACAAGAAGCCTGAAATAATTGAAAAAGCATTTATTAAATACTTATTACATTTCAGGCACCACAGTTGGTTTTGAGGATACACAGATAAAAATAAAATCAGCCTTGTCCTGAAGGAGCTCTTTAGGACTGACATCATTGAGCTCAGTGTTAGTGCTCCCCAGAAAACAGCAAATAACTACTCACTCGATCTCACCAAAAATTACCTGGGACTCTGGTGAATTGGATGTATGAGTCTTTTCATCATATATGTTCCCTACACAGATATCTTTTAATGCATGTCCCCTGGTCACATGTTCACTGGTCAAAACTGACCCCTGTACATATTCTCCTTCCTACTAACATATGACAACCCATGGGAGATTTCAGACTTATGCATGTAGGGAATCATTCTTGTTATGTATTTTGATATGCTCTTTAATTAAATGTTTTTTTTTGCTTTTAACCAACATGATATAATAAAGAAAACATTTTGGTGGAGCATCATGAGCTATGATTTTTAGTGAATTCTGACCCATGGACTATTCCAAATTTAAGGGATCTTTTGGTGTGAGAGGTCCTTTGGTGCACATGAGATGAACTAAATCTTGACAGAATCCCTCATCCAAATTTCATCAGTAAGGCAAATAAGTGCAGTAACTACAACCTGTAAATTGGTGGAAAAACTCCTGTAAGTCTGTATTTGCCATGGCTACAGGAGTGAAGAGACACAGTTAGAGCTGTGAAAGTGTCTGGGGAGGACAATTCTCTCCCATTGACTGTCCATTCTCCACTAAGATGTCAACTTGGTCTTCCTAAAATTCAGGTCTGACCATGTCACTATCTTATTCAAGAATCTCCAGTTATTCTCTATTACCTCCATATGTTTATATGTGTGTGTGTGTGTGTGTGTGTACACATATATACATACATATATATGTATATATTTATATCTTTTAAAGCCCTCATAACTTTGAAACTTATACTTTATGATCCTGTGACAATGGCCTCTTTGCTACTCTTCATACATGGTACGTCATCTCCCAGCATCATGAGCTGTCCACCATGCTTATAATGTTTTCTTTCTCTATTTCTTGACTTCTCTAGCTTCCTTTCTAGGATGAGCCAAAATCCAACCTTCTGTAAGGATTTTTTCCAGTCCCCCTCCATGTCTATGCCTTCCCTATGAGATTATATGCTTAGCAGGTATACAGTTATTTACATGTTCTCTATCCTCATAGAATGGGAGTTCCTCGAGGGCAGGGACTATTTCTGCCTTTCTCTCTATCCCCAGTGCTTAGCATAATACCTGACACATCGTAAGTGTTTAGTAAACTTGTTAGTTCAACTTGACTAGAGATGTATGTGGAAGATGAACTTACACAGTGACATCTATATTTATTCAGGAAAGAAGGGATTTTGAGGTGAACTCAGAATAACAATTAGCATTAGTCTTCAAACAAGCTGATCATGGATGATATGCGAGAGGACTCCTGGGAACAGCCTAATTGTTGAGCTAAGAACGTCTGATGCTCTTCTATTTTGTTTGTTTTTTCCTGTTTGTTTCCTGTTTATTTTTTTTTGTTTGTTTGTTCAGACTAGTTTTGGTCACTGACCTTCTGGGAGACACTGTCAGTTGTTCACTTGATCTATGCTCCCTCAGCTATCTGCATTATATCCTTTCTTTCCTTATGATTAGAGAATGAACTTAGTAGCTAAGAATAAGATAATAAACCTCTAGGTCAGAACTATGCATCTAATAATCAATATTGAGATGCTTTTTTGCTATGCAATATGTCCAGACCAGAGATATACTGGAAGTAATATACACAGCCTCATGAGAGATGACTATTAAATTCAGAAATGGACAAATGTAAAAACTGGGCTTTATTATTTTGTTGATTTTCTAGATGTAAGAAAGTGGGGAGATAATATGTTAATAATACAAATTAAACTCAAAAGTGTGTCCTGGAAACATTTTTAGAGATCCAGTTGTTAAATATTTACAAACATCACCTTGGATAAATGTGTCAGAGTGAGTACCAGAATATTATAGGAAAGATGCCCTGTAAATCTATGCTCAGCATTGTCTCATTAGCCTGTTCTTTCTTCCTTGATGTGTGTGTGTGTGTGTATGTGTTTCCTTACTTGGGGGTATGAACCAATGGTTCTTATCCAAGGAAAGGCTATATCATATTGTGTCCTTTAGATATTATAGAACACTAATGGGGAGTACTTTCACACTATGTATGACAGGGTGTAGGTTGCTATGTTCATACTTCATTTTTGAAGGGGGCCATGACATCAGAGAAATGATGACCAGATATTCAATGGGATAACTGGAGACAGCCCAGGATGTAGTGGAAGACCTTGGCCTTTACAAAAGGCTAAGGCCTTTTCAGGTATTCACATAAAGTGTGGTAATGCCCATTCAGTGAATAGGCCTCTTTAAAAGGTAGTCAGGGGGATGGCCCCTTTAATAGAAAAGAAAAAATAAATAGATAAATCATACTGGGAGGGGCAAGAGCTTCAGGGTTGTTGTTTAAAAGAGGAACTGTTACTATTCACTCCAAGCCAGGAGGGCCCAAAAATAGCTATTGAGTGGAGGTTGGGTAGGGACCCTTTGTTGTTCAATCCATGGGCTTCAGAGTGCACGTGGTCTAAGGTTTTAGGGGACACAAGAAGACGAGGAAAGGAGAGGACAGGAGACAAAAGGAAAGGAATCTAGCCAATGTACCCCAAGTTAGCTGGGCAGCTTCTAGCCATCAAAATTTATCTTCTTTTGGAGAGAAGAAGGAAAGGGAGAGGACCAGTTTGAAAGATAGAATGAACTGAGTTACCCAGCTAGCTGGATCCCCATTTAGGCATCTCAGTCTACTCACAGGTTGTGTTTGTTCTTCATTTTCGAAGAGGACAATGACATCAGAGAAACGTATGACAGGGTGTAGAGTAACTGTGAATGTGTCAGCTTTCATGAACAATCAGGACCTTGGATAGCACTGGTCATCAATCAAACTAGCACCCTACTGTGAAGTGAAATGTCATCCATGGGTCCTTATCTAGGAATATGACTCATTCAATTAATGGTTTATGCCCCCCATCTGACTAGACATTTCCTTTCTATTCCTTTCCCAGTGTGCTGTGCCAATCAAAACTTCACTGTAAAGGCCATTTAATTGGATTAGATAAAAATGTAATAAAATGAAAGCAGTTGGTTCATATATAAGAAGTTACAACAGTTTCCCACTTCCCACCACTTCCCTCCAATATCCCTAGTATAGAACTTTACTGTCAATGGCTCCCCCTGTATGTTGAAAGATACAGAAATTTCATAGGCTTAATGTAAACCTTTTCTTTTTTCTAGGTATAGGAAGGATTCTTGTCATTGGATCATTAACACTCATCAATAATTGGGAGATGGTTTCTTTATGTTGGCTTAAACAACTACTTTAATCATAAATGCTTTACTTGCCGGTTGACTATGTTTTGCTCAATAGCCTGACCACACAAGTACTAGTGCATCCCAGCTACACATTTCAGCATCTGGCTCATATCTATCTGGCACTACAAATACAAGGAGCTATTTATAGCCCTTCCTTACTTAGATGGAAAAAAATATATATCTATGGTGACAGTCTTACCCATTTTTTCCTCAGTCTCTCCAAATTTCTTTGTAATGTTCTTCGTAAATCCCTCCAAGAAAAACAGAGAAGTCATTTTGTAGAAGTAAAGTATTCTTTGTCTGAGAGCCTTCAAAAGTACTGAAGTTCATGGGGAAATCCATGCAAATCCACAGACACATGTCTATTACATGTGTTTTGCTTTGTGCACCTAAAACCCTCAATCACGTTCCCATAAATCTACTTCTGGGCGGCAATCTTCTATACCCTTTCACTTACAAAAAAAATAGGCCAAAATAGAATACTTTTCATTTTACAAGTCATGTCATTGGCATAGCTCATATCTGTATTGTAAAAGTAAAGTCCTATTGTATTTCACATGCAGAAAGGATGAAGAAGTGTAAATAATTCCAACATTAGCCCCACTACAATCCATCCTAATCACTGTTCTGAGATTCAGCTTCTTAATACAAATTTCTGATGATATCTCTCTGCCCCAAATCCTCAGTGGCTCCTCATCACTTACAGAACAAAGTTCAAATTGTTCATGGCTCTCTGTGATCTGATTGAAGCCTGCCCTTCCAGATATCTCTCACTGCTGCCTTCAATCTATTCTGTACTTCAAATGAACTGAATTATTTTCTATTCCCCAAATATGAATTTGTTCAAGCTGTTTCCCTTTCATGGAATGTGCTCTCCACTAGCTCAGGCTTTCTAGTTCCCAGTTTTCAGAACAGAGTTCAAAGGTAGTCACTTTCTATGTCACTTAATCTATCTCTTATATTATCGACCACATTCAGTCTTTATTATAATCATTTGTGCATGTCTCATATGCCCCACTAGATATGTCAAATTCCAGAGGGCAGGAACCATGTCTTTTTTATTGTGTTTCCATGTTCTCCAGGATATGACCTCAAAAATTAAAAGTATTATTGGAAGGAAGAAGGGGAAAAAGGGAGGAAGGGAGGAAGGTAAAGGAGGGAGGTATGAAGAAAAAAATCACAAAATGTTCCTTATTCTAATGTGGGGACTAGGCAAAAAAAGTTTTAATGAAGAGAACTCAGTCATTGGGCATCTTCTCCTGATGGAAACTGAATTGGAAATACTACAAGTTTTTGTTTGTTTGTTTGTTTTTAAGTTTTAATCCTCATGAGAATCAGATTGCCTTCCATGCTGTCCTTTTCTTGTGTTATATTCCATTTCATTTTAAATAAAAATGTGACAACCTCTAGATCCCTTTTCTTTGTTATCATCAAATAGATCTACTAGTTTGGAAGACTTCCTAAAAGTCAGCCCAAACTTTTCTTTTTATTCCCCACTTACAAAGTTCCAAACAGACCACATCAGCAGCCCTTTACATTAGAGTCAGGTAATGAGAGCAGCTGAATCCTGAAACAGGAGACAGCAAGGACCTCCAACCCTTATCTACTTCTAACAATGCTATGTCAGTAGAAAGAGCTGAGCCGGTGACCATGTGTCTGCCTTGTGTTTGCGGTATCCTTGTTAAGGCTTGGAGAATGAAAGCCTAGAGAATTTTACATGAAAGAGGTTACATTTCTTCAGGGCTGCTTATCAAATTCTGGTAACCCAGGAAGCATAGTTTGGCATTGTGTTTAAAGAACTATCCTCATTATAAAGAGACTGCTTCCCTTATGCGCAAACCTCATTGTATAAGATAATGTGATTCTGTTAATCCCATGGGGGCATCCAACATCTGAAAATGAGCTTTTTCCCTATGAGCAAAGTGACAGAGCGAATTTTATAAATAACACAGGACTGACCAGGTAAGAAAGATATGTGATCCCACCTGTTTCCTGACTATAAAACAGGGCCTTGGATGTAGTCTGCCCAGATTCATATGCATAGGTTTCATCCTATTCATCATAAGTCTAAACTGTTTGGGGAGTAGTGCTGAACTTTGGGGAGAAAGTTAGGAGTGCCAACAAGGATTACCCCTTGTTCTGGGCTACTCTGATTTCTGTACAATAGGTCCATGAATGCCTATTCTCTTCCAACTCAAAGGCTGGAAAAAGAAAATTTCATGCATTTAATTTGCAGGTGGAGGGGTGTGTTATATAATTTGAATTTGCCTTTTCAAAATACACTGTGTGGATAGATCATATTTTAAGTTCTTCTGTCACATCCTTTGCCACATGGATTTCCTTGTGTGGAAAGTGGGAAGATGCATCCTAACGCAGGTGGGTGGAATGGGGGTGGGGTGAGAAGCATAATTTGACAGATGGAATCTGACTTTGGAGAAGCAGCTGTAACAGACAGAATTTCCCTAGACTGTTTGAAGCAGAAAGCATATGCAGTGATCTGGGAACAAGCTGAGAAAGCAGCAGCTCTGCAGATCCACCAAAGCCTAACCTCCTGTAAGAGAACACTAATGCCCCTTGCCACTACAGGATAAAGCAGACCAGATGCTAATACCACAAGTCTGTGTACAAAGTCTCTGAATACATTCTCATTCAAGATTGAAACCTTACAGTTCACAGAAAGCAAAATTGAACTTCTTGGCTACAAAGTATCATTATACATGCTCTCCTGGTGAGAGTTTTAAAGAGAAGACAGAGGCACTATGAGGAAGGGCAAATAGGAAGGTACTCGCTGAATCTGATTTAGACTCTAAGAAATCCACCCCTGTGGCACTCTTGGCAGCTGGTTAGGAGAGTGGGTAGTACATTGGACCAGGAGTCAGGAAAAACTGAGTTCAAATCCAGTCTCATAAAATTACTAGCTTATGATTCTAGTAATAGGAAAATCACCTAACCTTTATTTGTCTTAGTTTCTTTAAATGTAAAAGGAAAAAAAAATGATGGCACCTACTTCCCAGGCTTGTTATGAAGATTAAATGAGATATTTGTAAAGCACTTAGCACAGAGACTGCCATAAAGTAGGCACTCTATAAATGCTAGCTTTCTTCCTCCTCCTTCAAAGAGCCCCAGATACTAGGAACTCTTTTGGTTTCACATCCACTCAACACAAAACAAAACCCTAGCTTTTAAGCCCCTACTGATGTGTTTCAATTTGTTGTCCAAATAATACAATTGGTTCAAAGGAAAAACATAAGGGTTTTTTTTGTTGTTGTTGTTTTTTATTGTTTGTTCGGTTTGCTTTTCTATAGCAACAGAACTTTCCTCTATAATGCGAGTATGGTCACCCAAAAATACACATACACCACTACTGGGAAGATTGGCAGATCTAGAAAACACGGTACATGGTAACACATGTAGAGCATATGTGAGACCAAGGAACACAGAAAGGTAGGACATTCACTCCTTTAATATTACAGGATCATTGCTGTTTTCTGGTGATGTCATCATGTTACTCCCATTAGACTTCCTAAATATTGGTGTCAAATGACATGTACATTTTTCTGGGAAGGTAGTCTCTGTGGAATGATTTTCTGTTGGTCTTGTAGCTGCTGCTAGATTTTGCTTCACTAGGCACATGATTGTGGAGATTATACTGACTTCTACCTTTCCTGGAGTCCTTAGAAGGGGAGCTACCTTTTCCACATGAGATGAGGAAGGAGCTCTGTTATTCTTTTCTAGCCTAGATCCTAGCAGCTTCTGTTATTTTCATGTTGAAGGCAGGACCTTCACAAACTCCATCATCTAACTAGAAAAAAAAATTTAAACCTACTTTGCTGCCCTTAGTAGTTTAAGAGGAATAAACAATTCTCAGTTTTAGCTATATTTGGCTTTTGTCTCCAGAAGTAGAACTTTGCCTCCTGGGTCCAAAGTCTTTTGGAACATAAAACAGTCATTTAGCTAAGTGGAGCCTGCAGGTATTCAATGTAACTTTGAAAGTATTTCCTTCTGCTCTGCGGGATGAATGTCACTGTACCAAGTTTCAATCTAAATTAATGTCAATTCCAAATTTTTTGCCAAGAACCCCTAAAATATCAGTGTTAGGGACATTTTGACAAACTACCAAGGAAAGTCTGACTCTGAAGCTTTTTGTTTTTTCTTAACTTCTTCCCCCAAATATTCTTCCATTGCCTATGAAAGGGAAAGGAAGACAAGAACACAACAAAAGAAAAACAAACTTGGTAGAACCAGAGATAAGTACAGAATTCTATCTCACTATTTTGTTACATATTCCTGCCTTTATTATGTATAACAAAGCTGTGAGTCATTGAAATCTCACAGGTTTTTGGTAACTTGGACATTTGCATTTGATCCTCTGGGAGTAAGCCTGAGCTATTATATTAGTCAGTGAAGATACCTATTAGGGTGAAATTTCAGGATATGTTGGGTTCTGCCCCAAGACATTAATCCTGTAAGCTGTCTACATCATTATAGTTGCATTTCAACAGACTTCACAATCTTTAGGAGCTTTTTAAGAACTACAACAATAAAAACCTTTTAAAATGGAATATTCTTGCTAGACTTAAGACAGACTGGATGCCAGGTGAAAAACTTATCTTACCTAGGGAAAGGATTACTCCAAAATTGTTCCCAGTGGGGAAAACTTGTGCTAAAAGTATGTTATCTCATTTCCCAGGATTTCATCACTTCAGGGAATTTGAGGTATAGTTTCATTATGCATATACATAACACATCTATAACCTATTCTCTTAGACACTTACCTTGGACACTAAGAGGTTAAACATTTTGGCCATGGTCAAACAATGAACATGTATTATGTTAAATAATAATAAAAAGTTATTTTTAATAAATAAATAATAATTATAAAATAAAAAAATAATAAGTTGAATGAAGGTCTTATTAACTCTAAGGCCAACCGTCTATCTAGCACATCCCATTGACCCTCAATAAATTAACATTCTCATTAAATTACTGAGAATCTGGCAGTCCTAAAGTCCAAGATTTTATCTTGTATCTGATCAACATGCCTTACCCCAATACTGCTGCCACCACTTTCAGAAGCTCTTCTATCCTCTAGTCTCTATTTCCTATTACTTACCTTAAGTCCAACTGAGCTTCATAAGAGTATAATCAAAAAGGAAGAATGAAAAGTTGAATAATACAATAGGCACAAAGCATCACTGAGTATAATGAAAATGTTCTACCACATACAAAAGCTAAGCAGCAACCTTGCTTCAAAAATCAATGCTAATATAAACAATACCCTTATTCCTTTACCAAATCAGTAATATGGTTTTTATCATTCCCTTTGATCTGGGCCTCAAACTCTAGGCACAAGTTCTTGTTCATTAATCCTCTAGCCTGGGAAAATATAGGAGTTTTTCTCCTCATTGTCCTCCTTGACTCATCCAAGACTGTGCTACCCCAAGTTTCACCACATTAGCCATTCTACAGTTCTGCTCTAGACCCTCAGTCAATAATGAAAAGGCATTACTATTTGAGGCCTTGCCATTGCACTCTATGGTCAATAAATCAATAAACATTTATTAAGTAGCTGTTATGTGCCTGGCATTGTGCTGAGTGCAGGGGATATAAAATGAGACAAAAGACAATCTCTGCTCTCAAAGAGTTTACAATCTAAGGAGAAAGGCAACATGCAAACATACACACAAGCTATAGAAACAATAAATAGGAAATAAGAGAAGGAAAGTATTGCAATTGTTGCAGTCTAGGGGTGCAGGAAACCCTGAAATGCAAGGGTACAAGACTTGGGTCAGCTTCTAAAAAATTTGATCACTCAAGCCTTCCAGTCCAAGTAGGGAATTTATTTGTGGTGCCAAAACAAGTGGACCAGACTCCTAGAGAGTCTGAACATTTGGTGATGATAAAATGTATGTTTTTATAGGGAAAGTGACTGTGGGAGGATTGATGTGGTATTATGGAGTGGCAAATAGCGTGGGGTGGTCAGGAGGTAACAGACAATGAAAGGTTGGGCTGGGTCAAAGGTAACAGAGAATGAAGGGGTGGGCAGGGATCACAATGAAAGGATTAAGCTGGGATGAGCCTAAAGCCTCAGGGGAATGACTATGATCTTTACAGGGGCTAAGTATCTGAAATGCTTGGGAAAATCCAAAAAAAGGGGAGGGGATGGGGGAGGTTGGGTGGTCCAGATCTCATACCCTGTCAGAATTAGGAGAAGTTATACAAGACTTCATGGAGAAGGTAGGATATTAGTTGGGACTTAAAGGAAGCCATGGTCAATAGTAAGTGTGGAGGAGCAAAAACATTCTAGCAATGGGTGGCAGCCTGAGAGAATGCCCAGAACTACCAAGATGGAGTATATTGTTTGTGAAATAGCCACTAGGCCAATGGCACTAGATTGAAGAGTGTATATTAGATAAGAAGATTTAGAAAGGTAGGAGTGAGATGGACTTTAAATGCCAAATAGAGCATTTTGTGTTTGCACCTGCAGGAAATAAGAAAACCAGAGTTTATTGAGTAGTAGGTGACGTGACCCAACCTGCATTTGAGGAAAATTACTTTAGTTGTTGAATGGAGAATGGATTGGAGTAGGGCAACACTTGAAGCAGGCTGATCCACAGCAAGCTATTGCAGTAATCAAGGGATAAGGCAATGAAGGCCTACATTAGAGCAGCAGCAGTGTCAGCCTAGAGAAAGGGATATATTTGAGAGATACTGAAAAGATGAAATTGACAGGTTAGCAGCTTAGATATAAGGAGTGAGAGATACAGAGAAATTAAGGATGACTGCAAGCCTAAGAGACTGGGAGGACGGTATTGTGGTCTACAGTAATAGGGAATGTACTGTGAAAAAGTTTAGAAGGAAAGATAGAAAGTTCTCTTTTGGACATATTTGATTTAAGATGTCTACTGGACATTTAGTTTGAGGTATCTGAAAGGCAGTTGGAGATGAGAAAAAGGAAGTCAGCAGAGAGACTGAGGCTGGGAAGGCAAATTTGAAAATCATAGCCCAGAGATAGTAATTAATTCCTTGGTAGGTAAGGAGATCAAAAATTGAAGCTAATATGTGTGTTAGTACTGTCCTTCCTTGCCCCCAAACGCCATGCTATCAGAGAAATGATGACATGACTTGCACTTGACTTTGTTTTGAGTGAGTAAGGGCTGAGAAGCTAATATAGAGGGAGGAGAAAAGAGGATTAGAAGAAAACCCTGAGGGACACCTATGGTTAGAGCATATGATGTATAGAAGAATCCAGAAAAAAGATACAAAGAAGGAATGGTAGGAGGAAAACCAGGAGAGAGTAGTATCTAGAAAACCAAGAGAGGAGAGAGTGATCAGCAGTATCAAAAGCTGCAGAGAGGTCAAGGAAAGTAAAGATTGAGAAAAGGCCATTGGATAGGACAACTAAGAGATAATTAGTTACTTTGGACAGAGTAATTTGAGTAGAATGTTGTCAGAAGTCAGACTGTAAGGGGATAAGAGGAGCATGAGAAGAAAGAAAGTGGAGGCATCTGTTATAGAGCGCCTTTTCCCAGAAAGTTTCACTATAAAAGGCAAAAGAGATACAGGACAGTAGTTAACAGAAGTGTATGGATCAAGTGAGATTTTGCTGTTATTGTTATTTTTACCATAGGGGACACATGAGCATGTTTAGAGGTAGTAACAAATGAGACAGTAGAGTAGGAGAGATGGAAAGTAAGTGAAATAGTGGGAATGATAAAAAGGATGCAATTTATTGGAGGAGATAGGATGGAATGGGATCACTTGAACAAGAAAAGGGGTTAGCCTTGGTAAGTAGTAAGGCCACTTCATCATGTGAAACAGGGTTGAAGGAATAGAAAATAGGAGATGAGAAAGAGAGAAGAAAAGTGAGTTAATGACAAATGGTCTCATTTTCCCCCTATAGAATTCGAGGCAAAGTTCTCAACTGAGAGAGGCAGGGAGGGGTGTCACAAAATATTTGAGGATAGAAAAGCAACTATGGAGAGTGGGACAATAAGTTTGATCAGGGAGGTATAACAGGATTGCCTAGCGGCAATGAGGACCCAGTTGAGATTGTGTAGCATAAATTTATAGTGGATCCAATCAGAACATTTGCATGATTTTTTTGCCACCTTCATTCAGTAGCCCATGTGCAGGCAGGAAGGCAACAAAGAGTGGGAGTAATTCAAGGCTAAGTTACTTGCCTGGGTATAATTGGCAATATGATAAAGTGCTTAGGAATTCAAGAGAGGAGGACACTGTAAATTTCTAGATGGGGAGGAGAGGGTGAGTAGTAGGGGAGATAGCCTGGGAGACAACTAAGGGGTCAAGAGATTAGAAGTCATGGCATAGACAAAGTATAGGATTATGTAAGGGAAGGCAGAAGAACAGGGGAAATGCCAATAGATCATGGCCAGATAAGGAAATTTTACTCATTTAATCCTTGCCTATATCAAGACCACCCCTCCCACGAAGGACAGTAGCATTACAGAATGTAAATACATAGCTACATTACTAATTGAAACAAATTCCTATCATCTTCCATTCCTGCCTAATAAAGACACAAAGGTGTCCCATTTTTCAACTAGATTCAAGAAGGACTCTCACTCTCCAAAAAGCATTAGATTTGATAACCTGACCAAGATTCTCATGTATTTATCCTTTAATAATGCCACAACAGGGGTGGAGTCAAGATAGTAGAGTAAAAGGACAGACCTGCTCTAGCTCTACCCGCAAAACAAACAAATTCTAGTAGAAGCCACAAAACTGCAGAGTGAAAGAGATTTCCAGCCCAAGACAGTCTGGAAGGCTGACAGGAAAGGTCTATCACACCAGGCTCATGGCAGAGTATAGTCAAGCCCAGGCTCCTTCACAGGATTGGTGCATGTTTCAGGGCACAGAATCATGGGTAGCAGCTGCAACTCCCAGGTTCCTCAACACACAAACATCAAAGATAGCTTCAGAGGTCAGTAAAAAGGCTCTTTCACCTGGGTGAGAGGGGGGGCATGGGTTTGGCCTAAGCCCCACCCTCAGGGCAAAATAGGTCACTGCAGCAGCATTCCCTTTGGAGCTCTCAGCCTAAAGAACCTGCAGGGTAGGGGGAAAGGGTGGAGCCAAGATAACACATACTCTAGCTCTTCCCCTACAACCCATAAAATAACTGTAAAAAACAACTCTAAAGAAATTCTAGAGCAGCAGAAGCCACAAAACACCAGAGTGAAAGGGATTTCCAGTCCAAGGTAGCCTGGAAGGCTGACAGGACAGGTATTTCACATGGGGTATGGAGCAGAGCAAAGCCCACAGAGCCCAACCCATCCTTGACTGCATGGCACTAGCAGAAACAGGACCTGAATAGGCCTCTGGGATGGAATCCCCAACAGCAGCAGAAGTTCTCAGATTCTTCAACCCACAAATGCCAAAGCCAGCTTCAAAGGTCAATCAGAAAACTTTTTCATCTGAGTGAGAATGGCGCAGGGTCATCCCCTATCCATGGCCCCAGGCAGTGGTGGCAGGTGGCAGCAGCAGCAGCTGTGGTGGCAGCAGTGGCAGTGTCCATTTTTGGAACCCTCCACCTAAAGCCCCTGGGAAAATTCAGCCATTGATCTGGGTTGCAGCCCAGAGTGGCAGCCCAGGAGTGAAGAAGAGTGTTGGCTAGCATAGTGGAGCTGGTGGAGGCTCTGGAAAGAGAATTCTACTTGCAGAACCTGGGCAGAAAAGCTTTGGTAGCTCCCAGACCAGAGTGCATGCCAGGAGAAGAGTAAACTCCTCTCTCTTGATTGTGCCACCCTGGAGGAAATGAGATCTTACAGATTTTCAGAGTGTACGTACTCTTGAAAAAGGACTCAAAAGTCAAGTAACTGGCTGGGAAAATGCCCAAAAAGTGCAAAAAAAATAAGACTATAGAAGGTTACTTTCTTGGTGAACAGGTATTTTCTACCATCCTTTCAGATGAAGAAGAACAATGCTTACCATCAGAGGTCTCCAAAATAAATATGAATTAGGCTTAGGCCATAGAAGAGCTCAAAAAAGATTTTGAAAATCAAGTAAAAGAGGTGGAGGAAAAATTGGGAGAAGATATGAGAGCATTACAAGAAAATCATGAAAAGTGACTCAACAGTTTGTTAAAGGAGACGGCCAAAAAAATGCTAAAGAAAATAACACCTATAAAAATAGGTTAACTCAATTGGCAGAAGGGATCCAAAAAGACAATGAGGAGAAGACTGCTTTAAAAAGCAGAATTAGCCAAACAGAAAAGAAGGTTCAAAAGCTTGCTGATGAAAATAGTTCTTTAAAAATTGGAATGAATTGGAAAGCAATATGAAACTATGCCCAAAGGGCTATAAAAATATGCATACCCTTTGACCCAGCAATATTGCTTCTAGGACTGTATCCCCAAGAGATTATAAAAATGGGAAAGGGTTCCATATGTACAAAAATATTTATAGCAGCTCTCTTTGTGGTGGCCAAAATCTGGAAATCAAGGGGATGTCCATCAATTGGGGAATGGCTGAATAAATTATGGTATATGAATGTAATGGAATACTATTGCGCTATAAGAAATGATGAACAGGAAGACTTCAGAGAAGCCTGGAAAAACTTATATGATCTGATGCTGAGCGAAAGGAGCAGAACCAGGAGAACTTTGTGCACAGCAACAACCACAGTGTGTGAGAGGTTTTTCTGGTACACTTGGAACTTCATAGCAAATGCAAGGACTTAAAACAAAATTCCCAATGGTCTTCTAAGGCAAAATGTTTTCCACATCCAGAGAAAGATCTATGAAATTCAATCGCAGAATGCCGCAGATCATTTTTTTGTGTGCATATTGCATTTTGGTTTGTTAGATGATTTCTCCAATTCATTTTAATTCTTCTACACAGCATGACTGTAGTGAAAATGTATGTAATAGGAATGTATGTGTAGAACCTATATAAAATTGTATGCCGTCTCAGGGAGGGAGCGAGGAGGTAGGGGGGAGAGAGAGAAAAATAATAATCTAAGTTACATGGTAGTGATTGTAGAACACTGAAAATAAATAAAATTAATTTTTAAAAAATTGGAATGGAGCAGATGGAAGCTAATGACTTTATGACTTTAACCTAGAAATTACAAAACAAAACCAAAAGAATGAAAAAATAGAAGATAATGTGAAGTATCTCATTAGAAAAACAACTGACCTCGAAAATAGATCCAGTAAAGACAATTTAAAATTATGGGACTACCTGAAAGGCATGATAAAAAAAAGAGCCTAGACATCATATCTATCAAGGAAAACTGCCCTGATATTCTAGGACCAGGGTGCTAAATAAATATTGAAAGAATCCACCAATCACCTCCTGAAAGAAACCAGAAAAGAGAAACTCCTAAGAATATTGTAGCCAAATTCCAGAGTTACCAGGTCAAGGATAAAATATTGCAAGCAACTAGAGAGAAAAAATTCAAGTATTGTGGGAATAAAATCAGGATAACACAAGATCTAGCAGTTTCTACATTATAGGATTAAAGGGCAGAAGTCAAAGGAAGTAGGATTGAAACCAAGAATCACCTACACAGCAAAACTGAGTATAATGCATCAGGAGAAAAAATGGTCATTCAATGAAACAGAGGACTTTTGAGCATTCTTCATGAAAAGACCAGAGCTGAATAGAAAATTTGACTTTCATCCACAAGAATCAAGAAAAGGATGAAAAGGTAAACAGGAAAGAGAAATTATAAGGGACTTACTAAAGTTGAACTGTTTACATTCCTACATGGAAAGATAATATTTTTTATTGAAGGAATTATACACACACACACACACACACACACACACATATGCAGAGAGAGAGACAGAGACCACAGGATGAGTTGAATAGGAAGAGATGGTATCTAAAAAAGTAAAATTAAGGAGTGAGTGAGGAATATATTGGGAGGAGAAAAGGAGAAATGTAATGGGGTAAATTGTCTCTCATAAAAGAGGCAAGAAAAAGGTTTTTCAATGGAGGGGAAAAAGGGAAAGGTGAGAGGAAAAAAGTGAATATTAGTCTCATCACATTTGGCTCAAGAAGGAATAACATGCACACTCAATTTGGTATGAAAATCTATCTTACACTACAGGAAAGTAGGAGAGAAGGGGATAAGCAGGGTGGGGGGATGATGGAAGGGAGTGCAAATGGGAGGAGGGAGCAATTAGAAGTAAACACTCTTGGGGAGGGACAAAGTTAAAAGAGAGAATACAATAAATGTAGGGTAGGATAGAATGGAAGGAAATATAGTTAGTCTTGCACAACATGACTATTATGGAAGTCATTTGCAAAACTGCATATATATAGCCCACATTGAATTGCTTGACTTCTCAGTGGGTGAGGAGGGAAGAAGGAAGAGCAGTTGGAACTCAAAGTTTTAGGAACAAATGTGGAGAATTGTTTTTGCATATAACTGGGAAATAAGAAATAAATGTAATGGTGTATAGAAATTTATCTTGCCCTACAAGACAAGAGAGAAGATGGAGATAAGGGAAAGGAGGGGTATTAGAAGAGATGGCAGATTAGGGGAAGGGATAATCAGAATACATGGCATTTGGGATGGAGGAAGGGGAGAGATGGGGAGAAAATTTGGAACTCAAGATTTTGTGGAAATGAATGTTTAAAACTAAAAATAAATATATAAACACTAAAAAAAGCTCTTTGCAAACCTTTAAACTGTATATGAACGCTAGCTATCATTATTTGTTAGAAGGATGTTTTTCTTTTTCTTTTCCCTGTGATGGGGGGAGGAGGCAATGTAGGAGGGAAAGAAAATAAATGCTTATTTAAAACACTTTTTTAAATGAAAGAAAACCAAATGAGATGCTGAGTGTAAAATTTCTTGGTATGTAAAGTACTTTATACATGCAACATACTATAACAATAATTAGAACTCTCATTATAATTACAATTAGATCTGAGGTCTGAGTGCTCAAGACCTGAATGCTTGTCTTGCCTCCTTATTTTGTGGCCTGGAGTCAGCTGATTCATCTCTCCATGCTTCAGCTTCTTTATCTGTAGAAAGAGTATCTTCAAATGTACTTCCAACCAACTTGAGAGAATTTTAGCGAAGTTTCAGCCTACTAATATAGTACTCTGCATACTTAATAAATATTTACTGAATTGAAAAGAAAAAGAAGCTGCAGGAATCAAGCAGATGATCTGGATCTCAGCCCTGAGTGGTGGCCCTGGGGTGAGAAGCAGGTCTGGCATGGTGAAGCTGGTAGTGACAGTGGAGAGGGAACACTACACGCAGATCCTGGGCAGAATAGAGTGCTTGTGGTTGCTCATAGACAAGAGCACAGGCCAACAGAGGAGTAAACACCTCTTCCTTGATTGTGCCACCTTGAAGGAACTGAGAACTTACAGGTCTCTAGAGTATACGCTCCACTTCACAAAGGACTCAAAAGTCAAATAACTGGCTGGGGAAATGCCCAAAAAAGGGAAAAAAATAAGACTATTAAAGACTTTCATAGTCAAAAGATATTTTCTTCCATCCTTTCAGATGAGGAAGAACAAAAATGTACCATCTGAGGAAGACATAAAAGTCAAGGCTTCTATATTCAAAACTTCCAAAATAAATATGCAATGGTCTCAGACCGTGAAAGAGCTCAAAAAGGATTTTTTTAAATTTATTTAAGTTTTCAACATTAATTTCCACAAAATTTTGAGTTCCAAATGTCTCCCTATCTCTCCCCTCCCCCACTCTAAAACACGTTGCACCTTGATTACCCCTTCCCCTAATATACCCTCCCTTCTAACACCCCTCCCTTCCCTTATACTCGTCTTCTCTCTTGTCTTGTAGGACAAGATTAATTTCTGTACCCCATTACCTGTATTTCTTATTTCCCAGCTGTATGCAAAAACAATTCTCTACATTTGTTCCTAAAACTTTGAGTTCTAACTTCTCTTCCTTCCTTCCTCCCCACCCATCCCCACTGAGAAGGCAAGCAATTCAATATAGGCTATATATGTGTAGTTTTGCAAAAGACTTCCAGAATAGTTATGTTGTGTAAGACTAACGATATTTCCCTCCATCCTATCCTGCCCCCCATTTCTTCTATTCTCTCTTTTGACCTTGTCTGTCCCCAAGAGTGTTTACTTCTAATTGCTCCCTCCTCCCATTTGCACTCCTTTACATCATCTCACCCACCCTACTTATCCCCTTCTCCCCTACTTTCCTGTAGTGTAAGACAGATTTTCATACCAAATTGAGTGTGCATGTTATTCCTTCCTTGAGCTAAATGTGATGAGACTAAGATTCACTTTTTCCCTCTCATCTCCCCCCTTTTCCCTTCCATTGAAAGAGCTTTTTTTGCCTCTTTTATGAGAGATAATTTGCCCCATTCCATTTCTCCCTTTCTCCTCCCAATAAATTCCTCTCTCACCCCTTAATTTTTTTTTAGATATCATCTCTTCAAAGCTATTCAATTCACTCTTTGCTCTCTGTCTCTCTTTCTCTGTCTCTGTCTCTCTCTTTGTCTGTGTGTGTGTGTGTGTGTGTGTGTGTGTGTGTATAATCCCTCCAACTACCCAGATACTGAAAAAAGCTTCAAGAGTTACACTAAGGGATCCAAGGGCTTGAAATATGACACTCCAGAGGTCAAAGGAGGTAGGATTGCAACCAAGAATCACCTATGCAGACAAACTGAGTATAATACTTCAGGGAATAAAATGGAATTTCATGAAATAGAAGACTTCCAAGCATTCTTGATGAAAATACCAGAGCTGAACAGAAAATTTGACTTTCATATACAACAATCAAGAGAAAAGTGAAAAAGTAAACAGGAAGGAGAAGCATTAAGGATCTCATTAAAGTTGAAATGTTTATATTCCTATGTGGAAAGATGTTATTTGTAACTCATGAGACCTTTTTCAGTATTAGGGTAGTTAGAGCATGTATGTGTATATATATGTGTGTGTGTGTGTGTGTGTGTGTGTGTGTGTGTGTGTGTGTGTGTGTGTGGATATGGGTATGTACATATGTGTATATAATATATATATATGTAGGTATGTGTATGTACATGGGTGTATACACTCACATAGACAGAAGGAACAGAGTGAGCTAAATATGAAAGGAGAATACCTAAAAAAATAAAATTTACTGTTGAATGGAATGTATTAGAAGTAAGAGAAATGGAAAGGTAGAATATAACAAATCATCTCACATAAAAGAGGGAAGAAAGAGGTGAAAGGAAATAATTCAGCCTTACTCTCATGGGATTTGGTTTAAGGAGGGAATAACACACACTCAATTGTATATGGAAATGTATTGTACCCTGCAGGAAGGCAAGGAGGAAGGGCATAGGAGAGGGAAGATAATAAAAGGGACAACAAATTGGATAAAGGAATAATCAGAACCAAACACTACTGTGGGAGGACAGGTCAAGGGAGAGAATGGAATAAATGAACGGCAGGCTAGGACAGAGGGAAATATGGTTAGTCTTTTACAACATAACTATTATGGAAGTACACATTGTTACACATGTATGGCCTATATTGAATTGCTTGTTTTCTCAGTGAGAGTGGTGGGGAGGGAGGGAGAGAATATGGAACTCAAAGCTTTAAGAATGAATGTTAAAATTTGTCTTAGCATGCAACAGGAAATTGTGCTATACAGACAATGGAGTATAGAAATCTATTCTGCCCTATAGGAAAATAGAGGGGAAGGGGGATGGAAGAACAGTGGCTAATAGAAGGGAAGACACACTTGAGGAAGGAGTGCATGGGGTGCATGCTCTCCTGGGGTGGGGCGTAGGGAGATATAGGGAGAAAATTTTGAATTCAAATTTCTGTGGAAGTGAATGGTAAGAACTGAAAATAAATTATATATTAAAAAAAAAAAAGAATGCTACAACAAAGATTAGAAGGGAAGCAGGAACCTGGGAAACAATTTTTGCAACCAGTGTCTTTGATAAAGGCCTCATTTCTAAAATATAGAGAGAAGTTGTTTCCCAACTGATAAATAGTCAAATGATGTCAACAGGCAGTTTTCAGAGGAAAAAATTAATGCTATCTCTAGTCATATTTTAAAAATTCTCTAAATCACTATTGATTGGAGAAATGCAAATTAAAACAACTCTGAGGTACCACATCACACCTATCAGATTGGCTAACATGACAAAGTAGGAAGATGATAAATATTGGAGAAGATGTTGGAAAATTTAAAGACTAATGCACTGTTGGTGGAGTTGTGAACTGATGCAATCATTCTGGAAAGCAATTTGGAACTACGTCCAAAAGGCAATAAAATTATGCATACCCTTTGACTCATCAATACCACTTCTAGTTCTGTGTTCAAAACAGACCATAAAAATGATTTAAAAAAAAAAACCACCCCATATGCACACAAATATTTATAGTAGCTCTGTTTGTGATGGCAAAGAATTAGAAATTGAGGGGATACCCATGAGTTGGAGAATGACTGAACAAGTTGTGGTATTTGGAATATTATGTAATGGAATGGAATATTATTGTGCTACAAGAAATGATGAGCAGGAGAACTTCAGAAAAATCTGGAAGGACATATGAATTGATGTTGAGAGAAATGAACATAATCAGGAGAATATTATAAAAAGTAACAACCACATAGTGCAGTGACTCACTTCAATAGACTTAGCTCTTCTAAGCAATGCAAGGATCTAAGACCATTCCAAAATATTCATGATGGAAAATGCTATCCACATCCAGAGAAAGAATTTTGCAGTCTGAATGTAGAGGGAAGTATATTATTTGCTCTCCTTTCCTTGTTTTGTTTCTTCTTTTTCCTGGTTCCTCCCATTAGTTCTAATTTTTCTTTACATCATTACTAATGTAAAAATATGTTTAATATGAATGTATAAGTAGAGACTATATCAGATTGCATACTGTCTTGGGGAGTGGAGAGGAGAGGATGGGAAAGGAAATTCAAAACTCAAAATCTTATGGAAGTGAATGTTAAAAACTAAAAATAAATAAATTATATATTAAAAAAACTCTGGCAAAACTTAGCAATACTCACTGAGTGCATAAGTAGAGATTTCAAATGTCTCACAAAAGAAGATAAAGGATGGGGTATAAAGAAAGCTATTTTGCACTAATCTTAAGATAGCTTTGATAGATATCAAAAGGAAGCAATATAGAAAATACACCATATACGAATTGGACCTATTCGTCCCTAGTTCCCATAGCTGCCAGTGCCTTCTTCAATAAAGTTACCTTCCATCTACTCTGCATTTATCTTGTGGGATGTAGGGTGAGTTCAGGGAGGACCAGTGCCTTTGGTGTGATGGCTGCCGAGCTGTTTTCGGGGCTCTTTCCACCTTTGGTGTCCACCTGTTCCACCCAAATCTCTCTTGTGGCTCCAAGAAGCTACAGCATGCACAGTGGCCACATCCCAGTAAACCATTTTGGCAGTCTGGCCAAACCAAGTTGAGGGTAACCAAGGGATCTCAAATCCATTGGTTAGTTAGGGGGTTGTCTATCCCAAGCATGTGAAGACTTCCTCTGGTGGAATGAGATGAGAACAATTTGTTCCAATGGCCATGAAGGCAAATGAAGCAGGCAGTTGTTGTATGCTTCAGAGAGTGCAACTCCGATGGGCTGGCCTTGTTGTTTGAATGCAAAATGTATGCCTGCCAAAAAGACTATTTTATGGAAAACTCACATGGGGCAGGCGATCACATGGTGGTCAGAAGAAGCAATACAAGGACACTCTCAAAGTGTCTCTCAAGAACTTTGGATTTGACTGTGCAACGTGGGAAATACTGGCATAGGACCACTCAGCATAGTGTGTCCCCATCAGAAAGGGTGCTGTGCTCTATGAGCAAAGCAGAATTGAGACAGCACAAAGTAAACATAGGATGTGCGAATTTGGAGTATCCACTATTCACATGGACTATTTGTGCCCAAGCCATGGTAGAGTATTCTACCAAGGATTTTTTTTTCCTTTTTATTTCCACTGCACCCACTGCTTGTTGATTTTTTTTCAGATCCACTCCAAGGAAAAGAAATATTATATCTGTAAACATATTTAAGTGATATTAAGGAATTTATTCATTAGTTGTACATCATGAAGAAAGAAAAGAGTGAGAAAACATTCAAATAATCAAGTGTAATCAGTTCTGTTACATGATACAGTACTGCAAAGGACTTGTTGTTGTTCAGCCATAACCAACTTTTTATGAACCATTTTCAGTTTTCCTGGCAAAAATACTGGCATGGCTTGCCATTTGATTCTCCAGCAGATGAGAAAACTGAGGCAAGCAGGGTTAAATGACTTGCCCAGGGTCACAAAAGTTGTAAGTGTCTGAATCCAGATTTAAACTCAGGCCTTCTTGAGTCCAGTCCTGGTGCTCTATCACCTGTGCTTCCAAGATGACCCATTCAGAATCATTAATCCATCCCTCATTTTAGAAATGAGGAAACAAATGCCTAAAAAAGCTGGGCTATTTTCAAAATTCACAAGAGGAGTAAATACGAGAGCTGGGATTCCACTCCATGCTCACTGATTTCAAAATCCATTCCCTATCAAATAGCCCCTTCTTATAAATGGTATAAAAAGAGCGTCTAAACATATTGACTGAATATTGGAGCTCAGAAGCACTCCTTGAAGCAAGAACAAGATTGTTTTAAGAAAATAGAGATAGCTGGGTTGTATAATGGATCTAATGCTTGGGTTACAGTTACGAAGACTTTTGTTCAAATTCCAGCTAATTACTGGCTGTGGGACCTTGGACAAGTCACTTAAAATCTCTGCTTCTCAGTTTAATTATCAGTAAAATCAAGGGTTTGGAACTCAGCCTCTAAGCTCCCTATCAACTCTCAATAGATGATTGAGTGATGCTATGAAATAAAAATGAAATATTACTTGATTCAATGGGTAGCAAATTTATGAAACATGTTACCTCAAGAAATGATAGAGGATAATCAACAATTTTAAAAAGGAAGACATTAATTTATGAATGATTGATTCAATGAAGAGAAGTTTGGCATGTTTGGGGGGAACATCATCTCTACAATACCATTTCACAATGTGTCCCTCAGCATCCCTATCAGAAAAAGAAGTCTTGGCTGTCTGGGTTATGGGTCTGCCAAACCTGGCATCATTTCTGTAGTTATTTCTTGTGAATTTTTACAAGTTGAGTCTGAATATAACAGCTTCCTGCAATTGGCAGTGACCGAGGTTGGAAATTTTTTCATATAAAAATTGTAATCAAAACTCTTAAGTTTAAAAAAAAATGGGCCATACTGTGAATTTCTGAACAAGCTTCTCATCATTTAATGTTTTGTGCGTGGGAGGTGAAAGCTCTGATGGGTCCAAAAGAAAAGATTTGAGAATGATACCAACCCCTTTCTGTAAGATGAGCCTTGGGAACAAAGAAGAGAACACAGACTCTCTAAAGAGGTCTGACAATACCCTGCCATAACTGCAGCAAGAATTTGCTCACCTGTTTGTAGCTGGAGTATTTATGGTGTGTTCTCTTCTGCTGGATGGGTTTGCTGTTGCAATATTAAAAGGTATGGTAGGAACTCACAGACATTTGATTTCTGTTCAGACTGTGGCAGGAATCTGACTAAGGCACCCGATTTAATAAAATGAAGATTTTGCCTATCCTTGATGTTTCTGGATTTCATCTATCACATTCTCTGAATCCAGGACAGGAGCTATGGGAATAATGACCACTGTAGAGCAGGACTTCCTTGCTTTTTTTGTATCATGGACCCCTTCTCAAAATCATGTTTTTAAATGCACAAAAATTAAATATCTTGATTTACAAAGGAAACCAATTTTATTGAAATAGTTACAAAAATATTTTAAAAAATCATGAACCACAACCTAAAAATCTGCTGTAGAGGCACTGTGGTATAGAAGGTGAAAAACATAGGATAACATGAGAACTCTGTCACATTGTGCAAATTACTTCACCTACATTATTCTAAAATAGTGGTTTTTCTAAAATAGTGGTAATATTAGTTGACCTATACACTTGATCCTATGAAGATCATATATTGGATATCTCATATCTGTAAAATAACAAATGTGAGAGGGCTTTTTAAACTTTTAAATTCTACATAAATTTTACATATCATTAGTATTAGCTATTCTTGCAGGTCCTCATTTATGTTACCCAAAAGTTGGGGTCTATTTCATTGGATTAAAGAAAATGGGGCAGAGACTGGAATACCAAGGTGGAATCAAGATCAGCAGAAAGGAAAATGAATACTACTAGAAATAATATGGTGTGCTAAAGGACTAGGTATGCCTGGGCCTAGAGTGAATTATATATCTCTCAAGGAAGAGAATGTGCCTTTGATTATCATTACTAGTGAGGTAATGGCTAACATGCAAACTACAACCTAGCATCATTAAACCTGCTCTAGCCATATAGGAAATATAGAGCTATTAATGGATCTGCCTTCCCAAGGAACATCTATTTTCCTAAACTAAACACACAGTCCCGTGTTTCAGGCATATGAGTTCCCTCTGATCGGAAGTGAAAGCAGAAAGCTCCTCTAAGAACCTCCATTTTAGTGAGAGAACTCAGGCCAACCATCTCTTTCTTTGTCATAGGTATCACTCCAGGAGTATTGCTTTTCCCATCTTTCCACCCCCACTTCATTTCATCTTTCTTTTTATATTTTCTCTTATTCTACTGGATTTTAAGCTTCTTAAGAGCAAGGACTTTCTTTTTTTTTTTTTTTCTTCTACAATATTTGTATCCCCAGTGCCTAGTTCAGTACTTGGAACATAATGGGGGCTTAATAAATGTTTATTTACTGACTGGTTTTTTACCACTGATTACCTTACCCTTGACACCTTATGGAGAAAGAAGTTAAAGTATAAATACAAAGAGAGGGAGGAAGAGGAAATGGAATGGGAAGTGGATGGAATTATAATCATAAAGAAATAAAGTATCTTATATGTCATCTAATCATAAACCTCTAAATTTATAGATAATGAAATTGAGTCATGAAAAGTAGAAATAATCTATAGAATTTCATAAGGTCTCATGTCAACAAGCAGATAATACACATGGTAATCAGGAGATATCAGAAGGAAGGCATTAGAAATTAGGAGGAGATACTCTCAAAAGTAATTTGAAAGTTAGTATGAGCACAGCGTTATTTGTAGGGGGGAGGCAGATCTCAGAAGGGAATAAATTTTGTTTTGGATATTTTGCATTTAAAATGCCTGTAGAATATGGGAGCAATTTGTGAAAAGTCAAAAATAGTGAGAGATGGATTACTGAGTTCAGGGAGCAAAGCATAAGTCAATTTGGGCTGGAACATACAATTCATAAAGAGGTGTAATATAATTAAAATCTATAAAGGCAGAAGAGACCCATGTTGTAAAAAACCATTAAGTATTTAGTTGAGGAGCTTTAATTTTATCCTATAGCCACTAAGGATTCACTAAAGATTCTTGAGCAGGGAACTGACAGGCCCAGTACTTTAGAAAATGTATCTTGTTAAATATGAGGAAGATAAATTGGAGATGAGAGAGACAAGAAGCAGGGAGAAAATTAAGAGGCTACTACAACAGGCCAAGTGAGTGGTGATGAGGCTCTAAATAATTGTCATGGATGTGTGAGTAGAGAAAATTGGATGTATCTGAAAAAAAATAGCACAGAGGGAGAAATGACAAGATTTGTCAACTCTTTATATGGGAGATGGGGAGGGAGAAGGAAAGGAGAATATCCTGAGGTTACAAAAGCATGCATGACTGGAAAGATCATAGTATCTGTTAAAGAACTAGAGAATTTTGATGGTATAATCAGTTTAGAGTAGAAAATAATGAGTAGTATTTTGAGTTTCAAATACTATAATACAGTCAGTTAGATATATAGAACAAGTATTTTTTTTTAATATGAGACTGAAACTATAGGTGATAGTCAGACTGGATATGTAGATTTAGGAGTCTTCTGTCCATACATTTGGAATATATAATAATTCAGAAATAGCATTACTGATCCATAATGGATAGAAGATTCAAAACAAGTGGTGTAACTCATGATAATTAATTTTTTTTTCTTTCTTGAAGTTAGGTAGATCTATTTCAGATTGACTTTTTTTCCATTAATTTATCTGAACAGTGAGAACTCAGACATTTGTACTTAAAGCATCATAATTAACTCTTAACGACCACATGAAAGATTGATCCAAATCATTAAAAATAAGAGAAATGGAAATCAAAAGAACTCTGAGATTCTGATTCACACTAGCAAATTAGAAAAGATGACAAAAGATGGAAATAATCAATGTTTGAAGGGCTGCATAAAGACAGGCATACTAATAAACTTGAAGGAACTGTGAATTGGTCCAACCCAATCTGAAAAGCAATGTGGACTTAGGTTAAAAAAAGTGACTAAAACATCCAAATTCCTTGACCTAGAGGTCCTGATGCTACACATATACTTCAAGGAGGTCATATATGGATAATAGATCTATAGATTTCTATATTTTAAATGCAAGAATATATAATCACTTCTTGTTATAGTAAAGAACTAATAAGAAAGCAGATATACAAAGGGTTAGGGATGGATAAACAATTGAACATGGTAGTAATATTACTTCACTCTAAATAATAATGATAAATAATCAAAGATTCATAGAAAGACCACTCATTATGAAGAGTACAGTAAGCAGCACCAAGAAAAACAATACATGCAATAGAAATGATGCGAATTAAATGAACAATAAAACAATTTATTTCTATATAATAGACATGCACAACTTGGCAGTAGGTAGGAGCCAAAATTAAAATGGGCTAAACTTCTTCAGGCTGCAGATAGGTTATACTAGAGACAAACTGATGGTTGCCATGCATCACATGACAAACAGGAGAGTATGCAGTGGCAACCCTACATTTTTCTGCAGTCTCAAGAATCTTTTGGCAGATTGTAAGCAGCATGGGCCATATGTTGCGCAGGCCTGCTATATAATTATAAGGAATACACTTGGCCATAAAAAAGAGTTGGCAAAATGAACCTCCTTCTTTTCTTTTCAAAGGTGGAAGGATACTGGTGTGAGAAACTTCAGATATTGCTAGTAAGTTGATGTATTGATTGATTTTGCTCACCTGTTTTTTCTCTCACTTATTTTTGTTCTTTATGAAAAAGAATGACTGTCTATGAAGAAGAATGTGGGGAGAGGGGAATTACACAATTACATTCAGAAATTAGCAAAATTAAAATAAAGCATATGAATAAAAATAAGATTTGAAAAGCAAAGTAAGGTTAATTTTCTAAATAAAAGCATAATATTTAATAATACTAAGTTACGTAGAACAACAATATTTTTGATAGTAATAAAGTACTATGTTTGAACTTTATAATTTGAATTCCTCACTAAGACAAATAGAAATTCTACTCTCCCTGTCCCCACTCGATTTCTGATTTTACTTTATGTTCTTTCTGGTGATTAGAAATAATACAGCATATCTCATCATTGGAAAACAGCCTTTTTTTAAGGTCTGTGCATGTAAAAAAATGTTCCCCTTTGTAGAAATAAAAATGAAAACCACCCAATCTGATAGCTCCCTACTGTACCTTTTTACTTTGTCTAGAAAACTTTCAGGCAACATTCTCATGTCTTCTTTCTGCCTCCTGGGTGTAGACCTCTCGTTCTACCTGACTAGAGAAACATACAAGGCTTCAGATGTTTTATGTAGGGCATTTTTATACCTCTAAAACTTAAAGTGAATGTCACAATTCTTTTATTCCAAGAGTAAAAGCTGTTTTTTGAATCTAAATGACACAAAATGATGGTCATCATAAATTAGGGAGACCCTTAATGAAAGTATCCATGTAACAGAAATGAGAATAGACCAACACTTCATGTCATGTATGAAGATAACCTCCAAATAGATACCTTATTTAAATATAAAAGGTCACAATAAATGTGATTATTGAATCACTCTTCCTAAGTGCATACATAAATCATAACTATACTGTGATGTCAGCAATGACTAAGACATAAATGTTGAAGATAAAAATAACTCAAAAACTCTACAATCGAAATCTTAAAGAAAAAAAAGCTTATCCTCAAAAACATAATGAACAAATGAGAAGAACAAAGGACAAAGATGCCTTTTACAATTATGGATAGTGGAAGAGATAATGACCAAAAAGAAGAATGATCATTGTGAGAGAAAACATCAGCAGTTTTGATTATTAAAAATTATAAAGGTTTTGCTCTAACAAAATAAATTCAGCCAATATTAAAAGGGAAACAGCAAAATGTTAAAAAAAAAATCTTTGAAGAAAGGTTTTTTTGCAAAAGTTTTACTTGTATTTTACATGAGGAAATGACTTAGATTTACAAGAACAAGAAGTATTTTCTAATATATTAACCATGAAATGACATAAACAGTCAAATTTCAAAGGAAGAAATCAGAGCTATCTAGTGAATTTTTTAAAATTTCCCAAATAACTAATTATTATTTTAAAAGCTCCTTAAACAAACAACTTAATTATCCATAGAGATGATCAATGTTTGATTCTGGACCATGTCAATATAATAAAAAAGATAATACTAACAAAGTAAATTAATAGTTTTAATGCTATACCAATTAAACCATCAAAGGGACAGAAAAGAATTTGATAAAACAATAAAATTCATTTTGAAAGAGACAATAAAGATGCAATATATCAAAAGAAATTTTGAAAAAACAAGTTTGGACTGCAGGGAGAATTATTCTTTCAGACCTCAAATTGTAGTATAAAGCATTATGCATCCAAATCATCTATTATTGCTTACAAATAGAGATTCCTGGAACAGAACAGACGAGGAAATCAGAAACAATGGAACTCAATATAGAGCATTCGTCAAATATAAAAACATTACTTAAGAAAGACTATCCATCCTTATTTGATGATAATTGATGAGAAGATGTGAATAAGTTTGGCAGAAAATAGTCTTAGATTAACATCTTATCCCATATTCCACAACAAATTCAAAGCAAATATATGAGTCAACATGACCTTAACATTTAAGGCCATATAAAAACAGAAGAGAAAAAAGATCATATACTTTTAACGGTAGAAAATGTATTATAAACCAAAAAATGAGACAGGCAATGCAAAAGATAAAAGAAAATATAATTTTGATTATACAAAAATAAAAAAAATTTCTGCAGAGACAAAATAAATATATCCAGAATATCTAGAATAAGAGGGAAAAAATTCAAATGGGAAACAAAGATATTCAATTTCTCAAATAAGGGTTTGTTATTCAAGGTATACCAATGGTATATAGACAACACATATACTTAGGTCTCTGTCTCTATGTCTGTCTGTCTATTCCTCTCTCTCTTCTGTATTTCCACAAGTCATTCCCATAAAGATAAATAATGAAAGGATATGAAAAGTTTCTCCCAATATTGTAAATTATTAACAATAAGAAAGAATGTCCCAAATCACTAGTAATAGGAGAAATGTACATCAAAACAACCCCCTACTAAGCTTATTCCTCCAAAGAGATCAAAGAAAGAGAAAATGGACTCAAATGGACCAAAATATTTACAGTAGCTCTGTTCTGTAGTAGCAAACAACTAAAAACCAAGGAGGGCACCATCAACTGGGAGCTTACTAAGCAAATTTTGGTATATGTAGAATACTATGATGGCATTAGAAATAACCAAAGCGATGGTTACAGAGACCTCAGAACGATAACATAACATGAAACAAAGAGATCAGAACAAAGAGAACTATTTTCATAATAATTACATTGTACAAATGCAACAATTGTACAAATAAACAACTTACCCCTGTCCTCAGCAGTATTTTATTTTATTCATTAAAAAAAATAAAATTATCTGAGAAGACACTCATAGGTTTAATTTCAATTTCAATAGGTTTCAAAGGGGAATATGATACAAAAAGATTGAGAATTCATTCAATACAGGAAGGGGGAAAGGGCTGTCAATCACACTATTGTATATGAAGTAGTCAAGGTAGAAAAATTTACTTATGTGTCCCCACACACAATTATTTATGGCAGGTTGTTTTTGTTTGTTTGATCCCATGAAAAAGAAATAGAAACTAAGGTGTTGCCTATATGTTGGGGAATAATTAAATAAATATTCTGTAGGGATGGAACGGAATAATGTTGCGCCTTACAAAATGACAAAAGGAGTAATTTCACAGAAAGCCAGGAAGATCTGTATGAACCGATAAAATATGAATAAGCAGAACCAGAAGAATATTTTATACTATGACAATACTGTAAAATGGAATAACTTGGAAAGTCTTGCAAACTCAGATCAATGTAATAACCACCTATGATTCCAGAGAACTGATAATAAACTTTCTGTCAGAAAGAAGATTGACTAAATACGAGGAACTGGACCAGGGGTGGGGAACCTGCGGCATTGAAGCCATCTAGGCCCTCAAGTGCAGGCCTCAAAGTTCCCCACCTCTGAACTGGACAAATATTTTTCAAAATGTTTGATGTGGGAATCTGTTTCATTTGGCAATGCACACTTGCTATGAGGTTTGTATTTTCATTTTTCTTCCCCTCCCCGGGCAGTAGGGGTAGGGAGATGGTAAGAAGAAAAATAACTGCTGAGCCACTGAAAATGTAATTTACCTAAAGAAGAAAGGGTAGGATATGGAGTCAAAGGCATGGGGTTTTCAGCCACAGACTCGTAAAATCATTAGCAGGAAAGTACTTTAAATATCATCTAAGTCAATCCCCTGATGCTGTAAAGAAAGAAACGGAGGCACAGAGAGAGGAACGGAAGTACGATGTCTCAGGCTAGTTTGTGGTAGAGCTGGGCCTAGATTTCTCTACAGTATGCTCTCTCAATAGCATGAAGCTTTGATTTATCACCTCCTGAATTCCTTAGGATCCTCTGTATTCCCTTGGAGGCCAAGCACTGATCCATGCCCCCCGGCTGTTGTCTGGCAAAGGTTAAGCTATCCATCTGCTACACTTCCTGAGGTGAAGGAGCTTCCTTTCTTCTCTGCTAAGGAAGAGAAAGAAATGTATTCTCCTGCAAAGCAGCACAATGGAAAAGATAGGCTAGCGGAGACTATGATATCTGAGGGGGTTAGCTAGTGAGACTGCTGAGTCTCAGTCCCTGTCTACCTCCTTTCCATGCTGCAGTCATTGTCAAATGTCAGTGTTAATAACTTTCTATCTGAGCTTGCTAAAATGGTGCCAAAGGATTATAACCTTATCAATAAAGTCAGATTGACAAAATGCACTGCAAGATTTAATTTTCAGATCCCATGAATTCCTATTGATTTGGGAGTCTACAGTCGGGAGTGGTGAGAAAGTAAAGTAATCTGTAACTTGTATCTGCTATGCCTATTTCAAATGCTTTTGTGTTACCAGGCTGATACATTGCAGAAAAATAGGTAACACTGCTGATGGGGAAACTCAAGAGAATCTTCTAAGTACAATTTATTCTTGGAGCATCAATTACAGGTCAGGGATGGGAGTTATTGATAACCTAGAAAGGATGGGAACTTTCACATTATAAAAAATTAATTATAAAGTAGACTGTGAAAAAGGGAAGGATCATGGCCAGCGTGACCTTAGAGCAGGGAAAATTATATAAGTGGAAATACTTTTCCGAATTTTTAAATCAAAGGATGAATTTACCCTCTAGGTCTTTAAAATTTCTTCTCTTTGTTACCAAATTATAACAGCTAATATAGAAAGTGTTTTGCCTGTAGGTATGTCATTCCAGGTTTCAATCTTTTATCTGATCTCTGAAGTTGAACAAAGGCAGAGAAGGTGAAGGAGTAAATTTAAGATGCCATAAAAAGGAATGTAGCAGATTATAGAGACCATTTCTCTAAGTCTTGATGTTTAGGTGAGTTCTTCCACAAAAAATTAAGGTTAGGATTAGCTAATATTTATTTGCTACTTTAAGGTTTGCAAGGAGCTTTATAAATAATATCTCTTCTTCTCCTCGCAGCAATCCTAGAAAGTATTGTCATTGTGTAGTATTATTGTACCCATTTTACAGATGAAAAACTGAGGCAGACAGAGGTGAAATGATATGTTTGGGGTCGCAAAAAGAGTGAGTATATGAAACCAGAATTAAACTCAGGTCTTCCTGACTCTGAGTCCAACACTCTATCCACTGTGCCATCCAGATACTCATAGTGATAGCTTTCACTTTTAGAGATCCCAGGATTCATTTATTCATTCATTCATTCACATGCTCATCACTCACCTAGGCAAACAGAGGAAGAAATGGACATATGAACTCTGCTCTCAAAAAGATTGTGGTCAATTCAGGTTAACTGCAAACTTCTAGAAAGCATGGACTTTGCCATGAATATCTCTAAGCCTTCCCCAATATTTAATGTATTGCCTTACATTGGATAGCTGTTCAAAAACACTTTTTTTTGAATGTGTGAATAAAGGAATTTACATTGGGGGAGCAGTGCAAACACACACCTGAGAAATAGACAGGCTACATCAAAACTATACAAAAGTGGTATCAAACACCACAGAAGAGACTAATTCTTGTTGGATGAGATTATTTGGAAAAGGCTTTTTGGAAAAAGTGCCTTCATTGAGTGAAAGGAGCTAGTCAAAAGACTGAGTTAACTGTTAACTGGGGGCTGTAAATTCCTATGTGTAATGGAACTTTTTAACACTCTCATTCATTCTACATTTTTATCATTAAAAGACAAATAAACTTACTGCATGTCCATGCATTCTAGCAAGTGTCGAGTCAAACCAGGAATATTCAGCTGAATGCTACAGTTGATTACTGATGACATCACTTTAGAGTGAGGTTGATAATATATCTACAATTAGTGGGTATGGTAGTAACTGTGAAATTGCAGGGACAAAATCTTTTCTGAAATCAGGTAAACAAATAAACTAATCAAAAGGTAATTTGCCCTTCGTGGAGGTTAAAAATACATCCAGACATACCAAAGTGGCAGGGAAGCCCTATGGCAAATATGCTGGAGATTTATGTAACCCAGTTAGAAGACCATTTCTGGACATTAGGTAGGGACATGCATTATGAATTGGACTATACTTAGAGGACATCTGACCCCTTCTCTTCATGAAAGTGATAGGAGATACTGTCATATCTCTATTGGCAATTAAGGCTTATAAAAAAGTCAATTCACAATCCTCTGACATTTAGGGAAGCAAAAGCAAAAGCAGGCACAGCTCTTCTTCATATTCTCCACCTTTCTGGCAAGAAAAACAGTCAAATCTAGACATAGATGTATTCCTACAAATCTATTCTGGAAAGATTCCCACCCGTAGATGGCAGTCATACCAAGAGTAGCAATAAATCATTAAATACTTCTAGAAAATGAAAATAAAAAGTCAAAGGACATAAGAGTTTGTTCATCTAATCCATTCTTTACTTGAAGCATGACCTTGAACCTCTATCACATCCTTGACAAGAAGCCTTACAGTACCTCCTTAAACATCTCCATTGATTATCATCTAATCAGAACTGTGGTATAACTAAGATATTTTTCAACCATGGACTCTTCACTCAAGAAATGTACAACTGAGTCAAGCAGACAAGATCAACATATAGGAAACAATGAATAACAGGAAGTGTGCAACTAGAAACTTCATGACCATGAATCAGGGATGCTAAGAAAAGACTCCTTTGTTTGACAGAAGGACCTTTTCAACTCCAAATCTCTCTGAGTTTATGATGTAACATTATATCAATATAAGATGATGAGAAGCAGGTTAGCATAATGGTTAGAGGATCAGTCTTAGAATGAGGAAATTTGGTCTCAAATCCTGCCTTTGGGAAATATGATCTGTGTGACCATGGACTGGTCACTTACTCGATCAGTATCTTAGGAGACTCTCTAAGTATGACTTATAGATGAGATTCTGATTTTCATTGGTGGAGGGAGTTCCCACAGTGGAGATTTCTTACACCAACAAAATCATAGATCTAGACTGAAAAGTCAGAGATTTAAAAGTCATATTTTGTTAGAAAAGTGTGTGGTCATCTTATTAATGAAATATACATGGCACATCAAAGCCAATCCAACCATACTATAGTTTGACCCCTTGAATTATCTAATTGTTAGCTTAAAAATGACAAAAGAATGTATATGACCTCAGGCATGGCTTCTTAGACCCATATGCATTGGTCACACATTTCTAATAAGCACATCCTTCCTTACTGCCATCTTTCTACAGGAATCTTTCCTTTTGTGATTCTGTTGCCCATTATCTCTTTGACCTTGGCAGTGAGCAGATGATTGCTCAAGGTGTCTTGGACTGGCTACCCAAAGTTCCCATCTACAACTGGGGCAGTGTGATCTGATGAATTACTGAGACATTCAAAGCAGTCATTTCATCTTAGGCAGATAATTGCTTTGTTTAGAAGCATAGCTTCCCCTATCAGGACACTTTATTGGGGCTGTGTCTTTTTAGAAATTACCTGTCAAGGCAAGATACAATATTATAGTATCTTCCATACTCCCAGATCCTATGCATCTTAATTGGAAAGTAAATAATTTATATAAAAATCTTTCTGTAACTAACTCTGTAAATCAGTTTTCTTTTGCTTTTGCACAGCTTCAAAGCCATCCTAGCCCTGGTGTTTGGAGAGAATTCCTCGAGTCTCAGCAGTAGTTAAGAACCTGCTTTACACATTTAATTCTGGAAAGGAAGGAATTGAGAAAGATAATCATATCCAGCCTTTAACATGCACCTTGTGCTTTCCTGATCAGAACTCTTTCTTACACCAGTAATCGCAGGCCCATATTTTTAAAGAACCCCCAGCTCGGCCCCCACCACACACCCAAGAAGACCAAATTGAAAATACAGAATTATTTCAGCTGTGAACAGTGACATACCCCTCTCAGGAGAGACCATTTCATTTTTAAAATAATAATAAGGCAGTGCTGGAGAAGTAAGAGAAACAGCATCAAAACCTTTTATATCCAGTCACCCCCTGTGGCAGGGATAACTTTGTTTCCCAGAGGACTAGGGTCTCCAAAACTACATAATTTCAGACAGTCCTGCCAACATTAGTCTCTAGTGTACCTTTTCTAGAGGGAGTAAATAAAAATAGATATAATACAGTTTTTAAAAATCTATTTCTCTGATACCAGAATGATGCCCCCTTCCCAAACATCCCTAAGCCACAAGTCCATAAATTCTTAATTACTCTGAAATTTCAAGGAGATTAATGTTTCTAATACCCCTCTAAAAGGAGGTGGAGGAATTGTTTCAAGTAGACTGTGCTTGAAGTCAGCATGGGAGATTTCCTCCAGTGAATTCTTCATTACTTTCCTACTTATCTGATTTCATCGTGCACTCCCTGAAACCTTAACAATTCTGTTGACTCTTAGAGCATTTACTTGCCTAGGCTGGCCCCAGCCTAAAACTTCATGACTTCAGCAGATGTTTCTGCTCTTTGAAAAGCACTTCTGGGCCTGGGACAATTTCTCCAGTTTTTTCTTATGGTAATCTTGGTTCCCACTCCTACCTCCCAAAAAGCTGGATGACATTGTGTAAAGCACTGGCATGGTAAACAGAATGTGGGATTGGGAGTCATCAAGACAGATGATCAAATCTGTTTCAGACACTTGATTGCTGATTGACCCTTAATAAGTCACTTCACTTGTACCAGGCTATTGTTGGACTCAGTAACTTCGAAGAGCTCTTCTAACTCTAAATCTATAATCCTTTCTATGACTAAATTACTTTTGAGATGCCTTCCAGTTCTATTACGATGGTCCTATAATTGTTATGTGTCTTCACTTCTCTCATTTGCAAAAATGAATGAATGTAATAAAATTAGGGTGTGGCCTGGATGACTTCTCCAAGTCTCTCTGAGCTCTAAATCATATGAATTTATAGTATGTACAAGGTATAAATAACCATAGTTTGTAAACATTTCATAGAGAAGACACTCGCTTTATTATGCTTTCTTCTCGACCATTTGCACAAATATTTTCATGACTTCTGAGTGCTATAGATGAAAGAAGTGGGAGTTGAGGGGGAACAGCTCATTTAGTTCAATCTCACCTCTCAGAATTCTCCAGAACTGGCAGTTGTCCGATTCAGCCAGAGTACCTGGCACTGCCTTTCAAATCTGTAAAATATTCATTCTGATGAAGCCATTAACTGACTTTCCCCTCCATCCTCATCTAGTCAACCAAAACTCCCAAATAAAGGGCTCATTAGTGCTGTATCTTACTGTAGCTCGGCACCCATCTTTGTCTCACAAAGAAAGCATTTGACATGGAAGAAACACCACACGCTAGACTCCTGCTGGGTTTGCAGACTTTGTGAAACAAGTGTTCCTCATCAAGCCAACTAGCTCATTCTACTTTTGGAAAACAATTGCTTTTTTATGTCAGTGTTGGGCTGGGTAGAAGGAGCTATAAAGCACAGATGCATCTGGAATTTGATGGGCTTGACTAGGTTAGTTTTAAAGTTAAAGCTGTTTCCAGGAGAACTGGGGGAAATGAGAGTATTTGTGACTGTTAAAAGGGCAATGCCAAGAAGCAAGCATCTTTTCAAGTAATCCTCATCAGGCTTCCTTGGTACTGCCTCAAGTCATTTTAACTAAAAGAAACTGTGCCACTGCTGGCTCGCAACTCTCTTTTGCTGCACTTTGCTTGTCTCAGATCAAGGGAATTGGTGCAGTTACCTTTGCTGTTAGTTTTTTTGTGAACTCCCTGTTAGTTTTTTTGTGAACTTGACTAATGCTGTATGTATGCAAGTTTGTGCAACATACACACATACACACACACGCAACAAAAATCATCTTTAACAATATCTGACAAGCTGTAAAGTTTGTTTTGATTTTAACTATAAACCTCTACTGTTCTTCTTAGACTGTAAAACCTTTCTAGTCCTTTGCTTGATAAACAAATATTGAAAGAGGCCTGCATGAGCTTATGGAGGCCATCTCTAGATGCAAACAAACAGGGAGCCTTGCTCCAGGAGATTGTTTCGGTTTTCTTGAAGCATGGCCATTAATATTAACGGCTTTATTTTTTTGCCATTGTCATATTCCTAAGTTGCAGAGAAGTTCCCAGCCTGCATTGATGGAGGATGTTTTCTCCTCTAGGTGTTCCCTGTAACAATGAAATTACCAGTCTAGACCCCAACTATCCCCATTATTCATGTATAGGGCAGAGGGATGAATTGAAATGGATCAGAACAGAATGCAGGCCCAAACCACTAGAATTTGAGAAATCAGGAGCATTTGGTAGTTGCAGTGGGAGCTGGCTGTAGGACACATAGCATTACAGATTCAGAAATCCAGAGCTGGAAGAGACCTCAGAGGCCATCTGGTCCAAACTGTCTTCTCTACAGATGAGGAAACTGAAGCCACAGATGCTATAAGAAGTGAGCTGCCATAGTGATTTTCAGGAGACATCCTGAAACTCACCCCTTCCTATTCCAGCTTCTCTTCATTCATGCTCAGGGGATACCATCCTGTCTCATTATTTGTCCAGCAGGAGTAATGTACCACCTTTCTATCTCTTTTTGCTCCCCTCATCCAAATGTTGAATGTTCATCTGGTCTTAGGATTGTGGAAAGAAGAGCACTAATGTCAATAAAGGACTAATGATACTGTTCATACCAAAGATCAAAATGAAAAGTGGATTTTACATATTTTTTAAATCCTTAATGCTATTTCTGATGGGGTTCTTGGACCCCAGCCCTAGGACCATATTTCTCCCCAGCCCAAAGACCCTACTTCTGACAATAACTCATGAGTGGGTCCAATGAGGCAAACTATCTCTCTGTGTTACAAGAAGAAGCTGACCTCAGTAGAATGTCCCTTGTATGAATAGGACCATCTTATACCAGCAAAAGTATCATATAGTATATACAACCCAGACATCAAGTCATAGATGTGAACTCCCAAGGCTATCTTATTAGAGACATAGATGTATAGATGTACACACTCCTTAAAAACTGCCCCAACACCACCACTATGTCAGTAGTGAATAATGCCCATGCCCAGGGTACAGAAACTATTATGTTCACCACCTAAATATCATACTTGCAACACAATTCACTGCATTTTTCCTATGTAACCTTTAATATCACTCCTATTAGGTTGTGAGTTCTCTAAAGGAGTTCTGTCCATCTTTATTTTCATTACAATAAACTTTTTTTGCCACTTGACTGGAAGAACGCTTGAATCCATGAATTCTTTCCAGACAACTCTGCCCTATAGCTCACTATTTTGGCATCCCTATACCCCTAAACTGCATCAGGTACAATTAGGCATTTTGCTCTAAGAGCAAGACTAATCAGACTAGACTATGGTCATGCTATCTTCACTGTTGGTGGGTATAGAAAACCAAAGATTCTGTCCAGGAAAGGATTTGGGGGGTGGGTGTTTATTGTTGGTTTTATAGCTGTTGTTTTAATTTCAAAGGCAGATTGATCTTTGGAGGGCACATCTGGAACACTAAAATGTAGGGTTGAGCCCTTCTTTTGTACAACTATTAGTGCTATGTAAAAGTTGTTGATTTTCTATTTGCAACATTCCACATGCACATATGTTATATACACATACACACACACACACAGTGTGTTCTTGACAGAATTTCTCAAGAATAAAATTTCAAATGTAGTTATTTCTGTGAAATCCTGTTCTAAGTAGTTGTCAAGAATTAGAGCAACAATTAGCAAGGCCCAGGATAATAACAGAAGGAAAATGGAGAAGCTCATTGCTGGTGGCACAAATCTTCCTCCCTGACACATTCCTATAACAATCACAGTTCTCAAATGTCTCCTCTAGCTAGCCCATAATCATCAATCTGCACCACCAGTCTTTATTCAGTCTGCACTGCAAAAGCCAACCAATCTCTAAGAATCCCCCACATTACTGTCTCCAAAAGCTCAACTTCCCCCTCAACCCACTTTGGGTAAAATAATAATGCTTTGCCATCTAGTGAACATAGCTTAAGACACACAAGATATGAATAGACCTGCTGTCAGACTGTCAGCCTCTGTGCTGTAGCCACCCACTGCCATCAGCACCCCCATCAATAATTTTTCCCAAAGTGAAAATACTTCAAGTTACAGTCCTCCTTATTGAGAATTCACTCAGGGCATATTTTTGCCTGAAATAAAGAAAAGAAGAGGAGAGAAAATGTGAGAAACAAGGCCTATTCTTGAAAAGCTTATAATCAAGTTGAATAGTCAAAGCATAACCAAGGATTCAGGAGCGCTTCCCCCTCTGTACTGTGCTGAGTAGAAATGACAAGTTCCTATCGTGATGAGAGGGTCATTTATGGTCAAAGCACAGATAGCTTTGACTTTTTTTATTTAATCTGTAAAGGGAAGATGAGTATTTAGTTTGGGAGAAGTTCAAAACATCAAGCCACTTTAACCACCAATGAAAATGGCAAAGTTTTATATATGCCTTAGAATACCAACTGGCAGAATTCTGAGGACAATACACTGGAGTGGAAGTCAGGTGGTTTGGATAGTGTGGTGTAGTAGATAGAATGCTAGACTTCAAATCAGAAAGACCTATGCCTAAAGTCCTAAGTCCAGTTTAGATAGTTACTAGTTGCATAGCTAGATGTGGAACTTGGGCAAATCACTTCCCTTCCATGGACTTCAGTTTCCTCATAAGTAAAATGAGATGGCTTCTAAGGTCCCATCTAGCTGTATGTACATAATCGTATGGCTCCCAAGCCATTCTCTTTCCTACCTATTTGAGTGACCTGGGGGCAAACCAGAGAATCCTATATCATTCCAATATTAAAATTACAACTGGCATAGGCCTTAGAGAACATTTAATCTGCCATCTGTATCTGATAGATGAAGGAAATGAGGTTCAAAGAGAGGGAAAAAAAACTATCATGGTTTTCCAGGTGATTAGTGGCAAAGCCAAGACTACAATATTTCTCCTGACTCTGAACTTCTTGTATTTTCACTACACTATCCCATGCCTTCATCTGTAAACTAGAAGTAGATGGTCCCTAAGGTTTCTTTCTCATCCAAAGAATTCTGGTTCAAGGATATCAGAAAGCAATAACTTGTGAAAATATTGTACAACGTCCATCGAATAATAGGGGATTACGCAAAGAAGATTCATTCAGTTGGTCAGGGATCAGTGTTCATCTATTCTACCTTTCTTCTGTTAATCATTTCCTATTTAATAAACTTATAGTTTGCTTTGCATGTATTTGTTTGAATGTTGTCGTCCCCATTAGATTGTAAGTTCTTTGAAGGCAAGAATTGCCTTTTGTCTCTTTTTTATATCTCCAGTGCATAGCACAGGATGTGGCAAACAGTAGGGGCTTAATAAGTGTTTGTTGATTGATTGATTAATCTTATTTGTCCAAAACCACATGATTTTGGCTAAGTTTATTGTTCTTCCACATCCTAGGGTCAATTGAAGATGCTCTAAAATTTCGGTACTTGTGGATCTAGGTAGGAGTAAATGCATGAATGCATTTTGATGAGGAAAGTCAACAAATTTTATGCAGGCTGACTGTATTAATTGGCACAATGGAAAGACTTTTTACACTTAGCATCAGGAAGTCATGTTTTGCCTCAAATACCTACTATATGACCCTGGGTGAATCACTTAACTTATTTGTGCCTCAATTTGCTCATCAGTAGAATGGGGATAATAATGATACTTACCTCACAGAGCTATTCTGTGGGATCAGATGAGATAATGTCTACAAAGTGCTTTGTAAAGCTTAAATGATGTTTAAAAGCTAACTGTAATAATTAATTAAATAATGACCAAGTATTTAATAATTAAATAATATGCAATTAGTTATGATAAATAGAAATAATTAATAAAACTATAGTTATTGGCATCATTTATAGTTTTGTGATGATCATTTTCTGGAGAAGTACCAATTATCATACTAGGAGGGACTAGGAGGGTCTCATCTTTTCTTGTGCCAAAGTGAAACAAAATGAATATAGCCCAAAATAGAATTTTGAGAGCTAAAAGGAATGTGAGTTCCTCTATTCTACACCCTCATTTTAATTTTTTGTCTTTTACAGTTTTTAAACCTACAATCTGTGTGATCGTGAGCAAGTTACTTAGCTTCTTGGTGTCTCCTCTTTTCATTATCTGTAGAATGCAAGAGATGAGGTAATAACCAACAAGATAACCTGCATAATCTTTTTGGCATATGAACCAATGAGGACACACAGCCCTCTGAGGGAAGTAGTACAAGAATTATTGTACCCATTTAACAGTTGGGGAAACTGAGGCTAAGTGAGTGGTTAGATATTTTGACCAATTCAAGTCTAGTCTTATGATTCCATGACCAATTTTAACCACTAAATGTATTGATAATGCATTTTTTGTTTTAGTTTAATCAGGTGCCTCTGATTGAATAATGTGATTAAAGAAGATCTTCTCCAATCATTAATGGGTCTGCCCATTAAGGAGAATTTGATTAGGGAAGATTTGTAGAAAGTCCCACACTTTTGTTAATGAGAGACTGGTTCTCAAGGGTTGTGATGTCCTCTGGCTCTAAAAAATGTATAAATAATCTGAGATGAGGTTTCACTTTGGGGTTTAGTTTTTTGGAAGAAGGTTTATGTACCAGATGAGACTCTGGGAAGCCACTAAGCAGCCCCCAGCTTTGAAAACCCAGATGTTGGTGCTTCTCTCTCTGATAACTATGTATGTATTGTCAGATATATCTGTCTGTTGATTTGTGCTGTACGTATTGCTTACTGTCAGGCAGAGGAAGGGCTATCTGTCAATTTTGATTTCTCTGTATTTTCTCTGAAGTTCAAAGTGCTGACTTTTTCCCTGAACAAAGTGAATGATATAGATGCTTGATTAAAGTGATCATTAACCCCTCAAAAGTTGCCTTTCCTTTTAGAAAAGCATTATATAAGAACCTGTGATAGCACACCCTCCTGTGTGTGTTGGGGTGCTTTCTGTTACACTAGAGCACACTAGTTCTCCTTGATGGGAGATTAATGAATCATTCCACAAAATGCTTTATGAACAAAGAATTTTATTCATCATAAACACATCTGATTGTTAACAGATCTGGTTGTTTGAAAGTTTTTCCTAATGTAGTGCTAAAGTCTGTTTCCATGTTATTTCTTCCCTCTGAACCTAGGTCTTCCTCTTGGGGGACACAGAATATATTTAATTGCAGGCACAGGGAATATTTTTAATCTTCCATGGGCATGTGTGAAACCACATGCTTCCTTAAAGAGGAATCTGTGGGACAAAAACTAATTATTGGCTGTGGGTGTACATTTGTTGTCCTCTGCCTTTTCTCATAAAATGCTTACAGCCACTGATGAGAAACCCCTTAATCTGCTCTAGAAAGAACCCTGATGCACACAGTCCCCAAGCATGCATCTGAAATGCAAGCTTCTGATTCATGTCAGAGATCCTGAAGCAATCCAGATAATGGATTCGAAATGACTTTGACCAGTTTAATGGGAATGAGTTTAATTGAAATATTTGGTTACAGAGCAACATAGAACAAGTACTGTGAGTCATCTCCATTCATTCCTTTGAAAGGAGAATTTCATATGTGGTCATTTAAACCTGTGTACCTTTACCACTCTGAGCTGCTAGCAAAACTAAAACAATTCAAAGGCAAGTCTCTCTAACACAAAGAATGGCAATTTCTCCACAGTGTCAAGGACATGCACCAATTTATTGCATCAAATTGCCATCCTGTGTATAGTTCAGGGAAAGAAAGAAATTGGTTAGCAGTGGCCAGATGACTGCAATATGACCTTTGATAAGTCAATTTACTTTAATGTTTTTTCCACTTGAAAGGTAATAAAGTGTTTTAGGATCATAGAAGTCTTAGACATAGTAAGAGCAATAGAGAATACCTAGTTTAGTGCTGTCATTTTGAGGATGAAGAACTGAGGCCAAGAGAGATAAAAGTTACTAGTTCACATACTTAGTTGGGAAAAAGTCAACCCAAGCAACTTGATTCCTTATTGTATGCTTTTCTTGCATACCTAGGCACCTTCTGTAGAATAGGAAGAATTTAATTCCATTCAACAAGTATTTATGAAATGTCATTTTGTGAGCACTGTGCTCAGTACCAGGAAAGATGAAAAGTCTAGATTAGATTTCTATACTAGAGTGTACATATATGTTGATTAAGGTGATCATTAATCCCTCAAAAGTTGCCTTTCCTTTTAGAAAAGCGTTATCTAAGAACCTGTGATAGCACACCCTCCTGTGTGTGTTGGGGTGCTTTCTGTTACACTAGATCACACTAGTTCTCCATGATGGGAGACTAATCAATCATTCCACAAAATGCTTTATGAACAAAGAATTTTATTCATCATAAACACATCTGATTGTTAATAGTTCTGGTTATGAATGACTGGCCCCAGGCCAAGGATGGAGTAGGCCTAATAAGAACTATCAAGAAATTTAAAGTCTCAAAAATTTAATCAAAGGTGTTTTAAGCCTAAAAGGAAGGAATTAGTGACAAAAGTTCCTGCCTTTATACATCAAACCAGATACTACAGAGTACCTACGATGTAAGAAGAATAAAGACACTTGATACTTTATAGATTCATAGGATACCAAGTCTAAAACATAATAATAAAAAAAAGAACCAAAATCTGTGACCTAAAATATCCATGAAGAAATATGTCGTGTACTTAATAAGGAGAGTGAACCAAAGAGATATAATTCATTATTTCAAAAAATAAAAAGGAAAAGTGGCCTGAAGTGTCCATAAAGAAATGCATGGTGTGCTTAATAAGCAGGGTGAACCAAAATTTCTTGTACAGAAAAGGCAAATTTGAATTTAGGAGTATCACTAGAAATTGACAAGATTACTTATGATTAGAATATAATACTGGGAGGACAGATCTTTTTCCCCCCAAAGGAACAATATAGGTAAAGTATTGGAAGTACAGTGTTTATTGAGAGTGAGGGAAAGAGAGAGAAAGAGGGAGAAAGAGGGAGAGGGAGTTTAACAGTAAGCACCCCAACACACACAGGGGAACTGCTATCACTGTTTCTTTGATCAGAGAAAGGCAACTTTTGAGGGTCAACAATCCACTTTAATCAAGTACAGATATCAGAGAAAACCAAAATTTCAGAGAAATCAAAATCAACAGACAGTGCTTCCAAACTGCCTGTCCATTAACATGCGTACATACATACATCTTTACCAGAGAGGGAACATCTGGGTTTTCAAAGCCAGGGAGCTGCTTAGTGGCTTCCCAGAGTCCTATCTGCCACACAAACCTTCTTCCAAAAACTAAGACCCCAAATAAAATCTTACCCTCAGAGTATCTGACTTTTCAGGGTCAGAGGGCATGACTCTCTGACCAAGTGCCTCAAGAAAAGAAACAAAAGTTACTTGGGACCCTCCTGCAAAACAACTCCCCTAATCAAGCTTCCTCCAATGGGCAGGCCCGTCAATGGGTGGGGAAGATCTTTAATAACATTCAAATAGAGTCGTTATACTTCTTGATTATACTAAAACAAAAACAGCATAAGATCCTACTTTATTTGCCCTGACAAGAAGATGGGGGGAAAGAGAGAGAGAGAGAGAGAGAGAGAGAGAGAGAGAGAGAGAGAGAGAGAGAGAGAGAGAGAGAGAGAGAGAGAGAGAGAGAAATTAGAGAAATTAGAAATTGTGGAAACAAGAGGCAATTGTGTTTAGGAGAGAATCAATAGAGACAAAATCAGAAATAATGAACATTGGAATAAGCTTCAGGTTATGAGAAAAGATGTAGAACATAGATAATGAGTTCAAGGAGACATCGCAAACCTATGAACGAAGTATAATATACTAATGGTGGGGCATATCATTTAATCAAAAATCTGCTAGAATCTTTCTCTGATCAAAGTAGAATAGCTAGTATTCATTGACTTTCCAAAATAATTTTATCCGTAAAACATTGAAAAAAAATCAACAAAGGGAACTTTTATTCTGAATCATTCTCACCTGTCAAGCAATAGTCCTTCTTAAGTGTCTACTATGTACCAGAAACTGTGTTAAGCTCTGGGGACACAAAGATACAGAACAAATGAAAGGTAAAATAAGTGAGGAAAGCTCCAGCGGTTGATAAGCTAAAAAGGCCCCCTGAAGAAGACAAAGAAAGAGACAAAGTTGAGAATGACAAAGAAGATGAAGAAATACTGTCTCAGTAGCAAACTGAAAAGTGATCTATAAGACCAATGATGAAACTTGTTGCCTACCTCCTGACAAAGAGATGATGGACACCAGTTGAACAATAAGACATATAGTTTCAGATGTAGCCTGTGTGGGAATTTGTCTGTTTGATTATGTATATGTTACAAATGTTGTGAGGTTTTTGTTTTATTGTTTTTTGTTTTTTCCCCTAGCTTCAGAAGGGAAGAATTGGAATAGGGATAGAGTTACCACAAAACATGAATTACCTACAAGCATAGGCTTAGACCACACATTCCAGATCCATTTACTTAACATTTCCAGAAGACCTATTCTGCATAAGGCTTCAAAGGATTCAGACATAAATAAAATTAGGTCACTTCTTAAGAAAAAGAGTAAAAATAATCAAATAAGTAGCATTTAAATAGCACTTTAAGGTTTGGAGAGCACTTTACATATGTGATCATTTCCTCAGAACAACCTTGAGACTATCAACCTCATAACCAGCCTTGGTGCTATTATTACTCCCATTTTACATATGAGGAAATTGAACATGAGAGAGGTTAGGTAACTTGCCCAGGATCATACAGCTATTAAGTGTCTGAGGCAGGTTTAAGAGCAGGGCACAATCTACTATATCACAAAGCTGTCTTAAACAAACGACATAAATGGGAAAGGAGTCCCTACTAGACAAGCCCTGGTACATATGCTTGACTAGATCTCTTTCATATCAAATTTTCAGGGAACAATCCTAGAAGAGATAGCCAACATAGTGGATTATCAAATAAGGATTTGAAAAGATCTCAATAGGCTACAACAGTGGACTGAGTCCAATGAGATCAAATGGAATATGGATAAATGAAAAATTTGAGGTTTAGGTTCAAAAAATAACTTCATAATCTGGGACAGAAGTAGTTAAGTGAGTATTTCCTCTGAAGAACATCTGGAGTTTTAGGGAACTACAAGCTCCATTTTAATCAGTGTTCTCAAAGAGGACCATGACATCAAGATGATGACATGATTTGCAGTTGACTTTGATTTAAGTGAGGGAGGACCAGCAAGGTCACCAACCTCACTTTCTTCTCCTGAGACATCTGGTTCCAGTGGCCTGATATTCATCACATTGACAAACTGGAGGGCATTTGAAGGAAGGGAACCAGGTTGTCATGATTTATGTGGCATGATGATTAGTTGAAGTATCTGGTAATACTTAGGCTGGAGAAAAGATTTGGAAGAGGTAGGAGGTGGGGCATGATTGTAGGGGAACATGGAAAAGGGATTAGTTATTCTACTTAGCCCCAGAGTACACATCAAATATTTTTGGAAGGGAGTTTTGAATTTGAAAGAGAATAAGTTAACCTCAAATAAGGGGAGGGTGATTTCTAATAATACAGCTATCTCAAAGTAGAATAAGCTATCCAACCAAAACTCCAGTCAAATACTCGCCTTTCCTTTTTTTTTTCATTTGAATAGAAAAATCACAGTTTTATGCTCACCCTTTAAACATTGTGGAAGAAAAGGAATAACTGTGAGTGATACTCTGAAAAGTCCTTGGAACTGTTGAGTGCCCTGTGACATTGTTTAAGCTTTCATCCAGACATGGTAATGGCATTTCCCATTTACAACCTAATAAATATGTTTGAATATCTTTTTTTGCATCTTCTAGTGATAATGGGGGCCAAGTAGAAAGAGACCAATCACACACTGCTTGACAGTAATGCACTTGCCCAGGAGAAATGATGTCCATAGTTGTCTCTCCGTTGACCGGGGCCTATATACAGGTACAGTCTCGACCCACCAAGTCTTCCTCTCTGTATCCACATCTGTATACAGGGCATTCTGCACACCTTTCTCGAAGTACATATATTATATACAACCTTCAGTTTTTATCTTTTTGCAATGTCCATAATATAAAAAGTATGGCTCCCACATAGGTCATTAAGTGAAACTCTCCTTGCTGAGGACATCATTAACAACTCTAGATTGCCTGTGGCTGTGGTGTGAGAGTTCATGGCCATAAATATCCGTCAGAAGGGATCAAGTTAATGATCTGGAATATCAGAATATCAGGTAAGCCAGGGAACAAGGAATAGACTCTGAAAAAGAGGAGGAAAACTCTGCACAAGCTGCCAATTTATTCCCATTAAAAGGAATGGCAGTAAGTACATTGTCATGAGAAAGAATACCTGAAGGATGGATAGCTTTGATGTTCAGTTTCAATTTCTTTTTCCTCTTATGGTTTAAGGCAGTTGTCTAAAACTTAGTATTCCTTGTGCATGGAGGGGAAAAAATGGAAGGGGATTAAGGAACTTGATATCTACAAAGAAGAAGGTGTTAAAGAGAACACTTGTGCCCAGCTCAGTGGAATGGACTTTACATGACCAGAGCTGTGGATTAGGAATCAGGAGGCCCTGACCTTCTAGCTCTGATTCCTTCTGGTTATGTGGCTTTGGGTCATTCAAACTTTTCAATGCCTGAGTTCATTCATCTATAACAACTGGGGTTAAAATTCCCTTTGGAGGCCACTGGAATCTCAGGAAGACAGACAAGGAAATATACATGAAAGTGCTTTTCACAAGCAATAAGCAAAATTCTGTTCTGGGTATGATACTGCTAGTGAATCAATTCAGCAGAGGCAGGTATTTTTCAGCTATTGAGCGTTACATTTTCTTTAACATTGATGGGAGTTTCCAATCCTTTTAATCCAAGTAGTAGGATTCTATTTTCTTTGGGGAAAGATAATGTCCTATTGTTTCATTTGTTCCATGATCAGTATATTTAGTATCTAGAGCAGGATTCATTCAATCATTCATTCAACAAAAGCTTACTGAGTGTTTTTATGTGCAAAGTCCCATGAGAGAGAGTTCTAATTTCATGAAAAGCAAATTTTACTCATATTTTATGTTGTAAATGAAATAACTGGCTCATCCTTTTTCTGGGGATGCTGTGTCAGGACAAGACTGAGTTAATCCTCCCCTAAAAGCAAGCTACCAAAACAAATGACATTTTTCCAAATTGGAATAAGGGGAAATACTCAACGTCATCTCCTGTGTGAATATACACAGTACATTTTGATTAATTTAGAATGCCTGCACAAGTATTGATGTGAAAATGGAAAAATATGCAAGAGCTGGCCAGAATGGAAGATGGGACCATCACAGGAAATTAAGAATGCATTTTTGACCTAAGGCTTTGCAAAAAATATCCCCCAGTTGTTTTTCCAATCTTATTTCAAATTACTTTACTTCCCTCACTGTCTCAATCAAACTGTTATAGCTGTAACGACATTTCATTTCCCACCTTTAAGCCTTTGCATGAGTGGTCCTCCCATGTCATACATGGAATGCACTCACACAACAGATACTAGATCAAGGGCTGGAGGGGACCTCAAAAGTCATGAAGGCCAACTGCCTTTTTTGACATATGAGAAAAGTAAAACTCAAAGAGTTTAAGTGACTTGAACAAGTGTACAAAGGTACTGACCATCACAGTTAGAATTTGAACCCTGGTTCTTTGATTCTAAAGTTAGAGATCTTTCCACTATACCACTATTCACTATTCCCCGTAAAACCCATAGCTTCCTTCAATGCATCATTCAGGCCCCATTTCTTATAGGAAGCCTTTCCTGTGTCGCGAGGTGCTAGTATGCTTTCTTCCTTTAAGTTATTTCTCATTATTTTGTGCAGACTTTCCATCCATTCCTCTGCGAAATGTTGTACCTCCCTCTATTAAAAAAATGTCTTGAAGGCAGGAAATTGATAAATAGATGGATAGATAGATAGATAGACAGATAGATTGTTGGGTTGTTTTTTTTTTTTTTTTGCTTTCTCCAGGACCTAGCCTTTACATGGTGAATAATAGGCACTTAATAAATGTTTCTTGTACTGAATTTCTCTTCCTAGGGGAAAATAAAAAAGGTGACATAATCTCTGATTATATGTAAATAATCCAGAAAAGTAGTCTTCCTAATTAACACGCATACAACCTCCAGTGGCAAGTGTAAGGCAAACCCAATTACCAAACATTGAAAACCAAACTGAATTCCAACTGCATTCATTTGTATTTTACTGAGAGAACAGTTCTGTTTAAAATGTGTTTAGTAATGTAGAGTTGAATGAAAAAGAATCTATTAAGAACATATAATTTCACAGAAAAGAAACTGGCTGCATTCCAAGCTTGGCAAAAAGTCTAAAACTAAGTTTTGATATCAGAGGCCTTTCAGACAATTTAGAGAACCCAGAGTACTTCTCTCCTGAGAAATCTCCCCTTCCCCTTAATTATTAAAGTCAACCATATTACATTGGCTTTGATGACTAATCTTTGTTTGCATCATGATAGGTATGCTTGTGAGAACTTGTTTACTCCCTGTATCTTCTATCCTACTTTCCTTTCTATATATTCTATTGGCTAAGCTCTAAACAGTATTTGATCAACCACTTTGACATGAGGTCACAGATCTGGAAAGGCTCTAAGAAGTCATCCAGTCTAACCATCTCATTTTGTATATGAGGAAACTAACGATGGGAGAGGTTCAGGGATTTGTATAAAATCACAGGGGTTACAAAGAACATGGCCAAGTTTCAAACTCAGGCCTTAAGATTCTAAATTCTTCACTCTGTTGTACCCCACAGAACCCCAATCTCAGGCTATATTTAAAAACAATAGGATGCCACACCTACCTCTTTAGGAAAAAAAATGGTCTTCTTAAATCATTTGGGAGTTCCATGTTCTGTGACTTTTTAATCTGTTGGCTTTCTCACACAATTTAGGTAAAATGAGTCCATATTTTTCCCCACTACAATTTCTGCCTCATTTCTCTGTCAAAGAGCACAGAAGAGTATTAAATGTTGGAAATGCAGTCCTGTCTGGTCCCCTTCAACTAGATAGTTTTCTTTTCCTCTAAGGGGAATCTGTCACCTGCTGGAGGTGCCGAATTACTTTTCAAGGTCGTTGCTGACACACAAACAAAGATGCATTTATAATAATAGCACACATTTATAGAGAGCGTCAAGGTTTACTTCCCTTAAAATAACCCTGAGATAAGAATTGTTGCAATTGTTCAATCATGTCTGGCTCATTGTGATCCCACTTGGGGTTTTCTTGGCAAAGAAATAGTTTGTCATTCCCTTCTCCAGTTCATTTTACAGATGAAGAAAGTGAGGCAAATAGACATAAGTGACTTACCCAGACAGGGTCACCCAACTAGTAAGCATATAAGTTCAGATTTGAACTCAGGTCTCAGGTCTCCCTATCTACAGGCCCAGAACTCTACCCACTGTGCCTTAGCTGGTCTATAAGGTAAATATTACAAGGACTAGTATCCTCATTTTACAGATGAGGTAATGGGATCTCAGAGAGGTCAAGTACTTTTGTCAGAATCCCAGAGCCAATAAGATATGAAGGACAGCACTCATCCAGATTTTCTGATGCAACTTTTACTCCTGGTAGCATAGCACTGCCTCCAGGTAACATAGGAGACATAGCATTGGACTCAATTAAGAAGATCTGAAAACAAATCCTGACTCAGATAATATTAGCTGTATGACCCTTCACAAGTCACAAGAGAATAGTAACATCTACCTCACAGGGTAGTTGTGGAAATCAAATATGATAACAAATATAAAATACACTGCAAACTTTAAAGTGCCTCATGAATAGTTACTGCCATGATGAGGGGGAGGAGGGGGAGAAGGATGTTCATAATATCTACCTGCACATGAGTATCCAATGCTGCCTTATGAGGATTTACATTCTAATTACTATTTAATCTAGTGGAAAGAACCCAGGATTTAGAATCAGAGAAACTGGATTAAAATTCTTGACTTGCTCTATTGTCCTTGTGAGTTAGCATAAGCAAGTCATTTAACTCAAAAGAGCTAAAGAATGTAAAATGTGTTACAACTCTAAAAGCACTTCCATATATATATGTATGTATACATGAGCATATGTATATATGAATGTATATAGTATATGTGTGTATGTATATATTTGTGTGTATATAGTATATGTGTGTGTACATATGGTGTATATTTGTGTATATATATGGTGTATGTATATATGTGGGTATATATATATATATATATATGCATGTGTGGGTGTGGAGATATATGTCTATATATATATATATATATATATATATATATATATATATGGGTGTGAGTGTGGGTATGTATATGTTTGCAGGTATATATACAATATATGTATATACTATCATTAATCTATCTGGTGTCCATTTTCCTCATCTGTTAAATGAGGATTATTGGATTACAGGACAACAAATAAAAAGTTGAAAAGAACTTCAGCTGTCATCTAGTTCAATCCTCTTGCTATAGATGGAGAATACTGAAGTCCAAAGACAAGAAGTGGCTTTGCCAGCAAGGATTAAGATAATTTCTAATCCCCTTTCTACTTCTAAATCCTCTCATCCTCCTACCTTGTCACTAGAATAACTCCTGACTAAGTTTGTAGTTAGAGTTTAAATTCCACTCCCTCATAGCAAAACCTTCCCAAGGGAAGTGATCTATCTGTTCCTGCCCACTGCTCCCAGAAATTCCTCTGACAGGGCTGCTATGGTTTCTCCATGCAAGCAGTCCTAAGCTTTTGGGGCAGTATACAAATGCCTGAAATAAAGCCAAACCACAGAACATGAACATAAATGCCAGTAGGGAAAAGGTTGATGGGCTTCAGTCCAGAGGCTACCGCAAAATGAACTTGGGCTTGTTCTGGAACACTCACAATCTGGAAGGTGCACAATGGTGTAACACAATGACAGCTTTTATTTTTCATATAATTCTCTGGCCAAACAGCTCTCTTAAGCTGGGCAAGGGCAGATGACAGATGTTGCAGATCAATCGTAGGAAAGAGACAACAGGAGTGCCTCGGATCATTACGGGACATGAATCTTTAAAAGCAATTATAGGTGGCAACAACAGAGATGTCAATATGGTCCCACATTCACAACAAGCGAAGAAACAACTTCCAAAGAGATTTCCCTTGTGTGGATGTGTGCTGCTGTCAGGGGGAAGGCCATTTGATGTGAAACATTACTGAGTATGTTAAAAAGAGGGGCCAGGAGCCAGGCACCTCCCCAATCTATGGAGCATATGTGTAGACATTAGGATGAAAATCAAAGACCATGCTTCATGAAGCTGAATGGGAATTCAGGGTTCTCAGAGGTACGGTGCTCTGTTTTTGCAAAATTTTAGTTTCACTAGCATTAATCAACTACTTATAAATATTTAGCATCAGAAGGGATTTTCCTCATTTTTAATGGAAGATTTAGAAGCTGATGTGAATTTTTTTAGAAGGTTATGGCTCCTTCTAGATCTATGACTAGAGAAGACTGACAAGGGCTTCTCCTTATGTTATCAAATTCAGAGGATCACTGAAAGAGACTGCAATCCCTCTCCAGTATAGAAACAACTGAGCTTATCATGTTTCTTCCCAGTCATATACAAACTACAACACCTGGATTCAGGTCATTTCCAAATGCCCCTTCCCCAGGATCCTGTTCTCTGATTGTTCAATGACATGTTCTGACTGGTGAGCTCTTGCCTTATCTTGAGTGCTCCATCTTTCCTCCTGGACATGTCCAAGCTATGCCTTTCCAGGTATACTCCTCCCTCCCTGCTTTTTAGTTTCCTGTTTATGAGCTGTCTTTCCACATTAAGGTCCTTGACAACAGAGACTGCTTTGCTTGCTTGTATTTATTTTCTCAGTACTCAACACAATGCTTGACACATAAGGAGAGAAAAATGAAGGACAAGAATAAATCTGTGTTGTGTTTATCCTTAGGTTCACAAAGATTGGCGTGTGGACCTGGGGCATGATAGTTTTATACAGTCCCTGGTAACCATCGTCAGAAGACATTGGATGGTGAGGATGGGGGAAAAGAAGAGAAGAAAATCTCAGGCCCTGGACCGGTGAGGTGTTGCTGCCTGACAATCCTAGTGATTATTACTTATCTACCCAAAGGATATTTTCCTCATTCCTTCAATGAATTCAGTGCATAGCTCACAGTCTCCTCTCTAACTCCTTCCCTTTACTAAGATTAGAGTTGCCACTCTAGTAGGAGTACAGTGATACTCACTTAAATAATCTGACTTCCTACATCCCTGGGCTTTTTAATTTTTAAGACTTACTTCTTCACTTCCCCTCAGCTATTTTACAGAAGAGAACAACACACTTGAATACCCACTGCTTTGGAACTGGGACTATAGAGCAGAAGAAATCAATGAGTAAATTTCCCCAGCTGAGGCAATGTCTAAACCCAGGGGAGAGATTTTTTTTTTCTCTTTTCCTTCAATGAAAGGCTTTTATACTGTTGCAGTGAACTCAAAGTAAAATCCACTTTTGTTTTTCTTTTCCTTAGAAAAAAGTCATTGAAAGAACTCATTCTGATTGCCTGTCTTTTATTTGGTTTTTTTGGGGGGTGGAAGGTTGAAATTTTTTAGGTTTAGAAATAAAAAAGCAATATAAACAATACATGGGCTAGTCCCATATCATGGTCAGTTAATAAATGGATCAAAGGAAAAAGAGAGGAAGATGAGGAAGGGAATATTGTGAGCAAGTTGAAAATAACTAAAGAGAGCCACAGAAGAAAAGGAGGATAAATACCTGGTGAGAGAGAGAGAGAAAAGAATGAAAGAAGAAAGATGTGAGAAAGTAATGGGGGAAGAAGAGGAAATCCAGAAGTTTGAGAGAGCCTAAGTTTCATGCTCACATATTCTGTTCACCTTTATATATTCTGCTCAGAATGGGGGAAAAAACCTAATAATTAAAACTTGTCTAAAAGTAGAATTGGTTTCATTAGGAAGTAATAGGTTCACCACTACTTGGAGGTGTTTAAGCAAAAGTCGGAGGTCTTGTTGTCCTTATGCTGTTGGGAAAGTATACTTTTGCAGTCTGAGTTGAATGAGAGGTTTGCTGAAATATTTTCTAACTTTAAAATTCTATAACTGTCCAGAAGAGTATAAGGCAAGGATACTAGTGGTCCCAAGAATTCCAGGATTAGAATGGATGAGACTCATGCTTTCAGTTAGCTACATCACTTTAGCTCTCCAGGCCTCAGCTTCCCCATTTCTAAAAACAAGGATATAGAGAAGATAATCTCTAAGGTTTCATGCTGGTCCTAATACTGATTGAACCTATGATTACCACATGTAACCAAGAATAGAAATGATTTCAGCAACTTGAACTTACAGAAGAAATATCCCTCAGATCACAAAATCTTTACTGAAACTAATTTTTTCAAAGGTAGCAGGCAAAGCAATCACTCATTTGGATGGATTATGTAACCCTCCAATGGGGGCCATTTCCATTCATTTTTGATCGCTGTCTTGCCACTGGACCCAGATGGCTCTGGAGGAGAGAGTGAAGCTGGTAACTTTGCACAGACCTTCCTCATTTAGATCCAATTCACTTTCAAGTCATGGCATCACCTTCCTGATATCATGGTCCTCTTTGAGAATGAAGGACAAATAAAAACAATCCATCCAAAACCAGAAAAAAAGTCACACAACTACAAAATAAAAAATTAAAAGGGACCTCACACATCTATCTAGTGTCATCATTATTTAAAGAGCCCTGTCTAAAATCGATGAAAAATCATCTCACCTTTGCATGAGGACCTCCAGAGAGGAAAAAGTCTCCAAAAGAATCTCTTCCTACATTCAGGTAACCCATTCATTGGATCACAGATTTATAGCTAGAAGACACTTTATCTATCTATCTATCTATCTATCTATCTATCTATCTATCTATCTATCTAGACATAGCTATCTATCTATATATAGATATATACACACACACATATATATATATATATACACTTTATATACATATATATGTATACGTATGTATGTATCTTATTTACAGGTGAGAAAACTGAGGCCCAGGGAAATTCAATAATAGAGACTTTTGGTTGGTATGTGCACTTTTCCTAGTATCCTTTAGGCCAAGACAGCAAACAAACAACACTGGAAACAAACTTGAGAGTCTTGAGTTTTGTGGGCTAAGTCCACATCTGACAGGCTTTGGGGAAGAAAGGAGAATGTAGTTGGGGAGTCGAACTAACTATGGCAACAGAGAAAAAGCAAAGGTATTGAAGTGGAGTCTATTATTCATTCATTCATTCATTCATTCATTCATTCATTCATTCACCTTTTAGATGAAGAAAGAGCAAATCTGAAAGAGAAAGAGAAAGAAACATTTTCTGCAAGAGTCCAAGGATTAACAGAACTTCTGAGTGATGAAATGAATATTTATATTTCTGGAAACATCTCTGATCCTAACTCAAATTCTGTGCTTTGCCAGGTCTTTTTCCCTACTAGTTCATGAGCTCTCAGGGGCTAGAGAAGAGCTTGATTATACGAGTGCCTTGAATGAGTCACTTAGAGCAAAATTTCCAATATCTCTCTCAAGTGAATTAACTACTTTTAAAAAAATGTTCTGAGAATATAAGTAACGCATTGTCTCAGCTATTTACCTGTTGCAATTATTAGTGATAGTATTCATCGAATAAAATTTTTGACCAAGAATTATTTATTTACCACAGAATTTTGTTAGTGCCCTAAATATTGAGATGACTGTCCAGGACTGGTTTGAAAATCCTAGTATGGTGGAAAGAGCACACTCTGGAGTTAGAGGACATTTACTGAAATATGACCTTTGATGCTCATAACCTAGATGACCTCATCTTAGGTGACTTAACTTCCTTAAACCTCAGTTTCCTCAACTGGAGGGCTAGATTAGATGACCTTTGAATTCCTTTCTACTTCTGAATTTATGATCCCCTACAAATGTTCAGATAAGAAACAAAGACTCAGAGACATAAAATGATTTATCCAAGTTTATCCAAACTATAAGTGGTAAAGCCAAGCTGAGGTATCTTGATTTCCAGAAAAAATAAAAACAAAAGCAAACCTATAATCCCTTAAGGAAGAAAATATATTAATATTTAACATTTAACTAGCATTTATATAATACTTTTAAGTTTTGGGAAGCCTTTTCCCTGTTATCTCCCTTGATCTGAAGTAGATGCTTTCATGGTACATATTTTACAGATTAGAACACCAAGACCTAAATGATTTGCCCAGGGTCACATAGCAAATAAACATCTGAAGTAAGAATTCAAACTTTAAGAAGGAAGACTCCAAGTCCAACACTCCAACCACTGAACTACCTGGATGCCTAAAGTATCAGATGAGCATATAGGCAAGAGGGGAAAAAAAAACAGGGTTGAAGACAAATGGGAGAATAAGACAGAAGCAAGAGCAGGCAGACAAATGAAAAGCCAAATGGGATTATCAACATAATCAACTTTCAGTGGCAAGGGCCATATCTATGCAAATGGGAGACTAAGCTTGGAGAAAAAGAGCCCAGCCTGAGTGGTAGCATTAGCCTCTCCACAGGACTGTTCACAAGGCAAAAAAAAGAAACTTATTTTTCCTAGGGAATGGATGAAATGTTTGGCTTATTCCTGATTGCGATTTTGCCCCCATTGCTCTACCTATTATTAGGTTTCTGAGAAAATCAGATTGATTTGCAGTGGCTATAATCATATGAATTATAGGTTTCATTTAGAATCATCTCACCTCTCCCAGTGGGGAGTATCTCTCTATCATTTCCAGCAACCAAAATAACACTTTTCCAGTTTGAATGAGAAATCACGGATATTCAAACTGCCTAAGAGATCCCTGTCATTTCTGCTCTGACTCTACCCCAGGCCCAGAAACTTGTTGTAATGAAACTCTTAACAGTGATGTTCTGATTCGGTTTGTGCAAGAACCCTCACATGCAGAGTCATGGAAGCCTGTTATAATGCGCATTCTGACTATTATCAAACAGTTACACCTGTGCTTCTCTACCCCATTAATCTTCATGAAATCCTTAACTTGCTGAATACTATCTACACCTGAAAAGTCCATAGGGATACCTGTAAACATGTCCCAACTCCCAGAATTTGGACAACTCTGACTGAGCCCAGATGCTAAGATTCTCTAGGACAAAGTTGGAGAACATTTTAGAATCTGGCAGGAAAGTCCCTTCCATATGGAAAAGTCAGAAACAATTAAAGAGTGAGCAAGGGAAACACATTGCTCGAGGTTTAATAGTATAATGTAATAGTATCGCGAATTTATTTTTTAATTTTGTGGACATCCTTAAGGCATGAAATCATATCCCTTCTATGGATAGCATAATTAAATCTTTAAAGTTGAAATAGACAGGCCTACTTAACATGGAAACAGACTCTAAGGGAAGCATCTTAGGTGTAAGAAAGGGCAAACATAGAAAATTTTGCTGGAAAAATTTGCTAGAAATTTCCAATAAATAGCTTTCTTGGAAGGGGGTAAATCTTAGTTGTGCAAATAGCTGATATCTCTCTCTCAGCTACCTTTGGACATAAGATGAACGGAGAAATTGGTGGGTATGGCAGGGGAAAAGATACTGATCAAACAGAATACCAGAATAATCAGTATTCTAATTAGGTATGAACCATTAAACCGAGTGCTGGGAATGTTTTAATCAACAGACATTTACTAAGCACTATCCACTTGGCACTGTGTTAAACACTACAACTACAAAGAAAAGCAAAAACAAAACAAAGCAAAACAAAACCAAAAAACAAAGGGACCTTGCTTTCAAAGAGTTTACATTCTAATGGGAGATTTTACACATACACATATACACACATAAATGTATATGTATATATTCCCAGCACCTATATATATATATATATACATACACACACATTTTCTTTTTGCTTGGTCATTTTCAGTTCTGTCTGAATCTTCCTGACCCTATTTGGGGCTTTCTTGACAAAGATACTGGAATAGTTAGCCATTTCTTTCTCAAGTTTATTTTACAGATGAGAAAACTGAGGAAAACAGGGTTAAGTGACTTGCCCAGGATCACCCAACTAGTAAGTGTCTAAGGCTAGATGTGAACTCAATAAGATGAGTCCTCCTCACTCTAGACCAGGAACACTATCCACTGCACCCTCTAGCGCTTATATATATATATATATATATATATATATATATATATATATATATATATATATATATATATATATATATATATATATATATATATATATATATATATACACATACACAAATATATATATATATGTATACATACATATATATATATACACACATATACACACACACATATATATATATATATACACATATATACATATATATATACACATACATATATATATATCTGTGTATTCATACATATCTGCCTACCCATATACTCACTTTATAATATGTCCAACTTTTCTCCCCATCTCTCCCCTACCCCCACCCCCTAATACCTTGCATTCTGATTACCCCATCCCTCAATGTGCCCTCCCTTCTATCACACCCCACCCTTCCCTTATCCCCATCTTCTCTCTTTTCTTGTAGGGCAAGATAAATTTCTATACCCCATTACCTGCGTTTCTTATTTCCCAGTTATGTGCAAAAATAGTTCTCAACATTCGTTTCTAACACTTTGAATTCCACCTTCTTTCCTTCCCTCCCTCCCTACCATTGAGAAGTCAAGCAATTCAATGCAGGCTATATATGTGTCATTTTGCAAAAGACTTTCATAATAATCATGTTGTGTGATACTAACTATATTACCCTCTATTCTACTCTACTGCCCCTTATTTTTTAATTTCCTTATTTGACCTTGTCCCATTCCAAAAGTGTTTATTTCTAGTTACTCCCTTCTCCCATTTGCCCTCCCTTCTATCATTCCCCTCACTCTACTTATCACCTCCTCTGCTACTGTCCTGTAGTATAAGATAAATTTTCATACCAAATTTAGTGAGCATGTTATTCCCCTCCTTAAGCCATATGTGGAGAGAGTAGCTTCACTTTTCCCCTCTCCCCTTCTCCCTTTTCTCTTCCATTGAACAAGAGTTTTCTTTATCTCTTTTATGAGTTACAGCCTGCCCCATTCCATTTCTCCCTTTCTCCTCCCAGTATTTTCCTCTCTCACCCCCTAATTTTTATTTTATATATATTTTTTGTGTGTGGATATCATCTCTTCTGATTCAGCACAGCGTGTACTCTGTGTGTGTGTGTGTGTGTGTGTGTGTGTGTGTGTGTGTGTGTGTACAATCCCTCCACATACCAAAATCCTGAGAAGAGTCTCAAGAGTTATAAATATTTTCTTTCCATGTAGGAATGTAAACAGTTCAGCTTTAGAAAGTATTTTATGATTTATCTTTCCTGTTTGCCTTTTCAAACTTCTCTTGATTCTTGTGTTTCAAAGTCAAATTTTCTATATACAGTTCTAGTTTTTTCCAACAGGAATGCTTGAAAGTCCTCTATATCATTGAATGACCATTTATTCCCTTGAAGTATTATATTCAGTTTTGCTGGGTAGGTGATTCTTGGTTTTAATCTCAGTTCCTTTGACTTCTGGAATATCTGATTCCAACCCTTTGATACTTTAATGTTGAAGCTGCCAGATCCTGTGTTATCCTGATTGTATTTCCACAATACTCTAATTGTTTCTTTCTAGCTACTTGAAGTATTTTCTCCTTGATCTTGGAACTCTGAAATTTGGCCACAATATTCCTAGGACTTTCCATTTTGGGGTGTCTTTCAGGAAGTGATCAGTGGATTCTTTCAATAATTATTTTGCCCTCTGGTTCTAGAACATCAGGACAGTTTTCCTCAATAATTTCATGGAAAATAATGTCTAGGCTCTTTTGTTTTTGATCATGGCTTTCAGGTAGTCCCATAATTTTTAAATTGTTTCTCCTGGATCTATTTTCCAGGTCAGTTGTTTTTCCAATGAGATGTCTCATATTATCTTCTATTTTTTCAAACTTTTGGTTTTGTTTTCTAACTGCTTGGTTTATCTCATAGTCATTCATTTCCCTGAACTCAATTCTCTCTTTCAGAGAACTATTTTGTTTAGTGAACTTTTGAAACTTCTCCTCCATTTGGCTAATTCTGCTTTCTAATGCCTCCTTCTCCTCACTGGCTTTTTGGACCTCTTTTTCCAATTGAGTTAGCCTCTTTTTAAAGGTATTATTTTCCTCAGCATTTTTTTGGTTTTCCTTTAGCAAGCTGCTAACTTGCTTTTCAAGCTCTTCTATTGCCTTAGTGTAGTTTAAGTTCACTTTGGAGGCCATGGAGGCAGGAGTCTTAACTTCCTGTGACAGCAAGCCTTGTTCTTCCTCATTTGAAAGGATGGGAGGAGACACCTGTTCATCAAGAAAGTAAACTTCTATGGTCTTATTTTTTTTCCCTTTTTTGGGCGTTTACCCAGCCAGTTATACTTGACTTCTGAACCCTTTGTCAAGAGATTAGACTCAGCTGCTTGGCTCCCCTGGGCTTTGAGTGGGGGCGGAGCCATCACTCAGAGCTAGGGTTTAGATCAGCTGCTCCCTACCACCAGAGGCTTTAAACTGAGCTGCCTGAACAATGGATCCAGGTTGCTTTCTGACCTCTGTAGCTACCTACAGTCTGCTGCCATGGCTTCTGCTGTAGCCTGGGGCTATTGCTGGAGAAACCCTGTTCCTTCTAACCCAGCTTGGAAAGCCCTCCCCAACTGACCTTTGGAGCTTTCTATGTCTCTTGTGGGTTGAGGTATCTTCAACTTTCCCTGCTAAGAACTCTTTCCAGAGTTCTGTTTGGGTCCTGTTCCTCCCAGTGTCATGTGGCCAGGGCTGTGCTCCACTCCACTCAGTGTCCCCTGAGATAGACCTTTCCTGTTGACCTTCTGGGTTACTTTTGGCTGGAAACTTCTTTTGCTCTGTTGTTCTGTGGCTTCTGCTGCTCTAGACTTTGTCAAGAGTCCTTTTTACAGGTATTTTGTGGGCTTGGGGGAAGCACTAGAGTATATGCATCTTTCTACTCCACCATCTTGTAGAATGTAAGTTTTTGAAGAACAGAGACTATCTTGAAACATCAATGAAACACTCTATGAAAGACATTATTGGTCATTTGTCCCTTGTCTGAGATTCATCCATAGTTCAAAATGACTGTCAGTGGGGCCCTATTATGAAGTTTGACAACAGAAATAAATGCATGACATGTGTAATCTATATTAAACATGGTGCTGACTGAAATGGAAGATTCAACTGAGAACTTTTAGACATTGTTTGAGTGCAGATAAAGAAATAACTTCATGGGTATAGTTTCAAACAATATGAATCTCTTCTGGACTTTTACAAAATTCCAGAATGATACAGCACACCAATGACCGACCTTCCTAACAACTGAGGAAATGTTCTTCAATCAACCTCAGATAGCTTATTATAGAGTCACAAGACCTGGGTTCAAATTCCCAGTCTTTTATTTACTTCCCATGCGACTTTGGACAAGTTACTTCTCTTGTCCTCAGTCTCTTCATCTGTAAAATGAGTAAGTTGAATTATATTACTTCTGAGGTGCCCTTCAGCCTGAAATCTACACCTTGAGTCTCTTGTTAATTTTTCAGAGATGTAGTTATAGGTGACCACTCTCCAACAAGATCCTACATTACTGCCTACCTTATACCTAACCACAATCAGCTCCCTACACAGCTGAAGAAAATAGCATTTGCTGCAGTGCAAATGATCAGCCCTTTGGCTTCTAGCACCTACAACTGTGTGTCATAAATAATTCCAACAATTCTAAACATCAAGAATTTAATGAATTATGAGCTTTTCATCAGGAGACTTGGAGGATCAATAGAAGCAGAGGGTGTCCAGATAAGCACATTCTGTAATTACTGCTCAGGACTGCATAAATCAATTTAACACCACTCTTCAGAAAAGTTTTTCAAAATGTATTTTTCCCCCAGATTTATTAGAGTAATGATGTGTTGGTGCATGGTTCCGTCCCATCTACTTTTTAATATAACCTTTTAAGGAAATTTAATTTCTACTTCAAAAGGAGTTACATAAAACATCAATTCTCTGTAACTGGATATGACACATTTATGTTGTATTTTTTTCCCAGAGGGGACAAATCAATCATTCAGTTACTCCTCAATTCATCTTATTCTTGTGTTGAGCTAGCTACTTGAAATGATCAGGCTACTTTGGCAATCAGTTAATAAATGGGAATTTAAATATTCTTTTCTTGCAATTGAATAGTCCAGGTAATGAGGCTGAAATCAACTGTATGATGCATGTCCTGCTGGACTCTTCTTTCAAATGTAATAAACCTCAGCTTTTGCATAATAATTAAAAAGCCACACTCACTGAGAACCTAATCAGTCTAGCAAAACGTCAATAATTTTACATTTTAATGCACAATCCTAACAACTTTGAAAATAATTCATTTGGGCTGTTATTTTATGTAATTTGGAAAATGAGAATTAATACGGGGCACCAAAGATAATTCTTCCACTTAGTTAAAAAGGAGATGAGTCATAGTTCTTTTGAATCTTGGTTTTATATAGAGTGCCATCATTTTGTACAATTGCTCAGAGAGCTAAGCCAGTTTATCCCCTGATGGCTCCAGGATTGACCTAAGCACAGTGAGCAATAACTGGAAGCATCCAGGACACTCACTACTTTTTGGCATGTCATTTGGAGACCCAGAGCATAGGAGCCCTATCTTTTCAAAGCCATTGTAAGTGATATTCATGTGTTTTAGGCAAATGTGAGTACTAATATAGAACAAGGAAGAATAATAGTTTTTGAACATCACAGAAGAAAGATATGGAAGGGGAGAAAGAGAATAAGTATTTATTAAACACCTGCTATATGCCAGGCACTGTGCTAAACTACTATGCTAAACCACTTTATAAGTTATCTCATTTGATCTTCACAACAACCCTGGGAGGTGGGTCCTATTATTATCCCCATTTTATAGCTGAGGAAATTGAGGCAGACAGTGGTTGAGTGACTTGCCCCAAGTCAAACAGCTAGTAAGTATCTGAGGCTAGATCTGAACTCACCTCTACCTTTCTCCATCCTAGTGCTCTACTACCTACCAACTGCAGGATAGAGATTAAAGAGGACTTCTTAAAAATAAGATTGTTAGAAAAGGGTAGCATGACATTACTTTCCTTTCTTGGTGACTTTGCACAAGCTATCTGTCCCCTATGCCTGGTATGTATGACCTAGTTAATTCCACCAAACAGAAATTCATATCTTCCTACAAAGCTCAAATTCAGCACCACCTCCTATGTGAGACCTGAAATGATCACTCCAGTTATTCCTTCCCTAAAAAAGGATTTTTTATTTACTTTCTATGTGTTGTATCTAGTTTCATGTTTTTATGTCGTTTCCCACAGTAGAAAGCAATTTCTTTAAAAGCAGGGACAATTTCCCTTTCTTCTCATATTCATATAGTCTAGCAAAGTACCTGGAATATAAGAGGACCTCAATAAATACTGATTACTTGATTGGTGAATCTCTAAGGTCATGGACATCAGAGATGTAGAAAAACATTCCTGAGGGGGAGAACATACAAACCCTTTCTTCTCAGGCTGTAACCTGAGGATATGGTTCTAAGATCTTAGCTCTATGATAGGAAAGAATCCAGAGACCATCTAATACAGCCCTACCACCCCCTCCCCCATCCTCATTTTACAGATGAAGGAACTGAGGCTTATGGAGTTTTAAAGCAACTTTCCCAAGGTCTCGTAAGTAGTAAGCGTCGCACGTGAGATACAAGCCCAGATTCTCTCATTCTAAGCTAAGAGTTCTTTTCACTTTTCTATATTGCACTTCCAGGAAAGATCCAAGTGGATACAACCTTTCTACCCCCAGTTCAAAAGGAAGTTAGGGTATGTGGAAGAAATCATAAGTTTGTAATCATGCACCCAGACATTTTCAGTCAATCAATAAGACCAATGAACAGCACTATTAGAATTTGTTTTCTAATTAGGCAAAGACATTTAAAAAATTAGAAGTTTCAAAGCAATTCCCCCAAAACAAAGGCGATACAGTTTCTTGATCTTCCTCTAAACCCACATGCCACTCCACAAATTAACATTCTCTGTGTGTGTATGTATGTTTGTAAATTGCCTCTATATCTGAGGAATGATCCACATAGGAAATCTCATTTACTTGATTATCAAGTTAACAGATTCTTTTCTTTTTTTTTTCAATTCCTCTTCAGTATAACCCAACACTTTACCTCCTAGGTCCATGAAAAAAGGATTAAGAAAAAGCTACTTATCCCTTTAAAAAAATGAATATCTCTAAGAAAATTAGGATTTTTCAGGGAGAATAGACCATTAGAAGACAAGGATTATGGGGTTAAGGTTTGGCTTATTATTACTAATAATCAAGTCATATAGTTTTTTTCCAGTAGAAAAACATTTTCTCTTTCTCTTACCCTCATTTAAGAAAAAAAAGAAAACCTCTACAACAAATACTTTAATAAAAAAAAAAAATCCCATGTTGTCTGTGTCTAAAAATATGTTTCATTTTGCCCTGTTTGCATGTTCCCATTACCTTCCTTATAGTATATATTTTAGATTTCATTATAATTATCATTAACAACAATTTACATGAAATTGTAGTTAAAATTTTGAGGCAGCTAGGTGAGACAGTGGATTGAATGCTAGACTTGGGCACAGAAATATCTGTATTCAAACCCTGCTTCAGGCTCACTTACTATTTTTAATTCTAGGCAAGCCACTTAAACTTTCTCAGCCTCAATTTCCTCATTTGTAAAATAGGAATAAAAATACTACCTAGCTCCCATAGTTATTGTGAGGATTGAATGAAATAATAATTGTAAAGTACTTTCTGAATTTTAAAGTTCTAAGTGCTGGATATCATTGTGTGTGTGTGTGTGTGTATGTTTGTGTACATGCACACCCATATATATACAGTGTATATATACAATATACAGAAGCATTGGTTCATTTGATTCCCATAAGAGCACTTTGAAGATGAGCAGGGTGGGTATCCTCCATCCTGAGGAGAAGTGATCCCTGCTTTGGCAAGTGATGAAGTAGCTTCTGGGATGGAATGTTTTGTCAAGAACACATAGTAAAGGATGAAGCTGGGACTCAAATCCAGTTCTAATGGCTCCAAATCCAGGATTATAAACCCCCACATTCTCTGCCTGACCACCCCCTCACTCCCTGACCTCCAAACTAGCAGCCACTATCCAGAATCATTTCTTTGTTTGCTAAAGCCTTAGCCCAGTCCTCACTGAGCCAAGAAATGCCCTTCAAAATTTCAAAAAGTCACTAAGCCCAAGTGTGATTCTCTAAATAAAGTAGAGATCAGCATGTAAACCATCAACAAAATCACCAAGCATTTATAGGCACCTACTGCATGCCAAAGCATTGTGCAGTCATTACTTCACCTGACTGTCCCTTTTGTCCCCCTATTAATTCTGCTTCTGCCTTTCCAGACTTTGCCACCACATCTCAGCAGTTGTCACATCCTGGATCTTGCCTCAGTGCCTGGGACCGCAACAAACATCCATCAACCCCTGCAACCTTGTCACCTTGGAACACCTCTCTGCCATGACAACACCTATCTCCCGCTGTTGAGTTTCTCCTGGGGTCTCCATTCTGAGGAAGATCTCAGATGAGCAAATCTTCATTCCCCTTTAAGCTCTGCTTCTGATTTTCTGAATTTCTACACCATTCCCCAAAGTGGGGATTGGACTCTCCCACATCCTTTTCAAGTTCCTTTTGAGAACTGTCTTCTATCACAATAAAAATAAATTCTTTCAAGGGAATTATCTTTTTTGTTTGGGTTTGTTTTTATACCCCCACAACTTAGCACAGTCTCTGGCAAGTAGAAAGCTTGAATAAATGCTTGTTACTTCTTTGCTAGTTTGCATGTCTAGTCTCTCTAAGAGTGATTGAAACCCTGGATCACCAACAAGACTTCCATTTGGTAAAACACAGCCAGCCAGCTCCAGAACAGCAGTGGCAGATTTGATTGAGACTAGAACTAGAGTTGCTGGTCGTTTCAGATCATGAAACACTCACAAAATTAAAAACTTGTCTAGAAAAATACTTCAGAGGAAAGAATAAAAACTGTAGCCTTCCCTTTTACCTCTAGGATTGAAAAACTGTGTTTTCTCTTCTCTAGCCTGGGCCTTTCTGCTAACAGTGTAGTTATTTCAGGGTGACTTTTCTGCAGACATTACAAGAGTAACTAATCCTACCAAAGGGAAGATTTGTGTTAAACCTTTTCATTAAATCAAGCTTTCCTCTCTGCAACATCCCTCACAGCTACAGTAAACAATTTTCCAAAGGAAACGACAAAAAGTAGGAGAGAGAAAAAAGAAGGTCTTGGTTGATACTTCTGTGCATTGATCTATCCTTGCATGGCTGCTTTTGATTATGAACATTATTTTAAAGCCTCCAGAGTAGTCAGGATGCCACCAGTGTCTAGAGGATGCCATCCAAAGCCTTGCTGGCCCTGTCAATTAAGTCCATTACAAACAAATGGGGTAGGGAATGACTGTTGAGAGGGTAGCTAACATTGAACTTCCCACGTCATGAATTATCAGGCCATTTGAGCATCAGTATCAGAAACAATGCTTGCCTCACTGTTGGAGCAAAACATAGCATTTTTAGCCAGTGCCACTGTTTTTGTATATACACACACACACACATACACACACACACACTTCCCCTACCCCTCCAAACCTAAACCAATGATTTATTGGTTGTTGATAGATATTATGAATAAGTGAATGAATGAAAAAGAACATAACATATTAAGGGCTTGCTATGTTCGAAGAATTGTGCTAAATACTGTGGCATGCAAATAGAAAAGGAACATATTCCTCACTCTTAATTAGCTTACATTCTCAGAGAAGGAACATCACATGAAAATGGTCTTGGCTACATATCAGAAAGGTCCCATGGTCATTAGGATAAAGCAAGAAAGCAGATGGCAATACAACTGTTTTGATATCATTTCCATTGATAAAATCATATATATTTCTGATGTTGACCATTTGGCAATATCGAAGGAGTTTGGTGGTAAGAACTGCTTAGTAACTGTTTCTACTGAGAAGTAGGGGCTGTAGTATTTGACATTACATCACAATGAGACGATGGTAGTAGATACAATGGTAATAGAGAGTGGACTGGTTGAAGAGTTCTGGGTTTGGGGCATAGTGCTATTTCTGGGATTTATAGGCTTATGTGCCCATTGGTGTTAGTCAGTGTTGATGGTGGTAGGGATGTCAGGGTCCTTCTCTACAGGGACATCTCAGTGAAGACACTAGCTGTAGGAGTCCCATTCCTTAGAATATGTGGTACATAATATAGGGCTAGGTGAAAATGAAACTCAAATCTGTTTTAGCTGCAAATTTGTCATAGGACCTGGAGGCAGCAGGGGCTCCTGAAGACATTGAGTGCAACTCTCTCATTTTGCAGATTAGGAAATTGAGGCCCAGAGTACTTAAAAGACTTGTTCAAGGTCACATTGGTAGACACATCAGGGAGAGCATTTGAACCCACATTTTCTGACTCCAGAACTGATGCTCTTTACCTGGATGACACATCACAAGCATTACCTTAGTAAGGAGTAATGTAATTTGTTTAAATTTTTGGAAAATCAAACAATTATTCTTAACAGCATCCTCTCCATAGTTTTGAATTATAACTATTAATAAAGATACCATTTAGGTATTTCTATCAAAAAAGTCAAATATAACTCATATTTATAAAGTGTTTTAAATATTTCATTTCCTCTGCGTCTTCTATGTATGGATTCACATATCACATGATCAAAGAATTTAGAACTGGTAAGAATGTGAGAGATTACTTTCTTTAACCCCTTCAATTCGTAGATGAGGAAGTTGCAGTTCAGAGAGATTAAATGATTCACTCATGGTGATATAACTCGTATATTTCAGAGGAGTACTGGAACCAAGGTCTCTCCTAATGCCAAGTCCAGTGCAAAGAGGTTCTCAATATTAAAGATTCACTAATATCAGCCAAGAGCTGAAAAAAAAAAAAAGTATTTATTTCCTGCAGTAAATCCACATGCCAAAATATAGTTGTACTCTAAAAACTAAGGCATAGTAGTACCTCTTTCCCAAGTGAGTAAAATTTTGGCACTTTCTATGACTCCATGTATAAAGGTGACCAGATCACTCACAAAATACATGTTACTTTATTATATCACTGTCCAAATGGAAAAAAAAAAAAAGGCAACAACCAAAAAAGAGCCTATGTGATTCTCCCCTGGCCTAGGAAAAATGTGTTATTGCAGATTTTTGAGGTATCCTTATCCCAAAGCTCACAGTAGTGTTAGAATGATTTTTACCCTTCTGTTTAGGAAGAATAATGCCAGAGTGGGAGAAAAGGGAGTTTAAGGAGGTTTATTTTTTTTTCTATTTGTGGGACTCAATACATAAGACTATACTGAGTTCTTCATAAGGAAAACTTCCTTAAAAATGTTATCATTATTAGTATCATTAAAAAATATTTTATCTGGAAGAGAGACAAGATGGTGGAGTAGAAAGATGCACATACGCTACCTCCAAACCCACTGCCCATAAAATATCTGTAAAAAAAGAACCACTGGCGAATTCTGGAGCAGCAGAAGCCACAGAACAGTGGAGCAGAGGAGATTTCAGCTCCAGAGAGCCTGAAAACCTCTCACAAAAGTTCCCTCTTGCCCCAGACCCAGAGCAGAGCCCAACCCTGCCTCAGCGGCGTGGCGTGGAAAGGAGGATATCCGAGCAGGCTTCAGGGATGGAATCTCCAGCAGCTGCGCGGGTCCCCCAACCACAGGTGACAAGGGTTGGTAAAAGGGTCTCTTTGGTGGGGTGAGAGGGGAGTGGGGTGCCCCCATAACTCAGGCCCCCTTGGCAGGCAGCAGCGGAGGTGGGAGCAGACCGGGGCTCCCCAGGCAGGCAGGAGTTGTGATCCATTGTTGAAGGTCTCTGCATAAACCCCCTGAGGGAACTGAGGCCCTGAGGTGGCCCTGCCCCCACCTGAGCACCTGAACTTGATCTCACACTGAATAGCAGCCCTGCCCCTGCCCAAAGCCCTGAGGCTGGGAAGCATTTGAATCTCAGACCCCAAGTGCTGGCTGGGTGGATCTGCAGGCAAGGTGGGGGTGGAGAGGACACTCAGAAGTCAAGTCACTGGCTGGGAAAATGCCTAGAAAAGGGAAAAAAAATAAGACTATAGAAGGTTACTTTCTTGGTGAACAGGCATTTCCTCCCTTCCTTTCTGATGAGGAAGAACAATGCTTACCATCAGGGAAAGACACAGAAGTCAAGGCTTCTGTATCCCAGCCCACTCAATGGGCTCAAGCCATGGAAGAGCTCAAAAAGGATTTTGAAAATCAAGTTAGAGAGGTGAAGGAAAAACTGGGAAGAGAAATGAGTGACATGCAAGCAAAGCATGAAAAACAAGTAAACACCCTGCTAAAGGAGACCCAAACAAATGCTGAAGAAAATAACACCTTTAAAATAGGCTAACTCAATTGGCAAAAGAGGTTCAAAAAGCCAATGAGGAGAAGAATGCTTTCAAAAGCAGAATTAGCCAAATGGAAAAGGAGGTTCAAAAGCTCACTGAAGAAAATAGTTCTTTCAAAATTAGAATGGAACAGATGGAGGCTAATGACTTTATGAGAAACCAAGAAATCACAAAACAAAACCAAAAGAATGAAAACATGGAAGATCATGTGAAATATCTCACTGGAAAAACAACTGACCTGGAAAATAGATTCAGGAGAGACAATTTAAAAATTATGGGACTACCTGAAAGCCATGATCAAAAAAAGAGCCTAGACATCATCTTTCATGAAATTATCAAGGAAAACTGCCCTGAGATTCTAGAACCAGAGGGCAAAATAAGTATTCAAGGAATCCACAGATCACTGCCTGAAAGAGATCCAAAAAGAGAAACTCCTAGGAACATTGTGGCCAAATTCCAGAGTTCCCAGGTCAAGGAGAAAATATTGCAAGCAGCTAGAAAGAAACAATTCATGAATTGTGGAAATACAATCAGGATAACACAAGATCTAGCAGCTTCTACATTAAGGGATCAAAGGGCGTGGAATAGGATATTCCAGAAGTCAAAGGAACTAGGACTAAAACCAAGAATCACCTACCCAGCAAAACTGAGTATAATACTTCAGGGGAAAAATTGGTCTTTCAATGAAATAGAGGACTTTCAAGCATTCTTGCTGAAAAGACCAAAGATGAAAAGAAAATGTGACTTTCAAACACAAGAATGAAGAGAAGCATGAAAAGGTAAACAGCAAAGAGAAGTCATAAGGGACTTATAAAAGTTGAACTGTTTACATTCCTACATGGAAATACAATATTAGTAACTCTTGAAACTTTTCAGTATCTGGGTACTGGGTGGGATTACACACACACACATGCACACACGCACACATACATAGAGACAGAGTGCACAGAGTGAATTGAATAGGATGGGATCATATCTTAAAAAAAAATGAAATCAAGCAGTGAGAGAGAAATATATGGGAGGAGAAAGGGAGAAATGGAATGGGGATAATTATCTCTCATAAAAGAGGCAAGCAAAAGACTTATTAGTGGAGGGATAAAGAGGGGAGGTGAGAAAAAACATGAAGTTTACTCTCATCATACTCCACTAAAGGAAGGAATAAAATGCACACTCATTTTGGTATGAAAACCTATCTTACAATACAGGAAGGTGGGGGATAAGGGGATAAGCAGGGTGGGGGGGATGATGGAAGGCAGGGCATGGGGAGGAGGGAGCAATTTGAGGTCAACACTCATGGGGAGGGACAAGATCAAAAGAGAGAACAGAAGTAATGGGGGACAAGATAGGATGGAGGGAAATATAATTAGTTCTCATACAACACTACTATTATGGAAGTCATTTGCAAAACTACACAGATTTGGCCTATATTGAATTGCTTGCCTTCCAAAGGCAAGGGGTGGAGAGGGAGGGAGGAAGAGAAGTTGTAACTCAAAGTTTTAGGAACAACTGTCGAGTACTTTTCTTGCCACTAGGAAATAAGAAATACAGGTAAAAGGGTATAGGATAGAGACAAGGGCAGAGAGGGATGATAGAAGAGAGGGCAGATTGGCAGACTGGGGCAATTAGAACACTCGGTGTTTTGGGGTGGGGGAGGGGACAAAAGGGGAGAAAATTTGGAACCCAAAATTTTGTGAAAATGAATGTTAAAAGTTAAAGAAAGAAAGAAAGAAAATAAAAATAAAAATAAAAAAATGAAGAAAAAAATTATATTTTATCCACAATACAGGGTCACTGTAAAAATCAAGTCCTCCCTGATGGAGCCAGAAGGGTCTGTCCAACCTCATAATGGAATCCAAAACAAATCAATGTCTGTCCTTGAAATCTTATTTAAAATTACAAATGTAAATCCCTTTATGCTATAAAGCTTTTCTTCCATTTTTTATTGTTAGCCTTACTCTAAGTGGAGAACACATCAGTCACAGGACTCTGGCTGATGGGAAGGCAGGTCAGCTGCTGGAAAGGTCACCAGCAGCCAAGCCAGCCCTGAATCAATCTGGGAACAATATGCTTGCAGAACAGCTTTTGGAAAAGCCTGAAGATTAAGAGTTTGCCTGTTTATTTTCTGATCTTTTCCATGTTCCGTGTGTCCTTGATTGGCAGCATAACCACCTTTAACTATTTTAGTCTGAAGAAAGAAAAGGTTGGTGTGAAGAGCCCAGCAGAGAAGCAGATTGTATTAGTGCATCCGACAGGGCAGCAGTGCCAGCAGCAGGCAGTAAATCCTGTGTGTCAGGCAGGAGATCCATGGACTCCGGGGCTCTGCAGGTAAACTAGTCAATTCTACACTACAGAGAAAGGAGAATCTATGGCCCTGCACATTCCGTGGGAGCGATTTATTCCCTTGCTTCCCTCCCAAGATGTGTCAGGAAATAGCAGAGAGGAATTGACCTCACAGTCAGTCAGTCCTCATGATGAAGCTGAGCTGTAAGAACTGAAGTAGGACTGGGACACCTTTGGCACATTCATACTCAATTGGCCAGCTCCCAAAGCTTAGCCCTGCACTCTAGGGTTGGAGACCCAATTCCTCAGCCTTTCTCAGAGCATCGGGGACCCAGGCAGGGGCGAAATAGAGTCACCCACATAGATATTTTATTTTTTTCTCCCCAGTTGGAATATTTCAATATTGCTGGAAACATCCTTTTGTTTCCCTCCTCCTCCATTTGGTTATAAAAATATCCAGCATTTATATGATCCATTAAGGTTTGCAAAGTATATATATCATTATCCAATATCATATATTCATATATATATTATGGCAGTATCTATTTTTTTATATTCAGTGCATGGTATTCAGTGCTTCATAAATAGTTAGAGTATTTACTTGGATTCAGGAAGATTGAGTTTGAATTCTGCATCGGATATTTATTAGTTATGACTATAAATGTATACACACACGTATATAAGTAGGTGCTAAGCTATCATTACACCAATTTTGTAGATGAAGTAAGTGAGGCTGAGGGAAGTCGGGGGACTTTCCCAGGATCATGCAGATAATGAGTATCTGAGGCAGAAATCAAACTCATCTTCCTGATAGTGCCACCCTCTATCCACTGTATGATGCAGTTGCCCATTTATAAAGCACAGATAATAGGAAAACTACTGAGCATATTTTTTAAAAAGCAACTAAAATAAAACAATCTTGGTCTCTAAAGATCTTTTAATCACTGAAAAAAAAATAACAAATATAATCCAAAATAGGGACTCAAAAAGGTGGCAAGAAATAGATCTTAGATCTCTAGCAAGGAGTTATTTCTATATAAGAAGTCTCTGGGAATGGTAATGAGCAACAGGGAGTATGCTGTTTCCTCCTTGCAGCCAATTACATCAGGCACATGGGGAGGAAGAAACAACCGGCACTAGAGAAGGTTATGAAGCATGCAGTATCTTTGGGAGTCTGCATGAGTATCAAAAGATAGAGAAACCATGAAAAGATGAGTTTTAATCTATAAGGAGATGCTATTAATGATAAAGTAGGGATACTAGAATCTTCAGTGGAAAGATTGCCTCAGAAGAGTAGGGACTAGATTGGGATGGGGAAAAGATGAAACTTGTGAAGGTTGGAAGTTCAATTCCGTGTGGACGGTCTCGGGCGGGTAAAGGTGGGAGCTTCTAAATCTTAGAGTTCTTACGAGGCCCCCCAGGAAAACTGCAGGGAATCGAGAAGGTCAGACCGAGCTAGCTCGGCTAGCTCGGGTATTTCCGCCTCTTCCCGGGAGATACGTGATGGGTGGAGCCTCCCTGCTCTTGAGGCTGTCCCGGATTGGACTCACCTGTTGTCTCCTAACAGGCTCGATATTGATATGTAAACTACGTGACAGAGGGCTTAAGTGGGTCCAGGAAAGCCCGAAAAAGTCTCTTGGGCAGAGGGCCACGTGTGAGCTTACTAGGCTTCCCATTTTCCTCTCTCTTCTCTCCCCTCCCCCTCTCTCCTCACTTATACTTCTACTTCCAATCTCTTATTGTAAGATCTTTGCCTCCTTGGGAGATCACTCTCTCTCTCCCTCCTAAGGAAGAATCCCCTGCACTTGTAACCGAGACCCTGAAATAAAGCTCAACCCTTGTTCGACTCTGGAACGTCCTTTCTCTCATATGCGCACCCGGCGTGGCCAGCCGAAGACCTCGGGAGGTGAGGTAAGAAAGACTCGGGTAGCCCACAGGCCTCTAGGTCTGGCAGAAACTGATGTCAGGAAGACATCAAATTTGTCTATACTAGCTATGTGACCCTGGGCAAGTCACTTAACCCTGTTTGCCTCAATTTCTTCATCTGTAAAATGAATCAGAAAAGGAAATAGCAACCCAGTTCAGTAACTTTACCAAGAAAACCTCAAAAATGAGGTCACAGTCAGATATGACTGAGCAACAACCAAAAAAAGAGAGGAAAAAGACACCAAGGAAAAGGTATTTATGCCTCATTTAGCAGTGATATTGAATCAAAGTGGTTTCCCAATTATAAAGTGGTGAAAATCTTTTTGATGATACTATTCTGTTGATTACAGTAGATCATGGAATATGGTAAATGGTTCACAAATTATGTATTAAAGGAGCCTATTAATTCAAGGCATTACATGGCAGAAACACTCATTTCCCTCTCCATCATAATCTTTTAAAGATCACATACCAGGCCTACAGTTTGCAGGGTAAATGAAAATGGCAGCCAGGGAGTGATAGTGATGAAGGTATGTAGACCCTGGCCTCATTTAGCCATTTTACTTCAGTATTCCTATCCAATGACAGCTGTGCCAGGAAAAGTGCTTCCTCCTTCCTCAATGACCACAACCACTGCACATTTGTGTCATGTGATGATGAAGGCTAGAGTATGTTGGGGGTGGAAGCTCAATTCCATGTGGACAGTCTCGGGCGGGTAAAGGTGGGAACTTCTAAATCTTAGAGTTCTCATGAGGCCCCCCAGGAAACAGCAGGGAATCGAGGAGTGAGACCGAGCTATCTCGTGTATTTCCGCCTCTTCCCATGAGAAACATGATGGGAGGAGCATCCCCGCCCTCGAGACTGACCCGGATCTGGGCACACCTATTGTTATCTAACAGGCACGGTATTCAGGTGCAAACTACACGGCCAGAGAGCTTAATTAGGGTCAGGAAAGCCTGAAGGCGCTCTTAGCGTGGGAGGGGCCCTTACAAGACAGAAGGCCCCTCTTCTTTCTCTCTTCGCTCTTCCCTCTCCCCTCTCTCCCCACTTCCACTTCTGCTTTCATTCCCTCACTGTAAGATCTTTGCCTCCTTGGGAGATTTCTCTCTCCCTCCTAAGGAAGAGTTCCCCCTGCACATGTAACTGAGACCCTGAATAAAGCCTAACCCTTGTTCGACTCCGGAAAGTCTCTTCTCTCATATGTTTATCCGGTTTGGCCAGCCGAAGACCTGCGAGGTAAGGTAAGACTCGGGTAGCCCTCAGGCCTCTAGGCCTGGCAAGAGTAGGCACCCATTCTACAGATGACAATGAGAAACAGGAGTTCAATGTTATAAGAAGGCCTAGAATTCTAAATCTTATGAGAGGCTAGATAGCTAGGCTAGACAGAACCAGGGCAGTGGTGTTGTGTTAGCAGAGACAAAAGAGCCTTCTTTCTCCTTAGTGGTCCCAGATCCCACTTACTTGGTTAATGTGATGGCCAAATATTGTATTCCTCGAAATTGCCTCCCTCTCACCAACCCAACACAGTCTTGTATGAAGTAGAAGTTTAACTCTTAATGTAACTTAAAGAATTTAAAGAAAAGAAGATGACATTTCATCACCAGCACCACCTCCCACGCTCAAACAGAGAGTTCCTAAATCTCTGCCTACTGTCTTCTCTTAATGCTTGAAATTTCTTTGGACCAAAATGTGATCTCTTGTCAAGTTTCCAACATTCCTGGCTGGGTCTGGTAACATCCTTATTTGCAAACATGAATGAATTACTATGGACAGAATAGTACAGTCAACAGAGAACTGAGTTTAAAGGGGGGAAAAGGACTTGGATAAAATTTGGCCTCAGATGCTGTCTTAGCATTTGTTCAGTATTTCTGCTGTTCAGTCACTTCAGTCATGTCTGACTCTGTGTTTTTCTGGGCAAAGATACTGGAGGGGTTTGGCATTCTCTTTTTTGATTCAGTTTACAGATGAGGAAACAGGGACAAACAGAGTCAAGTGACTTGCCCAGAGTCACACAGCTAGTGTTTGAGGTCAGATTTGAACTCAAGTCTCCAGGCCCGATACTTAATCCACTGTACAAGATATCTCACCATTTTAAACTAGTCATTTTACTTTGTGTCTCAGGCAATCTCCTAGGACTTACCTATTTGGTTAAGTACCTATGTGACATGCACTTCCTGTAATTAATGACATTCTTAATCATAAAACCTTCCCTACTGCCCTTACCATGGACCTGCCTCCTCTAATTCCCAGCTCCGATCAACTGAGTCTACAGATCAAAAAGGACTTAAGCCTATTTTAAATTTGGAAGACCAGAGTTTCTCCAATAAATCAAAAAGCATTCATTAAGGATGTGCCATGTACCAGGCACTTTGAAGATAGAGGATGTTAGGCCTTGTGCCAAGTACTTTTACAAATATTATCTAATATGATTCTCATAAGAAAGCTGTGAAGTAGGTGCAATTATTATCTCTACTTTATATTTGAGGAAACTGAAGGGGATAGAGGTTACATAACGTATTCAGAGTGACACAACTAGCAAGTGTCCAAGGCCCAGTGTAAACTCAGGTTTTCCTATTTCCTGGTCCAGCATTCTATCTACCATATCACTTAGATTTACTAGGAATACAGAAGACAAATGAAATTGTCTCTGCTCAAAAAAGGAGTTCATGTTCTGTCTGGGAAAGTAACAGACAAATACATAAGTATACTTTAAAAGAAATACAAGGGAATTTGGAGGCAGGAGGTACCGGAAGCTGGGGTGATTAAGAAAGGTATCATAAGAGAAAGTTGTTCCTGAGCTAAATTGTGAGTAACACTGAGCATTCTAAGAGGCAGAAAGAAGGGAGTGTATTCCAAGAACTAGGGAGAGTTTACAAAAAAAAAAAAAAAGGAGTTGGAAAAGGAGCCATGACAACCTGCCAGGAAGTACAGAATACTGTACTTCAATAAGGGCATTGATGTATGCTAACCAGCTTTTTTTAAAAATTTAATTAATGTATTTGTTTTCAGTTTTCACCAATCACTTCCATGAGTCTTAAATTTTCTCCCCTTCCCTCCCTGAGATGTATGCTAACCAACTTTACAGGTGACACAAAGTTAGAAAGGACAGTTAATACACTGAAAGAATCAGGACCTGAAAAGTCACTGATAGGATGGAGTAGTGGGCTAAAACTAGGTGGCACAGTGGATAGTGGAGTGCTAAGCCTGTAGTAATACTCTTCTTGAATATAAATCCGGCCCCAGTCACTAGCTTGGGCAAGTCACTTAACTCTGTTGGCCTCAGTTTCCTCACCTGTAAAATGATCTGGAAAAAGGAATGCCATTATTTTTGCCAAGTAAAACCCTAAAGGGATCACAAAAAGTTGGACATGACTGAAAAATGAATAAACAACAATAGGAATATATGTAAAATCTTATATTAGAGTTCAAAATACTGCTTTCACAAGTACAGCAGAAAAAATGATCAAATGTGAGCCAAAGTGATTTACTGCTGAATTAGGGCTATGAAATGGATAATATCTAAGAGTGGAATAAAAATGGTCCCTATGATGGACAACCTCATGGGCTAAACAAATAGAATGCTGCCAACAAAGCTGGCTGACTGCTGGAATTTATATATTGAAACAAAGAAGATTATGATCGAAACTCAGGATCAGGTCACTACCACCGGAAATTACAGATGGGTTGTATTTAAGGAGCTTTTAGAGCAATGAAGATTGTACAAATATTGGAAACAATGCAGTATATCCCTCCATTTTGACAAAATTGAGTATCTATCAGACACCTATATGGCAAGAGTAATAAACAAAATATTCTACAGAATTCAACAAATCAAGTAAAGTGGAGCCAGCGTATCAGTACAAATAGAACTATTGCCCACAAAATATCAATCCATAAAAAAATTAAGAACACTGTTCTTAATAGATGTTGGCATACCAAATAGTCAATCTCCTAACAACAGGAAGTGAAAAGCTCTCAAAATATGGAAACCTACTGGAAGAAATTAAATGCCCAAAGGGCTTAAAGAAAAGGTACATATCATTCTTATCTTCCTGTCTACAACAAAACAATTTATAATCACATGAAAAATGCTCTAAACAATTATTGATTAGAAAAATGCAAATTAAAATAACTCTGAGATATAATTTTACACCTACCACACTGGTTAAAACGATTGAAAGGGAAAGCGACAAATATTGGTGGAAAAACTGGGACACTAATTCATTGTTGGTGGAAATATGAACTGATCCAGTCATTTTGGAGAGCAATTTGGAATTTTCCCAAAGAATTGTTATACTGCCTATACCCTTTGACCCTAGCTCAAAGTACTCTACTAGGTCTATTTCCAAAAAGGATTGGAGTAAAAGGAAAAGAACTGCTATGTCCTAAAATGTTTATGGTGACTCTCTTTGTGGTGACAAAGAACTGCAAATTGTAGGATGCTTATCAATTGGGCAATGGCTGAACAACTTGTGATATGTAATTGGAATGGAATACTACTGTGTCATAAGAAATGATAAACTCAATGATCTTAGAAAAAACATGGAAAGATTTGCACAAAATAATGAAGAGTGAAATGAGAACAGCCAAGAGAACATTGTATACAGTAACAGTAATATTGTTTTAAGAATGACTTTGATTGAATAAGTTACTTGGATTATTATAAATCCCCAAATTAACTATAAAGTGCATATGGGAGAAGAGGCTATCTGTATCCAGAGAAAGATCTGATAAATAGACGTATGTATAAAATAGTTTTACACACACACACACACACACACACACACACACACACACACACACACACACTCCTGTTTGTGTCTACTGTTAGCCATCTCAAATGCAGGATAGAGAGATAAAAAAGGGGAAAAAAATAAATTTACATGATAACTTTATTGTATATTTTAAAAAGGTATAGCCAGTAGTACAAAGTAAAGTTGCAGTTTTGTGAGCATTCACCTCTTTTATTATACTATGTTATAGAGATGTTTGTTTTATTTCATGAATTAAAAATAAAATAAATTTAAATAAAAGAAATAGTTGAGATAAAATATGGTTGAAAGTTGACCCCAAATGAAGCTGTTGTGATGATCAACTTTATATATAGGATTTCAAAACAAATAGTACTTGATCATGTTCAGATTTCACAAGAAGGAAAAATTCATTGGACCAAGTGAAAAAAACACAAAGGGAATACAGAGCATCAAAGCAGAAGCAGCAGCAACTACTGCTACTATTGCTACTGCTGCTACTACTACTACTATGACTACTACTATTACTACTACTACTACTAAAACTGAAGAAAGAGAACTCTTGAAGAAGCACATAGAAAATTTCTGGGTTGTCTATATGGCCAAAAAAGCCTGATAACTCAAAAAGTCAAGTTGGATCAAAAGTGAAAGAAATCTTATACACCTTTAACATAATGCATGAAAAGAAAGTGTTATTTCAAGGGAGGTGACTGAAACACAAGTTTGTCTGCAAAACTGTAAAGCAACTGGGCCACAAGAGCTCCATTATTATTAACTCAAACACTTCACAGAGGTGCGTGAACTGCTTGCAAAGCGCTTTGTTAGCATCCTGTAATACTAACACACAAGTCTCATCCCTTCTTTCTTAATTGAAGGCATCACATATTTACTACCAAAAGATGAGAATGCCATTGAACCTGATATAGTTAAGATGTGTTTGTGTACTTTATGCAAAGTATTAACAGCTTGTGTCATAGAGAGAGGGAATGGAGAGAAGACTTAAAAAACAGTTACAAGAAAGTAATGTATCATCTGAGTCACAAAAGGGTATGACAAAAAAATCTCAAGTATAAAGAGCAATTTATTGTGAATTTGGTCATTTTAAACAAGCCACCTGAAAATGCCATAAAATCTATACTGTCTTTGTTGGTTATCACAAAGCCCTTGGCTCATTCCTGCTCTCATTTTTCATCATGTATTACAAATATACATATACATATACATATATATATATATATATACATGTATATAAAATATAGATCCAAAGAAAATAAGAACACTGGAGTATTTAAGGCTAATATGCAAAAGTGTTTTCTATTGAAAACATTTCACCAATATAAAAATGCAAAAAAAAATAATTAAAGCCAAATGTGACATTTTCCCAGGAAAATAGTTTAAATATATCATGGTTCTGCCTGGCCTTCTTGTAAATAGAAAATCACAGAGGAATTTAAACCAAAACAATTTATTAATCAGATGATGTACATGGATAACTTCAAGCTATGAGGCTCTACTAAAAACCATAACAAACAGCTCTTCATCTCATGGAATTTTTCTCCAAGGATACTGAAATACCATGTGGATTCTGTAAGTATAAAATTCTTAATGTGCACCAAGGAAATAAAAGTATTGAAGGCTTTGAATTCAGATGGCTGTTACATTGAATAAGCAGGTTCTTGTTTTACCTACTACCTACAAATATCTTGGTCTCACCCGAGCAAGACATCAAGCATAAAATTATTCAGGAGAAGGGTTTGGATGACTAGAGTAAGACAGAGGTATCAAACTCATCTCTCTCAGCTCCTGTCTGAGGCACAAAGCAGACTTAAGTGTAATTGAGAAAGGCTTAGTGAAGTAAATAAAAATGCAATACCACATAGAAAATGTTAACTAGTAATTTTCTAAAACAATATGTATCCCATAGGGATGCTTTTCTATTTGAGTTTGAAGCCCTACTAAGTTAAGACTCTTGCTAACAGCCCCAAATCAAAGTTCAATGGGAAAATCATATTTAAAACAACCAAACACTTCTACAACATTGGCCTTAATGCATCCTTTCCAAACTGTATGAGCAACTATAATATATTTGCAAAGTATTCTCATGTAATAAAAACTGTACTATATTATCAAAACACAGAGTCCATGACTTTAAGGTAGCTAAAGAAAGATTCACATTCCCTATCCAAAAAGGAAGAAGATTGATAGATGTTCTCAGAGAAAATAATAGAATGTATAGTAAACTCTCATGGAAAAATTTTGGGAACAAGTAGTCATCACTTCACTAAGAAATAGTAGATAACAGGTACACATATTGGATGTGAAGCCTATGAAATGTCTAAGATACAAGAATGGAATCCAAAGGCCTCGCTTATAAAACATGAGCAGGAATTCAGATGACAATATGTTGACAGAGTTAAAGAAATGGCTGAGGTATGGAGAGTTGTTCCTAGAAATAATGGTTTATGAGAGTAACTCAGTACCAGATTATTGCTCCCAGGAATTACAGAAAGGTTATCTTTAAGGAGGCTGGGCTAAGTGATGAATGTAGATTATGCAAGGGAATTGTAGAAAATGTGCATCCTATCAGTGCAGGCTGTAAAAATTTAACATTTACCAAATACCTAGGAAGACATGACCTGATGGCTAGAATTATGTAACAGAAACTCACTATCTTTTATGGCCTGACAGATGACAAATTCTTAAACTACAAATGCAGACCTCAAAAGATAGTGGAGAACTGAACCGATAAACTGTACTGGATCCAGACCATTATCACAGATGGAACTGTTGCCCACAATTGCCCATACATAACATTGATCCATAAAAACTTAAGAAAAACATTTTTAACAGATGTCACCACACCGAATACTCATAATATTCGAGCTCCATAAAAAGAAAGCTTACAAAATATAGAGGTCTTACAGAGGATATCAAAATTAGATATTAAGAAAACAGGTACTCTTCACCTCATTCTGCCTGATATTGTAGTTGTATTAAAGATGCTTTTAATATGCCTACTAAGGATGAACTTATATCTTAAAACTTATATTCAACTACAAAAAGTAGTTATTTTGTCCACAAGTCCGTAGAATATTAAATGAGTCAAGGATGGCCCCTTTAATTGGAAATAAAGGAGGAAAAATCAAGCTGGGAGGGGAAGACTCTCAGGTTTGCTATTCCAAAGAAAAATAGATACCATTGACATTCCCTCTGAGCCAGGAGAGTCCAAAATACAGCTGTTAAGTGGAGCTGGGGCAGGAACCTATTGTGGTCCAGCCTATGAACTTCAGAGTGAACTGGGTTCACTCCCTAAAGAGGTCTATTCACAGAATGGGTGTTACCTCACTCTAGGTGAGTACCTGAAAAGGCCAGTCTAAAAAGGCCAAGGTCTTTCATTGCATCCTGGACCATCTGCAGTCATCCTGATGAATATCTGACCACTGGATCCAGATAGCTCTGGAGGAGAAAATGAGGCTGGTGACCTTACATAACCTTACTCAAATCAAAGTCAACTGCAAGTCATGTCATTGTTCCCCTGATGTCATAGTACTCTTCAAAAACAAAGGACAAACACCACAAAAACATTAATGTAAAAGAATAATTGCAGGATATCATCTTGTCTGGACAGCTAGGTGGCACAATGAATGATTAGAGTACCGGGCCTGGAGTCAGGAAGACTTGAGTTCAAATCCAGCTTCAGACCATTACTAGCTATGTGGCCCTGGGCTAGCCACTCAACTGTATTTGCCTCAGTTTCCTTATCTGTAAAAAAGATGAATTGGGGAAGGAATTAGCAAATCCCTCTAGTATCTTTGCCAAGAAAACCCCAAGTAAGGGTCATGAAGAATCAGATACAACTGAAATGACTGTACAACAACAGAAGTCATCTTGTCCCAGAACCATTCCATTTGAGCCCCATCAAAAAGGATGTGGACAAAATGATTATGAGGATGACAACAGTGACAACAGCAATAAATTATGCTTATTTATCAAGTGCTTCAAGTTTTACAAAGTACATTTAAATGAGAGTTTTCTAATTTTGGCATAAAATTTAGATCACTGTTAAAAGTCCCATATGATGGCTAAACTGGGCTAAGATGAACAGTGAAGTTAGAGAAATACATGTGCATACACACACACACACACACACATACACACACACACACACACATAATTTACTCATATGTATGTAGGGTTTATCCTACCCTACAAAGTGAACTTAATTTCTTTTTCACTTTAAATGACCTATCAATCACATTATTTTGGAGCTCCCATAAGGAAAAAAAGGGAGAAAGCAATAATTAGAGATCATATAATCCAATATCTTTATTTTAAAGAAGAACAAATTGAGGAAATGAAAGTAAAAATGAGTTGCCCCAAATCACATAAAGTATCAGGGATAGATGCAGGATTCAAAACCAGACCTCTCGGATCCTAGTTGACTGCCCTAAGGAGAGCCATTATTATAGGTTGAAAAGGTTTAAAAAGCTTCCTAGAAGTCTTTAAAAAAAAATCTACCTCCTCTTTCTTTTTTCTTGACCATGATGATAGGAAGTAACCCAAGCAGTGGAAGCCCTTCAGAGTACAGGCCTTCAGAGTACAGGCCTTCAGAGTACAGGATAAGGGAGTAAGTGATTATTCATCATAACACTGTAAACCAGAGCTAGGAGCTCCCTGTCAACAAGGAATGTTCTAGATATACTTGGGGGAGGGGGGGGGGGGGCGGTGTCTTTCAGGTTTCATGGCTTATATGATCTCCTGCAGAACTACTTGGTAATATGAACATATGAAACTTCTCTCAAAGTAAGTTGATAAACATTTATTAAACACCTACTCCATGTCAGCCATTGTGCTAAGCATTGGGGATACAAAAAAGAATCAAAAGATAGTGCCTGTCCTCCCAATGCTAACACTCTAATGAGGGAACTGATAGGGAAACAGCTAAGTGTACATAAGCTATATATAGGATAGACAGGTAATAATTACTTATGCCTATAACAGAGACAAGGCACGAGTATTAAGAGAAATTGGTAAAGGTTTCCTGTAGAAGGTAGGATTTTAGTTGGAACTTAAAGGAATCCAGGGAAGTCAGTAGTTGGAGAAGAGAAGGGAGAACATTCCAAGAATGAGGGACAAGCAAAAAAAATCCATCTAGAACCAAGAGATGGAGTGTTTTGTTTGTGGAACAATAAAGAGTCCAAGGTCACTGAATGGAAGAGTACATGGCAGGATATAAGGTATAAGAACACTGAAATGGTAATGCCCTAGGACTGGAATCAGGAAGGATTCATCTTCCTGAGTTCAAATCCAACCTCTGACACTTAGTAGCTTTGTGACCCTGGACAAGTCACTTAACCCTGTTTGCCTCAGTTTCCTAATTTGTAAAATGAGCTGGAGAAGGAAATGGCAAACCACTCCAGCATCCCAAAAATCAGGATCACAAAGTCAGACACAACAGAAAAGTGACTGAATAACAACAGCCTGGCTCCATCAAGTGGCAAGGTCAGAATTTTCCCCTGTCTCTCATTCCTCTGCCTCCCTATAACTTGCTGCCTCCTTGTCTTTGGCTACCATGGTTCTGTTGCCTGTACACTCATTCTCTGGGAACCTGCTTTGTATGCCTCAATGTTCTTGTACCACTCTTATCCTGTCACCGTCCCTGCTTTGTCTGTGGTCCTTCTATCTCTAGGTTTTCATTGTTGTTTTGGGTTTTTTGTTTGTTTGCTTGTTTCTCTTGGTCCTTTCCATCATTGCCTGGGTTCTCCTCCCCATAGATGTTCTCTAGGAGTTGTTTCTCCTCTCTGAGATGGTGTCAGCTCTTGATCAACTGGTTGGAAGGAATGAAACTTTTGATACTTCTACTGTTCCTTCACATCCAGGGACAAAATGCCTACAGGCTATTTGAAATTTCATTCCTTTTTTCATGCTCAGAGTCAGAATGCCTTTTGACTCTTAAAGATTTTCCGTTCCTTCATCTTGGTCCAAATATCTCCCCTTAAAAGACCTCCTCAGTCAACAGTGGAGCCACTCCAAATATCTCTATCTTTCATTTCAGTTCAGATCCCTGTGATCACATTCCATTTATCTCCTGTTTTTCCTCAGTACTTGGGTAATGAATGTCCCGTATAGTAGCCCTCTCCAACAGCCTTGATGTTTTGATGAGGTTTCTCTACTCCAACTCTCTATCATTGTAGTTGTTACTAACTTTGATCTCAACTGTATATTCCATCAGTAAATTTCTGTGAGGAAATACAAATGTACCTGGCCCTGCACTGGGAAAGCACTAGTGAAGAGGACAGCTGCACAATGCAGCAAAGTTTGACACCTTCCAGAAAAGTCACTAATGACTCAGAGGAGTGGTGGAGGTTTATAACACCTTTTTATAACGCATTGGAGTGAATGGATTTATCAAATATTTTTCAGCTGATATCACGTTTCAATTGGGAGGTCCAAATAATTGTGTGTGTGTACTAACATATTTATTTTTTTCTTGTCAGTTTGTCACGTCCAATTGTTCATGACCTCATTTGAGGCTTTTTTTGGCAAAGATACCAGAATGGCTTGCCATTCCTTCTATGGCTCATTTTACAGATGAGAAAACCAAGGCAAACACAGGGTTTTAAGTAACAGGGTCATACAGCCAGTAAGTGTCTGATGCCAGATTACAACTCAGGTCTTCCTGACTCCATGGCCAGTGCTTTATCCATTACACCACCCATATGTCCCATCTATCTTTCATCTCTCCAGATTACATATATCTTGCCTTTCTGAATTCCTCACAAAGGATAGAGGAGATAGGGGAGGGGAATATAAATATGAACACAGCCTTTCTCTTCCTTTAAATAATTTATAGTTGGGGGGAGGAAGAGGAACATAAAAAAGGCATGCACATGAAAATGTAGAATATAATGTTGAATACACCAAGTAAATAAAAGGGATACCAGTAGATTTATTGTAACTTCTGGCTTGAACAGTTGTGGAAGAGTTAGGATCAAATGTGCACAGGAAGCCTGGGTTAAGAGCATAAGACACCATGACTTGTATCATAAAGACCTGACTTTTTCTTCTAAGTAAGACATTTATTCGCTATATGACACTTAGCAAGTTACTAAAATTCACTGTGCCTCAGTTTCCTAATTTGTAAAATGAAAGTATTAGACTTGATAGCCTCTAAGTTCCCTCCCAATGTTAAATATGACCCCTGAATTTAGGGCTAACAGGATCCAAAGAGGAATCATCTCAGTAACTACATTTTACACAGGAGGAAACTGAGGTCCTGTGAGCTGAAGCAATTTGTCTGAGGTGACAGGGGCAGCAAGCATGAGAACAAGCATTTGAAAACTATATCCTGCGACTCCAGGTTCTAGGTTATTTCCACCCCACCATGCCAGCATTGGCCACGGAAATGGAAAAAATTATTTTACTCTTGGTACCTTATTCTTGACATCAATCCACATTCCAAGTCTCCTGCGAAAAAAAATGACTGCTTCATGATAGGGTGCTTTAATAGCTGCAATTGATTATAATTATGCATCTAAGACTAAAAGGTACTTTCAGGTGGGCATCAGACATATTCTAATAATGATTCCAAAATTATAAAGATACTGAAGGATAAAATGAGAAAAAAGTCAATACTTAAAAAAGATTCTTTCCTTAAAAATCAGCATTCACTATAAATAATCTGATATCTATAGCAAACTGAGACAGAATATTCCCTTTGTTTCTCTGCTAAATTATGGGTAGCATCAGTCACACTGAAAGCACAAAGAACATGACAAATTATTTTAAGTCCTCTGAGTTCAATGCAATCCCACTTCACTTAGATTCTGAACACTTTCCTCCTTGACTTTAAAACCTTGTTTTATGTTAATTGAACTTTAATCGATATGCAGTTTGGATCCCTTATGCCTATCATCGCATTGTTGATGCTGTGTTTCCTGATGCCACATTCACCAGGCAATTTAGTGAGGTTGGAACAGTCAGTCAGGGTAGTTATGCACTATTCATCCTCCTGAAAACAGAATAGCAATAATGGTGACTTCTCAGGATTCAAAACCCTGGTACTTTCAGAATAGCAAAGGTAGGTACAACCTAAATACTTTTGTTTGGTTTTTGTTTCTGTTTTCCATTTACTATCCATGTCACCTTGGACAAGGCTGGGTCTTAGTTTCCTCACCTGTGAAAAGAGGAGGTTGAATTAGAGCGGTGGTATTACATCCAAATAGAAACTAGAGACCACTACACTATACATAAGGATCCCTTCATTTCCCATGTTGACTTAGAAAACCACACATTTATATTATCAACATTCTATTCTTTTTAAATTTATTTTGCTATTTTTTCCCAATTACATTTTTATCTAGCTCAGGCCCCATTCAGGAGGATTAGGGGAGCAACTAGGCAGCTGATCACATCTGAAACCTTTGAACTAGATGATCCAAAATGGCTCTTCTATCCCTAAACTATGATCCTATGATCAGTGGCAGAAATATGTTTTTTCATAATTCAGGAAACTGGGCTCTCCTTTTTCTTAGCAAATACACAACATAGAAGACCATAGACTCGTAAGACATAAGTACAGAGGAAGAAGGAACACTGTTATGCTAACTTCTCTCACTTCACAGATGAGGAAGTAGTGATTCAGAAAGGTTAACTGAATTGCCCAAGATCACACTGGTTGGTTGGTCGGTTCTTGTCCTTCATTTTTGAAGAGGAACAAAGTGATATCACTATGTTAGAGCCAAGTTACAGTGCTTCCAACTGTACAAGCTCAGAATTCTCTGCTACAGGTCAGACAAATCATCCATGTGAACATTTGGGGTAGATTCTTTAAATTTACACATTTCACATTTATTCTGAGCTATTTCAGTTCTGCTTTGCTCATTGTGCACCGCATCTTCTCTGATGAGGGCATGCCACACCAGGAAGTCTTGTGTCAGTGTATCACACATCCCACAATCAATTCTAGAGTTCTTCAAAGAGAACTTGAGAGTGTCCTTGTATTACTTCTTTTGACCGCTGTGAGGGCTTGCCCTATGTGAATTCTCCATAAAAGTCTTTTTAGGCAATTTTGGCATTCAAACTATGTGGCCAGACCATCTGAGTTTCACTCTCTGAAGTAGAGTTTGAATGCTTAGTTCAAGAAAGGACCTCTGTTTGGTATCTCATCTTGCCAGGTGATCTTAGAATCTTCATAAGGCAATTCAAATGGAAATGATTCAGTTTCCTGGCATGGAGCTGGTATACTCTCCAGGTTTCACAGGCTTATAGCAATTAGGTCAGCACAACAGTTCTGTAGACCTTCAGTTTGGTGAGCAGTCTAATACCTCTTCTCTCCCACATTTTCCTTTGGAACCTCCCAAACACAGAGCTAGCTTTGGCAATTATGTATCAACCTCATTATCAATGTGTACATTCCTAGAAAGTATAATGGCAAGGTAAATGAACTTATCCACAGCATTCAAAACTTCTCCATTTACTGTAACAAATGGTTCCATGTATGGGTGGTGTGGTGCTGGCTGATAGAGCATCTGTTTCTTGGTATTGATTGTTAGGCTAAAATTAGCACAAACAGCAGAGAACATATTGATACTTTGTTGCATCTCAGCTTCATAGGTTGCACTGAGTGCACAATCATCTGCAAAGGAAACATCATGTACCAACACTCCCTCTACTTTAGTTTTGGGTTGTAGCTTATATTAATTCTCATTGAAAGCGTTTGGCAAGGTGGCTGAAAACATCATGCTAAAAAGCATGGGAGCAAGCACACAGCCTTGTTGCATTCCATGGATGACTGTGAAAACCCAAGATCATTGTCCATTACCCAAAACCCCAGAAAATATGTTGTAGTAAAATTGTCATACAGTATTGATGAACTTCTCTGGGCAACCAAATTTTGACATAATTTTTCATAAGCCATCATGACTGACTGCATCAAAGGTCTTGGTCAGATCTACAAACATTGTGTACAGACTTCTGTTCTGCTCTTGGCATTTCCCCTGGAGTTGTCAGGCAGCAAAAATCTTATCAGACATTCCTCAATTCTTTCTGAAACCACACTGACTCTCAGGTAGATGACCATCTTCCAGGTGAAGAATCAGCCTATTAAGGAGGATTATGGGAAGAATCTTGCCAGCAATAACTAAGAGAGAGACAACTCTGCTCCTCCAGCCCACCCCCCACCCCCATTATCACAGGACAATCTATTTCCTTTACTTTTATAGAGATGGACAATGGAAACATCCTTGAATTCCTGGGGAAATTCTTGCCATATAACCTAGAAAATTTCAGTCAGCTTTTGTATGAGTAATGAAAATCTCAGCTGGAATTGAATCAGCACTAGGTGCTCTGCCACAGGAAAGGAACCTAATGACATTCAAAACCTCTTCTTCAGTTAAAACTTCAGCCAGGAAAGGATTGATTTCAACCTGAGGTCAATGGCTTCAGCATTGATTAATGATAATCTACTGAGAACACTATGGAAGTATTCAGCCCATCATTCTAGGAACATGTCCTTATACTAATCAATGTGGCTCCATCAGCATTGACTAGTTCAGAAACACCATAGTTCTTTGGCCCCTAAATAGTCTTTAGGGTATCCTAAAAGCACTTTGGATTGTTACCATCAGCATAAAACTGACTTTCAACTGCCTTCTAACTGAGCTAAGAAGCCTGTATCTCTCTAAGTTTTGCTTTATTTTACTTTTGATGGAATTAAATTAAATTAAAGTAATTAAAAATTAAATTATTAGAGATAGATGAACTATTCTACTGGTAACCCTATGAAGTTCTAGTTTTTAATTTAGCAGATTATAAATTTCTCCATCATTTTCATCACATCAGTATTCAATATTGATATTTGTTAAGTGTTCTGACCCTGATAAGCAAATGAAGTACTGTATATCAAATCTATGAAAACTGCCCACTCCCTTTCTGCTCCACCATTGCCAACGGTGTGTAGGTTCAGCTTTCCCTCCAAGTTAGCAACAAACTGTTTCCACCCAGAGAAATGCTGTAATCTGTTGGATTAATTCTTTGGCTAGGTATTTTGATTTGTTGCCTCCACTTTTGTTGATTGTGAGTATTTAGCTTGGAAAGGACACATTGCCCTCATTACTTTCACATACTGTCTATCACCTCTCCTTACAGAGTCTCTGAAATGCCAATGTTTGCTGTGAGGATGCATCCACAAAGTTTTGTTGCATTTAAGTAAATAGGAGACAATGTTGGTGATGAGGTCATGAGATGCGCAAGTCCCAACTCCATTCCTTCCAAGGACTCACTGCAATGTGTATTGCTAATATATTTTTAATGGAATTAATGTATTTTTAATGGGATGGGAAGATCTTTCCTATCCATTAATAAGCCTATGTGACCTGCTTAAGTCACATGGAAGCCTAAGTTACATGAGTTTGAGTCACATGAAACCTGTGGTGGGAGGGTCTTGCTGAATGGGTGGAACAGGAAGGGTGGAGCAAGAAGTGAGTCCGAGAGGTCAAGGCTGGGAAAGACATAGAAAGCAAGCAGCTGGCTGTGATTGAGAGAAGGGCATTCTTAGGGGAGTCTGTTTGTGGGAAGGCCTGATAAAGTGTATAGACTTCTAAGTTACTATGATGGATTTCTTTGTTGCTATGATGGATCTAGCTTTATGATGTTTGGATCTGGCTTTCTGTTATCTGCATAAATGTTTTTCTCTACCTTCTGTATGGAGAGTCTCTTATCTTTTGTGATTCAGAACTGAGCTGGCATATTCATAGCCCCAGTAGGCACTGTGAATATTGTATTGGAGGTACACAATGTCTGGTAGTTTGAGCCTACTCTAGCATTAAAGTCACCCAGGATTATAAGCTTGTCCTCTTTTCACATACTGATGATAAGAGAAAAGAAGCATACCTTTTCTAGCCCCATCCTCAGATCAGGAGGTGAGCAGTGCAGTCCTTAAAAGGCTATTGACACCTAGCGGGCTGCCAAATCCCACTGCTGCTTGCTGCTTCCTGTGAGATGACCCTATGGCTTAGGCTGTCTATGTGTAGGATTGTGGCTACTTGCCTGTCACCACAGGACTTGCAGATAGGTAAAAATAGTAAAATAGTATGGGTGATGCCTTTTGGTTTGTGCGTAAATTGTATTTAAGTGAGGCAGAGTTACATGAAGTCATCTGCCTCACTCTTTTTTCCAGAGTCATCACAGTCCAGTGGCAAAACAGTCAAGACAACTGATGATGGCTCCAGATGCAATGGGTAATCTTGGAGTCTTTGATGTCTAACCAAATTCTAAGTGTTCCACAGTATGTGTTTCAGTTGCCTTCATGGTAATTGGAACAAATTGTTCTCATCCACCCATTCCTCCAGGGAAAGTCTTCAAATGCTTGGGGTAGACACCCCCCCTAACTCATCTATGGATTTGAGACCCCTCGGTTACCCTCAGAGTGGTTTAGCCCATCTGCCAAAATGGTTTGTTAGGGTGTGGCCACTGTGCATGCTACAAATTCCTGGAGTCACAGGTGAGAGTTAGGTGGATCAGGTGGATACCAAATGTGGAAAGCAGAGGAAAAGGGCTCAGTAGCCTTTATATCAGAGGTACAAGTCTTCCCTAAATACAACCTACATCTCAAGATCACATAGGTAGTAATAGAGAGAATATCAAAACAAAAGGAAATAAAACAAATAAACCTGTGACCTATTCTCCAGAAATTTATTTATGTATTAAAAGGCCCATTTTATCAATTGAAAAGTATTTTGCAAATCTTAAAAGTATATGTATATATAAAAACACGTGTGTGTGTGTGTGTGTGTGTGTGTGTGTGTGGTCTGCGTGTGTATAATAGTATATCATTATTGTTATTTGTTTGTTTGTTATGATATACTCTAATGCGATTTTTCTCATGATCCAGAAAAGTCAGTCCTAGATCACAAGCCATTCAACAATGAAAGAAAAGTCAAAATATATGGAAAAAAATATTTATCAAAAGAATAATTATAAACAAATAACAACTCTAAGAAAGATGATCCCAAATCACAAATAAGAGAATGCATATTAAAACAACTCATTCTTTTACATCATACCTAGGAAATTGACAGGCATGAAAATAGATGAAAAGTTAATGTTATATATATTTTGCATGACTCCATATGTACAATGGGTATCATATTGCCTGTCTCCTTAATGGATAAGGGAGGTGTGGGGGAAAGGGAGAAAATTTTAAACTCAAAATTTTAAAAAAATGAATGTTAAAAAGTTAATATTTTTTAAAAGGAAAATAAAGTTAATGTTCAAGAAGCTCTGGGAGGAGAAGCACAGTGATATACTATTCACAGGGCTGCAAAAATTTTCCACTTTATTACAAATTAGAATTATGCTAATGACTAAAATATCTAGACCCATTGACCCTGATATCCCATTGATATGCATATATATTCCTAGAAATTCAGACAAAAAGGTCCCTTATACACCAAAATATTTATAAATATACATTTATTTATGGCAGCAAAAATTAGAAACAAAGTAGATGCTCATCAACTGGAGAATGACTATACAAATATGGTATCTGAATATGAAGGAATAATATCATGCCAAAAGAAACAAAGGATATGATGATTTATAAAAGTATGGAAATGCAGGCAAACTGATTCAGAATGAAAGAAGCAGATTAGAAAACAATATGTGATGACTGTAATATAAATAGGGTAAGATGGGGAGCCTGAATGTTGTGTGGCCGAAATGATCAACTATGTCCCCAAAGAAAAGATCAGAAAATGCTCCCAACTCTCTCTCTTTTTCATTGGTTGGGGGCAATAGGTGAAACATCGTATGTACTATCATATTTACTTGATTTATTGGTTAATTTTGCTTTGTTTTTTTTTTCTTTAAATTATTCTCTATGAGAGAAATTAATAAATGAAGGTAATATAAAAGTAAAAGATTAAATGAAATAAAAACTATAAAACAGTCCTTGAGTTTCAAGAAGAAAAAAAAGATTTTTCATTACCTATGTAAAGAGGTAAGTTAGCATCTTATTATTAATACTACTACACTGGAAACAAAAAGTAGAATACTATAAATAAGGTCACCAAAGTCCAGATCAAGTAAGGAGCATAACAACACTGAAAGACATTGCAGCTATGGTAGTCAGGTGGACCAGGAAGGGAATATTGAAAAATTTACTTTCAGAAATATTTGATCAATCAGAAAGAATGGGAGAGCTTCTAGAAGATTTGAGGAAGACGAGTAATGTTCCAGTTTTCAGATTAAAAAGGGGAAATGATGGATTCCAGAAACTACACACTAATAATGTTCATACTGATCCCTGATTAAATTGTGTAATATGTTATTAAACTGGTAGTTTCCTGAGTACTTGGAAAGGGAAGATGTAACTTCATTGAACCAGCATGGATTTTCAAAGAAAAGGTTGTAATTTTTTTCTTTTTCTTTTTTTAACAGACTTACTAGACTGCTGCATGAAGAAAATGGTATGGACACAGAATATTTGGATTTCGTCAAGACAGCTGACAAAGTCTCTCATGACTTCCATGTAGATAAGTGTAACATTTGCATTTGGCACTGTGGAAGATTCTTGATTCTTTCTGCTCTCACCTCTCTTCTGGAAGATAAAGAGCTAAATATCACTTAGGCACAAATTGTTTCCACTCAGTCTCCTTTCTTTTCTTACAATAGGCAGAAGATTTAATTATTCTGTTAAAACAACTAGTTCACTTTTAGTCTAAGGAGGTCTTTGCACACCTTATTCATTTCTGTTTTGTGAAGTTCATAAAAAAATAAAATTCTATTAATGGAATCACAATCGTGAAATCAGAGCTTCAAATTAGTAGAAGTATTGACATTCAGACAGATATTTGGCACTCTGGTATGATTTAAATTATTCATTTTATTTATTCTATAGATAAGTCCTATCATCTTCAAGTTGGAGATGAAAAAAAGTTTAGGATATAGGTAATTTTTCAATGCAAAAAGCAAGTAGATCATTTTACAAAACTTGTTACTTGGTTTGGGTAGGGGAGATGTATTATAAATATATAGAAATACTATCCCTCCCCCCTCCCCCAGAGAGATAGCATCTCTGTATATTTAGAGGTGAGTGGATAGCTTCAATCTGAATCCTCTGTTTCCATAAGCTTGTAGGAGCTGATGGCACAACTAGATATTTTCATTTTCTACATTTCTCATTTTATTTTCTACTTTTTCAGTTTCTCCTTTCATTTGTTACTCCTTTGCTATGGATTTTTGAAGTTCAGTTCCTTCAGACCAAAGAAGGGCTACAGAGGAATTCTCCCTATTTAAGCTGCTGCTGTTCAGCTCTTGCAATCTTCATTCCTTCCTCTCACTCTGTTTCTTACAGACTATGTATATGAATTGAAAAACTCCTAGACAAATACCTATAAAATGGCTCTAAACAAATTCTGGGGCTGCAGAACTCACAGAATGATGGAGTAAAGCAAATCTTCAGCCCAAGACAGCCTGGAAGGTCACCAGGAAGTGCATATGCACCTATGCAGGGAGGGCACAGTCCAGCATGGGCTGCGCCAGCAAAGAGAGTAACTGAGAAGACCTTGGGGAGACTGAATCTCTTGCACCTCTGATAGTTTCCAGACTTTAGGACCCTAAAACACCAAGGACGAATATGAAGGTCAGTGGGAAAAACCTGTGGGACCTAGGTGAGAGAATAGAGTGGTCTGGCCACAGTCTCAGGGCAGCAGAGTGGGGAAAGGGGTGGAGGAACTTGAGGCAGCCATAGCAGCATCGGGGACAGTAGCAGCCATTTTTTCTGGAGCTCTAGGACACATTGAAGGACTGGCAGTATACACCCCACCCCACTGGAAGCAGAGAATTACCTTGACAAAGAGGTCAAAAGTCAAGTAAATGGCTAGAGAAATGAGCAAAATCCAGAAAAAGAATCAGACTATAGAATCTTACTTTGGTGACAAGGAAGACCAAAACATGCAAACAGAAGACAACAAAGTCAAAGCTCCTCCATCCAAAGGCTTCAAGAAAAATGTGAATTGGTCACAGGGCATGAAAGAGCTCAAAAGGGATTCTGAAAATCAAGTAAGAAAAGTAGAGCAAATATTAGGAAGAGAAAGGAGAGTGATGCAAGATCATAAAAGAAATGAGTCAACTGCTTGCTAAAGAAAACCAAAAATAATGCTGAAGAAAATAACACTTTCAAATATAGATTAACCCAAATGAAAAAAGACATATAAAAAGCCAATGTGGAGAAGAATGCCTGAAAAAGCAGAATTGGTCAGATGGAAAAAGAGGTCCAAAATCTCATTAAAAAAAAATAATTCCTTAAACATTAGAATGGAGCAGACAGAATCTAATAACTTTATGGAAAATCAAGAAAGTATAAAATAAAGCCAAAGCAATGAAAAAATAGCCGACAATGTGATATATCTCATTGGAATAACAACTGTCCTGTTAAACAGATCCAGGAGAGACAACTTAAAAATTATTGGACTACCTGAAAGTCACGATCAAAAACAGAGCAAAGACATCATCTTTCAAGAAATTATCAAGGAAATCTGCACTGGTATTATAGAATCAGAGGGCAACATAAATATTGAAAGAATTCACTGATTGCCTCCTGAAAGAGATTCTTAAAGGAAAACTTCTAGATATATTGTAGTTAAATTCTAGTGCTCCCAAGTCAAGGAGAAAATATTACAAGCAGTCAGAAACAAACATTTCAAGTATTGTGGAAATACAATCAGGATAACACAAGATCTAGCACCTTCTACATTAAGGAATCGAAGGGCTTGGAAGGGCTTGGAACATGATATTCCAGATGTCAAAGGAGCTAGGATTAAAACCAAAAATCACCTACTCAGCAAAACTAAGTATAATACTTAAGGGGAAAAAATGGTCATTCAATGAAATAGAGGACTTTCAAGCATTCTTGATGAAAAGCCAGAGCTGAATAGAGAATTTGACTTTCAATCACAAGAATCAAGAGAAGCATGAAAAGGTAAACAGAAAAGAGAAATCATAAGGGACTTACTAAAGTTGAACTGTTTACTTTCCTACATGGAAAGATAATATTTGTAACTCTTGAAATCTTTCTCAGTATTTGGCATTTGGGGGGATTTTATACATATAGACACAGGGTGAGTTGAATAGGAAGGGATTGTATCTAAAAAACAAAATGTAAGAGGTGAGAAAGGAATGTATTGGGAGGAGAAGGGGAGGAATGGAATGGGGCAAATTATCTCTCACATAAAAGAGGCAAGAAAAAGTTTTTCCAATGGAGGCGATGAGGGGGGAGGTGAGAGGGAAAAAATGAAGCTTACTCTCATCACATTTGGCTTAAGGAGGGAATAACATGCACACTCAATTTGGTATGAAAATCTATCTTACACTACAGGAAAGTGGGGAGAAGAGGATAAGGGAGGTGTGGGGAGATGATAGAAGGGAAGGCAAATGGGAGGAAGGAGTAATTAGAAGTAAACACATTTGAGAAGGGATAGGGTCAAAACAGAGAAGAGAATAAATGGGAGGCAGGATAGGATGGAGGGAAATACAGTTAGTATTTCACACCATGACTTTTATGGAAGTCTTTTGCATAACTACATATATATAGCCTATATCAAAATGCTTGTCTTCTCAGTGGGGATGGGTGGGGAGGGAGAAAGGCAGAGAAGTTGGAACTTAAAAATGAATGTTGAAAATTGTTTTTACATGCAATTGGGAAATAGAATATATAGGTAATGGGGTATAGAAATCTATCTTGTCCTACAAAAAAAAATAGAGGAGATGGGGATAAGCGAAGGGAGAAGTGTGATGGAAGGGAGGGAAGATTGGGGAAATGAGTAATCTGAATGTACGCTGTCTTGAGGTGTGGAGAGGAGAAAGATGGGGAGAAAATTTGGTACTCACAATCTTGTGGAAATGAATGTTGAAAATTAAAAATAAATTTTTAAAATATATAAGACCTATAATCTTTTGAAATAGAATCTGCTAGATCTTGAGAAATCCTGACTGTATAAACACAGTATATCTTTTTTTCTTGTTACTTAGAAAATTTTCTCCTTAACCTGGGAGACTTGAAATTTGGTTATGACATTCCTCTAAGATTTCCTCCTGGGATATCTTTCAGGTGGTGAAAGGTAGATTTTTTTCTATTTTTATTTTACTCTCTTGTTCTAGAACTTAAAAGCAATTTTCTTTAATAATTTCTTTTAATATTGTATTCACATTATTATTTTTAATCATAACTTCCAGGTAGTCTGACAATTCTTATATTGTTTCTGCTTGATCTGTTTTCCAGATCATTTTGTTGCTTTTTTCTAATGAAATGTTTCATCTTCATTTTTTTCCAGTTTTGTTATTTCTTATGACATTTTTTGATTTCTATTAGTAAATTATAGTTTTCAAGGAGTTCTTCTCTTCCTTAAGATTTTGGACCTCTTTTTTCCAATTGGTTAACTTTCTTTTCAGGCCACAAATTTTAAGAACAGTGAAAACAAATAGAAAACAATTGATGGGCTTTCAGGAAGATGACAATCATGGTATCACATTACAAAGAGATTGGTTAAAGGTATGTTTGGAAGATTTGGGAGGTAGAGGAGGTGATAAGATGATGGCATTATAATTTTTTCTGAAGTATATGAAGGGTTCCATGTAAAAGAAGTTAATCTTACATGATTAGAGTGGGAAGAACCAGGAAGAAAGCATCAAAATTTTAGGGAAATATGTTTCAATTTAATATAAAAGAACTTCTCAGCAACTAAAACTATTTCAAAATGTCCTTATCTTTGAAGTTCATTGAAGGAATCCAATTAGATAGTGTTTGGGAATGGTTCATTTGTATTTTGATTATCTTACAAGAATTGAAAGAGGAAAAGAGGAATACCCTTGAGAGAGGGAAAGGAAGGACGAAGAAAAAATATTGCACACAACTGACTTATTCAAGGATAAGTATTTGTAGACGAAGTGAACATATTTGAGACAATTGGTGACAAAACCCTCATTTAAATTATTTAAAGGAAGAAGAATACACATTGTTGAATACAAAAATACATTGCACACAACAGGGAAACAGGAGATAAAGGAGCAGTAAAAGGGGGGCTAGATTAAGAGATGGTTAGCCTGAAGAAAAACCAACTTCAACTAATTTCAAAATCTAAGGAAGGTAGATTTTGAAGAGGGCCTTAAAAGAAAAGAAAACGTAAAAATGTTTCTGGGCTCTGTTTGAGAGAAAGAGAAGAGGACAAGAGAACAGAAGCAGATTACATCAAAACTGTATCACTGATGCTGACTTCACTTTTATCTCACTACCAACTTATTATTTATTTAAAAAATGAATGGGAGATAATGAGAAGAAAATGTACAACAGAATAGGGTGGAAGGAAATTTACAATTAAGAGACATAATTGTGACTCTGAATGGGATGGACTCATTCATAAAGTGGAAGAAGTATTAAAAAGAGATCATACAGAGTCTAACAATATGCTATTTAACAGAAATACACTTACAACAGAGAGATGCATGTAGTGTTAAAATATATAGCATGATCAAAATCTAATGTTCTTAAACTGTAATAAAAAAAGGCAGGACTTGAAAAAAGAAAAATAAAATACATTGTGTTGAAAGGAATTACAGAAAAGGAATTAAAATCAGTACTAAACATTTAGTACCTAAAGACTTAGGGGGAAAGTTAAATGACTTATAGAAAGAAACAGTAAAAGTATGATGGCTAGAATCTTAATTTACATTTCCTAGATTTAGATAAATCTAAGAAAAAAGTAAAAACCTGAAAAGAATTTTTAGAAAATTTAGGATATGATAGATTATTGGATAATACTGAATAGTAAAAGAAAGAAGTATACATATTTCTCAGGTATATTTACCAACTTTGCAAAAATTAACCACATATTAGGACATGAAACCTTCCCAAGAAATGCAGAAAATCAGAAATAATAAGTGTATCCCATTAACCACAAGACAATAAAATTATGTAGAACCTCTGAAGAAATTATCAACAATTCATAACAAATCATAGGTACTATAACTTCATTAAAAACAATAACTGCAATGAGATAATATATTAAAAATTTGTCAATACAGTCAAAACTATCCTCAGAGAGGAAAAATATGTTTATAAACATAAATTGACTAAAGAGATCAACAATAGTGCATATAACTAAAATAATCTAGAAAAGCAAAAAGAAAAAGCCAAATAAAATATAAAAAGATAAATTCTTAAAATTGAAAAAGAGATTAACAAAATCGAAAGCAAAATAAACTCACGGAATTAATAAATAAAATTGGGAGCTGGTTTCAGGAACATTTAAATAGTGCAGTGGATGGAGCAATGGGCCTGAAGTCAGGAAGTCCTGAGTTTAAATAAAGCCTTAGATACCTTCTAGAAAATGGAGACAATAATAGCACTCACCTCCCAGAGCTATTACAAAGATTAAATGAGATAAAAATTATAAAGTGCTTGGCACTGTGCTAGCACATAATAATAACTATTTAAATAGTATGATGATGATCATCATCATCCATGAAAAATAATAAAAGAGATGAACCATTAGTTAACTTGACTTAAAAAAAGACAAAAAAGGAAATAATCTATAGCAAAACATTTTGAGGTGACTTCATAATCAATGAAGAAATTAAAGAACTTATTGTGAATGACTGCTCATAATTATATACCAATAAAATTGACAGCCTAGATGAAATAGATGAATATGTACAAAAACCTATTTGGAAAATTGGAAAACAGTTTGGTAGAGACTTGGTTTAGATGTACACCTTCCTCAACATAGAAGAAAAATTCCAAATGATTATATAACTTAGACATGGTGGGTGACATCATAAACAAATTAGAGGATTATTTAAGAAATTACCAGCCAGTTTTATAGATGAGGAAGAGTAACACTGAACAAGGTAGAAAGAATCATAGAAAGTAAAATGCAAATTTTGATTCCTTTTTTTCCTACAAACAAAACCAATGGCATCAAAATTAAAAGAGAAGCAGGTAAATGGGGAAAATCACTAAGGCGATGTTTTTTCTGATAAAGTAATAATTTCTAAGCTATAATAGGAAATTTAACTAAATTTATAAGAATAGGCTGTATTTCTCAATTAATAAATTGTCAAAGGATATGAACAGACACGTTTCAGTGAAAAAAATCAAAACAAGAAATAGTCATATGCAAAAATACTCTAAATCACTAATAACTTTTGAAATTAAAATTATGAAGTTCCACTTCTCACCCATCAGATTAGAGAAACTGGTAAAACAGGAAAATGAGAAAATGAATAAAGGACTATGGAAAAACAGATACATTAATAAACTGTGAATTTGGTCCAGGCATTCTAGAAAATTATTTGGAACTATGCCCAAAAAGCTATTAAACTTATACCTAGTAATACTAGTATATTAGTATACCAGTATCCTCAAAGAGATGAATAGAAGAGGAAAATTATATATGTATACATATATGTATGTATGTATCTGTATGTATATATACACATATATGTGTATAAACACACATATACATGTACATTCCTTTTCCAGTGAAAAGAATTGAAAACTGAATATACCTGATAATTGGGGAATGACAGTAAAAGTTATGGTATGTAAAAGTTATGAAATACTATTGTGCTATAAGAAATGATGAGGGAATGGTTTCAGAGAAACCTGAAAAGACCTGTATGGAGTAATGGTAAGGAAAGGAAACAAAATCAGCAGAATAATTTATGAAATAACAATATTATTACAAAAACTAATAACTTTAAAAATTTAGGAACTTTAATCAATATAGTAACCAATAATAATAAGAAAAGGATTCATGATAATACATGCTATCCACCTCCAGATACAGATCTGATAAACTCAGAGTACAAAATGAGACTTTTTTTTTTAACTTGGCCAATGAGGCAATTTGTTTTTCTTAGCTGTACATGCTTATAACAGGATTTCTGTTTTCCTTTCTTTCTCAATGTGAAGGCAGGGATGAGGAGAAGAAATGGGAGAAAAGGTAGATCTAGTATAAAAAATTCACATTAAAATGCATTCAGCAAAATTAATTTTGGTAGATATTCTGAGAGATATCATAGGACTGGAGGCCACTACGTATTTTTATCTGTTAAAGATGGTTCTGCCCTTTTAAGAATCAGAGAAAGAGAGAGGGAGAGAAGGAGAGAGAGAGAGAGAGAGAGAGAGAGAGGCAGGGAGGGAGGAAGGGAGGGAGGGAGGGGGGAGGGGGAGATAGAGAGCGAGCACAGGGTGAGTTGAATAGGAATGGATCATATCTAAAAACATAAAATTAAGGAGTGAGAGTGGAATATATTGGGAGAAGAAAGGGAGAAATGGAATGGGGCAAATTATCCTTCATAAAAGAGGCAAGAAAAAGCTTTTCCAATGGAGTGGAAAAGGCGGGGGGAGAGAAAAAGTGAAGCTTATTTTCATCACATTTGCCTCAAGGAAGGAATAACATAGACTCAATTTGGTATGAAAACCTATCATACACTACAGGAAAGCAGGGGAAAGGGGATAAGTGGGGTGGGGGGGCTGATGGAAGGGAGGGGAAATGGCAGTCAGGAGCAATTAGAAGTCAACACTTGTGGAGGGACAAGGTCAAAAGAGAGAATAGAAGAAATGGGGGCAGGATAGGATGGAGGCACATATAGTTAGTCTTATTCAACATGACTATTATGGAAGTCATTTGCAAAACTACACATATATAGCCTATATTGAATTGCTTGCCTTCTCAGTGGGGATGGGTAGGGAGGCAGGAATGAAGAGAAGTTAGAACTCAAAGTTTTAGGAACAAATGTTGAGAATTGTTTTTGCATACAACTTGGAAATAAGAAATACAGTAATGGGGTATAGATATTTATCTTGCCTTACAGGACAAGAGAGAAGATGGAGATATGGGAAGGGAAGGATGTTAGAAGGGAGGATAGACTGGTGGAAGGGGCAATCAGAATGCTTGGCGTTTATTAGGGGGAAGGGAGAGATGGGGAGAAAATCTGGAACTCAAAATTTTGTTGAAAACTAAAAATAAATAAACAAAAACAAATAAAGATGGTTCTGTCCTTTGTACCACACATACCCTCCCTTTCCAAAGAAAAAAAAAACCAGGAAAACAAAAAAAAAAGAAACAAACAAAAACCATCTAATGCTTGACAGCCAAAGGGTGTGTGTTCATCCTTCACTGCTGAAGAAGACCATGCCATCAGAGAAATGATGATATGACTTGCACTTGACTTTGTTTTGAGTGAGAGAGGGCTATGCTGGACACCAGCTTCACTTCTCCGCCACAGCCATCTGAATTCAGTGACCAGATATTTATCAGAATGTCTGGAGATGACCCAGGATGAGGCCATTGGGGTTAAGTGACTTGCCCAAGGTCACACAGCTAGTGAGTGTTAAGTGTCTGAGGTGAGATTTGAACTCAGGTCCTCCTGACTCCTGCACTGGTGCTCTATCCACAGCATCACCTAGCTGCCCCTATGAAAAGGTAAAAAGAAAAGAGAAATCATAAGGGACTTACCAAAGTTGAACTGTTTACATTCCTACATGGAAAGATGGTATCTGTAACTCCGGAAAATTTCCTCAGTATTTGAGTAGTTGGAGGGATTATACATACATACATACACACACACATATACATATATACATACACACATATATGTACATATATATGTAGGCAGAGGTCACAGGGTGAGTTGAATAGGAAGGGATGATATCTAGAAAAATAAAATTAAGATGTGAGAAAGAAATATATTGGGAGGAGAAAGGGAGAAATAGAATGGGGCTAGTTATCCCTCATAAAAGAAGAAAGAAAAAGCTTTTTCAATGGAGGGGAAAGAGGGAAAAAAGTGAAGCTTACTCTCATCACATTTGGCTTAAGGAGTGAATAACATGCATGCTCAACTTGGTATGAAAATCTATCTTACACTACAGGAAAGTAGGGGAGAAGGGGATAAGTGGGGTGGGGGATGACAGAAGGGAGGGCAAATGTGAGGAGGGAGTAAAAAAAGTAATCACTTTAAGGGAAGGACAAGGTCAAAAGAGAGAACAAAATAAATATGGGGCAGGATAGGATGGAGGAAAATATAATTAGTCTTTCACAATATGGATGTTATAGAAGTCTTTAGCAAAACTACACATATATAGCCTATATTGAATTGCTTGCCTTCTCAGTGGGGATGGGTGGGGAGGGAGGAAGGAAGAGAAGTTGGAACTCAAAGTTTGAGGAATGAATGTTGAGAATTGTTTTTGCATGCAACTGGTAATAAGAAATACAGATAGTGGGGTATAGAAATCTATCTTGCCCCAAAAGAAAAGAGAGAAGATGGGGATAAGGGAAGGGAGAGGTATGATACAAGGGAGAGCAGATTGGAGGAAAGGGTAATCAGAATGTACAGTGTTTTGGGGTGGGGATGGGAGATATGAGGAGAAAATTTGCAACTTAAAATCTTGTGGAAATGAATGTCAAAAACTAAAAATAAATAAATAAGTTTTTAAAAATAGAAAAAGAAATATAAGAATAAAATTTCTAGATTTGTTTCTATGATTATCAATTTGAAAAAAAAATAAATGAAAGACCATTTCCCTATGCATAAACAGAACCTTGGTATTCATCATATCTAAGTCATCATATCTAAATTTATGTAGCACATACTATGTGCAGAGCACTATGATATGTGCTTCACAATTATTATCTCATTTAATTCTCATAAAAACCTTGGGAGCTAAGTGCCATTATCTCCACTTTACAGATGAGGAAACTGAGGCAAAGAGAGGTTGAGCAATTTTCATAGGGTCACATGACTTGTAAGTGTCTGAGGCTAAATTTGAACTCAGTTCTGCCTAACTCCAGTTTCAAAGCTCTATCTACTGTTCAACCAAGCTGCATCTAATAATATTGTGATACTTGTTATTATGTCAGTCCCTTTTCCATAGAGATGTTTCATTTCTGGATGTTTCATGCACTTTATTATGAAGCAGTCTACTTTGATTTGAATAACTAAACACATAATTTTTGAATGATAAAAGCTTGCTTTTTAGCCAAAAGTAAGGTTCTTTGTTTCCCTTTGAAACTTTCCTGGTTTGAACATTTCTTTATCTGTCCTTTTGAAATTTTTTTCGTTTAAGAAACCATCTCAATCACTTAATAGACTTGGAAAAGAAAGAAAATCATCACAAATAATAGGATTAAAGTCAAGAAATGATTGAGTTGGGGGGAGTCTACCTAAAAGGCAGCATTTTGAAAATGATGTCACAAAATTCCTCTCTGAAGTATATTTCCAAGACCAATTTAACAATGTAAGAAAACTTCCCTTTGTGTAATGAGTTCAGATATCTTTTTTGTCTTTAAAGTAAAATTAGAACACTTTTAATATTTATATTACTCTAATTATCCCCAGGACTGGACAAAGTAAATGCTTTCCATAAAACGAGAAAGTAAAATTAGCTGTACTGCTTAAAAAAAATAAGTCCTATACAGAGACAATAGTTTTTAGTAGTCAAATCTCATTCTCCTTTGGTTAATTGGTGAATAAACCAGTCCTCAGGTACTTGCGTTCTATAAGCTATTACTAATAGGAAACAATACATACTCACATACACATACATATTCACACAGGCACACACACACACACACACAGATATGTACATGAGGTCTTTAATGACTAATAACAGTAAATAAATCTTTTAGTAAGGTCTTCTACCAACAACTAGAAGTGACATTAAGTTCTTGAGGGCTAAGTCAATGGAACATAAGTTTTGGTAAGTCACACTCAACTAAGTAGGCTCCTAGTATAGGTGTCATAATAGAAACTGTATCAATCAAATGAGGATCAAAAGATGGGCATTTTCAGAAGACTGGAAAACAGGTAACAAATTTTTTAAACCTAGAAACTCATGAAAGGTCACAATTTGGTAGAAAGAGCACCCACCCCCTAATGAAATCAAGTATCTTTCAAAATATAAAAGAAATTACCAAATATTTCAAATCAATTAATTCTGGCACAATTGTTGAAACAAAGACATCTTCATAAGCAGAAAAATATGTAATGTCTTTCCCTTTTTCTTACTTCAGACATTACACATCTTTTCCTCGGTCACATTCAATGACGCATGATTACACAGGGGTCTAAATTACCTTTTAAGAGTAAAAGCTAATTGATTTTCCTTTCCAACACAAATCCTATTTCTCAATAATTGTCTTTGAGTAAATTCCTGTTTCAGAATATTTTCTAAGTAACAATTCAGAGCTCTGTCTTTTTGTTTTCTTCTTCATATTCATTATCCTTAAGACACAACTGGGGAAAGCTGACTTTTTCTGAGCCTTGAAGGATGTGAAGGAATGGGGAAGGGGAGGATGTTCCAGGTTGGTAGATCAGCATAAGCAAACAGAGGGTAGAATGAACATGATGGTTCTAGAGTAGATAGAGTGTCCTGAGAGGTACTATAAAAATAGGTCACACAGAGAAGTATAAGATTATGAAAGGCATTGAAAGGTAGGAAGAGAAGTTTAGGTATAGGATTGTTGATATACAGTTGGAAGAAAATTCATAAATCATCTAATCTACTATCCCTACTTTATAAATCAGGAAACTAAGGCTAAGAAACTTTATATGACTTGCCTAAGATCACATAGGTAAGAAGTAGGACAATTTGGACTCTTTCCAGTCCATCATGGCACCATGGGCCCCCTGAATCCTTGAGATGCAGCAGAAAACATAGAACTTTTGCAGCTTCTTGAGCAGGGGGGAAATCACATGAAAATGGGGAGCTTTGGACCCAGTATTAGGTTTTTGGTTTTGTTTTGTTCTTGAAGAATTTTGTACAATAATATTCACTGTTAGTGATTCAGTTTAATCTAACATTAATTAAATGCATGAATTAAATAATTCAAGAATTATTGTAGGCCATGGATACACAAAAACTAACTAAACAAATAATCCCTGCCTTCAAGCACAGTAATAGTTGAATTTTTTCTGCAGGCAAAGAATATCACAAATGCCACCAAGATCAAATTTCCCTCAGGTGAGTAGCTAAATGGTGCAGTGCTCCACCTGGAGTCAAGAAGACCAGAGTTCAAATCTGATCTCAAATACTTACTGTGTGAACTTGAGCAAATTACAACTTCTGTTTGCTTCGGTTTCCTCATCTGTAAAATGAGGTTAAAAATAGCACCTACTTTCCAAGTTTGTTGTGAGGATCAAATAAAAAACAATTATAATGTGTTTAGTACAGTATCTGGCACATAGTGGTGCTATACCAGCTGTTATTGAGTATATAAGCAACAGGATAGGGTAAAGAGGAGCTTGCCCCAGGAGCATCATTCAGTAAATTCCTATTTTATTGAATATTATTTTGAATTAGGTGCTAAGTTTTGGAGTTTTTTCCCTATATTTCTAAAGGACTAACTATATTCCTGTTAATACCTCCTAAATTTATTAGCCTAAGCAAAGTTGTGGATGCCCCACCCTAGACATAATTATGCCCTTAAAAGTTTATATTCAAGAGATCACATTTGTGTACCTATTTTTTGAACACTTAAACTCTCATGATCTAGATTCACCTTGTAGCCTGTCATTGCCCTCTATACACACACATACGTATATACATGTATATGAGAGTATCTATATCTATAGATCTATATCTATGAGAGAGACAGAGAGAGAGACAGAAAGACAGAGAGAGACAGAGACAGAGAGAGAGAGAAAGAGAGAAAAGAGAGAGAGAGAGAGAGAGGAGAAAGAGGGAGAGGCAGAGAGAGAGAGAGAGAGATAGAGATAGAAAGAAAAGCAACTAACTCTAAGCCTAGAATCAGGAAGACGTGAGTTCAAATTTAACCTTATATACATACTAGCTGTGTGACCTTGGTCAAGTCACTTGACACTAGTTCCCTCAGTTTCTTCAAATATAAAATAAGGATAATAATAGCACTACCTCAGAGGGTTACTGTGAAGATCAAATGAGATAGCATTTGTAAAGTGCTTAGCATAGTGCCTGGCACATAGTAAGGGTTTACTAAATGCTTGTTTCCTTCCTTCCTTCTTTTTTACCTTCCTTTCCCTGTTTCAAATCAAAATGGAAGTATACAGAAATCAAATTACAAAGGAAAATAATTTGGAAGGCATTTCAATGATGGTTCTGCTTAAATGAATGGATGAAAGAGCATTTAGTGTCTACTGCCTGCAAGTCACTGTATTTGAAACTGTTGCAAGCATGTGATCTTAAGAATCTTTCATTCCAATGGAGGCTATATTCTCTTTATGGGAATGGTAGCCTGGAAAGTGAATTTAAGTCCTAGAAATGGTGAGCAAAGCCAAAGGGCAAATAATTGCCATGCCCTTTCCAAAAGCATTGCTTTTGTAGTGATTGTAGTGATTTCTTTAAGGTTCCCAGTGCAAGAGTAGTAAAAGAGTAAGGGGTCCAATGGACAGAGAGCAAGATATTCATGGTGGAGAGATGTAAAATATAGATAGAGTCCCACCTACCTTGCTTAACTGTTCACCAATCCAAACAGCTTAGCCCTTGAGAGGACATTTCCAAAGTTGACCTTACTAGAGGAGTCAGGTATGTGGGAAGTGTAGAATAGTGTAGCAGGAGGATGCCAGGGAGGGAGATTTCTTTTCTGAAGGGCCAGGCTGAAGGTCACAGGTGGAAAGAGAAGGACCATGATTACAAAGCACTCAAAGTGGACGGGCTAAGAAATGTTCTGGGATAAACAAGATTAAAGAGACTTAAAATAGAATCTTAAACGTCTCCAACAACCCTCATTCATGCTATAATGGTATTTTTTTTTTTTAATTCACAGAGTTCATGTATATATAGAGAGCTCAGTCTATGGAAGTTATACAAAACAGGACCAGTGTTAACAGATATCTTTCCTTCCAGCTCTTTTTTTTACACAAAGGAACAATAATAATAAAACTATGTTTTATTGTTTTAATGTCTACACTCTATATGTACATATACATATGTATGAATATATATATATTTTTTTGAGGAAGAAAAGGTGTTTCTTGCCATCTTTGAAAAATTCCAACCTTACTCCCACAGGATTCTTCCAGCTTTCCTGAAAGATGTCATCAGGGTAATAACTTGGCTAAAACTAGTGGAGGAAAAAACCCTGTATTTCTATTCAATTAAAAAAAAAACTCCAATTGTGTATGTGAATACTTGAGTAGTAGGGGTAGGAGTAGAAGGCAAGTGGAGCTGATTTCCATGAATAATGGCTAACTAGGAAAATTCTGACAAGGGTGTAATTTCAATTGGTGATTCTCTGTGCTGAGGTAATTTCATGCTTTATGAAAGCCATTTGGTTAAAAAAAGTTAATTCAAATCTAAACTTTTTTTTTGAGAAATCCATTCAAATTGAAATGACATTGGCTAATAGTCTCATAATTAGCAACCAAGATGAAAAACCTGTGGGGAACACAAAGGCACCCCTAAAATAAAATCTCTCTCCTCTCCTTGATGGCAGAATTTTGGCCAGTATCACAAAGACTGTCAGTATTTAGGCAACATATAAATTTTACTAAAAACAAAAAGCAGTAGGTAACACTATTGGGTTTTAACCAGAATCTTCAATCTTCAAAATGCTCATGAAATATAGACTAACATCTTCTCCCCAAAATATTTGGAGTAAATGAGTCAGTACTGAGAGAAGTAAAAGAAACTAATTAATTTTCCTTCCTAGAAGAAATCTTACTTACAATAAGTATCTATTGATTGAAGGTCAAGCTGTAGAAAAGTTGTCTACATGTATCAGTGAAGTTTCCTAAAATTCATATTTTCCCCATAGCAATGAAATCACAGGTCTAGCCATCATCCTGACTTTGATCAAGACATTACCAGGCAATATGTTTATGAAGACAAAAATTAAAACATGGCCATTGCCTCCAAAGGAACTTACATTCTACTCGGTAAGTGTTGTTAGTATTTTCATTTGGCTATTTCATATTTCTCCATATTGTCCCTTTTCTTCATTTTTTTCTTGCCAATATTTTTGAGCATATTTTAATTTTTGCTTGGGTTCTTCTTATGATTTTTGCCTTTCTACAAGTATTTATTTTCTAAACAATGTTAAAATTTTATTTATTTGAATATTTCATTTATCCATTTGAGAATATCTCTTGGAATGGATTATATAAATTCTTTATTCCATCTTCCTTACTTCTGTTACTTTAGCTGTTTCATACACTATTTACTATTTTTGCTATTCTGTTAACATTTTTCTTCACTTTGATTCTCAAGGATTCTCTAGGATTATCCAGGCAAAAATTCCTAGTGACTTACAGTTTCAGAATAACTTCAGAATAATTTGGACTTCATCCATTAGTTTACCACCATATTCATGATATATCAGACAAATTTTGAGAGGTATACCACAAAATGGAAGCACAATTATTCTCTATGTCTTCTATTGTATAGAAAAGCAGAAGTATAAAGGTAGAGCCAAAGTGGTGGAGAAAAGACAGGAATTTTCCCGAAGCCCTTCCAAACAATTTTAAATAATGCATCAAAAAATTCTGAAGCAGGCGAACCTATAAAAAGACAGGGTGAAACAAATTTTCAGTCCAAGATACACTTAGAAGGAAGGGTCTCTTGTACTGGGATGAAGGTGAAGAGCAGTCCAGCAAAGGCCCTAACAAACCAGCAGTATTCATTGGGGGTGGCTGAATCAGTGGCAGCAATGGAGATTCCAGTCTCTCAGTTCACAAATGGTACAGGGACCAGACAACTGGTCAGAAGGAGATTACAGAGGTCCCTTTGCTGGCAGCAGGGGCAGGACTCTGTTGCATTGCCCATAGTTGGAACTGGGTCACAGTCCTGAGTCTCAGTTCCAGGGTGAAGAAGAACACTAGCACAGAAAAGATGGGCATCTAGCCACAGTTTCAGAGCAGAAAAGAATGTTTACAATCACTCATAGACCAGAATACAAGCCAGGAGAGTAGTAAACATATCTCTCCCTGGATCATTTCACTTTGGAATAACTGAAAAATTGCAGGTTCTTAGAAGTGTCTCTGAAAACAGCTGCACAAAAAACCTGAAGTTTGGGACTGTGCCCCCTACACTCCAGAAATAGACTGGAAAAAAATGAGCAAATAGCTGAAAAAAAGATCCTGAGTATAGAAAGTTACTATGTTGACAGAGACAATCAAAATACAATCTTAGAAGAAGACAAGTAAAAAAGGTAGAGAAATATTGGGAAAAGAAATCAGAGTAATGTAAGAAAATCATGAAAAAAGAGTCAACAGCTTGGTAAAAGAAGCACAAAAAATACTGAAGAAAATAACACCTTAACAAAAAAGAATAAACCAAATGGTAAAAGGGACACAAAAATTCAGTGAAGAGAAGAATGCACTGAAAAGCAAAATTGGCCAAGTTGGGGAGGAGGGGGTTAAATGGTATACACTGAAGAGAAGAGCTCGTTAAAAAGTAGAACTGGCCAAATGAAAAAGGAGGTACAAAAGAGAAGAAAAAAATCCTTAAAAATCAGAATTGGGTAAGTGAAAGAGGAATTTATGAGATATCAAGGAACAATAAAACACAATCAAATGAATGAAAAAAACAGAAAAAAGTGTGAAATATCTCATTGGAAAAATAACTGACCTAGAAAATAGATCCATGGAGGATAATTTAAGAATTATTGGATAATGTGAAAACAATGATTTAAAAAAGCCTAGACATCATCTTGCAAGAAATTATCAAGGAAAACTGTCCTGATATTCCAGAACCAGATGGTAAAATAGAAATTGAATAATTTCTTTGATCATCTCCTGAAAGGGATCCCAAAATTAAAACTCCCTGGAATATTGTAGCCAAATTCTAGAACTCCAGGTCAAGGAGAAATTATTGCAAGCTGCCAAAAAGAAAAAATCCAAATACTGTGGAGCCACACTCAGGATAACACAAGATTTAGCAGTTTCTTCTACATTAAAGAACTAGAAGACTTTGAATATGATATTCCAGAGGGCAAAAGATCTAGAATTACAACCAAGAATCATCTACCCAGCAAAACTGAATTAAAAAATCTGACTTTCAAATAAAAGACTCAAGAGAAATATTAAAAAAAAAAAAGGTAAATAGGAAAGAGAAGTTATAAGGGATGCAATGAGGTTAACCTCATTCCTAAAAGGGAAAATGATATTTGCAACTCCTAAGATCTTTCTCATTATTAGAGCAGTTAGAAACAGTATACATAGACAGAGAACATGGGTATGAGTTGCATATGATGGGATAATTATCTAAAAAATAATAAAATTAAGGGGTGGGAAAAAGGAATGCACTGGGAGAATGGGAAAGGAAGAGGTAGAATGGAGGTAAATTATCTGCCATAAAACAGGCACAAAATAGTTTTTATAAATGAGAAGAAGATTGGGGAGAGCATGTGTACCTTACTCTCATCAGAACTGGCTGAAAGAGGGAATAACATATACACTCAGTTGGATGTAGAAATCTATCTTACCATACAAGAAAGTAGGAGGGGAAGAGGATAAGAGAATGCGGATGCTGACAGAAGGAAGAGTTGATTTGGGGAGGAAAAAGTCAGAAGAAAACCACTTTTAAGAATGGACAGGGTGAAAGGAGAGAGAGTAGGATAAAGAGGGGGGGAAAATAGGATGAAGGGAAATACATAGCAATCATAACTTAATATACATATATACATATACATATATATATATATAAAGTTTCTCTGAAAAAGACCTCATTTCTCAAATATATAGAGAACTGAATGAAATTTATAGAAATAAGAGCTGTTACTTAACTGATAAACAGTCAAAGGATATAGGCAGGCAGATGAAGTAATCTAAGCTATCCATAGTCATATGAAAAAATGCTCTAAATCTCTATTGACTAGATAAATGCAAATTAAAACAACTCTGTTGATACCACTTTTCACCTATCAGATTGGCTAATATGACAGAAAAGGAAAATGACAAATGTTTTAGGCAATGTGGAAAAACTGGTACACTAAAACAATGTTGGTGAAGTAGCTTACTGATTCAGTAATTGTGTAGAGTAATTTGGAACTGTGCCCAAAGGGCTACAAAGCCATGCATACCCTTTGACCAAGTCTGCATCCCAAAGATATTTTTTTTAAAAATGGAAAATGACCTATGTGTGCAAAACTATTTATAGCAACACTTTTAATAGTGGCAAAGAACTGAAAACAGACAGGATGTCCATCAACTGGGGAATGCATAAACAAGTTGTATATGATGGAACACTACTGTGCTATAAGAAAGGACAAGCAGAATATTTTCAGAAAAACCTGGAAAAAATATGAACTGATGCAAAGTGAAATGAACAGATTCAGAACATTATAAACAGTAACAGCAACATTATGTGATGATCAATTGTGAATGACTTAGCTATTCTGATCAATGTAATGATGTAAGGCAATTCTGAGGACTTATGATAAAAAAAATCCATCCACCTCCATAGGAAGAACTGCAGAACAAAGCATACTGTTTTGCTTCCTTTTTCATGTCTTTTTTGAATGTGTTTTTTTCCCAAATTAGGAACAATGTGGAAGTATGTTTTGCATGACTACAAATTTATAACCTGTATAAAATTGCTTGTCTTCTCAATTTGGGGGGAGGGAAGAGAGAAAGGGAGAGAAGTGGAACTCAAATTATTTTGGTAAATGAATGTTAAAGTTGTTTTTATGTGTAATTGGGGAAAAATAAAACATTAAATTAAAAAAAGAAAAGAAGAGGTATGATATAATAGAGGGAAAAATGTAGTCAGGAGGCCTGGGTTCAAATCCTAGCGCTGCTACTTACTTACCTATTCTAACTCTCTAGACCTCATTTTTCTCATCTGTATATAAGGTGTGAGTGCTACTCATGTAGGTTATGCATGTTCACTTGAGTTTTTCAAATAAGGCTTGTGGGAAGGCAAGAGGAGATACATCTTGAATCTTGCCAAGCCATCTCTTAAAAGATTGTTATTCTTGCATGAGGGGAACAGGGAAAATATAAGTCTGGCCACTCAGTTATTCTCTGAGTGCATAGGATATAGGATCAATTTTTATCTATATGCTTCTCAAAATATTATTGATTTAGGGAACAATTAGTTCAGAATGCCAAGCTGCTTTCCTAATCTTAATTGATATTATCTCTTAATCTCTTTTAAGGAGTGGGTCACTCAAGCCTATATCCTCCATCTTGATCTCTTCCCACAAAATACAAGTCAGAATAAAGACCATGACAAATAGTGAATAGTGTATAAACCCATTTACCCAAGAAAATTTAAAAGAAAATTTGTATGAATTACATGGATGAGATATGCCATGAAATATGTAGAATGAATAACCTCTTTTACTGGGACCAAGATACATAGGCTCAGCTCCAATCTCATCCAAAGGTAAATTTTCCTTAGTGAAGCAAGTGGAATATGTTGAGGAGCTCCTATATATCTGAAACAATTGTCTTTTTCTCAACTCTTTAGTCATTCCCAAAGAGAATATACAATGATGTATTCCTTTCTCCCACTGAAGGATGAAGAATAATTCTCCTCATCAAAGTTCTTTTTTCAGCTCTACTCCTCACATTTATACACACTCTCTCCAAAAATTTGTTGGAAGAATTTCATGTAAAATGTTCCAGTTTTGTCTGGACATTTTTATCAGAGTAAAATCTGGTTTTGATCCTGTCATTTTATATCTCTTTATTTACTTCACAAATTTGCTAGAAAATACCTTTTACAGCTTCCCATTTATTAGAGAATAAAGTCTAAGCTCTACCTAGATATTCAAGCCCCTTCAAAATCTGATAGGATACATACTATAAAAAGCATGTAAGAGAGCTTTAATCTACCCTCTCTGCTTTTCAACTTCCTCCAATGCTGCCCTTAAATGAAGGAAGTATCATATACTTATTAGAGGAGAGCAAAACTATATTTCCCAGAATAATGTGGTTCAAAGCTGCACAGAAGCATTCAGAGTCTCAGTCCTTATTGCAACATCTCCTTCTGAATGTTCATAGAACTCTGAGGCTATCTCAAATTGCATTTAGCATCTCTTGACTTATACCACACATATCTGTTTTCTGATAACTCTTTCACCAAACTGCACATTCCATAAAGACAGAGACAATACTTTCGTTCTTGGTATATTACTTTGCAGTGGGTAATCATTAAGTGTTATTGAATTGAATAGTGTGGTATGCTTCACGGAATCACAACATCTTTTTTTCATCACACCTTGTAAACTGAGTAGTATTTAATGTTGTTCCAAGAAGTAATGAGAATGAACCAATATAAGCTTTTTTTGTGATCTGAGATGCTTCAACAGACGAAGAATTCTCACAAACTTAAGCTATCGCCATAACTTGACAACCAAATTTTTAGATAGCACATATTTATTGCCTATTAAGAAAGAAGTCTGTTAAAAGAAATGATTTCGCAGAAATTCTGATTCAATTTGCCCATGTACATTTCTTTTCTACTGTCAGCAGTATACAACCTTTTTTCCCCTTTCTTCTGTTATCTGCTGGCTGAGTTTTCCAGCCGTGAAACAATTGCCCTTTTCTATTCTTTAGAGATGTTTTTTTTTTCCTTCTGGATAGAACACATCATCTTACTCCCATTAAAAATCCTCAAAAGTGCATAATCATTTTAAAATTATTTGAAAAAGAAATGAAGTTCATTGCTATTTTTTAAAAAATAGAAATTATATGTGACTATATTTCTGTGCTTAAAAACTAAAGGAAATCAGTGGTCTAAAATACAAGAAGAAAACACCTACCAACATTATAGAATTTACAAAATTGAAGGAACCTTAGAGATAACTGGTGCTGAAGTCTTAATTAGAAATCAGAAAACTGGGGAGCCAAGATGGTAGAGTAGAAAGATGCACATACTCTAGCTCTTCTCCCACAGTCCATAAAATACTTGGTAAGAAAGACTCTCAACAAAATTTAGAGCAGCAGAAATCACAGAATGATGGAGTGGAGGAGATTTTTAGCCCAGGGTGACCTAGAAGGCTGACAGGAAAGGTCTGTTGCACCAGAAGCAGAGTGGAGCAGACCTCAGCCTTGGCCTCACAGCACTGTGAAGAGCAGGGCTGGAGCAGGCTTCAGGGCCAGAATTCCCAGCAGCAGCTGAGGTTCTCAGATCCCTCAACCCACAAACACCAGAGGCAGCTTCAAAGGTCAGTGAGAGAGCTTTTTCACCTCCATGACAAAGGACCAGGGTCCTCCCCTAGTCCTGGACCCAGGCAGCAGCAACAGGCCTCAGTAGCCAAAGTAGGCATTGTTGGAGCATCAGCTTAAAGCCACTGGGGGACTTGAGCAGCTGATCTGAATCCCAACCTCAAGCCTGGCCAGGGAGTAAACTCCTCTCTTTTGATTGTGCCACCTTGGAGGAACTGAGAACTTACAGGTCCCCAGAGAATACCCGACTCTTGACAAAGGACCCAAAAATCAAGTAATTATTTGGGAAAATGCCCCAAAAAGGGAAAAAATAGGACTATAAAGGGTTATTTTCTTGGTGAAACAGGTGTTCTCTCCCATCTTCTCAGATGAGGAAATAATAGCGTTTATCATCAGGAGAAAACATAAAAGTTAAAACTTCTGCATCCAAAACCCTCCAAAATAAATACGCAATGGTCCCAGGCCATGCAAGAGATCAAAAAGGATTTGGAAATCAAGTAAGAGAGGTGGAGGAAAAATTGGGAAGAGAAATGAGAATCATGCAATAAAATCAGGAAAAGCAAGTCAATAGCTTGCTAAAGGAGACTCAAAAAAATGCTGAAGAAAATAACACCTTCAAAAATAGGCTAACTCAATTGGCAAAAGAGGTCCAAAAAGTCAATGAGGAGAAGAATATTTTAAAAATCAGAATTTGCCAAATGGAAAAGGAGGTTTCAAAGCTCATTGAAGAAAATAGTTCTTTCAAAATTAGAATGGAATAGAAGGAACCTGACTTTATGAGAAACCAAGAAATCACAAAACAAAACCAAAAAAATGAAAAAATGGAAGATAATGTGAAATAACTCATTGGAAAACAACTGACCTGGAAAATCATTCCAGGAGAGACAATTCAAAAATTATGGGACTACCTGAAAACCATGATAAAAAAAAATAACCTAGACATCATTTTTCATGAAATTATCAAGGAAAATTTCCCTGATAATCTAGAACCAGAGGTCCAAATAAATATTGAAAGAATCCACTGATGACTTCCTGAAAGAAATCCAAAAAGAGAAACTCCTAGGAACATTGTGGCCAAATTCCAAAGTTCCCAGGTCAAGGAGAAAATACTTCAAGTAGCTAGAAAGAAACAATTCGAGTATTGTGGAAATATGATCAGGATAACACAAGACCCAGCAGCTTCTATGTTAAGGGATCGAAGGGCATGGAATAGGATATTCCAGAAGTCAAAGGAACTAGGAATAAAACCAAGAATCACCTACCCAGCAAAACTGAGTATAATACTTCAGGGGAAAAAATCGTCTTTCAATGAACTAGAGGACTTTCAAGCATTCCTGATGAAAAGACCAGAGCTGAAAAGAAAATTTGACTTTCATACACAAGAATCAAGAGAAGCATGAAAAGGTAAACAGGAAAGAGAAATCACAAGGGACCTACTAAAGTGAACTGTTTATATTCCTACATGGAAAGATAACACTTGTAACTCTTGAAACTTTTCTCAGTATCTAGGTGGTTGGAGGGATTACACACACACACACACACACACATACATAAATGGAGAGAGACAGACAGACAGAGAGAGAGAGAGACAGAGAGAGAGAGAAAGAGAGAGCACAAGGTAAGTTGAATAGGAAGGGATGATATCTAAAAAAATTAAATTAAATTAAAGTGTGAGAGAGGAATATTTTGGGAAGAGAAAGGGAGAAATGGAATGGAGCAAATTTTCTCTCATAAAAGAGGAAAGAAAAAGCTTTTTCAATGCAGGGAAAAGGGAGGAGGTAAGAAGGAAAAAGTGAAGCTCACTCTCCTCACATTTGGCTCAAGGAAGGAATAATATGCACATTAAATTTGGTATGAAAATCTATCTTACACTACAGGAAAGTAGGGGAGAAGTGGATAAGCAGGATGGGGGAGATGATGGAAGAGCAGGCAAATGGGAGGAGGGAGCAGTTAGGACTAAACACTCTTGGGGAGAGACAAGGTCAAAAGAATAGAAGAAATGGGGGGCAGGACAGGATAGAAGGAAATACAGTTAGTCTACACAACATGACTATTATGGAAGTCATTTGCAAAACTACACATATATAGCCTATATTGAATTGCTTGCCTTCTCAGTGGGGAGGGGTGGGGAGGGAAGAAGAAAAAGAAGGTAGAATTCAAAGTTTTAGGAACAAATGTTGAGAATTGTTTTTGTGTACAACTGGGAAATAAGAAATACAAATAATGGGGTATAGAAATTTATCTTGCCCTTCAGGACAAGAGATAAGATGGGGATAAGGGAAGGGAGGGGTGTTAGAAAGGAGGGCACATTAGTGGAAGAGGCAATCAGAAGGCAAGGTATTTTGGGGTGAGGGGAGGGGAGAAATGGGGAGATAAATTGGAACTCAAAATTTTGTGGAAATGAATGTTGAAAACTTAAAGGAAATTAATTAATTAATTTTAAAAAAAGAAATCAGAAAACTGAGAGACAGGAAGATGCCCAAGGATACATAAATAAGTGTAGACAAGGTCAAGAACAGACCTGACATTTCTTATCTAATTCAGTACTTTTTTTACACTATTCCACACTGATAGTTGAAAAGACAAAAGCACAATTCTGATAGTCAATTCTACAAATACCATTTCCCTTTTAATTAAGATGTGAAACTCTTTTTAAAGATAACTTGCTTAAATTAATGTAAATCAGAACTCTATGCAAATAACACTGCTTCCTTGAATCTCTAGAACCAAAGCAAGAGCCACATATCAACTTAGACTAATTAGATATCTTTGCAACATCTACCTAAAGAAAAACCTTCAAGAAAAGAGAGAGCAAGAGACCAATTTCAAATATTTAAAGAACATTCATGCCTTCCTTCCAGGAGGGAGACTCTATGTGTAAAATGAAAAAGAACAAATTACATTAAGCATAAAGTATTGAAAACGTTCTACTTTACCAATTAATGTCCTCAACTTAATAGAAATTCTGAATTGGCTTAAACACTGCCAAGAACTAGCCCAGGCTGTAGACCCTAATTTACTCAGGGGCATCTTTGTGATTAGGTTTAATTCAATCCATCATATTTTTATTAAATACCTTTTTTAAACCAGGAACTTCCTTCGGTGGTTGGGGTACACACACACACACACACACACACACACACACACGCCTCAGGCAGTTTACAATGGGAGAGAGATGAAGACTAAAGAAACACAAATAAGCATGCTGTAAGGTGCAGGTAGGTGGTGCCTGGAGTCAGGAAGACTCTTCTTCATAAGTTCAAAGAAAGCCTCAGATAAAGTAAGACCCTCGGAAACAGGTAAATAGTGACTTGCCCAGAAACACCCAGCTAGTAAGTATTTGAGGACAGATTTGAACTAGGAAAGATAAATCTTCCACATTCCAGATCTAGAACTTTACCCACATAATTGACATGGGAGACCACATATGCAAAATCAGAAGCCAGAGAAAGAATGCCAAGTTAAGAGAAGAGAATTTATTCCCATTTGTTTGGATCACAGAATAATGTAAAAGAAAAATGGAGGGATAGGTTGGGATCAGATTATAATGGGTTCTAAATGGACTTTGCATTTTTATCCCCTAGTTTTAGTCATAGCTTAAGCCCTGGGTGAGTTGTTCCAAGTAGAAACAAGATATTTGCCTTTGGGTACCTTTACCACTTAGGTTTGTAAAGCAAAATATTTAGAATATAGCACACTTCATCTGCATAAGGAATAAGACTTAACATGATTTACGAAGGAAAGGAGCTATGTAAAGAAGCCCTCCTGCTGCAATACATTTGATCTGTTTGAGGGCTGGTGGAAGGAATTGTTCCCTGGCGTCAGCACTCTCTCTCTTAACCTTGTTTAGTAAAGCTGTTACCACTTGGGTGTAGCAGATACATAAGTAGATTTCTCTTCATAAATAACTAATCCTGAGACTGATGCCATACATAAAAAGTCCACCCATGCCCTGATGCTTTCAATATGTATCAGTTAGAAGAGAATATTCTCGAGGGAAAACATTCACTTACAAACTGTCTTCTTCTTTTAACTGACACTCAGAAAACAATCATAGCTTTGGTATTTGCTCTTGATAGAGTTTTAAAAATTCAATTTGATTTAATTTGTATATGTATTAAACACACAGCATACTCAAGATACTGGGATAGGCACTGGAAATCAAAAGGAAAAGGATAAGAGAAAAGAAGGGGAATATGCATTTATATGGTACCTAATATGTGACTGGCAATGTGTTAAGCACTTTACAAATATTTTATTCTCATAGCACAGTGATATGGATGATGTTATTATACTCATTTTACAGTTGAGGAAGCTGAGTCAAAGAGATGGTAAGTGGTTTCCTTGGGATCACATAACTAGTAAGAGTTTGAAGTAGGATCTGAACTCATTTCTTGTTAACTTGCTCCACCTATCTGCCCCAGAAAAGATACAAAGATGCTCTAAAGAAAGTGATATTCTAATATGGCAGAAAGAATAAAACATGCACATAAATAAATTAAACACAAAACTTGATGTTTTAAGCTCAAAGGGGAGGTCCAGATAAAGTGTTGGGAGAAATGAGAGAAGAAAAGATCACTTTCAGCTGAATTGGTGTGCACATATGGATTAATGTGACCAAGGGTGCAAATGTGTACACCAAACATACTAGAGAAAGAGAAGGCTTCATGGAGTAATTGACACCACAGGAAGGATTTGAAGAAAGAGAAAAAATTCTTTTCATGGAGAAGCAAATGAGGAATAAAATAACAATAATAAAAACAAAAACAATCAATGCTCTTTTTGGCTGGAAAATAAAATATATAAAGAGGAAGAGTGTTAAACTGGAAATATTTCTTGGAAGACATTTTCCTAATTCCTTTCCTGATTACAATTGTTAGCACCTCTCCTATACCTGGTTTGCGTTTATTTTTTAATCATTTATATATAAATTTTTATTTCTGTCTTGGTATAATCAGTGCTTTTTATATTCAGTGTGATATGGTAGGCACTTAATTAATCATGTATTGATATATTAAAATGACCAGAGGAAAAAGATAATTAGAGACCGAAAGAGGGGTCAGCAGAATGAATGGAAAGAAAGGCAGAGTATTTGTAGGTAAAATAGATAGGAAGGGTAAATGATTAGATGTAAATGGTAAGGTAGAGGGAAGTTTTAAATTTTAGTGACAGGCTCATGAGGCTATGATGCTATCAGCATAAGAAGAGAGGTTTGGGGAAGGGCCCAGTTTGGGGACATGAAAGAGAAGTCCATTTTTCAACATGTTGAGTTTAAGAGGCAAAAGAGACATTCCCACGTAACTGTTGGTCAACTAGCTGGAAATGAAGAATTCAGAGAAGCTATCAGGGCCATACATTTAGGGATCATATGCATGGCACCTTGGTAACAATAGCAGTAGAGCTTGCCAAGGAGAGAATATAAAAAGTGAGAAGGGAGATAAATGAAAAACATGAGAGGGCATGTGAAATGAAGAAAGAGGAAGGGACAAATAGCTCATGTTAAGTGTATCAGAACTTTTAACTAGATGAAATAGGGCATTCTTATTCATGGGTGATCTTTACTTTATCAATAAAAGCATTGAAGTACAAAGGGTCTTATTAGTATTATTCAACTATAAAAATGAGTATCAGAAGTCATATGTAAATAGCATTTTAGGATTTACAAAACACATTCTTCCAAAAACTCTTGTGAGCCAAATAGAGAATTATTATTGCTATCCTACAGTTGGTACCTACACTGGACCTCTTCCCCCAACTTGTGTTAAGACCCATGGTTTGGTTTCTAGAAGGCAGGTGTACCTCCACCAAAGGAGATGATCAATGCACCAACGTTACTTAGACTATAATATTCACATACACATATACACAGAGATATGTTTTATATATACACACACACACATATATATGTATGTATGTATTTATACAAACATACATACATACATATATTGTCTCTCTTACAATATCTTTAAAACCATATCCACTAATATGAAAATGTATTTAATAAGAATGTATGTGTAGAGCCCACATAGGATAGTATTCCATCTTGGGGAGGGAGAGGGGAGGGAGGGAGGAGAGAGAGAGGGGGAGAAAATTTAAAATTTATTAAAGTGATTTTTGAAAACTGAAAACAAATAAATTAATATACAAAAAATTAAATGAAGGACATCTCCAGCCCACGAAGCCTTGTTCTTGTCCTTATACAATCTCCAGGATATTCAAACAATGCCCATAGGCTTTAAGACTGTTTGTGAGGCCTTTTAGAAAACAGCCCACCTCCTTTCCTAGTGGCATATATTCTCCATAATGTCTTTTACATAGATCATCATGATCAAGTCATTATTAGTACCATGTTGGAGCCTATTCCCAATCATCCTGCATCTCTACAGGGTATTAGTACTCTTACACTTTTTAGATCATAATTTTTAGTTATTAATGCTATTAAAAACTGCAGGCTTGAGGGTAGAGCCAAGATGGTGGATTAGAAGGATGGACCTGTAGAAGCTCTTCTCCCATAGCTCATAAAATACATGTAAAAAATAACTCTAAACAAATTCTAGAACAGCAGGAGCCACAAAACAACAGAGTGAAAGAGATTTCCAGCCCAAGGCAGCCTGGAAGGCTGACAGGAAGGGTCTACCACACTGAGCTTGGGGCAGAGCACAGCCCACGGAGCACAGCCCAGCCCTGGCTGCATGGAACAGCAGAGACTGGACTGAAGCAGGCTGCATGGCACAGAATCACAGGCAGTAGCTGCATTTCCCAGATTCCTCAACCCCCAAACACCAAAAACAGCTTCAAAGGTCAGTGAGAAAGCTCTTTCACCTGGGCGATAAGAGAGCATAGTCTAGCCCTAGCCCTGGGCAGTGGAAGTCATTGTGGCAGAGCATCCATATTTGGAGGCCTCAGCCTAAAAACCCTGGGGAAATTGCACAGCTGAGCTGAGTCTTAGCCCTGAGTGGCAGCCCTGGAGTGAGGAGGAACACTGGCATGGTGGAGCTAGTGGGAGCTTAGAAGAGGGAATTCTATTCACAGATCCTGGGCAGACAAGATTGTGGTTGCTCCCAGACCAGAGTGCAGGCCAGGAGAGGAGTAAATTCCTCTTCCTTGATTTTGCCACCTTGGAGGAACTGAGAATTTACAGGTCCCTAGAGTATAACCTCCACTTGACAAAAGATTCAAAAGTCAAGTAACTGGTTGGGAAAAAGCCCAAAAAAGGGAAAAAAGATAAGACTGTAGAAGGTCACTTTCTTGGTGAACATGCATTTTCTTCCATTCTTTCACATGAGGAAGAACAATACATACCATCAGAGGAAGACCTAAAAGTCAAGGCTTCTGTATCCAAAACCTCCAAAATAAATATGCAGTGGTTTCAGGTCATGGAAGAGCTCAAAAAGGATTTTGAAAATCAGAGAGATGGAGGAAAAATGGGGAAGAGAAATGAGAGCAATGCAAGAAAATCATGAAAAGAGACTCAACAGCTTGCTAAAGGAGACCGAAAAATACTGAAGAAAATGACACATTTAAAAATAGACTAACCCAATTGGCAAAAGGGGTTCAAAAAGCTAATGAGGAGCAGAATTCTTTAAAAAGCAGAATGAGCTAAATGGAAAAGAAGGTTCAAAAGCTCACTGAAGAAAATAGTTCTTTAAAAATTAGAATGGAGCAGATGGAAGCTAATAACTTTATGAGTAACCAAGAAATTACAAAATAAAACCAAAAGAAAGAAAGAAGACAATGTGAAATATCTCACTGGAAAAACAACTGACCTGGAAAATAGATCCAGGAGAGACAATTTAAAAATTATGGGACTACCTGAAAGCCATGATCAAAAAAAGAGACTAGACATCATCTTTCAGGAAATTATCAAGGAAAACTACCTGGATATTCTAGAAAGAGATGGAAAAATTAATACTGAAAGAATCCACGGATCACCTCCTGAAAAAGATCCAAAAGGAAAATTCCTAGGAATATTCCAGATTCCAGAGTTCCTAGGTCAAGGAGAAAATATTGCAAGCAACCAGAAAAAAACAATTTGAGTATTGTAGAAATACAATCAGGATAACACAAGATCTAGTAGCTTCTACATTAAGAGACTGAAGGGCTTGGAATGTGATATTCCAGAAGTCAAAGGAACTAGGATTAAAACCAAGAATCACCTACCCAGCAAAACTCAGTATAATATTTCAGGGGAAAAAAATGGTCATGCAATGAAATAGAGGATTTTCAAGCATTTTTGATGAAAAGACCATAGCTGAGTAGAAAATCTGACTTTCAAACACAAGAATCAAGGGAAGCATGAAAAGGTAAACAGGAAAAAGAATTCATAAGGGACTTACTCAAGTTGAACTGTTTACATTTCTACATGGAAAGATAATATTTGTAACCTTTGTGACTTTTCTCAGTTTGGGGGCAGTTGGAGGCATTATATACATATAGGCAGAGGGCACAGGGTGAGTTGAATAGAAAGGGATGGTATCTAAAAAAATAAAATTAAGGGGTGAGAAAGGAATATATTGGGAGGAAGGGAGAAATGGAATGTGGAAAATTATCTCTCACAAAAGAGGCCAGAAAAAGTTTTTTCAATGGAAGGGAAAAGAGGGGAAGTAAGAAGGAAAAGGTGAAACTTTCTCACATCACATTTGGCTTAAGGAGGGAATAACATGCACTCAATTTGGTATGAAAAATCTATATGTGGGGGGATGATGGAATGGAGGTCAAGTGGGATGCAGGGGTAATTAGAAGTAAACACTTTTGGTGAGGGACAAGATCAAAAGAGAGAATAGAATAAATGAGTGGCAGAGTAGGATGGAGAGAAAAATAATCAATCTGTCACAACATGACTCTTATGGAAGTCTTTTGCATAACTACACATATAGCTTATATCGAATTGCTTGCCTTTTCAGTAGGTGAGGGAGGAAGAGAGAGAAGCTGGAACTCAAAGTTTTAGGAACAAACATTAAGAATTGTTTTTGCGTGCAACTGGGAAATAAAAAACACAAGGTAAGGGATATAGAAATCTATCTTGCCTTACAAGAAAAGAGAGAAGATGGGGAAAAGGGAGAGGAAAGGTGTGATAGAAGGAAGTGCAGATTGGAGGAAGGGGTCATCAGAATGCATGGTGTCTTGGGGTGTAGGAGGGAAGAGATGAGCAGAAAATTTGCACCTCAAAATCTTGTGGAAATGAATGTTGAAAGCTAAAAATAAAAAATAAATTTTTAAAAAATGAAGTTATTCATGTCAATTGACTAATTGAACTAGCTGCCCATTTCCTTGCAGATAATAGCCTGGGCAAGATATATTATACATCCACCTTGCCTTTCTAATACAGCTAGTTTACACCTTTCTTGCAATATTGTATATTTCCCTAAGAAAATTATGAGTTATGGGTTTGGATACAACAAATAAGAAATCATCTTTAACTATGAGCATTTGGAAAACCCCACTATTAATAGGAAATAACAACAGCAGCTATTACTGATGTATGGACATATATAAGTATATGTATTTTTGTTGTTGTTTAGTCATTTTTCAATCATGTCCAACTCTGTTATCCCATTTGGGGTCTTCTTAGCAAAGATACTAGAATGGTTTGCCATTTCCTTCTCCAGCTCATTGTATAGATGAGAAAACTGAGGCACACAGCATTAATTAACTTGTTGAGGATCACAAAACTAGTGAGTGTCTGAAGCCTGATTTAAACTCAGGAAGAGGAGGCTTTCTTACTACAGGCCCAGAACTCTATCTACTATGTCAAACATCTGTCTGATGTATAATATGTAGAAGAAAATATAGAAGAACAAAAAACAGAGAGAAAGAGAAAGACAGAGACAGAGGTATATATTATAGAGAAGTTTGTATGTGTGTCTCTGTGTGTATAGGTATGTGTGCGTGTATAGATACTCACACACATACACATACATCTTTCAGTTTTGTTAAGCCCATTACACGTGTCAGTTCATTTGATTCCCATGACAGTCCCTTAGTGATAGGTGCTATCATTATTCCCATACTGCACATAAGGAAACTGAGGTATACAGAGGTGAAGTGTTTTGCACAGGGTCACCCTCCTACTCTCTGAGGCACAATTCTCACTGAGGTCTTTCTGGTTCTAAGTCTAGCACTCTATCCTACCACCAAAAATCTTTCTTTTGTTTGATCCCTAAATATATTTGGTGGAAACCCTTCTTCCTTTTCTTCCTTCCTTTCTTCCTTTTCTTCCTTCCTTTCTTCCTTCCTGTCTTTCTTGCTTCCTTTCTTTCTGTCTTTCTAATTTTCCCTCTAACTTTCTGACACTGCTTAATGTTGGTGCTCAGTGGGTCATTAAACAAAGCTAATCCTGTAGCTACATATGTTACAGAATCTTGTACAATTTTAACATATCCATTAGACCCTAGATCCGAGGAGAGCCTTTAAGACTACATTTTGCTTTACCAAGTCAAATTGTCTCCTGAAATAAAAGAAATATTTAAAAAATAGCAGGGTTTTCTATTCTTAATGCCTCTCAGTAAATGCTGAGACTATGATACACTCTATCACAAAAAATCACTTATGCAAGGTTGCCTCTCTTCCCTTTCCATATTTTTCAATGAGGATGTAGTTGATGCTTGCCTAAACTATTTTCATGATTTGAGAGAGATGAAAAGCTAAGTATACAGGTGAGTGGCTATTGATATCTTAACTGCTTTTTTTTGTTATGGTGGTAGTAAAAATATCATTTATAATTGTTTTTCCTATTCTTTTGGAATCTCTTCCATGAGATATCATGCAAATTGAACCCTGAGTGCCTTCAAAATTGTTACCTCAAGCAGAGATTGCTTCCATAAGGATTTGGTCAGGTCCAGCTGCTATACTGGACTCCATTCTCTTAAGTTCCTTTTGCACTTAAGTGCCTATGTCATAACAACAACAAAAATGTCCAATTTTAGTCTGCAGACCTTCAGAAAAGCTAGAGTTTAGTAGAAAGAGATCCAGAGATAAAGACAAATCCATAAATATGGATAAAAGATTTACAGTGAAGAGAGTTCAAAACTCAGTTCAAGAGAAAAAAGCTACAATGAATTTAAGAAATGATACCTTATGAACGGTGTGCTTAAAATGGCATCTGCACACACCTCTCTGCAGTTCTCTGTCTCTGTCTCTCTCTCTCTCCACAAACACACACACACACACACAATTATATAATTTATAAAACTAAAAGTCTAAACTGTAGTGAGATTGAATGAAAGTGTTGATTTAAATGACACATTTTTTTTAGCATACTCTAAAGTATTTCACAATAAGGCACTCAGAGGAGATAAATTCAGAATATTTAATAATCATTGCATAGCACCAAGGTATCCAAACTAATAGAAGTAGAGATTGCCAAGGAGAGAAAGTACAACGTGAGAAGAGAGAGGATGACAAAACATAAGGAAATCCAAATAAACTAGGAGAGGAACAACAATTATAGGATATCTATATCTAGCAAATTCTAAATTAAGTAAATACAAAATTTCTTTATTAAACACTAAATGTGTGGAAGAATGAAAGGAATGCTAGTTCTGGGGTCAGAATTCTGGTACTGTCCCTTAATACTGATGTTACATTAAACAATTTATTTCACTGTTTCACAATTCCATTTTATTTTTCTTTTTTTTTAATAAAACATGAGGGATCAGTTGACCTCCTAGATTCTTTTCAGCTCAAAGTCAATCCATCATCTTATTCTAATTTTAAAGTACAACTATTGGACCCATAGGTTCTGGAGTACTGTGTCTACACTTTTTCCCATGTAGGTACTCATCTCCTTGAGATCCAGATATATACTCCAAACTGAGTTCAGATTGGTGGGAGCCTGAACTTTAATGACCTTTCTTACATTTATCAGTTCATTAACCCCATTTGAGTGTTTCAAAGACAAATTATTCAAAGTTTGTGTTCAGTCATTCTTCAATCATGTTTGACTCTTCATGACCACATTTGGGTTTTTCTTGGTAGAGATACTAGAGTGGTTTGCCATTTCCTTCTCCAGATCATTTTACAGATGAGGAAACTGAGGCCAACAGGGTTAAGTGACTTAATCCAGCACCTTACAGCTAGAAAGTATTTGAGACCAGATTTGAACTTAGCTGTCCCCATTATGCATTCTCAGAAAAGGAGAAGGAGAGACTGGAGAAATACTCACTCTTTCAATTAGATATGGGAAATATATTTATTTCATACACACAAAAGAAATGAGAAATATAAAAAACACTCATGTGTGATCTTTCATGGTAATAATGACGATAATGACGATAACAGCAACAAGAATCACTAGCATTTAAATTGTGCTCCAAGGTTTCATTTTTCTCCTCAACAACCCGGGGAGGTAGATGCTATTATTATCTCTATTTTACAGATGAAGAAACTAGGTCAAAGATGGAGGTTAATTAACTTGTCCAAGATCACACAGTGACTGAGACCAGATTTGAACTCAGGTCTTCCTGACTCCAGGTCCAGTGTTCTTTCCACTGTACCACCTAGCTGAACCTAAAACAAACCAAACAAGCATCAGTGATAACAGTGTTATATGTTTGGAATGAGCAAAACACAAAACAGTTTGTGGGATAGCCACTTAGATGTCTTACATTTCACCTTGGCTCTGCACTGACTAAATAACTCCTAGTATATATCTGCTGGTAAAATATCAGTCTTGGGTTCATCCTCTTCTTGGTAGACATCTTCTCTGACAACACTGGAGTAGTTTCCAGGAGCTCCTCCCCAGGCTACCTCTCATTTCTGATCAAAGGACCCAGGACTTCTTTACTTCTCAAACACACTAGGTTTCCTGTAAGCCTGGACGTGTCTATCTCAAGGTAGATATTCAGGATCATAGTCACAGAGTTAAAGCTGGAAGCCACCTTAGAGGACACTGAGTCTATACAAAGTAAGAGAGAGAACCAGGAGTCCACATGAGAGCAAACCTAGTTGAGCTCCCTGTCCTAGCTACCAGATGAGTGTGGTTGCCATAATAGATAAGAGCCAATATCCCCCTACTTCTCTCTGCAAAACTTTATTACTTAATGCCAGCTGATGGCGCAAAGAAAGAGAGGAAGAGATGAGTCGGTTCTGCTTTTTATTACATCCCCCAGGTCATTAGCTCCTCCATCTCAGCAGCCAATGCAGGGGCTACTTCATAATTTCAAATTTTCCCCGTTTGTTTTTTTTTTTTGTTTTGTTTTGTTTTGTTTTTAGGGTGGACAATCAAATGACCAGAATCAGTCAGGGGGCCCATCATTTCTGACATATATGGAGTTCTGAGTAAGCCACTTCAAAATCCACTGTGCTATAATTTAATTAGATATACAAAACTAGTGAGAGATCTGCATGCTATTCTGGACTGGTCCTATAAATGAGGCTGTGCAACACTGGCATCCTAATTATCCTTCCAGTTTGATGTCTGTTCAACCCAATCTATTTTTCACCGAGCTACCAGAGTGATTTTTACATGAGCAATGGCCTAATATGTCACTCCCTTTCTTGATAATCTTCAGTGGCTCCCTCTTGATTCTAAGATCAAATTGTAAATGTCCACATAAAGCCCTTCACAGTCTGACCCTGACCTCTCTTTCTGGCCTCCTTATGCATTATTCCTCTTCTCACACTTTACTGTTCAGCCAAACCAGCCTTCTCCTTGATCATCATTTTTGGCATTCTATTGCTGTCCTTGCAGCTATGTCCCCCAGTGCATAAAATTCATTTGCTTTCTCACTATCCCATCAGATTCTCAGTCTTCCTTTAAGATAAAATTGACACTCTACATTCTGCAGGAAGTTTTTACCAATCTTCACTATAGTTAGTGATCTTTTTTTCCAAACTACCTTGTATTTAACTCTCATACATTAATTTTGCATTTATTCTGTATGTATGTGTGCATGTGCATATATATATATATATGTATATATATTTGTGTATATATGAGTGTGTATATATATATATATATTTCTTGCCATATATATATGTTTGTAGATATTGATTGCATATACTTACAAAAGTCCAGGATAAGTCTCCATCAATAGAATATAAACTCCTTAAAACAAGAACCACTTCTTTTGTTGTCTTTGTAGCTACCATGTCCAGCATAGTTAGACACTTACTAGGTTCTTAATAAATGCTTGTTGATTACTTGAAGTCACCACTGAAAAGCAGGCACATAATATGTCATAAAAGTGTGTAATTGCAAAGAAATATAAAGCAGGTTGTACTGCATAATGGTTCAGCTGTAGGAAGGCTTGCACCCCTTCCGATGCTTCCTTATGCCATGCACCAAGATATCTCCAATTTAGAAATAGTGATAATTCCATCCCACCTTCCCTAATGTCTTTTTTTTTTCCATAGAAGGCCAGAAGAAGTAAGCATAGAACTCAAGTCCTTAGCTATTCCAGTAAGCAATTCAATTTAGCACAAAATTTTAAGTGCCTATCATGTGTAAGAAAATCTAAGCAACTTAAGACTTCTCAGTGTGAGTTGCATTATTATCTAAGATGCAATATTTTACATTACTGAAGGTCTAATATTATTAAATTTAAGAACTACATAAAATAAAATTTAGATAAGCTTTTGGAAACAGGTAAGACAGGTCTGAAAAAGATTAGCAAAGGGAAAAGTTCTTCAGCATCAATATCATGATGCAGCTTGTTGGCCAATAGGATTTTCATATCCCCTTCCTCTAGCTTGCCTATCTCTCAAGTCTGATAGAAGAAGAAGAAGAAGAAGAAGAAGAAGAAGAAGAAGAAGAAGAAAAGAGAAAGAAGAAGAAAGAAGGAAGAAGAAATAAAGGAAGAAGGAAAGGAAGAAAGAAAGAAAGAGAGAGAGAGAGAAAGAGAGGGAGGGAGGAAAGATGGAAAGAAAGAAGGAAAGAAAAGAAAGAAAGAAAGAAAGAAAGAAAGAAAGAAAGAAAGAAAGAAAGAAAGAAAGAAAGAAAGAAAGAAGAAGGGAAGAAAGAAAGAAAAGAAAAGAAAGAAAAAGAGGAGGATGAGGAAGAGATAGAAAAAGATTAAATAAATATATTCACTTAGAAGATATTTTTAAAAAGAGAGTCACTGTACATTTTATTTTCAGAAGAGTGGAAGTCTGACTGTTACCTGATTTCTTATCCTTACACTGTCTCTGCTACTGCTGGCCAAGTATGGCAGCATCTCTCTTCCAATAAATTTCTGCTGATTTCCACCTGTCTCAGCATCACTAGTAAATCTCCAGGCCTCCCATCGTATTGTAATCTGTTAAGAGTCCTGCAAAAGATCATAACCATTAAGATGACACTACATAATCGAAGAATTACAGCCTAATTTAACAAACCTGGTACATAGCCTTACAAAAGGAATAAGTAAGAGAGAAATATCAACTTGAATTACGATACTGAGGCCAAGAATTGTTTACCATAGTAGTTGTTCAAAAGCTAAATGTATGCCAATTTGTCCACCAAACTATTGTCCCCATGTTTCACTTTCATTTTTATTAGTGTCCTGCTCCAACTAGGTTGCTTTGAATAGAAAAGCTTTGAAAAGCAAATGGCACCTTAAGTCACTTTGACTTAGAACCTCAAGCTGCTCACTACTAAACCCAGTCATACAAAAATCTAGATCTTGACCTCCATTTATGTACCCTACATCAAAAGAATGGAATATGCTGTACATCAAATATATCAAAAAATGTATTTGAATTTGAAACTTCAAATAAAATGAACCTTTCATTTTAATAGGTACTAGCTCCTTTTATTACGTGTGTGCATATATATAATCATGATTAAATATGTATATGATCATGTGCATAGATTATATTTTATTATGCATATATTATCATATAATCATATATGTATATATACATTATAAAAGGAGCAAGCAACTACTTATGCAAGTAGTTGTGTGTATGTACATATGTATATGTATACATATGTACACATACACATCTGTAAATACATGTTCAGATGGAAGGATGGATAGATAGATAGATAGATAGATAGATAGATAGATAGATAGATGGATGGATAGACAGATAGATAGATTCCAATTATGGGTCTGGAAAAATAACCAAACTCTTCAAACTAGTAATGTTATTTACCTAAATAGTACTTAACAAGCCATGGCCAAATCCCAAAGGTACAGGAGAAATCATTTATAAAAGTTGTTGAATCTAATGATTTTGTAACAACTGACCAAAGAGAGTAACCCACATAGAGTTTAGAAATCTCTCTTGAGTCATTGTAAATATTAATGATAGGGCTTATAGTATTCTAAGCCAATGTAATCAGCTGGAACACCTGAAGACAGGAACATCTAAAGACTTACACTATCAACAAGGTATCCCACTTCAAGTCAATCCAACTTACATTTATAAGATCTAAGATCTGCAAGATACTGTCTTAAGAGCTACAAAGGAAGAGAGGCAACTAGGTGGTGCAGTGGATAGAGCACCAGTGCAGGAGTCAGGAGGACCTGAGTTCAAATCTCACCTCAGACACTTGACACTCACTAGCTGTGTGACCTTGGGCAAGTCACTTAACCTCAATTGCCTCATCCTGGTCATCTCTAATCATCCTGATGAATATCTGGTCACTGGATTCAGATGGCTCTGGAGAAGAAGTGAGGCTGGTGACCTTGTACAGCCCTCCCTCACTCAAAACAAAGTCAAGTGCAAGTCATGTCATCATTTCTCTGGTGGCATGATCTTCTTCAGTAATGAAGGATGAACACACACAAAGGCAGAAAGACAAATCATCCTCTATCCTCAAGAAGTTCACATTCTACCTTGTGATGCAACATAGTCATACAAAGACACAAAATAAGTTGAGGAGCAAGACAACACTAATAGCTTGGATAATCAATAAGTGTTTGAATAGGAAATAGTACTTAAGCTTTGTTTTAGATGAAGCAAGGGATTTTGAGACATGGAGGAATGGAAAGAATATACCTACCAGCTGTATGAACCTGGGTAAGTCACTTCAGGTTTGTTTGCCTCAGTTTCCTCGCATCTAAAATGGGGAGAGGAATAGAACCTACCTCCCAGGGTTGCTATTTTACTCAAAGGAGATAATAATTATAACGTGCTTCACATAGAGCTTGGAACACAATAATCACTTTATACAAATTAGTGATGATTAATGATGATGATGATGATGATGATGATGATGATGATGATGATGATGATGATAATGATGTTAGAAAGAGTGTAGAATATATTTTGGGTGGGAAAAGGAGTACCAGGATTGGAGAACAAAGTAGGCCATATCTACTGAGCATAGATTGGAGTTTGTCAAGGCGGGATCAGAAATATGAGGAAGAACAAGGGATTCAGTAACAGAGAAAAATGTATAGGCAAACTGGCTAACGATTGGTCCACAACAATAAAAGGAAAGAAGGCCACAACAGACGTAAAGATAAGAGAGGAAGCACAGTACCATAGACTAGGCACTGGAATGAGAGGTAGGGAGATTTAAATTCAAATGCTACACCATCTCTCCAGGTAACTGCTAACTATATACCTGTTCTCCATATTTTCTGGAAGTATTATCCTTAGCTGTTTTATCATTCTTGCTCATCATACTTTTGGCTAATTCCAATGCAGAACTCTTGTGGTCAGCTCTCATAAAGAATTTGAGTTATATTGTGAAGAAATAGTTGGATTTCAATAGACAATGGTAGGATATAAGAGGAATTTTAGCTGTATACAAAGCCAAAATGAGTCAATAGTGTGTTGTGACAATCAAACAAAATAACTAATGTGATTTATAGTTTCTATTAAGATAGGCATCAAATAAAAGGCTTTAGTCTTTTGGCATGATGGTCCCATCACACTCTGCTTTATGTGAACCACAACTAGAACATTCAGCTCAGTTCTTGCCCCCACCTTTTTAAATGGAGAGCACTCCGAAGCAGGTGGTCAAGATGGCAAAGAAATCGATCATCAGTTAAAGAAACTGAGTATTTCTAGAAGTCAGAGAAATCACTAGAATAAGGTCTCATCACTGTAATTTCCACCTTCAGCAAAATTGGGCATTGACAAAGTACTTATTAGAAGAGACATTAAAGAGTCTTTCACAGGGCCTAACTCCTCATTCCTTTAGGTCACCTGGAAAGCTGGATGGGGCAGATGGAGGTTTACAAGGATTCAGTGGATGGGGGTTTTAAACTCCAATTTTGCCATTTTTGTGGATATGAATTTTTAAAAGCCATTTACCATCTCTAGATCAGTGGTCTTCAAAATGGGATACATATATCACAGAGAGTACAAAAAAAAAGATACACTGGGTTACTGGAAGGAAATATTATAACCTCTATTTCTATTTCTTTTATCTAGAAATAAGAAAGAAATTCAATTTTACTAATATTCAATATATGATTGACACTGACACCCTCACTTGGTCTGGATGTCAGAAGATCATACGTTTGGTAGGCGAGGTACATTCTTGAAGGAAGATTTGGAATTCATCAGCATAGAAGGTGTTGACAGAGGCATTCTCACTTGTTCATTTTATATGCAGCATATTGCATCCTATTAAAATTTGCAATTGAGTGGTTAAATGGATTTACAGATATTATCTAGCTTAAACTAAACTGATGCTGAGAAAATAGACAGGTAGTTTGAAAAGATACCTGACCAACATGGTTTGAAGATAATACCTAATAATATGAACATGAGAGAAAACAAGAACATGGAAGAACTAATGTTTTTTGGTTTTTGGTTTTTTTTCCTATCCCTCTACAGGCTCTTCTTCAAACACTTTGCAGGATTAAAAACAATAATAATGCAATTTGATCTGACAAGAAATTGGCCAAAATATACTAAAAAAATGGTTAGACTTAAAATAAGATTAAATACATAATACTTAACAATGAACCTAATCTGAAACATATATTGCACCATAAGATATTATTTTGTCAATGATAGTAAATAAAACTACCACAGATATTAAGATATTTTTAAACTAAATTTCTTTTTCCAAAAATGATGTGTGTCTACAACAAAACAAAATCAGCCTTACATATCTGCAACTTAATGGCCTTGGGAATTGAATATTCTAACTTGTCTAAAAATCTTCCACATGAGTACTTCATTGGACTTGTTGAAATTATAAAAATACAACATCTTCTGGTAGTTTGTGAAAAAAGATTAACACCAGGAAAGATGAAGTTTCATTTTTCAAAGGTTTTACTAAAACCTTTGCATAATTTGCATTTGAGATTTGAAAATGAGTTGAAATGATTTAATGAGTGAAGCCAATAGGGCCTTTTTCTCTTTGGATCTATGTGTCTTTGAAAGGCATTTTTCTTCAGTTTTGACAGCCATTAAAACCAAGTATTGAAATAAATTGAACTTAGAACCAGACTTTCACTTTGCTGCATTACAAAAATTTAAAGCAAGATTTTCAAAAATAACGAGTTATATTTAGCCACATTGCAAAAAAAAGTACAGTGAGTAAATAAAAAAATAATTTTGTAAATACTTTTTCATCTTTATCATACCCTTTGTAATTTTATGTATTTTATAACACACATAATTCATGTATACATTAGCATACATATACAGTATAAGTATTAATCTATTGATACCTAAAAATCTTTACCAAGATGGTTGTGTGTTAATGACTACTGCTCCAGAATGGTATGCTTTTTTAATCTGTTTTTTCTGTAAGGACTAATTTCTGAAGAATTCATCTAATACTTCAAAGGTGTATAGTTTCATTACAGAGGTTCTCTTTCTGTTCATATAGCACCCAATTCTTTATGTTTTCTGAAGTTGCTATAGTTAAAAACATGACCTGGTGCCAGCCTTCAGATCATTAGATTCTCTGAAATTAGTTGGGCTGCTCCTTTAACAAAAGGAGGTTTGTTTGCCAGGCTTACAAACAAAGACTTTCCAATTTGGAATAGGACATCAGTAATAAATAATATAATAAATAAATAATAAAGATTTTTCTATTCCGTTGTTACTGTTACTCCTTTTACCATCACCAATTATAATAACAATGCTGATGATAATGACCATGTTGGTGATTATATTAGTGATCGTGATCACAAGAATGTCAGTTACCAGTCATTGAATTTTCTGGGACACCGGAAATTGCACAAACATATACTAAGTCAGAGAGATATAGAAGAGTTATGTTCTACAACAATGGATGGGATACTCTCATCAAAGAAAGTGCAGATATTTGGAACCACTAAAGGAAAATAAAATTATTCCATTTCTCTCCTATTAACAACTCCTCGAATATATGTACATTTTATTAACCTTTGTATTTTCCCAGAATCTTACGTTGAGCCCATTACTTGAACGAATGAATAATTATACCTCTCCCCATCTTCTTTAATAGGTGAGGAAACTATTGCTTCTTGAGGTGGGATGACATAATCATGAATTCAGAGCTCAAAGGGACATCCAGTTCACCATTCTCATTTTACAGATGAGCAAACTGAGATACAATCAGTTAAGCAAATTATCTATTAAGTGGATTATTTACTAACTATCTAAGATTAGATTTTAACCCATGGTTTCTTGATTACAAGTTGTGTGATTACGTTCGTTGTGTTGCTTCTCAAAATTATGCTCAAAGATATTGCGCTTCAAAGACAGAACTTGAACCCAGGTCTTTTGTATCCTAAAACACTACCCTTTCTCTTAAATCACACTATCCCTCAGATTTTGGCTTAGGCTTATTCTATGACTTCTTAAATTACAGCACGAAAAATAAAGCCAAGGTCTCCTACTGTATCTTGGACCATCTCCAGCTGTCCTGATCTATATCTTGCCAGAGGGTCCATGTGGCTCTGGAGGAGAAAGTGAGGCTGGTAACTTCCACAGTCCTCCCTCACTTCAATCCAGTTCATTTACAAGTCATGGCATCACCCACCTGATGTTATGATCCTCTTTGAAAGTGAAAAGCAAACAAGAATAAACTACAGCAGGTACACAATTGTTCCTACAAAATTAATCTAAAAACCTATAACAAGACTATTGCCTTCATTTGTAATGCCCACAATTACTCCTGTAGAATTCTATGCTCAGCACATGCTTAATACGCATTTTCAAAGCTTTATTTGAATGAAGAAAAATAGGCAGGTGATAGGTAGAGGATCTGGTATATTAACACTCTACTGTTGCCTGTGTCTTGGATTCATCATCAGAGAGGCCATGTGGCAAGGGGAGGGAATTTGTAGGCTGCAACAAAAGAAAATGAAGCTTATTCAAAGCTGGAATGTTGAGAGCTGATGATGCTAGAGGGGATTTGAATAGTCTTGACAAGAAATCTGCAAGAAGAACTTGTGTCAGCTAAAGGGACACTTTGCAAATCAAATTCTGAGAGCAGAGCTATGCACTCAGGGGTGCTTGATAAATATTAATTGGCAAAGATGAAAATGAGAGACCATCTTTAAATTCATGAAATCAAGCATGTGTGTGTTATCAGTACAATTTCTTCAATATATTTTCCTTCATTGCTTTCAAGATCATGTGAGACAGCCAAAGACATTTTGGTTTTCAGGACCTCAGTTTCTTCATTTGTAAATGAGGAATAGTGATATGGTGATCACTAGACTTGGTAAGCAGCTCTAAAATATTATGGTTCTATGAACATCTTAAGGCAAAACTGACTAATGTTCACACTGGTCTTGGCTTTAGAGATAATAAAGTGGGTACATCAATATATTTTTCATCCCTTTGAAAAGGATAAAGAGTGCGAATAAATATTCCATATCCTACTTACCGAAAACTGCTAGTAAGTGAAGAGTATTCTCTTTTATTGTGCTGGATTTAATCTTTGATTACTTCAGATGCCATCAACTAAAATTACACGCACACACAAACCATACACACAAACTGTACACACACACACACACACACACACACGTATACATACATACACAGAGAGATAAACACATGTTTGTGACGTATATACATATGTATATATGTGTGTATGTATATCTATAGTGTGTATGTATGTGTCTTTACATATATAGATATGTATGTGTATACATATATGTTTGTGTATGTGTATGTGTGTGTGTGTATATATATATATATATATATGCTAATTCCAAGTTAAATATACAAGGGCAAATTTCATCTGCCATTAGATGAGGGCTTGGCTTAAGACCTCTGGTGCTCAGGGAGGAGATCTTTGCCCCTGCCCCACTTAGCCAGTCTGGCCCTGTGACTGTCCCCAGTCTGTTTTCCTCCTCTGTTTCTCACTTCCCTGTCTCCAGCCCAACATGTCCCCTCCCTCCAAAAGGTGTGGGTCACCTTCCTGCCACCTTCTCCATCTCTGTGGACAATTTTGCATCATGTAAAAGTTACTTTACATAGAAGTCTGTGGAATGGTCCACTTAAGTGAAAAGATAACAATCCGTATGTAAGTGTGTGTGTATATCTCTAATATACAAACACACATATAATTTGCACACAGGTAGATAAATGTAAATGACATATAAACTAACACATTTGTGTGTGTATATATATATATGTATAGAGATACACAAATGTGTATCTATACACATACAATTTATATGCACCCACATATGTACATAGGCAAGGTTGGGTTGAAATTTGCCCTTGCATCCTTTTTAAGACATGTGCTAGACAGACAAATAGGACAAAATAACAATTACAGCGACAATTGCCCTATAGGGAGGGCTTCATTTCCTCAGAATACACTATGTTTTAACACTTTAGAATCAGAAATGAAGCCTTCTGCAGTGGATAGAGAGCCAGGTTCAGGACCAAGAAAACTTACGTTCAAATCTTTCCTCTGACAAATACTGACTGTGTGATCCTGGACAAGTAACTTAACATCTCAGTGCTCTAGGCAAGGACAGCTAGGTGGCACAGTGGATAGAGTGCCTGCACTAGAGTCAGGAAGATCTGAGTTCAAATCCATCCTTATATATTTACTCGCTGTGTGTCCTTAGGTAAGTCATTAAACATGTTTGCCTCAGTTTCCTCATCAGAAAAATGAGCTGGAAAAAGGAAATGGCAAATCACTCCCGTATCTTAGCCAAGAAAAACACAAATGGGGCTATGGAGAGTTGGACATGACTAACAACAACCAACTCTAGGCAACTCCCAAAGATTACAGAGAAGATTTTCAGCTAAATTAGGAAAGGAAGTTTTCCGTATCACTGGTTAGTGCCTAAAGATGCCAAAGTTGGAGGAAGAACAATTTATTCTATTGCACTGTTATAAAAAATGAACCATTTTGTAAGACTTAATCAATGTGATCAACTATGATTCCAAATGTCTGAAGATTTGAAATGCTATCCACACTTGGTCCTGATATGCAGAGTGAGACACTTTTTGGATGTGGCCAGTATGTAAATTTGTTGCAAGGAGCTTGTTTTTCTTTCATTTTTTTTCTAGTGGGGTGGGAGGAGTTGCAAACAGAATTGAAAAAAAAAAATTATTTTAAAAAGGAAATCATTAGTCCAGTCCCCATCCTGAGAATCAGCTATTTATATAATACAAGTGATACCCTGCTCTCATTATCTTTATTATGTGTGTAGTCTATAAATAGCTATCTGAAGTTATCACTGCAAATGAAACCAAAACCATAAAGCAGCTACAGCAAAATGGAAGGGTATCTCATAGTTTCTGCTCTGAGAGGCACATGAAAAGTGTGTTGAGCTGGTTCCATTATACATCCTTACAGGAATGATAAATATAATTTCGTAGGAAACTTGGTTCTTACAAGATTCATGATGCAATCCTATCTTCTAAACGACGCCTCCACACCCCTCCATTCCTAATGACTTTCTTACTTTGAGATTTCTTCTTTTTTACACTGTATTTATTTTATAGGTACATACTTGCTTACATTTTGCTTCCTTCCCTTAGGAGACTGTGAGCCTGTTGCGTGTAGGGATCTTGTTTTTTTTTTTGTTTGTTTGCTTTTGTCTTTCTTTGTATTCTCAGTGTTTAGCACAGTGTCTGGAACATAATAAAGGCTAAATAGATGCTTGTTGTCTGAGTGACTGACTTCAAAGGAACCACCATAAAGATAACTCTTTGGGAGGATTCTGGGAAGATGGCGGAGTAGATCAGAAAATTTCAGGCTCTCAAGATTTTCCTCCACAAAAAGATAAAATAGTGCTACTGGGCAAACACGGAGCTGTGAAAACAAATAAGAGTAGGGGCAGAATTGGGATCATCTTGGGACAATCGAGAAGACCTGAAGAAAAATCCCAGGACTAGATTTCCTCCCTGTGACGAGTGAACACCTCCAAGCTTTGGTCTGCTTTAACAAGTGGCGAAGTGCTTTAATAACAAGCCTCAAGCCCTGCTAGGTTGGGAGGTTGGTACCTCCTGCAAAAGGAACTGCAAAAGGGATGAGCACCTGCCCATTGAGGTCTGAAATAATGGAGGCAGGACAACTCTGACTGTGGACACTTAGAGAAGGCTCGAGGTCTTGGTTTGAGTTCAAGGTCAGAGGGGAGAACTGAAGAGGATCAGAGGACAGAAGCACCATCCTCCCATGCCCCAGGACTAAACATGATTATAAAAACTAAATTATTACACAAAAATGCACAAAGAAGAAAGAACTCAACTACAGAGAGTTACTATGGGAATAGAGAAGATGAGGGTTCATTTTCAGAGGAGGATACTGAAACAAAGAAAATCTCTTCTACCCCAAATGGTCACTTTCCCAAAAATAATTAATAGGAGAACTTAAAAAAGATTTTAAAAAGTCAAATGAGAGAGATTGAGGAAAAATTAAAAAGATAAATAAGATTATGATGAAAAAGTCAACCAATTAGAAGAGGAGATCCAGAAACTTAACGAAGAAAATGACTCCTCGAAAATAAGAATTAGCAAGGAGAAGCTAGAAAAGTTAAAAAAGATGAAGAAAGTTTAAGAACAACAACGAAATATAATGAATATAAAAACAGAAGAGAATGTGAAACATCTCATAAGAAAAACAATGGATCTAGAGAAAAGATCAAGAAGAGAAAACATGAGAATAATTGAACTGCTTGAAAGCTCTGATCACAAAAATAATCTTGATACAATAATACAAGAAATATATTTTTTAAAATTGTCCTGAAGCATTAGAACAAGAGGGGAAAGTAGAAATAAAAAAAATCCACCAATCACCAATGGTCACTACTACTGAAAGACATCCTACAAGGAAAACTTTCAGGAATATTATAGTTAAATTCCAAAACTCCAAAATCAAGGACAAAATATTATAGGCAACAAGAAAAAAAAACATTTTACATATGACAGCACCACAAGCAGAATCACATAATAGAGAAAACAAGGCCTAGCGTTGGTAACACTAAAAGATCACAGGTCTTGGAACACTATATTAAAGAGCAAAAGAAGTGAGCCTCCAGCTAAAAATATCAAACCCAGCAAAGCTAAGCATAATTTTGAGTGGAAAAAAAAAGACATTTGATCAACCATTAGACTTTGAAAATTCTGTAAAAAAACAAACCCTGAACTCAATAGAAGATTTGACATACAAGATCCAAGAGAAATAGAATGTACATACCAAAGATGAATTACAAGGGACTCAATAAGGAGAGAATGTTTATCTTTTATGTGTGGAAAATGTAAAACCTATGTCTAAGCTTGTTACTAGTCAATAGGTGGCTTAAAAGAAAGATTGGGGTAGACCTGAGTGTGATATAACTTTAAAAAATAAAACTATTCAAGAACAGCTAAAAGAGTAATTATCCTACACAAATGAGGTGCAAGAGGAAGAACCAATACAGAAGAATTAGATGAGGGAGGGAGACCACTAGCTCAAGAAACCTACTTTCACTGGGATGGATTCAAGAGGGCAAAATACATATATGTCTAGAAGGGAATAAAAATCTTCTAAATTTAAAAAAGAAATGAAACTCTAAGGGGATAGGGAAGAGGGAGAGGATAAAGGAGGGATCTTTAGAAGGGAGAGTGAGGGAATAGGTCATAAAGGTGTACAAAAGGACGTCTGGATTTAAAGGAATAAGAGGGTAAGGAAGGAATTGCAGGAGTGGAGGTAGGTGAAGTAATAGGAGGGCAAGGTAGTAGGTAGAAGCAAGGTAGAGGAGTTAAGAGAAATAGGAAAAAAGAGATGCACAAACATAAAAATGAGATTAGGAGTAGAATCTCTTAGGCGAAGTACATGTTTATATATGTATGCATGTACATATCTATGTATGTGTATATATGTATACATGTATACATATGTATACATATGTACATATATATACATACATACACACACACACACACACACACATATATATATATATATATATATATATACCTATATATAAATAGCTCCATGCTCAGTTGTAGTAGTTGTAGCCTTGGAGTAGTTGGTGGAGAGAAGGAAGGGGGGGCGGGGCGGGAAAGAACAAAGTAAAAAGGGAACACCAGAGAACAAATGAAAATCTACAAGGAAGCGAAGAAAAGATGGACAGTTTTCAACATAGTTTTTTTATTCTGTTTTATTTTGTTTTTTTTTTTCTTTTTTAGGTGCAGGTAGGTGGCCAGTGAATAGAGCCCTGGAGGAGTCAGGAGGACCTGAGTTCAAATCCAACATTTGACATTTACTAGCTGTGTAACCTTGGGCAAGTCACTTAATCCCAATTGCCTTGCCTTCCCCACTCCTAAAAAAAATTAAAAATTATTATTTTTGGTCATATTCCAAAAGGTCCTAGAGGTTGAAAAAACAGAATAATTCTACAGACACTAAGATCATCTGGACCTTAATAAAAGGATTTGTTCTGTAAAATATGGACTCAGTCAAAAGGACATATCCAAGGACCTAGAAGGCCATATGTAGCCTCAAGGTGGCAGGCTCCTAACGCCCAGTCTAGAGTAAGTTAATATATAACTTGATATTTGGTGATTTCAGTGTAAGTGTAGGCATAGAAGATGATGAAAAATGGGTGAAAATTACAGTTTTAGAGTAAGAAATGAAAAAATTTCAAAGGTACCTATATATCATGAATACATTTTTTCTCTCCTAGAAGAAAATTAGAATTAAATTTAATTCAACAAACACCAGGACATACTCTGCAAAGACTGTGCTAGGCTCTGAGGAAAAGAATAAAGCCGTCCCTGAAATGAAACTTACATTCTTCTAAGTAGATAAAATTTACACACAGATAAGTACATACAAATCATCTACAAAATAATTCTGGGAAGATAGTAGTAAGAAGAGGGGAGGAGACTATCAGGAAAATGTTCACAAAGGACGTGGCACCTGAAAGGTGACTGGCAGGAAGTGAAGGATTTCAAGAGGTAAGGTGGGCACCCCCTCCATACATACTTTTGTCGGGAAGAAGTGGGAGTTGAAATGATAGGAAAGGGTAAAGACTGCCAGAATGTACAGCCTGTGATGTGCACCAAACAACATCACAAAAAAAAGGTGAAATTAACTAAATCCTATCAAAAAGGAAATAACTGGAAACAAACATTGGCCCATACAGCCCATGACTTGATATTCCTTTCTGTATCAGCTGTCCGTTGATAATCAGATTATCAACTAGTTGGAACAAAAGTCAAAATTAATACCAAGTGAATAAGTCTTTAATCTTATACCACTTCTTTCTACATTCTTTCCAGGTTTCTTGCACTGATGGAAACATGATTCCCTCTATGATGCTTCCTCCCCCAGTCACCTTCTCTAGTATAGAGTGCACTTTCTGTGGTAACTCCCAACATGCTGGGTTAGAAGAAGGAGCAGGCATGCTCACTGTTCCTTACTGCCATTTCTAGAACTTAGCTCTGTCACTATTATTCAGCTATCTTATATCCTTTGAGGATTACTCCATCTGTCTATAGCACTTTATTCATATCCTAATAACATTCATCTGCATATCCCCCAGGTGATTCTCCCTCCATTCTCAATAATTTCAATATATAGCTTGAAGCAGCTAGGTGGTACAGTGGATAGAGCACCAGTGCAGGAGTCAGGAGGACCTGAGTTCAAATCTCAACTCAGACACTTAACACTCACTAGCTGTGTGATCTTGGGCAAGTCACTTAAGCCCAATTGCCTCATCCTGGGTCATCTCCAGTCATTCTGATGAATATCTGGTCATTGGATTCAGATGGCTCTGGAGAAGAAGTGAGGCTGGTGACCTGCACAGCCCTCCTTCACTCAGAACAAAGTCAAGTGCAAGTCACATCACCACTTCTCTGATGGCATGGTCTTCTTCAGCAACGAAGGACGAACACACATATATAGCGTAAAGTGTTATTCTCCACCCCAAAAACCTGCTTTCATACATGTGTATTTCAACATAATGAAATCACTTCAAATATTCTGACCCCCAAATTCAACCCCTCCACTCCCACAATCTGTACTTCAGTCATCATAAAGATAGTCATAACCATGGTCTCACAATTACCCATAAGTGATCTACATTCAGGATTCAAAACTTGGAAATACATCATTTTTACCACAACTCCCTCACTTAAGAACTTCCAGTAGCTCCTTCTTACAACCAGTGTGACATTTAAAGCCTTTCACAGTCTGACTCCAGCTACCTTTCCAGAGTTGTTCACATTACTCTCCCCCTTTACTCACTCTAAGTACCAGAGCCAATTTGTTTGTTCTCTTTCCCCAAAATTAGACTATATATTCTATCCTAAATATCCTCCTCTCCTCCCTAATTGAGTTCAGGAACTATTATTTGTTTTATCTACATATCTAAGGTATCTGCCATAGTGTGTGGCATGTTACATATTCTTAACATATGTCTGTTGGATTTATTTGAATTATATAACAATAAGATTTCTGAGTTTCCATCTGTATAGGACATCAGTTTTCAGTTCTCTCTACAGTGGTGAGAATGGGTTTTGCAAAGATAACAATAAAAAGAATGGGTTTCTCTCTCTTTCTCTGTCTCTGTCTCTCTTTGTCTCTGTCTCTGTCTCTCTCTGTCTCTGTCTCTCTCTGTTTCTCTGTCTCTGTCTCTCTCTGTCTCTGCCCCTGTCTCTCTCTCTCTCTCTCTCTCTCTCTGTCTCTCTGTCTCTCTCTCTCTCCCTCTCTCTCTCACTCCCTGACCAAGATTTTTCTCACTAGACTTTTTAAAATGTTCATTAAAAAAAATTCTAAGATCTTACCTTTCCCCTACTCATCAAGGAGGTAAGCTATAAGATATCAAGAATAGATGTGAAGTCATGAAAAACTAATTTCTGTATTATCCATGTTCTTAAGTAATAAAAAATAATAAAAATTTATCATAAGTCTTTTAGAATTATCTTCGATCATTATATTTATCAGGGTATCTAAGTCTTTCACAGTTGATTATCATTACAATATTACCATTATTGTATACAGTGTTTTCCTGGTTCTGCTCACTTCACTTTGCATTAGTTCATATAACTCTTCCCAGATTTTTCTGAAACCATCTCCTTCATTGTTTCTTATAGCAAAATAGTCTTCCATTATAATCACATACTACAACTTCTTTGGCTATTCCCCAAATGATGGGCATCCTCTCAAAGTCTAATTCTTTGCCACCATAAAAAAGAGCTGCTATAAATATTTCTGCACAAATGGGTCCTTTTCATTTTATATAAAAAAAATATTTTTTGAATACAGACTCAGTGGTCCCTTTACTTGGTCAAAGGGCATGCAGACTACCTTGAGGCAGGTACCATAATGCAAAGCTGTTATGGAATAGTCAGGGAGTAGGAAAGGAGGTCCTATGTATATAAACACCTTATTAAGGGTTGTGGTAGGAGCAATATCCCAAACCCTCCCCATGCAAGTTAGTCTAGTTTTTATTTCTTCAAAAGATCTTAACACATTCCTGAAAACTTAGTTGGTTCAGAGGACTAAAGACTCAGATCATAGACACCACTTCCTCAGTGACTGAGTAAAAGGTATTCATGAGGAGCACCTATAGTCACTTGATGGTTGGATAGTGAATCACAATGGATAACTAGGGCAAAGGAACAGTGTTCAGCTGAATTAGTTCCAGATATCCTCAATGTCTATCTTTGTTACGTGCCTTTCCACTATAACTAAGGCAATATATCTTTGTTAAGTGAATGATTTATGAGGGTCTCGCTTTATTCTAATACATAATCTTGGTTACCAAGTTACTGTCCTGTGTCTAGTCCAGACCAAAACAGAAGTTCTTAGCATTTGTGTCATGGCCTCCTTTGGTAGTCTGGTAGACCCCATGTCAGGATGTTTATAAAGGCAATGAATAAGTAAATCAATAAATAAATGCCAAGGATTATGGAGAAAATCAATTATATTGAATTGCCATCATCCAAATGTGTATATGCATATGTGTATATGCATGTATATGTAGATATGTGTATATATCTAAATCTACCTAAATACAGAGTTGTGTGTGTGTATGTCTGTATGTGAGTGAGTGAGAGACAGAGACAAAGAAAGAGACAGAAAGAGATTTCATAGACAATAGAATGAGAACTCTTGCTAGATTTTGAACCTTCATAAAAATAAAGGTTTGACAAAATGAAATAAAGTGCCTTAGCTTTAGGACTTGTTTCCCAAGGTTGTTGGAGAAGAAACCCTCTGGTTTTCAATAACTCACTGGAAAACATATCCAGTTGATTTGCTCATCTGCTCACAGACACTGAAACAACTGGTTCACAAACCACCAAGGAGAACTGCTGAACCCATGAACTACAGAAATCCAAGTAGAAGGGAGCTGAAAATTAATGAGATGGGTCATGGCTTTCTTGCCTCCATGTCTCTTCTCCTTGTTGAAAACATCCTCTTCTTGGAAGGAAGCTAATCAAGTGACTCATTTTGACCAATGATACAATTAACTGGATGTAACAAATGTGTATTCAGACCTTCCAAGGAAGAAGGCACAGTAATAGATGCTGACAACACAAAGGTTATTTTCTTTTATTTTTGCACAGGACCTACAATTTATTTGGTATAGCAAACACTCGGTGAGGAAACTCCCTCTACCAATGTACTTGGTATCTTTTCTGCAACACTGATAGCACTGGAGAGGTTTCAAGAGCATCAAGAAGTGAAGTGACTTATTTTATTAAAAAGTTATATTTAATATTTTTAGTGTGATTTCTGAGGCTCATACAGTCAATCTGTGCCTGGCTTGAACTCAGATTTTCATGAGTAAGCAATATCTCCCCAAGAAATCATGCCACATCATCTACAAATATGTATATTATTAATGATTATAAATACCATTATTTAGTACTTTAAAGCTTACAAAGTGATTTTAACCTCACAAAAACCTTATAAATTCAGTATCTCAAGAGTTATTATCTACCTTTTTGAGATGAAGAAATTGAAGCATACAGAGGTTATTGAGAAAAGGTATTCTGACCCAGTCCCATGCTTTGAGATGTTATGTAATGCCATTCAAATTGTAATGATGAGGTGGATGTCACTTGGAGAAGTTAAAGCACTTTTCCATGGTCTCAGAAACCATTTAGTAGTAAAGCTCAGACTGGCTCTGAAGCCTCCTGACCCCGTTCCAGTGTCCTTTCCCCTATCAGATTGGGAAGAAAATCAGCTCTTTGACTGTTGTGTTACAAAACTTCTGATAACTGTTTTAAAATTTGCATCGAATCTATGGTCACCTTGAATGATGAAAGTCCAAATATACTTGGTTGTTCTCTCAAATTCACAGAACCAGTGATTTTACATGGCCTAGAATATCAAAACCAAGTCTGAGAAATAACATTCTTAAAATCATCTCTGGCACTTCAGTGGAAATACTAGACTGCATGATGCAGTAGAGAAAGGACCAGCATTGGAGTCAGGAAGATGAATTCAATACACACACACACACACACACACACACACACATACACATGCATACATGCATACATATATGTATCTTAAGAACAGCTTATCTTTCTATAATAAATGGGATCTAAAATCTATACATTTTGGAATAAGATCTATGACTTCATTGATATATTGATACAGGAAAACTCCTGTCAATAAAGATAAGCTACACATCTCTTCCTTACAGTCTTAGAGAACTGTCTGACAGATTAAGTGATTTTCTTAGGTCCACACTGGAAGTATGTATAAGAGGTGGTACTTAAACCTAGGTTTTCCTGACTCAGACTACTCTGTCAGTAATTCCCTGCTTTGCAATATTTACATAAATGTGTATATGTATGTACATATGTGTATAAATATTTTTGTATCTGTGATATCATATAGTAGTAGCAGTAGTAGTAGCAGCATTAGTAGTAGTAGTAGTAGTAGTAATAGTAGTAGTAGTAGTAGTAGTAGTAGTAGTAGTAGTAATAGTAGTAGTAGTAGTAGTAGTAGTAGTAGTAGTAGTAGTAGAGCAGTATTTTTATTAAAGGACTGAGAACCCTCTTGATTTGGCCAAGATTGAATCCTCATGGGCCCATTTTCAGTTTTAAAGAAGTCTCCAAGAGGAAGAGCCAAACATATTCCATCAACATCTGGACTTTTTCCTTGATTTATAGGAGACCACTTTGGGGGTTACTTTCATGAATTTGTAGCAGTATCCAATGGCGGGGAGGGATGGTACTGGGTATCATTTTGGACAGAGGCACAAGGTCAAACCCTTTTTTGTACTCCTTTATTTTCCTGTTTGTATGGACATCTTTACTTAAGTGGTGGCTAAAAATAAGGCTGCAGGGAGACTTCGAGATAGAAAAACTTTGAGATTTTCCATGTAAGACATTTGAAAGTAAAGAATGTTGTTGGTAACTAACTTTTGGTTCAATTTCAAGCCTAATGAAGCGCTGCAATTTGGCAGTAAGCTGCTATGCAAGATCAATATTTATTCCACAGAATATCTTAGAAAATCCCTGGATCAAAACCTGAGAAACCACTTAGTGTTTGACCATCTGATTGCCAGCTCTTCCTCTTCCTTACTTAGAACTGCTTCAATCCATGTGTTAAAGATGTGATAGTTATATTTTAATTTCTTTTCTTATGTATCTTCATCCCCATGTACAACATGAGTAACTACAAGGTCATTCCTATAAATCTGGGGAGATTATGTTATATGGAAATCACACTGAAATCAATTTGCCTTCTTTATTCTCTTAGTCTATCATTCTAGTTGACCAACATTATGAAAATCATAATATTTAGAGCTGGAAAAGATTTTAAGATTACTTTCACACATAACTCATCTCAAAAATGCCTTATTTCCTATTTTCAGTATAATCCAAAATATATTTAAGTATACCATTGCGCAAAACACTCTGTCAGGTGCTGGGATTATAAAGACAAATCAAAAATCTTTGTCTTCAAGGGGTTTATATTCTCCTTGTGGGAGGGAGGTGGTCACAGATAAGCACAGCTAGGTCCAGATTAATAGGAATTATGAATCCTCTAAACTGGCTGCATTATTTCAATTTGCACTGCATGTTTCTAATAGGATGGAGCCAATTACCACATTTTATATAATTTTAACTATGCATAATAAGAAATGGGGGCATGTTGGGTGACTTCAGTATTGGAATTAATCAGAATTTAGCTGTATAATAAGTATAAGAAGAAATGTAAGCAAACGGATGTGTGTGTGTATATATATGTATATTATGTATACATACGTATGTATAATGATAATTTTGGGAGTAAGGAGAGATAAGTAATAATTAAACATTATAAGCTGAATCTTGAAATAAAGTAGGAATTCTAAAAGTTGAGCATGAGGAGAGAATCTATTCTAAGCATGGGAGAGAGTCTGTGCAAGGGTAAAGTGGTAAGAAATGAAGCATGGAATTTAGAGAATAGTAAGTAAGCCAATTTGACCAGAACATATGTGTGTATGGAAGAGAGTAATGCAAAATGTTTGGAAAGGTAGGCTGGAAGGTTGGAAAAGGCTGTAAAAGTCAAGCTGAGGAATCTACATTTTATCCTAGAAGGAAAAGGGAACTATTGAAAGGAATTTAGAAAAGGGGTAAACTGCCCAGACTTGTGCTTTGAGAATATCATTTTGGCAGCTTTGTAGAGGATAGATTGATTTTATAAGAGTCTGAGGGAGAAAGAGAGAGAGAGACAGAGAGAGAGAGAGAGAGAGAGACAGAGAGACAGAGACAGAGAGAGAGAGAGAGACACAGAGAGAGAGAGAGAGAGAGAGAGAGAGAGAGAGAAAGAGAGAGAGAGAGAGAGAGAGACAGAGACAGAGAGAGAGAGAGAGAGAGAGAGAGAGAGAGACAGAGAGAGAGAGAGAGAAAGGAGAACCTGATAGCTTCTTTAGAGAAGAGGATGAACATGACAGATGTTGTAAAAGAGAAATCAACTATACTTGTTAAAATATTAAATGTGAGAGATAGGGTAGAAGGTATAATCAAGGAACAAATACCCCAAGTTTGTGAACCTGGATGACTAAAAATTAATTCACTTAGACGAGATGTAACTATATTTAGGGGAAAAGCACCCCATTCCCACACCTTACTCCCCAACTTTGTCTTTTAGAAATAATCCTGTCCAATTAGCGATTCAGCACTGGTCATGTTGAGGAATCATTTTGGATGTTATGACCACTGACCTCATTGGCCTGTTGTCAAGTATGCCTGATGTTCTAAGAGGTTAATGGGAAGATGTTCTTCTGCCTATTAAATTTTAATTTTGAAAGGACTTAGGAGAAAGATTAATTTGTAAGAAAAAAATTAACTTTGCAAGTTTCACACTTGAATGAAATATCCCAGATTGCTGGCACTCTTGTCTTTGGCCTTTCTATGTGGACTGGTCACTTGATTCAATGAGACTTCAGTCAAATCCAAACTCTCACAGATGGCTCTCAGGGCAGTTTTCAAATGAAAAGACAGCCACCTTGGTGAGAGTAGAAGGAGAAGAAATATTTTGCACCATTTCTCTTCTTTCTCCTTTATTAAGGAAAATAAACAGCCAAACCACATATTTTGCCCAGTTATAGACTTCTGTTCTCACCATATTGAGAATCTTTTCCCCCGGTTCACTTGCATCTTAATGCTTTTGTGAGCCAGTGGACTAAAAACAATGTTATTTATGTTAATTGCACTGTGAGCTGCATTAATAAAAGGGTTCTAAGAAAAAAAAAAAAACATTTGAGATATTACACATTTAAATTCTGCCTATATCTTCACCCTTCGGTGACAAAGGCATTTGCACGAATGGAACAGGATTCAAAATAAATTCATTTTTTTTTGGTGACAAGCTTGCAAATGGGAAAGAGAATATTAATGACCAAGCATGCACCATGAAGTGCTGTGTTTGCAGGAGAGATCTCAAGGAGGCCTAGTCTAAACCATGGAAAAAGGTTTGATAATGAAACAAAGATTGCTTAAAAAGGAGCGTGTGGGTGTGAGGAGGGAAGGGGACTCAGATGACAACTTTGCTAGCAATCCCATCACCTGCACTCAAAGCGGAAGGCTGTGGATGCTAATCAATAAGCAGCTGACCACACACATTTAAAGAGAGCAAGGAGGCAAAAATCAGCCTTTGATGGCCATCACATTGGAATTAGTTGGATGGGGAAACCCATACACTTAGCTCTGGGACAACTGTCACCAACAGTAAATTACATACACTTGTCTTGCATGGTCTAGCTCTATTTGTCATTATTACTAATGTCACCTCACATTTCTTTCAAAATTTTATAGTATTCTAAGGGCTTTCACATCTATGACCTCATTTGATCCTTGCCACAACCTTGGAACAGGGTAAATAAGCAGAAATTATTATCTTCATTTTCTAAAAGAGGAAATGAGTCAGAAAGAGACTTGCTCAAGGTTACATGGCTAGTAAGCAGTAAAAAAGCCTTTTTTTAAAAGACCAAGTTAATAGGCTCCAAGTAGTATTACTATGACCTTACTTTCACAGACTCATTTTGCTTTTGAAAGGAATTTTATTATCTAGTTTCTTTATTTCACTCACCAAATAGTTCCTTGAATTTGTGGATTAGACCCATCCTCTTTTTCTAATGAGCAGCAAATACCACAACAGAATAGATCACCATTTCATCCTTAATAGCTGGAACTAGAGAATGCAAATTTTTTAGAATACAAAGACTTCATTCTTTAAAAGTTGATTTTCTTTGGTTGTGGTTGGTCCTAGTATGGGTGTAGAGATTTTATCTACATATCAATATATAGGATGACAATATAAAGAAAAATGAAAACTGACAGTCACTCTCAAACTCCAAAAGAGGATTTCCATTCTAAATAAGAAGATGAAAAAAGTTCAGGCTGTTTCTGAAACTGACTGATCTAAAGAATTCCTCCTTTGGTTTTATTTCCATCTCTTTCTGTGTTACGCAAGCCAATAGGACTTCAGGATTTCAGACCTGAAGGTTGGGGTGCAAAATAGGTTGGGGTGAGGGAGAGATGCTGTGAGATAGAAAGAAGGAAAAGGTGGAGGAAGCTATTTTATGATTTTAAATTGGCAAATTTTTCTTTTTTGTTTACCTTTGTACCACACACATTTCTAGACATACCCCTCCCTCCTTTCCTCCTGGAACTGAACTCTCCCTTGTAATGAAGAAGACAAAAAAAAAAAAGTGTCTGTTTCTGTTATCTCAAAGTTCGGCCTCCTTTCATTCCCTTTTCATTCATATTACTTCGGTCAGTGCTAATATTATTCTTCTGGTTCTGTTTATGTCAGTTTATATCAGTTCATAAGAGAGCTATCTTAGCAAACAATGCCACACAAGCCAAGAGGTTTTAGGGATATTTTTTGTTTTTTTATACCAGCAGGAAGTACAAATGGAGTGCCACAGACTGTGCCATCTTTTATGTTTTGTTGACCAGACTTAAGCAAATGCCTATAAAAGACAAGTGAAAATATTTATCCATTTTCCTTTGACCACCTGGGGAAACAGCCTCAGGCTCCCTGCTAGGGTCAGAGCAGTGCAGAACTGGCTTGAATTATCTATCCCTATCAGCCTCAAGGCAAAACTTCTGAATTAGAGGCTGCAGAGAGGAAGAAACTCTGCCAAGACAACAAGAGGTTCTGGAACTCAAAGACATGCAGGTATTTTAATGATCTCACTTTATGTTGCAAAATAAAATTGCAATCAGAGAAAGGGAGAACAACAATGGGTGTGGGGAGGAGAGGGCGAGGAAGACAGGACTGTAAGAGAAAGAGGAAAGAGGGCAGAGAGTGAAAGAAAAGGAGGAAGAGAGGTGCAAAAGAAGAAAATCTTTTTTTCATTTCTTCAAATTGGAGCATCTTATCTTCCCAGATGCACTGAATCCCTGTGCCAGTGACTTTTTTTTGTCGTGTTTTTAACTTTTGCAGGCAAATTTGTTCTGACATTGTGAAGATTTCCCTCTAGAAGGCATCTCTGGTAATCTGCTCCACCCTGTTAAGCCAATCACACAGAAAAACTCCTTCCCTGGTTTGCCTGAGGAGAGTCCCTAAACTATTTCACGCACCATTGTTCTGCAAACAAATGGCCCCCATTGCCCGATGTGAGGGTTCCTGGTTCATTAGGGAAAAATTATTTTGATGCCTTTCAGTCCCTTAGTCTCTGTGAGAAGTCTGGGTATTGACCCACCTATGACACACTTGGGAAGGAGACCTAACTTGTGGATTTACTCCTGGGTCAGTGACAAGGCAGGGTTTTGAGGCGACCCCTAGCCATGCTCCATGAAGCAGAGACATGAGCAATATCCAGTATGTTTATTCCTTTCTGGAAACAGTTTATTTAGGTCAGTCAGGCCTCAAATCCCTGTTTTCCTTATCAAATCCCTGTTTTCCCAAGTAACTGTTTCAGCGTCCCCTTTTCTTTCCTGTATATGGAGAAAGAGGGTGAGTGACATTGAGACAACAGGCCTTACATCAAGAGAGAAGTATTCATACTCATCCATTCCCAGAACTTCCACCTCTCCTTTCAACACATATATACACATGCACTCATACTCATACATATACATACATACACACACACCACACCATACCACACCACCACCATTTCAGAAATCCAGCCATGCCATTCTGCTCTCCCCACTGCTTCTAGCTGTGTCCTTGACTGCTCAATTAACCATATGATTTTGGCTCAAGATACTCAAATAGTTTGGCAATATAACAGAGGACAAGACAGCAAAACTTCCTGAAGTTCCTTGATTAAATTTCTTTCTTTCTTTTCTTAGTTTTCTTTTTTACTTCTGCTACTGTTATCAAGATTATAGAGATAGTGTTTTCCACAGGCAATCAATAAACCAGGATTCATTAACATACTAGATTTAAAGCTAGAAGGTAGCTCAGAAGTTAGCTAGTCTAATCTGCTCATTTTTCCATAAGAGGAAACTGAGACCCAGGTGCTTAAATGACTTGCTCAAGGTTGTCCACAGAGTAGCTGACAAAGGTAGGATTTCAGTGTAGGTCTTTTAAAGTCCGAAACCAAGGTTTTTTCCTTGGTGGTGTCATATTCTTCTCCAGTAATAAAAAGCATACCATTGCCCTTGCATTGTGGCAGCTAATAGGGCTGCAAAGACAGAAATGAAGTAATATCTGTTCTCAAGAAATTGACATCTATCGAGAAAGAAGACATGTATATATAAAAGTATACATATACCAAACGTACCTAACATAAATCCAAGGTGATTTGGGACGAGAAAGTAGTAGCAGCTAGGAGAACAAATACTAGTTGTTCAATAAATATACATTAAATCCATATGCAAAGGCTTGGAGCTGAACTGGGTTGGGGAGAGGGGGTACATGATGGGGTAACTAGGAACTTGCAGAGCTATGAGGGAGGAGAGAGAGGAGAGGGAGAGAGAGAGAGAGAGACAGAGACAGAGAGAGACAGAGACAGACAGAGAGACAGACAGAGACAGAGAGACAGACAGAGACAGAGACAGACAGAGAGACAGAGACAGAGAGAGAGAAAGAGGAAATGGTACGGTGGATAGATAGTGTCAAGAAAAGCTAGCCTGAAGTCCTTTCTCTGTCACATACTAACTCTCAAACATCTCAGTGACTCAGGCAACCCTCTAGCAAAGGGAATTCAAGGAATTTTGAAAAAAAAAATTAGATGTATATCAGTATAATTGGTTTCCTTTTTAATACATTATCTTTTATTTCATGCATTTAAAAACTTTATTCTGAGAAGGAATCTATAGGCTTCACCACATCACCAAAGTGGTCTGTAGAAAGTCCTCACACTCATGGACCTACAGGTCCACATGTACCTTCAAGAAAGAGTGGCATACACACAAATAACTGTTAAAAGAAAATATGGGATAGATGTCACAAGAAAGGTAAACAAAAGGTTTAGGGACTTGGCCAAAGTCAGAATTTGAACTTCCTTGACTCCAAGCTTAAGACTCTATCCGCTATAGCAACTCACTGCCTACATTTTTCTGAAGCTAAAATTCAAGGAATAATCTGTAAAAAAAAGAAACTGGAAAAAGGAAACTGTGTTGGCTTTGAGTTGGTGGGAGAGAGAAGACTGTACCTGAGAACCTTCATGGAGAAAGTTGAAACCTGAGTTGGCCCCTAAATGGCAGGTAACTGACAAATATGGGCTAGATATGTTCCAGGGTGTGAGGTAGATATAAGAAACCCCACCAATAGATTCTTGGGTGTTTCTATAGATAATATATTTGAGTTTGCTTGAGCATATACTACACGACAGAAATAGGCAGTAACTGGAGATGACTGATGAGGAATCTTGGTGGTATAGCAAATGGAGCACTGGTCTTTGAATAAGAGAGATCTCACTTCAAATGCCATCTCAGGTACTTGCTAACTTTTTGAGCCTACACAAATCATTTCATCTCTCTCAGCCTGTTTCCTCATTTATCAAATAGATCAAATAATAATAGGATTGTTGGGAGACTCAAATGGGATAATATATAAAGCTCTTTATAAATGTTTGTCAGTATTTGGACAGTTTAGGATAGCAAAAGGAGGTAGACCAGACTTATATTCCAAGGTTAAGAGTAGACCTATAACAGTATCTGGATCACTGAAGGAGTTTTCAGTGTTCATGTAGAATATATGTAGTGTGTAGAGGTCCAGAGTAATAATGAAACTCATTGACTGGGACCAGGACCACAACCAACATATATGTAATTGAATGGATTGGCAGTGCTAATTTATATCCACTGAGTTATAAACAAACTGAGCCAGACTTTTATCAATGACCCCAAGCTCTACTATTTACTTCCTTCACCTTGTGCCCAGTGCCAAAAAAAAAAAAAAGTTTCCACATAGTGAAAGGACAATAAATCTCCTACCACTTAAATGTCATCTAGTGCTATTAAAACTTATGAATTTATCCTGACTTATTCAGAGAGTGAAGAAAAGCCTCCAGAGGAGTTGGCATATAAAACATTAACTTCCTGATAAAAAAAAAAAAAAAAAGTGCAGGAGAAGGTGGTTCTCTGAAGGACAATGGTTCCACAAAGCACCTGGGACAGTTAAAAGTTTTAAAACAATAAATTTGAAAAAGGGAGTGGGAATGGGAGGGGAAGTCAGATTGGACTATCATTTTATGATGCATGAGGGACACAATAAAATATGATATGGTGTTTAATGTATGACTCAAAAGAGATGCCTGGGAAAAAGAAATGTCTCATAAATGTGATATTAGTTGGCGACATTGCCCAGAAAAGTCTAGAATGTGGACATCACAGGCATGGGGCTTTAGGGCAGAGCAGAAGAGCTGCTGGGCATCTTGTATTCTTGGCAAGAATGTAAGAGAAAACAGGCATTCCTACAGCCCCTCTGAGGCTGCCCCTGCCTGTTTACAATATGGCATTAAAGAGGTTTTGGAACTCAATCGCTTTCCTCCAAGTTTTCATTTTCATACTTTGCCGCCATTCTGGATAAACATCTGTGTTTCATATCGTGTCCTGGGCACGCTGCTACTAAGCTGCTATCAAATGGCTTTCCCTCCATCTGTCGACTTCAGAAATTAAAATTTTTAAAAAATAGATCAGTCAAACCTTGACGTCTAGTGTGATATGAACCTTAAAATGAGAGAGAATCTGGTCAAGAGCTTATTTTAATTTAACAGAGTAATGAATCTCATGTACTGAAATTTGTATTCTTATAGGCAGTGGGAATGGGGAAATATATTCCCTCATGTACCCAATACTATCCTTCAAAAATAATAATAATAAAAAATTCAGTGTCTTGTCATATATTTTGAGTTTGGTTTTTTCTCTAGCATGAGAGATATTACTCCAATCCATCCCAAATCTCATATACATACATATTACATATATATATATATATATATATATACACATACACACACACATTATATATCCTAGTAATGATAATCCTAAAGCACAGGTGTGACTAGGTCACTATCCTGCTCCAAAAAATCCCAAGGTTCCATCTTGCTGCTAGAATACAACACAAAACCCTCTATGTGGCATTTAGATCCTTTCACAATCTGACTCCAACCTACTTTTTCAGTTATGCTTTACTCCCTTTCATATATTCTGCATCCTAGCCTGACTATAATTTTATATTCTTCCCAAATGACATTCTATTCTCTTTGTCTTCATCTAGGCCTATTTTAATTCTAAACTTCCATCAAAGTTCAACTTGTGTCACATGTTCTTTTCTAATCCTTCTAGTTGCCAGTGTTCCACTGAAATTTATTTGTAATTTTTTCATATATTTTATATTTACTTAAATGCATACATGTTACTTCTATCCATATTTCTTATAATACTAATACACTTCTTTGCCTCAATCTAATTGTCCCATACTTGATGAAGAGACATGTTCATTCAGTCCTTTCAGTTGTTTCTGACTCTGTGATTCCATTTTGGGCTTTCTTGGCAATAACACTGAAGAAATTTGCCATTTCCTTCTCCAGCTCATTTTGTCGATGAGGAAACTAAGTAAACAGGTTAAGAGACTTGACCAGGGTCACACAGCTAGTATACGTCTAAGGTCAGATTTGAACTCAAGATAAGTCTTCCTGACTTCAGGCCCAGCACTCTATCCACCTAGCTGCCCAAGAAACAAAAGTACATCAAATGAGGACATAGGAATTATAGTTTTAGAGTTACAGACACAGAGTATCTTAAATCTGCATTAGCTGTACTCTATGCTAGTCCTACTAGCTGGATGCAGGGATTTGTCAGTGATTTTCACCTTTGTCTTTAAATCTCTAGAACCATAGCTCCTTAATAAAAGCTTATTAAATCAATGAATGAATGACTGAACAAAAGAATGGATGAGTGAATGAACAGTGGAAGAAATGGTTGGATAATCATAGCAATGCCCCAAGTAACCAGAGAACAAATTGAAAATGATGATGGAATATGACATCATCCTCAGTTCTGTGTACTCACTCTTTCAGCTAATCAGCACAATGTTTTGTGATGCCTTTAAAAAAATCATAGCAGTAAATAATAACTATTTTTACAGAATTTTACAATACATAAAGTGCTTTCCTTACAAAGGCCCTGTGATGTCAGTAGGGCAAGATGTTAAATTTTACAGAAGCAGAAACAAAGTGTGTGAAGTTACATGATGTGCCCAGGATCACATGGCTATCAGGGGGTTAGGGCAAGTGCTAGAAAACAGGCATTCCTCTTCAAGTCCACTGCTCTTTGCATTCTGCCATATGGCACAAAGCAATAAAGCTGATAGTAATTGTCATCCTTTTGATTGGGGCAGGATGCAAGGAATATACTGCGCATTACCCCAGGGTATGGTTTTGAGCCAATCTGCCCATCCCCTGTCCAAGAGAATCAGGGATATCATTCAAGTCTAGTTTTCCCTAACAGAGAAAGCAGGGAAATAGCAGGCAAATTCTAGGCATTGAATACAACAATCTCACTCACAAAAAAATATATTTCAGTGCTTCACTTGTCCTCAGAAGGATGAAACAGAGAAATTGATACAGATATGCAGGAAAATAGAAAAAGTAAAGGAGCAGGGGTGTTAGAGCTTTGATACTTAAGATATTTCCCCGGTCCTTACTATCTCATTGTCCTCATGGAAGAATACTACTTACACCTCAAAGAAGAAGGAGAAAACTGAAGAAGAGCACTTTACAATGCTTCTTAGTATGGTGGACATTGGCAGAGAATCCTCCCAAATTCTGGGTGGCGAGGTGCACCAAGGTGATGTACTAACATTCACATTTCCCTGTTGTTCAGCCTTCCTTCACAAAGAGAACCATGACATTAGCTGGGTGATGCCATGACTTGCAAATGAATTGGATTCAAGTGAGGGAAGGCTGTGCAAAGTCACCAGCCTCACTTTCTCCTCCAGAGCCATCTGGGTCCATTGAGAAGATATAGAATAGGACAACTGGAGATGGCTCCCTATATTATCCTGGGGGTTGACCAAAATATACAACTGTTGGTGCTATTTTCTCCTTAAGTTTCTCAAATTCTCCTTTAGGTCCAGCAGTTTGGAAACAATGACAATCTGAACATACCTTATCTCACTTGATTCTCCAACAACCCTAGGAGGTAGGTACTATAATCATCCACTTTTAAAGGTGAGCATCTGAGGCTGAGAGAAGTTTAGAGACGTGGCCAGAGTCAGAATCTGAACTTTCTTGACTCCAAGCTTAAAACTCTATCCACTATAGCAACTCACTGCCTACATTCTGCTGAAGCTAAAATTCAAGGAGTAATCTGTAAAAAAGGAAACTGGAAAACCAATTAGGAAAATTAGAATATCCTTGTATAAATTGGAATTTAGCCAAGACTGAGTTATAGATAGTTATTGACTTAGTCATATCTAAGTATATGTAGACAGCCATATTTATATTTATGCATATATAATATATGAATTATATGTATCCACATATATAGACATATTTATGTATCTATATATATATATATACATATATTTATGCATATGAATGATTGGTAAAATCAGGGGAAAATATGATAAACACACCAGCCTACAGAGCTTAAATTAATGAGAGGTAGGCAAGTGGCAAAGATCTAGAGGCCTTCCTTAAGCTGAGATTTAATACATTTGGAAAATGCAGCATGGGTGTTACTTGCAATGTTCAATGTAAAAGAGGATGGGACTAATAGAAACTAGATAAATCTTGGTTTTAGGGGAATACATGCAGGAGCACCCCTGGGAGACGATAAAAGACCTCATTGTCTGTGGCGCCATTAGCTATGCTGGAGTTTCCTTCTCCTCATCATCGCTTGCCAACTTTCAGAACTGGGACAGTTAGACTTTTGTGTGTACCAGCTCACTCTGACAAGGCAGCCAAGGAGCCAGGGGAAAAAAAAAACAATATTTGATGGGAAAAGAGCATCATCGTCTCAGATCCCTCATCTTCCAGGAAAGTATATACCATCAGCTCCATAATATTCTTAGACCACCCATTTCTCATAACTAGGGCATCACAAAGATAAGGCCACAAGAGGCTGTTCCACACATCATATCTATCCTAATACAAATAAAAATTTTATTAGCTCCATTCTATGATAAAAAAAAAAAGTCTCAAAGGATTCCATCTGTCAGGAAATACTCTTGTCAAATACAAAATCATTGCAATGACAAGTAACAAACAAGGAACACTCCTCTAGTCTAAATTCTACAAAATCCTTCTACGTGTAAAGCTACACATACACCATGAAACGCCATATACTGATACAACAAACTCAAGTCAAGAGCTTTGAAGCAGTATTTTCTGATTTTCAGTTCCTCTTGGTCCTCTTCTATCCTTAGGTGGAAAGGGCATTAGACAACTATATGGAAGTTCTGGGATCCTAAACACTGCCTCCTGAAATTAACCATTACCATCACATTGAAATCTCTTCCCCTCCTTGCACCTCAGTCACTTATCTGCAAAATGAAGATGTTAGATATTATGATTGTTGAGACCAATGTCAGTTTTCTGATTCTAATGGTGAGAAATGGTTATTTGATCACTTCTCTAGGGCAATGAATGTATTCATCTCTAATTGACTAGTCCTGGGAGCATCCTTTTCTGCCTTGAGCCTTCTACTTTTTGTCAGCAGATGATCTTTCCTTGAATTTTATTGAAATAAATGTGGCCATTCAATACAAACTCTTTTAAAGACTATCCTCCATAACTTTAAACTTCTCAATATCTTTGTTTTCTTCTCATTTCCTGCAATTACTGAAGAAAAGCTAAGCCCAACCTTTTCAACTGCACCTCAATTCTCATCACTTGTTCCTCCAGAAACTTATTCCATAAGTAGTCCCATTTCTCATATGTATATTATCCATTTCTTTGTCTCTGTTTCTACCTCATTCTGTTCAGTTTACAAACATACTCACATATTCTTGTCCTGAAGGAAATGGGATTCCTGTGCATAAATGGGCTCAACTAAAATGATCTGTAACATCTTTTCCAACTCTGGTTCTGTGAATCTGATTCATCTTTTAAATGGAAATGAGGCCTTATAGCTTGGCTTCATTGTTATTCTTATTTCAGTGTGTTTGGTCTTACCAAAAATAAATAAATAGAGAGATCGAGAAATAGATAAATAGATCGATAAACAAATAAGCAGATATCAATATCCCCTTAGCCCAACCACCTTTCATTGTGAAAAGTCTAAAATATGTAGTCTATACTCACTGCCTCAGATTCTTCACTACCCATGCTCTCCTCAGCCTTTTGCAGTTTGACTTATATACCAATTATTCCCCTCTAACTAACTTCTCCAAAGTCACTAGTGATCTCTTAATTGGCATCTCAAGTTAGTTTGTTTGTGTTCATCCTTCATTTTCTAAGAAGACCATGACATCAGAGAAAAGATGACTTGCACCTGACTTTGTTTTGAGTGAGGGAGGGCTGTGCAAGGTCACCAGCCTCACTTTCTCCTCCAGAGCTATGTGGATCCAGTGACTAGATATTCATCAGGATGACTGGAGAAGGCCCAGAATGCACTGGGAGACCTTGACCTATTCAGGTACTCACTTAGAGTGAGGTAATGCCCATTCAGTGAATAGGCCTCTTTAAGAAATGGCCCCTTTAATGAGCAAAATTAAGAAAAAATATAAGTAAATGGAGCTAGGAGGGAAAAAGCAACAGTTACTATTGAAAATCATTCTGAAGCCAGGAGTAGTCCCAAAAAGACCCCTCAAGTGGAGTTTGGGCAGGGACCTATTGTTGTGCAATGTATGGGCTTCGGAGTCCACTGGGTTTAAGGTTTTGGCAAAGAGAAGGAAGGAAAGGAGGAAGGGAGGAAGGGAGGGAAGGGAGGGATGGGGGGAGAGAGGAGGAGGGTGGGAGGAAGGGAGGAAGGAAGGGAGGGAAAGCATCTCATTTGATGTTATTAATTATTCCTTCTCTCTCAATAGTCTCCTCTCTTTTCTCCTATGACTCTACTTCCATAGTTCCCTTCATGATTACTCTCTCCTACTCCCTCCCTCTTTCTCCTTCCCTTCTCCTTATTTCCCCCTCCTTCCCTCTCTGTCTCTCTATCTCCATTTCCTTCTCTTTTTCCTTGTCCCCAGCTTTTTCCCTTCCTCCCTTCTTTTTTTCTTCTCCTCTCTTCTTCATTCTTCTCCTGGAGATGACTTCCCAACATATTGCTCCAGTCCAAATACAATGTGATGTTAATGTAACTACCGAAAAGGCCTAGGTTTCATACCGATACTACAAAATGACCAAATCCCTTACTTATCCCTTGATATTTCCCTCTAAAGCTGACCCCTTTCCCAATATCATTTCACTTCTATCAAATTGTAACCCTTTGAGGACAGAGATTCTGTTGTTTTTCATTTTTATATTCTTAGAGTCTAGTTTATAAGTCTGCAAATAACATGCACTATAAAATATGTTTTGAAATTTGAAAGTATACAATTTATAGTTAAATTGTATACTTTTACATCAATTATTTCATTTGACAATGCAAAGTACTGTGGTGTGAGGCAGCATGGTATGATGGATAGAGCACTGGCTGTAGAATAAGCTGGGCTCAAACCGCATCTTAAACAGATAAACTAATACCTTAGTCAATTAATTGCTGCAGGCTTCAGTTTTCTCATCTAGGAAATGATAAGGTTAGGCCAGGTGAGGTTCATGGCCTTTTCCCATAAATCTGTAATCCTACTATGCTGTTTGTTGTTCTGTAGAATGATTCCAGCTTCTCAATGCCATGATTTTGCTTCCCTGTCCTCCACCTCCAAATAAAACTTTTTACAACAATCAGTTCTCAAAGTGAAAAGGATTGCACATTGTATTTGCCTTTGCATAACTTAGCGATCTGCAGTATACACAAGAAAGAAGGATCCGCAAGAATTCCACAAATTAACTTCGAAAACAAGGGGAATACCTAGCTCACGCATATTTTATTTTTCTACTTACATGTTACCAAGTCAGGTAAAAAAGTTGGAGAGAGCCTTCAAAAACATAGCAAGTTTATAAAATACACTGGAAAATCAACACCTGCTTTGCTTAGCACTAATTTTATCTCCCAGGTGCACCTATTTCTTTCAGGTAAGGTGGAGAAATCATTGACATTTCCCATGCATCACCCCAATCAAATTCCCATTCTTCCACATGGTTTCTGAACAATTGCAGGAACTGTATTACAGGTAATTGGAGAAAGACTTGAATAGCTAATAATTCTAAACAGAAGAGACCACACAGAGCAGAGAGCTGGGAAATGAGCTGGTGTTCAGAAAAGGGGACTTTCATGGAGGCATAAGAAATCAGGCCACAAAGTAACAAGTAAGCACGGAGCAGGCAGTTCAGAGTACATAGTGCCCATAGCTTTTGGTAATTAGCAGGCCAAGAGGACTATATTGACTGAGGGCCATCAAACATAACAACATCAAAAAAACAAAAAAAAAACTCCAGCTAAAAGGGACCTCCAAAGCCTTCTAATTCTAAGCCCTAGGGAAGTGATAGCTTAGCTGAGGTGATACATTATAGATTCAAAGTCAATGGAATCAATTCAGTTGCATGACATTCTCCAATGATATTTGATAACCCAGATGGAGAGAAGTCCTTATTTATAGATGAGAAAACTGAGGTTCAGAGAGATTAATTGTCCTAGATCACCTAGCTAGTAGGAGGCCAGGCTGAGATTAGAACCATGGTCTTCCATATCTATGTACAATATCCTTTCCACTGTATCTGGGCCTTTAAGCTATCCTCTAGTTCTAAGTTTCTGTTGTTATGTACTAAAAATACTGATCCAGCATCTGCTAGAGAGAGATTCTACTCACCACTGTGAAGTTCTTACTATTTTGTATATCATGAGACCCATGAAGCCTATGAATCTCTTCTCAGAATAATGTTGGTGAAAACATAAAATAATATACACAAGATTAAAAATAAAACCAACTTTATTATATCAAAATACAATCATTTTGTTTTAAATCAGGTACATGAAATCCAAGGTATGAAGCCATGTCCTAGACTGACTCTACCATGCGAAGTAATTTACTGGTTTTACTAGCATAATTAAGTAAAAAAGGTTTCCCTTCTATGAGGCAGGTTTGGCTTTGTTGATCATGGAATTTCAATATTGGCAAGGATCTTTCAGATTACCTAGTCCATCTGCACCATTTACAGTGGAGGACATTGAGGCCTACAGTGGAGAAATTACTTAAGATCATGTATCTCATTTTTGAAAGTTATTACTAGAAGTCAGGATTCAATCAAATCTAACTCGTGGCATTTTTTCCCTTCACTTCCTTCCTATCAGTTCCAAGGTGCTCTTGTTTCTAAATCTGCTTTCTAACTACTCAATTCTGACCAATTTCTCTGACTTAAAAAGGCTTCTACATCATCTTTAGTTCATCTATCTTTTAGAAACGTTTAACTCCAGTACTACTTTCTAGCTCTATATCATCTTCTTGATTTGTTTCTAAACTTTTTCATTCTTGAATTTGTTCTTTCAAGCTCTGGCTTAAAACTCTGTGATATTGATTCATCTCTACCCACAATTATGGGAAATTCAGGGTTATGCTGGGATCCTGCAATGGAAAAAAAAATCAGTGGGATTTTGTATCACTATACCAGATAATCAATCCCAGTCAGTAACCCCCAAATGTAGAAAAAATGGGAACTTGGGTAAATAAGTTGGAAAAACTGTTTGCCTATATTAACATGTCAAAATTCTACATTGATGGGAGATTTTTAAAAAATCATTGAGAACACCAAATCTAGTTATTGTGAAGTCTTTGATGACCTAGGATCTTATTTCATCATTTTTATCCTTCCTTCTCAAGACAGTGTCTTACAGATATTCATTGATTAGACGAGTGAATGGAAATATCATTTAATGGTTCCTTGTTAGGAAGAGGTTTAAATCCAAATTCCACAATCTGGCATTCAAGACTCCTCGATTTTATCTCTCACTATTCCCAAACACATAGCTTCTAATAGAATGCAGTCTTCTTGAGAGTGTGGATAGCTTTGTCACCTCCTGCAATGCCTGGTTTTGTCTAATAAATCCTTATTGATTGATAGCTAGAAACTAATTTACTTATTATTCTCTAAACTACTTGTGCTTTCTGGTCTCTATGCTTTTGTGAAACACAAAGTTTCTATACAATTCTAGAAAGAAAACCTTTCTGACTTCTTTTTAAAATCTTCCTTATCATTTAAAGACCAATTCAGGTTCAATCTCTTCTGTGAAACCTTTTATTTTGGGTATATGGCTCAGAGCTAATCAGTCCCTGATAATATCTACTACTAATTCCTATAACATCTGTTGTGCAGGCTTATTCAATAGGCACTTAAAAAGATTGATTGGCATTGTTGACTGTTATATCTTCATTTTTTATGTATTGCTCAGTTAAAAAGGGAAAGCTATGGGGAAGGTCTGGACCAACAATTCTAGCCAAATCTATTTGAAGTTTAGCTCATTCAGCAAATTTCTGTCTCTTTCTAGCTACTGTATTGTTACATGAGTTATATAACCATGCAATGAAAATGCCTTGGAGTATTCCCCACTATATCTTAGGTATTAGATATTCCAGGAAATCAAAGAAAGGAGCCTATTTTCAGAAAAAGGAATCCAATGACTTTACTTTTTTTTCCATTTTGAACTTGAAATGAAAACTGCTCACCAAGGTATACTATAAAACTAATTGAATGTTTGGCTACATTTAGAGAAACCTAGAATCCAGTGATAAGGAGAAGATAGTTCCTCCTTACTTTGAACTGCTCAAACCACATGTGGACAATTAATCAGTTTGGGATACATTTTAGAAAGCACATTCATAGTCTAGAGATCATCCAGAAAGAAGGCAACTGGTATCATGATTTCAGTGTCATTCCATATGGGGACTGGTTTAAAGAAATGGAGGCATGGAGCTTAAATGAGAGAAGATTTGAGAGTGGAGTGGGAAGGCATTATAACTGTCCTTAATTACTTTGAATGTCAGGTGGAAGACAGATTAGATTTGTTCTACTTGGCCCCAACAGGACAAATTAAGTGTCATGTGTTGTAGATGAAAAGAGACTAATTTAGACTTTATCAGTAAAATAACTCCCTAATCATTAAAGCTGTCCAAATTAGAATGGGCTGGTTCCCACAAGTGCTCTTCAATCAAAACTGGTTAACAGCTTATTGCTATAATAACCATATTGCTATAATCATAAGTTGTAGGGGCAACCTTTGTTCAGAAATGAATGATCTAGGATCCTGAGGTCTCCTCTAAATGAAATTCTGTGAATATACCCTCACCACACGTTCCTTCAACCAACACAATCACATCACAGACACTCACATATCAAGGTACAGGTGCAGCACAAGGGGGGAAAAGTACATACAGCTTTCTGTATTCTCCTGTAATTCTCAAAATAAACTGAGAAAAATATGTAAAAATATTCATTTGTGGAAAATTAGGTTGTTAAAACTGGTTAATGAAATGAGAAATAAAAACTACGTATAAGATACCCAGCCAATGGCACATGTTGAGAAAGGTATTGTTTAAAGGTATTTTGCTGCTCCTGAAATAAAGGGAAGTGCATAAAAACTACCACTCAGACACTTTAGTAACTAGATTAAAAACTTTGAAAAATATGCCTTAAAGAAACAGACATCATGTTACAGAGCAATAATAATGACAATAGGTTTTATAATGATAGATTTGTCAACCATAACCAAAGTTGATTTCCCTCCAAATGTAGCCTTTGAAATGGACAGGATTCCAGAGAGGAACCCAAAATCCCTCCATAGATAACATATAAATGGCTGAGTCTTGTGGGCAGTCTATAATAGTTATTTAGCACCAGATCGGTATACTAGAATTGGCAGGAAAATTCTTCTTAAAAAGTTCAAATTTACTGATTGGTACAGATTTCAAAGAAAATTGTAGAAATTCTACAACATATCATTAAAGATTGAAAAAATGTAGCATTTACGACCGACCTAACAATATGCAGTCCAGTGTTAGAATTATTCATCAGACACTTGCTATCTTGCATAAACTAACAAGTAACAAATCTCCCTACTACAAAGACAGGGCCCAAAGATTCTTTGAGTATTCAACAAGTACACTTTGTTAAAACTTGAGTATTATCACAGAGGAAAAAAGACTTTCCCATAACTTCTTGGACACAGTATTGATCTATAAAATGAATATTTTAAACATAAATATCACCATAACAAATATTAATTTCCAAGTTATGTGGAAAGAAAAGTTGTCAAGCTATTAAAGCTTAAAACTGTGCTAAGACTCTTTGGACACCATCTCTAGAGACTCCACAGCAAATATTCAAAACATGTAGGAAAAGGAAAAATAACATATTAACCCCATGATCCTATCTATTATTGAAACTACCCTCCCTTTTTAATAATTCCTTTATTATTTTCAAAAATAATAATATTTTTCCAGTCACCCAGGTATCACAAGCAACATGTCATCCTTTCTCTCTCTCTCTCTCTCTCTCTCTCTCTCTCTCTCTCCTTCTCCCCCATCACTTCCTTCCTCTCCCTCTCCCTCTCTTCCGTTTCTGTCTCTCTTGCCATATCTGATTTTCCAAGGCGCGTCATTTCTGCTTTTGCAACATTTCCAATATATGACCATTCTCTTCTTAGACAGTGCCATCATGCTACTGTAGGCCCTCATCACCTCACACCTGAATTATTACAACAGTCTTCTTATTAATCTTCCTGCCTCATCTCTCCAGACTCTACTTAGCTATCAAAGTGATCTTCCTAAATCTCTACTCTGAACATGTCAATTCCTATTCAATAATGAACAATGGCTCCCTATTACCCCCAGAATCAATATAAACATTTTTATTTGGCATTTAAAAGCTTTCCTAACTTACTCCCTTCTCTACTTTCCTAAGTCTTCTTATACCCTCTACTCTCCACATATCCTATAATCCAATGACAGTGGCTTGTTTGTTATTCTTTGCACAAAATACTCTCTCTAGCTACCTGAAATTCTTTGCCTCCTCACTTTAGGCTTCCCTTAAGCCCCAGTTACAAGATCACCTTCTATCAGAAGTCTTTCTCTTTCTCCCTTAAGGCTTTCCTCTGTAATTGTATCCAATTTATGCTGTACAGATTGTGTATGTATATGGTCGTCTGTCTCTTCTTTCCCCTTCCCAATTAAATTATGAGTTCCTTGAAGATGGCAGAGATTTTCTTTCACCTTTCATTGTTGCCCTGGTGCTTAGAGCAGTGCCTGGCATGCAGCAAATAAAGGGGAAAAAATGCTTGTTCACTTGACTTGACAATTCCTGGTTTCTCTGAGTAAACCTGCAATACCTGAGCTTACATCCAAATAATTTTATTCAATTAAAAACACCTAGCACTTTTTTCAAACCTAAGCAATAGTCTAGAGAACACTAAACACAAAAGAATCATAGGATAGCAACGTATTCCAGGACCATTTTTCCTATCTCAACTCCATTAAAAAATAAGAATGAAATGATTAATAACTCACATTTATATCAGAGACCATAATTTACAAAGTACTTTGTTCCCCATAGCTTTTTTCTTTAAATAGTACTTTATTTCTTCTCGCAATTACATATCAAGAACATTTTTAGCATTCATTTTTGCAAGATTTTGAACTCCAAATTCTTCTCCCTCCCCTCTCCCCTTCTAAAAATGGTAGGCAGTTTGACATAGTTTATACATGTTATCATGTAAAACGTTTCCATATTCATCACAATTGTGGGAGAAGAAACAGATCAAAAGGGGAAAAAAACAAGAGAAAGAATAAAGTGAAAAAAAATTCTTCAATCTGCATTCAGTCTATCAGCTCTTTATCTGAATATGGATAGAATTTTCCTTCTTGAGTCCTTTGTACTTGTCTTAGATCATTGTATTGCTGAGAAAAAACTGCCATATATGGAGGTCCAACCACTGCAGGACACCTGCCCACCTGGGGCTACAGCAAACCACGTGATGGATCTCTGAGATGGAGTCTGCTGGTTCACGCGGCTATGCTAGGACAAGTGGAGAGTGCTGGTGTTGGCGTTTGCACGATCCACTGCACAGGGAATCAGCAACTCCCACTGGTTCTCTGAGGTGGGGCTTGTTGCTGGCTTCCTGGGATACTTCCTTTCCTGGAATGTATTCCCCTTTTATTGGAGTTAGATGAACATTTTTTTTCCTTTTTTTGCAGATCCTCCAAGTCTCCTGGGCTAAACGACTGCTGCACCCCATCTTTCTGTTGGCTTCACTGTTCCAGGATTTGTTCTGGGGCACTATTTTATGATTGTTTTTTTTTTTTTTTTAATTTATTTATTTTTTTATTTAGCTTTTAACATTCATTTTCACAAAATTTTGGGTTTCAAATTTTTCCCCTTTTCTCCCCTCCCCCCCCAAACGCCAAGCATTCTAATTGCCCCTATGACCAATCTGCTCTCTCTTCTATCATCCCTCTCTGCCCTTGTCTCTGTCTCCTCTTTTGTCCTGTAGGGCCAGATAGCTTTCTATACCCCTTTACCTGTATTTCTTATTTCCTAGTGGTAAGAACATTACAGCTGATCCTAACACTTTGAGTTCCAACTTCTTTAGCTCCCTCCCTCTCCACCCCTTCCCTTTGGAAGGCAAGCAATTCAATATAGGCCATATCTGTGTAGTTTTGCAAATGACTTCCATAATAGTTGTGTTGTATAGGACTAACTATATTTCCCTCCATCTTATCCTGTCCCCCATTACTTCTATTCTCTTTTGATCCTATCCCTCCCCATGAGTGTTGACCTCAAATTGCACTCTCCTCCCCATGGCCTCCCTTCTATCATCCCCCCCCACTCTGCTTATCCCCTTATCCTCCACTTTCCTGTATTGTAAGATAGGTTTTCATACCAAAATGAGCAGGCATTTTATTCTTTCCTTTAGTGGAATGTGATGAGAGTAGACTTCATGTTTTTCTCTCACCTCCCCTCTTTATCCCTCCACTAATGAGTCTTTTGCTTGCCTCTTTTATGAGAGATAATTTGCCCCATTCAATTCTCCCCTTCTCCTCCCAATATCTTTCTCTCTCACTGCTTGATTTCATTTTTTTTTTTAAGATATGATCCCATCCTCTTCAATTCACTCTGTGCACTCTGTCTCTATGTGTGTGTGTGTGTGTGCATGTGTGTGTGTGTAATCCCACCCAGTACCCAGATACTGAAATGTTTCAAGAGTTACAAATATTGTCTTTCCATGTAGGAATGTAAACAGTTCAACTTTAGTAAGTCCCTTGTGACTTCTCTTTGTTGTTCACCTTTTCATGGTTCTCTTCATTCTTGTGTTTGGAAGTCAAATTTTCTTTTCAGCTCTGGTTTTTTCATCAAGAATGCTTGAAAATCCTCTATTTCATTGAAAGACCAATTTTTCCCCTGAAGTATTATACTCAGTTTTGCTGGGTAGGTGATTCTTGGTTTTAGTCCTAGTTCCTTTGACTTCTGGAATATCCTATTCCATGCCCTTCGATCCCTTAATGTAGAAGCTGCTAGATCTTGTGTTATCCTGATTGTATTTCCACAATACTTGAATTGTTTCTTTCTAGCTGCTTGCAATATTTTCTCTTTCACCTGGGAGTTCTGGAATTTGGCCACAATGTTCCTAGGAGTTTCTCTTTTTGGATCTCTTTCAGGCGGTGTTCTGTGGATTCCTTGAATATTTATTTTGCCCTCTGGTTCTAGAATCTCAGGGCAGTTTTCATTGATAATTTCATGAAAGATGATGTCTAGGCTCTTTTTCTGATCATGGCTTTCAGGTAGGCCCATAATTTTTAAATTGTCTCTCCTGGCTCTATTTTCCAGGTCAGTTGTTTTTCCAATGAGATATTTCACATTATCTTCCATTTTTTCATTCTTTTGGTTTTGTTTTGTGATTTCTTGGTTTCTCATAAAGTCATTAGCCTCCATCTGTTCCATTCTAATTTTGAAAGAACTATTTTCTTCAGTGAGCTTTTGAATCTCCTTTTCCATTTGGCTAATTCTGCTTTTGAAAGCATTCTTCTCCTCATTGGCTTTTTGAACCTCTTTTGCCAATTGAGTTAGGCTAGTTTTCAAGGTGTTATTTTCTTCAACATTTTTTTGGGTCTCCTTTAGCAGGGAGCTGATTTGCTGTTCATGCTTTGACTTCATGTCTCTCATTTCTCTTCCCAGCTTTTCCTCCACCTCTCTAACTTGATTTTCAAAATTCTTTTTTGAGCTCTTCCATGGCCTGTGCCCATTGAGTGGGCTGGGACACAGAAGCCTTGATTTCTGTGTCTTTGCCTGATGGTAAGCATTGCTCTTCCTCATCAGAAAGGAAGGGAGGAAATGCCTGTTCACCAAGAAAGTAACCTTCTATAGTCTTATTTCTTTTCCCTTTTCTGGGCATTTTCCCAGCCAGTGACTTGACCTCTGAATATTTTCCTCACACCCACCTCACCTCCTGATCCTCCCAGCCAGTGTTTGGGGTCTGAGATTCAAATGCTGCTTCCAGCCTCAGGGCTTTGGGCGGGGGCAGGGCTGCTATTCAGTGTGAGATTAAATTCAGATGCTCAGGTGAGGGCAGGGCTGCCTCTCAGGCTCAGTTCCCTCAGGGAGTTTATGCACAGACCTTCAACAATGGATCCAGGCTCCTGCCTGCTTGGAGAGCCCTGGTCTGCCGCTGCCCCTCAGCTTCTGTCTCCCGAGGGGGCCCGAGCCATGGGGGCACCCCACTCCCCCCTCGACCCACCAAAGGGACTCTCTCACAGACCCCCGTCACCTGTGGGTGGAGGTACTTGTGCGGCCGCTGGAGATCCCGTCCCTGAAGCCCGCTCGGATCTGTTCCTCTCGGTGCCGCGGCCACGGCAGGGCTGTACTCAGCTTCCAGTCCCGGCGCCCAGTCCGCAGCACGAAGGACCTTTTACGAGAGGTTTGCAGGTCTCTCCGGAACAGAAATCTCCCTCGCTCCAATGTTCTGTGGCCTCTGGGTGCAGAATTCGCCGTGAGTTACTTCTTTGTAGTTGTTCTATGGGTTGTGGGTTCGGAGCTATGTGTATGTGCGTCTTTCTACTACGCCATCTTGGCTCCGCCCTATTTTATGATTGTTTAGAAGCGAATATGAAAGAGCTCCAGCCATTTACTGCTTACTCCCCCATCTTGGCTCCTGGAAGTCTTTCATCATAGCTTTTTGACATAAAAAGTAGGAGTGTTACTACCACATTTTGCAGATGGGTTTAACTGAGACTAGAAGAAGTCATAAAGCTAGGGCTCAAACCTTTGTCACCTAACTCCAAACTAGTTTCTAAACTAACACACCACATTTTTTTTCTTACTTGTCCAGGTGCCAGTTGCTCCTAGAGATTCCAACTCACCCCCTTTCAGGGACAAACAGACTTCAAGGCTCCAAAGTCTCTAGGTCTCATTCAACGTAAAGTCTTTATCTCCTATCATCAATATGAATATTCAACAGTGGAACCTGCAGAATAAGGCCTCTTTCCTTTCCTCCTCTTTTCTTCTCTCCTTCTTACCTCCTTTCACTTCCTGAGACCACACAGGTCACTTTCCCCTTATTTCTAGCCCTAGATTTGAACCCTATGAATTGCTCCTCCCAATTCCCCTCCTTCCTTCCCCATTTCGTGTACCCTCCCATATTTCATGTACTTCCACAAAAGAAGCATTCATCTGTAGGCTTGCTGTCCATAATGCTTGCTTTCCAAGTCTTTGCTGATGCCTCTCCCATATTTCTGGGATCTTTGAATTCTTTTACTGGAATGTTGTTTTCTACATTCAGAAGTTCTTGGCAGTTTTCTTCGGTTATTTCCTTCATTATGATGTTAAGTTTTCTTGTTCTGTCATGTTGTTTAGGCAAATCTCTACACATTTTGTCTTCAAGCTCCATGCTTGCCTAGTAAGCATATTTTCTTTTAATATTCTTGTTTTTCATATTTTTCTTCTAGATTGTCTTTCACTTTTGTGTGTTTGCATAACCAATTTACTGTTCACTCTTTTTTCCCTTTGTGAGACCCTCCGTTGTATATTTAAGTTTGTCTCTTCTGATCCTTATTTTTGCTGTGTAGGATGCATATTATGTTCTCAAAATTTTTATTACTCTTTTAAGCAATTTAAGAACAATACCGTGGTTCCATGCTTTCAACTTCCAAGAGATCTTCTGTCTCATCAAATGTTGGATTATTTTCCTTTGTTTCGGAATATTTATTTATGGGCTTTATTATATTATAGACTTTATGGTAACATTTATTTACTAGATCTGGAGGCTATATTTCCTTCTGTTGTTATTAGTTTTCCAGTTGATTTATCTGTTTATGTTCAAGATCTTTTAGATTTCTTCTTGGAATCTTGTATGCTTTCAGTATTCATGTCATCCCTTATTTTCCTCATTACTCATTTCTAACTCCTTCTCCTCTGATTATGGTTTCCTTGGGGGCTGAATCTCAAAGCTTCTCAGCCTCCTCCCTCACTGGACAATTCACAGTTCACTAGCCTAGGTCTCTGCTCCAATGGACCCTTGGGGAGGAGGGAAGCACAACTGGCCCCCACTGAATTCTGTGCTTTCCTATCAGGCTCAATGGAATGTTACAAAGCTTCCCACATGTTCTATCTCCTGTCCTGGTGACCTAAACCCCTTCCTTCTATGCCATAGTTCTTTGGTCTTGTACCACCAGTTCAGGGCCTGCCATTGTGTCAGATTATAATCTATTCTTTGTTTTTTGTTTTTTTGTAGGAACTTTTTTATTTTATTTTATTTTTTTTTAATTTAACTTTTAACATTCATTTTCACAAAATTTTGGGTTGCAAATTTTCTCCCCTTTTGTACCCTCCTCCCAAACCAAAACACTGAGCATTCTAATTGCCCCTATCACCAATCTGCCCTCTTTTCTATCATCCCTCCCTTCCCTTGTCCCCATCTTCTCTTTTGTCCTGTAGGGCCAGATAACTTTCTATACCCCTTTACCTGTATTTCTTATTTCCTAGTGGCAAGAACATTACTCCACAGTTGATCCTAACACTTTGAGTTCCAACTTCTTTAGCTCCCTCCCTCTCCACCCGTTCCCTTAGGAAGGCAAGCAATTCAATATAGGACAAATCTGTATAGTTTTGCAAATGACTTCCATAATAGTTGTGTTGTATAAGACTAACTATATTTCCCTCCATCCTATCCTGTCCCCCATTACTTCTATTCTCTTTTGATCCTATCCCTCCCCATGTGTGTCGACCTCAAATTGCTCCCTCCTCCCCATGCCCTCCCTTCCATCATCCCCCCCACCCTGCTTATCCCCTTATCCCCCACTTTCCTGTATTGTAAGATAGGTTTTCATACCAAAATGAGTGTGCATTTTATTCCTTCCTTTAGTGGAATGTGATGAGAGTAAACTTCATGTTTTTCTCTCCCCTCCCCTCTTTATCCCTCCACTAATAAGTCTTTTGCTTGCCTCTTTTATGAGAGATAATTTGCCCCATTCCATTTCTCCCTTTCTCCTCCCAATATATTTCTCTCTCACTGCTTGATTTCATTTTTTTAAGATATGATCCCATCCTCCTCAATTCACTCTGTACACACTGTCTCTGTATGTGTGTGTGCGTGTGCATGTGCATGCGTGTGTGTGTAATCCCACCCAGTACCCAGGTACTGAAAAGTTTCAAGAATTACAAATATTGTCTTTCCATATAGGAATGTAAACAGTTCAACTTTGGTAAGTCCTTTATGACTTCTCTTTACTGTTTACCTTTTCATGCTTCTATTCATTCTTGTGTTTGAAAGTCAGATTTTCTTTTCAGCTCTGGTCTTTTCATGAAGAATGCTTGAAAGTCCTCTATTTCATTGAAAGACCAATTTTCCCCCTGAAGTATTATACTCAGTTTTGCTGGGTAGGTGATTCTTGGTTTTAGTCCTAGTTCCTTTGACTTCTGGAATACCATATTCCACACCCTATAACCTATTCTTCAGGCAGCAGTGGTTCACAACTTCGTGATACTTTCAGAACCTTGTGACACTTCCAAGATGTAGCCCCTGGCAGGCTTGTGCTCCTAAAGAGCTGTGGTCAGACTGGCTGTGGAGGCCCATTAAAACTTCCACAGCCTGGAGCTGAGGGTTCTACAGCACTTGAAAGAGTGAAGGAAGGGAGACCAGAGTGTAGGGCTTGGTTTTGATGTAAGCCTGTGTTGTGTCCTTGGGTCTGCTAGTGTAGCCTCATTGCCTTTATTATTTGAGGTGAGTGAGTGGTGAAAGTAAACTCAGAGTCAGTGAGTATCAGCTACTGGGTCTGGTTTAGTTTGCTTATGTCTTTTTACTTTGTTTTGGATTCTTGCTGTCCTAGATCATGGAAACAACTGAAATTGCTTCCTCTTTGGCACATAATGTTTATTTTGAGGAAGTCTGAGAAGTCATGAGGATTAGAAAAAATATCTAGTCTGCTATTTTATTGCTTACTTAACCCAGAAGTCCACAAAATGTATTTTTTTATCAGACCCAAACATCATTGTAGGGCTAGTTTCTAATGATACCATAGGTAATCAATTCTTCATCCCATCTTACCACACCAACACAGACAGATAGACAGACAGACAGACAGACAGAAGCACACACACACACACACACACACATACACACACAGAGTTTTCTAAGGAGATAGCATAGATATAAATGCCCAGAGAAGACAGAATGTTTTCAAAATATTCTCCATTTTCATACATAAAATAACTCCTGTAAAACAAATCCAGAATTCTATTTAATGCCAACCATAAAACATGAGAAAAGGGAAACTAAATAGATGTTGGTCATCAGGAAAGAAAATTAGGTTCTTTTACCTACAGAATCAATTTTGAGAAAAAAGCCAGCTAATTTTTATTTTGACCCATAGAGTACAAATAGTTGTCTATCAGTTGAGTTTCACTCTGTCTTCCTCGAATTCTAGTTCCTTCTCTTGTGAATGAAGCATGTATATTAACATTCTATCTTTACTTGTAAAATCTTCTAATTATTGTAAATCTAATTCAGTTAAGTTAAAAAATATGGAGGTAGGGGATAAACAAAGTGACAAGGATGAAGGTAATCTGTATGGCAGATGACATACTCTTTTAAAGCACACCAACCTACTCACCAACACCACCAGAGAAATCAGAAAAAGACAAGGCAAAGTAATAGTAATGCTACAGCTTTCTTTCAGTGAGTTAACAAACATTTATTAAGAGCCTACTATGTTTCAAGCAAAGCACTGGGATTACAAGGAATGGTAGATAGCCCCTACTTTCAAGGAGCTCACAATTTAATGGGGGATACAACAGACAAATAATTGTGTACAAACAAGCTAAATATAGGATAAATTAATTATCAACAGAGGGAAGACATTAGAATTAAGAGAGATCAGAAAAAGCTTTCAGAAAAGTTTAGATTTTAGCTAGGACATGAAGAATAATATTCCATACATGGGGGGCAGCAAGAAAAAATTCCCAAAGTTGGGAGATGAAGTATCTTGTTGAAGAGCAAAAAAGAACCCAATGTCATTGGATCACAGAGTTTCTAGAAAAGAGTAGGATGTAAGAAGGATAGAAAGACAGGGAAGTAGGTTATGAAGAGCTTTGAATACCAGAAGATTTACATTTGATCTTAGAAGTAATAGTGAGCCACTGCAGTTCATTGCCCGGGAGGTGGGGGACTATTTTATGGTCAGAACTATACATTAGGCAGATCACTTGGATAGCTGAACAGAGTATGGATTGGAATGGGAGAGAGTTGTTGCAAGGAGACAAACCAATAGGCTATTATAATAGCCATGTGAAGTGATGAAAGCCTATAACATCATGATGGCAGTACAAATGGAAAGAAGGTGATGTATTCAAGAGATGTTACATAGGTAAAAATCAACAAGTAGTAGCAATAGATTGAAGGTACGATTAAAGAAGGGAGACTAAAGGAGTAAGCAGTCAAGTATGACATGGAGATTGCAAATCTGGGAGATTGGAAGGATGGATGTACCCTGGAGAATAATAGGGAAATTTGGAAGGAAGGAGAATTTGAGGGGAAAGGTGAGGTCAGTTTTGAACATGTTGAGTTTAAGGTATCTATAGGACATCAAGTTTGAGATGTTCAAAAGGGAGTTAGAGATGCAAAGCTGGAGGGCAGCAGAGAAGTTAGGGCTGGATCCTCAAAATAATTTAAGAATCAGCTTAGAAATGACAATTAAAGCCCTAGTAGCTCATGAGATAACCACATGAAATGGTTAATTGTTGTCCTTCATAATCGAAAAGGACCAAAATGACATCACCATGACAAAGTGAAATTTCAGTGTGTCTGACTGTGGCTGATCAGACCAATACAAGCTTGGAATGCTCTACCACAGATTGGGCACAGAAAGTCTGTGTGAACATTTGGGCTGGATATACCAAATTTACGCATCCTGCATTTACTTTGTGCTGTAAGCTCATGAGATAGCCACATGAAATAGTGTAGAAGGAGAAGACAAGAAGGCTTAGTATAGAGCCTTGTGGGATACCCACGGTCAGCTTGATGGTTATTCTTCACTCTTGAAAAGGACTAAAATGGCATCACTACATTGGGGTCAAGGTACAATGTATCCAACTGTGGCTGATCAGGTCAATACAAGCCTAGAACACTATACCATGGGTCAGGCACAAGTAGTGAACATTTAAAGTGGAGATGTCTCTAAATCTGTGCATCTTACATTTCTTTTGAGGTGCTATAACTCTGTTTCATTCACAGAGCACCTTCTTTGATGCAGGTATGCCATATTGGGTGCTGCTGTGCCAGCATCTCCCATGTCACCCATTTCCAACGTTCTCCAGAGAGACCTTGAGAGTGTCTTGACCATGTGAGTGCCTGCCTTCTGTGAGTTCTCCATAAAATACTCCTTTAGACAAATGTATATTTGGCATTCAAACATTCGTTACGTGATTGAAGATCCAGCAAAGGAGACTGAAAGGGGTGGTTGGGCTCACCCCCTCAAGCTAGATTCATGCTGGTAGGTCTGGGAGTTTTCATAAGGAGGAAAGTGGGGAGGAAGGGAACATAACCTTCAGTCTACTACAACTCATTCTCAAGGGTCCTAAGAGCTATATGAAATATAGGAAATATACTTCTACATTCAAAAATGTAGTTCTTGAACACCTACTGGTATGCTTCACATTTATACAAATTAGGCGCATTAACTCTTAAACATGAAATATTTACTAGATGAGAAGCCAAATGCAAGAATAATTTAAATATGACATTTACTAAATAGAAAGTTAAAGCAAGACTAATCATAACAGAATAACTTAATTATTATAAACTAAACCATATTCTCCCTCCAATGTAGACATTAACCATAAGGAGGGAAAAAAGGAAGGAGTGGAAAGAGTGGGCACAATCCTAGAGAATCCTAGCAGTGAAACACTTGCACAGGAAAATTCATATGTCCAGGATAACTCAGGGCTTTAGCTAGACTGAAGTCCTGGATGTGTTACCTTTTTAGGGAACTGTCCACCCCCATTTCACCTGCAAGGTGGTATTGCTTCTTTTCTGGGTCTCTTCTTTTTCCTACTGGACAAAGCAATAACTAAACATTTATTAAACACCTATTATGTGTCAGGCTCTTGCTAGGCATTGGACAAAGCCACATCTCCTTTACTCTTCAGTGGCTGAACCAGCAATAAGGTGTTTCAGCAAATCCCAGTCATGAAGCTTGGGTCTGCAGAATTTCAAAGGTCCGTTCCCTCAGGCGGATATTGAAGGGGCATAACACTTCCAGTAAAAATCATTGCACTTTAAGCCTGAGATACATACAAGCTACTCAGGTCTCTACTGTCAGAGCTTGGAGGGGAGGAGTTTCCCTTCTCCAACAACAGAAGGCAGTAAAAGGCAGCATAGGCAGGCCATTGAGGAGTTTTCTTACTCTCAAAAGGTAAGCAGTGCTAAAGAACACAGTGGGTTTTTTGTTTGTTTATTTTGTTTCCCTAGATCCCTCTCCAAATGGCATAGAAGGTTTATCTCCAATCAGATCAGGTCCCACACATTAACTGAAAAGTGTGTTTGTCATCTGGTCTCAGTTCCTATCAACTCCTCAGCTCTGTTGACTGGACTTTTGTCCTTGAGGTACATACTTTCATTCTGGTATTCTCAGAATTCTTTATCTCTTCTCAAGCAGTCTTACATAAAGGATATTTCTATTGCCTCATTCTCTGAACTATCTGTTTCTCCCAAATATTCCTTTCTGTATTTCTCACAAATGTCCATTTTCTGCCCCTTTCTGCAAATAAAAATATCTATACAGTAATAGGGAAGTACAATAGTATCATCAATCTAGAGTGTGAAAGGAACTCAAATGTAACCTAGCAGTGTACCCTCATTTTATAGATAAGCAAACTGAGGTCCAGGAAGTTTAAAGAACTTATCCAAGGTCAAATAGGTATTTAAAAACACACACACACACACACACACACACACACACACACACACACACACACACACACACACACACCCCAAAAGCAGAGAAGTGAATGCTACAATACATTAGATCGGAACAGGAGGTCTACTTTGAAGTACTCATTGTCCCATGTAATAATGTTATATTTGCAAAAAGTCTCCTTGCTTTGGGCCTCAGTTTACTTTTCCATAAAATGAGGTGGTTAGGTCCCTTCCTACTTTAACATCCTATGATTCTATGATTCTCTTGCCCTGGTATGACCATCAAAAATTTCAATAATTTGCATGGATATGGTTCTTGGGCTTTGAGAATATTTTTGTCTTGAAGTCTCATTAAAACTGGCAAAGACATTAACAAATAGAACGGCATTCTTTAACTTTCTTAACTCACAAAATAACATGTTACTAGCAATCAACAGCATGGAGGTCAAAATAACCAGACTTACTTCTAACTATATAATGCATAAAAATTCACCAAAAAATTTCGCTTATGGCCTAAGGAGCTAATAATGTGTTTCATGTTGTATATACCACTCTGCATTTATTTATAACTGATCCAAACTTCTAATTCTTGACAAATGAGTTTTCTTTGAAATCTAACTATTCACTTTGAAAGAAATCTGATGGGGGCAGAGCCAAGATGGTGGAGTAGAAAGACGCACATACACACAGCTCCAAACCCACAACCCATAGAACATCTGTATAAAGTAACTCACGGCGAATTCTGGAGCAGTGAGGCCACAGAACAGTGGAGCGAAGGAGATTTCTGTTCCAGAGGGACCTGCAAACCTCTTGCAAAAGGTCCGTCATGCTGCGGACACGGAGCCCAGCCCAGCCTTGCCGCGGCCACAGCACCGAGAGGAACAGATCCAAGCAGGCTTCAGGGACGGGATCTCCAGCGGCCGCGCAGGTCCCTCCACCCACAGGTGACGGGGGTCGGTGAGAGAGTCTCTTTGGCGGGTCGAGAGGGGAGTGGGGTGCCCCCATAACTCAGGCCCCCTCGGGAGGCAGAAGCTGAGGCAGCTGCAGACCAGGGCTCCCCAAGCAGGCAGGAGCCTGGATCCATTGTTGAAGGTCTGTGCATAAACCCCCTGAGGGAACTGAGCCTGAGAGACGGCCCTGCCCTGACCTGAGCACTTGAACTTAATCTCACACTGAATAGCAGCCCTGCCCCTGCCGAAGCCCCAAGGCTGGGGAGCAGCATTTGAATCTCAGACCCCAAGCACTGGCTGGGAGGATCAGGAAGCGAGGTGGGTGTGAGGAGAATATTCAGAGGTCAAGTCACTGGCTGGGAAAATGCCCAGAAAAGGGAAAAGAAATAAGACTATAGAAGGTTACTTTCTTGGTGAATAGGCATTTCCTCCCTTCCTTTCTGATGAGGAAGAACAATGCTGACCATCAGGCAAAGACACAGAAGTCAAGGCTTCTGTGTCCCAGCCCACCCAATGGGCTCAGGCCATGGAAGATCTCAAAAAGAATTTTGAAAATCAAGTTAGAGAGGTGGAGGAAAAGCTGGGAAGACAAATGAGAGACATGAAGTCAAAGCATGAACAGTAGGTCAGCACCCTGCTAAAGGAGACCCAAACAAATGCTGAAGAAAATAACACCTTGAAAAGTAGGCTAACTCAATTGGCAAAAGAGGTTCAAAAAGCCAATGAGGAGAAGAATGCTTTCAAAGGCAGAATTAGCGAAATGGGAAAGGAGGTTCAAAAGCTCACTGAAGAAAATAGTTCTTTCAAAATTAGAATGGAACAGATGGAGGCTAATGACTTTATGAGAAACCAAGAAATCACAAAACAAAACCAAAAGAATGAAAAAATGGAAGATAATGTGAAATATCTCATTGGAAAAACAACTGACCTGGAAAATAGATCCAGGAGAGACAATTTAAAAATTATGGGCCTACCTGAAAGCCATGATCAAAAAAAGAGCCTAGACATCATCTTTCATGAAATTATCAAGGAAAACTGCCCTGAGGTTCTAGAACCAGAGGGCAAAATAAATATTCAAGGAATCCACCAATCACTGCCTGAAAGAGATCCAAAAAGAGAAACTCCTAGGAACATTGTGGTCAAATTCCAGAGTTCCCAGGTCAAGGAGAAAATATTGCAAGCAGCTAGAAAAAACAATTCAAGTACTGTGGAAATACAATCAGGATAACACAAGATCTAGCAGCTTCTACATTAAGGGATCGAAGGGCATGGAATAGGATATTCCAGAAGTCAAAGGAACTAGGACTAAAACCAAGAATCACCTACCCAGCAAAACTGAGTATAATACTTCAGGGGAAAAATTGGTCTTTCAATGAAATAGAGGATTTTCAAGTATTCTTCATGAAAAGACCAGAGCTAAAAAGAAAATTTGACTTTCAAACACAAGAATGAAGAGAAGCATGTAAAGCTAAACAGCAAAGAGAAGTCATAAGGGACTTACTAAAGTTGAACTGTTTACATTCCTACATAGAAAGACCATATTTGTAACTCTTGGAACTTTTTAGTATCTGGGTACTGGGTGGGATTACACACACACACATGCACGTACGCACACACACATAGAGACAGAGTGAATTGAGGAGGATGGGATCGTATCTTAAAAAAATGAAATCAAGCAGTGAGAGAGAAATATATTGGGAGGAGAAAGGGAGAAATGGAATGGGGCAAATTATCTCTCATAAAAGAGGCAAGCAAAAGACTTATTAGTGGAGGGATAAAGAGGGGAGGGGAGAGAAAAACATGAAGTTTACTCTCATCACATTCCACTAAAGGAAGGAATAAAATGCACACTCATTTTGGTATGAAAACCTATCTTACAATACAGGAAAGTGGGGGATAAGGGGATAAGCAGGGTGGGGGCGATGATGGAAGGGAGGGCATGGGGAGGAGGGAGCAATTTGAGGTCGACACACATGGGGAGGGATAGGATCAAAAGAGAATAGAAGTAATGGGGGACAGGATAGGATGGAGGGAAATATAGTTAGTCTTATACAACACAACCATTATGGAAGTCATTTGCAAAACTATACAGATTTGTCCTATATTGAATTGCTTGCCTTCCTAAGGGAACCCGTGGATAGGGAGGGAGGTAAAGAAGTTGGAACTCAAAGTGTTAGGATCAACTGTGGAGTAATGTTCTTGCCACTAAGAAATAAGAAATACAGGTAAAGGGGTATAGAAAGTTATCTGGCCCTACAGGACAAAAGAGAAGACGGAGACAAGGGCAGAGAGGGATGATAGAAGAGAGAGCAGATTGGTGATAGGGGCAATTAGAATGCTCAGTGTTTTGGTTTGGGAGGAGGGTACAAAAGGGGAGAAAATTTGCAACCCAAAATTTTGTGAAAATGAATGTTAAAAGTTAAATAAATAAATTTTTAAAAAAAAGAAAGAAATCTGAGTCATGAAGACCTCAGAGTCCCCTCAGAGTCGACATCAGACGTTGTGCCATATTACTGTTTAATGAATGAATAATACTTACATTCATGCAGTATTATTTATACATTATTCAATTAAGAAAATTTAATGTAGACGCAATGAGAGACTGGAAAAAGACTAGAGGCATAACTAGGGCAGGACAATTGGAGTTTTGTTCCAGCAGTTGTACAGGAGATAGATACGTACACACACATTATATACATATATATATATATGATATATATAATATATCACATATATTATATATATTATATATATATTTAAAATTGCACAATTTTAAATTAGTCACATTTACATGTTAAAAGCATATATATCCCTTCAGTAGCACAGAAACAACTGATCTTAACTTCAAGCTAACAAGAATAATTAAACTAGAAAGCTATCAATTCAAGCATATGACTAATAACATCCATTTGTGAATGACTATAGTGACTAATTCCCCCTCTTGATCAAATAAATTTGTTTAAATCACTTCCTGGATTGTGTTCACATTATAAATTACAAAGTTCCCTTCAGAGCTCTTTTGTACTTCTTACTCTGGGTGTCAAAGGGTTAGTAATGGCCCTAGCAAAGTTGTAAGAAGCCTATCTGCTCTTAAAAACCTAATACTTGACAGGTACCACTTAGGTAGAAACCCTTGGGACAAGGGCTACATGTAATATTAATAAAACTAGATACTATTTACATAACACCTATATATGCTGTTTAATACATTTTATTTGATCCTCACAACAACCCGGGAAGTTGGGTGCTATTATTATCCCCATTTTACATTTGAGGAAACTGAGGAGGAGGATAAATTATTTGCCCACAGTCACATAGCTAGTGAGTGCTAAAGGCTGGATTTTAATTCAGTCATCTACTCCAGACCCAGAGCTCTATCTACTGCACCATCTTATTGCCTCATAATATTAATGACTTCAAGAGTCAAATGTTATAACCACTTACCAATGATGATCTTTAGGGCTTGATTGTCCTTCATTCCTGCAGAGGACCAAATGACATTATTATGTTGGGGGTCAAGGTACAGTATGTCTGACTGTGGCTGATCAGACCAATATGAGCTCAGAAGGCTCTACCACATGTTGGGCACAAATAGTTCATATGAATATTTGGAGTAGAGATGTCTCTCAGTTGGAGCATCTCACATTTCTTTTGAACTACAGTAATTCTGCTTTGCTCCTAGATCACTGCACTTTCTGCAATGTAGGCACACCATGCTAGGTGGTCCTGTGCCAATGTCTCCCATGTCTCACGATCAATTCTAAAGTTCTTCTGAGTGACCTTGAAAGTGTCTTTGTATAGCTTCTTCAAACCTCTATGTGAGTGCTTGCCTTGTGTGAGTGCTCAGTAAAATAATCTTTTAGGCAAACATACTTTTGACAATTGAACAATATGGCCACCTCTCAGAGGTGTGCTCTCTGCAGCACTGTTTGAACGTTTGGTTCAAGAAAGGACTTCGTTGTCTGCTACCTCATTTTGCCAGGTGATTTTCTGAACTTCCTAGGACGATTAAAATGGAAGAGATTAGCAATTTATCTAGGGATAAAGACTAGCTGACCAGATAGTTTGGATGTTGATCTGTACCAATGAAGGGCAGCAAACTAAATTGCTTCTATGGGACTTCCCAATTTTAGACATCTACCCAATATTTCACCTGATTCCATTTTCTCTAATAGCCATGACTTTCATAAGTGTTTTCTTTTTATACTCTATGATTAACAATTACCTCTTTATCATTAAACATGACGGTGATATGTGAACTAATCTTGAAGGATGAGTTGGCTTTCACCAGGTGCAGCAGTGAGGGATGAGGAGATGAATAACATTAAAAGAAAAGAGACTGGCTTAATAAACAAAAGTCCAGAAGCAAGACTAGATGGTGAGTAAGACATCTAAGTAGATAGTGTTGGGCCGGTAGTTAGCAAGAACTGAATTTACATCCTGGTTCAAACACTGTGAACCCTCAGGAAATCACTTAACTTCTGTTTACTTCAACTACAAAATGGACATCATAAAACCACCTACCTCCCAAGGTTATTGGGCAGCTAAGTGGTACAATGGATAGAGTACCAAGCCTGAAGTCAGGAAGACTCATCTTCCTGAGTTCAAATCTGGCCTCAGACACTTACTAGCTGTGTGACCCTGGGCACAGGGTCCTGTTTGCCTCAGTTTCCTAATCTGTAAAATGAGCTGGAGAAGGAAATGACAAACCATTCTAGTCTCTTTGCCAAGAAATGTCTAAATGGGGTCTGGAAGAGTCAGACATGACTGAAAACAAGTAACAATGAAACTCCAGGTTTATTGTGAGAATCAAATAAGATGATATTTGTAAAGCACTTGGCATAATGTTACACACACAGCAAGTGCTATATAAATGTTATCATTATCATCATAATCATCATTTTTATGGAAAAGTGAGTAGTCTCTATAATTAGAGATTAGAATACATGAAGTAGAGAAGTGGGAAAGAAGGCTGGAATAGATTAGATGCAGATTGTGAATGGATTGGTTGTATGATACAAATGGTTTCATTGTCAGAATGTATGCAACTGAGAAGCAGTGAAGGCTTTGGTACAAGTACATACTATTTCAAGATGGCCCCAGTGATTTCATTTCACCTCCACCTTTTTGATTACCTCCTCTGAAACCTCCTGGCTAATCGACCTTTCCTCATGTTTTAGAAAAGGAACCGAGATTAAATGAACTCTGCCGTATTCCTCTAGGACCCCAGTCACCATCCCTATAATTTCTGAACCAAACTACCCTTCTTTGGCCATGATTTGCTTATGTGCCTTGTTTCCCTCCATTGTAATATGTGTGTATATATCTGTGTGTGTGTGTGTGTATGTGTGTGTGTGTGTGTGTGTGTGTGTTAGTCTTTCGCTGTGGAAGAAGACCATGTCATCAGAGAAATAATGACATGACTTGCACTTGACTTTGTTTTGAGGGAGGGAGGGCTGTGCAGGTCACCAGCCTCACTTCTCCTCCAGAGTCATCTGAATCCAGTGACCAGATATTCATCATGTAAACTCATCATGGGTGAGGACTCTTTTTATATTTGTATCTCTGGTACTTAACATGACATTTGACATGTAAGCAATCAGTAAATGTTTTTCCTTCATCCAAAGGATTGGTTATGATCTGATCTGCATTTAAGACAATCTAGCAATTAACTGGAACATGAATTGTTAGAAGAGTTTGAATGTAGAAGGGCCCATTGTGAAATTTATTGCTACAGTCTAGGCAAAATATAATGGGGGATGGAAACTCAAATAGGGTAAAAGCTGTGATAATGGAAAAGAGAAGAGAGATGCAAGAGGTAAAACTGACAGAACTTGGCAGCCAGCAGAATGAGCATGAAAGGTAAGGGAAAGGGAGGAGTAAAGGATGATAATATATTCTGCATTTACAAAGGAATTATGTGACTTTCTATGTGAATTTCTCAGACTTTAAGCCTATATGACAGTAGGAATGGTGGTGCTATGAAAAATAACAAGGCAAATGAAATACTCAATTTAAGGGCATGAGGTATAGATAAAGAATTTTAGAAAGGTTGATTTGGACATTCAAGTTGGACATCAAGGTAGAGCTATCTAACAGATGTAAGGATATTGCACTCTGGAGAAAGGTTAGGCAGGTGAAAATGAAAATGACCAGGAATTCAAAGCAACAGTAAATGATATATTTGGGGGTGGTAAAATAAACCCATTCAGAAACAATAAAAGCAATGGGAGGGACAATCCTCCTTCATTTTTTTTATTTTAAGGGGAAGAGTTTACATGGCAGTAAAACATAGCTAGAAAACATGCTGCTACATTTTGGGATCCAGAAAAAGGAACTAGTCTGTAATGACACAGAGTCGGGATGACCAGAAGCATGTGAATGCCACAGTCACTCTGGAATCAACAAACCTAGTGTTGCATCTCTTATAGAGATAAACAAATTAGATTTATTCAGCAGGGCAGTCCAAATGTCTGAACCACTCCTAAATGGGCCTAAAGGTAGGAGGTTGGTCTTAATGATGTATGGCTATTACAAAATACATTACATTACAAAATACTGAAAAAAAATTACAATTACTGGAGGTGTTAAAAAAAAAAAACACTTTGCAGCAGTTAGAAAAATTTACCAATAGACTTGATATACATTCAATACAAAAGAAGCTAATGGCTCCCAGCTCCAATTTAAATCCAGCTCCAACTTGTGGAAGGATGTTAAGGAAAAGGATCTCAGGATAGTGACAGAATGCATTAAGAAAAAATAGAAAGGCATGAAGCAAAGTAAAACTACATTGGCAGAACTTGGGACAATCTCATTGCTTGAGTTATTTCAGGCTTGATCAAATGCCTGACTCACCTAGAATCCCTCCTAATAGGTCAATAAAAGATTGACTTAAGTGGCCTCTCTGCGTTCTGGAGGTTTAACACAGCTCCTCAGCCCAGTGTTTAAGACCTTCTCTGATCTAGCCCTTCCTCTCATTCCTTGTCCCCCAACACTTACCAACATATATCCCTTGTTGACTTCAGTCAGACTCATCTCAGTGACATAGTGTAACAAATGTTGGTCACAGAGTCAGAGCGTTTAGGCTCAGATCCCACCTCCATCACTCTCTGTGTGACTTTACAGAAAAATCACCTAGTCTTTCATTTCCTCATCTATAAAAAGACAAGATTAGACTAGATGATCTCTAAAAGGTAGCTAGGTGATTCACTCTTCAGAGACCTGGGCTTGGAGTTCAGAAGGCCTGAGTCTAAATCTAATCTCAGATATTTAATAGCTGTATGACCCTGGGGAAATAATAAACATGTCTATCTCAGTTTTTTCAACTGTAAAATGACACCTATCTCCCAAGATTGTTGTGACAACCTAATGACATCTGAATAAAGTTCTTAGCACCATGCATGGCACATTGTGAGAGCTATGCTTATCCCCTTCTACCCCTTCCCTCTTAGAATGATCCTTCTAGCTCTACAAATATGATCTAATGGTCCCTCAATCAGTCCTCTAATATCTTCCCTTCCCCCAAACTGCCCCCCCACAACTCCTTTCTATCTGTTGAAACACTATTTATCTTTCAAGGAATGGAGAAGGGAAGGAAACAGATGTTCATAAAGGTGCAGTTCCACTTATCTCTAAAGTATTCTACACCAAGAGGACCTTTCTTTGCTATATCTAGGATTTATTAGCACCAATCAGTTTAGCACTTGATAGAATAAAATGCCAAGAGACAGCCTGGAGCTGTGGGCAGAGGGTCAGCTTTGGAGGGAGAAAGATGAAGGTTCAAGGCCTGCCTCTGGAACATACAACCATGGGACAATAAGGAAGTCACCACCTCTCCATACCCCTAGACAATTCCCTGAAGATTATACATCATTATAGCGAAGTTGCCAACTTCCTTCACAGAGTCAATTTCCACATGGAGAATGGCCCTCAATAACAAAACAATGGGTCCAGATTCCCAACTTCACCACTCCCCCCAAAGAATGCCATGGAATATCATCTTACCTATTTCATGTTTGTGTATCTATTCTCCCCCACTAGAGTGTTAGCTGTTAAATAACAGATAATGTGTCTTCTTTAGATTTGTATCCCCCTGTTTCCCAGCACAGGGCTGTAGAAAACAGAGGTATTCAGTGAATGCTTCTACATGTAAAAACAGGAATTGTGTCTCTTATGAAATATTGCTCATAGAAGATACAATAAATATATGATGAATGAAATGACCTGGGGTTCGAAACACTGGATATGTAAAACAATGCCTGCACTCTCAAGAAGCTTATGATCTCTTGGGGAAGTTGGATTAGTATATATAAAGCAATAAGAGAAACAAGACTGGAATCAGGAACAATTAAACATAAATTGAAGCAGAATATTTAATTTTTAACATTTTCTTTGACTTGACACCTTCTTAAAATATATAAGCCCATAAAAAATGACAGAGAGAGAGAGAGAGAGAGAGAGAGAGATGGGAATATATGCTTTGTTGGCTTAAGGACTGGAAGGGCTCTAGGACCCTCTGGCCTATTCAATTTTTAATTCTATTTAAAATTACAATATCATTCACAACATCATCTCCTAAGCTGTGGTCTGAGGGTTACCCAAGGATGTAACAGATCTAAGCCAATATTCCTTAAGGGAAAGCATCTGACCTAGAGGGTCCCTGATTTAAAAAAAAAAAAATAGGTCAAAAGACCAAAGCACAAGTTTGGTCTTCAGTGTTTTCAGTACATCCATATAGACATAAAAGCCATGAGGTGACTTGAACCATCAGTAGCAGGTAGAGCCTGTGAGCTGGGAGGGGTCATTTCAAAGACATGCAAAAGAAGATCACGATAGGGATGATTATGAGAAATCCAACACTTCCTCCCCCCACACACTTTCTTTTTGTAGAAACAGATTCATTCCACTTTCGCTAATTACATCCTGACTCCTTAAAATTTCCATGGAGGCTTCATATTGCTTCTTGCTTTATTCTTAATTGTGCTTCCGTATTGTATCTTAATTACTGTAGTTTAAATCAAATTAGATGGAGCTCTTCATTTCCTTGAAAAACTAAAACAAACCAAAAGATAGGAAAAAAAAAAAACCCAGCAACCTACATAGTGTTATCTATTGACTCCCCTGAGCCCTGCTAAAGTGTTTTATGAGTACGAAGTCAGATGAGGTTATCAGAGGATCAACGATTTAGAATTGAAAAAGAACCTAAAGGGTGAGTCCAAATTCTTCATTTTATAGACATAGAAAGTGAGACCCAAGGAAATGAAATGACTTGTCTAAATCCAAACAGATACTACCCCCAAGGTCAGTGCTCTATCCACTGCACTTCAGCTTTGAAATATTTCAAAAGGGAATGATGCAATGGTGATACTGGCAACAGCTATCTGGTGGAGTTTGGAATCATTATTCCAGTGAACCACTTATAAGGACATGGGAAAAGAATCACAAAGAATAAGTAAGCATAGATAGATTGTAATCTACACCTCTGAAGGAAATGTCCACAATGACAAGATAATAGATTCATTTGAGTATTAATATAATAAAAATTTCAAGGGTCCATATGCGTGGGTTCATTGTGAGTAGTGAATATTGATACAGGGGGCCCTTCCACATTTTGACACAGAAGAAACTTATAACACAAAGAATTTCCTAATTGTGCCCATTTAAATCCCCATCATTGCTGCAGGATTTACTTTAGAGGGCCTTCTAGTGACCTGATATTGAGCTTCTCAAACTTGCTTTTAACATTGTGTTTTGCCTGCTATTTGAAGATATTTTTCCCCTTCTTTAAAAGGAATCTTTAAGAAGGAAGGTAGATTAGCATCTCCTGGTACTGCCAGATGATGAATTTCTAAACCAGCACAGTCTTTAGGTTTATTGTTTCCAAGAATCAAAGTTGGAAAAGCACTTGGAGAATATCAAGTCCAAATTCCTCATTTAATAGATGGGGGAACTGAGGCTAAAAGAGATCAAGTAACTAGATGAAAGTCACACAGTGAGTTAGTGGCTGAGCAGAGAAGCAAAGTCACCATGGCTACCCTATAGGAAAAAAATCTTCAAATGATGAATCAATCCAAAGTTTGAAACTTGCTTAATATATCCATTTGAAACTGTCTTGTTCAGTTCTTGGGAAGAGATCTCCACGTGTTCAGGTAAGGTAGAGATCAGTTTACTTTTGAGCTATGTGGCTTCCAGGCAGCAAAATTAACATAACTGGCAAGAAGCCCCACTTAGCACTACTTACAGTAAGTTGCTTTTATTGGGGCAGATTAAATGATACTCTTCTGGGAGCACTATTTCAGCTGAGGACATCTTTTGGGTCACAGACAGACTGAAAGAGCTCTGGGGAAGAGGTAGGGGATTCTGCTGAGGTCATCTCATCTGGGTGACAGATAGTATCCTCTCACAGAAGCAGTGGAGAATCATCAACTCTAGAAGACAAAAAAATGTTCAGAGGAGCCAATGAGACCAAAGAAAAAGAGCCAAGGCTAATATTTAAACCCACTGCTGCTCCTGAGAGAAGATTGATTCCCCATTTGTCTCCACCAAAACAAGAAACCAGAGGAACATTGCTAAAGGGACATAGATAGGCACAAATAAATAATACTTGGAGAGTTTTTTTTCTCAACAAGCAGGCCTGCTCAAACATTGATCATGAAGGAGGCAGGATTTCATCAAGAACAAGCAATGTCAGGCTGACCTCATCTTCTTTGCTTACTGTATAAGCGAATCAGGGTAATGTTGTAGAAAAGGTTTACCTAGATTTTTAGCCCCAGTTTTAAAAAAACTGTCTTATTCCATACAATAACAATGACTTGGATAGAGACATAGAATTCATGGTTGTCATTTTTGAAGATGAAACCAAAGTGAAGGAGATTGTTAACCTACTGGATGAAAGAAAAAAGAATTCAAAAGGATCTAACAGATCGGAATATCGAGTCAACTATATGATGAAATAATTTTTTTTTCTTAAACTAGATCTATGATCTACAGAAACTGACCAGTAATGTGCAGTCATAAAGTTTCCTGGAATGCTGAGACTTGCCCAGGGTCACGCAGATGGAATATGTCAAAGGTAAGACTTGAAACCAGGTTTTCCCAAATCAGGAAACTCTTCCTACCAATGCAAATCGGTACTTTCTCCACAGTTTGTAACTTTAGATAACTTCCTAGTGTCCTAAAGGGTTCACTTATTTGCAAAGGGTCACATAACCATTATTTATCAGCGACAGAGCACAAACCCAAGGTAGGCTCTATCCACTATGCCAAGCTGCCTCTTACTCTCCTTGGGAAATTATCTGATAATGTGATGGTGGTTGTTTAGTTATATTTTCAGTTGTGTCTAACTCTTCATGACCCCTCTTGGGGGTTTTCTTGGCAAAGATTCTGGAGTGCTTTGCCATTTCCATCTCCAGCTCATTTTACAGATAAGGAAACTGAGGCCAACAGGTTAAGTGACTTGCCCAGAGTCACACAGTGAGTGAGAGTATAAGGCAGGATTAAACTCATGCCTTCCTGACTCCAGTGCTCCGTCCACTGCTCTGACTACCTATTAATAAGGACCTTATGGTAATCAAGCCCTCATTGTATACTCCAGTATACAATGACTTGTGTCCTCTAGGGAACTGTGTTTAAGAGAGGTTCTCACATATAATCAATGCAGTGAGGCTTAAAATGATGATCTGTAGCAACTCAAACTCTTTATCAAATAACCTGGGTTAGTGAGAACAGATGGTGAAATTTCTGAATGCTATATCCCTTCTCTTTGCCTTGCCCACCCCTTACTTCTCACCAGTAGTGGAAACAAGATCATTCCTTACAAGCAATAGCAGTGGAACACAGGAATACAAATGGATCTGCACAATGTCATTTAAGTAAATCACACAGAGCCTTGGAAAGGTGGCAGGGAAGTCGGGCTTTCTTGAAGGCCAGATTAAAGCACAGTTCAGGGAAAAGTCACTGCAATGAATAGTTCATATTCGAAAGCAACATATATTTACAGAAAATGAAATCTTGGTTAAAACATTTTTGAATCATGTCTAAGTGTTCACTGTAAACGAGAACGGTCTTTCTTGATTTACTCAGCTCAATTTTGGGGCTTTATTTTTTTTTCCCTGTGCTAATGGCAAGCTATCAATCACCAGAGATGTAATCAGATTTTGCAGAAGGCCACCGGCATCATTTTCAATCATTTAAACTTTGCCAGGCTGCCTCCTTTCCTTATGAATCACCAAGATGAATGCCAAAGTTTTAAATAATATATGTATGTGTATACATATATATGCATGAATATGAATCCAAACATATCTATTCATACAGAAAAATACATATGTGTACATCAGGAGATTTAGTACATTAAAATTATTTCTTCCTTAATTCCAACCTCACCATTTTCCCGGTATTCCTGCATATGTTTCAATGGCTGCTCCATCACCCTGAGAATGAAAATTACACCATCTATCCTATAGTCAACCCTGGGATAGTTCCTTGGACAGATAGTGTATTTCTCCAGAAAGAAGGGTTTCAAAGAAAATGAATACTTGAGGACACACATGTTTTTCAGGATATTTACCTGGGAAGATATCTCCTGAAGCCAACTATAGTTCAAAGAGCAATTTTAAAAATAACTATAATACTGTTTAAAAGGAGGTTGCCTCTTTATGGGTCACCTATTGAGATTTTAGAACCTCATGCATATCCGTTGACTCCCAACCCAATCTCACAAATCCCACATCCCAGAAAGGATTTTATGAAGGATGTTCTGGAGGGTCTGTATGATGGAAAAGCTCATAACAAGTCATCTGAATTTCTGTCTTCCTTATCCCCGTCCCCTATTCCCGGAAATTAAGGCAAGCAGCCAGCACCCTGACCACTCTCCTTTCTTTCTTTCCCCATACTCTTCTTGGGCTAGTCTCTCTTCTCATCCTTTACACCTTAATTTATTTTTATAGGAAAAATATGTACAAGGAATCCATGTATTCTTCATTCAATATTTATTGAATGTTTACTAAGCATTGTGCTTTGTAAAATAAATAAATAAGTAAATGAAGACAATAAAAGAAGAGCCTCTGTTCTTTTGAGTTTGAATGACAATAAAACAATGAAAAACAGTGACATTCAGAGTCTTGTTGAGTGCTTATTTTCATTCCCACCTCCATGCCTTTCCTTATACTGATCTCCCTAACCAAAGGAAAATTTCCCTCCACCTAAATAAATCCACCACTACCACCATAACCTTCATGACTCAATTCAATATCCATTTCTTCTATGAAACGTTGACCAAATGATCTTTCTTCCTCCAAATACCTATTACACTTTAGAGTTGATATCACAAATTCTATCACTAGATTAGGAGACTGTGTGTTGCAGTGGAGAGAGTGCTGATTCTAGCCTTGGACGATGTGGATTCTAACTCCTCTCTCCCATGATGGTTATCTGTGTAACCTTGGGCCAATCACTTAATCTCCATGGGCCTCAGTTTCTTTGCCTGTAAAATGTGGGTAAGAGTTTGACTAGATGGCCTACACAAGAGACCATTGTACCTGTAGTTAGATGATCTCTTATTCTGCTGTGTCATATGTTTGTCTCATCATTTCACAAGGATGTGACTTGTCTACATAACTGCCCAGTAAGCTACTAGAGAGCAAATGCCACATATCACAGATCCTAGTAATCCTCAGGTACTATGTACAGACTGGTACCCTATAAAATAAGTAGAATTGAATCACTGGTACACTCCTTACTTTTATCCTAAGGCTTCCCAATAGCCTGGGCACATAGGCAAGGTTGATCCCAGGAGGCAGAAATGAAATGAAATGAAATGATAAGTTGTACTTGCTCCTAGAATCTAAGTGGGATGACAGAAGGCCAATCAAGAAAGTCCTTTATCCCACCTCCTCCACCTCTTTCCTGCGGAATACCTAGCTATAGCAGACCCTAGTTTTATTGGTGGTCTTTGGGCCCAGAGCATTGCTTCATGATTTTTGCAATGGAAGTTTTGGAATATCACTTTCTGTAAAAACTCCTCTAGTGCCAGGTCAATTCCAGCATCCTGCTGGCTGCCCACATCATAGCCCTTTGGCCAATCGTCAGCTCCCAGAAAATGACCACAGAGATTTCCTCCATATAGTTTCATCCATTCCCAGGCTCAGTATTTTTTTTGAAGTGTCCCAATAAATCAGAGCCTGTCACTTCAAGAGAGAATTTATCATGCTTTTAAACACAGTGGGCATCTCACTTGCTGTCTTTTCCAAACAGCCCCCAGACAAAGGAAATGTGATGAGCTGCTGGTCCCAAAGAATAATGACTGCATATTACATTTACATATTGCTTTACAATTTACTGATCACTTTTCTCATAATAACTTTGTAAGGCAGGTAGTATACGTATTACTACCCCCACTTTATAGATGAGGAAATTGAGTTTCAAGTCAGAAATCGCAGAAGGGTTATTCTCCAGGAGCCTGTTTTTATTAGTCTGTGCATATTTTGCAAGGAAATAGTGAAACTCATAACACTGCACTAAAGGCTGCAAAAATTAAGTACCCATTGCATACACATCATAAACAGGAAACAAGAATTGCATTTCAGGAGTTCACTTTCTTTCAAAAACTAACAGACAACAAGTCTCCACACTATAGACATAAACTTCAAAATACTCTTAATAATCAACAAAACAACTCTATTGAAACAAGAGCATCATAAAAGATAAAACTGTTGCCTAAAATCTCCTGGGCACAACATTAATCTATGAGTATTTAAGGGCAATGTTATAGACTGATTTCATCATGCAAAATGCCCATAATTTCTCAGCTACATGCAATGAAAATGCTTTTATTCAGTTACATGAGGCAGTTATTTTATACACCTATGCAATAGTCTATATGAAATTAAATCTAAAAAAATAATAGCAGGACAGCAATTTGTCCCAGGACCATTTCTATCTGAACTCATCAATTGAGAAGAGAACCATGAGATGATGGTGATAATGACTGATAGATACTCATGAGTTTTGATAACTTAAAACTACACTATGACTTTTGGAGCACCTATATAATGATCTAAGTTTTGGAAATCAATATGTATACACTATCTCATTTAATTCTTATGATAACTCTTTGAAGTAAGTGCTACAAGTATAATTATCCTAAATTATGGATAAGGAAACTGAGATTCTAAGAAGTTAAGTAATTAGCTGGAGGTAACACAGATAATTTGATGTGTGAAGTAAGACCTGCACCCAAGTATTCAGAACCCCAAGCCTTACCCTCCATTCAACATGTAAAGTTAAGTTACTTTAGAAATAGGGATTTACATTCTTCAATCTGTCATACTGTCAAATCATCAGAGCCCTTCAAGCTCAGAGTTTTAGCCCCTTCCTTGATTGACTCCATATCTGCCATACTAGCTAGATTATTAGTGTGTGTCATGGAAGACAATGCTTAAAAAACACCGATATCAACATGTAAAGATTTCCATTTTCTGTTTTTATTTCCATCCTGATCTTTGACTCTTGGCAAGTCTTCCACTCTCATTAACTACCCCAGTTAATAACCTTCAAATAATTACCTCATTCCAGGAAGATTCCCACTATCATAGAGAGTCAGATGACAAATTCTTTTTGGGATCATTAATCTCCCCCTAATTCTATCCCATTGCCACTTGTGTCCCTTTTAATTTTGGAGAATGGGGGAAAGGGTCTGTCCATGAGAATGAAGACTTTGACTTGCTGGTGGAATTTTCTATTCAACATTTGTGTTCAAACTCACAATAAATATTGTTTTTAATTCAAAAGGGTCTCAAGAAGATTCCTAAATTAGTTATTGGACTATAGTGTAAGCTCAAGGAAAGCCTTTATACCCCATTGTCTCCATCTCCTTGATGAGGAAGCAATATGATATTCGTCTAAAAGAGTTCCATTAAAAAATATTTGCCTACCCTGTGACCAGATAAGACCCTTTCCTGGAATCTGTTTTGAGATACTACCAGACTTTTCTGAATTTCTTTTCACGGCAAGGTACATTATGTGCCTTAGTCAGCCACTTTATGGCTCAAAAAGGCAATGATCTGAATCATCGGGAGATCAGAAAGTTGTTTAAACATTTCAGAGAAGAAATAAATTGTTGGCATGAGGCAGCATAAAGGTTAGCACACTGGAGCTCTGCTCAGACACTGATACTCTCCTACACTCATTTGTATTAAAGAGAAATGTAATGTATTACAAATAAAAAATCTAATGCTTTTAACAGAGAGGACGATGACAATCTGAAACTAAGTAGAACAAACCTCCTTCAATAAATTCATCAGTCAATGATCATTATACTTTCATTTTATCAACAGATTCCCAGAAATGCTGAATTCAATGGCCTATGGTATGATAATTATATCCAAATCAAGGGCACAAGAATCATATCCCGTTGACTTTGTTCACCTGAAATGGTTGAATTATAAACCCATCACCCAAACTGCCTGCCCTGGGTGCTAGACTAATCACTTTTAAAAAAGAGGAAATAGGATTCCACTGTTCAAGCAATTAACATTATCCTACAGGTGAAGAATTCAAAAAGACTGACCAATAGCATAGGCAATTTACCTTAGCAGCTGTTTCCAACTTCAGGTGTATTTTTTGAGACAGGTGCCATTTGTTTGTGTTTATAGAATCACGTATGATTTTTGCATTCTATTTAACCTGAGACAGCTTCTGTGAAAGAGGACAATGTAAGATGGGTTTTAAAGGTCAAGAGGGAAGAATTTAGAAAGATGTGAATGGAAGCGTTTGTGTGGCACATTGGATGCATTATGCATTTTTCTTCTAATATTTTGTTCTGTAATCATATATTTCTCTGTCATATCCATCACCATTAGGTTTCATGCTCAAGGAGGCCAGACACCATTTATTATAGCACACAGAACCACAGTGATAGACAAAACCATTGAAGCTCTTTAGTTCAACCCATACTTGACCAAGAATTACGTCTAGACCATCATTGACAAGTGGTCATATACCTTCTCCCTGAAGTTTTCCAGAAATGATGAACTCACTACCTGTTAAGGCCAGTCACTGCCTTGTGGCATAATTACTAAGAAAAGAAGCAATTATTAGACACTTATTATGTGCCAGATACTGCACTCTAACCATGAGGAAGTTCTTACTTATCTTTATGCCTCTCTGAAATCACCACACATTGATCCTAGATCTATACTCTTAGGCCATGCTTAATAAGTGCAATCTTGTTTTCTTTTTTAAAAATTCTTTTTCCACATGACTGCCCATTAAACAACATCTATCCTCAGATTTTTTGTCTTTTCCAAACTAAATATCTCTAATGCCTTATGCTATATCGTCTCTAATCCCCTCATCATCCTAGCTTTTCTTTGCTGGACATACTCAAACTCAATTATAAGCTTCCTAAATTATAAGTTCAAAAACAGAACATACTACTCCAGAGTAAGTCTGAATAGGAGAGAGTACAGTAGGATTATCATCTTTCTTGTTCTAGACCCTCTGCCTCAGTTGTCTGCCTAGAAGAGTATAAGCTTTGTGACTTTCCCATTATATTTTCAAGTCCATTTGAGGTCAGGTTTCATTAAAAACCCCCAGATCTCCCTTTCATATGTACGTATCTGCATGTATTTTTATTTGCTTTTATTAGAAAACTCATTCTGGCAAATACATCAAGAACCTACAGCTATGTTGTGGGTCTCAGAATTCACCTTTCACCTTGCTCACAATAGTTAAAGCAGTGGTATCAAATCTAAAAAGAAACAGGAGCCAAGGACCTCTGCAGCTGCATATTGACTTAGAAAACCACAAATCAGCATTATCCAAGTTCTATTTTTTTATTTTGTAATATTTCCCAGTTATATTTTAATCTGGTTCTGGCATCACTCAGAAGTGTTGTGGCCCAAGTGCTATGGGCTGAATCTAAGCTGTGTTTTTGTTACCTCTGTTCTAAAGGAACCTATTGTGGACCTCTGAGGAAATCCATTGCAATAGTTTTATACCTACTAACACCAAAGTGAAGAGGGAGAAATTTTTAGTTTAAAGTCAATATTGAAATATGTATGTAAAAAACTTATTGTATTTCTTCAGAGTACCCCCAGGAAGTTCTAGTGGGCCTTTGGGGCTATTTCATTGCTCTGGTTAGAAGCAGACCCAAAGAGAAGGTGGTAAAGGATTAGGGGAGAAAGACTTTGAAATAGCTTTGAAAGTCTGGAAGGTACCTACATTTCTTGAGAGAGAGAAGCATGCCCAAGGACTCACTCTATCTTTTTTGGTACTTATTCTTTCATATTTCCTCTTGCTTGAATATGACAGTAATAGGGAGGTAGTCTCAAAGTAAAGAAAGGTGCTAAGTTGCATAGTAGATAGTGTGCCATGCCTGGAATCAGGAACATTTGAGTTCAAATCTGGACTCAGATACTTACTAGCTGGGTGACCCTAGGCAAGTGACAACCCTATTTTCCTCAGTTTCCTCATCTGTGAAAAGAGATGGATTAGGAAATGTCAAACCACTCCAGTATTTTTGCCAAGAAGAACCCAAAATGGGGTCAGGAAGAGTTGGACACAACAGAAGCCCCAAGAAAATGAGGAGCAAAATCTCTCCAATTCTACTTGAGCCAATATTTCTCCTCTTCTAGGGAAGCTGGCAAAATGAATCACCGATGGCTCCCCTACCTGGACCAGGTATATGATGGTCAGATATTTGATGATTAAATGAAAAGCTAGACATTATTCAAGAACATAACATTTGTATAGAGAAGAAATAAAATAACATAGCCCATATCTTAATTCTCAGGTTGTATATAGCTAATGGTTTACTTGTGTTTATTAACTGAGTAGATTATATTTTTTTACAGAGTCTATCAGAAACCAACAGATATCAAAATGAAAAGTAATATGCTCAACTTCTCTAAATTAATTTCTCTCTAAACCTTGCTCATGTAGAATCATGAGACTGAGCTACTGGACTTGAAAACAAGAATTGGTATTAATTTAGTGTTATTATATTATCATTGTTATTTTCATCAATTTTTTTCATATCTACCTATCCATAGAGATAGATACCTAAGAAGAAAATGACAGATAACAGGGAGATGGAAATCAATTACTCTCATTTTGAATATGAAGAAGAAAAATATTATTATAAGGCAGTCATTTGCAATTTATGTTATGATGCCTGGGTAATTTGAAGTAGACAAGGACCATAACGAGTAATTGTTTGCCAATGATCAATCAGCCAGGACCAAGCAGTAACAGCATGTATTATCACAAATGCATTAAAGAAAAGTAACTCGAAATTGATTTGCTTTCATACCAAACAGTAGCTGTACTTTATTCAGAACACATTGGCATATGTTTGGTGAGTGAAGAAGGCAGCTATATATGTTGCCTTTAGAATTATTTATCAAATTAACCTTTGCAATCATTCTTGGGAATTAAAAAAAAACAACTCTTCAACTGCTTACTTTTCCATACTACCCTCAATGTGTCAAAGAAAAGGACCGTAAAATGTGGGCCAAAGTTAGAGGAGTATTTTAAGGAGAAAAATTCCCTGGAAAACTGTCTTAGCTTTCAAATGAGAAATATGAATCATCCATCATTTATACTGAGCAAGACAAAGAGGATTGTTTCTTCACAGTCTCTGGTTTGAAATTCACCAATCATATCAAACCCTAGAGAAGAGTTTAATGATTTAGATGAATGGTCTTCCAGTAGATTTGACAACCCAGATTTGTTCCTCATGTGAGTATTTTTGAGAGAAACAGAAGAAGTACAATAACGTCCAACAATATGGTCTAAAGTTGTGGTATTGACTGTTGGAACACTGAAGTTTGAGAAGCTTAAACACCCTCTGGCTACAGCTTCAAAATTTAAAGTAATTATATAAAGGAAAAGTTAAACATTCCTAAGAAATATCCTGAATTTTACTGTTAAATATTCATGTCTTTAAGATTTTGAAATATTTGAGATAATTCATTTAGCTATTACAAGGAAAATAAAATTTTGATAAGCAAGATTATGGGAACTTTATCAGAGAGATTTATTTAAATGGAAAAAAGTATATTCATTGTTTTAAGTCCTTAAAAAAATGAACCAAACCTATATTACCCCTCATTGGTGGCAGAATTTCTGAAATTGTTCATTCCAATATTTTTTAAGTTTCAATACATTTCTTTATTTTAAAAGCTGAAACATTAGAATTAAAGTCATAAAGTAACACCAAACACACTGGTAAGTATTCATTGTTTCACTCCAGTTTGATAAAAAGATTGGGAGTCATTCAAACTGAGATTGCAGAAATTGGATTCTCTCCCCCAAGGTACACTCTTGCAGTTTAAAATCTACATGACATTTAATTTTTTTTCTCATTAATATCTGCTTCCATGCTCTTTGGTAAGTTTTTTTGAGCAGCCACTCTCCACTTTAGCTAGGTAGCTGAGAGTTTATGCTATACCTGTAGCTGATTAACTCCTTCAGGACAATGTATGCGATAGGGGAGGTTATTATTACCTCATCAAATGAATAAGTGGAAGAAGCAGGTGCTCTTATATGAATCAAAGATCAATTTTCCATTGCAATGAAACATCAAGGAGACTTGTGCTAGAATTTTTCCCTAAGCAAATTTTTTCTTCATTTCATTTTTTCCCTTAGATTGCTAAATGAAAAATCTATTTAGTTACCTCTTTGGCTGTTCAAAGAAAACAAGATGGGATAGTACTATTAAAAAAAAAAATAGAGCAATTAGAGTAGAGCGTCTACATGAATTAATGCATGCCCTTTCTCCACTCTCCAGGCCAATATGCCTAATTGAATTCCGAATGAGGTGGGTTGCAACCTTTCTTCCAGCAGCTGATTGGAAATATATTGTATCATTGTCCTAGTTTCAAGATCAAGACACCTGCCTTCAGCTCTAACAACCGAACAGTGAATAACAAGGAGAATGAATTATCAAGCCCCAGAAGTCTTGCCTCCCTAATGAAATCCTTTGTTCGTCTTCAAAGTAATCTCTGGGAGATGCCTAGTGGGAAACAATACTTTCATTGATGAGAAATGAAGATTGTCCTATCATCCCCATGATGAAAATTTATGAGAACAAATAGCGATACAGAACAGCATAATGTAGAATCATTACAGTTAGTACAGGAGAGAAGCCAAGGGAAAAGTTGATTTTTCGAGTTTGACTCCTAGTAAGACTGGATGAAAATTCTCACTGCTAATGAAGGCTGTTGCATATCGGGACACAATGATGATGCTGCAGATGTGTGGTGCTAGTAATTTAACGATTTGGCTCAAATGAGCATAAATCAGCAACTGAAGTTTGCCTGCTCAGCAACACCCCCAGCAGGGTGTTTACTCCATCTGCCATCTCCCCCAGGGTATAAAAAGAGGAGGCAATCCATCCAAAGCTTTTTTAAACTTACAGTTAATAAACAGAGGCAGATGACAGATGCTGGGTGTCCAGTTCGAGGTGGACTCTCAAGTGGGTAATGCTTTCCCTGAAGACAATCACATAAGAACAAGGTGGTAGTTAGCCCTGACCTGCTGGATACCTGCCAAACAGGCTACACACCAAGACTGCAGGTGTTGACAGTGTCCATTCCCATTACAGCGTTTTGCACAAAGTTTACAAATGTTAGCTCTAGCTAGAGGCCAAGGTATATAGTGTCTGCATCAGCTCTCCTTTGAACCAGAAGTGGCATTTACCTCCTGGAAAGAGTACTTTTGCTGTTCTTATGCTTTTGTGCTTGGGGTGCTCATTTCTTTTGCTTTTTTAAAGAATTTGGCACCTTGAGGGGGCCATTAATTGATGCCTTTGATAGAGTATACACTTTCGTTCCCTTTTCTTAGCTGCAGCCTGTTCTGTGAAGGAACACATCTGTAGCCAACCTCAGAGGTGAGAGCAACCATACCTCATATGCATCTGTAACATCTGTGCACAAATGTATTGGAGCCAGAATTTGAGAAACTCTCCAAGTCCTTGACACTCTCATTAACTGAATTTCTACTTTTGTTCTCTTTCATTTTGAGTGAGTAAATTATGCATCAGAAACAGAGCTCAAAGTGCTGGCAGTATGAATCATAAACTAAGTATTTGCCAGCATTTCTGACTTAACGTTGAAAAGGCCCTAACAGATCTCTCAATCCCAGTAAGAGACAAAAGCTTTCAGGCATGTATTAAGTCATTCAGTCCTGGTAGAAAGTGGAATAGAGAAAGTTGCTAGAGGGGGATAGGGGTAAATATGAATATAAGGAAGGAGTATGAGCCATCAGGGGAAAAATAGGAGTGGTAAGTATTTTTCCATTTTACAGCCCTCAGTTACCACCATGATGATTACCTATTTGAGCCATACCCACAGGGTTCATTTTTATATCCTCATTTCATGCCAAAAATCCTTTTAAGACTGTGATGTTCAATTGTCTTAGGGACACAGCATTTTGAAAGGTGGCTTTCTAACTCCTTTGTTTGTAGGGAGGATGAATGGGGTTGTGGCAGTCCCACTATAAACACCTCACTAGGCAGTTTCCCTGCAGGCAGCTTACAGTGGGCACCTCAGTCCAACATGCATTTTCACAAATGACAAATTCTTGAAAAATAAGTGGAAAAATCATTCCAACTAAGAAGAAAATATTAGGCAGTGAGAGACCAGAGAAGAAGCAGGAGACATCAGTTTGAATTAAGATTTGTGATACATACATTTCCAGGGCTTTGAAGGAACAAAACATGGAGGGACTTCCTTTATAACCCTAGACTAGAAAAAGCTGTAGTTTGTGCTTTAACACCAACATCATCGCCCTCCCCAACAGCTTTGCCAGAGGGAGAGACACAAAAATACTTCTTTCTGTTCTTTCCCATCTACTGAATACTGACCCTGAATTCCCTAATTCCTCTGCATTTGGAGATTATCATCCAGAACTGAGGAATCAGCAAACTTTTGCTGAAGGCCAACTATGTGTAAGATCTTTTTTGAGAAACAAGGATGTAAACAGGATAGTCCCTGACTTCAGGTTCATTGAATTTTGGGATTCATCATCATCACCAATAACATTATCATCATCATCACGATTATCATCAATAAATAAAAAACCTTGGGGGAGGGAGCCAAGAGGGCAGAGTAGAAAAGACACATATACTCTAACACTTCCCCCACAGCCCATAAAATACCTGTAAAAATGACTCTCAACAAACTGCAGAGCAGTAGAAGCCACAGAACAACAGAGTGAAAGAGGTTCCTAGCCAAAAGTAACCTGGAAGGCCAACAGGAAAGGTCTATCTCATGGGATGCTGAGCAGAGCAGAGCCCAGCCCTGGCCATGAGACACTGGGAGGAACAGGACCTGAACAGCCCTCCAGGGCAGAATTCCCAGCAGGGAGAGTCCCAGATCCCTCAACCCACAAGCAAAAGAAAGCTCCAAAGGTCAGTGGGGAAGGGCTTTCCCAGCTGGGCAAGGGGGAAGTGGGGTTCCCCCAGGCAGCAGCAGAGGCAGCAGTAGTGGGTGGTTACAGTGGCCACAAAAGCAGCCTGGGTCCATTGTCCAGGCAGCTCAGCTTAAAGCTTCTGGGGGAACTGAGCAGATGTTGAGGATATAAAGAGAAAGACAGCAGGATACAAGTGGAAAGGATAAATTATAGTGAACATCTGAAACAAAAGGGATTGATTAGAGAACAATGTATTCATGTAGAAGCTGTGAGTCAGTGCAATGGTTTGTGGTTGAAGCTGGGTATGGATCTTCCAAGGACTGACTTTGCCCATGTGATGAATCTTGAATTAGAGAGCATAAAGAGACATGTGTGAAGATAATCCTACATTCTACCCCAAATACCAAGGTTGTACAACAAGCCAGTAAAATTTGAATGTTCAAATTTAGTGATCTCATCATGATGCAGTTCCAATCCTTTTAGAAAGTATACAAAAACATCCTAAAAGTGGGTATACCTCAGTTAATAGCTCTGAGATTCCCAACCCGGGGGTGGGGGGGAAGAGGGAGAGTTGGGAAGTGAGGGTGCCAAGGACAGTGGGAAAGTGGACCCAAGCTCAGGACATGGGGAAAATCAATGAATGGGTCTATACCAAGTGAAGTTTACCCAAGCTTATATATTAAGAAATTAACAAAGTAGATACTAACATTGAGATATCTCAATTATTAGACTAGTTTTTTTCTTGATTATTTTCTAACACACACACAAAAGCACTAGTTCATTTTATTAGATATGATTTGGGTGCTTTTTGTATTTTCAAAAGAGTTTTATTTTAAGCTAAATGTTCAGCCATGATGAAGGATTCCAGAGACTAGCATGACTAGTGTACATGTGGGCCATTACATAATGTTCCTTACTATAGATTTGGAAAGAGAAGGAAGGCCAAGAAGGACTGAAACTTTTGGGCAGCTGGTTCTGAAAAAAAAACCACTAAGAAATGAAACAATTATCAATAAATAGCTCTTAAACTCTGATTAAACTTGTTGAATTGAATTTCTTTAGCTCCCTCTATATGGTTAATGACCCTTTTAGTACAAGTACATTGGATTTGTTTGTTAGTAAAAGAGAGCAATTTAATCCAAACCATTTCTCACTTTTAGAAATGGATTAAATAGCTCATACCTAATCTAATCAACCACCATGGAAATGCTTCTCCGGGAGAGCTAACTTTGACATCCTAGTCTGTTATCAACTTGGATGCCTCTATTCTTTTTTGTTGTGGTTGTTCATTTGAAGAAACTCAAAGCACTTTTTAAACTTTGCCTAAATGGTTGTCTGCTAGAGTGATTAATCATACCAATAGTTGGGTTTAGATTAAAGTCAGATCATCAGTGGTCTCTTTCCTTCTCTAGGAAGTTGACTTGTTTCTCTCTAGAATTCAACTGACCAGTGAATCTCTTGTTCTTTATCTTTTTGACTCTGGATTAGAATGGACTTCATAGACATCTTGTCTGACCCTTTCTGAAAGCCACAGCTCTCATAGCAAGTAACATCTTTGAAAGCCTTTAGCAACTGAACAAACTGTAACCTCTCAATGCAGTCCATTTCATTACTATATACTCCTAAGTCATCAAAATTTTCTTTATATAGAGACTCCAAATTAGCAACCATGTAACTTCCCCACATTGGTTTTTAGCACTTCCCTTTGACATCAAGCAAATTATATCCAAGTTGGCTTCCTATGAACCTTTCAGTTCAATTCAATTTAATAAACATCTTTAAAAACATGTTGTGTGCAAGATACTATGCTAAATTTGAGGCACCAAAAGACAAGACCAAAACAGCATTTGCTTATAAGGGTGCATAACTTCTACTGGGAAAGTATGTGGTCCAGTGGATAAAGCACTGACTCTAAAGTCAGAGAACTTGCATTCAAATCTCACCTCGAAGATTTACTGTCTAATTGTTTTGGGACAAGAAACTTAGCCTTCTAAGGTTCCTAACCTGTAAAATTAGTAGTTTGTTCTGGATTGCCCCTGAACTCCCACCCAGATTTAGTATTATGATCTTAAGTGAATACAATAAAAAATTAAAGAAGATCATGAAAAGCTTCCACTGAATATGATACCTGAGTTAATCCTTAAAGAACCTTAAAATCTAAGAGGTAGAAGTGAGGGAGAAATGCGTTTCAGGTCTGGAACAGTGTATGAAAAGACATGAGAACTAGAGATGGAAGGTGGAGTTAACAGAATCACAATTATCTCAGTTCAACTATGGTGTAGAAGGGAAGCAATGTGAAATCAGTTTTCAAAGGTAGGCTGGAGAATGACAGGATGGAATAGGGAACAGAGAGCTGGCCTTGGAGTCAGTAGGACTTAGAGCATAGTTCTTAACTTGGGTAGATAGATGGATGGATAGATAAAGATATAGTTATACACACACATATGTGTAGGTATGTATGCATGTATATATGTATGTGTATTTGTATGTGCATACCTACATAAACATACATATATGTGTATGTTTGCATACATATGCACATGTATGTGTATGTGTGCATATATACATAATTACATGTGTATAAATGTGTATGTATATTGTGTGTGTGTGTATATATATATAATTGCATTTAAATATTTGGTTTCCTTGGAAATTCTATATGTTTTATGCATTTAAAAACATTATTCTGAGAAGGGGTCTAGGACAAACAAAAAAAGATAAGAACCCTTGGTTTAGCAAGACCTAAACCTTGTGACTCTGGGCAGGTCATTTAACCTGTCAACAACACCAAGCAATTCTCCAAAATTGTCAGTTGTAGAGTAGGTATTGATCTGCACTGTCAGAAAAGTCTTATCAAAGTGGAGTTCCTTGCTCCAATGAAAATACAGGTCGGGTCCAAGAAGGAAGAGAACAAAAGTAAGTGAGCTGAAGTCTTAGTGGGAAAGGATTGAAATGTCAATATAATACTACTTATAGTTAATAAATACAATAGTCTACCTTATGGAACTACAAATATTTTTTGAGTTAGGGAGTGACAGGGTAAATCATGCTCTTTCAAGGCACAAGAATTTTGCCTCCTTCATTCCTGAATTAATCTCTGCTTAACCACATTAAGATTGGATATATTCTTTTCCCTCTTAAATCAATTATTTTTTTAAAATTAATTAATTTTATCTATTTTCAGTGTTCCACTGAATCACTACCATGAAACTTAGATTATTATTTTTCCCTCCCTCCTAACTCCCCCCTCCCTTTGCAAGATGTCATACAATTTTATATAGGTTCTACACATACCTTCCTATTAAATACATTTTCACTATAGTCATGCTGTGTTGAAAAATTAAAATGAGTGGGAGAAATCATCTAATAAACCAAAATGCAATACACACACACAAGAAAAAATTTGATCTGCTACGTTCTGTGATTGAATTCCATAGGTTTTTGTCTGGATGTGGAAAGCATTTTGCCTTAGAAGACCATTGAGAATTTTTTTAAAGTCCTTGCATTGCAATGAAGTTCCAAGTCTGCCAGAAAAAACTCTTGCACACTGTGGTCATTGCTGTGCACAAAGTTCTCCTGGTTCTGCTCCTTTCACTCAGCATCAGATCATATAAGTCTTTCCAGGCTTCTCTGAAGTCTTCCTGCTCATCATTTCTTATAGCGCAATAGTATTCTATTACATTCATATACCATAATTTATTTGGCCATTCCCTAATTGATGGGCATCCACTTGATTTCCAGTTCTTGGCCACCACAAAGAGAGTTGCTATAAGTATTTTTGTATATGTGGGACCCTTTCCCATTTTTATGATCTTTTGGGGATACAGTCCTAGAAGCGATATTCCTAGGTCAAAGGGTATGTACATTTTTGTAGCCCTTTGGGCATAGTTCCAAATGGCTCTCCAGAACAGCTGGATCAGCTCACAGCTCCACTAACAATGTATTAGTGTTCCAACTCTCCCACATCCTCTCCAACATTTATCATCTTCCTGTTCTGTCATGTTTGCCAATCTGACAGGTGTGATGTGGTACCTCAGAGTTGTTTTGATTTGCATCTCTCTAATCAAAAGTGATTTAGAGCATTTTTTCATATGACTGTAGATACCTTTAATTTCTCCTCCTGAAAATTGACTGTTCATAATCTTTGACCATTTATCAACTGGGGAATGACTTGCATTTTTGTAAATTTGACTCAGTTCTTTATATATTATAGAAATGAGGCCTTTATCACCAACATTAGCTGTAAAAATTCTTTCCCAGTTTTCTACATCCATCCTAATTTTGGTTCCATTGGGTTTGGTTGTGCAAAAACTTTTTAGTTTGATGTAATCAAAATTATCCGTCTTGCACTTCATTATGCTTTCTATCTCTTCTTTAGTCAAAAATTCTTCCCTTCTCCATAAATCTCATAAACACACTATTCCTTGCTCCACCAATTTGTCCATAGTATCAATCTTTATACTTAGATCATGTGCCCATTTGGATTTTATTCTTGTGTATGGTGTCAGGCATTGCTCTATGCCTAGTTTCTGCCACACTTTTATCTAGTTTTCCCAGCAATTTTTGTTGAACAATGAGTTCTTATCTCAGAAGGTGGGGTCCTTGGGTTTATCAAACAGTAGATTGCTATATTCATTGTAGGCTCTGTCTTGAGTACCTAGCTTATTCCTCTTTTTTATCCCTCTGTTTCCTGGCCAGTACCAAGTGGTTTTGATAATTGCTGCTTTATAATACAATTTGAGATCTGGTCAGGCTAGGCCACCTTCCCTAGCATTTCTTTTCATTAGTCCCCTTAATATTCTGGAGGTTTTGTGCTTCCAGATGAATTTTGATACTATTTTTTCCAGCTCTAGAAAATAATTTCCTGATAATTTAATTGGTATGGCACTAAATAAGTAAATTAATTTAGGTTGAATTATCATTTTTATTGTATTGACTCAACATACCCATGAGCAACTGATGTTTTTCCACTGACTTTATTTGTGTGAAAAGTGTGTTGAAGTTGTGTTTATATAGTCCCTGGGTTTGTTTTGGCAGGTAAACTCCCAAATATTTTATAGTGTCTACCCTAGCTTTAAATGGGATTTCTCTTTCTATCTCTTGCTGTTGGGTTTTGTTACTAATACATAGAAATGCAGAAGATTTGTGTGGGTTTATTTTGTGACCTGCAACTTTGCCAAACTTGTTTATTATTTCAAGTAGTTTTTTTTCCTTGAATCTCTGGGATTTTCTAAGTATATCATCATATCATCTGCAAAGAGTGATAACTTACTTTCTTTTTTAAATTTATTTTTAACACATTTTATAACAGATAAAGCAATTCAAACTTTTGGTCAGGTGATATATCTTTTTGAAGCATTTACAATATGGACCACAAAAGAATTTTTCTTTTAAACATAAGCCAACTGAGACACAGATAATATTGATGTTGCTAACTTCACAATCTCTTGATCTAATTGTCTCCACAGTATTACTAAGAATAAAAGGACCCTAACTTAATGTTGTTGGTCTAAAGTCCTATGCCTAATAGCTTAATTTTAGACAGCCTTGAATGTTCCTCTACCCATAATCTATAATTGAATAGATCTGGTATTAAGCTTACAAATGTTTTGACTGTAGGAAATTGTCACCAAGAGCAGGAATATTGCAGGGAAACAATATCTCCCCAACTTCATTTCTATTCCAGGCAGGAGTAGATTGTCCACTTGCATTCAGTCAGGCTTAAAGTCTGCCAGGTGTCAGTGGGGAAATTGAGTCAGAAGAATCCCACCTCAGCCCATGCTGAACAGCTGCTCTCCCATTCTTCCCTTGAGATCACCTATGCAGTTCATACCAGCATCTCATGAGCATACTGGCATCATGTAATGGAGGCTCGGGTTGCCTTTCTTGCTTCCCATACCTGGAGTTAGACTCAGAAGAACAGTCACTTAGTAGTCCCACAGCATCTAAAAATGGCAAGTTCCTATAACCACATTTCAAATATGATTATAGTTTCACTTTGGCTAAGGAACATCTTTTAGGCAAGTCTTAAGTGGCTTACATGTCTTTCTATACATGTTCTAGTTCCTGATTAAATGGCAATCATAAAATCAAATTTGCCATTAAAACCTTGACTTTTCCATCAATGCCAAATTTTATCAGAGATTACCTTCCTCTTGGAAAGTTAGACTGAAATTCTTTTCTCCAAACTAAAGATGTCATTGATTTCTTCTCAGTAATTAATTCAGTCTATTGTTTTAATACTAATGGCTTTTACCTCACTTTGTAACATGACCAATTTTTCTCCCCATCACCCCCCCACACTTCCTAATACCTTGCATTCTGGTCGCTCCTTCCCTCAATGTACCCTCCCCTCGATCACACCCCACCTCTCTCCTATCCCCATCTTCTCTCTTTTCTTGCAGGGCAAGATAAATTTCCATACCCCTATCCCTGTAATTCTTATTTCCCAATTATATGCAATGAAAATTCTCAATATTCTTTTCTACTACTTTGAATTCCAACTTCTCTCCCTCCCCCCCCTCCCCAGGCCCACTGAGAAGGGAAGCAATTCAATATATACTAGGTATGTGTTGTTTTGCAAAAGACTTCCATAACAATCATGTTGTGTACTACTAATTATATTGCCCTCTATCCTATTCTATTCCCCCTTATTTTTTCCCCTACAATTGACCTTGTCCCTTCTCAAAAGTGTTTATTTCTAGTGACTCCCTTCTCCCATTTGCCCTCCCTTCTAACATTCCCTTTGCTCCACTTGTTGCCTCCTCTCCTACTTTCCTGTGGTATGATATAAATTTTCATATCAAATTTAGTGAGCATGTTATTCCTTCCTTCAGCCACATGTGGGGAGAGTAGCTTTATTTTCCCCCTCTCTCCTTCTCCCTTATCTCCTCTACTAAATAAGACTCTTCTTATCTCTTTTATGAGTTATAGCCTGCCCTGTTTCATTACTCCCTTTCTCTTCCCGGTATTTTCCTCCTTCACCCTTTAATTTTTATTTTATTTTATTTTATTCATTTATTTATTTGTGTGTGTGTGTGTATGTGTGTGTGTGTGTGTGTGTGGTGTGTGTGTATGTGGATATCATCTCTTCTGATATAATACACCCTATACTCTCTATCTATGTGTATGTGTGTGAGTGTGTGTGTACAGTCTCTCCAACTACCCAAATACTGAGAAAAGATACAAGAGTTAAAAATATTTTCTTTCCATGTAGTAATGTAAACAGTTCAGCTTTAGAGAGTCTTTTATGATTTTTCTTTTTTTCCCCCTGTTTATCTTTTCATGCTTCTCTTGATTCTTGTCTTGGGAAGTCACATTTTTAAATACAGATTTGGTCTTTTCCTCAACATGAAATCTTCAAATTTGTCTCTATCACGGAATGTTCATTTTTTCTCTTGAAGTATTACATTCAGATATGCTGGGTAGGTGATTCTTGACTTCAATCCCAGTTCCTTTGACTTACGAAATATCTTACTCCAAGCCCTTTGTTCATTTAATGTTGAAGCTGCTAGATCCTGTGTTATCCTGATTGTATTTCCACAGTACTCAAATTGTTTCTTCCTAGCTGCTTGCAGTATTTTCTCCCTGATCTGGGAACTCTGAAATTTGGCAACAATATTCCTAGGAGTTTCTCTGTTCGGGTTTCTTTCAGGAGGTGATGGATGAATTCTTTCAATATCCATTTTCCCTCTGATTCTATAACATCAGGGCAGTTTTCCTTGATAATTTCATGGAAGATAGTGTCTAGCCTCTTTTTTTGATCATGGCTTTCAGGTAGTCCAATAATTTTTAAATTATTTCTCCTGGATCTATTTTCCAGGTCAGTTGTTTTTCCAATGAGTTCTTTCACCTCATCTTTTATTTTTTTTTTTTAATTTTTGGTTTTGTTTACTAACTTCTTGGTTTAATTCATAGTCATTCTTTTCCCTGGACTCAATTCTCTCTTTCAACGAATTATTTTGTTCAGTGAGCTTTTGAACCTTCTCCATTTGGCTAATTCTGTTTTTGAAAACCTCCTTCTCCTCGTTGGCTTTTTCGACCTCTTTTTCCAATTGAGTTAGCCTCTTTTTTAAGCTGTTATTTCCCTCAGAGTTTTTTTGGCTCTCCTTTAGTAAGCTGCTAACTTGTTTTTTAAGGTCTTCTATTGCCTGAGCCAAGTTTAAGTCCCCTTTGGAGGGAGGGCCTTTGACTTCCTCTGACAGTATGCCTTGTTATTCCTCATCTGAAGGAATGGGAGGAGACACCTGTTCCCCAAGAAAGTAACCTTCTATGGTCTAATTTTATTTTCCCCCTTTACTGGGCATTTTCCCAGCCAGTTACTTGACTTCTGAGTTTCCTCTTCACACTCACCTCACCTCCAGATCCTCCCAGCCAGCTCTTGGGGGCTGAGATTCAAATGCTGCTTTCCAGCTTTTCCAGGCTTTCAGCTGGGGTGGGGCTGCTATTCAGTGTGAGATTAAGTTCAGGTGCTCATGTGGGGGCAGGGCCACTGCACAGGGTTCAGTTCCCTCAGGGGGTTTATGAGGAGACTTTCAACAATGGATTTGAGCTCCTGCCTGCTTTGGGAGCCCTTGTCCACTGCTGCCTCCACTGCTGTCTCCCAAGGGGGCCTGAGTCATTGGGACACTCTGCTCCCCTCTTGGCCAGCCGAAAAGACCCTTTCACTGACCTTTGGTGCCTGTGGGTGGAGGGACCTTCACTGCCACTGGAGATTCTGTCCTTGAAGTCTGCTCGGATCTGCTCCCCTTGGTGAGGCCAAGGCAGAGCTGGGCTGTGCTGCAGGTCTGGTGCACGACAGACCTTTGGTGTTGGTTTTTCAGGTCTCTCTGGAACAGAAATCTTCTCCATTCCATTGTTCTATGGCTTCTGCTACTCCAGAATTTGTTAGGAGTTCTTCTTTACAGGTATTTTATGGGCTGTGGGTTAGGAGCTAGCATATGTGTGTCTTTCTACTCTGCCATCTTGGCTCCTCCCCCAATAACTTACTTTCTTCTTTGCCTATTCTAATTCCTTCAATTTCTTTATCTTGTCTAATACCTATAGCTAACATTTCTACTACCCTATTGAATAATAGTGGTGATAATGGACATCTTTGTTTCAACCCTGATCTTATTGGAAATGCATCTAGTTTATCACCATCATATATAATGCTTCCAGAAGGTTTTAGGTAGATACTGCTTATTATTTTATGGACAGTCCCTTTTATTCCTATTCTCTTCAATGTTTTTAATAGGAATGGGTGTTGTATTTTGTCAAAAGCTTTTTCTGCATCTATTGAGATAATCATGTGGTTTCTGGTAGTTTTGTTTTCGATATGATCTATAATGACAATAGTTTTCCTAATACTGAACCAGCCCTGCATTCCTGGTATGAATCCTTCCTGATCATAATGTATTATTCTCGTGAAAAAGCTTATTTAAAATTTTCACATTTATAATCATTAGAGAAATTGATCTATAATTTTCTTTCTCTGTTTTGTCTCTTCGTGGTTTAGGTATTAAAACCATATTTGTATCATAAAAAGAATTTGGGAGGAATTCTTCTTCCCCAATTTTTAAAAATAGTCTATATAGTATTGGAATTATCTGTCCTTTAAATGTTTGATAGAACTCTCTTGTAAATCCATCTGGCCCTGGAGACTTTTTCCTAGGGTGTTCACTGATGGATTATTCAATTTCTTTTTCTGAGATGGAGTTGTTTTTCAACTTCCTCTTCTGTTAATTTTGGGCATTTTGTATTTTTTAAAATACTCATCCATCTCATTTAGATTGTCAAATTTATGGGCATAAAGTTGGGCAAAGTAATTTATTGTTTGGAGGTGAGTTCATCCCTTTCATTTTTGATATTAATAATTTGTTTTCTTCTTTTTTTAATCAGATTGACCAAAGGTTTATCAATTTTATTAGTTTTGTCATAAAACCAACTATTGGTTTTATTTATTAATTCAATAGTTTTCTTAATTTCAATTTTATTAATCTCTCCTTTGGTTTTCAGTATTTCTAATTTGGTATTTACTTGGGGATTTTCAACTTGTTCTTTTTCCAGATTTTTCAGTTACATGCCCAAGTCATTGATCTCTTCGTTCTCTATTTTATTCATATAGGCATTCAAAGATATAAAACGTCCCCCAAGGACTGCTTTTGCAATATCCCATAAGATTTGGTAGGTTGTCTCATTATTGTCATTCTCTTGAATGAAGTTGTTGATTGTATCTATGATTTGTTGTTTAACCCACTCCTTCTTTAGGGATTAGATTATTTAGTTTCCAGTTGATTTTTGATTTATCTTTCCATGGCCTTTTATTATATATAATTTTTACTGCATTATGATCTGAGAAGGATGCATTGATTATCTAAGCCTTTCTGCACTGGATTGTGAGGTTTTCATGCCCTAGAACATGGTCAATTTTTGTATATGTGCCATGTACTGCTGAGAAAAAGGTATATTCCCTTCTATTCTTATTCAGTTTTCTCCAGAGATCTATCATATCTACCTTATCCAGAGTTTTATTTACTTCCTTAACCTCTTTCTTGTTTATTTTGAGGTTAGATGTATCAAGTTCAGAGAGGGGGAGGTTGAGGTCCCCCACTAGTATAGTTTTGCTGTCAATTTCTTCCTTCAACTCCCCCAACCTCTCCTTTATGAATTTTGATGCTGTACTACTTGGAGCATACATGTTTAGTAATGATATTGCTTCACGGTCTATTGTGCCTTTTAGCAGAATATAATTTCCTTCCTTATCTCTTTTGATTAGGTCTACTTCTGCTTTTGCTTTGTCTGAGATTAGGATTGCTACCACTGCTTTTCTTACATCAGCTGAGGCTCAATATATTCTGCTCCGACCTTTTACCTTTACCCTGTGTGTATCCCCCCGTTTCAAATGTGTTTCTTGTAAACAACATGTTGTTGGATAACAGCTTTAAATCTATTCTGCTATCCATCTCCGCTTTATGGGAAAGTTCATCCCATTCACGTTCACAACTATGATTACAATCTACGTCTTTCCCTCCATCCTCTTTCCCACCATTTGTGCTTTTAGTTCTCCCATTTCCCTTTCCCTCCTTACAGAGATTTTACTTTTCACCACCACCTCCCACCATCTTCCCTTCCTTCTTTCAGTCATGCTCCATTTTCTCCCCTTTACCCTTACTACTTCTTTCCTCCTATTTAGCTTCCCCTCCCCTTTATCCCCCTTCCCTTCTAGTGTCTATAGAGCTAGTTAGATTTACATACTTAAGATTATTGTTCCCTCCTTTAACCAAATCAGATGAAAGTACCTCTCAAATGATGCTCATCTCTCTCCCTTCTTTCCCTCTACTATAATTTTGTACTTTTTCCTGTGATGTAGTCTAACATTTTCTGCTTCCTCCTTTTCACATCTCCTGTTACAATCTCTTCACATGCCTAAATCACATTTTATCATTACATCATTTACTTTATACCCATTCCCTCTATGTATATGCTTTGTATACTTCATAATAGATGTACAATTCTCACAATTAACAAATATTATCTTCCCTTACAGGGAGGTAAACAGTTTGCCCAAATTGAGTAACGAGTTTTTGTTTTCCCCTGTTTACCTTTTTATGCCTCTCTTGAGACCTGTGTTTGAAGATCAAATTTCTATTGAGTTCTGGACATTTTGTCAGGAAGATCTGGAAATCCCTATTTTTGTTGAATGTCCATCTCCTTGCCTGAAATGTTATGCTGAACTTTACTGAGTATTTGATCCTTAGTTATAGTCCCAGAGCCTTTGCCTTACGGAATATTGCATTCCAATTCCTTCGATCTTTTAACGTAGAAGCTGCAAGGTCCTGTGTGATCCTGACTGTTGCTCCTCGATATTTGAATGGTTTCTTTCTGGATGCTTGTAGAATTTTCTCCTTAACTTGATAATTCTTAAATTTGGCAACAGTATTTCTGGGTTTTTTTAGTTTGGGATCCCTTTTGGGAGGTAAACAGTGGATTCTTTCAATGACTATTTTGCCCTGTAGATCTAGCACTTCAGAGCAGTTTTCCTTGATGATTTCTTGGAAGATACTGTCCAGACTCTTTTTTTTCATTGTGGCTTTCTGGTAGGCCAATAATTCTTAAATTTTCTCTCCTGGATATGTTTTCCAGGTCAGTTGCTTTTCCAATTAGATATTTTACATTTTCTTCCACCTTTTCCTTCTTTAGATTTTGTTTGACTGATTCTTGATGTCTCAAAGAGTCATTAGTTTCTACTTGCCCAATTCTAATTGTTATCAAATTGTTTTCTTCAGTTAACTTTTGCATCTCCTTTTCTATCTCTCCAATTATACCTTTAAGGAATTATTTTCTCCAGTTTTTGACTTTTTTCATTTGTCTAATTTTCCCAGTTAGGTTTTATGTTTCCTTTTCCATTTCCCCAATTTTCCTTTTTAAAGAGATGTTCCCTCCATGGAATTCTTTCTTCATACTTTTAAAATCATTGGGCAGTTTTTCTTCTATTTCCTTCTTCAGCTGTTCCAGGACAGTTGTTTGTGCATGCGAGCAGTTCATGGTTCCTTCTGAAATTTCAGATGGGAGTGCAGTCTCTCTACTGACCTCTTTGGTATTCTTCTTTTGGTTCTTGGCCCCATAGAAAGATTCTATGGTTTCAATACCCTTGCTTTGCTTTTTATTTCTCTTGATGGCATTTTGTGATGTGGTTTCTGGTTCTTTCAGTTAGAAGCTACAGAACTTTGTGTTGAGCTGACAGATGTGCAAAAGTTAAGGTCAGGAGCCTTTTTATCTTTTTGTTTTGTGTTTCCCAGATCAGCCCTGAGGCTGGCTTTTTAAGTGTGGGGGAGGGGTGGTCTGGTCACAGGAGATGTTCTCAGTTGAGCTGAGGCAAAGGAAAGCTCAGGGGTTGGTGATCATCGCTGCCCAATTGTCCTCCCATTTCCCCTAGAGTGCTGAGGCACACCTGGGTCCTAGTGTGAGTTTGAGTTTCTAATTCTCCTGGAGCACCTTTCCTAGTGCTGAGGCATGCCTGGGTAATAGTGCGAGTTTCTACTGCCCTGGGGCCCCTCTCTTTCCAGTTTGCCTCTGCCACAGTAAGAGGCTTACAGTAAGAGGCTTAGCTACTGTCCTAGCCTCAGGTGTTATGAGACTTAACTGTCCCCACTGATGCAGGATTTTTCTGGGGAAATACTTTATGGTTCTTTCAAGGTCGACAAGGGGGGGAGGAGAGAGCATTTACTGATCACTCTGCCATTTTGATTCCCAGAAGTTCAAGTAGGTGATTTACAGACATTTAATCTGTAGACTGAAGGTCTCAGGAGCTGCTGTGGCTAATATCTGGGGCTCAGCAGTTGTCACTGGCTTGGCTCCACTGGTCTCCCACTCTGTACTGCCATTCCACCATTCTGCCTGCTGCTGCCTCAGGCCTCCCTGGGGCTTTCCTGCTCTGCTGTGCTATACGTGCTGTGTGTTATGGGCTCACCCCCCACCCCAACCCTCCCTCCCCAGAACAGATCCTTCCTGTCGACCTTCCAGTCTGTCCTGGGCTGTGAACTTGCCACAGTCTGTCTCCTATTGGACTCTGAACCTCCAACATTTGGTCAGATTTTCCTTTTAGAGGTATCTGAAGGAGTTTGTCTAAGAGCTTAGGTGAGTTGTTGCTCTCACTCAGCCATCTTGGCTCCAACCTAGTCTTAAATGAATTCTTGAAGACTCTTAAGGTTCCCCAATCAAACCGTAACTGAGACATTTGGAATTTTACATATAACAGCTTATTCAAACTAGAGGGCCATTCTACAAAGGTTGACAGGTAATATTTTGTTAGGATCCTCTCTATCTCTTCATTTTATTCTTGGCTTTTTCTGTACTTTTAATAATTCTACCCCAGAAAAATGGCATTTGCATCTCTATCCTTCAGTATTTCATTTCTGTTCTTAAGTTGCAATCAGTTCTGTGTTTATTTCCTTAGTTCTCCAAATCTTGACCCAGATAGATATTTTTTAAAATTCAAAATTAATGTAATTTTTAAAATATTAAATATTTCTAATATGAAATTTTTTTTAAAAGACAAAATTTGAAGCATATTTACCTCCAGTAGATCATAATATGAAAAGGGAAAGGGATTAACCCCATTTGAAAAGTAGGAAAAAATTTTAAAAAATACAAGCCCTCAGATATTAAACAACTTAAACCAGATAAAACTGTCAGCAGCAGAGCCAGAGTTAGAATCATGATATTCTCCTGTTAGGTTCAAGTTTAATGTTGAAACTATTGTATTATAGTGACTATTACCTTTTTGGTTTCTGCTCATTGAATCAGAATTATGGAATTTCAGATTTGGAAGAGACCTCTGCAGCTATCTAGTTCAACCAATACATTTTTGTAATTCCCAATACAAAATCCCTGCCAAGTGGTAGTTTGAAAATGGCAGTTGTCATTTTTTTGTGCTAAATTTCTCATCCTCAACTGGTACAACCATGTGACAGTAATATATTTCTTTCAAGGCATCAGATCAGTCAGCTTGTTAATTAAAAACCAGCTTTACTCTAACTCCTGATGTAATAGATTGGCAATCTTTACCTTCAAACCCACACCCTTTACTATTCATTTTTACTATGAGAACTTGTAAGTAGTTTCTGATCCATGTGACTCTTCTCATTTTCCAGAAAATTTAAAATGATGTAAATTTCACATGAGACTCTGAGATATAATAAAATAAAAACATATTACAATCACTGACTTTCCATAGTCTATTAATCTGGTAATCCTATCAAAAAGCTATTAAATTTCATCTATCACAATCTTCTCTATAAACCAATTCTGCTTATTGTTCATGATTTAGTTACTTGGAGAATTTTATGGGTTCTTTTAAATAGTTGTCTCATTATTGAAGGATTTAAGTTACATTCCCTGAACCATAATTACCATGATAGCTATTTTCTCCACCCTGGAAAATTGGTGCAGGGTGGCATTCCATCCTGTCATTTCTCAGTTCCTAGCAAATTTTCAGAAATAACCATCTGCTGTGGTTCAGCAAATTTTTTTTTAACAGAATCCATTAACACCTTGGATAGTGTATCACTGACCTCCCATGCTTATTTTGCCCAAGTGCATGCTTACCTGTTTTTTAATCAACAGCAATTTTTTAAGAGCTCTATGGTAAACTGGAAGCCTAGAGTGAAAATAATGATTCTGAGCAAAGCAATTTCACAGCATGAAATATAGTCTTCATATTCACCCAGCACAATAATTTTGGCAATCGCTGGAGAAGAGATGTTAGGAACCCAAAGCCTGTAAGTTGTTGCTTGTCTCTGAGAAACAACCTGTGTGGAGGAAAGGACATGAACCTAGGTGTCAGAAGACCTGGATTTCAATGTTGGCTCTAATACTTAAGATGACAAACTTGTCCAAGCCTTACTTTCTTCATCCATAAAAGGCAAACATAATCGTTTTAGAGCCTACATCATGGGAATAAGAGGACTAAAGGAAATTATGAATATGAAATATTTCAGAGCTCCAAAGTATTACGTAAATGGGAGCAAGAGTTGACTTATGGTAATAATATAACATCAAACTTCCTTCTTCTGTCTGACAGGTGGAAAGTCTATGGGTGTGGAACACTGCTTATTACCATGGTGCCATGAATATGTTGGTTGATTTTAAAGATTGTTTTTCTTTTTTTAGAAAATACCAATCTTGAAGGGGGTGGAGCCAAGATGGCAGAGTAGAAAGATACACATATGCAGGCTCTCCCCACACAGCCCATAAAATACCTGTAGGGAGGGACTCTCAAAAAATTTTGGAGCAGCAGAAGTGGAGAACAACAGAGTGGAGGAGATTTCCAGCCTAGGGTGACCTGAAAGGCCCACAGGAAACATCAATTGCACTGGACCCAGAGTGGAGCTCAGCTCAGACTTGGCCATGAGGAGACTCTGGGAGGAGGACACCTTGGGGGCAGAATATCCAGTTGCAGAATCCCCAGTCGCTGCAGCAGTGGTCTGCAGATCCCTCAACCTACAGGGTCAGCAACAGGGTTTCTTCAGCTGGCCTAAAAGGGAGAAGGGCCTTCCCATAGCTCCAGCCTCAGGCAGCAGCTGCAAAGGCCACATTAGGCAGGCAGCAGGGGTTCCCACAGCAACCCATACAGCTACTTGCTTCCATTGTTGGAATGTAAAAACCCCTGGAGACAATGAGGAGCTGAATATTGCCTCAGCCTTGTGTAGAGGCCCTGAGGGAACTGATCTTTATCTCACACTGAATGTTGGCTCTGCCCATCCAGCTAATCTGAAAATCAGCCCCTAGTGCTGGCTTGGCAGAAGTGGAGACAAGGTGACTGTGGAGAGGTAACTGTTAAGATTCTGGGCACAAAAAATCTCTCCTGCTCCCAGAGGCAGTGTACACACTTGATTGTGCCACCTTGGAGGAACTAACATCTTACAGATTCCCAGAGTATACTCTACTCTTGACAAAGGACCCAAAAGTCAAGTAACTGGTTGGGAAAATGCCAAAAAAAGGGGGAAAAATATAAGACTATAGAAGGTTACTTTCTTGGTGAACAGATAACTTCTCCCATCCTTTTGGATGAGGAAGAACAATGCTTACCATCAAGGAAAGACATAAAAGTCAAGGCTTCTGTATCCTAAGCATCCAAAACAAATATTCAATGGTCTCAGGCCATGGAAGAGCTCAAAAAGGGTTTTGAAAATCAAATAAGAGAGGTGGAGGAAAAACTAGGAAGAGAAATGAGAGAGATGAAAGAAAAGCATGAAAAGAAGGTCAACACCTTGCTAAAGGAGGCCAAATAAAATGCTAAAGAAAATAACACCTTTAAAATAGGCTAACTCAATTGGCAAAAGAGGTTCAAAAAGCCAATGAGGAGAAGAATGCTTTCAAAAGCAGAATTAGCCAAATGGAAAAGGAGGTTCAAAAGCTCACTGAAGAAAAGAGTTCTTTCAAAATTAGAATGGAACAGATGGAAACTAATGACTTTATGAGAAACCAGGAAATCACAAAACAAAACCAAAAGAATGAAAAAATGGAAGAGAATGTGAAATATCTCATTGGAAAAACAACTGACCTGGAAAATAGATCCAGGAGAGACAATTTAAAAATTATGGGACTACCTGAAAGCCATGATCAAAAAAAGAGCCTAGACATCATCTTTCAGGAAATTATCAAGGAAAACTGCCCTGAGATTCTAGAACCAGAGGGCAAAATAAGTATTCAAGGAATCCACCGATCACTGCCTGAAAGAGATCCAAAAAGAGAAACTCCTAGGAACATTGTGGCCAAATTCCAGAGTTCCCAGGTCAAGGAGAAAATATTGCAAGCAGCTAGAAAGAAACAATTCAAGTATTGTGGAAATACAATCAGGATAACACAGTATGTAGCAGCTTCTGTATTAAGGGATCGAAGGGTGTGGAACATGATATTCCAGAAGTCAAAGGAACTAGGACTAAAACCAAGAATCACCTACCCAGCAAAACTGAGTATAATACTTCAGGGGAAAAATTGGTCTTTCAATGAAATCAAGGACTTTCAAGCATTCCTGATGAAAAGACCAGAGCTGAAAAGAAAATTTGACTTTCAAACACAAGAATAAAGAGAAGCATGAAAAGGTAAACAGCAAAGATAAATCATAAGGGACTTACTAAAGTTGAACTATTTACATTTCTACATGGAAAGACAATATTTGTAACGCTTGAAACTTTTTTCACACACACTCTCTCTCACACACACACACATATACACACAGAGACAAAGAGCACAGGGTGAATTGAATAGGATGGGATCATATCTTTAAAAAAAATGAAACTAAGTTGTGAGAGAGAAATATATTGGGAGGAGAAAGAGAGAAATTGAATGGGGCAAATTATCTCTTATAAAAGAGGTAAGTAAATGACTTTTCAATGGAGGGAAAAAGTGGGGAGGTGAGAGAAAAAACATGAAGCTTACTCTCATCACATTTGCCTAAAGGAAGGGATAAAATACACACTCATTTTGGTATGAAAACCTATCTTACAATACAAGAAAGTAGGGGAGAAGGGGATAAGCAGGTTGAGGGGGATGATGGAAGAGAGGGCAGAGAGAGGAGGGAACAATTAGAAGTCAACACTCTTGGGGAGGGACAGGATTAAAAGAAAGAATAGAAGAAATGGGGGGGCAGGATAGGATGGAGGGAAATACAGTTAGTCTTACAAAACATGATTCTTATGGAAGCCATTTGCAAAACTACACAGATATGGCCTATATTGAATTGCTTGCCTTCCCAAAGGTAATGGATGGGGAGGGACAGATGAAGAGAAGTTGAAACTCAAAGTTTTAGTAACAGCTTTTGAGTATTTTTCTTGCAACTCGGAAATAAGAATATACAAATAATGGGGTATAGAAAGTTATCTTGCCCTACAGGACAAAAGAGAAGATGGGGATAAGGGAAGGGAGGGATGTTAGAAGGGAGGGCAGATTGGTGATAGGGGCAATTAGAATGCTCAGTGCTTTGGGCTGAGAGGAGGGGAGATATGGGGAGAAAATTTGGAACCCAAAATTTTATGGAAATGAATGTTGAAAACTTAAATAAATAAATTTACAAAAAAAAAATCAATCTTTAATGAGGCAGTGTGACAGTGATTAAGATAGCCAGCCTTGGAATTAAGAATCCTTAGGTTCAAGTTGTGTGCATCCTTTGTTTTTGAAGAAGACCATAACATCAGAGAAATAATGACATGACTTGCACTTGACTTTGTTTTGAGTGAGGGAGGGTTGTGCAAGGTCACCAGCCTCACTTTCTTCTCCTGAGTCATCTGGATTCAATGATCAGATATTCTTCAGGATGACTGGAGATGGTCCTGGATGCAATGGTTCAAGTAGTGTTTTTTATACATACCAGTTATGTGATCTCAGAAAGGAAAGAAGGAAACACTATTTATTAAGCACCAACTATGTGCCAGGTAGGTAGCTAAGTGATCCAGTGGTTTGAGTGTCTGCTCTGGCATCAGGAGGATCTGCTTTCAATGTAGCCTCACACACTTACTAGCTGGGTGACCCTGGACAAATCACTTAAATCTGCCTCAATTATCTTATCTGTAAAATGAGCTGGAGAAGGCAATGGGAATCATTCTAGGATTTTTACCAAGAAAACCCCAAATGGGGTCATGAATAGTCACATACAACTGAAAATAACTCAACAGCATGCCAGGTACTGTGTTATATGATTCACCAATATTGTTTCATTTGATCCTTACAACACTAGGAAATATATACTGTTATTATCATCACTTTCCATTTGAGGATAAGGAGACAGAATTAAGTGACTTTTTTAGGAGACAACTAGTAAGTGTCTAAGACCAGATTTGAATTCCAGTCTTGTTGATTCCAAAGGCCAGCACTCTCTTCACTGCATAACCTGCTGCTTTGGGAAAGTTACTTAAATATTTTTTGCTGTAAGTAATTACAATTTGGAGACAAAGCCCAGATCTTCATTGATAGGAAAGGAGTTTCTTTTAGAGAAAGTCACTCATACTAGTGGTCTCTAAACTTTGTAATTCTCTACCCACATGAAGAAAATATTATTTTACAAATGTATTTTTAATATGGCTATATTTATTTACTTGTAAATTCTATACTAATAATTATGAGCACTATAAAATGTGCATAAGACACTTTAAAAATATTTGATAAGTATGAAATAACATATCATCTTATAGTCAATAGGGAAACAATGGATTTTCTTAGGGTAGAGAGAAGAGAGGGAAAGAAAAAATGGAGGAGAAGGAAGGAAAGAAGAAAGAAATAGCTAGGAAGAACTATGGCCAAAAGTTCAAATATGAAATCAGTTTGTTTTTAAAGTCGTTTGCCACCTGATCTTTTCCTAGGTTCCCAGTATTCTTACAACAAACTTTCATTCAAGTATGCTTCAATGCACTGACACAGACCTTCTTGTCTTTCCTCACGCATCACACTCCACCTCCTGATTTTGGACATTTTCCCAGGCCATGCTCCATGTTTGGTACTCTCTCCCTCCTCATGTCTATCTCCTGGTTTCCTTGGTTTCTTTCAAGGACAGCTAAAGGCCTTCCTTCTCTATGAAGTCTTCCCAGGTCTTCCCATACTAGATCATCTCCAGTTTATCCTGTATGTATCTTGTATGTACATAATTGTTTGCATGTTGTCTCTCCCATTAGACTGTAAGCTCCTGGGGGTTCTGTGTCTTTATGTCTGTCTGGCTGGCTTTTCTTTTATCTATAAAGTCTAACACAGTGTCTGGCATACAGTAGTTATTTAATAAATGTTTGCTAACTTGAGAAGAAGAGAGAAAAATTGAGAATTAACCTTCCTTACTTTGATCTGTCACTATGGCAGGAAGGTGATCCTGTATTGTTTCTTACAGATATCATTCATTCAGAGATGTTGAAGAGACTTCAATTGTTGGCCTTACCAGTTTCTAGATTGTCCAAATACCAGCCTAAGTTTGTAATATTTCATGATTAGGCTGACTTTTTGTTAGGTGGTGAAGATTTTTTTTTTCTTCCTGTCACAGTAACTACTCATGAAGACTCTTCCTTAAAACATGTTGGGATTACAAACTATATCAGAGGAGGGAGTAGCCACATGAATGAAATTAAAAATGCATGAAATACTGAAATTTAACTGTCCTATTATCCATTCTGGGCATTCCCATTCTTCAAAGTATGAATGTTCTTTCTCAAACTCTGATAAGCTTAATCGTGATAACACACAGCTTCTCATTACCACAGTCTGTCACCTCCAAATGATCAAATGTTACCCAAGTGATCATGGACCCTAGATATAGGGGTTATCCAAATGAAGTGTCTCAATCAATAATACTATTCAAATAATTCACCTCATTTTTTAAAAACTTTAACTCATTTTCCCCATTTGTCAGCTTTACTTAGAAGAATTTCTTTACAATGGGCTTATCAAAGATAGATACAACTCACCTAACTCAAATAGCCCAACTGGGGAATTCACTCTTAACTACCCTAATGGCACATGGGCACTGCTTTTGATGAAGGGTTTTAATTTCTTCCTAAGTCTTAATAATTTTCAGTCCAAAACACCAGAGAGAAGTCAATTGTTTCTTCTGAGCCAGTGATGAATATATTAACTGGTGGAGGAAAGGACATGAACATTTATTAAGTTACCTACTTACTATGACCTAGGCATAGTGCCAAGCACTTTACAAGTATTATTTCTTCGGATCTTCACCACAACCGTGGAAGATTGGGGTAGTATGATCCTCATTTTCCAGTTGAGGTAACTGAGATAGATAGAGGATAAGTGATTTGCCCAGGGTCACACATAAGTGTCTTAGGTGGAATTTGAACTCAAATGTTCTTAACTCTGTGCCAAGCCTTCTAGTCACTATGTCACCTAGTTGTCTCTAGCATGTCCAAAATGCACCTGTTTGGCATGAACGCCTGTATCCTTGGGATTCTGACCCTACATAGAGTTTTAGGACCAGCCCTGCCTTCCAGCCAGTGTTCCTTGATGAGCGCAGAATGCAAATGAAGGAAATATTTGTATGAACTAAGAAGTAATTTGCTGATGGGAAAAAAAGACATTGGCTGATAAAAGGAGCTAACCTACAGGTACTAAAATATTCATAGATCAAGGATTGTACAGGAGTTTTACTGCAAAATCATAAAGTAACTCAAGTATAATCTATTTCTTTTAGGTCTTTAAAGCATGGTGGAGCCATTCCTGTATCTGAGAAATAAGCTACACCCTTGGGGAAGATGTACTGATAAAATCTAAGACATTTAAAGATTCTATCAGGCAAATTTTGCCTACTATCAAGGTCAAAATACGTCCTCAGCCCCAATTTTATTCAACATTGATATCTGAATCCTAGATGAGGGAGAGCTGCTATAATGTTTTTTGTTAAGATCCATGTGCAAGATTCTCTTGATCATGAAAGTTCCTTTTTACTGAGGTATTTGTTTTCCTCATTTGTTGTTGTTCAGACATTTCAGTCCTGTCTGAGTCTTTGTGACCCCATCTGGGATTTTCTTGGCAAAGTTACTAGAGTGGTTTGCCATATCCTACTCCAGCTCATTTCGCAGTTAAGGAAACTGAGGCAAACAGGGTTAAGTAATTTGCCCAGGGTCACACAATTAGTAAGTATCTTAGGCCAGATTTGAACTTAGGGAGATGAGTTTGACTGATTCCAGGCCTTGCATTCTATCCACTGCACCAACTTGCTGCCCCCATTTTTTCTTCATAGTTCAATAATTAAATCCTCTGGGAAAGATAGGATCTGAGATAAATTTAGTTTGCATTTGAGAATACTGCCCCCAACAAGGGATCATATCCTCATAGACTAGAGATGGAAGGAATATTAAAAGACATCTAGTCAAATCATTGGTCTCATTTTACAGATTAAGAAACTAAAGCCAGTATAGGTGAAATGACTTATGCCAAACCTCAAAAGTATTAAACAGCACAACCATAATTGAGAGAGCAGTTTCACCTTGAGGGCTAACACGTGGAATAGGGAGCAGTCACATTCTGCTTGGCCCTAAAGGGTAGAACAAGGACCAGCAACTGGAAGTGCTAGAGATGTAGATTAAGCCTGAAGTAATGAAGAATTAATAGACACCTAGGTGGCACAATGGGTAGAGTGCCAGGCTTGGAGTCAGGATCATTGTCATTGTCATTCAGATCTGGGTTCAAATCTGTGCAAGTCACTCAACCCTGTTTGCCTTAGTTTCCTCATTTGTAAAATGATCTGGAGATGAAAATGGCAAACCATTCCACTAACTTTGCCAACAAAACCCTAATAGGGTCACAAAGAGTTAGGCATGATAGAAACGACTAAACAACAGCAACATGAAAAATTAATCATTTGAATTATCCAAAAGGAGAATAACCTCCCTAATAATCTCTTCAGCATTGGAGCTATTGTCAGAGTTATATAAAAGAAAGATCTGTTCATGTCAAGTTGAAATAAAGTATATTTTTGTCTCTTTCTAACATTAACATTGTTCTATGTTTTTAATTCTGCTTTATTTTGTGGTATACGTTATTGTTAAGAAAAAAAAAACATTTATCGACGAGAAAATCCCATATATAAAATAGAAAGTATTCTAGGGGACCTTCTGGTTGTATGCCACCCACAATACTCATCAGTGGAGTCCAGATCAGATGAAAATGCAATTTCTATCTGATTTTAGTGCATTGGGATACTGATAAAAAAGAAATATTTCAATGTGTGTGATTCTTTAAATTAATATGAGGTCCATAGGGATGCTTATGTTTGGATTAGTGGCCCCATTTCTCTTGAAGTTTGACACGTCAGTTTTAGAACAGAGGGCATTAAAAAAAGAAGCAATTTGGTAAAAACAACACTGGTCAACGACCTGAGGCCCAGTCCTAACCTCACTACTGACTCTTTATGTGGCCTTGGACAGCTTCACATCTCTGCGGTTCACTTTCCTCACTTGATAAATGAGGCTGAGTTGATAATAACAACGTATACTTTTATGAGGAGGCATCATGGAATAGTGAAAAGATTGCTGTATCTGAAGTCTAAAGACCTTGTTTTAGTCTGCTGATCAATTTATATCAAGGGCTTACCTGAAGCATCTAAGTGAGCCAGTTGGGTAGAGCTATGGGCCGAGAGTCAGGAATACCTGAGTTCCAATCCAGCCTCAGACACTAGCTATGTGACCTTGGGCAAGTCCCTTAACCTTTGTTTGCTTTAATCCCTATGAGAAGGAAATGGCAAACCATTCCAGTATCTTTTCCAAGAAAATCCCCTGGATGATATGCTATGGTCCCCAAGGGTCACAGAGTTATATACAACTGAACAAAATTTGCCAGACACTGTGCTAAGCACAGGGGATGCAAGTAAAAGCAAAGACAGTCCTTACCCTCAAGGAGCTAACATTTTAATGGGGGAAGACCCAGAAAAAGGATGCTGAATATGGAAGGAAAGTGATAAGTCTAGAGAATGAATGAGGCATGGCTGGTCTGGGCCTTCTCCAAAATGGCAGACCCAATCATCAATTGGATAAGGGACCACAGGAGCAGAAGTGGGAGGCAGCTGAGGCAAGTTCAGATCTTCTATCTGACACTGCCTATTTCTGTGATATTGAGGACTTCCCCTTCCTTCTTTGGGACTCAGTCCCCTTTCTCTAGAATAAGAGGACCCTTCTCTGCTAGCTCTAAATGCACAAGCCTATAATTTGTTGTTGTTATTGTGTTGTTGTTTCAGTTGTGTCCAACTCTGTGACTCCATTTGCAGTTTTCTTGGCAAACATACTGGAGTAGTTTACCATTTCCTTCTCCAGCACCCCCATTTTGTAGATGAAAAAATTGAGGCAAATAGTGTTAAGTGACTTGCCCTGGGTGACACATCTATTAAGTATATAAGGAGAAATTTGAACTCAGGTCTTCCTGAGTTTAGGTCCAGAGCTTTATGTATGACATTATCAGCTACCTCTGGAAAAGAAAGATTAAATTATTATTATCTATGCTATAACATACAATGCCAGTGACTCAGGCTGTTGTCCCTTAAAGGCTTATTTTCAATGGGAAAATATAGGACTTAAAGCTGAAACAGACCTCAAAGGTGACCAAGTCCTATTACTGAGGTTTAGGGTTGCTAGGACCCCAAAATAGCAACACGTGGATCCTACTCAAATGAATTTGACCCAAGCCTTCTTTCATCCAAAGAAAAACAAGGTTTATTAAAGATCTGCCATATGGGCCATATTCTTAAGGAATCTCAGCATTGGCTAGATTCTTAAGGAATCTGAGCATTTGTGATGCTTGTATTGACAAGCAGGCCAAATTGAATCTGAGCACCTTAATGGAGGCCAATATAGATCTTATACACAGAAGGACTGCGGGAGGGATCCCAGAGAATAATCCAGCGTGACTGGAGGAGGGTTCCAAGGAAGATCTTGAAAGGAATGGGATCTAGATAGGATCAAAAGTGGGAAGTAGTAGGAGGCTAACAGGAGGTAGCACTGAATGTAGGGAGATGGACATAGGCTACACAATGAAAGGCCAGCTGATAGCTTCAGATGAATGCTAAATCAAGGGAGAAGATTCAAGGAGAGTTCAAGGTGGCAGTTTCCAGAGCCTGTGCCCCATAATTATCCTTTTATTTTACATTTGAGGAACCATAGAGTTTAAGTGACTGCCCCAAGGTCACACAGGTTGAAAACTATAGTAAATTCCAATCCATATTATATGACTCCAACTCCAGTATTCTTCTAACACCATGCTATCATGTGATAATATACTGCCTTTTGGCTCCAGGCTGACACTGGGAAATTATTCTCAATACTATGTATTCTATTAAGTCTTGTTTTAACAGAAAATTTTAAATAGGAATACTCATTAGCAGTAAAGATCAGAAAAAAGGAAACCAAGAAGCAAGGCTAGGGGGAGGATCCAAGATGGCAGAGTAGAAAGATACACATATGCTAGCTCCGAACCCACAGCCCATAAAATACCTCTAAAGAAGAACTCCCAGCAAATTCTGGAGCAGCAGAAGCCACAGAACAATGGAGCAGAGGAGATTTCTGTTCCAGAGAGACCTGAAAAACTGACACGTCAGGTCCATTGCACACCAGACCCGGAGCAGAGCCCAGCCTGCCTTGGCCACATAGCACCAAGAGGAGCCGATCCAAGCAGGCTTCAGGGACAGAATCTCCAGCAGCCCTGCAGGTCCCTCCACTCACAGGTGCTGAAGGTCAGTGAGAGGGTCTCTTTGGCTGGCAGAGAGGGGAGTGGGGCATCCCCATAACTCAGGCCCTCTTGGGAGGCAGCAGTGGAGGCAGCAGCAGAGGCAGCAGCAGACAAGGGCTCCCAAAGCAGGCAGGAGCTGGGATCCATTGTTGAGGGTTTCCTCATAAACCCCCTGAGAGAACTGAGCCCCATGTGGTGGCCCTGCTCCCACCCAAGCACCTAACCTTAATCTCACACTGAATAGCAGCCACACCCCCACCAAAAGCCTGAAAAGGCTGGAAAGCAGCATTTGAATCTCAGCCCCCAAGACCTGGCTGGGTGGATCTGGAGGCAAGGTGGATGTGGAGAGAACACTCAGAAGTCAAATCACTGTCTGGGAAAATGCCCAGAAAAGGGAAAAAAATAAGGCCATAGAAGGTTACTTTCTTGGTGAACAGATATCTCCTCCCTTCCTTTCAAGTGAGGAAGAAGAATGCTTACTATCAGGGAAAGACACAGAAGTCAAGACTTCTGTATCCCACACATCCAAAATAAATATTCCATGGGCTCAGGCTATGGAAGAGCTCAAAAAGGATTTTGAAAATCAAGTTAGAGAGATGGAGGAAAAACTGGGAAGAGAAATGAGAGAGATGCAAGAAAAGCATGAAAAGCAGGTCAACATCTCGTTAAAGGAGACCCAAAACAATGCTGAAGAAAATAACACCTTGAAAAATAGGCTAACTCAATTGGCAAAAGAGGTTCAAAAAGCCAATGAGGAGAAGAATGCTTTCAAAAGCAGAATTAGTCAAATGGAAAAGGAGATTCAAAAGCTCACTGAAGAAAAGAGTTCTTTCAAAATTAGAATGGAACAGATGGAAACTAATGACTTTATGAGAAACCAGGAAATCACAAAACAAAACCAAAAGAATGAAAAAATGGAAGAGAATGTGAAATATCTCACTGGAAAAACAACTGACCTGGATAATATATCCAGGAGAGACAATTTAAAAATTATGGGACTACCTGAAAGCCATGATCAAAAAAAGAGCCTAGACATCATCTTTCAGGAAATTATCAAGGAAAACTGCCCTGAGATTCTAGAACCAGAGGGCAAAATAAGTATTCAAGGAATCCACCAATCACTGCCTGAAAGAGATCCAAAAAGAGAAACTCCTAGGAACATTGTGGCCAAATTCCAGAGTTCCCAGGTCAAGGAGAAAATATTGCAAGCAGCTAGAAAGAAACAATTCAAGTATTGTGGAAATACAACCAGGATAACACAGTATGTAGCAGCTTCTGTATTAAGGGATCGAAGGGTATGGAACATGATATTCCAGAAGTCAAAGGAACTAGGACTAAAACCAAGAATCACCTACCCAGCAAAACTGAGTATAATACTTCAGGGGAAAAAATGGTCTTTCAATGAAATCGAGGACTTTCAAGCATTCTTGATGAAAAGACCACAGCTGTAAAGAAAATTTGACTTTCAAACACAAGAATGAAGAGAAGCATGAAAAGGTAAACAGCAAAGAGAAGTCATGAAGGACTTTACTAAAGTTGAACAGTTTACATTCCTACATGGAAAGACAATATTTGTAACTTGAAACTTTTTAGTATCTGGGTAGTGGGTGGGATTACACACACATGGCACACACAGAGACAGAGAACACAGAGTGATTTGAATAGGATGGGATCATATCTTAAAAAAATGAAACTAAGTGGTAAGAGAGAAATATATTGGGAGGAGGAAGGGGGAAATGGAATGGGGCAAGTTATCTCTCATAAAAGAAGCAGGCAAAAGACCTTTTAGTGGGGGGAAAAAAGAGGGGAGGTGAGAGAAAAACATGAAGTTTACTCTCATCACATTTTGACTCAAGGAAGGAATAAAATGCACACTCATTTTGGTATGAAAACCTATCTTATAATACAGGAAAGGGGGCGAGAAGGGGATAAGCAGGGTGGGGGGGATGATGGAAGGGAGGGCAATGGGAGGAGGGAGCAATTTGAAGTCAAAACTTGGGGAGGGACAGGATCAAAAGAGAGAATAGAAACAATGGGGGGCAGGATAGGATGGAGGGAAATATAGTTAGTCTTACACAACATGACTATTATGGAAGTCATTTGCAAAACTACACAGATATGGCCTGTATTGAATTGCTTGCCTTCCAAAGGGAATGGGTAGGGAGGGAGGGATGAGGAGAAGTTTGAACTCGAAGTTTTAGAAACAACTGTCGAGTACTGTTCTTACTACTAGGAAATAAGAAATACAGGTAAAGGGGTATAGAAATTTACCTGCCAGTACAGGACAAAAGAGAAGATGGGGACAAGGGAAGGGAGGGATGATAGAAGAGAGGGCAGATTGGTGATAGGGGAAATCAGAATGCTCAGTGTTTTGGGTTGGGGGGAGGGGACAAACTGGGAGAAAATTTGGAACCCAAAATTTTGTGAAAATGAATGTTAAAAGTTAAATAAATAAATTAAACAAATAAACAAAAAGATCAGAAAAAGGGGGGTGGTTATTATGCTTATGCAATGAAAAACTGTTACTTATTGGAGAGAATAGTGTCACTGCACTAGCCTGTTATCCTCATTTGGAATGTCATTTGATTCTCATTTCCACGGGAAGACATAATCTTGATGCGTGATTTGGGGCATGAAATACTTATTCTGTTTGGCAAACTAGTTCTTAGAACCACTATTACAGAATGTTCCATGTCTATAGAAACCTAAAACAAACAGCTAGAAGTAAAAGATTGATCTGTATGATTGATACCAAATAGCTGGTTTCACTAGCTTAAAAATAAGCTATATTAACTATGTCTGTTCTAGCATTGTTGCAATTTAACTAGTCATTTTGATGCCTGGGGCAAGCAGCATGAAATGTGCCCACAAATGAAATTCATAATTTATTGAGTGAAAAATAACACAATAAAGACAAATTTAATGAATGGATTGGAGCAGTGCTAACTACCGTGGATTTGAGGTTAGAATCTTAGAGTTGGTAAGGACCTTGGAGAACTTCCAGTCCAACCCTTGGGGTTTGCAGTCCCATTTTCTTTCTCCTAGTCCAGAGAATTTTCTAAGAAGCTCTTTTCCACACAGCATGTGAAAATCTACTTGTGAAGAGATAATTAGAGAGAGGCTAGTTCACGTGGATAGGTACAGAAAAGAGAAAGAATATGAGAAGGGGCTAAGAATTTTTCTGTGAAATGGAAGGATAAAGGCCAGGAGTCAACATATCAGCAACCCAGAATTCAAACCAGCTCATTGCTTCTCCTAAGCCAGCATTTTAATTTAAGTACCTCCCTTCTTTCTACTCTGCAGGAATAGTATACAAAAGACAATATGGTAGAGGAGAAAGAGCACTGCCTCTGGAGTCGGAGAATCTGGGTTCAAATCTCTTCCTTGACATCTGCTACCTGTGTGACCTTAGTTAGGCAAGATACATCAACTCCCTGGCCCTCAGTTTCCTCAACTGTAAAATTAGGAGGTAAAACTCATTGACCACTGAGGTTCCTTCCAAGCTCTAGACCTATGATGATATTTTTGCACCCTCTAAAATTTCCACCTTACTGCAAGACCCCAGTGGCAACAGACTAGTTATGGCTCTGATTTTAATGAAGAATTGAGACCAAACACCTTCCAACAGCACATCAGAGAATGGAGGCAGATGGATAGTGATAAATTTATTACCATAACAACAGCTTTTGAGAAACATAAAATCCTAATGAAGGAAGAAAGTTCAAACTACCTGCACTAGCTTTTTGAAATAGAGTTGCCAAGAGGTAGGGGAATATGGGACTACAAATAATTGTCTTTCTGCCTTTGGGCCAAATTGAAGTCTTCAGCTCTTTTTAAAAAAGCCAATGAGAGAGTAAAGGTCAGCTCTCACAACCTTTTCTGAAATGGAATGTAGATGTTGACAAATGTAAAATAGTTGTCCTTAGTAGGAGAAGGTCAAATTACTTGTGAACTCCTAAAGTCCTGAGCTTTCCTTACTTAATGTCTCTGCTCTTTTATTTACTTAATGTTTCTTTTGTATGCCACAGTCATCACAAAGGAACAATACCACCTCTCATACAGGGCTATAGAATGAGGAGATGACTATTTTTAAAGATCCTCCTTAGATGTCTGTATTACCTGGGATAAGGTCATCAAGCAAAGACTGAAAAATCATTTTACTTGGACTAAAAACATTGAAAAAATTGAATATCAAAATAATATGTATGCTTTAAAGCTTACAAAGGGCTTTATGGATATTCTCTCATTTGAGTCTGTGAGGTAGTTACTGCAGCCATTACTTACTAAACTGCAGAGACATTAAGCAGTCTGACTACCTATGAATTGGTCTAAGAGTCAAGGTTTCATTCCTCTACTCCATAAAGCCTCAGCAGTAAGCAAAATTGAGGAAGCAGGAAGTGAAGACTTCTTTGACATGTATTTTTAATGGTTTTTAGTGATGGCTTTTCTCATTCTTAAGTAAATTTCAATATAATATTTTAGATATAAGAAGCTTATATTTTACCCAAGTTCCTATTATTCAGAAGGACAGCTAGGTGTCACAGTGGATACAGCACTGAGACTGGAGTCAGGAAGAATCATCTTCCTGAATTCAAATCAGATTCTTACTAGCTGTGTGACCCTAAACAAGTCACTTAACCCTGTTTGCCTCCATTTCCTCATCTGTAAAGTGAGCTGGAGAAAGAAATGACAAATCACCCCAGGATATTTGCCTAGAGAACCCCAAATAGGGTCTCCAAAAGTTGAATATGACTGAAAAACAACACAACATAGGCATATTTTAACCTAAGTAGCTGGTGGCACAGTGGATGGACTGCTAGACTGGCATCAGCAAAAGTTGAGTAAAAATGCTAACAGTTATCAGTTGTGTGGCCCTGGGAAAGTAATTTACTCTACCTCAGTTTCCTCCACTGTAAAATTGCATAATAATAGCCAATTAACATCCAGAGTTGTTGTGAGGATCAAATGAGAAATGTGTTAAAAACCTGTTAGTCCAGTGCCTGCCACATAAATGTCTGTGCCTTTCTATTCCTTTCTCTATCCTACACAAATTCTAATACCCTTAACCAAATAATCACAGATCTCAATTCTGCCTGCACTGAAACATCAGACACTAATCCTGTCCCTTCTTCCTTTGCACACAGACTTTCACAAGTAATGTTTTACCATTTAATATATTTTTACAATCATTTAGCTAGCAGAAAGTTATAGAGAATACAAAATCCCACTGTTTGTTGAATTAAAAAAATATTCTGTAAAGCAAACCATCATGTTAAAAGCTCTCTTCCAGCAAGACCTCTCTAATAGAGGGGGAGGAGCCAACATGGCAGACTAGAAAGATACACATATGCTAGCTCCGAACCCACAGCCCATAAGATACCTGTAAAGAAGAACTCTCAACAAATTCTGGAGCAGCAGAAGCCACAGAACAATGGAGTGGAGGAGATATCTGTTCCAGAGAGAGCTGAAAAACTAACACACAAGGTCTGTCGCGCACCAGACCCGGAGCAGAGCCCAGCCCTGCCTTGGCCGAGAGGGACCAAGAGGAGCTGATCCAAGCAGGCTTCAGGGACAGAATCTCCAGGTGCTGGGTGGGTTCCTCCACCCACAGGTGGTGAAGGTCAGTGAGAGGGTCTTTTCAGCTTGCTGAGAGGGGAGCAGGGTGTCTCTATAGCTCAGGCCCCCTCAGGAGGCAGCAGCAGAGGCAGCAGCAGACAAGGGCTCTCAAAGCAGGCAGGAGCTGGGATCCATTGTTGAGGGTCTTCTCATAAACCCCCTGAGGGAACTGAGCCCCTGTGGTGGTCCTGCCCCCACCCAAGCACCTGAACTTAATCTCACACTGAATAGCAGCCACACCCCCACCAAAAGCCTGAAAAGGCTGGAAAGCAGCATTTGAATCTTAGCCCCCAAGCCCAGGCTGGGTGGATCTGGAGGCAAGGTGGGTGTGGAGAGGAAACTCAGAAATCAAGTCACTGGCTGAGAAAGTGACTAGAAAAGGGGGGAAAACAAAAAGACCATAGAAGTTTACTTTCTTGGTGAACAGATATCTCCTCCCTTCCTTTCAGGTGAGGAAGAACAATGTTTACCCTCAGGGAAAGACACAGAAGTCAAGGCTTCTGTATCCCACACATCCAAAATAAATATTCCATAGGCTCAGGCCATGGAAGAGTTCAAAAAGGATTTTGAAAATCAAGTTAGAGAGATGGAGGAAAAACTGGGAAGAGAAATGAGAGAGATGCAAGAAAAGCATGAAAAGAAGGTCAACATCTTGCTAAAGGAGACCCAAAACAATGCTGAAGAAAATAACACCTTGAAAAATAGGCTAACTCAATTGGCAAAAGAGGTTCAAAAAGCCAATGAGGAGAAGAATGCTTTCAAAAGCAGAATTAGCCAAATGGAAAAGGAGGTTCAAAAGCTCACTGAAGAAAAGAGTTCTTTCAAAAGTAGAATGGAACAGATGGAGGCTAATGACTTTATGAGAAACCAAGAAATCACAAAACAAAACCAAAAGAATGAAAAAATGGAAGAGAATGTGATATATCTCATTGGAAAAAGAACTGACCTGGAAAATATATCCAGGAGAGACAATTTAAAAATTATGGGACTATCTGAAAGCCATGATCAAAAAAAGAGCCTAGACATCATCTTTCAGGAAATTATCAAGGAAAACTGCCCTGAGATTCTAGAACCAGAGGGCAAAATAAGTATTCAAGGAATCCACCGATCACTGCCTGAAAGAGATCCAAAAAGAGAAACTTCCAGGAACATTGTGGCCAAATTCCAGAGTTCCCAGGTCAAGGAGAAAATATTGCAAACAGCTAGAAAGAAACAATTCAAGTATTGTGGAAATACAATCAGGATAACACAAGACCCAGCAGCTTCTATATTAAGGGATCAAAGGGCATGGAATAGGATATTCCAGAAGTCAAAGGAACTAGGACTAAAACCAAGAATCACCTACCCAGCAAAACTGAGTATAATACTTCAGAGGGAAAATGGTCTTTCAGTGAAAGAGAGGACTTTCAAGCATTCTTGATGAAAAGACCAGAGCTGAAGAGAAAATTTGTCTTCCAAACACAAGAATGAAGAGAAGCATGAAAAGGTGAACAGTAAAGAGAAGTCATAAGGGACTTTACTAAAGTTGAACAGTTTACATTCCTACATGGAAAGACAATATTTGTAACTCTTGAAACTTTTCAGTATCTGGGTAATGGGTGGGATTATACACACATGCACACACACAGAGACACAGAGCACAGAGTGATTTGAATAGGATGGGATCATATCTTAAAAAATGAAATTAAGCGGTGAGAGAGAAATATATTGAGAGGAGAAAGGGAGAAATGGAATTGGGCAAATTATCTCTTATAAGAGAGGCAAGCAAAAGACTTTTTAGTGCAGGGAAAAAGAGGGGAAGTGAGAGAAAAACATGAAATTTACTCTCATCACATTTTGACTCAAGGAAGGAATAAAATGCACACTCATTTTGGTATGAAAACCTATCTTACAATACAGGAAAGGGGGCGAGAAGGGGATAAGCAGGGTGGGGGGGATGATGGAAGGGAGGGCAATGGGAGGAGGGAGCAATTTGAAGTCAAAACTTGGGGAGGGACAAGATCAAAAGAGAGAATAGAAGCAATGGTGGGCAGGATAGGATGGAGGGAAATATAGTTAGTCTTACACAACACGACTATTATGGAAGTCATTTGCAAAACTACACAGATATGGCCTGTATTGAATTGCTTGCCTTCCAAAGGGAATGGGTAGGGAGGGAGGGATGAGGAGAAGTTTGAACTCAAAGTTTTAGAAACAACTGTCGAGTACTGTTCTTACTACTAGGAAATAAGAAATACAGGTAATGGGGTATAGAAAGTTATCTGGCCCTACAGGACAAAAGAGAAGATGGGGACAAGGGAAGGAAGGGATCATAGAAGAAAGGGCAGATTGGTGATAGGGGCAATTAGAACGCTCAGTGTTTTGGGTTGGGAGGAGGGGACAAATGGGGAGAAAATTTGGAACCCAAAATTTTGTGAAAATGAGTGTTAAAAGTTAAATAAATAAATTTTTAAAAAAGACCTCTCTAATAAATATCGAAAACATACATGACATCTTAAAAGAAAGAATACATAATTTTCTTCACCAACCATCTATTGAAATCAAGTAAGGCATAAAATTGAGAATTTGCTCACTAGAGGGAATTACCATTTTCACAAAGGAAATCTAATACAAATTTGAAGTAGAAGAGGAGTTTCTTTTAGATGGTTAAATCTTCCATATGTTCCTCTTTGTGGAAAACATTGAGATAATTACAGTATTCTCAGTAACATTGTAGAACCTCTTAAAAGGAGACCCCTGACTTCACTATTCACATAAGTAACACCAAGTAGAAGGCAAATATCTGTTGTTTAAACTGTGACATGCAGATGGATAGACAACCACAGAGTTTGGCCATCAGTACACATATTTGGGATAGACAGAGAAAATGGACAGTGACCTAGTACTGAATATAACAAGAAAAAAACAGCAAGTTAAATTGCTTTTGGGAAAGTATCCTATGTTTTTAATGATGCAAAGGATCTCTACCCAAAAAGACCCCTAATTTTAATAACAGTACTCTAATAGTGATATATGGTTGTGAATTATAGGATACCATAATCTCTGAAGATGCAAATTAGGGGTCATTCAAAGGGCAATGGAGAAGTACATGGTGGCCATGAGCAAGCTGCAGCATATTAATAACTAAGAATTATCCTTAGGAAGAAATATAAAGCATGTCATCAGAGAAATACGTGACTAAAAAAATGAATTGATCACATAGAAAGAACTAAGTACAAGTGACAAACTTTGTACTCTTCTTAATAGGTCAGCTTTAGGGAAAGGGGATGCTGTGATCTGAATCAAACATGAAGAAGGCCCCTGGTACATTGGTAGACCTTCTGGGGTAAATTAATTCCAAAAAGAAAATGAAAAGCAGGTACGAATGGGTTACTATCTACACTATTAAAGGAAGCGCCAACATCAATAAACTCACAGATTCTTTGACATATTGAAGTGATATATCCAGAAGAAAAGTCCAGCTGTAACCTAGCCTGGTTAGGTTATGCCTGGAATATTGTCAGTCAATGAATAAAAATTCATTACACAGTTACTATATTCAAGGCACTGTGATTGAAGAGTACGTGAGGAGTAAAGTGTAAGAAGCCTAGATAGGTGGGGAGGAGGGTTATGTTATAAAGGGCTTTGAATGGCAACCTGAGGATGTTGTATTTGATTCTTGAGGCAAAAGGGAACCATGGAAGTTGATTGAATAGAGGTGTCAGACCTGGGTTCTAGGAAAATCACTTTAGCTGATGAATGGAAGATGGGTTAGGGAGAGACCTGAGGCAGACAGACTCATAAGCGGGCTATGGCAAAAATCCAGGCATGTTTTCCAGGTGATAAAGACCTGCACTAGATTCATAGCAATGTCAGAGGAGAAAAAGGAGTGTACTGGAAAGAGGCAACCAACGGACTTTGGCAACAGATTGAATATGGGGGATGAAAGAGAGTGAGAAGTGAACCTAAGTTAAACTCAGCCCAGGTTGAGAATGATGATACTTAAGGAACTAAGAAAGTTGGAGAGGGTTTAGGGGGAAAGAAAATGAGCTCATTTTGAAAATATTGAGTTTAAATATGTCTCCTAGACATCCAGTCGAAGATATCTGAAAGGCAATTGGAGATGTGATATTGGAGGCAAACAGAGAGGCTGGGGCAGGATACAACATGTAAATTTGAGAATTTTCAGCATAGAGATGGTCGTTGAATCCATGGGAGATGATGACATCACAAAGTGTATAAGTCATACAGAAGAAAAAGAGAAGAAAGCCCAGGACTACGACACCTATAGTTAGAAGGGATAGTCTGTATGAGGACTCAGCAAAGGAGTTTGAGGAGTGATCAGATAGGAAACAGGAGCAGGAGAAATAATGTACTGAAAATCTAGGGAGAAAAGACGCTCATGAAGGGGACAGTGATCAACAGTGTGAAAGGCTTCAGAGAAGTCAAGGAGAATGAGGACTAAGTAAAAAAGTAGTTGGATATGGCAATTAAGAGATCCGTGGTAACTTTGGGTAGAGCAACTTCAGTGGAATTTTGATGTTTCATGCTGTAAGGAATTTAGGATGAGAGTGATAGAGAAAGTAGAGGTAACTATTGTAAATGGCCTTTCAAGGAGTTTAGCCACAGAAGGTAGAAGAGATAAAAGATGCTAGTTAGCAGATAGGAAGATCAGTGGAGGGTATTTTGAGTAGACATATTTTGTTCAGTCTTGACTAATGCCTTCTGTGAAGGAAGGACGTGCATCAGCTACATAACATCCAGAGTAGGAAGAGTGCATAGTTAAAGGATTTGGGATCATGGCATAAAATGAACTTGGTATATTTGTTCTGGAGAAGAAAAAATTTGATGGGAACAAAAGAGTAGCGAAATATTTGAAGCCATAGAGTAATTAGTTGTTGTAAAGAAAGAAATTTGTATTTGAAGTAAAGAAAATTTCCCCATAATTACATTTATCCCACAGTGAAATGAGTTGCTTCAATAGGTAGTAATCTGCCCCTCATGACAGGTCTTCAAGAGAAATGTGAATAACTGTGTCCTGAGAATGTGAGGATTCCTAGTAAGCTATGGGTTGAATACAATTTATCTTGAGGTCCCTTCCTAGTTAGAGATTCTGCAATTTGTTTGGAAGTGTATATTTTGCCTGGAAGCAGAGAATAAGTTTTGTATCCTCCAGGGTCCTTGCAGGCTGAAAAGTTTATAAATAGCAGCAGAAAATGTCCTTCCCCAATGCCACATATCCCCCTGCCACACTTGCTTATACACATATCTAATTTAAAGTTAAGTTCATCCACAGATGAACTTGAGGAAAACTCAGTGGGCAAATGATCTTTGACAGTCTATACCCTTCAAATGCATTAGAATATGGTATTTTAATGCTAAGCACAGTCTAAGTTGAAGAGGGATTCTATGTGGATGGTTAGGTCATCTAGATGTTCCTATTTGCTGATGACTGTGCTGATTACATCAAACCCCAGAACCTACAGAGCCTCCTGAAAGAGACATTTCATTGCTTTAAGGAGCTTACACTAATCATTCCCATAGAGAAAATCAAGTGTATGTGTGTGTGAGTGTCTCTCTCTCTCTCTCTCTCTCTCTCTCTCTCTCTCTCTCTCTCTCTCTCTCTATATATATATATATATATATATATATATATATATATATATATATATATATATATATATATATATATGAAATACTAAATTTTGAACTGGAAGACCTATCCCAATCCTACGATTTAACAGGCAAGGAAATTAAGGCCCATATTACAACATGCTTATTAACTGACAAACGCATGTCTATCAGCATATAGTTATATCTATCTGGGTCTCTCTGTAAATATATAAATCTATCCATATCTCTCATATTAGATGGATATAGATATGTCAGTATTGAAATATCTGTATATCTATATATGAAACAGACAGCACAGCAAGAGGATGAATTGGGCCCAGAGTTGAAGAGAAGGAAGAGAATAGATTGGGCTGCTTTTGGGAAACTGTAAAACTCCTTTAACCTCCCCAAGTTTCCCATAAAAGCAAAGGCCCATCTGTTTAATGCCAATATTCTATCAGCATATCTGTATAACAGCAAGACATGGAATATTAGCATTCAAAGAATTAAAAACTCATATCACACAGAAAGCAATGGAAAGGAGCATAATGTAACATCTAACTAATGTGGAATGTTGAAGGTGATCATAAGGCAAAAAGAAGACACTCTAGTCACATGGAAAGGCCAAGGAATCATATGTGGATGGCCCATAGGGTTAACCTAGTACCCTTACAATGTCAAGAGAAAGTAAGGCCTTTCCCTGCTACTCTGGAGGAAATCGATGTTGTGTTTAGGAGATGACATAGGCAAGAACTGTGAAGGATGAGGTGGCTTGATTGAACTGTTGATCTCTATCGTTGGAGGAAATTTCTGAATAAATGACATTGCTCAGTACTTAGCATTTAGCACACTGCCTGACACTTAGTAGGCACTTAATGATTTTATTAATCGATGAACATCGCAGATTTATGTGATGAGAGCTCCATCTTGTGACCACTTACCCAGGCCTATACTCTTCAAGTTATAAGAGAACTATGGAATTTCCCCAGCCACATCCCTCCTACATTCATACAAATCCATCTGCCAGGCATCTCATCCCTTCAATGTCTATATACACCATCTCAAGCAGCAAAGATGGTTAAGAAGAACAAAAGTTGCAAAAAGCCTTCATTTGAAGGCAACATTACTGATGACTAAGTAGTCAATGAACCACCAGATGAGAGATTATTGTGGAATGGTAGTAGGGGAGTGAAAGAAACAACAACCTGTCAAGGTAAAGTCCATAAGAGGTCACAAACCCATTGAATAGAGGATATTTGGGGTAGATCTAGCAATTGAGACAAAACCAAAATTTACCACCAAAAAAGAAAGAATTTGAAACCTGATAGAATGCATGTGGCATCAACACAAAAACCTTTACTCATGTTGAAGGGTGCTCTAATATTTAGTTCTCTCCATGCTTCTATTATCCTTCCTGGGCATATAGTTCTAACTTCACTCATGCCACACAAAGCCATCCAAAATAACAACAATAGCTAGCATTTATATAGTCCTTTAAGCGCTGCTAAGCATTTTACAGGCAGCTCTTTTTATACAACAACCCTATGAATCATATAACTATGATATAATTATCCCCATATTATAGATAAGGAAATGAAGGTAGGCATCCAGTAAATGTCTAAAGTCATATGTGAACTCAGGTCTTCCTGCATACCAGGTCCAGCATACCATCTACTTATCTCTGCACAAGAGAACCTGCTTTGTGTAACAGCTATCCTTCAGATCCATCTTTAAAGGATCTACACCATTTCAGTGAGGACAGTCAGAAAGACCTGAGTTCAATTCCAGCCACAACCCTTAGTAGACAAGTCACTTAACTGCTATCTCACTGTCTTAGGCTGCAAAATGGGGATAACAACAGTACCTATCTCCCAGAGTTGTGAGGATCACAAAAAGATACCATTTGCAATGCATTTAGCAGCCTTTGTGGCACAGAGGAGTCATTTATTAAATGATTGTTCTCATCTCCTTTTCCTTTAGTTCTAAGGTTCTATATCATTTCTTCCACATTCCCAGGCTTTCTAACCTAAACAATCAATGGTTTTAAAAACTGTTAGAGGTCCTAGTCTCAAGGTCAATTCTTTCTTCTTACAAATGGGAAAATTGAACCCCAGTAGGGAAATTGAATTGTTTAATAGCATAATCTAGCTTTGGAGTATAGAAAAATACAGTGAAGAAGGTCCCTACTTAATGACTGTTGCAAAATGAAGACTGATTTCTCAATGCAATTGTTCTACTTGAGGTTGAGATTTCCAATAACTAAGTTTGCTTTAAAACAATGCCCACCTGCATTGCACTGACCTATTCCTGCAATCTGCCTGAAATAATTTGTTTTTTTTCCAAACCAAAACTGATGATTAGGATAAAAAGAGGTGTGAGAGGGGGAAAGGAATATAAAGAGGAGGGAGAGGAAGGGGGAAAGGGGGAGAGAGAGAGAAAGGAGGAGAGGGAGAGGGAGAGGGAGAGGGAGAGGGAGAGAGAGAGAGAGAGAGAGAGAGAGAGAGAGAGCAAGCACACTCCTATTCTACTTCCCAGGTCCCTTCTGAGCAATAAGGTCTTCTAAAATAACATCAGTAATTATTGTTGTTGTTACTGATGTTGGTAACTGGAACAGAAGCCATTTTTTAAATGTTAATTCCTGTGCTCGCTCATCAGCATTTCATCTCTCTCTTCCAAAGGTTCCTGCAGTCCTATAATTGAGCTGCTTTTTCAGTAGATGAACCCAACTGATTCATCATTAGGAAACAGATTCAGAGACATAAAAAGGAAAAATACAAGAGAGATCATGTTACACACAGCCTTGCTGTAGAATGGAGGTTTGTTCCCTGTTGTGCATCAAAGGGAGTTTATAGAATTGACATCTAAGAACTCCAAAAAGCACAAAGACTCTTTGAGGTTTTTTTAGCCAAAATTATCATCACTATCCACCACCCATTCCATCTACTCCCCAGAAATTTTATTGGCTATGTGAGACCACATGCTACAGTTTAGAGTCCCTTTATAGGGATAAAGTTCTAAGCCAGAGTTTACACTATTAACCCTGTGGGTTTTTTTTTCCTAAAGACTTACAAATCATACTGGATATAACATAGAGAGTTGGAGACTTAAGCCAAAGTCCTACCTTCAATAGTAGAAACGGAGGATAACCTTTGAAACCTCTGAACTGTATTTGAACTTTTCAGTCCTCAAGCACTCAAAGATTTTGTCTATCTAATTAAACTGTAAACCTGAGTACAGTGCTTGTACTTCAAACTTTAGCCTGATCCATGAAGCACCAAGGATAGTACTTTAAAAATACCTGTGGGTGTGGAGGGGTGTGGAGCCAAAATGGTGGGATGAAGGGAATATTTTTCCACATTCTTCCAACATTCTCCTCTGGACAATTTTTTTAAAGTGTCAAATTGAATTCTAAGTGGCAAAACCAACAAAAAGCAAAGCAAGTCATTTTTTCTTCCCAATCTGGAATATCTTAGGAAGTAAGGAAGAGATGTCTATGGACACTGAGATGAAGTTTGGCCAGGAATGTGACAAAGCAGAAGTAACACAAGTTGGGGAACCTGGAGACTGTGACAGCAGATCCAATGGTGGTATCAGGAACAGTATTAGGAATATTCAGTGCCCAGAAATGATAAGGGAATTTAGATACTTGATCAGAAGGGGAATACATCAGTCATCATTTGTCAGCTCCATTGCCCATTATTCATTTCAGCGTCATAGTTCCAGGGCAGTGAAAAACACTTAGAGTTGCAGGAAACCAAGGGAACTATCTGGACACAAGTCACAGCTCCAAGGCAGAGAGGAGTTGTGGTCACGAGAGAGCCATGGCTCTAACTGGGTAAGGACCAGAACAAAGATGAGAAGAATAGTGACCACATCTCTCTATATATCACATCACTATGGAAGCATCAAAGACTAACAAGGCCCCCAAACTATGAAAACAGTAGGGCATAAAAGAGGCAAACAAAACTCAGTTCTGACATAAAGTCAAGAAATAAGCTGGAAAAATGAGCCAACAGCAGCAAAAAGAACCTGACCATTAAAAAGTTACTGTGGTGACAGGGAAATTCAAATTCAGAAGAAGAAAATGACTTGAAAATATAGACTGGTACAGGAAAATTAGGAAAAGAAACTAGAGCAATGTTAGAAAATCAAGAAAACAAAATTAAATTTTGTAAAAGAGGTACAAAATCTCACTGAAGAAAATAATTCCTTAAAAAGTTATTATTAGGACAATGAAAACTGATGACTTCATGAGATATCAAGACATAATCAGAATAAAAATAATGAAAAAAAAGAAAATGTGAAATACCACATCAAAAAATGTTAACATGAAAAAATCAGTGGAGGGGAGATAATTTAAAAACTATTGGACAACCTGAAAACCATGATTAAAAAAAGCCTAAACATCATATTTCCAGAAATTATAAGGGAAAATTGCCCTAATATCTTAGATTCAGAGGACAAAAAAGAAATTAAAATAATTCACCAATCACCTCCTAAAAGAGATCCCAAAAGGAAAATCTCAGGAATATTACTGTTAAATTCCAGAGCTCCCAGATAGAGGAGAAAATAATGGAAGCAGACAAAAAGAAACAACTCATACACTATGGAATCACAGTCAGTATCACATAAGATTTAGCAGGTACTGTTATAAAGGAATAGAGGACTTGGAATATGATATCCTGGAGGGTAAAGGAGCTAGGCTCACAAGCAAATACAACTTACCCATAAAAGCTGAGTCTAATCCTACAGGGGGCAGAAATGAACATTTAATGAGATAGAATGCTTCTAAGTGCTTCTGATAGAAAGAGCTGAACAGAAAACATGACATTCAAAGAAAAGATTAAAAAGAAGCATAAAAAGTAAACATGAGGGAGAAATCATAAGAAATTTAATAAAGTAAAACTGTTTACATTCGCAAATTAGAAGAAGATAGACATAACCTCCAAGAATTTTATCATCATTAAAATAGTTGATGTCTACTTAAACAGAGGGTATGGATGAGAATCTATTATGTTGGGATGATCTCAAAAGAACTATGGAATAGTATGAAAACAGAATGGACAGGGAGAATGGAGAGGAAGAATAGGGAAAATTATCTCACATAAAAGAAGTGTGCAAGAGTTTTAAAATGCAAGGGAAAACAGGCACTGGGAAGATCACACTTGAACCTTATTCTCACCTCTACTGGTTCAAAGAGAGAAGAATATACATACATACATACAAATGTGTCTATGTATACCTGTATATACACACAATAAATTGAGTTTAGAAATTTATCTTACTCAACAAGGGAGTATGAGGGGAAGGATCTAATAGAAAGAAAGAGGGTGATAAGGGGGGCAGATTAAGGGAAGTAGTGGTCAGATGCAAAACAAACTTTTGAAGTGGGGACACAGGAAAGAAAAAAAGGATAAATAGAAGTGAATAGGATGAAGGAAAACATACAATCAACAATCATAACTCACCCATAAAATGGAAGTGGATAGCAGAAAGAATTAGAAGCAAGAATCCAATAATATGTTGTTTACAAAAGATGCACTCGCAACAGAAAGACAGAGAATAAAAACAAGGGAGCAGAAGCTACGTTGGTTTAACTGAAGTGAAAAAAAAAAAGACAGGTGTAGCAATCATGATCTCAGACTAAGCAAAACTAAAAATAGACCTAATTAAAAGAGATAAACAAGGAAATCACATTTTGCTTAAGAGTACCATAGACAGAGAAGTAATATAATCCTAAACAATGTACCAAATGACATAGTATCCAAATTCTTGAAGGAAGAAATTAAATGAGTTATAGGATAAAATAGACAGAAAAGCAAGACTAGTGGGGAAATCTCAATCAAACTATAACATAAATAAGAAAGCAGATTAATGTAATTTCAGAAAAGTTAGACCTCTGGAGATTGTTGGATGGGAAAAGAAATATATATTTTGTTAAGCTGTATATGGCACTTTCAGAAACTTTAATAATGTATTATGGCATAAAAACCTCACAAGTAAAATCAGAAAAGTATAAATATTAAATGTACCTTTCTCAAACCACAATGCAATGAAAATTGCTTTCAATAAAGAACCTTGGAAATGCAGATTAAAGCAATTGGAAGTTAAATCTAATCATTCATAAGGAATAAGAGGGTCAAAGAACAAGTCATATAAAAATCAATAACTTCAGAGTAAATCACAATTAAGGAAATACAAATTAAAATAACCTTTAAATATCATTTTGTACTAATCAGATTGGCTGAAGGGCAAAGTGACAAATGTGGGAGGGGATGTAGAAAAATCAGTACACTAATTCACTGTTGGTGTAATTGTGAACTGATCCGACCATTTCAGAGAGCAATCTATAATTGTACCCCAAAAGTTATTAAACTGCCTATACCCTTTGCAATAGCATTACTAAGTCTGTTTCCCAGGATGGTGAGGAGGAAAATATATATATATATATATATATATATATATATATATATATATATATTTAAAAATATTTATAGCAGCTCTCCTTGTGGTGGCAAAGAAATGGAAAATAGTAGGAATGACTGTCAATTAGGAAATTGTTCAGCAACCTGTGGTTGCTATTATTGTGATGGAATACTACTGTGCTCTACAAAATGATATGCTCAATGCTCTTAGAAAAATGGATAGACTTGCAGAAAGTGATGAAGAACAAAGGGAGTTAGAACCAAGAGAACATTGTATAAAGTAACAGCAATGTTGTTTTAAGAACAACTTTGAGCAACTAAATCATTTTGAGTATTATAAATACTCAAACTAACTACAAAGGACCTATGAAGGATGCTGTTATCTGCATCTAAAGAAAGAACAGAGAAGTAGAAGTATGTACAGAATAATTTTACACATATATACATATTTGTGCCTAATGGTAGCCATCTCTCTGTCAGGGAGAGAGAGGGAAGAAAAAAAGGGAAAAAGGAAAATTACATGATAATTTTCTGTTATATTTAGAAGGAATATCAAGTTGTACATAATAAATTTGCAGTTTCACATGCAATCATCTTTTTTTCTATCCTAATATGTGATGGAAATGCCTGTTCAATTTCTTAAGTTCAGAATAAGTCATTTTTTTTAAAAAAAGAAAATAACTATGATGAAACAACATACCAAAATTTGAGAGATTCAGCCAAATCATTATTTAGGGGAACACATATCTCTAACTGCTTATGTCTATAAAGGAAAAAAAAATACATCAATGAACTGAGAATGCAACTAAAAAAAAAAAAAAACTAGAGAAAGAACAAATTTAAAACCACCAGTTAAACACCAAAATGCAAACCCTGAAAAATCAAAGGAGACATTAATAAAATTGAAGGCAAAAAACTGAACTAATAAATAATACTAGAGGGTGGTTTTCTGCAAAAAACAACAACAAAAATGGTAAAAAAAACCATATAAACCACCAGTTAATTTGTTTTTTCTTAAAGAAGGAAAACAAATCACCAATGTCAAAAATAAAAAGTTTAAATGTACAACCAATAAAGAAGAAATTAAAGCAACTCTTAGGAGCTCTTTTGCCCAATTGTATGCCAATAAAACAGTCAATCTACATGGAACGGCTGAATATTTACAAAAAATATAAATTTCCCAGATTAATAGAAGAGGAATTAGAATAACCTTATTTTAGAAAAAAGAAATTGATAAGCCATAAATGTACTCCCTAAGAAGAAAAAAAATCCCAGGTTTGGCTGAATTTACAAGTGAGTTCTATCAAACATTTAAAGAATATTCAATTCCGGTGGGGCAGAGCCAAGATGGCAGAGTAAAAGCATGGACTTGCTATAACTCTCCTCCCAAACCCAGCCAAATATCTATAAAAAATGACTAAACAAATTTTGGAGCTGTAGAACCCACTGAATGATGGAGTGAAACAAATCTCCAGACCAAGACAGCCTGGAATGTCAACAGGAAGAGTCTTGGGTGCTGGGAGTAGGGTGCAGTCAAGTATGGGCCTCCTAGGCAGAGATGGGACCTCAGGAGGCCTAGGGGGGACTGAATAAATGGCACCTGTGGTGGTTTCCAGACTTCATGACTCCAGAATACCTAGGACAAATTGGAAGGTCAGTGTTAAAAACCAGTCAGACTTGTGTGAGAGAGAAGAGTGACCCAGCCCCAGCCCCAAGGTGGCAGAGGTAGCAGAGGGGATGGAGGAGCCTGTGGCAGCAGTAGTAGAGAGAGCAGTAGCTGCTTTTTCTAGAGTTCTAAGCCCACAAACTGTGGGGGGATCAAGAATTTGATTGTACAACACCATCCTGCCCCCTCACCACTGGAAACAGAGAACTAACTTGACAAAGAGCTCAAAAGTCAAGTAAATGGCAGGGGAAATGAGCAAAAAAAAAAAAAAAAGAATTAGACTATAGAATCTTACTTTTGTGACAAGGAAGACCAAAATGTACAAAAAGAAGAAGACAATAACGTCAAAGCTCCTACATCCAAAGCCTCCAAAAAAAATACGAATCAGTCTCAGGCCACAGAAGAGCTAAAGAAGGATTTTGAAAATCAAGTAAGAGAAGCAGAGGAAAAATTTGGAAGAGAAATGAGAGTGATGCAAGAAAATCATAAAAAAAAAAGTCAACTGTTTGTTAAAAGGGACCCCCCAAAATACTGAAGAAAATAATACCTTAAAAATAAAATATTCAGTTCCAGTAATTATAAACTATAGATTGGCTGGTTGCTGTCCTTCTTTCTCAGAGAGAACTAAAATGATCAAAATGACATCAATATGTTAGAGTCCAGCTACAGTGTGACCAACTGTGACTGATCAAACCAGTACAAGCTCAAAATGCTCTATCACAGGTGAGGCACAAATAGTCCATGTGAACATCTGGGGAAGATTTTCTAAATTTGCATATCTCACAGTTCTTTTGAGCTCCACTTTGCTCATAAAGCACAGCACCTTCTTTAATGAGAACATGGCATACTGGGTGGTCTAGTGTCTCCTATGTCATGCAATCAATTCCAAAATTTTTCAGAGAGATAGTGAAAGTATCCATTTGAAATAATCTGTAAATAATTCCTTCCTTCCATTACACAAATAGAGATTTAATGCCTAAACCAAGAAAAGCAAAAACAGAGAAACAAAACCTACAGAACAATTTCTGTAATGAATAGTGATGTAAAAATTTTCAGCGAAATACTAGCAAATACAGCAGTATCGTAAGGACCATACACAATAATGAAGTGAGATTTATATCAGGAATGCAGGGCTGGTTCAATATTAAGAAAACTATAAGCATGATTGACTATATCAATAACAAAGATGATTCAAAACATTATTATCTCAATAGATACAGAAAAATTTTTTTGACAAAATACCTATTCCTGTTAAAAGCATTTGAAATCATAGGATATATGGAACTTTTCTTAAAATTGTAAGTAGTGTTTATTTAAAGCCAAAAATTAGCTTTCTATAATGGAGATAAACTAGAATCCTTTCCAATAAGATCAGGGGTGCAGGAAGGATATATATTATCACCACCACAAGAAAAGTTAGAGGAATGAGAACAAACCATGAAGAAACAAAATACTTTGAACTTGATATGATGGTAAACTTAGGTAACCTGAGAGAATCACCCCCCAAAAAAACAAACTACTTGAAATTGTTAATTTAAGAACAGTTCCAGGATATAAAATAAAACCATATAAATCATCAACATTTCTATAGATTATCAACAAAACTCAGCAGTGAGCAATAGAAAGAGAAATTCCATTTAAAATAACTGTAGACAGTATAAAATACTTGAGAATCTACCTGCTAAGACAAACATACAGGAACTACAGGAATACAAATTCAAAAGATTCTTCACGTAAATACAGGTTTAAAAAACTGGAGAAATAGTAAGTGCTCATGTGTAGATTGAGTCAATATTGTAAAAAAATGAAATTACTCCCTAAATTAATTTACTTATTCAGTGGCATACTAGTCAAGTTACCAAAGAATATTATACCAGTAGAAAAATTAAGAACAAAAATTATCTGTAGGAATTAAAAATCAAGAATATCAAGGGAATTAAAAAAAAATTAAGGAAGGCATCCTAATAATACCAGACCTCAAACCATACTACAAAGCAATTAATTATCAAAAGAATCTGATACTAGATAAGAAATATAGTGGCTGATCAGTGGAAGAGATTAGGTACACAATGTATTGAAGCAAATCATCATAGGACCTAGTGTCTGATGTACCCAAAGAACCAAGGTATTAGGGTAAGAACTCAGCATTCAAAATAAATAAATAAACTTCTGGGAAAACTGGAAAACAGTGCCAACAAACTAGATGTAGACTAATGTCTCAAACTATATACCAAGATAACCTCAAAATAGATAAATTATTTAGACATAAAGGGTGATATCCTAGAGAAATTAAGGGAGTATGGAGAAAAAAATTACTTATCAGGTCTGTGGGTAAAGGAAGAGTTCATGACCAAACAAGAGATAGAAAGGATCTTGAGAGGTAAAATGGATTATATATAATTTGCATGGGATATTTTACAGTTTTTTTCCCCACAAACAAAACCAATGCAGCCAAAATTGGAAAGAAAATAGGAGATTGGTAAAAGAATTTTACACCAATTTTTCTTTGTAAAGGTCTCATTTCTGAAATATATAGGGAACTATAAATTAATAAAAAATAAGAGCTACCCCACAATTGATAAATCAGCAAAAGGCAGTATTCTGAAGAAGAATCAAAACCATCAATTGTTCATTCATTCAGTCATGTCCAAATCTTTGTGACTCCATGGACCATACCACATCAATGCTGTCTATAGGGTTTTCTTGGCAAAGATACTGAATTGGTTCTCCATTTTCTTCTCCAAAAAATTGTACTGTCTACAGTCACACAAGTAGGAAGGTTTTGAGGCCAGATTTGGACTTCTGCCTTCCTGACTGCAAGTCTAGCACTCTGTCCACTGAGTCACCTAGCTGTCTCACCTCCCTCCCCTCCACCAAAAAAAGCTATCAATAGCCATATGGAAAAATGCTCTAAATGATAAAAAATTGGAGAAATACAAATTAAATAATCTCTGAGGTACCATCTCCTACCTTTCAGTTTGACTAACATTACAGAAAAAGAAAATGACAAAGATTGGAGTATATGTGGAGAAATATGTACACTGACACAATGTTGGTGGAAGCTGTAAATTGATCCAGCCATTTTAGAAAACAGTTTAGAACTATACCCTAAGGTCTATAAAAGTGTGTATGACCTTTGGCCCAGAAACACCATTACTACGTATCCCAAAGAGAGTAAAGGAAAAGAAAAGGAACTCTTATGTACAAAAAATATTTATAGCATCTCTTTTTATGGTAGCAAAGCACTAGAAATTGAGGGGATGCTCATCAGTTGGAAAACAACTGAACATGTTGCGGTATATGATTATGCTCCAATACTACAGGAAATATCAAAGAGAATATTTTCAAAAAAATCCCAGGAAGACTTACATGAGCTGACGCAGTAGAGTAGAACTAGGAGATTATTAAATAAATTAATTGCCGCATTATACAATAATCAACTGTGAAAGACTCAACCACTCTGATTAATACAACGACAGTTCCAGAAGACTTATGAAAAATACTGTTCTGAGAACAACTAATTAATTCTGAGTAGAGATTGAAGTATATTTTTTTCACTTTTCTTGATTTTTTAAAAACATGGATACTATGTACATGTGTTTTGCGTGACTTCATACATATATGGAATATCGTATTTCTTGCCTTCTCAATTGGTGGATAAGGGGGTGGAAAAGTAAAGAGAATCTGAAACTGAAAATAAATATTTAAAAAATGCTTCTTAAATAAATGACTATCTTTTTGATCCTCCTCATAACACAATACCTGAAGGAAGTTATATGGTGTCAGGTATAAACACTAGCACCAAAGCCATGCATTCAGAGCATTACTGGAATGTCATCCTATTTCAGAAATAGCAAATGAATAGAAGCACTTAACTCCTTCTTAGAAGCTGCTAATTGGTAGAGATTTGAAAACTTGACATTCCTTGTTAATAGTGTACCACATCATGGAATTCCATCATGGGCTTTTCACTTATTCACCTTTTCTTAATAATCTAGTAAACAGAAAATTCTCTAAGAAAAGTCTCTAAATGTCACCAGGTGTGAATTTAGAGAATGAATGAAAATAAGATTACAAAGTTGCATTGAGTACAACCAGTCAGAGGTCACTATCAGGGATGCTTTCCCTGCTTCATTATCTGGAAAAGGTTCAGTGACTGTGACAGACTTCAGTATCCAGTTTATTTGAATACATTAGTTATTAGAACTTGGGGAAATGTGATAGTATAGCTATTAGAATATAGTTACTTTTCATGAGCTATTGAAGGCAGCAGTAAAATGTATTCTCTGCTTTGGTCCCAAGGTGACTAATGCCTTAACCATTCTACCACCTACTGTAACAGATATCAAGTTCCCCACAAAATTGGTAAAGTTTGCCCTCTGGCACCCTACAATTCAATGTGCAGACAGGAAGAAACGATTAGCAAATCAGAAAACTACATTGCCAATGAAATGCATATAAAGGAAAGCCTAGTAGAATGAGGGAACAGATATCCTATACTAGGGAATGAGTGCAGAGGGGAGGATGTACGGTTAAATTGATTTCCTAAGGACTCTACTATCCATGGAACAGAATATCTTGCCAATTAGAGAGAAAGAGAGAGAGAGAGGGAGAGAGAGAGAGAGAAAGAGACAGAGAGAGAGAGAGAGTGTGTGTGTATGTGTCCTGGACGATCCAAAGCTCACTCAATAGAAGTTATAGCACTGCCCTAGCCATAGAAATGTAGCAAACACTTTGTTACTTCCTTACCTCCACACTACCTGTTACAGGAAGTTCCTGTTTTCTCAAGGTTGCCCCACCTAATTTGTATAACCCAGCCCTGAGGCTCATGACGAAGTATGGGAATGACAAATCAAGGTGGGAGAAGAAAGAGTAGTTCTTTTAAACCCTAAGACTCAGTGGTAACTGCTGCAACAACACTCTGAAAAACAGATTTTAACCATTTTTATGTGTCATGAACACCTAAGGGTATCTAGCAAAGACTGCACCCTTTTTCAAAATATGTCTAAATGCATAAGATAAAATGTATAAAATTACAATGAAATCCAATTATATCAAAATGTAGTTATCTAAATACTTGTTTTTCAAGTTCACAGAATCTACTCAAAACTCCTAGTTAAGAATATCTGATAGTAACTGTAAATAATAGCTACTATGTGCCATCTCATTTGCTACTTACAATAAACCGAGAAGGTAGGTGTTTTTTTTTTTTAATCTCCATTATACAGATAAAGAAATTGAGGTAAACAGAGGTTAAGTGATTTGCCCACAATCATACAGTTACAAAAATGTCTAGGGCTAGATTTGAACTCAGATCTTCCTGACTCTAGGTCCAACACTCTATCCACTGCACCACCTAACAACAGGCTACCTGTTCTGAAATACACAGAACTGAAAAAAAAAAAAAGAATAATTGTAAGTTTTATAAGTTCTGTTGAGTGTTAGAGGGTATAGAGCAAGCTGGAGAAGGAGAGGCTACATCCACCCCATTCTAATGAATGATATTGGAATTTCTAGCTCAGCCCCTAATAAGCCATAATCTGGGGTCAGTCTGCTTTTTCCAAAGTAGCCAATTAAGACCCAGTATTATCAGTATAGAGAGAACTGAAGAAAACAAAGTCCTCCCATTTACAATAATCAGAAAGGAAAGCTTCTCTAACTGGTTGTTAGATGTGCCTGAGGCAGGTACTTGAATATATCCATCTAGAAAGCAGGAATAGGAAAGAAGTTAAGAGGGAAGAAATCGTCAAATGTGCTTTGGTCCAAAATTGTCCCTTAGGCACCTGGAAGGGAAATTGCTTCCTCATTCTTAAATGTCCTCACTGAAGCCATTAAAAGTAAAGATGGCTTACAGGAGTCAGTTCAAAATAGACTCTCGAATATCTTTAGATTTCATATTAGTGAAGCAAACTTAACATTTAAAGATAGAAAAGGTGATATAGCATTGGAATACCACTGCTTTGTGGGTTGTTCTGATACCAAGTATAATATACTTTCAACCTTTCTCATTCCAAACCTCTCTTCTACCCTGGAGTTCTGCCCCTCATTTCTATCTCCAAGTCCTATTTCTAGTCTCTACTTGGAGGACCCAGGATTGGGGGCTATAACACTTAGGAAGAAGAAATACTGTCTTTTTCAGGTATGATGGTAGGAAGATTATGGCACCATGATGCATGGCTAGCCCCATGGAGGTTGGGGGTATGGACTTTCTTATTCAAATGAAACAAGAATTTTGGCACTGGATATAAAGAAACATTTTATCCACATTTGTGAGGAACCATAGCTACTCCCTATAAAATGGCTTGAGGGTTGTTTTTGGCAAGATATTTCCAAACTGGATATTCCATAAACTTGGCACCCTGGGACAAAACCTTATCTTAATTATGACTCTGACACTTACTTCATCCTTTTCTACCCTTTCCAATATTGGTTTCTTCTTCTTTCATTCTCTGACACACTAGACCATGAAGGGAACTGGAAAATTCCTCCCTCCTCATTTCTACTTCTAGACTTTCCAGCTGACACCAGCAGTCAGCAAGTTCTAAAGATTAATGACCAGTTCGCTGGCAATTGGACAAACTAAAGAAGGGAGGGAGACGCAATCTGTTTCTTATTGAATGGAGAGGAAAAACACAGAAAAGGGAGAACTTTAAAAACATGGAAGTTAATTTTTATGGAGATCCAGTATACCTATTATGGCCTTTTGTGGGTATATGGTCTTTAAGGGCTAGATAGATTGATGTCTATGTACATGGCCAAAAAAAAGGACCACAAGCTGTCCAATTGAACACCAAGAAAATGAATTGGTGAGCATATATAGCAATAGCTTCTCCCATAATTGAGTCAAAACATATAAGAAAAAAACAACAAATTCTCAGATTCATCTTTGACACAGATGAGGGACAGCTATCCTATGTGATATTTGGGGCTTAGCAATAGGGCAAAAAATTGACACCAGCCTACCCACTGCTTTCCTTAAGTTTACAGAATCTCTGAGTGTCACTTTATTAGCTAACCAGTGGGGAGTACCAGGGTGAGATACACTTAACCCACCAGCCAGGTGATCTTGGCAAAGTCTCACTGACATACATGAATACATACACACACACACACACACACACACACACACACACGAGATCCTTTCCCCCACTTTCATGCCAACCCAAATAGTTCAGCATGTTTTAAGGAGAATACAGAAGGGAATATGCAAGGTTACAAATTTATTCCTTGGATCTCTGCTGTCTCAGCAAATAAACAATGATGAAATGCAGGACTGATCTAATGTATTATATGTCAAGTGGATCTAAAATGATCAAAAGTCCCCTCTTTGTCTCAGCTACCACATTTACCATATTTATAGAATATAATTAACATTCTATGACCACATTGTTAATTATACAGAAGGAAAATGAAAGGATAATGTCTCCAATCATCTCTGAAGACTGAAGCCACCTCCTATGGGTTCTCTCAGTTTTACAGGAATATGGAAGGAATTTGGTCCACAAAATCTCTTGAGGTCAGGGATTTTTAAAAAATGGAGGGCAAAGCAAATATAGTAGGAGATAATGATCTCACCAGCAGACATGTTTTCCAAGATGCAAATTTCCAAGGCTACAAAACTCCATGTGACTTGGCCATGCGTATATGGGTGAGTAGTTTGCAACTCTGCTATAGATCTTGGTTTCATGTTCCAACACATTCCTTGTAGATAGCTCAGGCAGAAGATTGAGTAAGTGGTGATGGCCATGCCTACAGTATGAAGCTGATTGAATGCTCCCTTGGCTAGAATGCCAGATGTAACTGTAGCATCATTCCTTTGCCCACACACTACTGCCTTTCAAGTGCCCCTCTGTGGTCCCCCTGGCCTATGAAAATCAGAGTCTTTACTCTATTACACAAAATACTCTCCATCAAAGACAAAACTAGACAGAACACAAAAGCATAGGGATGGTGTTGTGGTTCACTGAATAAATAAATATTTATTAAGTACTCACTATACATAATGCATTATTCTAGATGGTGAAGGAGTATACAACAGTGAAAGAACTTATGACCTAATACAAAAGAATAAGATGAACCCACGTTAAATAGGGAGGCCTTTGAACCTATGAATCTTCTACCATTAGCTCTGGGATAATCAAACAACTGGAAATGATTTGTCAATCAGTTGTCCTATGGTTCCACTACTCATAGCAGTGGCTTACCAAAATAAATACCCTCTCATCTCAACCTTATGTTACCTTCCCTTATCAGAATATAAACTTCTTAAGGGGGATTATCTTTCTTTTTGCATTTGGATCATCAACACAGCACAATGCCTGATACAAAATACTCAATAAATGTTTTCTTATATAGTGCTCCAGGAAAATCTCTAAGAGTATCCAATATACAACTGTCCCTTCCACATCATGACTTTCCCCATAGCAGTTTCACTATATTGAAGATTGGTGTAAGAAATTAAGTGGGAATTTTGAGGGAGTTTTGTTGAAGCCACAGACAACCCACAAAAGCCAGCAGATGACACAAAAAAAGTTTAGAAACTCAGAAATGCTTAAAATGCATGTATGGTACTGTATAAAATCAGCATATTTTATCTTTTAATACCATAATAATTCAGACTTCTCTGGTATGAAGGGAAGGTCAAATGATTTTACATGGATTTTCTAGAATGTAGGGGTGCCACTCCTCCACATAAGTAAATCACAATCTTAGGGGAAAAAAAGTATAAGGAACTATGACTGCACAAAGCACTGAAAATATTAAGACAAAAATGAGGTATTCTCTTGGGTGGGGGTGGGAATGGAGAATAAAATATAAGCACAGATGTGTATATACAGAACTGTAAAAAGTAATTTCAAGAAAGAGAAAGCAATCACAACTAGGAGTTATCAGGAAAGGCCTTGAATAGGAGGTGGCACCTAAGCTTCATTTTGAAGGAAGAAAGGGGTTTTACAGAATAGAAATGAGCAGAGAATGACATCTAATGATGCAATACCACCCTTTCAAATCAACGGAAGCAGGAGGTAAAAAGTCAGGTATGAGAATAGCTAGCAGTTTAGTTTGACTAAAACAGAGAATACATGAAGGGTAGTAATATGAAGTCAGACTGAAAAGATAAGTGGGAACCATCACGTGGAGGGATTTAAAAGCCAGGCTGAGGATTTTGCTCCATTCTATCATAAATGCAATAGAGAGACTCTGAAAATTTTAGAACAATGGAGTGACAGGCTCAGATCTTGTTTTAAACAATGTCCTTGGATAGAGGATAATTCAAGAGATGAGTGACTGCAAACAGATGCCATGGCAATAGTTCAGGAAGGAAGAGATGAGGACCTAGACTAGAGTGGTAACTGCATAGGAGAAGACACACTGGAGGTACGGTCTGTAAGACTTGGCCATAGATTTGTTAGTGGGAGATAGAGTAACAGAAGGAGGAAGAAATAGACAAGGGTGCTTTCGAGGCTGCAAACTTAAGTAATTAGGATGCTGGTGTTTTTAATATAGAAAGAGGAAAAATTCAGAGGGATTGGTTTGGGAACTTGCAGGTAAATGGAGGCACATGAAATGTATACAACTAAAGAAGGTATTCCATAGAACATAAGAGTCTAATTCAGATGAATCCTGTGGAAAATTTGGGAAGGAAAAATTTTCTGCTAAAGGGACAAGAGGTTTTAAAATGTGGATGCCTGAGAAGACCCTTGATGTATAGGAAGTTCAAAAGCAGAAAGAAATGTATTTTAAGCATGGGAAATGGTTTACCCTATTTCACAGAGCCAATAGAGGGAGGTCAGGAAACTGTTATTAGTCCATTATTTTTTGGAATGGGGAATCCTTTAAGGAAAATAGTATTAAAATACCTGGAATGGTATGTTGGAGCCAGGTTATCAATGACTAGGGCTAAGACAAGGCTAAAAACTTTGTATTAAATTCTATAGACAAGAGGTGTCACACACATAGCCTACAACATGCTCAAACCAAATCAAAATGAAATTTGGGAATGTTTAACACAGCAAATAAATAAAAATACAATAAAAATAGTCTCATGCAATTCACTAGGTCAATATACAACCCACAGGGATCCTTACATATGGTTTCATGGCCCTCAGTTCTATTTCAGTTTTATACCACTGTTACAGAAAATGGAAAGCTATTGATGATCCTTGAGCAGAAAAAAGTGACAAGATTTGAACAATGGGAAAATTTTTTCAAAGTTGTGTGAAGGATTAGAGAGAAGAGGACCTCAAAAGAATGAGTCTTTCTAGGAAGTTATTGCAATTTTCATTTAGAAAGTCATTTGGAGATATTATATAAAGGTTTTGTGTTGAGATATTAGCTTAGACTGATAGATTCTAAGGTTCTATTCAACTCCAAAAAAAGTTATTCTAGATTCTAGGGTTGGAGGGGGGTTAATGTGAGAGATAATGTGAAGGGCAAACTCTGATCACTCAAGAGTAGAATGGATAGGGGTGAAAAGGAGCAAATTGATCAAGAGTAAGAAGTCACTTTGAGGTTTCAGCACAAACTGGGAACATGATGGTGCCATTAATTTAAAAAAATAGTAAAACTGGGAAGAGGGATAGATGAAAGACAGGAAGGGAAAACAGTATAGTTTTAGAAAAGTATGTGTAATGTTAATGAGATTTATACTGATGAAAGGTCTTCCCCACCCATTAATGAGCCTCAGAGTAGGGGAGGCTTGTTTTACAGGAAGGGCCACAACTTTTATTAATTGCTAATGAGGCATTGGGTCAAGAGGGTCCTGCCCTCCAGCTCTAAAAAGTGTGTGTGTGTGTGTGTGTGTGTGTGTGTGTGTGTGTGTATACACTCTGAGATGAGGTTTAGAAGAAAGTTCATGTGCCAGGTGAGACTCTGGGGAGCTGTTAAGGAACTCCCCAGCTTGGAAAACTCAGATGTGGTGCTTCTTTCTCTGATAACCATGTATGTACATAATGGCCAGACAGCTGGATCTGTCTGTTGATCTGTGATGTATGTGTTGCTTATGGTTAGACAGTTGGAAGCCCTGTCTATTGGTCTTTATTTCTCTGCTTGCATTTTCTCTGTTGGTGAATGTAATTAAAGGAAATTGTTGACCCTTCAAAAGTTGCTATCCTTTTAGAAAAGCAAATCTAAGAACCTGTGCTAGAAGGACATCCTGTGTATACCAGGGTTCTTCCTGTTACAGTATGTAAAGTCCCTGGTGGAAATATTCTGAAAGTGCAATCCTGAAATTAAAGACAAAGAAAGGTTCTGGAAAGAGGATCCCAGACAAGTTCATTGAAATTTAATATCAGTATTACTTACTCATAAGAACCATTTAAAAAAATTACAACATTTATTTAAGAATAAGAATGAGTGAAGGGATAGAGGAATAAAGGGACACAAATGACCTTGAGTTGACTTCCACAGATCCAGATCAAGTTACCTATTTTTGAAGGGGTTGAAGTCATCCACATTATTGCTTGAATGATAAATGGAGCCATTAAGGTAAAAGTTGTCAAAACATTTTAGATATTGGTGTTTTACAAGGAGGGGCATTCTCTCCCGCTCTCGGCCCCTACCAGCTTTATGGTCTTAACAAATCATCTGGTCTGATACTCAGTTTAGATACAAGCTACTGTCAACAAGAGATTTCATACCTGGTCAGGTTAAGTGAATTAGGATCTGTAACAACATTTCTGGCTCAGTATTCAAAATAAAATGAGTTATCTGTATGAACCTATGAGGCCCTTAAAAATAAATATAACACAGATGAAAGATTGAAGGCCATTGAAAGGACACATTTGCTATATGCCCAAAGACATCACAAGTTCTCCAAGAACTTTAAACAATCCCAAATGAAGGACATCTGCACTTGCTTCTCATGGTGTGTGAGTATTCTTTTTATCCTTATACAAACTACAGAGTTGCATAGAGCTTTCTATGCTGGATCTGTGGATTTCTACGTGCTTGAAAACCCTGATGAAATTTCCCTCTTCAGAGCTATGCCTGAACTACATAAGTATCTTGAAAGACCTCAATATAAACTTAGAAAAAACACAGGATTGTGAGACTGCAGAACAGAGGAGAACAAATAACAGTCTTGCCAAAACAGAAACTGACAACTACAACTCATTCATGCAGTTATACTTATTGTGGCCATGGAAATCACTACACGAGGCACTGTGTTTTCTCAGTGGTGGGGGTGGTGACAGAGAGCTGTTCCAAGATCACCAAAGTATGCCATCTCCATGATGGAGTTTACAGTCTGGGAAAGACTGGCTGAGGTGAGGTGAGTGCCTTAACAGCCAAACTAACTGCAATGACACTAGCAGTCATGAAAAACAAACAATGAAGTAAAACAACGTCCTATTAGGGTAGAGGTGGAGGACAAGGGATGTGGGATTTGCTATGTACAATGTCAAACATTGCCAATCAATCAACAAGAACTCATGAAGTATCTGTGCGGTGCCAGGCACTGCTAGTTGATCCTGTGGGGTGTCTGTTGGTTTTGTTTACACACACATATTCTTTTTTTCTTTGTTAAAAGGTAGGGTTCAATGCGGAGGGAGGGAGACTAAGGGGAAATGCCTTAAGTCTCAAATTATATTATATGAATTATATACAGAAACTGAAGCAGGTGAGTTTAGAAAGGGGTATACCCTGTGCCAGGGTATTTTCATTCTGTTATTTTCTCTTCCCTCCCCCCTCTTAATCCTGCTTCTCACCCCTACCCTCATTCTCCACCCACCTTCAGAGCAGTATTTGCTGTTCTGGGTTTTGACAGGGGCCAAATGTGCCAGAATTCTGTTGGAGCAGCTGTTCTTGTGGTATTTCTGGCTTGACTGGAAGCATGGAAATACTGAAAATGCCATGTTCATAAGCTGCCGGGAGGGATGCTGTTTGTTGATTAAAATCCCCAGTGATGGTCTGTCAAAATGTGCCAGTTTGATACACATGGATAGTATGTCTCTAGGATCTTCAAATGAGCATACACAAATTATGATTCACCCAGAGGCCATCGCAAATGTGAAAAATGACCAGCATACATCTCAAATTTCAGAAGAAAAAAGAAAAGAGAAGGAAAGCAAACCTTCTGCACCATCGTCATGTATAACAAGGACTACTGAAGGCCTACAAATTTCAGACCTTCACCACTACATAAATATGTTGAACTGGATCTACTCCACCTATCAATCATGTGACGTCTTTAAAGTCACAAAAGTAGATAGTAATTCAGGTCATTCTTCTGTTTTCAGATACATCTGTGGTCCAAGCCTACAATACTAAAAGTTTAATCAATCTCTTAATACTATTCTGAGACGCTATTTCAAATCTTAGTTAAATGTTATACATTAATACTTCTTCAGTAAAGTGTGAATAAGGTAAGATTGTTCTTGAGAATCTTGTGTTTGCTAAGATTAAGAGCCTGTAAAGTTTTGTTTTCCTGATTGGAAATCTGGGAACCTCATAAGACACAAATCCATAGCAATGATTTTCTGGTTCAATGAGTGATTCAACAAACTTTTATTTAATATTCACTATTTATAATAAACTATCCTAGGTCCTGGGGATAGAAATTTTTTTAAAAAAAGATACGCTCACTACCCCTCAAGGAGCTCACAGCCAAATACAGAAAAGCAAGTTTAAGAAAGCAAGCATTTGAACCTATTTGAATCTTCTGTCTTTATCTCATCTTGTATTGTCTTTTCTTCTGTTCCTATGGCTACAACTGAAGTTCAGCTCCTAATAACCTCCTAACTAGATTATTTCAGTATTCTCATGTTCCTGTCCTGCCTGCTCCTAGCTTCTCCCTACTCTAATCCACCAGGCATATCACCACCAGATTGCCTTTCCTAAAACTGAGTTCTGATTGAGGCATTCCTCTGCCCAAAAAATTTGATGATTGTCCATTGCCTATAGGACAAACTTCAAACTCATCAGCCCCCAAATTGGTCCAGAGTCAGTCTAAACTTTGTGGCCTGATCTTCCTTTTCCATTTCATGGGCCCTATATTCCAGCCAAGCTGACTTGTTTAGTATGCTCAAAATATGCCTTGTACTTCTTTACTTCTACTGGTCATGACATTCTATTACCTGTCATAATATCCCTTCATTTTTTCCCATTCTTCCAAATCCTATCCCTGCTTGAAAATCCAGCTGAAATCCCACCTCCTATTATAACTCCAGCCCTAAGTAAATAACTCTTCCTCTTAACTCCTATAACACTTCCACCATTTGGCAATAATCATTTCATGCCTTAAGACACATTTTTCTCCTTCATTATTATTTAAGCCTCCCCAAATGTTAAGTTTTTGGCACATACTGGGATTTTCCTCTCAGATACAGTTAAACCTCCTTGATGACCAAATCTTACTTCCTTGTATCTTTCACAGTACCTACAACAGAACTTCACTAATGTCACATGCTTCAATAAATAACAGTCATTTTGTTTAGTTGAGACATTTAGAGAGCATCAGAACCTATGTCCTCACCTGTGTGAAGGTCTTATGGCAATGTTGACATATCTTTTGTGAGGGTTCTTGAGGCAAGGTACTTAAAGACTGGTATCAAACCTACTTAAATTCCCTAAGAATTAAAACTTCTTTAAGGCTGTGGCAGACCATACCTGCTGGGGCTGAGCAGAAAAAACAAGTTATCCCATGACAAAGTTATAACGTACAGGCACTTTCTTAGAGATGTGGTGCTACCCCTTGCCTTCTTATTTCCCTCAGTGGGCTATAGCTTTTACAAGTGGTGTGAATTGAACATCCATACTTTCACTGCAGTCCCATGACCATACTGGTCACCATACTTTACTCCTGTCCTTTAACTTCTACTCGACCCCCAAAGTGTTATTGCCACGTAATTTACATTACATTCATAGTGGTCACCTTATAATCCAAATGAAGAAAAGTCACTCATTCCATTTCTTGGTCAAATACCTGAAAGACCAACATAGCTGATTTTCAGCTATTGCAGACATTTTATAAGACATGTGTATGACTCTTTTCTTACCACTCTATTTGCTATCTGTGCCCCTTTATGATTCTGGTCAAACCATTACACTCACCTACTACAATGAGAAATTCAGCTCTGGTTTCTACCGTGCTTTCTAGATCAGGCCTGTGTCCTGCCTCCTCTTGGTTTGGACCTCTGTAGCCCCCTTCATCTATCTGATTCAGCTATCCATAATTACCAATTGCTACAGCTGCACTTTGAACTCCTAGTCCTCAGTCATTGTTATAAACAGCAGTCACCAGCACCTGACTCAGCAAGAGGACCACGGAGTTTCTAGTCCAGCTGGTTAGCACCAGAATTAGCCCACTCACATATAGCTAAAATCTGGTTCATGAAAGAGAGAAAGAGACAGAGAGAGAGACAGAGAGAGAGAGAGAGAGACAGAGAGACAGAGAGACAGAGAGACAGAGAGACAGAGAGATGGACAGAGACAGAGAGAGAGACAGAGAGAGAGAGACAGAGAGAGAGACAGAGAGAGAGACAGAGAGAGAGAGAGAGAGCATGGTTCTGATAATCAACATCTCATGTTAGCTAGTACTGTGGATTTAGCTTCTCCTTGGTAAAAAAGACAATACAAGGCAATGCGTCATGTTATCAGGGTTAAAATGAATAATAATAATACTAATGACATTTGTATAAGATGTTAAGGTTTGTAAAGCACTTTAAATATTCAGTCAACAAATGTTATTGTGTCTACTTTGTACTAGGTGCTAGAATACAAAGAATCAAAAAATCCTTGCCTTCAAACTGTTTACATTCCAGTGAGAGAAGGGATGTGCACAACCAATATACTAAAGATATAGAAGGTAATTTGGGGGTGGGAGGAAGGCACTAGCATCTTGGGAGATCAGAAAAGGCTCTATGGAGAAGGTTGAGGTTGACCTGAGTCTTGGAGGAAACTTCTGATTGTAAGAGTTGTAAAATTTAGAAGGAAATAGATTCTGGGCATGAAAGACAGCCAGTGCAAAGGCACAGAGATGGGAGATGGAGTGTCATGAATTTCATTTGATTCTCACAACAACCCCATGAAGTATCAAGGAACTGTGATTTGGGGGTGTGGAAGGCCCCTCCGTAGTTGGAGAACTCATATGATCCAGAATGTTTTCTTTTTTTTTTGTTGTTGGGTGGAGCGGCCAGATCTGTGACTTCATGGGCATGGAGAACTCCCTTTATGAAAACTTCTTCCAAGGCAGATCATTGGATCTTAGATTCCTAGATTCAATGCTGCTCAGGTCCCTAGAGGTCATGGAGACTAACCCCCTCATTTTATAGATAAGAAAATTGAGGCCTAGTTAAGTGACTTCACTAAGGACACATAGGCAATAATTTTTACTCATATTTTTCTTGGGCAACAGGAAATAATAAGCATAAACCCTGCCTGTGACATGGGAAGATCCATTTGTTATGAAGGTTCTTCCATCAAAGAGACAAATGGAAGCTTTCTAAAGGTAAGAAGGAAATTGCTGAGATGCCCAGCTATCCCAAACCTACCTATGGATGACCTAGTGCTGTGGTAGATATATAAGGAGGTATCATCTCAGCTTCCCACTTAAATCATGGCAAAGAGGGGACAGTGGTAGATAGTAGATGCTTGCTTCATGCTCATGTGCCTTATTTATCACCATCTGAATTTCGATTTTATTTTCAAGGATCTGTAATTTCCTTGCTATTGGCACTCCTACCAAGTACTTCCAAAGTCTTCTGTTGGTTGTTAGATGGTCTTTGACTATTTCTGTACCTGAAAATTCATCCTGTGGAGCCAGGCTGCTCATGAATCTCTCTCTGAATTTATTTATAGACAGAAGACTTACAGTCCATCCCTGTATACTTGAAGCTTTTTCAGCATGGTAGGGCTTGGCAGAGGTGGCATAGCTTTTGGGAGACCACACTCACTGGCACTCTAAGGTCAGGAACCACCAGAGACACCAGTGGACGCCAGTGTTCTGTAACTTCACTATGTGTCCCTTCTTACAAAAATTAGCTAGAGGCAGTCAGCCCTGACATTTTCCAATAAAATGAATTCCATGCCTCATGGACTCATAGATTTAAAGCTGTGAGGAACCTCAGAGGTCATAGGGACATCAATTTAGAGAGATACAAAGAGACTTCAGGGGTCTAATCCAACCCCTTCACTTTATAAATAAAGTCCAGAGAAGGTTAAGTAACATGTCCAAGGTTACATAGGCATTAAGTACAGAGGCTGGTTTTGAACTCAGGACTTCTGACTAAATACTCAGTACCCTTTCTATTGTATCATGCCAGGAGTCTAATTGAGGGCTTACTTTCTTTGGAATTCTACTTCACACCTTAACTACCAACAAAATCATCTAGTTCAACTACATATTAATGTTTTATTAAAAAAAAAAAACAACAGCCTTTCAGGTCTAGGCTTCTTTCAGAAAGATTAGTAATATCATGCACATACTGGAATAACAACATGCCTCAGTTAAGTAATTGGTGCCAAAATCCCTTTGTGGGCACTTCGGGTGAAATCAGCCTAAGCCACCAGTAGCCACTGGCCCCTTGGTTTTAATGAGGTTTTCATATTATCTAGTGGAAAGCAATAATCTAAAGGAACAAACTTCACCCATCTTTTATTCATCCAGCCATCCATTCATTCATTTAATAAATGAATCCCTTCTGTCCACACTCCTCAGATGTCTTCTATGAATATCACTAGCTCCTGCCTCAAGAAAACAAACATATGCAAGACCTTGCCTGATTTATTCCTTTGATGAGACTTAAGCAACAATAATTCTCTGCATACTTCTCCCATTTGACAATCATTAGAACTACTTTTGTGAGCACTATCCCATTGGATGGGTTGAATGATCAGTTTGCAAAAGCCCTGGGCTTTTCCCAGTTGCCAAGCCAGAGAAAGATTTTCCCCAAGGTCATTGCTGTTTTGTTCCTACCCCACTTAAAATTCAGGATTCCCCACAGGCCATTAGTTGCTCTCACACTCTGGGGAGTTGTCTATGACTGAACAGCCCATAATCCAAACTTATAAATTGGTGATTATCTTGAACATTCAAATATGAGCTCAGACAAATATATCACTTTCCCAGAATATATGACCTTATCAATAGAGAAGTTGGGAGATTAAAGCCTAAGTGAATTAGAAGGGTGAAGAAGGAAGGATAAACACCTTCAACAGAGATACCTCAGAAATCCAATATTTGTTTAGGAACTGGTGAGCTGTGAAGAGTACTGAGCTTGGTGCTGGAGGTGCTGAATTGGCCATAACCTTGCTATACTTGAAGGGGTAGCAGAGAGCCCTGGCCTGTAATTACCCCCTCTACTCAGCCCTGGAAAAGGTTCTGATAAGTTGTTTCTTTAAAAAAAAAAAAAAGATATCGAAGGATTTTGTTCAAAGACAAATCTATGATTTGATATATCATATCATAAATCATTATTTCACTTCACTGCCCCTCACAGTCAACACTGCAGTCAAACTAATGTACTTACCCTCTTTGCATACATGGTCTTCCTATCTCCATGCTTCTGCCCAGGGCTGGGTCCTCTGTTCCGATGTTCACCTTCTCATCTGTGCTTCAACCACTTTTTACAAGAGGCCTCTCCTGATAAACCCACCCTTTAGTTGGTAGTGTTCATCTGCTGCCCATATTACTTGGCATTTACTTTAGACACATTTTATATTTTCTCCTTTATGGATATTCTCTGTAGTAGAAAAATAACTATTTAAAGACAAGAACTCTGGACCTAGAATCAAGGTAACTGGAGTTCAAATCTGAACTGAGGCATTTAGAATCTGTGTGACCTTGGGGAAATCATTTTCTCTGTCTGCCTCAGTTCACTCACCCATGAAATGTAAATAATTAGACTACCTACCTCACAGGGTTGTTGTGAAGATAAAATGAGATAAAATCTGTAAAGCTTTGAAAAGCTAAAAGAGTTACAGAAATGCTATCATTCTCATCATCATCATCACCATCATTATTACTAATTATTATGGCAAAGCCTATATTTTGTGAGGGCCATTGTCCCTGACATGTGGCATGGGAGTGTCATTGTGTGGCTGAAAGAGATAGAGTATAGACACATCTCATCATTTCTCTCCCCACCCTTCTCCAAGGAGGACCTTAATTGCTGCCAGGAGAGGAAGGCAGAGGGCAGGGTCCCCATGCCACAACTCTCTCCTTCTCAGAGAGAGTGGTGCCAAGCTAAATTATTTCTATTTTCTCCCTTAAATACTGTTGATCTCAAGCAAGAGTGGGGAACCTGGGGCCTAGAGGCCATACCTGTCCTTCTAGGTCCTTGGGTGAGAACTTTTGACTAAGCCCAAGTTTTATAGAAGAAATCCTTTTATCAGGGGGATTTGTTCTGTGAAGTTTGGATTCAGTCAAAGGGCCACACTTGAACATCTAGAAGGCTACATGTGGCCTTGAGGTCACAGGTTCCCCACCCTTACTCTAGGGGATATAATTTTCTGGTTCTACATAACTTCTGATCACTGTTCATTTTGAGAGAGAAGCAGGTCCCCAAGCTCTATATCAAAGGTTTCACCTCTTTCCCACCAAATGCCAGTTCTGCAATGAACACACATAGCATTTAGCTAAAAATTCCATTTATCTAAATCACTAGCAAAACAGAAATAAGAGAAACTATACAAAAAAGGCATGAAATACCAGACAATACAGAATAAAAGGACTCTCCTATTGCAAGCAAGGTAACAGCTCCACTGAGAGAGAGTCCTAGATATCACCAAAGGAAAAGTTCCCTGAAATCCCTAGTGTAGCAAGCTAGGGATGGGGACATGATGTAGACTGCCAGCTCCTCTCATGTCTTCCCAGAATCTCCCCCACTCCTACCCCCAGCAACTTGACATTAAATTGTCATCTTCATCTTCTCTCTGAAAGCCAGTAGTGGCCAGAGTCCAAAGAGATTCAGTGACTTGAAGAAAACTCCAAAGACTGAAGAACTCTCCTCTCTCTTGCCCTCTGCCGAGGAAGAGAGAGTCTCATGCCAATGATCTTTGGGACTGTGGTTATAATAATAATGATGATAACTGTTGTCCCTGTTGTTGTCTTTTCTCAGTCTAGTACCCGATTTTTGAATAGTAAACATTGAATAAATACTTTATTACATCTAATTGAATCAGATTTTGGAGTGAGACCACCCTAGTTGACCATCAGCTCTGGGAACCTTGGTTTCAATGAGCATATCACATCCAAGAGGAATGAAGAGCAAAGAAAGCACTGATGAAAATAGTAAACATTCCTTTCATTTGTATAGTACTTTTCCCTTTAGAGCAGAGGACTTAATGGTGGGCTATCTACTCCATCACAGTCAATTTGCAGGGGAGGGAGTTAAGGGCCAAAGAGGGAAAGTGATTAGTTATGTTATGTGGATAGGAAAGAGCTGTGGATGGAGCCTCAACAATTGGGACCCTTTGCACACAGCAATGCTGCCCCTCCACTCCACAAATCTGTTCCACCAGGGCCCTTTGACAATCCCTATCTTTGTTCAGAATCTCTCAAATGAACAAAAAGAACTTTATTGATCCTCTGCTCCAAAATACCTAGTTTACAGATAAGGAAACAAAGATATATAAAGTACAATAAGTTACCCAGTATCACAAGCTGATCAAAGGCAGAGCTGGATGTAGAACTCAAGCCTTCTAACTCCCTTGGATGTACTATGTTCATAATGCTTCTGCTGTCTCATTTTCTTTTAAGAATTGCAATAGGATGATAAACCATGCATCCTGACAGAGGGGTGATTGACTCAAACTTCAGACTGAGACATATGTGTTTAGACATGGCCAATGTGGGAATTTGTTTTGTTGGACTATATGTATGTGTGTGTGTGTGTGTGTGTGTGTGTTATGAGGCTGTTGATTTTGTTTTGTTTTGTTTTGTTTTCAATGGGAAGAGGAGAGTAGAAGGGAGAGAAAAAATTTTTCATTAAAAAAAGAATTGTAAGGAAAGGGTGAGAAAAATACAAGAAACACTTTGGATATGGGTTGCTATAGAATACTCCCAGGAAATGACACAGATCCAAATCCCACCTCCATCCCTGGACACACCAGTATCTAATCACCCATCCACACCCAGACACATATACTAGAGTGGGTGTTCCAGGATACACACACACACACACACACACACACACACACACACACACACACACACACACACACACACGCACGCACACACACATCTTTGTGGGCATCTTCAGAAAGCCAAAGGAGAGGGATTTTTATTTTATTATATTGTATTTCAGTTTGGGGTTCGTAAGTCCTCCCTGACGATGACACTTGGCAGGGTGTATAGTAGAGAGGGGTATCTGTTCATACCCACGTCTATAAAGAGGGTAGCTGAGGTCTCTTCTGGCTCTGAGATTCTTTAAAACTAACCCTAGGATTTGAATGCTGATTGGCTGAAGTTGCAGTGCCCTCTAGAGCTAAGTCTAACTAAAGCTTATTTTATTCCAGTCAAAGTGACATTCAGAGTGTAAAAGAAGAACTAACTGAAAATTTTAAAGTAGTTTTTGTTTGAAAGACTTACTATTCTGTAGATGACCAAAAAAGTCACCTAATTAAATATGATGCTCCAATGTGAAGATCACAGAATCTGAGCATAGAAGGAGACCTCAGCAGCCATTTAGTCTAACCTCATGACGTTACAGGGGAAGAAACAGGTTGAGAGGAGGAGACTGATTCGTACTGTGTCATGCAAGCAGGCACTAGGAAGCCAGAATTCAGATGCTTCACAACAATTGAGATACTTCTTAGCCTAGTAAAATTATACACTCATGTATGTGTAGCACTTTAGGGTTTACAATATGTTTTACTCACAATTTTCCTGAAATTATCATCTTCATTTAACAGAGAGAAAATTGAGGCTCAGTAAAGTTAACAACCTTGCCCATGATTCCACAATCAGTAAGTCTAGGACTCAGGATTCAAACCCAGATTTGAGTCCAATGCTGTGTGTTTTGTTTCCTAGATTCCCTGCCTTCTCTAAGCCTCAGTTTCCTCATTTGTAAAATGGGGACAATTAACCTTTGTACTACCTGCCTTAGGGGATAATGAACAGCCCAATAAACCTTTGTACTACCTGCCATAAGGGGAAAGGACTTTGCAAACTTCAGAGACTAAATAATCATAGCCCTCCTGCTAAGCCAATAGTCTCAAATGCTAAAATAAACAAGTCACACTAATTTGTACATGAAAATCCCTGAAGGCCACGTAATGACTTAGTTTTAAAATGTAATGTCATTTATGTTGTATTTTTTAATTTATTTTGTTAAATGTTTCCCAAATATACTTTAATCTGGTATCAGGTGTTGGTGCTGCATGTTTGACATCTCTGTGCTAAGCTGCCTCTCCATCTTGTCTTATACAATCGAATCTCTCCAGGTCTAAGGAATCATTTGTTACCAACAGCTGTGTGATCTTGGGTTGTTCTCTTGACTTTCCGGGACCTCGGTTCTATATCCAATAAAATAGGGATTATGATACTTCCTCGTAGCTGTTGTTATCTCACAGGGTTGTTGTGAGGATCTAGTGAGATAATGGATATAAAAAAAACTTTTTGCAAACTATAAATTACTATCTAGGGAAACAACCTGATCCATTTTTTAGGGCTTATATTCTAATATGGGTTTTTAATCTGAGTTCCATAATTTTTTTTTAATATTTCAACAACTCTATTTTGACATAATCATTTCCTTTGTAATCCTCTGTTTTGTTTTGTTTTTTACATATTTAAAAGCATTATTACAAGAAGGAGGTCCATTAGGTTTCATAGACTACCAACTGATCCATGAGATAAACAGTGTAAAAACCCTGGCTTTAGGATATGGACCATACAAACCATACTGATACTACATCCAATCAGAGTTGGTCCTCAGTGTGATCAAGAAATGGGATCATTTGGTGTCCCAGTCTCTCCTTAATCCTCTACATGTTCCTTTACTGATCCCTCAGAGGTCTTTTGTTAGCCACATGGAATGTATTGGAATTTTGGCATCAATGAGAAAGAGACTTTGAGGATTTTTCCAGGTCCTTTCAAGTCCGTGAATAGGCACCTGACAATTTCACCTATGGTGAGTGCTTCTCTAGCATTTAATAATTCTGTTCAATTCAGTAAGCGTCTATCCAGTTTCCTGTACAGAGAAGACCACAAAACTGAATGCTTATATTTTAAAGCATAAGGAGTTGGTAAACTCTTCCAAGCCCCTTTTCCTCCTCCTCCTCCCTTCAAAAATAGGGACTTATTTTTCTCTTTTCAGGTTTTTAAGGGAGATTGTCTTGAAGTGATGTCTACATGGATTTCCTGATCCTCTACAGACTTTAGAGAAATGCTTCTCTCAAGGGGACAGCCCTTCCAGATTGGGGACAGAGGGTTTTGTGAAACAGCTGTCATAGTTAAGTATCCTGAAGGAGAAGCTAAAGATGCCCAGTTCAAATCCAACCAGAACCCATAAGACCTCGACCCAAGCAAAGAAACAGGTAAATAACTGTCTAACACTTCAGAGACTCATTTTGGAGAAGAATTATCACCCTGACAGGTGCTTTGAACTCCCCTGCACGTTAGAAATAAGATGTGCTCAAACTGGACACAGATTACAGTCAGGCTTTTAATCTTCTTTGAGCTCTATGTCCCCAGCCCCTTCAGCCTACTCAACTGGTTTCAGCCTGTCAGCTGCATACCTTATGGAAAAAAAAAGTCACAGCATTATATTGTTCAGGTGGGTATAGGCTATACTCTTTCATTAGGCAGAGGAAACGAAATTAAAAGTCACTTGGATATTTTTTACAGCAACAACATTTGATAAAAATCTCACCAGGGATGTTTTTAGGCAAGGCATGCCACTAAATTTTGAAAGTGCTTTCATATCCATGCCAGAGAGACTGCTGCAGACTGTCTCTGAGGGCTCAGTACATGCTTTCCAGAAAACTTACAGGAATCAGGCCCGCCCCACTCTCGTGGGGAGCAGCTCTAGGGTGGTGTTGCTGGGAGGGGAATTGGGTGACCTTCTACAGGGCTCAGCCTCAAGGATGGAGAGGAGAGAAAGGAGACTCTGGATACCAATCATTAAGAAGTAAAAAAAATAAAATCAGTACATAGACACCTCATCAAAAAAATCCAAGGCTCAGAGGTCATGTCTTTGGGGCCATAAATTCTAATGGTAGCAACTCACAAAGTTAAGAAGGCTTATGCCAAATCAGGGTCAAGCAGAAGTAATAGTTTATCAGGACATGGAGAACAAGAGCAAAGGCAAATATTACTTGTGGTAGAAAACCAGAGGCAAGTGGATTCTCTCAGTGAAGTCCTCTTCCCTGTCCTTTGGATCTGTAGGACATGAGGGTAGCCATATATTCCTAATCCCCTCAGTGCAGTACAGCTTTTGGAAGTAGGAGGAGAGCCAATCCCATGTCCCCAGCCTCTTGCTCTTTATTTTTCCAGGTCATATGAGCCATCTAAGATTTTCAAGAAGAAGATCTATTTTTTTCTGCTACCCAACTATTTTTCTTAATGTTTAATGTGTCTGATGATGATAATGATGAGAGCTATCACTTATATAATGCAAAGCATTATGTATCTATTTATATCAATATTAATGTCTATATGTATCTCTATATATCTGCATATATATGTATATGTATGTGTGTGTATATGTGTGTGTGTGTGTGTATAATTTGGGCCTCACAACAACATGGTGAAGTAGGTGATATTATTATCCCCATTTTACAACCTAAGGCTAAGAAAGGTAGTGACTTGCCCAGGATCATAGAACTATTTCCTGTCTTAGGTAGGGTTTGAAGGCAGGCCTTCTTGACTACCCAGTTCAAGGGGTATTTTGCTCAGTAGACCTGTCTACTTTGGTGGGTCATTAATCTGGAGGGTCTTATAGTCTGAGCTATTGATTATAAACATAGGCCATTAATGACAGATATGTTTTGGATGCTATCTCTGTTGTAGGCACCAAAGTACAGTATGTAGGATAACATAGTGGTTTTCCTTTATAACACTGAGATCAAAGGTTTTTTGACCCATTGGAGCTCTCTTTCTATTTCATAAATGGAGCATGGTTGCCATCAAAACATATTCCTTTTCAATTATAACAGCAGAAACATATTTATACCTATCTTTATGGTTACAAAGCACTTCCACAGATTCACCCCTTACTTTATGTTTACAATCACCTTGTGAGGTCATCAAGACAAGGATTATTAATTCAATTTTTAGATAGGGAAAGTGAGACTCAGTGAGGTCTAATGACTTGGCTACTGAGTAAGTGATAGATATAAGTCATGGTTTCTGGACCCAAAATCCATTCCCACTGTTCCTCAGTGTTTCTCAGTGAGTGAATGAGCATGTGATTATATTTCCTTAGGATCTTGGAGACTAGGGACTTATTTGTTCTGCATTTACACATAGCCCTTAAAATAGGGCTAAGAGCATATGAAGTACTCAGGAAATACTTATTGGATGGATGATAATACTATTTTGGTTTAAAATACTACATTTTCTTCCATGGGCCCATATGGATGTTTTCCCCATGCAAAACCTGGAAAACATAAATTGTGCTCATTTTTCTACAATCTTAGTGATAACTTTGCTGGTATTATTTTTTTTTTGGAAGAGGGAATAATGATACCTAAGGTCTTTGTGAAGCCAGGGTGCTGAAATCTCCTGTCAGTCCAGGCTTGTACTATCATGTTAGCTGACATGGCTCTTGAAATCCCTGCTGACAGATAGAACACTGGGAAGCTGATGGTGATGCCTGAGTATTAAAAGAATCATTTCCTGCCAGGGCTTGTAATATGTTAGCAGTGATAATCTAATATTTCCATTGTTTTGTTATTTGTAGCTGGATTTGGATAAACACTTCAGCAGGATGGTGGGGTTGGGGAAAGTAGTTCCTTCTGACTGAGGATGTGATGTGAAAACAAAACAAAGCAAAACCCTTGGATTTATGTACAAGAGACCCAAGTTTGAGTCTAGCTCTCTCCTCCAAGGACTGTGACTTTGGGCAAATCACATTTCCTACTTGAGCTGTTTGCTCATCTGCAAAATAAGGATAATATATCTGCTCCACCTACCTCACAGGGTCATGGCCAGGTACAAATGAACCTGATTATCATCATTAGCATGATTTCCACAGTTATTATGGCATTCTGCAGGCTAACATTGAGGGGAAGGGAGAAAGAAATAGGCCTGAAATTCCTTTTTAGATAAAATAATTGTTCCCCTCTTCTCTTCTTCATTACCATTTCTATTCCATAACCAAAAAGGACAGCCAAAGTTCAACTCACATTTTCATGCCGACAGACCCCAGACATTGAAAACTGGAATGGACACCATTCACAAAGCTTATCTGCAATGTATCCAGAGCCAGCTCTGCAAAACACTTAAAACCCTCTACTCTCCATCCACATTTGTCTTTCCAGTCTTATTTCACATTACTCCCTTTCAAACACCATATCCCAGCCAAATGGAACTACTGTTTTTTTTTTCCCTACATGCAAAATTTCATCTCTAGCCACTTTATCTTTCCATATGTGGTTTCCTATGTCTAGAATGAATCATATCCTTCTGCCTCTGTCGATCTTAGAAGTCTTTGCTTCCTTTAGCGTAAAGTTCAGGGATCATGCCCAAACATGGTCTATCCCAGAGGTGAGGAACCTGAGGCCTCGAGGCCACATGTGGTCTTCTAGGTCCTTGGGTACTGCCTTTTGATTGAGTATAAGTTTTACAGAACAAATCCTTTTATTAGGGGGATTTTATTTTGTGAAGTTTCTGGCTAGAAAGCTTGTTTCCTTAACTCTTGAACTTGCAGTTACTCTTAAGACAAAAACTAAGATTAGCCTTCCGCAGGAATTTCCTTACTTACTCTCATTAGAATTCACACAAGTCTTCTCAGACATTTCTGAAGCCATCCCTTTCATCATTTCTTCAGAGGCAATAGAATTCCTTCATAGCCATAAAGCACATGATTTTTTCAGCCTCTCATTAAAGATAGTCATATACTTTATTCCCAATTCTTTACTATAACACACAAACAAACCTGCCATGAATATTTGTGTACAAGGAAAATTTCCCTTCTGACTTTGATCCCTTTTAGTGGTATCACTGGATCAAAACTATACACATTGTAGCAACTTCCTTAGAATAGTTTTGCTTTCTAGATTGGTTTCTAGAATTGCTTTCTAGAATGGTTGAACTAATTCACAGCTCCAGCAATGATGCTTTGGTGTACCTGTCCTCCCATAGTCCCTGTCTATATCCCTGCAATTTTCAGCTTTCCTGATATGATAGGTATGAGGAGGAATCAAAGTTTAATTTATATTTCTCTTATTAATAGTAAACTTGGAGGATTTCTTAATATGATTGTTAATAGCCTGATATTTTCAATATTTTCAGAATATTTAAATTCAATATTACTTATTCATATCCTTTGACTACTTATTTATTAGGAGACAGCTTATTCTTATTCTTAAATATTTGTATCAATTCCTCACATATCATATATCCTTTGACTATCAGTAATATTTTCTTTTGTACGTCTTTTACCATTTGACCTAATCTGATTCTCAAGGTGTTTTCTTTCTCAATATTGTGTATGTGTGTGTGTATGTGTGTGTATGTATCCTTTACCAAGCTGTTAACTCATTTTTCTTGATTTTCTTGCATCTCTCTCATTTCCCTTACCAATTCTTCCTTTGCTTCTCTTACTTGATTTTCAAAACCCTTTTCGAGCTCTTTCATGGCCTGAGTCCAGTTCATATTTTTCTTGGAGGCTTTGGATAAAGAAGTTTTGACTCTGTTTTCTTTTGGTGTGTGTGTGTGTGTGTGTGTGTGTTTTGATCTTCTTTGTCACCATAGTAATTTTCTATAGTCAGGATTTTTTTTCTGTTTTTTGCTCATTTTCTCATTCTATTACTTGATTTTTAACTGTTTGTTAAAGCAGAGCTTTGCTTCCAGGGTGGAGAGTGCCTTATTGTAAGCTTCAGGATTTTATGCAGCTGTTGTCAGAGATATCTCTAAGGACCTGTAAGTTTTTAGTTCTTCCAAGGGGGTATGATCTAAAGACGGGTATATTTACTGCTCTCCTGGCTTGTGCTCTGATCTGTGAGTGATCACAAGCACTCTATTCTACCCTGGAACTGTGAGGAAGATCCTCTGCTCTACTGTGGTCACAAGCTCCACTGTGCTAGTGCTCCTCATCACTCTGAGACTGCCACCCAGTACTGGGGCCTGGATCTGAGTAAGGGCAAAGCAAAAGAGTCCTGCCTCAGTGGTAGCAAAGAGATCCTTGCAATCTCTTCTGATCAGTTGTTCATCCCTCTAACGGTCTGTGGCCTGAGAGCAACAGAAGCAGCTACTGCAGCTACAGTTTCAATGGCTTCCAAGGCCTGCTCTTGGTTTGCAAGGTCTCAGTCTGTACTTGCATGGCCTGTACTGCACTTTACTTGTGTCTCACCTCGGTGCAACAGATCTTTCCAACCAACCTTCTATCTAAGTTGTCTTGGGCTGGAAACTTCTTTCACTCTGTCTTTTTGTGGTTTCTGCCACTCAAAAATTATTTAGAGTCATTATTTAAATAAAAGTATTTGGAAGGGTTTTGGGAGAGCTCAGGATAGCCCCTGCCTATACTCTACCATCTTGAAGTTAACCCCTTCCCAACCTAAGAGACATAGGTTGCCATAGAGAGAACCAAAGTGGCTAGTGGCTTGCTAAATCAAAATGTACATGAGCATACAGGAAATTCCAGGTTTCCAGTTCTGTTGTCCTCCAGGGCAAATGATCCCTGATATTTTGGGGTTTGCAAAGAAGCAAGACAGATAAAAATGTTTTGAACTGTCACTACAAGCTTCTGCTAAGCATTGCAGGAAGCAGAGAGCCATTTCATCCCACTTCCACTGCAACAAAAATCAAGGAAAGAGAAAACAAGAGAAAGGAAATATTTTTGCATGGATACAAGTGAGATTAAGATGAGAGCAGACAAGTGCAAGGGGAGACTGGAACCTGTGAGAAAGGTAGAAAATGTGCAGCTGAAGCACTCTATACAGTTAGTGAGAACTCAAAAGTTCTACAGCTTCTTTCTACCTCCTACATCCCCAGAACTATGTCCTGGGGCAAATTCCCCTTATTGTTCTCATCACTTCCCTTTCTGTCCCCATCTAACTCATAGTAGCTCCTCCTGAGAGGAGATTGGGAAGAAAGTGAAAGAACTCAACCCAGGTTTCTTTTTTATTGCAACCTGATATGTAAGATAATGCCTATCTCTATTTTTGATACTGCTAATAAATTACACAGCCATTAACAATGATTTCCGTAAGTCTATGTGTTTGGAGGTTTTAGATTAAGGAAGAAAGCAATCCATGAGGTAAAATGAAGCGAAAAAATGGGCGAGAGAGAGAATGGGAGAAAATGGGAAAGGAAAGAGAGAGGAGAGAGGGAGAGAAAGAGAGAGAGAAGAGAGAGAGAGAATTTACTAGTATATACTAGACTGTCTTTAAACCTGGAGAGAAAACTAACAAGGAACTTGTCTCTAGGTAAACCATTTGGTATTGCACTTATCCTACCATCAAAGCAAACACATGCTTCCATGTCTATTACTTGTTTCATTTTTTTTTCCTGAGTCATTGAGTACGTCCTTCAGATATTCAATGAGAATCTTAAGTGCTTGCTTCTTACACAGGGAGACATGGGTCTCAGTAGACAATAATACAGTTCCCCCCAAAGATGGATAAGCTGTTTCCTACTGTAGACTTATAATTTGTGTGTGTTCATCCTTCATTGCCGAAGAATACCATGCCATCAGAGAAATAATGACATGACTTGCATTTGACTTTGTTTTGGGTGAGGGAGGGCTGTGCAGGTCACCAGCCTCACTTTTTCTCCAGAGCCATCTGAATCCAGTGACCAGATATTCATCAGGATGACTGGAGATGACCCAGGATGAGGCAATTGGGGTTAAGTGACTTGCCCAAGATCACACAGCTAGTGAGTGTCAAGTGTCTGAGTTGAGATTTGAGCTCAGGTCCTCCTGACTCTTGCACTGGTGCTTTATCCACTGAACCACCTAGTTGACCCAAACTTATGATTTAGAGCTGGAATGGTCTCTAGGAATCTCATCTGATGGCCACCTTTTACATACAAGGAAACTGAAACCCAAAAAGATGCATTTAAGTCAGCCCAGATCAGACAGATTAGTCATTCAGAAAGTATGGGCTTGAGTCTGAACCCTAATAACCATCATTTTCTAGCCACAAATGTGATATCTACATCATTGTCCTATAACATTATATCTTCCCTGGAAATGAAAGCCCTCTCCCTTCCTTGCTTACACTTCCCACCCCTAGGAAGCTATGCCATCTAGATAGTGTTGGAAATTGTGCAGGTGCCTGCTGCATGAGCCAGAGCCTTTTCCCCAGCGAGGATAGAACTGGAGAAATAACAACCAATAGGAGACTGCTGAGGTTGCACTCAGCGTAAAAGCTGCTGAGGGTGGCCGCATGTCATGGCTTTCAGAGTGTGGAAGGAAGCTCATTTCTTCCTTTCCCATCTGGTTCTGCCTTTTGTTCTGCTTCTGGGGCTCTCCTCAGTTGTAGCTCAAGTTGTACTCGCAGAGTCCATTACCAGCATTTCAAATGATTTCCAGGAGAGACCCAGTGACAACCTGACACTGCTGAAACCTTTTTTAAAAGTACTTTTCAATGAAAAATAACAAGAGAAAAAGATAATGAAATGTCTTGCATCTTGACTAAAACTATCAAACCCAAGACTGCAGAACAGAAAATCATGCACCAGCAGAACTCTATTCTAACTAATTAAAAGATTAAAATAGAACTTTCTCCCTGAGGGAGAAAAAAAAAGAGCTCCTCCAATTAGCCCACATGTATAAGCTACCCAAATAGAGAAAGAACACGTATAAAGTAAACCCGACAGAAATTATTCAGCAAAGCTGTGAAACAATTAGAGTTGAATAATGTCACACCATCACTTAATGACAGCACAATGTTATTTTTATTGGAGAACTCCAAAGTCCTCTTGGCAGATTCCAAACTATCAACTCCGCAGTAATTATTTTACACAATTATCCCAGTTCAGACTAACTTCCTTCCTTTGAGCCCAAGGAAGGAAGGAAGGGATCTTTCCTTGAAATGACACCAAATAGGCTACCCACATTTCTAGATCAGATCCAGATAGCTGTACTGATATTCAACACTGAAATTTCAAAATACATATTATTCTTGCCATCATATAAGGAAAAGCTTTCCTAATTATTAGAGCTGTCCAAAAGCAAAATGGACCGCCTTGGGTAACTTATTTTCCCTAGTTAGAGGTTGTCAGGTGGAGGTTTGATATCCACTTTTCAGGACATTAGGGAGGCAATTCTTGTGGAGGCAAACCTTGAACAAACGATGGTTGAGGTCCTTTGAAATCTGAGATTCTATGATTCTGTGAATCCCATGTCTTAAGAAAACATGATAATCAGCTTAGCCGTGTGACCTTATCTAGTCAACGAAACTAAAGGAGACTTTTTGCCTGCTGGTGGGCCATAGATCTAGCAGCAAATTAGAATGTATCTGTTGCATTGTAGGGTAAACATCACTTTTTTTTTTTATTAATACTACATATACAGTATACAAAATAAATGCAATTTTGGGGGGTAGGAAAATCAGGGAGTCAGACTTAGATGACCTGTAAGTTTCCTTCACCTATAACATTCCAGAAATCTTCAGCTGATAAATGATTTATTTTTCTTGAAAAAGAATAATAAGTTCTACCTTTGCTGAAGTAGTAGGCGATAATAATGCCTATCATCTAAAATTCAACATGCCTCCTGTTTATCTAATTCTGGGATGCCCTTCTATGACCTTTACAATGTACAACTAACCAAGGCATACATCAGCAAATGGGAAACAATACAGGCTGCTCAAAGAAGTGATAAAGTTCAGGATCTTAAAATACATAATAAGAAAATAAGACATGTGAATTCAACATTAACTTCTTTATGAATTCTCATTCTCTTCTCAGGACATAACGCCATTCTTTCTTAGTTGTAGTTTATCAATCTTGTCTTTATGACTTTTTTATGGAGTCTCTATATGAACACCAATCTGCTTCTCATACTAAAGCCTTCTCCATAGATCACAGCATTTACATTTACCCACTCTTGGCATGCGAGAGAAATCCAACTAAATCAATTTTAACAAGCCCCTTCTTCAACTGTAAAGTAGTAATTAGTTGCCAGTGATGTCACCCACATTCCCGTAACTAAAGCAAATTTCTTCCACCTAGACTCATAGGTTTTTAATTATAACACCTTGATATTGTTACACACTGATTCAGTTAAATTTTGTCTCCCCCCACCCCAGATTGTTGAATCTTGCCCTGGTAGATATTTGTATTTTCTTTACAAATGAATGACATGGCACCTCAGGAAACAACTAGGACCAAGTTACTCTAATTACTGATATGCCTTGCTTCAATACAGACTCAGATTCTTTTGAGATACTTCCTTGATGATAAAGGTTAATTTCACAGAGAACCTAGTAAATATTTGTATGCTCAAGAGGCACATCATCCACTTTTTTCTATTTTATCCCAGTCTCTTTTCCTACTGTGATGTCTCCTCAGTAGGTTCTGTTTCACTCTTCCGGTTCCCTAATTCCAGTCTCATTATATTATGCTAATCCCCATCTTACTGAATTTGTTGCCTATTAGACCACATGCTGAAATAATCAAAACCCCTCTGAGCTTCAGTGTCATATTTTTTTCATCTCTTTCTTTCCTGAATTCATGCTCTTTATCTTCTCAAGCAACAGAAATTTAAAATGATTGGAAAGCTTCATTCTTATCCTAGCCTTTTCTAACTTGAATACTATTAAGAATGGCAATTGTGTGTGTGTATGTGTTCATCCTTCCTTGCCGAAGAAGACCATGCTATCTGAGAAATAATGACATGACTTGCGCTTGACTTTATTTTGAGTGAAGGAGGGCTGTGCAGGTCACCAGCCTCACTTCTCCTCCAGAGCCATCTGAATCCAGTGACCAGACATTCATCAGGATGACTGGAGATGACCCAGGATGAGGCAATTGGGGTTAAGTGACTTGCTCAAGGTCACACAGCTAATGAGAGTCAAGTGTCTGGGGTGAGATATGAACTCAGGTCCTCCTGACTCCTGCACTGCTGTTCTATCCACCGCACCACCTAGCTGCCACAAGAATGGCAATAGTCACTGAAAATATCCAGTTCCAAATTGACACTGATGAGGTACAAAAGACCCAGTCCTGCTCTGAAGGAGATCAGAACTGAAGGAGCTGGTATCCAACTAAAATAGTTTTTTTTTAAAGTTGACTCAAATACTCAGCGAAAATATTTCATTTTATTAAATCAGATTGATATTTTTACGAGAGTTTCTCTTTTTCACTAAAGGCAAATGACAATTCTAGAAATTTTGCTTTTCTTTTGTGGAAGACAAAGCAAAGAATGGGAAAACAAACGTAATTGTGTAGTAGGTAGTAGAGTGGTCTTAGAGTTAGAAAAACTTAGTTTCAAATTTTGCCTCTGAAACAGATAAGTTAAATGATGATGAATAAATCATTTAACCTCTCAGAGTCCCCAAAGAACATTCTAACACTATGTTATAGAGGAGTTACCGATTTGCATATGGGAAATGAGTTTCCAAACTAAGCATTGTCAGTAATGGGGAAATCTTGGAACTAAAATGACTGTTTCTACTACTATTATCAGTACTACTACTATAAATAATCTTTTTTGACTATGACTTATGTCCACAAGTACAAAAATATTACAGTTTGCCACAATAATCTAAATTAGCCAGAAATAAGCAAGAATATCAAGTGCCTTTTTATATCAGGTTGTTATTTAACTATCAGTACAATTGATAGTTCCATGTCAAAGAGAAAGAAAACCCCTCTTCAAAGCCTTAATGCCAAGTGTCCCTAGAATTCCCATTGCCACTTAATTCCAAAATGCTTTATAAGGTTGAACCAGACTAAGTTTCTCTTTCTCACTGCTTCCTTAAAGAAGAGTTAATTTGCTAAGTCAAAGGCTTCAAGGCAAGGGTCCACAGAGAGTGAAGATGCAGGTGAAATGTCATTAAGCAGGCCTTGCTGGAGATAAACTGAAGAAAAGGCTTGCTCAGGTCAATGATCAGGTGCAATATATAGCCTCCCCCTTGAAGAGAATCCACTGTAAAATCCTCTCTCCTTTTTAAGAGATTTATCTGCTCTACAACACTCTAGAATTGTATCCAATTCACCAATCTTTGGGCCAGTCCTAGATCCCTGGGCTTCTGATCGGGTGTCATTCTCCATAAGTAGCCGGGTTCAAATCTGCCATACTTCTGCTGCTGCTGCAGCTTCCTGGCCATCTGTGTGCTGGGTTGCCATAAGCAAGGACTCTCTCTACCCCAATAAACAGCCCAATAAGCATTTATTAAGAACCTACTTTGTGTCAGACACTGTGCTCAGCAGCACTAAAGCACTAAACTCCCTGCTGTCAGGCAGTTTACAATCTAATGGAATCAAAAAAGGAAGAAAAAAGTATTGGAAGGGGGAGGGCTGTGGAAGACAAGGTGGGTAAGCCTTAAACTTAGAATTGTACTAAGACTTGGGACAACTTAGCAAAATCCAGGGAAAGTCATTGGTAATAGATTGTCTGAACGAACGAAAATCAAATAATTAAGTGTTTGTTATGTGGAAGGCACTGCGCTAAATACTGAGGATACAAATACAGGGTAAGTCAATGCATCATTAAAGGCTTAAAACTATAGTAAGCCTTGTGGGTCACCCTGTATTTGTCTCCCTGATACTTGGCCCATGCCTACAACAAAGTAGACAATATTTCTCTTTTGTTCATTCATGCATTTCATTACCATCGACTTTCTCCAGATCTTTGTTCCATAGTTGTGTAATCTCAATACACCAGAAAGCATTCTGTGAAGTACAAGTGGGTCACTTAATTACAAATAACTGACTGCTACCAAATATAATATGAATGACTATATTCCAGCATTTAGCGCACTATGAACACACTTAATAGTGATTGAATTTTTGTATTACAAATGATTCATTTATACAGATGTCAACCCTTTTCCCAGAACTCCTCCTGTAAGAACTGTTCTTATCTTGGGATATATAGTGGAAAATACTAGAGCTTTAAGAGATACTATAAACATAGCAGTATAATAAGGGAAGAAATTGTGCAAATCAGGAATATGGAAGTCATATCAAGGGTAGAATTTCAGATAGGACAAGTCCTGTTTTGCAGTAAAACAGAGAATGGCTAAAAATTTATCCTAAATAATCTTAAATTTTCTTCAAAGCATACTTATGGGCATGTTATCAAACATGAATATATACATTCTTTCAAAAAATAATCAGTCCGGAAGTACTTCATAAGCATCTACTATTCATTAAGCTGCTGCTCCTACTGCTACTACTGCTATTGTTATATCTTGTTCTGGGGTCCATGGACGCCCAAATGAGTGCATAGATTTCATGGGGATTGTGAGCTCAAATAGTAAAAAGAAATCTTTGTTTTCTCTAACCTCTAATTGAAATTCAGCATTTTCATGAATCATGGATACATATATATTATATATATGTACATATATATAATATATATATATACAATATATCTCCATGATTCATGAAAATTCTGAATATATATGTGTATATATATATGTATATGTATATATATGTGTGTATATATGTATACGTATATATGTATATGTATATATATACATATATATATATGTATATGTTCTGAGGTATCCATAGACTTCCCCAAACTGCTATATGGGCTCATGGAAAGAAAGCAAAAAGGAAAGAAAGGAAGAAAAAGAAAGAAAGAAAGAAAGGAAGGAAGGAAGGAAGAAAGAAAGAAAGAAAGAAAGAAAGAAAGAAAGAAAGAAAGAAAGAAAGAAAGAAAGAAAGGAAGGAAGGAAGGAAGGAAGGAAGGAAGGAAGGAAGGAAGGAAGGAAGGAAGGAAGGAAGGAAGGAAGAAAGAAAGAAAGAAAGAAAGAAAGAAAGAAAGAAAGAAAGAAAGAAAGAAAGAAAGAAAGAAGGAAAGAGAGAGAGAGAGAAAGAAAGAAGGAATGAAGGAAGGAAGGAAGCAAGGAAGGAAGAAAGTTTAAGAATCCTTATCTACCATGTGGCAGGCACCATGATGTGTGTCGGGAATAAAAATACAATGAATAAATCAAGCCCTTCCTTGAAGAATGTTACATTTTCACATTTATTGAGATGTGCTTCCTAGACATGAACACTGTAAAGAATACAAGGTAACTTAAGACACAATCATTGACTTCAAAGAGCTTATAGTATATTAGTGGGATAAGACAAGATTACAAATAATTACTCCTTTGGATAGGATATGATGCATGCATATAAGAGGTACAAAGACATGTGGGTATTTAGAGAGAGTAGGATCCCTTCTGGCTGGAGTGCACAAAAAATGATTTCAGGGAGGTATCTCTATTTGAACTAGGTCTTGAAGGGTGGACAAGGTTTAGACAGGGAGATGTGGAAGTGTAAGGTAAACTGTGGGCAAAGCATTGAGAAGGAATAGTACAGAATACTTTGAAAAAAGGAAAGCTAGTTTAATTTGATTGAAACAAAGGATCTTGAAGTGGAATACTGGAGATAAGGTTTAGAAATGTAGTTTGGGGGCCGGATTTGTAGAGCCTTGAACACCATCTTGAGTGGCTTGAACTTTTTCTGTAGGCAATTGAGATTCATTGAGGGTTCTTAATCAGGGGAATGAAATGCTCACTGATGTGCTATACAAAGATTAATACAGCAATGATATGTAGGATTGGAGGAGAGAAAGTAAGTGGAAATGGAAGGCAGAGATGTAAAGAGAGAATCCACCTACCTTGTAAAATGAATAAGGAGGAGCAAATGATTACTCTGAAGCTTTCTGCCTCATGTCCTTCAAGAATTGTTTTAAGGTCAATTTTAAAAGTTATTGGACATGGGGGAGGGATTAATTTTGGGGTTTGGACAAATAAATCTAAGGCATTGGTAAGACATCAAATTTGACTTGGCCAGCAGAAAGGTGCAGCTTTATCTAAATCTCTTTGAAACTTACTTCTAATTATAAAAACCACAAGTTCTTTTAAAGATAACAGACACCATAAATATGAAGAAATCAAACAATCAAGTAAGAAATATTAAAATGAGAAAATTCCAAAGATCCACATCGATTACATGTTGAATAGGCAGGGGCCCTCACCTCTTCCCAAGGAAGATATAGTTTTACATGTTGATCAGATAACTAAACACACATGTTATAAGAAGGGTTTATAAGGTGCCATTAATAATTAAAGATAGAAAGTGGTGGCATAAAACAAGGGCTATGTTTTAGGGAATGGTATGTGACCGATCATGTCATTTTTGGATAATATGGCACATGGACTTTATCTGTGAAACAGAGACAGAAACCATATCTTTGTCAGATGAAAAAAAGCATGTAGTGGGATAGACTGCGGCAAAAGATAGATCTTGGCAAGAGTATTTCTGCTCTATATTTCAATCTCAGAAATACTTTCATTCATTTGTTCATTTATTCGCATCCATTTATCTGTCAGATGACAGGGTTGAAGTACATGATGAGATTTCTTCCAGCTCTCAATTCTCTGAGCTCTCCTTGTAGCTTTGTACCCTTAGAGAAGCTGCAGAAAAAATACAATTTATTGGATTTTCAGTAGTTGGCAATTAATTTGGGGCTAAATTTGGTGTCTTTTTGAAAAAAAAAAAGCAACCAATCATTGTATTAAATTAACTTTTTGTTTCAAACAAAGCAATGTGTGTAGACAAAGATTCCCCCAAAAGTTATCATGGAACCCTTGTTCGCATACATAAAACTAGACCTACTTCACAGGACTTGTGTAAGAAAAGTACCCTGTAAAGTATAAAGCTCTATATAATAATATGATCATCATCATCATCATAGTACATTTCTATACAGCTTTCAGTTTGGCAAAGCATTTTCTTTACAGCCAGCTTGTTAAATAGATAATATATCCCCATTTTACAGATGAGGAAACTAAGACTCAGAGAGGGTTTAAATTATTTGTCCGTAGTCACATAATAGTTGTGAGAGCCCTGTTTCAACTTTAGATATCCTTACTCTGACCTATGACTCCACAGAAAAATGTAAACTAACGACTAACCATAAACAAAGAAGGTCCAACCATCTCACTGGAAAAACTTTCATGCTACCTTGGGTCATCCTAGCACTATGCCTCATTTGTTCTGTCTCTATATAATACCTGACCTAGACTAGGATTGGTGTGAAGATCCACAATGTTACTTTGTCCTGCTGCCACTCAGGACCAATGGCCTCTTGTGAGGAAACTCATCTAATTAGTCTAATTAATCCTAATAAAAACTATTAATAACCAAGCTGATCTGAGCCTCCCTTTCTTTGGCATCTCAGTGTTCTCTCAGAGGATATGCCATCCTACAACTGTCATAATTAGGACAGAACAAATATGTCCCCTTGGCCTATTCAGCAAGAAAATTTTCCTCCTTACAATAGGCTGTATTCCTTTTATTTGTGTCTGCTTGACGGTACAGTGCTAGGTTTATCTTGGGGCTCAATGCTCAAGGAAGCTACACAGTCCAGTGAGTAGACTACTAGCCTTGGAGTCATCAAGACATGAGTTCAAATCCTGCCTCGGAAACTTATGAACTTGATGACCCTGGACTAGTCACTTAATCTCTCAGCCTCAATTACTTCATTCATGAAATGGGGATAATGATAGCACCTACCTCAGCAAGATTATTTAAGGATCAAATATCACATAAAGCACTTTGTGATCCTTAAAATACTATAAAGTGCTTGCTACTATTATGTTATTTGCATTGTCTCTAACATGTTAATATTCTGTGTTTACTCCAGCCTGCTAGATCAGTTAAGCCTTAGCTTATTTCCATTGTCCCATCTCCTAAGAACCACAGTGGGGACAGAAAACCTTGTAGCAAAGTAAGTATAGGGAGCTATCCAGAGACTGGCAACCAAGCAGCAGCAAGGTAGTGAGATACAAACAGATTATTAGATGTATGTGGATAGACCAGTATTTATTTGCTTTTGCCTATGTGTTGGGTCATGCCAAGAATGTAATTCTAAGTGAAAGGCAGCTGGCCAAATCACGTCATTCTATCACTGAAAGCCTGCCCTAAACAAAACCTATTTCAGGAGCCCTTGTTTACCAAGCCTACCATCTGAAAAATGTGCAGTTTGAAATGTCAGCCCAGCAAGGATAAGTCCAAAGTGTAGTCAGAAAGAAGACAGACTGAGGATCTCATATTAACCAAGAATGGAGAGCAAAAAGTTTGTGATGATCTGAAGAGATTGATTGTATTTTGTCCAATATCAAATCACACACAAAGGCACAAATTTCAAGTAGATCTCTATCCTAAGACATCACTGAACTGGAAGAAGTCACCTCAATGCTCTAAGTTAGAAAGAATACAATGTTTCTTGAACGAATGGAAATGAATGCTTAAAAGAAGAAATAAAGATAAAGAATGTCGAAGGGCAATGGAAAATTATAACCTCTGTCAGAAGGTGAGAGATTAGAAGAAGGTAAAACAGTGAGGCAGGATCATCTCAGGAAGAAACACCTTCTTGTGCTTGAGGGAATGATGATGTGAATTCACAGGTGCCATCAGATGAGAGCTCAACCAGTCAGAGAAAGAAGACATAATTAATAGTGGTTGATGGTTTCTTACTGTGGGTTGCTAAGGCAGCAATATTATTGACCTGACTTCAACAGGGAGGAAAAAGGGGTGAGAATGTGTGGGAAGTGGTGTTACCTTTCCTTAGCATGTATTTGGGATATGATGGAGAGTCTTCTGAGATGTGTCAAACCTAATTACCACTACTCATTTCTGGTACTTTGCTGCCAGATGGGGGACAGATTATATCACTAGGGAGAATTTAGAAAGGAGTGCGAAGTATTATGACATCTTACACTGAGGAAAAAGAAGGAAGGAAGAAAGGAAGGAAGGAAGGAAGAAGAAAGAAAGAAAAAGAAGAGGAAGGGTGAAAGGAAGAATGTAAGGAAGTAAGAAAGAGGAAAGAGGAAAGGAGGGAGAAAGGAAGAATGGAAGGAAGAAAGAAAAGGAAGAAAGAAAAAAAGAAAAAGAATTAAACGAAATGAAAGAAAAAAAGAAAGCTTGAATCCTTTCCCAAAAAAGGGGGAAAACAGGGACAAAAAGGGGAAAGCAGTCAGAAAGAGTTGGAATGACTAATGACTAAATGAATGCAGCTTCTAACAACAAAGGAAGTTTCCAACCAAGCTTCTTTTATTTATCCTCATCTGACCTCTTCCTGGTTGGTGTATCAGAAGGTGCCTGTGTTCTGATTACCCTACTATACTGTGCTTCTAAAAGTCTACAATTCTCTTTGCCTATGTGAATATATAACCACACTGACCCTAGCAACCCTTTTGGGCCATTCCAAATCATTCTATGGTTTGAACAGATCAAGCTCGGGTAGTTAAATGTACACCACCATTTCTCCAGAACCAAAACCCTGGGCCCCGAGGGATATGGGAAATAGGAAGCATATGCCTCTTAGATCTTTCTATTGAAAGTATACTCTTGGGAGTTTGTATGTGATTAATAAAACCTGTTGTTATGTTAGAAATGAATGTGACTGTGTTTATGTTCCTTGACATCTAGAATCGGATGAATAGAAGTAATCATGTCACTAAGATAACTAATTGGAAGTAGGAGAATAAGAAAATAAGGGTGGCTGATAATTTGACTAAGATGATCTGAGAAAGGTATTTGGATTTCTGGAATATGGTTTAAAATATAAGAATAATGGGCTCTTGGCAAAGGATAAAATGCACCTAAATAGGGCTGGTGCTATGTATAATTTGTCTGGAATCTTGAAAATTTGATTGTTGTACTTCATAATGGCAAATGAAAAAAAAAGTGAAATGTCTGTATGTAGGCTGGGGAAATTCATGCATGTCAACAGGGCAAATGCCCAGCCTCTTGGTCCTCCCTGAAGTTCAGGGAAAGTGTCTGTGGAGTTCTGGGGCAAGGCTAATTATAGAAGGGTGAGACATGCTTGAAGTACTCGGCATCAGCCCACTCAGCTCTGCCCCAGGATTCACTCTACTGGTGGATAAATCCTCCTCCCCAGCATAGGAGTAAGGGTGTTAGACTACGTCAATATTGTGATCTGGTCATTTGAAAAGTTCATGCGCTCCTAGGCTGCATATAATCTACCTCTATATATACTATCTTAGATTCTTAGACAGGTGCTCTCCTTTAGAATGTTCATGTGAAAGCTGATACTCCTTCACAACCAAATGAGGCAGATGATGAGACAACCACAGAACGTGCCATGTGATGAGGACTGATTCCAGGAACTGAGGGCATTCTGCCTACAGATGAAAAGGTTTTCAATGAGGATAGCTATCTTCAAGTATAATAATAGTAATTATTATTATATAATACTAATTATTATTATATAATAGTAACAGCAAACATTTATGTAGTGTCTTAATGTTTGTGAAACACTTTGCAAACATTATCTTATTTTATCCTTGCAGCGTCCCTGGAGGTAGGTACTCTTGTTCAATCATTTCAGGGTTTTCATGACCCCACTTGGGATTTTCTTCACAAAGATGCTGGAGTGGTTTGACATTTCCTTCTCCATTTCATTTTACAGATGAGGAAACTGGGGCAAGCAGGGTTAAGTGACTTGCCCAGGGTCACACAGGTAGAAAGTTTTGGAAGCTGGGTTTTAATTTAGGTCTTCTTGACTCTAGTTCTATCCACTGATAGAACTAGTTGCTGTTATCATCCTTATTTTACAGATAAGAAAATTAAGGCAGATAAAGGTTAAGTGACTTGCCCAAGATAACACAGTTAGAAATTGTCTGAGGCCAAATTTGAACTCAGGTCCTCCTGACTTCAAATCATTGCTCTATCTACCACAGCACTTACCTATACAAGCTCTTACATAGAAGGGTCAAAGTTGTTTTGCCTGGTGTCAGAGGAGAGAATTAGTGTCAATAGATGGAAGATGCAAAAGCTTATATTTGGGACTGATTTAAACAAAAACTTCCTAAGTAGTAGGATTGTCAAAAAGAAAAGGATATCCCTTGAGGTAGTGGACTCCCCCTAAATGGATTCTTCTGGGAAGAAACTGGATTGCTATTTATTTCTTTGTGATATTGTTGAGGGGATACTGGAAATCTCTCCCAACCCTTAGATTCATGATCCAGTGAACAAGGTTGGCCAAGCAGTAGGCTCTATCAGACTAAAGGGGAAAAAAGATTTATTTATAACAAATACCTCTCATATTATCTTTCTCTATTTTGCTATTTCTCTTGCTCTCTGGCATCTTTTCAAGCTAGTAGGTTCCATAGCTCCTACAGCTAACCACTGAAAACATGTGAATCCTCATGTAGCATCATTTTACTGTCTTTTTTATTCTTATTAATAATAATAAAAACAAGTTTCTGCCTAGATACTATTATAAGACAAACAATCTGTTGAAGAGGAAGATTAAATAAAGCTGATTTCTATACTGGTGTGACTCGCACCTCAACAAACAGGAGCTGTCACACCCCTAATTATGATGTGGCAGCTTACATTTCAGAAATAAGTGGCGGACGTGCAGAAGCACACCAATCTAATCCTGATACCACCTGAATGCCAATGGGAAGAGAAAAAAAACAGCAAAGACACATGCATAAGAGCAGAAAAAGGAGGCAGGATGCTTGGGAGAATACGAGCAACAACCATGGTAGGAAGTTAGTGACAATAGCAATGAGCTTCAGGTCAATGTGTTATATGAAAATTTAATTCAATGTCATGAACTCAGGAGATGCTCAGTAGGTACTAATTGATGGTGATGATGAAAAAACACTGCAAGAAAGCAGCAATTAGGAAGTGCCATCATAGTTAAGAAAACATATCGTGGATCTCTATAATCATCTGGGCCTAGTACCTTACCAGCCTGACCTGATATACCAGGTGGAAAAAGATAACCATGAAATTAAGTCTTTAGGGGAGATGAACTTCACCCAAAAATAAAAGAGGTGATAAATGGAAAATGACTTCTCAGTACTTGGTATGACCAATATGAATGACAATTTATAGATTTAGACTGTGCGATGCCGCCAAGAGTTTCTCAGAGGTTCAGGAATTTGGTGTGTTAAGACATGCTAAACTAAGTGAGTAGCACATATTTCTTATCTCCTTCTGGACTCCTATTTGGCAAAGCAAATTAGTTAAAACCATCCTTATTTTCTATGCCAAGATTTTTGCAAATTGGAGAAGGAAATGACATTCCAGGGACTCATAGCACACTGACAGAAACTTTGTATGGAGTTATTCAAGGCTGTTCATCAATTGGTGCCCCACATCAAAGATCCTTAGTGGTTCCCTGGTATTTCAGGGTACTGCTTGTTCCTACCTAACTTCTTCCTTTTGGTAGCACCACTCATTGATCTGCTGAAATACCTAAAGCTCTCTCATGAACACTAGTTATGGGGGTACATTTAACATCTTGATTGAGCCATCTTATTAAGCCTCTATTACATGTACCACTTAATGTTTTTGAATGAATAAATGAACCATGGAACCTGATGGCTGGAATCAAACAAAGATGTCTCTATTTCCTCCCATCTCTAGGGTCCAACTCACTGATACCCCTTCTTTGTAAGGATGAAAGTTTGTAAATTGAGATCATTAGAGAAACCAGGCCTAGACTCCTTTTAAAACCTGTCCATCTATTTAATTTGAGCCCCTGGGTGCTGGGGGATCAAAATGAAGGCTCTTCCCTCCAGTGAGTCACCAGTGTTGAAGAACAGGTTTCTGTTCCCAACTGCAATGTCTTTAAGAGAGGGATAGGAAGCTTCCACAAAAGGCTGGGACAAGTCTGGTGCCTAGTGCATTTCACTGAACAAAACTGCTTTTTAGTCCAGGGAATCAGACAAAAGCAGTTAATTAGAAAACCATTTATGTCTTGATTAGGAGCCTCCCTTGCCGAAAAATATAGAACGCCACTTGTATTAAACATGGCTGAAACAAGTAGAATGTAACTTTAGTACCCTTGTGTTGTCAATTATCCACCTAATCAGCTTATAATTGTGGTCATCGTTGTACTGTAGTTTTCATAATAAGGAATGAGCCCTGCACAGGCTCTCCCTGCTCCATCCCCCAGTGAGTTTAGAGAGTGTTTTGTAAATCATACAATCAAAAAGGATTTGCTCTTTTCTTATTCTATGTTTTCCCTAAACAGTATTAAAACCAACTGAAGACTCCAGGTGAAATTTTCTCCCATGGATCTGCCAATTGTCAGTCAGGGGAGGTGGGGTTTGGAGAGTTGTGTGGCAAGGGGAGGGAATAATGTAGAGAACATGTCTTGGTTCACATGGACACCCAACTGGCTGGTATAACTTTGACTTCTATTTGTGCAGTTTCTTCTCCATAAGCAGTTGCATTTTCACCGGTCACAGAACTATGGAATGTGAATAAAAAGAGACCTCAGTAGCCAGCCAGTCCAAACCATATAAGAAAGGAATCCTCACAACATATTGGACAAGAAGCCAGGTAGCCTGTTCTTCTTTAGGGTAGCTCTAATTGTTGGGAAGATATTTACTTGTTGTTTAATTTCCTGGGATCTAGCCTAAATTTGCCTATTTGAAACCTCCACTCATTGTTCAAGTTGTCCTCTGGGGCCAAATAGAACAGATATTTTACTTCTTATTTAATTATTTTTGTCCATATAGTATCTATCTATCTATCTCTTCAACTACTACAATCCTTACAGAGCAACAAAACAAAACAAATGCTCACACTGAGCATATCTTACGCTGGATTTTACATCTCCACCTCCCTCTCTGATAGGAGATAGATGGTTGTGACTCATCTTCAGTCCTCTGGACTAATGGTACATTCATTAACATTCTTGAGTTTTTTTAAAGTTGTTTTCATCTATAATGATCATGATGTTTAATTTTTCTAGTTCTGCTCACTTTATTCTGTATCAGGTCACAGATATCTTCCCAATTTCCTCTAAAAATGTCTCTTTAATCATTTGCAATGGCACAGTAACATTCTATTGTATATACAACTTGTTTAGCCATTCCCCAAAAAGTGGGAAACCCCTTAGTTTCAAATGTATTGGCTACTATGAAAAGATTTGCTATAAATATATTTGCAAATGTAGGTCCTTCTCTTTTTCCATTGATCTCTCTGTGATATTGGTGTAATAGTGATATAGTTGGTTCAGAGGGTATGAACAGCTTAGTAATGTCTTAGTAATGTCTTATTAATGTATTTCTTACATTGTTGTGTCCAGGATTAAACAATAATCCCAACAGCTCTGCAGAGGGAAGAGCGCAGGTCACTACATAGAGCCTGAGCTTATATCCCCTGGGAACTGACGGCATCATTTGAGATCTCGGTAGGAGCAGAACCATGATGGGGTTTCCTTTTGAGTGTTGACTTCCTCCATTAGGTTGCAAGCTCCTTGCAGTTTGGAACTATGGTCAAAAGGCTATAAAAATGTGTACTCTTTGACTCTGCCATACCGCTTCTAGGGCTATATTCCAAAAAGGTCATAAAAATGAGAAAAAGACCCACATGTACAAAAGTATTTATAGCAGTTCTTGTTGTGGTGGCAAAGAATTGGATATTGAGGGGATGCCCATCAACTGAGAAATGGCTGAAAAATTGTGTTATATGAATGTAATGAAATACTACTAAGCTATAAGAAATGATGAGCAGATAGGCTAAATAAAAACCCGGAAGGACTTGTATGAACTGATACTGAGTGAAGGGAGCAGAACTAGGAGAATATTGTACACATTAACAGCCATGTCGAGTAACATGTGACTAGCTTTGATAGACTTGGTTCTTCTCAAGAATGCAAGGTTCTAAGACAACTCCAAAAGGTTCATGATGGAAAATGCTATCCATTCAGAGTCTGAATAGAGATTGAAACATTCTATTTGCTCTCTTTCTTTTTGATTTGTTTTGTTGTGTTTCTTCTTTATCACCATTCATTCCATTGGTTATAATTCTTCTTCAAAACATGACTATGTTTAGTATGAATGTATATGTAGAGCCTATATCAAATTGCATGCTGTCTTGGGGAAAGGGGAAAGGAGGGATGGGGGAAAATTTAAAACTCAAAAGCTTGTGGAACTGAATGTTGTAAACTAAAAATACATTAATTAAATAAAAATTTACCATGTGCCAAACACTATGCTAAACATTAGGGATACAGATGGAAAAATGTTGGGACTGGAAGCTCAATTCCGTGTGGACAGTCTCGGGCAGGTAAAAGTGGGACTTCTAAATCTTAGAGTCTTACGAGGCCCTCCATGAACAGCGGGGGTTCGAGAAGGTCAGACTGAGCTAGCTCGGCTAGCTCGGGTATTTCCGCCTCTCCCCCGGAGATACCTGATGGGTGGAGTCTCCCTGCCCTCGAGGTCGTCCCGGATTGGAGCACACCTAGTTACCTAACAGCATGGTATTGAGATGCAAACTGTGTGGCTGAAGATTAAGTAGGATTGAGGAAGCCAGAAAGCTCTCTCTTAGCACGTGTGGAGCCAAAGAGAAAAGTAGGGCTCCGCTTCTTTTCTTTCCTCTCTCCCCTCCCCCTCTCTCCCCGCTTGTACTTCTACTTCCAATCCCTTAAGCTTAGCCTCCTTAGGAAATCTCCCCCTCTTCCTCCTAAGGAAGACCCCCCTGCATTTGTAACCCGGACCCTGAAATAAAGCTCAACCCCTGTTTGACTCTGGAACGACCTTTCTCTCATACGTGCATCCAGCGTGGCCAGCCGAAGACCTCGGAGGTGAGGTAGGAAAGACTCGGGTAGCCTAATACAGGCCTCTAGGCTTGGCAGAAAAAGAAGATTGTTCTGCTTTCAAAGGAGTGAAGACATACAAGGAAATAGGAAAACGGCATAAAATGCTAATCGTATGTAAGCAAACATTGAAATGTACTAGAAAAGTTCATCATTTAAAAGAAATTATTGCAGGAGACTGTCTGTAAGAAACAACTACCCTTCTCTCAAAACTGAGCTTATTTATAAGTTTTTTTATTGTTGTATATATGGAATGTCCTTAAATGGGGAGCACCTGCAAGAAGATGATTCCTTGAGGGTCAGGTAGCTTTCTAACCTTGATTCTCAGAAGGAACCTCATTCGTTCATTCATCTAGTCATAAAATACACATTTATGCAGATATAATGTATCAGACACCAGGCTAGGCAATGTAGGCACAAAGAGAAAAACAAAGAGCTCTTGGTTTAAAGGAACTTTCATTCTATTGAAGGAAACTACATAAATATAGCTAAGTAAATATGCAATAATTCTAGAGGAGAAGGAGGGCATTAGAAATGGGTGGCATCAGAAGTTGGTATCTGAGCTTTGTTAGAAGCTATGAGGCGGAGGTGAGGAAGGAGCATACTCTAGGTAGAGACATAATCCTTTTTCAGGTTTTCCCTTCACTCTTCTTTCCCTCTTCTCACCTCTCTTACCATGACTGTTCAGTTGCTGTGACTGGCACATTTTCATAGTTGCAAAAAGAAAAAAAAAGGTTGTAAGCTCCTTGAGGACAAGGGCTACCTTTATTTTTTTCCTATTTATATCTCCAGCACTTAGGACAGTGGGTGGCACACAGGAGACTTTAAGAAAAACGTTTACTGAAGATGTGTCCAGGACCTGACCAACTTTGCTTTCTGCTTCACTCTATGGGAGATCAGAAGATACCAAGCAAAACACCTAGTGAGTCCCTCCAGGTGGCAAGACTCCATTTACAATGATGTAGGTGAAGGGCACTGAGGGTAATAGTAGCTTGTATTTGTATAGCACTTTCGCAATTTTCAAAAAGTGTTTTCTCACAATAGCCCTGTGAAGTAGGTAATAGAAACATTCTTAGCCAACAAGGACCCTTATGTATAAAGGCCCAATATCTAGTAAATGTTACAGTCAAGACACAAAGTTTAGATCTTTTGACTTCCAGATCCAGGACTCTTTTCATTCTAATTCACTACTGCTGTTGCATGGTATCCAATAATACCTTACATTTACAACATGTGTTTGATATATTTGCAATAGGTGCTAAATCCATTTTATTATATTATGACCATAAAGCCCTTATAAGATGTCTAAGAAGAACAAGTACTGGATCATAAGATCATAGATTTAAAGAGAGAAAACACTTTAGAGAGACCATTAGCACACTTTGATTTTACAGATGAAAAAACTGAGGCACAGAGAAGTTGAAGCATCAGGATCTTCCAGCTCATAAGTTACTGAGATAAAAGATCTTTCTGAATCCAAATCCAGCACCTATATGATATGCAAAACTGCCCAAAGTATCCGTCTATAAAATTCTCTGTAATCATCAAAAACATCTCAGCTCAATTCAATTCAACAAGCAGCTACTATGTGTTGAGCACTGGGTAAATATTGAGGAGATAAAATTTAATTCGATAAATAAGTCCCTACTGTGTGCCAGGAACTATATAAGCACCAAGCTCATCAATCTATTTAATTATTTTTCCTTCAGACATAGAGATTGGGTCATGTGTGTAATCTCAGCGAATTAATTCTAAGCAGTGTCAAACATTCGTGCCCATTGTGGAAAAGCATCCATTGCTAAAGTCAGAGAGAATGATACCTTCAGGTGGAGAGGAAGCAGTAGGAACAGATGAACTCTTATGAACAAAAAATTATGTTTCTGTTCAACTGTCTTCGGGAAGAATTAAAAAAAAACAGATGGAGAATATAAACAAGACTGTAAGTAATAAATAGATGAAATTGTCTCAAAATATTATGCAACATTTTTCAGAGATGGCCCCAAAGCATCAAAGATACATTACATTGCAGTAATCAAATCAATGCAATTTGTACAGCACTCCACATTATTATTATTTCAGTAATGAGGAATACTTTACAAAGATTGGCTCTGCAATTCAAAAACTACAAGGCAGATGGTCATCATAATTCTAAGAACATCACGAGTTAATTTTTGCCTCAGCATCTTTCAGATGTTACAGAGTTAGACATCTTTTCATCATGTGGGTTTGAATGGAAGAGGTGCTTTTTGATGGAGCGATTTAATTGTTGCTTTAATCCATCAGAAATTTCTTTTAGAAGAAGTCAGTGATCTTTAAGGAATGGGAGCGGGGAAAGGATTGTGGTTATTGCTTGCCTAGGTTGTTTTGGGAGAATAATAATGCCTCATTTGCATTTCTTGCTGCCTCATTAGTGATTATTTAGCTGGTGATTTTGGTCATAAGTAAGAGTCCAATGGATACTTGACTGAAGTTACCAAAATACAGAAACCTACAGGCATTAGACAAAAAGCTCTAGCCCTCTATCATTCCTTTCTATCTTCCCATAGTTTTTGAGAATTAAAGTTCATCTTCACTGTCAATATTTTTTTCTGGGTGTTACTTATCCCTGTCTCCAGTTCTCATTATGATCTCTTGCTACATTTTCCTCCTTTAGTGTGTGCATTAGTCTCTGCAGAAGTAATGAGATCTTTTAAGTCAAATTGCCTGCTAGCTGTTCCCCCTATATGACAATCTCTACCCTCTCCAATCCATCTTCCTCTGAAGGCATTACTTTAGGCTCCCAAGGCCCTTTTTCCTTCACTTGACTTTGAAATCCAATGACATTTAATTTGGCTAATACTTAATAAGAACCTACTAAGTGCAAGGTATCAGAATCAATCCTGGCAACAGAAATGAAAAATGAAACAGTCTCTGACCTTAAAAACCTTACATTTTGGGGGAGGGGAACAGTTATACAAGTTTACCAGTTAATATTCCCAAAACAGACTTGAATACACTACTCTCCTACTGAAAAAAATCTTCAATGATGTCCTAGTATAAAATACAAAATCCTCAGCTTTGCAGTTAAAGGCATGATCAAAATGGCTTCCCTACTCATTTCCAGTATTATATCATGTTATTCTCCTTCAGGGCAGTGGAAAAATGCAGGAATTGATTTAAATGCCAGATCTGGAACTTATTTCCTATGTGACTTGGGCAAATATAAGCTCTTTTAGCTGTAGTTGCCTCATCTGTAAAATGAAGGAGTTGGACTAGATTTCTAAATTCAATTTTGTTTCGTTTTCAATTCCAAATGTTCTTACTTCTTTCCCACCTATGAGAAGGCAAGAAAAGTAAAACCCACTATAAACAGGAATAAACATTAAAAAGACTGCATTAGCCATGTTCCAAAAAAAAAAAAAAAAAAGAATGAAATGGAACAAAATATCTTTCAATTTGCATTCTGAGTCTATCAGTTCTCTTTCTGGAGATATGTCATGGAATTTTGGTTGGTCATTTGATTGATCAACATTGCTAAGTTGGACTAATGTTGTTACATTAGAAAAACACTCCATATCACTCAGACTGGTCACCAGATCACTTCCAAAAATGCATTCCATTTCCTATTCTGCATCTTTGTCAACCAAGTTTCTGGAAAACTAATTATTAAATTTTCAGTGAAAGCATTTACACTTTGTGAATTTAGTGATTATTATAAATCAGGCCTTAATTTATTTATTTTTTGTTGATTGTCTAGACTTATGAAAGTGTTGGGAAAATGTTAATAATGGAGATTAAATTTGAAAGCTTATCCTCCTTTTCAGAGAGCTATTTGTTAAACATTTACCAGCATACAAATTATTCTACATTATTTTCTGTACATTTCATTTTTACCTATATGCATACACGCTGCATGCCCCCAGTAGAAATGTAAGCTCCTCAAAGACAATCACTGTTTCCTCTTTCTTTAAAATACCTAGCACTCATCCCTCCTAGTACCTTGTTACCAGGGTTAGCTGACTTGAACTACATGAAATTTCAGTTAGAAGAAGGGAGAAGTGCTTTGAGAACTTGAAAAAAATGCCAGAAGCAAAATTATTCATGGTTTTCCTTTACAGTTCAAGATAGTGGCTGGAGACTTGAACTTTGACTCTCTAACTAGAGGTGGTAAAAGAGGGCCTGTCATAACAGTTGCTCTTGGAATAATATATCACAGTTTGCACAATCAGAATTTTCTCCTCAATGCTCTCTACTGTAGAACAGTATTTACCTGAACCTCTGCAGTATCATAAACTCATTCTTCAATAATATGCTCTGGGAGGGGAGATATTTCAGTTAGACATCTTTGGTACATTAATCAGGATTCCTGGGGCTGAAGATTTAGGGAAGTCAAGTAATCAATGGATTTTATAGCTCATAATGGATGAGTTCATCCTTCATTTTAGCAACCTGAGTAACTAAAAGCTTTTGATAATTTTCTCATTATAAACTACAGTTGTTTAAAGACAAACTGTTTTTGAAAATAAACCAAACAATGTCTTAAATTATACCACTACCGGTTTCCTCTTACAACTCCATTTTAATACCTTTCTCTCCAAAGCACACTTTGGTTTCATAGAGTATTCATTTATATGCCTGGACACGTGATCCAACAATAAAAAAAATCTGCTTGATTAAAAAGAATTTATTATTCTGCCTTTCTCTTATTTGCATACTAAATCAGAGCTACACTCTGGGTTGTTGAGTGTGAGATGAAGTATCTTAAAAGATGTTCTTTTTTCTCTTCTATTCCTTCTTTTCTTAGAATAATTCCAAAGGGATCAAAGCTAGTAGACTTTGATTCATGGAGAGCAATGATGGCCAGCCAAATTGATCTTTAGAGAAAACATGGTTGCCCTGGGTAAAAAACATTTGACATATGGACTGCCAGAGGATGTCAAACAATTGATTCAGTTGTTTGGCCTGTAGAGCAGATTTGGCCTATTTGTCTGATATACTGATTCTTTGATCACTGAGCCAAATTGTTGTTTAGATTCACGTCTACACAGGCAACTCATACTGTTTTGAGCTGCAGTTGGGCCAGTACTTGTCCTAATACTGTCATAGGTGGGGCTCTAATGCAGGGTAGTTTGGAGTGGGACTACCTCAAGTATAGTGGGCCAAAAACCACATTTAAGTCATGAAAATACTGACCATTTATTTGTAACTTGTGGTCAATTTGATCTGAATTGGGTTCCATTTCAAAGGAGTGTATGTAAAGGTAGCATTGGAAGTATTTTAAATAGGCATTAAGCAACAAAGGGCCACTATTAACAACAAAAATAACTATCTGCATGGACTTCAGGGATGCTTTTCAATAAAATCTCCATTTTACATATACGCAGAATACAGTATGTAAGAATCTTGTGGTTTGCAATTTATTTCTTTTCTCAAATAATATTCCATTGCTAGACCCTGTCCAACCTTCCCTTTAAGACTTAGAAAATAACTTTTTGGCACCTCAGCTATCTTTCAACCTCAGGTGAAGATGCGCCATGATGTATGATAAAATGAACCTTGATAAATAGCCAAAGTGTCTCAAGATGGGTCAGTTCTTTCCTGGATTGAATGACAATAGCTTTTGACTTGCTCCTCTTTTCCTGGTATCCTTTTTACATTCTCACTAGCAGCCTCCATGCACCAGAAGAAATCAACACAATGATTAATGCTGACCTTTGGAATATGATTTTCTGTCATTAATATGATGAAGCCAACAGCAGTTGCAAAATGAGAGCTGTTATAAAAATTCTCTGCTCAGCTCCATTTCGGTAGTTTTTAATATACTATTACAATTGGAGTTTGGTCATTTCCTTAGAAAATTGATTCTTCTGTGATACTGCTTTCCTGTGTTGTTACTGTAACTGATATTCACTCCTCCAATGTCACCAGGCAGGCCCCAAAGATTACCTCACAAAAGCTCAACATGTCCAAGAAAGCTCTGCTCCAAGGCATTAAAGATGTTATTGATTTAAGGTATTTCAACAACACAACTTTGTTCATAATCTTTGGAGTAAAAACAAGATAAAAGAACTAACCTGAACAAAGCAAATGAGATGCTTTCATCACTTCCCCTCCTCACCCTCTGTAAGTATTCAGTTTGTGTAGCAAAAAAAAATTTGTGAATATTCATTTCTATGGGATATATTCACAAAGAATCCATTTAAGAGAATCCATATTCAGTACTATAAGTATAGGTTTCTATAAGTTGATTCAAAATCTATCATTGGTTACTTTGCCAACAAGCTAATTCTTTCCTATACCATCTCATGCCTAGATGATTATGGCAGCTTTAGAGCTAGTCTCCTCCCATTTTACCTGCTTCCAAATATCCTACACATGCTTACCTTCCTTTCTATTCTTTTCATCAAGAAACACCTATCTACAAAAACGTTCAGTTGTTCCCTATTTTCCTCTGCCTCTACCTTGCCATATCCCCTATAAAGAAGGTCTTGACTTATTTGTCTCAGGGATTCACATGAAGGTCACTGTGAATTCTAATTCAAAATGTGGGTTACTTGCCTTCAGGCAGCTAGGTGGTGAAATAGAGTGCCAGGCATGGAGTCAGAAAAGATCATCTTCCAGAATTCAAATCTTGCCTCCAACACTTACGAGCTGTGTGACCCTAGGCAAGTCATTTAACCCTGTTTGCCTCAATTTCCTCATCTGTAAAATGAGGTGGAGAGGAAAATGGAAAACCCAATCCAGTATCTTTTCCAAGACAACTCCAAATGGGGTCATGAAAAATCAGATAAAACTGAACAACAACAATAATTTCCATTAGGAAAGTCTTCAAGAAAGACTGTACTCTGTTTAGGAAAGTTCCCTCACCAATGTCCCAATGACAAAGACTTCCCTAGCCCTATCTATGGAAACAATGCATGGCAATAATAAAAATATGAAAATAATTAAAACGTAAATAAAATGACAATATTAATGTAACACATGAAAATGAATGGGATACAACTAAAACAGTCTTGGGAGGCAAACATACTCTCAAAAATATATATTAATGAAAGAGAAAAGGATTAATGAGTTTAGTTTACAGTTTAAATATTCAAATTTTAATAAATTAGGACGTAAGATATAAGTACATAACCAGAGTTCATGAAAATTAAAGGAGAAATGAATAGAATAAAATGTAAAAAAAAGGGGGAGAGAATGAGTAAGTATAAAATCTAGGTTCCTGTTGTTGTTTTGTAAATATCAGTAAACTGATAAATCATTAGCAAATTTAGACAAAAAGAAGCAAGAAAATCAAATTTCAAGAGTCCAAAAGAAGTGAGAGATAAAGAAGAGGGAAGAAAAAACAAAATATCAGTGATTATTACCCAGATGAATATTTTAGTGAAACAGAATAACTATTAAGAAGGATATTTATCAAAAAAGTATAAACTACATTAAATGAGAAAAGAGGAAAAAGTTACCCTGAATAAAATGATAGCAGGAAGATAAGTTGAACGGGTCATTTATGAGCTTCCTCTATTTAAACAGAGCATAGGACCAGATGGATACACAAGTGAATTTCATAAAACATTTAAGAACTTATCATTCATATGTATGTTAACTACTTTTGGAAAATGAGAAAATATGATATTATCCTTGATTAATATTTACAAGAAAAATATGATTCTGAACCCCAAGCCATGGCAGGATACAGTAGAAAAAGAAAGCTTGTAAGCCAATAAAATTAACCTCAACGCATAGCTATTAAATAAAATGTTGGCAAATAGCTTATAGCAGTAGTTGCATTTGTTTAAGAGTATTTCAAAATCACACACACAATTGATGTAGCAATGGCTACCATAAAGCATAATTAAATAATTAAGTCACTTGATTAAAATGTTAGATAAAATATAATCTTAATTTATTAATGTTTATAAACTACCAAAAATAAAGCAATGAAAAAAATCTTTTTTATTGAGAATAATAAAAATCATGAATTCATATCAAAGACAGCGTTATGCATAATGGAGAAATATAAATAGCATAGACATACTGAGAGGAGGATCAAAGTAATTCTACACACTTTTACCATTATTATTCAACACATTTATAGAAATGCTATCTCTAGCAATATATGTGGAAATATTATTTTAAAGAAATAAGTATTGATAGATATACCAAGTTGCATAATGGTTTATATAGAATACCGGAGTCTTTAAAAACAGTGGAGGCAATGGATAGCTATAACAAAATGACAGGATATTAGATTTTAATTGAGATGAGATCTTAATTTTAAAGTACTTAATACAGTGCCTGGAATATATTCAGCCTCTATAAATGTAAGCCATTATTATTAATCATTATTATTAAACATTGGATTCATCAACATTTCTTTGTGTTGTTTTTGAATCATGCCTTACTCTTCATGACCCCATTGAGATTTTCTTGACAAAGATTGGAGTGGTTTGCCATTTGCTTCTTCAATTCATTTTACGGATCAGGAAACTGAGGCAAACAGGGTTAAGCCACTTGCCCAAGGTCACACAGCTCAAGAGTGTCTGAGATCAGATGTGAACTCAGGTTTGCCTGTATCCAGGTCAGGTGCTCTATCCACTATGCCACCTAGCTGCTTATTACTTATGGTCAAAAATTCATACAAAGAGAAAAACCTTTTTAAAAATATGAAGTGCCTATGAATAATAGTCTAACATGTAGCAGATATACATAAATATACAACTTTTAAAAAATGGAAATAAAGGAATAATTAGAGAGTCAGCAGTTCAGAGAGGTAGAAAACTGGTCTCAATTTCAGGAAGACCTGGGTTCAGGTTCTCTCTCTAACAAATACTGGTTGTATACAAGTAACTTGAAATCATTTTAAAAGAGAAGATATTAGCTTTAAGGTGGATTGTAAAAGGCTTCTTTATAGAACGGGATGAGGAAAGGAGAGGAGAGGGGAAGGGAAGGGGGAAGCAAAGAGGGAAGTAGAGGAGAACGGGAGAGAGAGAGGGAGGAGGAGGAGGAAGTGGAGGGGGCAGCCTCTGCAGCAGCAGGGGTACCAGCAGCAGCTGAGGACCAGGGTCCTCTTCTCCAGAGCCTTGAAACGGGCAGAGCCAAGTGCAACCTCAAGGGGAGGAAGGCATCTGTGGAAAGATCCACTTACAATTAAGTCAGAATTGGCTGACTTAGTATTCAAGATTAGGATGAGCTATTATACTAGAATGTAAAGTCAATGAGGGCAAATGCCAGGTCTTAGCTAAACATTTCATTTTATCTTACTAGAGTTCTGAGACTACAGGTATTCAATAAATATTTGTTAGATGAAGGAATACATGAATGCTGAGTAAAAAGGGAAAGTCCCTACAAACCCAACCACATTTTTCAACTGCACTTAATAATGATGGTAACTTGCTCCTTTACTCTCATGCCTTGAATTCAATTAAATTTAGTTGGTCAACAATTAAGTGAAGAAGAGAGCTTAAGTGATGAAGCAAAGCCCTGTGTGATTTTGGATCTAGTTATTCCTTGTATACTGAAACTTCTGATGAACTGCATTTGGGTATTTTCCTTTCCAAAATTTGGAAAACACACACACACACACACACACACACACACACTCCTATTTGTACCAAGTGCAATATCTGTAAATCATCCTCCCTTCATATTGAGTTAATTGGATTTTTTTTTATTTTTTTTAAGCAAAGCATAACTGCTTGGAACCTCTTAGTTTGCCCAGCAAAAGTTTAATAGCCCTTTTTTCCCTTTAGCTACTGTTTTTGAGAAGTCTCTCTGTGCCATCTTTGGGCCCACTCCAACCCTGTCTCTAAGACAGATTCTTCAAAGTCATTCTAAGGATGTGATGAAGTTTCTTAAGAGGCGAGCCTTAGGCTATCCACGAGCTCAGCCATACAAATTTGAACCGAAATATTCAAGACCAGATCAGTAGACAGAATTTACTGATGAAATCCTTCCTGAGCAAGGTCTTTTCTCCCATTTATATCAACAAGAACAATCAAACTTCAAATGGAACACTCTCTAACCTCTACACACATGAAAGATTACTATCAGATTGGAGGCATGAAAATTCATTGGCAGTTTGGCAACGTCTTGGAGGCAGAAAAGGAGGAAGTGCCCTTTCATATAATCTTGGAACCTAGTCACTTGCATAACATCCCATGATAAATATAAATTTATGTGTTACACTTGGCTATCACTTGTAAATAGCAGAAGAGTTGCTTACCACATAAGCCATTTATAGAGAAAGAAGAGGAGACATTACTTAGTCACTGAAATCAGCTCCTTGAACTTAGGAAATTTAGGCATTAGAACTTTAGATAAAAAAAAGAAAATAGTCCCTTCCTTCAAGTAACATACATGCTATCAATTCATCAAGAGAGTTTCATATACACATGTAAGCAAACATAAAACAGAGTAAAAACAAGCTAAATAAGGGAGGGGCATTTGCAGCTCGGATGATGAGGACAGAGTTCATATAGGTGACAGCTGAGTTACTTGAGGTAACCCAGGGACTCCAATAAGCAGAAGTGGAGAAGCACATTTTGTCTTGAGGAGCTGTCTGAATAAGGAAATGGAGATGGGAACTGAAATGTTAGGTATGAGGAATGATGTTTGACTAGATTGAAAACAGTCTAAAAGGGGTTAATGTATCATAAGCAGACTGGAGTCAGAGTGTAAAGTCCCTTAAAAGACAAAATAAAGGAGTATATTTGATTCAACAGGCAATGTTGGGGGTGAGCATGGTCTTATCTATCCTGGAGGAATAATACTTTGGCAGTTTAGAAGGGGATTCATTGTAGAGAGGAGAGCACCTATAAAAGGGTACTGTGCAGTTCAGGCAAGTTGCGTTGAGAAACTAAGACAGGGTGGTTATCATATGAGTGGAGAGAAAGGGATGGACACAAGAGATAGCATGGAAGTAGATTCAACAAAATTTGGCACTTGATCGCATATGGCAGTACATGAGAAAACAAGGAGTTGAATTAGACTCAGGGTGAATCATGGTGCTTGGATGGACAGTGGCATTCTTAACAGAAACGGGGAATCAGGGTAATAGAAAGAAGACTCAGAAACACTGAAACTCAATAACCTATTATCTGATAAACCCCAAAACATAAAGTATTTAGAAAAGAATTCCCTGTTTTGCTTGAACTGCAAGAAAAGCTGGAAAGCAGTATGACAGAAATCAGGCTTTGACTAGCATCTTACAATATATTCTACAATAAATTCAAAATGGATGTGAGCTGAATACTGAAGATCATTCAATTAAAATGGAAGAGATGCTGATCATATAACCTAAAGGGGCTGTCTCCCATTGCATCCTGGGCCATCTCCAGTCATCCTGACGAATATCTGGTCACTGGATCCAGATGGCTCTGGAGGAGAAGTGAGGCTGGTGACTTTGCACAGCTCTCTCTCACTCAAAACAAAGTCAGATGCAAGTCATGTCATCATTTCTCTGATGGCATGGTCTTCTTTGGCAACGAAGGATGAACACAACAATAGCTAGAGGAAAATATTAACCAAACAAGTCAATTATAAAAGATAAAATACATAATTTTGATTAAATGAAATCAAAACACTTTTGTATTAACAAAATTAATGCATTTAGGACAAGAAGGGAACCAGTTGGCTAGAAAAAGATATTCGTATTAAATTTCTCAGATAAAGGTTTAATACTTAAGTTACATAGACAATTAATAGGAATACATAAAGCCAAAAGTCATTTGTTGGTAGACTGGCGGACAAAGGATATGAACAAATAATCTCATAAGAAAAATTGCCAACTATTAACAGCCATGTAAAATAATGCTCCAAATCTCTAATATAAGGAATGTGTAAACCCTGAAGTTCTACCTCATTTCCAGGATATTGGAAAAGATGCTTCCAAAAGGAGAATGCTAAATGTTGGAGGGATAGGTGCACTAATGCATTGTTGATGGAGCTGTGAATTAGTATAACATTCTAAAGGAAAATTTGGAATTATGAAAAGTGGATAAAATGTCAATATACTTTTACCCAGAGATTCAACTGATGGAAATGTACCACAAAGAATTAATTAACAAAAAGAAAGGCTTCACGTATACTAAAATATTTATAATAGTACTTTCTGTGGTAGCAGAGAATTGGGAACAATGTAGATACACATAGATTGTGGATTGGTTACACATATTGTGGTACATGAACATAATGGAACATTATTATGGGGTTAGAAATGATGATTATGATGAATTCAGATAAGCAATGAAAGACCTATGTGAACTGATGCAAAATGAAATAAGCAAAGCTGGGAAAACAAAACACACAATACTTACAACAATATAAATAAAAATGAACAACAACAAAAACCAATGAAAATGAATGTTGAGATATCAAAAAGAATAAATCTATATGCAAAGAAGAGATGAGGAAGCACATTAGCCACTCACACCATCTTTTGAAGAGGTGAGAAGTCCATGGGTGTAGATCATTGAATTTAATGTACATTTATTCAATTTTTCACAGAATTTATTCCAAAACACAAAAAATCTTTGTTGCGAGGGATGGCTCTCTGGAGGGATGAGTGTACAGGGGGAAATCTAGGCAATGTAAAAAGAAAATATATAAATACAATATATTTTAAAAAAACAGAAGCAAAGAAATTTAGAAAAGAAGTGAATTTCAAGGAAAAGACAAAGGGTTCTGTTTGCTTTGGTCACAATTTATTTGAAATGCCTATGACACATTCACTAGGAAATGTCTAATACTCTATTGGTGATCTGGGACTGAAACTTATTAGAGAGTCTAGGTTTAGATAAATAAACTAGTGAGTCATCTGCATAGAGATAATGGTGGATGACATCACCAAGGGGGAAAATATATTGTATAGCCCATTATGGGCTCTCATTTCCTCATTCATTTCCACCTTTAGCTTTTCCTCCAGGTGTCATCATCAAAGGGGAGTTAAAAGGCTGACTGCTCAAGGGTTTTCAACAACAACCTCTTGACTGAGTTCTTCCTTGGCAGAGCATTCATCACATCTGTCATTCATATTGGATGTTATTAACAAATATGAAAGAGAATTCTTTGATGGTGCTATACTTGACAGTATGATAACCTTCAATTGTCTTTATTTAGGAGCTTTTTGCCATAATATAGACACACTAAGTCTTTCCTCCAGGGAGAAGAGGGAGAGAATCTTTGGAAAAGCAGCTAGATGAGGGCTAGAGAAGACTTTGCATAGGGTCATACAGCTTCTAAATGTCTAATACAAGATAAAGAACTCAGATATTCCTGAATCCAAGTCTAGTGCTCTACCTACTCTAATATCCTGCTGACATATAAATGATGACATTTTTTGAGTTCACAATCCATGAAAACCTTCAAATATATTTTTGGACAGATTTCTATCTAATAATGCCTCTCCCAATTTATATTTGTGAAGTCATTAAAAACACACCTCAAGTGTAAGATTTTATATTTATCCCTACTAATCTCTATTTAGCCTTATTTATTCCTATCCCATATTATCTTCTGGAACTCGGTCCAGTATTTGAGCCTGTCAAGTTCTTTGAGATCCCAGCTCTGAGTAGATCCAGGTAATGAGCTCTTCTACGCAGTTTGTGTCATCTTCAAATTTGGTGAGAATGGCCTACATGCTTCCACATCATTGATTGTTGTAAAAAATGTTAAACAGCTCAGAACCAGGGACAAATTCCTGGGGCACCAAATTGAAGGCATTCTTCAAAACTGGGATTAAACCATTAATGATTCTTCCAAGTTTGGCAATTCAACCAGTTCCAAATCCTTCTGATCATGGCTATCATCTACATCACATTTGCCCATCTTATCATTAAGAACAGGACAAGAGATTTTTTCAAACTCTTTGTTGAAATCTAGCTAAAATCTATGCCATTCCTCTGATCCAGAAGTTTAATATCCTTGTCCAAAAACTAAATAGTGTTAATCTGGCATGACTGGCTCTATCAATGCTATACTGGCTTTTTGTGAATATTGCTTATTTTTTCCAGATGTTGACTAGCAATATATTTAATTACATGTTGTAGAATTTTGCTGGGAATGAAAGTCAATCTTATTTGGTTGCAGTTATCAGTTTATATTGTCTTCTATTTTTTGGAAATTTTAACTTTGACATTTCTTGTCCAGGCTTGTTATGCTTTGTTATGCTTCTTCACTATCTTTAAATATCATTTATGTTAGTTCAATAATTGCATTTATCAATTGTTGGAGCACCTGGCAGTATGATTCCTCTGGACCAGATTGCTTGAATTAGTCAAGGGTATATAAGTATTTTTCTTCCTATCTTCTTACTCATCTTGGATAGCAATGGCCTATTGGCTATTTTGTTATTGCACTGTCCTTTCCAGTTCAAGGGCCATTATCCTTGGCAATGAAAATAGAAACAAAATAAGAATTAGGCCACTCTAAATGATCTATTTTCAGTTGTCATCTACAATCCCTCTCTTCCTTGCACCTTTCCTTTCCACATACACACACACGCATGTCTACACATATATGTATATATACACACAAATATATGTGTACATACATACACATGCACACACACATATACACACAGATATATCTATGTATGTGTATATAAGTGTGTGTATTTATATTCTTATTCTTAGCTTTACCTGGCAGCTGCAGCTCAGTTAGCTTTAGATACATGTTGGACTATATAGTTTCTGCAGTCTGTTCCAACTCTTGACAGTCTGTGATTCTGAGACTTTAATATTTACTTAAAGAATATAACTCATAATCAGCAGTGATAAGACATTATTAAATAAGTCTTGTTAGAGAATTGTATAGACAATTCCTGCTCTTTAGGAACTTACAAACTAAGTGTACATAGGTTGTTGTGGTTTCTCCTTCTTTCTGCAAGAGGATCATGACATCAGGAAGGTGATGTCATGACATGCTAATGAATTAGATTTAAGTGAGAGAGGGCTATGCAAAGTCATCAGCCTCACTTTCTCCTCCAGAGACATCTGGGTCCAGTGGTGAGCTATAGATCAGGAAGGCTAGATATGACCCTGGATGTAGTGGAAGACCTTGGACTCAATCAAACTGAGACATATACATATATACATATGTATATATATATATATATATATATATATATATATATATATATATATATATATATATATATATATATGTGTGTGTGTGTGTGTGTGTGTGTGTGTGTGTGTGTGTGTATAGGGATAAGGAGGAAAAGACGAAGACAGATGAAATATAGAGGAATGTGTGTGTGCATACACAGACACAAATACATGTGTGTGTGTGTGTGTGTGTGTGTGTGTGTGTGTGTGTCCAAGAATGGCAGCTGTGCTGTATTGGAAGGAGTATTGGACTGGAAGGTAGGAAGCCTGTACTCTAATACTAAACATTGACTAATTATCTTTGTGATCTTAGATAAGTCATTACTTTCTTCTGGTCTTCAGATTCCTCATTTATAAATCAGAGTACTGAGTCAGATCAATGAATCAATCAGCAATCACCTGTTAATTGACTATGAATAAGACACTGTGCTGGGTGTAGGGATTACAACAGTAAACACGAAATATTATTTTACCTAAAGAAGTTTATATTCCAAGACTTTATGTACAATTTTCCTAATGTCACACAGTACATATGCTGTCAAACTTTCAAACACAAATCTTCTTTTTCAAGTCTGGGATAACATGCTATCTTTTTTTTTTCTTTTTCCCCACAGTCTGGTAAAAGAGAAACACTGACCCTGATAAGCAAAGAGATTATGGTAGAGATATGGGTGGAGATTCTTTACCAAAAGGAGCTTATTTTGAATAATCTCATTGCATAGGAGTCATTGCCTTGGTCTAATTTTGTGTCTCTCAAAACTAAGGAACATATTGTAATTTTCTGATACAACTTACTTTCTTTAGGAGGTTTTGCAATGTTTTACTAGATTGTAAATTCTTCCATTGTAATGCCACTTGGTTGATTTCTATACCCATTATATCACTGTGAATACACTGAACATCAAGAAACTTTTTTTTTGTTACTGATCTTGCTAGACCCTGAATCCTTTGAGTACCAGTAATCTTGGAATCTCCTAGGTTAATGGTTCTTAACCCTTTTTGAGTGTCATGGATCCCTTTGGTGGATTGATGAAGCCTATGGAACCCTTCTGAGAATGATGTTTTTAAATACTTAAAATAAAATACAAAATTATAAAATTAAAAGAAACTAATTTTATTGGAATGAAATAAAATAAAGTTAATGGATACCATGTTAAGAATCCTGTCTGTGTAGTGACCACTAGGGTACCTCTTCAAGATCCAGTAAAGATAAAATTTTACTTAATAGATGAAATTAATGGGGACCATGAGGTACATGGTGTATCAGGAAAAAATCTTAACTGGGCGCAAACTTTGAAATTTATAAAAACATCACTCCTTTACAATGTAAAAAACAAAAGAATTTTTAACAATAATCCTTAAGATGTAAGATACTGCTTCTGAGTGAAGCATGGAGATGGACACTTTTCTCAAGCCCAGTTAGGTCTACTTTGATGTGAAATCATGCATACTTCCCAAATCTTGTCAGAGAAAGAGAAAAGGAGAGAATTGGAGATACCAGAAACACTTGCTTCCTTTTACAACAAAAGAGAAGTTTGCTCTCTACTTCAACCCAATAGCCTGGGTGATCCCTACTTCTTGTCCTTCAGAAGAGAAGCAGATCAGGACAGAAAGATGGAACAAAAAAATTTTTGTATTTTTTTATGAAAGAAAAATGCAGGAAAAGATAACTCTAGGAGGCATGTGTCCTCAAGCTCTTCTTATTACATCAAGGCAGGCCATATTCTAGTGGAATCTTTCTGTCCTCTTCCCCAACACTGCCCCTTGCCCCTGTACCTTCTGTGAATCTATAGAATAAATACATATATATTTGTAAGTTTTCATATCTGTGTGTATTTATATGTGTGTATATGTTGTGTATTTATAGGTGTATATATGCACATATGTGTGTATGCATTTATATGGGTATATGTATGTGTGCATATGTGTCTGTGTGTATGTATGTGCACATATATATATATGTGTATATATATATATATATATATATATATATATATATATATATATATATATATATATGTGTGTGTGTGTAACATATATCACATTGAATTTTCCATCCCAAAGGTCTTATAGAATGAATGAGCTAACACTACATTCAAAGTGTCTTGGGAAGGCAAGTTTCAACAGAAGGAGATGTCTAGTCTTCTCAATGACTCAGTTTGGAAGCACACCATACCCTAAGATAAAAATATACAGAAAGGAGTTAACCAGCAGCAAATTGGCAAAGAAATTGAAACAAAACCATTGATTTCCATTTCTCCATTGCTCCAGTGGATCAATTTCCATTTGCTTTGCTCCAATTTCCATTACTCCAATATGAGACCAATGTGTCAGAGTCAACTCTCTGAGAAAAGTTTTAGTCCCAGATCCAATCCCAAGTAACCATGTGCTTTGATGTCTTTGGTACACATTCTGCCACCCAATGTTCCATCTGGGTCCCTGCTGACCAAATTTCCATTTGGAAAGGAATTCACTTGTTCAACTTCTCTTTTGCCCTTCTTTGGGTTGTATAAAAACTCAAAATCAAAGGGATTCAAGTAAGGATTTAAAATCAGAAAGGAAAAACACAAGAAAACTATCAATACAAGGGAAAGAAGAAGAAAGAAGGAAGAAAGGAAGGATGGAGGGAGAGAGGGAGGAGGAGGGAGGAGAAAGGAGGAGGAGGAGGAGGAGAAGTAGGAGGAGGAGAAGAAGAAGAAGAAGAAGAAGAAGAAGAAGAAGAAGAAGAAGAAGAAGAAGAAGAAGAAGAAGAAGAAGAAGAAGCTGTCTCTGGTCTCTAAAAAACATTGGTGGAGATAAAACAAGTCTTTTTAAGCTGTTTTCATATTTCAGTGAAACTATCCATTTTAGAGATTGTAGGCTCTTTGAGGGCAGGAATTGTATTGCTTTTCCATATTTGTTTCCTCTGCATTTCAGGGCCATCTCCAGTTTTCCTGATCTATACATTTCCACTGGATCAGATGGCTGTAGAGTAGAAAGTGAGGCTGGTGACCCTGAACAACCCTCCCTCACTCAAAACAAGGTCAAGTCCAAGTCATGTCATCATTTCTCTGATATCATGGTCCTCTTCAAAAACGAAGGATGAGGACAACAACAAATATAATTCACTTACAAGTCATGGCACCACCTTCCTGATATCATGGTCATATTAGACAACAAAGGATAAACAACAACATCCCCATCATTTAGTGAAGTGTCTAGAACATAGTAGATGCTTAATAAATGTTTATTGACTATTGGTTATTGAATATTGAGATATTGAGGGATACCAGGATATATCAGGTGAGGATATAGAACCCCACTGCAAATGGGTAGGATTAATCCTTTAGGTGAAAGGTAATTCCTTAGGTAAAAACAGCTTAGGTGAAGCCTTGCCTGAAGGCAGGAGTGGGGCATGAGGAATAAGGGGGAGCTTTATGACCTGGCAAGATCCCTTTTTATCTTGTAAGGATGACAAAAACTATTGCTAATAATAATGACAAAACAAAAATAATGTGGGTGATAAACACACGACAGGTTGCTGGAATCTTGTTCATTGTTTCTGAGGGCTTTGGCATCAGTTTTCTTTTCATGTATAATATGAAGGAAAAGCAGATTGGACCATTACTTGCATGAAGTTATCTACATTTTTCATTCCAGGATATCAGGGCATTACAACTTAAGTCATGAGTTTTCATGGTAATTAAGGTATTGAGGTTTTTTGTTTTAATTTTGTTTCATTTTAGCTAAAGTTAAAGCAGATTGGGCAGAAAAACTTTTCAAATTTACAAGATGATGAGCCCCATTGATAGCTCATCTTTCAATGATTGTTTCTTAAGCTAACAAAACTTTTTTATTCACAAGAACTCTGTACAGTAGGTTGTTGTATCATTTTACAGTCATGTTCAACTCTGAGATGCCATTTGGGGTTTTCTTGGGAAAGATACTGGAATGGTTTGCTATTTCCTTCTGAAGCTCATTTTATAGAAGAAAAGATTGTGGCAAATAGGGTTAAGTGGCTAGTTCAGAGTCACACAGCTAGAAAATGTCTGAGGCTGGATTTGAACTCATGAAGCCCTTTCTGATTCCACGCCTAGCACTCTACTCACTGATCACCTGTGAGATAGCTAGGAGAAATATTATTACCCCTCAAGTTCACGAAATTCATAAATATTAGTCCTGGGATTTGAAGTCGTTATGCCGGACTTCAGCTCCAGTGATCTTTCCACTGTACAACACAGCCTTTCCTTAATAAATAAGTAAATAAAGAAAAAACCACTTAAAAAATAGGGAAACTTATAGAGATGCCAATGCTTCAGAGCACCTTAGGTAGATCAGAGACTGATTTCTCAGATACCTTTCTCGTCCAATCTTTTCAGATCTCGATGCTAAATAATGAATCTGAAGCTTCCTGCTGCCTTCCAGCAGTGTGGTTTAAATTAGCTATAGTCTCTCTTGGGGACTATTTAAACAAGTCCTAATGGCTGTATAAAAAATATTGAAATAAGCCTAAATGAGATTTTTTTATTTAAATATACAGAACTGTATATGTTCTGGTTTCATTTCATAGGAATCGAAAAGGAAAGTACCAACGTCAATGCTGATGCCTCTCTCTTGCTCCTTGCTGTTCTATGTGAATGCCAATATTTCTGGGATGTTGCAAGATGGATATTTATAATTACTGCAGATTTCATTAGCTAAAAGGCCTGCATTAGAAGGTAAAAATTAGATTTTAATGAACAATCCTTTGGAAGGATGTTATGAATTGGTATCTAGAGGATATCATCATGACTTAGAAAAGAGGCAGATTAGATGAGTCTAGGAAAAGATGGCAAGAATGAAGATTAAATAACTTCAAACATGGCAAATAATAATAATAATAATAAAGACGACTACAAATGAAAACCAGAAATAATTGGGACTATGTTCAAAAATGTATTCTGTGTTTTCACATTTCAGGATGGATGGGGGAAAATCTGACTGACAATTTTTGTTCTTGTGGTGTAACACATCACATTAAGTAGCTTGGCAGCAAATAAATAGATGCACAAAGCCTGGGATTGAAATTGGATGGCCACCCACCAAGTCATGTTCCAGAACTACCGCTTTTCAAACTCCAGCAGCCTCAGAGCCTCATGGGCCACAGCTAATGATCAAGACAAACCATAGGGTGAATTTTCTGATGTGTCCAAGCAAGAGCTTGAATGAAAATACCATGGTGCCTGGAATAGGACAGGCAAACAGAAAAGTCCAAAGGTATATGGGGGAGGAGGGTAGTTATTCACTCTTCCTACACTCCACCCAGCTGATCTCTGTTGGAGTGAATTGTTTTTCTGACTCAGTCTTTTTGGTCTTACAGAGAGAGATGTGTGTAAAATGCAGATGGTGGCTCGGGCCATTTCAACTCTTAAATGAACTTAGAAATCACACTAGCATTCAAAAACACCTCTAGCTTCTTTATTCTGATCATTAACCAGGCATATTTCATTCCAGAGGCCTAAATTATGAAGGATCCTTGAAATTACTGAGATCAATTAAGTTCATTCTACTTTGTATAAATTATACAACTACTTTTGTTATTCCTGTAGGGAAACATAAATAATAAGAACAAGGCAAAACTCACCAAGTCCCCAGTTTACATACCCAGCTTTCTACCGGCTGCTTTGTATCCTGATGGAAATGCTATCTCCCTTCATTGCTACTGCAGACAAGATATGTTTTTTGCTACTAAAACTTATAACATTCATCTGGTCTAGGGAAAGAGACTCAATACTTAGGATCCTCTCATGCTGGCAAATTGTCAGGTTCATAATATGTAGAAAGGGTCAGGTTCGTGTAAGTTAGAATTCTGGTTTTGCTGCTTGCCACCTGTGGAACATGAGGACAGCGTTTTCCCCCTCTGGCTCTGGGCCTCAGTTTCCTTTTCTGTAAAATGAGTGGGGAGGACAAAGTAATTTATATAATCCCTTGCAATTCTATATCTTATGGCCTAAACCAGTCAGTGGCATAGCTGAGACCAGTTGTGAACTACCTTCAAAGTGTTTCTTCTGGGAAGAGTTTTCAGCTTTGTAGATACCTGATTTAATGAAATTGGTGACATTTGAGCATGGGATCATTCATTATTGGTTGTGTCAGAGTCATATTAGTTAGTACAGAAAAGCCTTTAGAACCTGGAATGGTAGATACTTCATAATCTGGCCCCATCTGAATATCCACTACATATCAGCATGAATCCTACAGTCTAACCGAAATGAACTATTTGGCCACTAACTAGCTGTGTGATTCCAGGTCAGTCACTGACTCCTAGGTCTTTCATCTATAAAATAGGTGGGGGTAGAAGCAAGAGATAACCCTAATTACACTTCCTATCTCTTAGGCAAGGAAAGTATTTCAAAAGCCTAAAATTAAATATGCTCCTTTTACCATCTAATTTACTACCTAATTTTACTACCTTACTCCTCATTTACCATGTACCCTTGCTCACCATTTCTGCCTATTAAAAACCTATGTATCCTTCAGGACTCAGGTCAAATGCAAGTCTTCTTGATCTGCTTTGGGAGACAATGTGGTACAGTGGATAGAATGTTGGATATAGAGGTGGAGGACTGGGTTCCAATCCCAATTATCATACTTGTTACCTTGGGGAAATCTTTTAACCTCTGTAGGCTTCAGATTCCTCATTGTAAAATCTGGATGTTTATACTTACTGACCTCTAAGTTCCTGTGTAGCTCTAAATCTATGATTCCCCAACAGGAGAGCTCCCTGCAGCACTTTCAATCAATTAGAAACCATTGATCAAGCACCAACTAAGTGTCAAGTAATGTTCTAGGACCTGAGGATACAAAAAAAGGAAATTAAAAATCCCTTCGCTGAGAGAGCTTACATTCTCTCAGGAAAAGTCATCATATATGTAGATACGCATACATACAACAGATACAAAGTCATTCAGAGCAGAAGGCGCTGGTGGAATGTTACGTAGAAGGTAGCACTTAAACTCAACTTTCCAGGAAACTAAAGAATCTAAATCAAGATGGAGGTGAGAAGGTAGTGCGATTCAACTACTTTGTATTTATTTTATCATGTTTTTCATAACCTGCATTTTATCATGGGCTTTGTTTTTGCACGTGTGATGAAATGAATTAATATCTTTACTTATTGCCTTCACTTACTGTCTTATCTCTCCCCTGTCGACCTTTTGAAATATGGCTGCTCTACTCATCATTCAAGTGAAACTGCTCTCTCTGAAATTACCATCAATTATTTAATTGCAAAATCTGATGCCCTCATATTTCTAAACAAATCACTTACATTTCATGCTATTGTTCCCCCTTTCTTCCTGAGTATGCTCTCCTGTCTGGCTTTTTTATTGGGGGGTGTGGGGTAGGTATTACTCTCTCCTGCTTCTCTTCATACCTCTCTGATACTTACTTCTCAGTCTCCTTTGCTTACTAAAATCTATGTCATGCTTACTAACTGTGAGCAACCCTTAAGATTCTGTACCAGGCCCCTTCTCTCTCTCTCTCTCCCTCTTTCCCTCTCCTTCTCCCTCCCTCCCTCCTTCTCTCTGTCTCTCTCTCTGTCTCTCTCTGTGTCTCTCTCTCTCTGTCTCTCTCTCCTCTCCTCTCCTCTTCTCTCTCTCTCTCTCTCTCTCTCTCTCTCTCTCTCTCTCTCTCTCTCTCTCCTCCCTCCCTCCTTCTCTCTGTCTCTCTCTGTCTCTCTCTGTCTCTGTCTCTGTCTCTCTCTCTCTCTCTGTCTCTCTCTTTCTGTCTCTCTCTCTCCACTTTTTAATTTATGGAATAAAACAAGCATTTCTATAACAGTCTAATAATAATAAAGATGATTGCATATGTCTCTCTTGTCTCTGCAGTGTCTCAGTGACTTTGTCATCCTTTACAGTTTCATCAGCTCTGTCTACATGACTCCCAGATCTGCCTATCCATCTCCAGCATCACACTTCAACTTCAGTCCCACATCACCAGTTGTCAATTGGACACATTAAATTGGATGTTCCAGTGACATCTCTAACTCAATATGTCCAAAATGGAACTCATTACTTGTCTCTCAAACCCTACATCCACCTCTTTTCCAAACTTTCCTATTTCTGTCAAAGGCAACTTCATTCCCATTCTTCCGGTCTCTGTAACCCCACATCATCCTTGATTTCACTCTCTACCAACCTATATACACAATCATTTGCTAAGTTTTACTATTTCTGCCTTCATAGGCTTTTTTGTGTTTAACCTTTTTTCTCTACTTAGACAGTGATCTCTTTGATTTAGACCCTCATCATCTCTCACCATTTTGATGGCCTCATTTGGTCTCTCTGCCTCAAATTTCTTTCCACTACAAGCTATCCTCTATAATGTTTCAAAAGTGATTTTCCTTAAATGACAGTATGACTCTATCACTCCTCTGCTTAATGAAATTAAGTGCTTTCATACTGCTTTTAGGAAAAATATAAAAAGCTTTTTAGTTTTGTAAAACCTTCAAAACTGGCCCCAACATATCTTTATAGATTCATTGTACATTACCCCCATTTCTACTTTATCTGAAAGTCAAGTTTATTTCTTTGTTTCTCTTACAACATTCCATATCCTATTCCATTGTCTTTGTTCTTACTATCCCTCCATGCCTCATGTGCACACCTTACTCAACTTTTCCTTAGAAATCCCTCTTCCTTAACGATGCAACTCAAGCACTACTTTCTACATTTCCACATGTTGGTGACCCAACCAATTGCTAGTATCAACCTTCTAAAACTACCATGTATTCAACCTCTTTGTATGTATATGTATTTTAAATATTTCTTTTCTATGTATACCTATATGCAGTTGTTTTCCCCAAAGAAGGTGAACTTCTTGAGAATAAGGATTTTTTTTGTTTAAACAAATTGCATATATTTAAAAAAATTGTTTATGCCAAGTACTATCACAGTTCTTGGCATATAGTATGGCATATAGTGCTTAACAAAAGTTTGTTGATTGATTCAGATGATATTCCTTAGGCCTTAGAACTTCATTTAAAAGAGCTGTATGTCTATGTAAAACAAAGGAGGTGGGGTTGGAAACCTGTATCTTTCTCTGACATTTGGAGATATGGTGAGATGAACCCAGGACAGAAAGAAGAGTACTGATTGTGAATGCCAAGGATACATCTCAGGGCAGGTCCTGGACAACTGGGGGAAGGAAGTGGCTACCCAAAACTGGAATCTATTATCTCTGGGACCAGAAGCCTACCCTTCCATGAAGTAAGTCTACAATTCTTTACGGGTTTCCAAAATATTTTCAAATAATAACATTTGATCTTTATTACATTCCTGTGAGGGAGCCATCAGATATATTATTTTCCCCCATTACAGATGATCAGTTTGAGATTTAGGAATGTTGCTACTTCTCCAAGGTCACATGGCCAGTTCTTTAAGCTACTAGTACAGTGATCTGTTTACACTATATACTATGTGTCCTTTCCCTCCAACCCCAGCAACATATTGTAAGCTCCACATGCAAGCTCATAGACTATTCATTCAATTCAACAAAAAAATATTCTTTAGTGTCCAATGGTGAGAGATTCAAATATAAATAAAATAGGATCTTTACTCTATATAGCTTAGAGTCAAGTAGTCAACTTATCCAAGATTTCCAAAGAGCAGAGCACATTGATTTTTACATAGTAGGTTCCCCATAAGCGGTAATTGAGTCTTGAAAAGCAAAAGCAAAAACTTGTAAAAAAAAAAAAAAGAATTATTCTTCCAACTCCCATAAATTTTTCTCCTATGACACTAATTTATGTGTCTTTATCAATTCATACCAATTAAACACCTATTGTGTTTGTTGGGGGTGGGGATGTATTTTTAATCTTGAAGTTGTGGGTGATCATCATCAAAGCCAGATGATAGCAAACATCTGGGATGTTCATGGTCTCTCTAAACTCCTTTCAACAGTCATTTATTAAGCACCTCTTATGTGCCAGGAAGTGAATGAATCATGGGGAACACAATGACAAAAGGGAAACCAAACCTATCCTCAAATGGCTTACATTCTATTGGGAGCAAACAACATATACATGGATGAATAAATACTATATTTAGCTATCCATCATCTAGAAATCTACACACGCACACACACATAAACATTTTCATATATATATGCCAAAGGAAATAAACATTTATTAAACACCTACTACTTGTTTAACAAATATTAAATGATTTGTTCCTCACAACAACCCAGAGAGATAGATACTCTTATGATTCCGATTGATGATCTGATCATCATTATAAATTGATGATCTAATTACAGATGAAGAAACTGAAGCAGACAGTGGTTGGGTGACTTACCAAAGGTCACAAAGCTAATAAATGTCAGAGACTAAATATGAACTCAAGTCTCAGTGCTCTGTCCACTGTATCACCTCCTTACCACTATAAAAACACATATATGTATATAATTTTGGAATAGAAAGGAAAAAAGAAAATAAGTATTAAGTAAATGCTTACCATGTTATTGGCATTGTACTAAGGGGCTTAGAATAGAAACTAGACCACAATTTCTTTGCTATGAGGGAATTCCCAGGTTAGGAAATTCCCTTTACCAATACAGGTCAGCAACTTTCTGCAATTTAGACTATTCAGGATTTGCCTAGAGCACTGATATGGTAAATGACTTGCCCTGAATTATATAACCAGTATTTTTCAGATGTAAGATTTGAGGCCAGGCTTTCCTGGCTTTAAGTTTGGCTTTGAAGCATACCATCCTTTCTCTCTACATGAAATAATTTGAGGGCAAGTTTCTGTTTTTTATAAAGTCTCTCATGATACTGATTCAGACAAGATTGTTAGATGTGGGTCAAATATTCAGGGTAGGCCAGATTTGGATCTGGCTTAATGACTGGATTTGGAAAGTAATCAATCATACACTGATCTAAAGATAAAGGAAAGTTTCCATTGGAATGCCCTAAAGGTCTGTCATAGAATCTGTGATGTTCAATGTGTCTGTCAAAGTTCTGTATGAAGACATAGACAGTTCCTTATGAAATCTCCTGGTGACATTGTGTTTGTGTTTCGTTGCCAAAGAAGACCATGCCATTAGAGAAATGATGACATGACTTGCATTTGACTTTGTTTTGAGTGAGGGAGGACTGTGCAGGTCACCAGCCTCACTTCTCCTCAGGAGCCATCTGAATTCAGTGACCAGATATTCATCAGGATGACTGAAGATGACCCAGGATGCACTGAGAGATATTGAGTTAGGCCAACGTCTTTGCAGGTACTCACTTAGGATGAGATATGCCCATTCATTGAATAGGCCCACTTAAGAAGTAGCCAGGGTATGGCCCCTTTAAGGAGGCCAAGAAAAAGAAAGACATCAGGCTGGGAGGGAAACAGCAGCAGTTACTACTGATAATCACTCTAAAGCTAAAAGGGTCCAGAAGAACCTTAGGCAGGAGTCCATTGGCATCCCACCTTCAGAGTGCAGTAGGCTTAAGGTTTTGGGAAAAAACAGGACAGAGAAAAGGAGAGGAGAGGAGAGGAGAGGAGAGGAAAGGAGAGGAGAGGAGAGGAGAGGAGAGGAGAGGAGAGGAGAGGAGAGGAGAGGAGAGGAGGCAGTAAAATCCAAATCAACTGGGTATCTTTTGGCCATCCAAATTTACCTTCCTTTGGAGAGGAGAAGGAAGGGGAGGGGGAGGCAGACCAGAGAGAAGGAGTTGAGTTACCCAGCTAGCTAGGTCCCCATTCAGCCAGCTGCATCTACTCACAGGATTGTGTTCGTCCTTCATTGCTGAAAAAGATCATGCCCTCAGAGAAATGACATGACTTGTGCTTGATTTTGTTTTGAGTGAAGGAGGGCTGTACAGGTCACTGCCTCACTTCTCCTTCAGAGCCATCTGAATTCAGTGCTGAGAGGGATAGCTAACACACTGGATGACAGAATCAGTCTCCAAAATGATCTCAACAGGTTCTGGCAATAATTTGTCCATCTGATACTTCTCTTTGGTTTGGTCCACAAGTCTTTATTCGACATCTAACATGAGCAAAGATCTGTAGTCTTGGGAAGGAAATAAACAAATAATGTCAGTTCTCTTTTAAAGATGCACATGAAAACAAGCAGGCATACCTGTAAAAAAATTCTAATCTTCAATCTGAATCAGACAACTGGTTTCAACTCTCTCCACTTGACCATTACAAAAGGTACTAGACTGATTATTTGGGAGAAGGGATACCACGACACATCAAAAATTCATTCTGTGCTTTTCCATTCTAAATGTTACCTAGGAACTCTCAGAGGAGAAGACATCAATGATTAATTACACATCAACCATCCAACATTCCACCTTCTTTCTCACTGAGAAGAGAAAATGAGTCTTTAAAGAACTGATTTTCCATTTGATGGTGCTCAGCCCTTGTGTGGAAAATTGAAAAGTACAAATTTTGAAAACACAGCAATCCCTCTCTAATGAGGCAGAAAAATTATGCATTTGGATGAAATACTCATTCTGAACAGGAAATTTTAGAGAGAGGAAAAGGAGAAAACAATGGCATGCAAAGCTAAACATTTCTTCTTCTTCATTGTAATTAGTCTAATATTATATGCATGGGATGATGCCCACATGTATAATCATGCCTACCATCACCATTTCATTACATGGGGCTAGCTGCTGGAATGAGCTTCTCTGAGAAAGGGCAATTGGTGCAATGGACTGTTTGGGATTGACTGGGATGTTGGGGCATTTTTGGCCATTCAGTTCCACAGTGCGAAGCTTCCTGACAGACCTGAGAAGACCCAAGGATTGTCAACAGGACAAACATAAATAATCAGGAAAGAAGATCCCAATTCAGGCTCCAGTTCCAGTGGAAGGAGATAGGCTGGAATGCTTTTCAAAGCCATGATTTGCACAGTCAATCTCCTGTAAGGTAAGAAGGCCAACCAGAAATTAGAGCAATGGATTAGCTTCCTATTGCAATGTTAATTATCATGCTGTTCTGATATCCAGTTACCAAATTATATTTATGCAAGATTAATTAGTAACATTCTTCCAGAAAGCAAATAGTCAGGGTAAATGAGGTAGATTAGCACAGAGCTATGAGAGTTTAGGAGAAAGACCATTTAGAGAATCAGTTAGAAAGTCTAAATTAGCAAACCCTTTGTAGATTTTTTTTTTAATCCTGCGGGAGGGAGGAGGGGAAACTAGTCCTAATGGATTCTACAGCATTGCAGTGTTTAGGGGTAATCATCACGTTTACTTAGGAAGAAATACAATTCTGCCTTCCTTAAAGAACCACCACCATCACCACCCAACCAACAAAAACCGCAAGTGTTAAACCAACAAAAGTTGGGCATTTTTTCTCCAATCAATGGGCTCTCAGAAAAGAGAATTCTATGGAGAAACAGAATGGAAAGAAAATGAGAGATCCTTTATGGTCAATTTTAATCTCCACTGCTGAAAATCATAAAAGGGAGTGATCAAGTCGTCCAGGTTGTCAGCTCTCAATTTCTCTCCAGATTAGTTCCATATTATTACCCCTTCTTGATGTTGCAGTCCTCTTCCAGAACGTAAGATAAGCAATAGTAGCAGCCAGAGCATATGCACTCTATGTTACACCCAAACTGGCCTAATGGCTTCCCTATATTCCATCTTTGCCCCAACTCTCCCCCATCCTGGAATTCTCTTCTTCCTTTCCTGTTCCTTGGAATCCCTATCTCCCTTCAAGGCTAGGCTGAAATGCCCTACCTCCTGTTTGAGGTCTTTCTAAAATTTCCCACCCCAAAAGGAGTGCCCATCCCCAAAATAATTAGTATTTACTTTGTATTTGTCTTTTCATCACTTAGCTTTTCCCTCCCTCCAGAAGACGGCAAGCTTATTGAGGGCAGAACCTTATTTCCCCTCTATTATCATACTCTTAGTGCCTAGCATGGTGTCTCTGGTATACAGTAGTTATTTAATACTTGCTGAACTGAATTACAAATCTTTATCCATATTTTATTCAGATTCCTCAGTTCAATTTATAGTGATAATAGTCAACTCTCCCCATACTGTGAAACTCACAATTTACTGTAAATAAGGAATGAGATTCCAACATTTTTTTCAAAATTAAACTGATGCTCTGCTGTTTTTGTTATCTGTATGTGCAAATTAATCTGTCATTAACATAACACCCTCCCACTTGAACATGTCAACACATCAATCTGGCTTTCTGTCTATTGCAGGTCACCAATCATCTTTTCATGAGCAAACAGTTGCATACTGAGGGAAGGCACCATTCTAATGTATTCATGCTATTATTGGTCCTTGGAATAGGTCCAGGTCCTCAATAAGTCAGTGATTGGAAATGCACAAAGTATTTTAATATCCTAATTATTTTGATTTAACTTCCTCTAATAGTTTAAATTGATACTGAATTTATTTAGAAGCCATGAGAGGGCTCCCCCGCCCCAAACTGATCATAAACACAGACTGAACTTAATCTCAAGACAAAATTAATTATTCATGCCTCAAATTGCCAGTACAGGTTTCAAAAAAAAGAAAGAAAGAAAAATCTGCCACCCCTTTCTACGTTCAGGCTTTTATTTTAATTCTCATTCCATTTTGGGAAAGTAATTACTATGGCAATGTAGATGTCATTCTGAAGATCAGGAAGGCCTTTTGCTTTGCTGTTCTGAACAGAAAGCAAGCGCTCAGAGAGAGCAGAGCTAACAGGCACCATGCCATCAGGCACCTACGACTGGTGTAGCCAGTGAGGCAGAGAAGAAGGACAGCTGGATTTGAAGACAGGAAAACTAGATTCAAGTCCTGGCACTGTCATTTACAACATGTGACCTATTAAGGGCCCTTAAAGTCTGTGAACCTCAGTTTCCTCACCTGTAAAATGGGGGGTAGGGTGTATCAGATGACCTTAACGTATCTTCTATTTCCAAATCTATGATCTTATGATCCCCGCTTGGGCAAATCTTAGTCTCCCACATAATTCAATTCAAGAGCACTTGTTAAGCACCTACTATGTACAAAGTCTTATGCTAGACTCTTGTGTTCTCTGTCTCTGTCTCTGTCTCTGTCTCTCTCTCTCTCTCTCTCTCTCTGCCTCTCTATCTCTGTCTCTGTCTCTGTCTCTCTGTCTCTCTGTTTCTCTCTGCCTCTCTGTCTCTGTCTCTGTCTCTGTCTCTCTCTGCCTCTCTATCTCTGTCTTTCTGTCTTTCACCCTCTCTCTGTCTCTCTCTGTCTCTGTGTCTCTGTGTCTCTGTCTCTCTCTGTGTCTCTGTCTCTCTCTCTGTCTCTCTCTCTCTCTCTCTCTCTCTCTCTCTCTCTCTCTCTCTTTCCCAGTGTGTGGAGAATTGAATGTATCTAATGGAAGCAAATCACAGGTTAAGCACAGATAGCATAGTATTATGGGAGTAACAATGGACTTAAAGACAGGAAAATGAGTTTTACTTCCCACCCCACCTTCTCTCTGTGACCTCAGGTAAGTCCCATCCTCCTCTGTATTTCAGTTCTCTCATCATAAAATGGGGATAATATTACCTATCATAACAACCTAAAGAGATAATCACAGCAAAGGGGCATTGTAATTGAACACTTTGAATTCCTTGTAAAGCTATTCCCTATCTACAGTTTTAATTAAGCAACCTTCTCCACTTACTCATTGTAAATGTTCCTTTTTTAAAAGCTGCCAAACAGTTCTCTGAGTCATCTTTACTCCCAATCATTTTGCAACCAACCTCCTGTTTCTCCTAAGAAAAGAGCACAGAAAACTGACTGAAACTTGGGGCAAACTCCAAAGGAGTTTCAAGGGGCAGTAGGTTAATGTGAAGTGATCAAGAGCTGTCTGAGAAGTCTTGGGCTCAATGTGAGGAAAAAGTAGAATGGAATTGGAGAGGTCATTGTCACTTGACCTCTGCCAGAAGGATGAGACATGATTTAATCCACTTCCTGTCCATAGGCAAGATGGAACCTAAGCAATCCAGACAGATAGAAAATGGATAGATGTCCTTGGCTCTATCACATTTCTAGTAAATCCCCTTAAGTAATTCTCTCAAAGGTAGTAAAAATCCACCAAAAGCATGTAAAGGTCCACCTCCATACCTTCCCTCCTCTTCTCTGTCAACACTTACCCATCTTTTAGCTCAAGGACCTTTTCCTTTGCACAACCTTCTCTGACTATCCAAACAACATTATCTGTACCCTTCATTTGCCACTTAGTGGTACTCTTGTACTCTGGTCACATGTATTTTTTAAATGTTCATATATCTTTGCCTCCCCTATACCTAACATTATTTTTAATCTATAAATTTACAAATTTGCTAGACACTGAGAGAGATGTGAAAATTAAAAAAATAACTAGCATTTATAAGGTACCTCAAGGTTTTCAAGGTATTTATCTCATTTGATCTAAGAAATTGATGAGGTGGATATTATTATCCTTATTTTACACATAGGGAAATTGAGGTAGACAGAGTTTAAGCAAATTGCCCAATGTACCATAGTATGTGAAGTTTGATTTGAATGTTGCTTAATCCTTCCTTACTCCAAGTCCTGTGTTCTACCTACGGTACCACTTAGCTGTCACTAATAAAGTAAGATATGGTGTCTGACCTGAAGGATTTTACAGTCTCTTAGGTTATGTTAGTGGCAGGGAAAAATAAAAGACATATTAAGATATGTTAAGCACAGTATAACAATTGCAAGTGTTAAAGTATCAGAGAGGAGAGAGATCTAATGGCAGAGAGAGATCAAGATCTATAGGCTTGGCAAAAAGACTCGATCATAAACTCCTTTTAGGATGGTGATGCTTACCCCTCTTTGCATCCTTACTCCCACCTCATAGCATCTAGCACAGGACTAGATGACACTGTTGAATGTTTGGATAGATGAGTAGCCAGAGCATTATCCCCTGGATAAACTTGAATCTGATATGCCCCTTGTTGGTAATGTTTTCTCAAGATATTTTAATAATGGGCATCCATTTTAATCCCATGAGCATTTTTCTTCTCTCCATACTTTATGTTGGCTTGCTAGTCTAACAATATACTTGGAGTCAGAAAAGCTGGATTTCAGGTGCATTTCAATCCTAGCTTTGCTGAATACTGGCTATGTTACCAGATATGTTATCTGAGTCTCAGTTTCCTCAACTGCACTTGTAAGGTTTACATTTTCCAATCTTATTTTAAAAAAATGACAATGAGTCAATGTTTTCATTCCCTGATGTGTCATTCACTGCTAACTGGGTAACAACTCCGGTATTAAACAAAGAAGATCAGGTCTCTGACCAATGATAGCATCTTTATTTTTATTCATTTTGGGGATGTGACAATTTTTTTCTTTGTGTTTTGTGTTGAATTTTCCCTTTTCCTTTTCAAGGAAAGAAATAAAAACTATATATTTGAGAAAACCATTTAAGTTCTGAGGAGATAAATATTTCTTCCTTTTCTGGGAAAATAAAGGGATAGAGCTCAAAAAACCTCCTCTCAAGTTCAGACTCTGACACTCACTAGCTGGGTGTCTTCAATTTACCATTTGCATAATGGGGATGTTTGGACTACCTCTAAGGAAAATGTTTTATAAATCTTGATGCACTAATTTTGAGGTGAGATGTTATATAGTAGTAGTTGTACTAGTAGTAGTGGTAGTAGGGGTGCCGGTGGTGGTGGTAGTAGTAGTAGTAGTAGTATTGGTGGTGGTGGTGGTGGTGATGGTAGTAGTTGGAGGAGAAGGAGGAGTAGTGGCAGCAGTAGTCATAATAGTGGTAGAGATAGTAGTAGTAGGGTGATGGTGGTGGTGGTGGTGGTAGTGATAAAAGTAGTAGTAGTATATCTGAAGATGGTTTATCAGTAAGGATAAAGAGAACAGTTTTATTTTGTGTGTCTCTAGAGATTAGAGCTAGGAGTAAAGAAAGTTACACAGATTTAGTTTATTCTAAAAAAAATCTCTGATTAGTTTAGCTATTTGACAATAAAATAGACTTCCTCAAGGGAGACACAATTTCCTATGATAAAACAGATCTAGGATGACCATACATAGCCAAGGCTAATATAGAGGGAATTCTGATATTTCATGGAAGCATTCCATCAATCAACATCTGTTGATTAAGGGTCTGCTGTGTGCCAGAAGATTCCACCCCTGCCTGCAATGATTTTAAATTTTATTGGAGGAATTAACAAATACACATGTAAAATGGGGATGGGGTGGAGAAATGTACAGAATATTTCAAGAATGAGTTACTAAGAGCTTGGAAGATCTAAAAAGGGCTTCATGTAAAAAGTGTCTTGAACTGTTCTCCAAGGGACCCCGGAATTTTAAGAGGTAAAGGAAGGATGAGATAAACTCTAGGTTTGGGGAGTAGCTTATATAGAGACAAAGAGATGGAAGATAGAATGTGCTATCTGAAGAACAGTGAGGTGGACAGGATGACTTGATCACAGAATATAGGAAGGAGTATGATTAATAAGTCAAGATAGACAGAATGAACTTGATTACCAATAAGATTCTTTCAACTCTAAGTATAGGAATTTAACCTTAATGGATGAAATATAGTGAAACATCCAGGTAGCTAGGTGGCGCAGAGAATAAAGTGCTAGGTCTGGAGACAGGAAGATCTGACGTTAAATCTGATCTCTTAAATTAAATTAAATTAAATTAAATCTGACTTACTATCTGTGTGACCCTGAGCAAGTCACAAACCCTGTTTGCCTCAGTTTCCTCCTCTGTAAAATGAGCTGGAAAAGGAAATGACAAACCACTCCAATAGCTTTACCAAGAAAACCCCAAATGGGGTCACAAAGAGTAAAACATGACTGAAACGACTACACAACCACACAGTAAAATATTCTGTACTCAACTTAACACTGAGATGTGAATGTTAAGTTAAAAGCACATTCCAACTGATCTAGTATATCTCAGCTGTCCAAAATCAATATTTCCATCTGTTAACAAGAATTCATTACATTTCTACAATACGGGGAATGCTGTGTAGATGTGGCATTCTAAATTATGAGATGATAGTAATGATAGCTAATGTTTATATAGCACTTCATAATTTGCAGACCACTTTGCTCTAATAATAACCCTGAGACAGATGGATTATTATTACCCCCAATTAACAAATGAGGAATCACAGGCTCAGGGATAGTAAATGACTTGTCCAAGATCACACAGTTACAACATATCTAAGGCAGAATTCAGTGAAGTTCTCCAGATTCCATGTCTAGGACTTTATCAGCTCCACCATCTAGCAAACTCTCATTTCAGATCATTGTGAATCATATTATACTTCCATATTTCATCAGTCCTGATTTCATTGTATAGTTGTTCTTATATCCACAATGCTCACAGATTCCTCCCTGACTTAATGGATCATCTCTTTGACTTGCTTTAGCTTAAGAGTAATCATTAGCTAATGACCAAACAGCTAGAAATAAAATTCTGCAAACTTAATGTGCTTCTGTATACAATAAAAGGCATTCAACCAGTCCATCACTGGGTCCATACGTGAAAACTTCCAGCTTAGAACTTGCAATCCACTGGAAAATCCTTCAAGAAGCAATTCCGGGCCACAGAGAGGCATTGGAATTATTGCTGTCATGTTGTTTATACATTATTCTTAAAGAGAACCATGTCATCAGGAATGGGATGCCATGACTTGCAAGTGAATTAGATGTAAGTGATGGAGGGATGTGCAAAGTTACTAGCCTCACTTTCTCCTCCAGAGCCATCTGGATTCAATGGCAAGATATAGATCAGAATGACTAGAAATGACCCTGGATGCAGTAGGAGATCTTGGCCTACATCAGAGTAGGACTTTAGTGAAGGGATGGGCTATAGCAACAACTAATAACAATAAAAATTTATCTGGCACTTTGGGGTGTATAAAGCACTTTAAATATATTGGTATATTTAATATGTAATATTATATGATATTTAATAATATATTCTCATTTTATCCTCATGACCCTTTACTATTTTTATGCCCATTTTGAAATAAAAGATTCTCTTTACTCCTTAAAAAAAAGCCACAAATGATATTCTGGGTGCTTAGCTTTTTTTTTTTTTGTTTTGTTTTGTTTTATTTAATAAGGCTGTAATACTAGAGTAGGAGATATTTTGAAGGATGTGACTCTTCTAGATTTTAGCAGAAAGGCAGGCAACTAGGAGTTTTTCTTTGTTTTGTTTTGGTTTCTCTCTTGCTTTATCAAAGAAAGATGGCTTTTAGTGTGAGGACATAGTGTTCTAGGATACAACTCATCATCTCTGATACTATGACTGATTGAGGAATATCAGGTCTACACTAGTAACTTAAGTTGGAAAGACGGCCGAAAGAACACCCAGGAATAACCTTGCAACTTTCCCTAAATCCCCCTTCATCTCCAGCCAGAAACCAATCTTTCTCTGTAAGAGAGCAGGGTGGTGTACGGGAGGGAGAAATACTCCATGTCTTTCATAACTGTTTCTCAACTACCTGCAATCTTTCCAAGTTGCTTGGCAGCATGCTGCATATAAAATTAAATCTGAAGTGCTAATTTGGCACAATTTTTTATGCATAACATTAATTCTCAACATTAATTTTGACATGTTCATTTTTTTTAAGATTTCCAACTGGCAGTGTAAAATAACTCAGAGAAAGTAATTTATGGGAAGGAACAGGATGGAGCTGGTATTTCTGGCCCTGGGAGACAAGAGCTTCCTGACACTCTTTGGGTCAAGTAATGTCATTTTCCTTCCTTTTCACACCTGGGATTCCAGCTCTGTTCCCACCTCAGAAAGTTCCAGTCAGCAGGGCTGATGAATGATAATTCTTTCCTCTCTTCTATCTCTGATAAAAGGATCCATCAGCATTAGGAAAGTCATCATTGCTACAAATATCCAGAAAGTCAAACTCTAATCTGTCTAAGAAGCCGATGAAATTACAACGGGAAGAGATGTTAGGAGACAGGCACACACATAGATTAGATTATTCATTTCCTTGGATGTCATAATTTAGTCTCTTTGTCACAAACTCATTACACCTTCAAATAAGGGTTTTAAGATCCATTACTAGCTAAGACAATGCCATTTCATCAAAGGTTAGCACTGAAGATCAACCAAACTCATTTGCTTAAACTTCCTCCACTGTGCTTTCGACAGTCCTCTGATATCCTAAAAGGGATATTAAAGCTTTCTCTGAAGACTATTGGGATTTAAGAATCTCCAAGTTAGAAAATACCTTAAATGAAAGGTCATGTAAAATAAACCTCAAAAATGAATTGAGATTGCTATTACTGACATTTACATGGCACTTTCATCTCTTCTATAGAATTCCCTAATAGGTGATTACCTGGCATTTGTTTGAATAGAGTTAAGAGGAACTCATCATCATCATCATTATCATCATCATCATCATCATCATCATCATCATCATCATCATCATCATCATCATCTTTATCTTCAGTAATAATAAAAATAATAATAATAGCATTTAGAAAGCATTTTATGGTTTGTAGAGTACTTTATGAATGTCTCATTTTATACACACAATAACTCAGGGCAAGGGGGAGAGGTGCTGTTTCTATCCCAGTTTTTACTTATATCTGAGGAAATATGTCTGAGAGGGTTTAAGTGACTTGGTCACACAGCTAGTAAGTACCTGAGGTTAGATTCAGATTCAGGTATTGCAGACTCCAGATTCTATATTCATTATACTACCTAGGTGCCAAGTCCCATTCCATTTTAGAAAAATTCTAATTGTTAGGACATTCTTACTGAAGTCAAAGCTGACTTCCTTTAATAGACACCTAAAACTATATCCATTAATTATTTAACAAATACTGAGCACCTACTCTATGCCTAGCAGCATGCTAATAAGTATTGGAGAATCAAAGTAGTAGAAAACCTTCACTAGAAAGAGAGAGAACACTTAGTGTAGCCAGGGACATAAAATTAACAAACGTGAAATGGAAAAATAAAGTTCTAATTAGAATAACCAAGCTGAACTTTGAGCTCTTTGTGAGAAGGATCAAAAGTCTACAACAGTTCTACAAATCAAAAATATAGAAGAGAACAGGAGCAATCTGACCTTTTCCCTGACCTTTCCCTGTCAGCTATTTGCACCATCCCAAATTCATTTGTCAATAATATATTTTATTTAAACTACACAAAGTGGACCTGTTCTAAGTGAGTAAACCTAAAAATCACCAGGTAAAGGTAGTGTCCTGAAGACTCTATCCATAGCCTGTTATGCCAGTGAGAGAGTGAAACTTTCCTTAGACGCAGAATGTTCTTCTCCAGATGACTCCCCCAAAAGTTGGGGCTTTCCAGGAAAGAAATTCTCACTGCTTTCTATGGCAGGTCTGCTCAGCTTCCATAGAACTGTCTCAATAAAAACTTAAAAGTAGCATGAGACTGGATAATGATTAAATAATACAATGAGAGATTATAAGTTACTTCATTCTACTTGTACAAAAAGTTGACTAGAAGTCCACAAGAGACAGGAAAAGAGACCCTTGAGAAAAGGTAGTGCCAGCACAGGAAAGAAAAGTCAATACCCTGCAAAGGTTCTTTATCTGGAGGCTTCTAGAATTGTGAATAGGACAACAAAAAATTAAGAAAGAAGATAATACCAGAGAGGTAATAGCCACAAACAAAACAATTTTCAACTTTGAAGAATGGATCCTACATGGAAATTGATTATTAAAAACAAACAAATCTTGAAAACTACGGGAGTGGACATCAGTTGAGGAACAGTTGAATGATATGGGGTATATTGATGGAATGGAATGATGTTCTCTTACATGAAATGACTGAGACATTTTTAGAGAATTCTGGGAAGACTTTAATGAGCTAATGCAGTGTGAAGTAAATAGAACCAGTGTGATGACTTATACAATAACAACATTGCAAAGGAAAGCACCTCTGAAAGACCTAATCTGATCATAGCAATGACCAATTAAGACTTTAGAGGGCCTGTGAAGAAATATGCTGGAAATCCACTTTCTGACAGAAGTAATCAATTCAAGATATACAAAGGGTGTATGTTTTTAAATGTGAAATGAAACCACTATGCAAATTGTTTTGCTTTATTATACTTATTTGTTACAAGAATTTGTCTGAAAAGGTTTTTCTTTAACTCAGAGTTGAATTTAAGAGGATGAGAATGTTAGCAATACTGATGCAAGAAGAAGAAGAAGGAGGAGGAGGAGGAGGAAAGGAAAGAAGGAAGAAAAAAAGAAGATGATCATGTGGAAAAACAGGCAAGTATGACAACTTTGAAAGACACACATTGAATTTATTATGCACCTTTTCTCTATTATGTATAATTTATTTGTTTTTCAGTTTTCAACATTCACTTCCACAAGAATTTGAATTCCAAAATTTTTACCCATCTCTCCCCACCCCACACACCAGGACAGGATGCATCCTATCCAACTTTCCCCCCCAGTCTGTCCTCTATATCACCCCTCCCCTTCTTCCTTCACTTTCCCCCTCTGTTTTCCTGTAGAAAAAAGTAGATTTCTATACTCGATTGCCAGTACATCTTAGTTCCAAGTTGCATGCAAAAATGATTTTAACATTCATTTTTAAAGCTTCGAGTTCCATATTCTCTGCCTTCCTCCCTCTCCACCCATCCTCATTGAGTAAGCAAGCAATTCAATATACGTCATACATGTGTAGCTATGCAATACACTTCCATAACAGTTATTTTATGAAAGACTAACCACATTTCCCTCTGTCCCGTCCTGCCCTCCATTTATTCCATTCTCTCTCTTGACCTGTCCCCTCACAATAGTGATTGCTTCTGATTACCCCTTTCCCCAATTTGCTGTCCCTTCTATTATCTTCTCTCTTATTCCCTTCCCCTCTGCCTTCCTGCAGGGTAAAGTAGATTTCCATACCCAATTGAGTGTTATTCCCTCCTTAAACCAAATCTCAAGAATGTAAGGCTCACTTATTCCCTTTCATCTCCCCCCTCTTCCCCTCCATTTTAAAAGTTCTTTCTTGCCTCTTTTATGTGAGATGAATTGCTATTTCTCCCTTTCTCTTAGTACATTTCACTCAACAGTAAATTTTATTTTTTAGGTATTGTCCCTTCATATTCAACTCATCCTGTACTTTCTGTCTATGTATGTATGTATGTGTACACACCCATATACATACCTACACATATACATATAAAATATACACATACATACACATACACACCTGCACATATATATATATGTATGTATATATTCCCTCTAACTACCCTAATACTGAAAAAAGATCTCATAGTTACAAATATCATCTTTCCATGTAGGAATGTAAACAGTTCAACTTTAATGAGTTCCTTATGGCTTCTCTTTCCTGTTCACCTTTTCATATTTCTCTTGATTTTTGTATTTGAAAGTCAGATTTTCTATTCATCTCTGGTCTTTTCAACAGGAAAGCTTGGAAGTCCTCTATTTCATTGCAATTCCACTTTTCCCCCTGAAGTATTATACTCAGTTTTGCTGGGTAGGTGATTCTTGGTTTTAATCCTAGCTCCTTTGGTCTCTGGAATATCATATTTCAAGCCCTTCTATCACTTAGTGTAGAACTTGGTAAATCTTGTATTCCCACAATACTTGAATTGTTTCTTTCTGGCTGTTTGTAATGTTTTCTGCTTCACCTGGAAACTCTGGAATTTGGCTACAATATTCCTAGGAGTTTTTCTTTTGCAGTCTCTTTCAGGAAGTAATTGGTGAATTTTTTCCATTTCTATTTTACCTTCTGGTTCTAGAATATCAAGGAAGTTTCCTTCAATAATTTCTAGAAAGTTGATGTGTAGGATCTTTTTTTATCATGGTTTTCAAGTAGATCAATAATTTTTAAATTATCTCTCCTGGATCTATTTTACAGGTCAGTTGTTTTTCCAATGAGATATTTCACATATTCTTCTATTTCTTCATTCTTTTTTTTGGTTTTACAATTTCTTGATTTCTCATAAAGTCACTAGCTTCCATCTGCTCCTTTCTACTTTTTTAAGAACTATTTTCTTTAGTGAGCTGAAGACCTCCTTTTCCATTTGGGCAATTCTGCTTTTTAAAGCATTCTTCTCCTCATTGACTTTTTGGACCTCTTTTGCCATTTGGGTTAATATCTTTTTAAAGATATTTTCTTCAGCATTTTTTGGGTCTCCTTTAGCAAGCTGTTGACTCATTTTTCATGATTTCTTGCATCACTCATTTTTCTTCCCAATTTTTCCTCCACCTCTCTTACTTGATTTCCAGAATCCTTTTTGAGCTCTTCTATGGCCTGAGACCATTTCATATTTTTTTTTGGAGGCTTTGGATATAGAAGCCTTGACCATGCTGTCTTCCTCTGGTTCTATGCTTTGATCTTCCTCATCCAAAAGGATGGAAGAAATACCTTTTCACCAAGAAAGTAACCTTCTATAGTCTTATTTTCCCCTCTTTTGGGACATTTTCCTAGTCAATTACTTGACTTTTGAGCCCTTTCTCAAGAGGAGGGTATTTTGCCCTAGGCTTCAGAGGCTTTGTGCTGTTGTTCTCTGAGACATCTATAGGGATCTGTAAGTTCTCAGTTCCTCCAAAGTGGTATAATGAAGGGAATGGTGTTACTCCTCTCCTGACCTGTGCTCTGGTATGTGAGCAACCATAAGTACTCTTTTCTGCCCTAGAACTTTGAGTAGGATTCTCTCTCCACAGCTGTCACCAGCTCTACTATGCCAGCGCTAATCTTCACCCCAGGACTGCCATCTAGGACTGTGACCAAGATCAGCAGCTGATTTCCTCTATCATCTGTAGGCTGAGAGCTCCTGAAGGGGCTGCTGCTGTGTGGTGGTGGTTGCTGCTGCCCTGGAACTGAGGCTGGGGCTAGGACTGGACCATATTTCCCTCTTACCCAAGTAAGGGAACTTTCTCACTGATCTTTGAAGCTGTCTTTGGCATTTGTGGACTGAGAAATCTGGAAACTACAACAGCTGCCTGTGATTCATTGCTCTGAAGCCTAATGCAGTCCTGTCTGTGCAAGAACCACCCATGATGGACTGCTCTCTACTCTGATCCAGCGTGATATACCCTTCCTGTTGGCTTTCCAGGTTGTCTTGGGCTGGAAATCTGATTCACTCTGTCATTTTGTGGCTTCTGCTGCTCTAGAATTTGTTTAAAGTCATTTTTACAGGTATTTTAAGGACTTTGTGGGGAGAGCTCTAGCAGTTCCATGCTTCTACTCCACCATCTGGCCTCTGCCCCTATTACACACCTTTTAATTTTTTTTTTTTTTTTTTGGTGAAGCAATCACAGTTAAGTAACTAGCTAACACATGCCATCTTTCTGAATCTGGATTTGAACTCAGGTCCTCCTGGATTTCACAGCCAATGCTATATCCGCTTTACCATCTAGATGCCCCTTATATTACATTACAAACAAGCAATATGAAATACAGATTCATGGTTTCATATATAATCCTTTTTTATGTTTTACTCTGTATGTTGAAACAGTCATATCTTTGGTATTAAATTAATAATACTAAAACTAAAATCAAACAAAAAAGATTAACCAGTACAAGGAGTCTGAGTCATAAAGCAGTGAACTGACTTATATATGGTTAAAAAGGTAAAAAACAGTAGAATCTGATTGATACACAAGACCTTTGATTGCCAATCTAATGATTTCTCAAATACAATTTTTTGCTTGCTTCATGCTGTTCTACCTAACTCAATGAAGCTTCTCAAATAAACACTCCGTATGTACATGAACTAAATAATGAGGGAGGGATGAGAGAAAAGTGCCGCATTCAGAATGGTTTCCTTTCCTAGAACACCAGACATACAAAAGAACATTTCTATTTAGTCTTCCCTCCCAGATAATTGTTATCGCCATAAACAGGAGTGTCAGTGGGGACTTGCTGAGGCAAAGCTCTGATGTAGGTCCCCATTGACAGCAGGATAGAGCTGGCATGAAGAGGGTAGGACTGTGAGATTAGCCCTTGCAAAGATAAAATTCAATTCAATTCTGCCTTCAGGCTGAGGGACAGCCATGCCCAATTTCATTGCCTCTACAGTGTGATTTAACTTTCCCAAATGCAAATGGTATAGGTTACAATCACCCAGGGCCCAAAATTTAGAGGTTTAGACAGGAGATTGTAAATGGGACCTTGAATTGTACTTGGAGGCAGACTGAGAGCCAGTGTAAATTACTGAGTTTAGGTAGTAGGAATGTGTTTCAGCAGTTGGACTGAAAGGGTAAAAAGTCTCTGGAACAGGCACTGTATGCCAGAAGAAGCTTTCAAACTATCTTCAAGGAGAGATCCAAATGAGGACATTTATGTTAGCCCAATCTGGCCATGATAAATCTGAAGGGTCAGACTCAGATTACAAACAAGTCAGGCATGAGTCCCAAGACTTAGATCTGACTTCCACTTCCTAGTCCAGGACTATTGACAGTCAATCAACAAGTTTTTATTAAACACCTACTATGTAGGTACTAGGAACTATATTTGGTCCCAAGGGGGAAAAATAAAGAGTTCAAGTACTTGCTCATACATTTACTAGCTATGTAACTTCTGGTAGGCCATTACATTGATTAGAGTTCTTAGGTCTTTCAAAGTTGCTTGTTCTTACAATGTTGCTGTTATTATATATTTGTTTTCCTGGTTCTGCTCATTTCATTCTGCATTAATTCATTCAAGTCTTCTCAGATTCCTTTGAAACTGCCCCTTTCACAGTTTCTTATGGAACAATTCCATTTCATTCCCTCCTACCTTTCCAGTCTTCTTATACCTTACTCTCTATCTACTTCCCAACATCACCATTTATAGTACAATCCATACTGTCACTGAATTCCTTGTCGTTTCAATCACAAGGCATTCCATCTGCCAATAATGCATTTTTACTGGCTGCCCTATATACCTGGAATTCTCTCCATCTCATGGTTTCCCTGGTTCCTTTCAAGTCCCAGTTAAAATCCCACCTTCTGTAAGAAGACTTTCCCAATCCTGTTTAACGTTAGTGCTGTCCCTTAGTGATTTTCTGCAGTTTATTTTGCGTATATCTTATTTATATATAGTTGTGGGCATGTTGTCACCTTCACTGGACTTTGAGCTTCTTGAGAGCAATGACTTTTTTTTTTACGTCTTTCTTTGTGTCCCTAGTATTTAAATTGTAAAATAGTACCTGGAACATATTAGGTGCTTAATAAAGCTTGTTGACTGACACTGTTGACAGACCTATAGTCTACATCTTGAGAGTATCAAAAGCCCATAACCCTTGAGAAGTTGTGGCTGCTAATTTGGAGGTAGGGTCATCTGTAATCATTTACATTCAATTACACAATGCTCTGTGATTTCTCCAAGACCTCAGGTCTTAAAATGGGGATTCGGATATGATGCCTTGTACTGTTACAGCACCATGGACCTCAGCAGAAGACAGCACTTTTTTTTTCACTTTGCAGATATGGGGCAGTAGCTCTAAAAGGAAAAAAAAAATGACATGTGCGTTATAATATAATTATATATATGTATATTATTATATATATTATAATATATTATTATATATTATAATATATACAATAATATAATTATATATATGTATATTGTTATATATATTATAATATATATTATTATATATTATAATATATATTACTATATATATTATAATATATACATAATATATGTAGACACACAGATATATATATATATATATATATATATATATATAAATTCCCCCTCACTTACAGAGGACATTGATTCACATATCCAGAAGCTAAACATCCATCTCTCAGTGCTCAACTGACTGATAAGCTTCATTCCCCTCACTGAATAGAAAGTTCTCTGTATGTGCCTATGGGCTGTTTCTTCATCCTTGGAGAAAAGAATTAAAAATTATTCATTCCTTTTGTCCAGCTAAGAAACCAAGACTCCCAAGAGTGAACAACTGCACCCAAGGCAAAGTCTTATCTTTAAAGAACCCCATCTCTTAAATATCTTCTTTCTGACTGATCCTTGTGAATCATTCAGGAAATGTCACACACAAGCCCAAGCATATCACTCCTCAGTTTTACAAACCATTAGCAACTGCTTATTTTTTACCTAATAAAGTCCAGGATCTTTCTAGCCTTATTTCTCTCTGCTTCCCTATACAATTCCTAGAATTACAGAATTTGAGAGTTGGAAGGACAACTCCAAATTCAAAGGAATGTTCACTATAATCTACCGTATGATCTAGCAAAGTTGGGTTCCTTCAATTTTCCCTAAGACTCCTTACTTTAGCCCATACTATTCTCTGTGAGTCGAATATCTTTTTCCCCCTTCCTACCCTATGAAATTCTATTTTCTCTTAAAGGTCCCAAACAAAAGCTGTCTCTTCCATGAAGTTTTCCCTGATGAGCCCAATCAGAAGTTGTGACACCCTTTCTGGAATTCTCCTAGCATTTTGTCCCTTTCTGATGACATCTTATTCTACCTCATGCCATGACTATTTGTGAAGTCTTGTCTCCTCTGCTAGATTAGAAGCTGTTCAAAGGCATCTTCTAGGTTTTATTTTTTCCTGGAACTTCCTCTGGCACCTAGCATAGGGCTTAGAGCTTAGCAGGCACTTAATACACGCTTGTTGAACTACATTACCCCTGCTACCATCCCTCGCCTGTCCCTATCCCTGTCCCTCCCTGTCCCCTTTACCTCCCATGCCCTCTGCTCCCCTTTCTTCTCTCTCTTATTTTTCTGATAATAAATGGAGGACAACTGATGTGATTTAGAAAGGACACATGAGAATGGGAGATCTGTCAGAGGTTAATCAGGACAAAAGACAGTCACCAAGTTATCAGTGTGTTAGATTGTATTCCCATAGGGCCTTTCCCCCTCAGAATGAGCTGTTTAGAAGACAACTCCACACAACCCAGTTTTCTTAGTTTTCTCTGAAATGCTACCATTTACTCTCTGGTTGCATTCATTGCAGCATCTCGTTGCATAACATCTTACATTGTTCTCCAGTTATAGAATCATAGCATATAAGAGATAAAAGGAATCTTAGAAATCAATTTCCCAATACCTCTTTCTGCTAATAAGGACATTGAGCTTATTTGTAGTTTCTATCTCAGTTCAATGTATAGCCAAAGCATTAACTCTCCTACCTGGTGGTTGTTTCCTGTTCTTGTAGTTACTGAATCGTATCAGTTGTGCCTTACTCTGTGTATTCATTTGAAGTTTTCTTGGCAAAGATACTAAGTGTTTTGTCACTTTCTTCTTATTTTACAGATGAGGAAACCAAGGTAAGCAGGGGTAAGTGACTTGTCCAAGACCACCCAGTTAGTAAGTGTCTGAGTCTAGATTAGAATTCAGGAAGATGAGTCTTTCTGACTCCCAGCCTGGCCCTCTATCCACCAAGTCAACTTGCTTTCCATTTCCTGTTCTAAATAAGGGCTATTATTTGGTGGGCCAAGATCTCAAAGGGAAAGAGCCTCAAATTATTCCCTGAAGTTCTGCCTCTGTCACAATTCAGACTTAGATCACTGCGGTCATTAACTATGAGTGCCATGAAGGAAGTCAGAGTCAGATTAGTCTGGAAAGAATGTTAATACTTCCCTTTACCTACTAGAATGTCATTGTAAATAGAGTGCTGGACTAGGAGTCGAGATCTGAGTTCAGATCCTAACTCGGATATTTACTATCTGTGTAACCCTAGGAAAGTCACTTGATTTCTCTAAATGTCTGCCTCCTTATATGTAAAATGGAACTAATAATAGCGCAGACTTCTCAGGAATGATCAGATAACTTACATAAAGTGCTTGCAAACGTTCAAATACTACGCCAAGTATTATAACCATTATACTCATCATTACCACCAGAGATCCGCTCCCAACAATTTATAGATAAAGAGCCTGTAGCCAAAAGAATTTAAATGACTTGACCAAGGTTGTACAGGTGAGAGAGCTGGAACTAGAACCTAGTTCTGCTGAATCCTATCACAGGGTTCTGCTCCTTCCATAGGGAACTTTAATGGAGATTGCACCTGTTCTTAACAGGCTAGCTCTTATGGGCACTCTGGCTCCAACTGATTGGCCAGCAATAGGTCCCACCCCAAGCCTCATGTAGTCATTTTTTGGGGGGACTCAGATGGTTCAGATGGAATATAAATAGTAATTGTTCTGTTTTGTCAGAAACCCTGAGGGTCTTCCCCTCCCATATTTATTTATTTAAGTAGGTGAAAGAGGCTATTCTCTAGCCTTAATCACTGAGTGGATGTTTTCTTAGACAAACTGAAACCTGGGAAAGACCTTAGCTTAAAAAGTCCAAGAGATTCCATTGCATCGCATCTGGCAGTCTCCAGTTGTCCTGATCTATTGCTGTTTGCCCTTTGTTCTGGAAGGGGACTGTGACATCAGTAAGGTGATACCATGACTTTCAAGTGAATTGGATTTAAGTGAGACAGAAGTGCAAAGTCACCAGCATCACTCTCTCTTCTAAAGCCATCCAGGTCCAGTGGTAAAATATAAATCAGGACAACTGGGTTCCTGGATGCAGCAGGAGACTTTGGCCTTTTTAAATTAAGGTCTTTCCCAGGTCACAGTTTGGCTGAGGCAATGCCCATTCAGTGATTAAGACTCAATAAGAAATGAAGCAAAGAATGATCTTTTTTACCTAGTACAAGAAAAAACAAATCAACCTGGGAGGGGAAGACCATCAGGGTTTCTGGCAAAAACAGAAGCAATTGCTTTTTACACTCCCTCTAAGTGATGCCTGGCCTGGGACATATTGTTGGCCAATCAATGAAGGCCAGAGTGATTTGGGTTTAAGGCATGGTCCTGGTCCATATCTTGCCAACGGACCCTGATGACTCCGGAGGAGAAAGTGAAGCTGATGACTTTGCACAGTCCTGCCTCACTTAAATTCAATTCACCTGCAAGTGGTGACATCACCTTCCCTATGTCATGGTCCTCTTTCAGAAAGAAGCACAAACCACAACAAGACAGTTCCCATGCTGTTTATAAATACCAATCTGTTCATTTTCCCAGATTCAAATCTATGTTGATCTATTAAGCAACCCTACACTTAAGGTTCTCTCCCTCCCCCTTCCCCTCAGTATGACAGGAAATATTTTTCTGATGACACTGTTACAATATTAAGCAGCAGCTCCCTGGGGAGAAAGAATAATTCAAAATCTTGAATAAGATATTCAATTTGAGATTAGTTAAGTGGTTATTTGGCTGAAAGGGATTTGACAACAAGAACTCCTTCTGTGTCTTCAGGTGAAGGAAATGTTCAGCTGAATTCAATTAGCACTAGGATTCTCTGGCACCCTCCATTACTCACCTTCAGGCATTCTGATGGTAATTAAAGTATCTGCAGGTTTATAGGAACAATAAAGTTTTGTAAGGATTGAGGATTCTAAGCACAGGCCTGGAATTCCTCAGTGCATTCCCTCAAAGCCTTTGCTTAATACAGCTGCAGCCGTGCATCCCATTAATGGTGGTGGTCTCGGTCCATTTGCTTTAAAAGCTGCAGTGTTCAAGTCTAGTGATTTTCAGCTTGGGAGAACATACATCACGAATAAATGTTGGTATTGAGTTGCTTCAAAACTCTCCAGCAAACATGTTATCCTTTGCCTTTGAGGAGTAATTTTAATACTTATAGGTCAGAAGGAATCCTGACCAAGTTCAGTCACACTCTCCTGAAAATTCTGCTTGGTGCCTGAAGGCACACCTAAGAGCCATGGGAAGACATTACAGAAAAGCAACTTTAGACTGGGTGTAATAACAACATTTCTGTCTATCAGAACTATGTAAAAAGTGTTATTGGCTGCCTTGAGAGGCAGTAGGGTCCCCTACAGCCATCCCTTCAGTTAAAAACTGGGTGATCACTATCATATATTATAAAGAGTATAAGCTGGAACAAGTGACATACAGATTTCATGAAAATCTTTTAAGAAAATCCAATTTAGGAAAAACCAAATGAGAGACAGAGACAGAAAGAAAGAGAGTAAGTGAGAGGAGGGACAGAGAAAGAGAGAGACAGGGACAGGAAAACAGAGAGACATGCAGAGGAGAAATAGAAAAGAGACAGAGACAGAGCTAGCTCAGTCGGTCGTTTTTCATACTGCAAATAATCCATTTGTTTTTTTGTTAAATATGGTCATTCCTATTAATGGAAATGTTAAATTTATAGATCCATAACTAGATAAAAGAAGGCACTTGAATTGAAATACCAGCTCTGCCACTGCATAATTTGTGACCTTGGGCAAGAAAGTTAACCTTTGACTCTCAGTCTTCTCATCTGCAAAATAAAGGGGTTATATTAGATCATCTCTAAGGTCCCTTCTAGTTTTACTCTATCATTTCATGGTTCTAACTTAGGTGCTCTGAGTCATTTGTGGGTAATGCCCCCTTTGCCACTTTTCAAGAGGTCCAGAAGTCCCCCTCCTGGGAAAGGTACTGATCTGATCAGATAACACCACTCTTGTCTGGGTGCTAACTCCCCATCCTCTCCTGTTTTGTCTGATAGGTGGACCCAGACTCCACATCGAAAAGGCTGAGGCACTGGAAAGGGTAAAAGAGGGAGGTTTAGATCAAATTTGGCCATGTCTGTAAAGGTACACAGAAATGAATTATTTTTATTTGAAGCAGGGAAAGGAATTGACATATAGAACATTGCCAGAGAATGGGCATTTTTCCTGGCCCTCCCATTTTGTGCTACCTACCTGCTGGTGTCATCTCAAACTGAGCAAGATTCATAACTCTCTGCCTCTCATGGAACCCTCTCCTGCCTAGAGTCTAGTAATCCCAGCACAGTGGCCCATCAAACTCCTAAACAAAACATTTTGCAAATCTTCAAAGTCAAAGACATCTAACACTAGCAAGAACCTCCTTAATCCCACCATGGAGGGATTAAGGCCCCTCCCTCCACCCGCATGTGTTTGAGGATAGTTGAAGTAGCACCTTTGTCAAGTTCATGATAAAGTTATTTCATGCATCACTTCCTCAGAAAAGCTGTTCTCTTTTCTGTTTCTGAGTTTCTCTCTCCTCTCTCTCTCTCTCTCTCTCTCTCTCTCTCTCTCTCTCTCTCTCTGTATGTATGTATGTGTATATGTGTGGACACGCATATACATATAAACACATTATACATGTATGCATGCAAGCATACTGTCTGTTTTCTATGCTCAAGTGCACTTTGGCAGCAAAGAACACACACACACACACAATGCTCAAGTGCTACCAACCTATGTAAATTTTATCTGTGCAAAACGGGTTAGGACATATGAAATTACTTCACATATCTCATTAAGAAATGCAATCTTCTTGTTCATCATTCTTTAGCAGGCAGCACAGCAAGAGAAGGCATTTGAATTATCCTGTCTGGTAAGCTGGCATCAGTGTTTTGTGTGGCTTGTATTCATTGTCTAGGTGACCATTTGTATAGATTAAACCGTTCAGCTGCTCAATCCTTCAAATATGAGTTGTTTGGCAGTACTACACCATCAGTAACACATTTCTTAAAAGAGGAACTTAAGTCATACAAGGGTTCAGGTCCCCTCATAAACTAGTCCCAACAAGCTCTCAGTTTGAGAGTTTGGGAAAAGAGATCTTTTGCCCTTTCAGACCCCTCTATAATGCCTGGATTTGCCCAAGATTGTGAAGATGAGACTTTCACTAACTAATAATTATCTACCACCTTCTTTATTTAAACATGAGGCTATTGTTCCACTATGAATAGGACACATAGTTTAGACCTGGTGTTCTTAATCTAGAATCCACACATCCTCTAGAGGTCCATGGATGTTTCTGGGAGTTCATCAATTGCACAGAAAAGCATTATGTCTCTATTTTCTATAATTTCTTCCTGGAATTTAGTGTTTCCTTCACATTATGAATTCAGATAATCAACATTCTTCTGAGAAGGGCTCCATTAGTTTTATCAGACTATCAAAGGGATCCACTCAGAAAATAAGAATCTCTGGTTTAGTATCTTTACAGAAGTAGATTGTGTTACACACTTATGCACACACACACGTGCGCACACACACATTTTCCCCTGGGTCTTTCTTCTGACCTATGGTATGTATCCAGGTTAGGGGTGCCATGGACAACCATTTGAGAAAGGGAATATGAGAATCACAGCCAGCCCTGGACATTATTGGACCAGAAGCCTCATCACCTGAGCTAATGGAATATAAACTAAATTGACATAGACATGGAATGAAAAGGAGGGATCTTGTCCTTCTGATTCCCTCTTGAAAACATACAAGTCGTAACAATTTGGCTGCTTGTAGCATCTCTCAAAGTAATTTCATAGCAATTATCTGAAACAGTTGGCTCATCACTACAGTACAGTGGGGGAAACCAAGACCCAGGGAGATCACTTAAAAGCTTGTCAGTGGGAGATCTAGTTTTTCTAATGAAGCAGTTGAGTCATCCCACTTTCAATTCTCTCCACCCCATCACCCCCACCCCTGTAGCCATAGAGGTTTCAAGAATTCTATGGCATTAAGAAAGAATTGGTGAAAATCAAATTCAGACTAAAAGGACAGAGAGAAATGGAGAAGCTTATTTACTAAATATTTAGAGACAGGCATAATTTTAGGATATCATCTAATCTAACTCCCCAAAAACATCTAAGATATCCAAAAGAAGACCCAATACATACATACATATACACACATACACACATACACATATGTATGTGTGTTATATATGTATGTATATGTGTATACATATATATTTTATGAAAACAAATTTGATATTTTTAACCTCTTTTAAACCTCTCTTCCACATGCTTTTGCTGACTGTAGTTATGAGTTTGGAACCTGTAGACGCTATTATAGCTTGTTCATTTTTTTCTTATGTAGGCGTGTCTCCAAAAACTGTTCCTTCTTTCCAGATTCATTGACTGTATGGGGTTACCAGTAATTGTCTCAGATTATCTGAATAATCCCTGCCCAGTTCTCTCAAGGATTTCTGTTGGATTGAAGAGAGATAATTCAGGAGAAAAGGGGGTACTTTGCCATCTATTCGATTTATTAGCTGCACTCACTCAAGTGGCAGACATGCTCCAGGGCATCTGAGGAAGAAAGGACACTAACATTTGTAGCCATCCAAGTTGAACCTGGTATTGGTGCCTAGAGTTCTCTTGGACATAGCCAGAGATAATAAGAGTTGGAGAAAAGGAGAATAAATTGAGTCCCCCACTATTGTAGTCTGAAATCATTAAAGTTATAGCTGCTTCTCCTAATAGATAGGAGACGCCCCGCTGACATTTACCTTGACGGGTTCAACAGAGAAGGGTTTGGTCTGGGAGAGGGCTTGGCTAAGAATGAAGGTACCCGTCTGATAGCGCCTGCTGGGAGTTAAAAAACCACAAGAAAAGCCATGTTGGTGAGCTAATAGCTAGGAGGCAGAGAGAACAGAGGGCTAGACCTGGAGTCAGGAAGGCCTGAGGTCAAATCTGGTCTCAGGCACTTACAACTGTGTGACCTGGCAAGTCATTTAACTTCTTCCTGCCTCGGTTTATTCATCTGTAAAATGGTGATGATTATACACCTGCTTCCCAGAGTTGTTGTAAAGATAAAACAAGACAATGTTTGTAAAGTGGTTTGCAAATATTTAAGTACTATATAAGTGCTAGCTCTTATTAACCTCGAAGCTCACTGAGGACCTCCATGAAGCATGCTGCTTCTTGCTCCATTTCTACTCTACAGATCTATATTCAGATTTTTGGGAAAGGCTTGCTTTTTACAAGGTACCTTTACTTTTCAAAAATTTTAGTAATTTCTATTTTGTTTGGTTTCTGACCTTTCAATAAACTTTTTCTACTTGAGTTTTGCGGAACCCAAGAGCTCTGTGAGTAGGCCATCAGTATACTATGGAATACTATGGAATATCACTTAATATTTTTTTCAACCTTCCCAGATGACAGCTAAAAGCCACAATAGTGAGAGAGAGAAAAAAAATCCCTCAAAGTGTATGTGCCTTGTGTCAAAAAAGTCTATAATACATGAGTTACATTATTTTCTCCCTTCAACCTACATTTTAAAAAAATCAAACTAGGAACATGACATGTGGAGAGAGCCCAGAGCATGGAATCAGGAAGACCAGAGTTCAAATCCCTTCTCTCACATTTGCTACCTGTGTGACCATGGGCAAGTCATTTAACCTGTTGAGTTAAATGTTGGGTGTCAAATAAAACTGTCATCAGCCATGTGCTATTGTGTAACCATGGGCTTTGGCACTTATTTGAGACTCGGGAAGTTCCTTAAGTCTGATTTACTAAGTTATAACTGGATGAAAATGACCTGAATCTTTGCTTAGAGACAGGAATGCACATAGCACCCCTAGAAGACACTGAGGAGACAAATCTGGTTGAAGTAGATATTTGTGTTGGGGAGCTGCTCATTATCCCTACGCTGGCTATTTGAGACCTCACTATCTACTGATGAGCTTATATGAAATGTCCTCCCAGCTCCACTCTGCTAGCCTAGGCTTTCCATAATTCCCAAATCAGTGCAAGTCCTTCAAGAAGCTTTGTCTATATTGATCTATTTCCTCAGAACTCACATTTCTTAAACCTTCAGTTCAATGATTTTATGAATGTAAGTTGTTTTCTCAACTAGACCATCAGTTCCTCAAGGACAGAGACATATAATAATAGCCTGTATTTTTGTAGTGATTCAAGTTTGCAAAGAACTTAACAACTATCTCATTTGACTCTGGTAGGAAGGCGCTACTATTTTCTCTACTTTGAAGTTGAGGAAAGTAAGGCAAGCAGAGGTTAAGTGACTTGCCCAGGGTCTCACAGCTAAGAAGTATATGATGTCATATGCAGTCTTTCTTCTCTTTCCTCCATGGTTTTTGTTGTTGGTCCGTTGTTTTGGAAAAGGACCATGACATCAGGAAGATGATTCTGTGACTTGAAAGTGAATTGGATTTAAGTGAGGGAGGGTTGTGCAAGGTCACCAGCCTCACTTTCTCCTCCAGAACCATCTGGATTCAGTGGCAAGATATAGATCAGGATTATTGGAGATGACCCCCATCCTCCATCGTGCACAGAGATGAACACACAGTAGATTTCAATAAGTCATTTATTGACTTGGCTTATGATTCCTCCATCCCCCATCTAGTGCATTAAGCACCACAGCGATGAATCCATCCTAAAATCCCTGTTGTACAAAGGGAAACAAAGGACCTGGACATCAGAAAACTGAGGTTGAAGCTCTAGCTGTGAGATAACTCATTCAGCCTATTTAAGAGTCAGTTGACTGATGCTGGTGATGATGACATGTGTGACAATTATCTGCTTCACAAGCACATTGTGAGGAATATGCAAAGGATTTATTATTTCATCAGTTTGTGGCATCTCCTTCCACCAACACAGACTGAAGCCTAGGTGGGATGGGTGGTAAACAGAATTAGGGTGACTTGTCTTTCACCTGTAGCCTTCTGCTACTGCTTTTCAGCACCTGCCCCACTTCTCTCCAGGCATTCCAATTAAACCTCATCTTTGAGGTGATAGAGCCAGAGTTGGAGCCCAGAGACAGATAGAGATTGGTCAGAGTATCCAACTAAGAGGAAAATGGCATTTTGCTTAGCTCTCTGACATCTCTTTCATCTGTTGGACATATTGCTTACCAGGACACCTCCATCTCAGCTGAGGTCTGTGAGGGACAGGTGACACAGAGCAGGCCACCAATTCTAGCTGTGAATTGCTTTGTAAGACTCACTTAAAAGACTGTTATTTGGCTCAGAGGGATTCCCAGGTTCTCTGTACACAGTCTTGGGAAGAACAGATGAGTTCAAAACCATGGCTTATTGTTTTAAGAATGACTTTGAGTGAATAAACTATTTTGTCTATTATAAATACCCAAATTAACTATAAAGGACATAGGCAGAAAGGTGATATCCGCATCCAGAGAAAGAAATGATAAATAGAAGTATGTATAGAATAATTTTACATAAGTAAAATTATATACCTATATATATGCATATATATGTATATACATCTATCTGTATATTTGAAAGGAATAGAAAATTGGGAATAGTAGTTTTGCACTTTCATGTACAATCATCTTTTTTATTGTACTATATTATGGAAATGCATGTTTTATTCAATAAATTAAAAACTAAAATAAAAAAAAAAAACAATGACAGAGTGCAGCCAAACCACATTAAAGTCTAATTGGGAAATGTTCAATGAACAAATAAAAATATAATGCAACATAAATTTTTTTTTAAAGGCCATACACGTCAATGAATGTGTCAAGCAGGAAGTAAAGAGGATTATTGTCACTAAACACTTTAGGAAAACTAAGGCACAGAAAGGTTTTTTGTTCATACAGGTTTTCCAGAGGTCAGATAGTTAAGAAGCCTCAGGGGTGGTCTTTGAACCTAAATCTTCCTGATAACCAAGTCCAACGCTCAGTTCACTACAGCAGACCTCATGAGGGAAGTACTTTATAGATGATGAAGGGCTATACCAATGAGAACTATTATGTTAAATCACATTCATAATAAAGCATAGTTATATGAGTTACAGAGTGCTTTAAAGTTTGCAAAGCACTTTCCTCACAACCTTGTGAAGGAGGGAGCACAAGTATTATTAGCACCGTTTTGTAAATTGAAACTCTGACAGATTAAATGGCCTGCCTACAATCACCTAGCTACTGTCTATTGTGGGATTTGAACCACAAAGTTCCAAGTTTTAAGCCTAATCTTTTCACTATGCTGTGCCTGGAGGAAGGTGGGGAAGAATGGGGGTGGTGATGGTAGAATACTCGGTTTAGAGTCAGAAGATCTGGCTTTCAGTCCTGGTTCTGTTACTTATCTGTGGGAACTCAGACTTCTTATGGTCTCAATTTACTTATTAGTAAAAAGAAAGGCCTACATGATGATTTCCAAAGTCCCTTCCACTGATATGCCTGCTGCTCTCCAATTGTCTACAAATATCCCTCCATACAAATGATTTTTCAGACTTTACCAAAACAATATTTCTTATCAGTCATGTCCCTTCAGGGCCACAGAACTGACTGGTCTCTGCTGGAAAGCATAAGCAAAAGGAAACCAAAATCTCTACATTCCCATCTGTATTGGGCAATCAAGGGTTAAAGGACCTCACAACAACAGGATTATGGATGGAATCCCTGTCAGCCATACTCTAATCATTTAGTAGTTAGAATTTAGCACTTGCAATGCTATGGACCCTCTTTGGTAGACATACGTCATGGCGGATAGAGTGTTGGGCATGGACCTGAGTCAGTACAAATCCTGCCTCACACATGCACTGTGTGACCTTGGGTGAGTCACAGACATTTTCAGCCTCCTTTTCCTAAATTATAAATTAAAGGGATTGGACTCGTGCCTCTAGGAACCCTTCTATTTCTAAATTTAGGATGATGTCATCTGTGTTCCAATGGCAAAGGGCACCCAGAAGAGTTAAAGGAAAGTTTACACAGCCTGGCACAACTACAGTCCCTGTTCCCTACCTTCCTATCCTCAGAAACATGAGATATTAGGGTGAAGGTTAATGGGATGGAGAGAAGTTTGTATTTTTGAAGTCTACTGGTTTGACATAACCACCTTCCCTTTAAGAATTTACAGTGATCCTTTCAAGTTTGACTCATTGTTGGATACCATATAAAATTTGACACTGGTATTTGTTATTGTATAACTGCTGACTTCAGCCTCTGAAGGGTAAACTTTGTCTGAATACAGAGGGCCCTCTGGGCAGTAGGAGCTGCAGGCTTTAGGTTACTTAGTGCCAGTATTTGGAAAAGACTCTTTGGATAACCACTTGTTTACTGTAGTTAGTTGCAAATATCAGCTATCTCCACTGAGAGAGCTTAAATGGTCCATCTTTCTTGTGTACTCTGTCAGGTCAGGTCAAAAGGAATAAATCTTTATTTGTGTCTCTCAAAAAGAATAGCTAAGGGAGGATTTGGTTTCTGCTTCAAGAGTAGTAATGTATTTTTTCCCAAATGGGCATTCTCTCCATCCTTGAAATATAGAACTATAGGGCTGAATATGCCTACCAGATTGAGTTTTCCCCCCTAGTACTTTGTATGGAAGTTGCCTAGAGTGATAGCTACCTCAGCTGTTGACTTTCCCATTAGTAGATCATTCTGAACCCTTTTTGACATCTTCTGCTTGCATGGTGTTTTACAGTGTGCCTCCAAGTACCTGATCGCATTTGATCTTACCAGGACCATACCTCCAGTGAGGAAGGTCATGAAGGACTTATTATTCTCATTTTGATGATGAAGAATTTAAATGTCACCAAAGTCTAATGATTTGGCCAAGGTCTCAAAATGAGAAAGTAACAGTCAGGCCAGTTTTTTGTTTGGTTTTTTTTTTTCACTATCCACCATTATCTCTCTATGTCATAAGAATATATGAAACCAAGGGAAAGAACTGGTATTTACAACTTGCCTAGAAGTACATCAACCAATGGAGTATAATAAGCCAGGAAGATCAAATGTCTGCCTCATTTGTCTCAAAGATTTTTTTAAAGTACATCAATAATTACCTGCACTTTCAGATTAGCTGGACACATTACCAGCTCTTTTCTATGGGCAGTTCCAAAATCATGCTAATGATTTCCCTAGAGATTTGCAAGTTGGGCAATCATTAAAATTAAGGGTGGGGGGAACCAGGAAGCAGTAAAGAGGATTGTTTCATCAATGGATCTCTAACCCCTCCCATGCTCCATGTGTCCCTGAAAAGTTTGCTCCCATAAATCTATACAGACCCTTCCTACTCATCTCCACTGAGGACTGTAGGTAGCTCTGTGGTGTTGGAAGGAAGAATTGTGTCTTTTCTGGGCATTCTTCCAGACAGAAACTTGGCTAAGGCAAGAGGTGTGGACAATTGTATCTGCCTTCTTTATGTGCCTTATAAAATCCTGTGCAATGAACTGTGCAGTGGTAGCATTGTTGGCCTGGCTGCAATCGGGTGACTCTGTGCTGTTAAACCTAAGGTTGTAAAGGTAGGCCCAGAAATGGCCTCAAGAGGGGCTGTCTTGAAAATCCGGGGATCAGTCTGTTCCCCTCCCAGCCCCTAGTCTCCATCCCATAGATCCAGGGGTGGTGTTGTTCATTTCTATAAGTGCACACAAGTATATAGGTCCATCTCTTTTTACTATTGATGTCCCTTAGGGAGGTTGTCGGTATATGGAGATGGTAGGATGGATGAAGGAGTAGGGACAAAGCTGGGAAGGGTTATTCTGGCAAGACTAATGCTACTCATTCTATAACATGTCTTCTCACAAAAGAGAGCCATAGGGGCAGCCTTCCTGAATATTTTACCAAGCCTATCTAATTACTACTACTAGTATTACTCCTATCACCACCACCACCACCACCACTACTATTACTACTACCACTATTACTACTACTACTACTATTACTATTACTACTCCTACTCCTACTACTAAAACTACTACTACCACCACCACCACTACTACTACTATTACTACCGCTACCACTATTACCAGCTAGCATCTATATATTTTTCAAGGTTTACAAAACTCTATATGTTTAATCTCATTTGATCCCCACAATATCTACTATAATCCCAATCTTCTTGCCTCTAAGTCCCTCACTATTCAGCCTTATGAACCACCTGAAAATGTAGTCAATAGAACACTGCAACTGGAGTCAGGAGTACTTGGATTTGAATCTGGCCCCTGACACTTATTCTTCCTTCCAAGGGTAGTGAACTTGTGGTCTGCAAGCCATATGTGACCCTCTAGGTCCTTGGGTGCAACCTTTTGACTGAGTCCAAATTTTACAGGACAAATTCTTTTATTAAGGTGATTTGTTCTGTGAAGTTTGGATTCAGTCAAAGGGCTGCACTTGAGGACCAAGAGTGCCACATGTGACTTGGAGGCTATAGGTTCCCCACCCCTTCAGGAATCTCTCTGACCCTCAGTTTCACTGCATGTAAACTGGGGATCATAACAGGGTCTACTTCACAAGGCTATTGAAAGAAATTTTATATATATATATATATAAGTATACACACACGGCAATGGTATATAAAGAATTATTCATTCCTTACAGGGCTATGTAAATGTGAATTATTATTGAGCAAGCACTGTAGACCGTGAAGTATTACTTTACAAATTCTCAAATATAGATTCCACAGCCTCACACTGGGTAAGCAGAATTTCATCCCCAAAGCATCAAGGATAGATTTAAAGGGGCCTGTAAATTTGTTTGGGAAAAAAATACATATTTATTTTCTCTAACTTCTGATTTCCTTTGTAATCTTAGGTATTTTTCCTTACACATTTAAAACCACGATTCTGAGAAGAGGTCCATGGGTTTTATTAGATTCTCAGAGGGGTTCATGCCATGGAAAAGGCTAAGAACATCTGCATTAGAGCTGAAATATATCACCTCACACAAGGGTGAGCCAGTAACTAAGGTGAAATGAAGCATTTCTCCAAGCTATTTTATTTCTGAAACAAGAAGAAAAAAAACTGCTGCATGCTTTCAAGACATGGAAACTAGGAATGCGTCACTTTCAGACCTGGTAATGAGACTCTGTGGTAATGCACACATTCAAGGTAAATAACAAAGCTGGAAAATGAAAATTCATTTTTGCTATTGATTCTCATTCATGTGTAAATAATAGATCTAGATATAAAGACCTATCATATACAGGGTCATCCTAATTTTCCTATGTGGTTTGGGTGTGTGTGTGTGTGTGTGTGTGTGTGTGTGTGTGTGTGTGTGTGTGTGTGTTTTGTTTTTAGATTGCATTAATTTAGGGATTGAGCCATGATCGAAACAAAATGCAGAATTTCCCTCTGACTGCTGATATGGACTTCACTTCTGCCCTCCAGAGGACACCGCTAGCCTTGTCCTCTATGATGGTCATTTTTAGTAAATTGGGAGAGACGGGAGCCAGATAGTGGGGAGCGGATACACTGTATATGCTTATATTGAGGAACTCTGCTAAACTTTAAATACACATTTTCAAATATTCTGCTTTCAAACCACTTCCCTCCTACCTATGACCAGAGTTATTCAAGTTATAGTCAACCAAGACTCCTTAAAACCCCTATATGAGCACAGATAATGATGCTTCAGTATAACACTGTGGAGAAGAAAGTGGCCCCAGATAATTTGACCTTTTATGTAATTGACGTAAACCCTAAAAACGTTTTAATAGCTTTTATTGATATAATCATATGGCTTTTATTGTTTTGGTTAATATGATCTATGATATTGATATTTTCCTAATATTGAGAGAACACTAAATTCCTGGTATAAATCCAACTTGGCTATAATATATCATCATTTTGATTTTGATGCTGTAGCTCTATGATAACATTTTATTTAAAATTTATTCTTGAAGATTAAATGAGCCATAAATGAGCTCCCAGAGAGCAGGAAAAACTATTGGGATCAGACAGATTTTCAACTGAATTGTATCAAATTCAAAGAACAATTAGTTCCAATATTACACAAATTTTAGCAGAAATTGGAAAAGAAGGGGTTAGGTCCAATCCTTTTACAATACAAATATCATCTTGATATCTAAACCAGTGAGTCAAAACAGAAAAAAACATACACCAATACACCTAACGAACACTGGTGCAAAAATAATAAAGCTAGCATTGATATGGTGCTCTAAGGTTTGCAAAGTGCCTTTTAAATATCAGATCATTTGATCTTCAGAACAACTTTCAGAGCAAGAAAGTATTACCGTTATCCTTATCTTGTAGATGAGGAAACATTGGCAGATAGAGGGGAAATGACTTGCCCAGGATCACACAGCTAGTAAGTTTCTGAAGTTGGATATGAACTCCTGGTCTTCCTGATTCTAGGCCTAGGGATCTATATGCTAGGCCAGCTAGCTGCCTCAGACAATTAAATACAACTTAACAGCTTTTATTTTTCATTTGCTGTAACCTTTATGGAACAGATCACTAAAGTTTACTAAATATAGGCTAAGTTAAGCTTTTTTTGGTGACTGTTTCATGATTCAGGGAACTCTTGCTGCTTTGTGCTGTGATAAAGTGATGCTTTGAGTCTAACATGGGATTTGGGACTATTTTTGCAACGTTACGTAATAATAACAGTAACAACAGCTGACCTTTACATTATGCGTTAAGGTTTGCTGAGCAGAGCTTTGTCCATAACAATCTTGTTAGATGGATAGTAAAATATCCTTATCCCCAGCCTAAAGATTAGGAAACCTGAAGCTTAGGAAAAATGACTTGTCCAAGGTCATGGAGATTTAAATAGAAGAGCTAGAATTTGAACCCAGACCCTCCCACTAAAAATCCAGCACACTTTCAAAATAGTCTCAGATGGTCACACCTCTTAAGTTATTTTCAAGTGTTTATGTATATTGGCAGCTACAACAACTCATTGGCATCAGACTTTTCTTTCTGCTTTTAATGGACTGTATTATCTCTTAGTTCTAGATAAGTACAACCCCATGCTACTCCTGACCATGAGCCTGAGATTTAGAGTAGCCATTTTCTTCACAATTTTAAGACTTTCTGCTTACTTGCAGGTTTTCAGGCTATGTTTCAGGTAGTTAAGGATGAAGGAAGTTTAATCATCAAAGTATCAGTACCACTTAAAAGAAGTAGTTGCCTCCAAGTATAATGTTACGGGCAACGTTGCAGGGAAAAAGGCAAGGCTAAAAGCTCATTCTGGGAAGGCATGAATGGCTCCGTTGGCAGGTATAAAAAAACCTCATAAAACATATATGTGTCTGCACACACACATACACACACAAAAAAGACTAAATGAAAAAGTACTTGTTATGTATAATAACTAAAACCAAAAATAATAAATGATAGTTTGCATCTATATAATACTCTCAAGTTTGCAAATTACTTTTTAACTCTTATCTCATTTGATTCTCACAATATTGGGAGGTAGGTAATATTATCCAAATTTTAAAGAGAAGGAAAGTTAGTTTGATGGAGGTGAAGTCTCTTGCCCAAGGTCACACAGCTAAGCAAGTGTCTGAGACTGCATTTAAACTCAGTTCATCCTCAATCCAGGTCCAGGAATCTAATCCCTGGACAATGTAGTTGTCCTGCCATCAAGGAACTCATATTCTAAAAGGGGAAGCTAGTGTATATAAAGGAATGATGATCAATGGTGTGGCAAATGGAGACATATGATAGTAATAACAGCGTTGTTTTTTCAGTCAGTTTTCAGTTGCGTATGACTCTTCATGACCCCATTTGGGGTTTTCTTGGTAAAGATACTGGAGTGGTTTACATTTCCTTCTCCAGCTCATTTTACAGATGAGGAAAGTGAGGAAGGCGTTAACAGGGTGAAGTGATTTTCCCAGGATCAAACAGCTAGTAAGAGTCTAAGGCCAGATTTGAACTCACGAAGATGAACCTTCTGGATTCCAACCCTGGTGCTCTATCCACTGTACCACCCAGTTGTCCCAGTAATAATAATAACATTATATAGCATTCTATAGCATTTTGAGGTTCACAAACTACTTTACACATATTATCTCATTGATTCTTTTAACAACCCTCTGAGGTAAGGAGTATTACCCCCAGTTATGTGCCAGGCACTGGGGATACAAGGGGAAGAAAATGCAGTGGTCAGTGAGGAGTGGTTTGCTGAGCAGAGACACTTTCCAGGAATGGCAGTGTGGATTTGATTTCTGTACTGAGCTAGATGAGGGATATTTATATCATAATTATATGAGTTATACATATTACAGAATTCAGATTCATGAAGCTGAGTCCTGCTAAATATGGAGAATCCTCATCAGTCAGGAGTCCAGGTCTTTAAGATGGGAGCTAGAATCCCAGGTCAGAAGCTGAGAGGGTAGAGTGAGGAAGTTAACAGGAAAAATGACTCGAAATCAGCAGAAAATAGAACTTGGTAAACTCTTACAGACTTTGTGTGAACAGCTTTCATTTTCCTGGTAGCAAGTCCTTTTCCCTGGCCCAGACCATATCTTTTCATTTACTCCTTTAACACAGGTGACCCTGGTAATGACTTTTTTTTTAAAACCAACACTAACTACCTCCTACTTCTATACTCCAGCACTCCAGCAATGGACCACTGGTTCTCTACAAATGACCGAATGTTTTTGGCTCCTCCCTGAGCCAGAACATTTCAGTTGTGGCCTCTTCTGGCTTCCTAGCTTGGGAGGCATCAGCCTAAACCAGAGGTGGGGAACCTGTAGCCTTGAGGTAACATGAGACCTTCTAGGTCCTCAGGTATGGCCTTTTGACTGAGTCCAAATTTTACACAGCAAATCCGTTTATTAAGGGAATTTATTCTGTGATTAGATTCAGTCAAAGGGCCACACTTAAGGACCTAGGGGGCCACACATGGCCTCAAGGCCATAGGTTCCCCACCCCTGGACTATGAAAAACCCTTACAACAAACCCATGGCATATAAAATTCCTGGTCTTGCCTAGCATTAGCACTTAGAGCTACAATACATAGATAAGTGGGTATATTACTCTGTGCATATTTCCATATATACACATGGACATAATTATAATGATATTTATATAATTAGCTACTGAAGACCCAGAAATTTCTTGCCATCAAAATCCTTGGCACTGTCAAATTGTTCAACAAATGAAACTGACATGCTTTTATCAGTAGAAATGACAATAAAGAGGTTGCATTAGCATTTACTTTGCCTTAGCACCCCAAGTAATGCAGAAATTTCCATATGATATGGCCAAAAGTTTTTAAATGTGTGTCCTCTTCCCCATTAGAGTGTGAGCTACCTGAAAGCAGGGACTGTCTGACTTCTACTTCTTTCCCCAGTGTATGCACATAGCAAGTAAGCATTTACCAAAGCGTTTTCGTTCATTCATAATTCTGGTTGATATTTAGGAAGTGTTCTATTGTCTATAAAATAATTTATAACTTGATTTTATCTTCACCACAACCCCGTTATTTTCACAGGTAACCAACCTCTCTGAGTCTCAGCTTCTTTAAGTGATAACTCATGGCTACATAAGCTGCAAGCTATAAAACGTGAATCTTGAACTCAGAGTTCTCCTGATTTTGCAGTGATACCACATTGTCATCTGGGCAAATTACACGTATCTTTGTATATATGTATATATATGAAAGCACACTTCCTCTTCATCAGGCAGTTTGGTGCGGCAGAAAGAACACTAGATGTGGAAGCCAAGGACTTGGGTTCACATGTCATTTGTTAAATCCACTGTAATTGTGACACTTTTCAAATCATATAACCTTCCTAGAACTTGGTTTCCTCAGCCAGCCCCTCTAAAATGAGGCAGGGGAGCTAGATGACTTCTGAGGTCCCTTCCAACTCTAAATCTATGATCATAGGCTTGGCAAAGTACCAAAGATATTATCAGCCTACCTCAAACATCTTTTCATTATTCAGGTCTGTACATATACATATACACACACATATATACATATATGTGTACATATATACATATGTATATATATTACACATAATAAAAGTTATCATTTATATAGTGCCTATCATAAGCCCAACTCTGTGCTAAAAGCTTTCCAAATAGCACCCAACACCTTGTTCAATCCACACAACGCTGGGCAGAGAGATGCTATTATGATCTCCATTTAATAGTTGAAGAAACTGAGGCAGAGGCGAAGTGACTTGTCCAGTACCACACAGCTAGCAAGTATCTGAGGCCATATTTGAACTTAGGCACAGCTGACTCCAGGTCTAGCTCTCTATCTACTGCTCTACTCAGCTGCTGATGCAAACATGTGTGTGTATATACACACATGTATATGTGCATACATGTATATGTGTATACATGTGTACATACATATATGTGTATAAGTATATACACATTTGTATGTGTGTACATGAATGGGAACAGAGGTTAAAACCTGGGATTTCATTGATATGGGAACTCTCAATGGAGGAAGCTCCTTCTACCAATGCAGGTCAGCTTTTCATCTGCAAGTTGTAGCCTTATCACCTAAGAAAGCTGAACAAAGGATTGAGAGGTTCAACTACTTGCCCAGGGTCACACAGTCAGAATGTGCCAGAGTTGAGACTTCAACCTAGGTCTTCCTGGATCTTAATACTTTGGTATATCATATAGAGTCATAGATCTAAAGCTAAAGGGGAACTCAGTAGACCAGCTGGTCTACTTCCCTTATTTTAAATGAATATATTCAAATGTATATAAACATATAGGTATGTAAATATATTTAAATATATGTATGAGCACAATACATGCACATAAATTCTTATGTTTGTTTTTAGTTCCTTCTTTTTCAATTGTATCTGACTCTTTGCGGTGACATTTGGGGTTTTCTTGGCAAAGATAGTCTGCCATGACCTCCTCCAGTTCATTTTCCAGATGAGGAAATTGAGCCAAAAAGAGTTAAGTGACTTGCTCAGGGTCACACAGCTAGTGAGTGTCTGAGGCAGGGTTTGAACTTACAAAAATAAGTCTTCTTGACTCCAGTCTTGGCCCTCTATCCATTGTGCCACCTAACATGTGTATGCATATATTTTATATACATGCATATATTTTTTTATCAGATTTATGATTTCTTTAGTATAGGAAATAATTAGTGATATAAACTTCCTTTACCAATACAGATTGGAATCTTCTGTCAAATTTATAGTCTTAAAAAGTTATCTGGGGCACTAATAAGTGAAAAGACCTGCCCAGCATTACACAATCAATGTGTGGCAGAACAAGGACATGAAATAGACCCCAGTGTTCCTGTCTCTGAGACTAACACATGAATGTGTATTATAATAATCATAAAAACTAGCATTTCTATAGCACTTTAAGGTTTCTAAAACACTTTACATAGTTATCACATTTGATCCTCATAACATCCTGTTAGGTAGTTGCTATTATTATCCCCATTTTACAGTAACGGAAAGTAAGGTTGAGATGGTTATGTGATTTTTCCTATAATCACACATAATAAGTGTCTGAAGCAGGATTCAAACTCAGATATTTCTGACTCCAAGTACAGTGCTCTATCTATTGTACCACCTAGTCACCTCTAAAGTATATGCATGTTTGTTCATATATGTATATTGTTCTAGATAATAAAAGTAATCCGAGTGATGGCTGATCTAGCCCTACTTGGCTTTAGAAAATAGACTTGAAAATATAAAAGACAAACCCCAGTTTTCACAAACATTCTTTTTTTTTCCAGTCTGTACTTATCTTGAATCAAATTAGTGCCTAAACAAGGTTCTAAAAATACTTCCATTTGAGCTGCAGTTTAAAAAAAAAAAAAAAAAGAGCAAAACTATAGCATTCCAATGACTATAAACAATAAATGTCATTAAAGAGGCAAGCAAGGTGAGAGAAGGTTTGGATTTAAGAATCTTTGGCAAATTTTTAACCAGTCTTTGGGCCCAAAGTTGAGACATTTCACTTGCCCCGCACCTTTTTTTTTTTTTTTTTTTTTTGTAGTAATAATGATGATGGCAGTAATAGCACTACTAGTAGTAGTAGCAGGAATCATAATAATATTTGTAATCGTAATAATTTAGGTTGAATAAAAGTGTTAGAGCTTAGAAGGGGAGCCTTGAAGGTTGTTTAGTTCAGCCCCCTAATTTTACTGAGGAAGTTACAGTTTAAAAAATAGAAGTGATTTGCCCAAGGTCACACAGGAAATATTGGAGAGGAAGTAAAGGCACGTCTCCTCATGCTAATCCCAGGGCTCTTCCCACTTCTAGGAAATGAAAATAAAGACAATATCCTGAGGCAGTGAGAGCCCGTGAGTGCCAGATATCAGTGCAGCAGCTCCTGAGACTTTCAGCCCACAGATTAAACATCAGTAAGTCGCCTACTTGAACTTCTGGGAGCCAGGATGGTGGAGTGATCGGTAAATGTTCTCTCTTCCCCCCTTGATGAACTTGAAAGAACCATAAAATATTTCCCCAGAAAAATCCTGGATCAGCAGGAATAGCAGAGGAGGCAAATAGTCTCATTACACCTGAGGCTAGGGAAAATAGCTAAGAGGGATTCCTCCTAAAATGGCAGAGGCAAACTGGAAAGACAAAGTACCCAGCGCAGAGAAAACTCACACTAAGACCCAGGCAAGCCTCAGCACCAGGAGAGGAGCCCCAGGAGGGGAGGGAACTCAGACTAGCATCCAGGCTTGCCTCAGCACTCCAGAGGAAATGGGATGACAATAGGGCATCTGGGATCACCATCCCCTGAGCTTGCTTTTGCCTCAGCTCAGCTGAGGAGATCTCTCCTGAGGAGACCAGCCCTCTCAAACACTTAACAAGCTAACCCCAGTGTTGATCAGGGAAACACAAAACAAAAACCTGCTCTTAGCTTTTTCACACAAGTTGGCTCAACAATATGTTCTGCAGCTTTTAACTGAAAGAACTAGAAGCCACAACACACAATCAACATCATGAACAAGAAAAACCAAAAGAAGGATAAAAAACCACAGAGTCTTTCTATGGGGATAAGAACCAAAACACAAATACCAAAGAGGTCAGTACTGAGACTGTACTTCCATCTGAAACTTTGGAAGGGACTATGAACTGCTCCCATACACAAACAGCTCTTCTGGAACAGCTGAAGAAGGAAATAGATGAAAAACTGGACAGTGATTTTAAAATTATAAAAAAGAATTCACTGATGAGAACATCTCTTTGAAAAAGAAAACTGAACAAATGGAAAAGGAAGTACAAAAATTAACTGGAGAAAATAACTCCTTAAAAGGAAAAAAATTGGACAGATGGAAAAGGAGATGCAAAAGTTAACTGAAGAAAACAATTAGATAAAGATTAGAATTGGGCAAGTAGAAACTAATGACTCAATGAGGCAGCAAGAATCAGTCAAACAAAATCTAAAGAATGAAAAGATAGAAGAAAATGTAAAATATCTAATTGGAAAAACAACTGACCTGGAAAATAGACCCAAGAGAGAAAATTTAAGAATTATTGGCCTGCCAGAAAGCCATGATGAAAGAAAGAATATGGACAACATGTTCCAGGAAATCATCAAGGAAAACTTCCCAGACGTGCTAGATCCAGAGAACAAAATAGTCATCAAAAGAATCCACTGTTCACCTCCCAAAAGGGATCTCAAACTCAAAACCCCAAGAAATATCGTTGCCAAATTCCAGAACTATCAAGTGAAGGAGAGAATATTACAAGCAGCCAGAAAAGAAACAATTCAAATATTGAGGAGCTACAGTCAGGATCACACAGGACCTTGAAGCTTCTACATTAAAAGACTGAAGGAATTGGAATCCAATATCCCGTAAAGCAAAGGAGCTGGGACTGCAACCAAGGATCAACTACCCAGCAAAGTTCAGCATAACATTTCAGGCAAGGAGATGGTCATTCAACAAAGTAAAGGATTTCCAGACCTTTCTGACAAAAACACCAGAACTTAATAGACAATTTGATCTTCAAATGCAGGTCTTAAGAGAAACATAACAAGGTAAACAGGGGGCAAAAAAAAATAACTTGTTACTCAATTTGGTCAAACTGTTTACCTCCCTATAAGGGAAGGTGATACCTGTTATTCTTGAGAATGGTATATCTATTATGAAATATAAAAAGGATATACATAGAGGGAATGGATATAAAGTAAATGAAGTCATGTTAAAACTATGATTTAAGCATGCCAAAGGGATTGTAACAGGAGGTGTGAAAAGGAAGAAGCAGAAAATGGTAAATTACATCACAGGAAGAAGTACAAAATTATAGTAGAGGGAAAAAGGGGAGGGTAATGAGCATTGTTTAAGAGGAACTCTCATCTGACTTGTTTCAAGGAGGGAACAATAAACTTAAGTAGATAATCCTAACTAGCTCTATAGGCAGTAGGAGGGGAAGGGGGAAGAAAGGGGAGGGAAGCTAAAAGGGACAGAAGAAGCAGGAAGGGTAAAGGGAGTAAAAGGGAGGGGGGCTAAAAGAAGAAAGGGAACGCTGCAGGAGGAGGTGGTGAAAAGTGAAAACTATTGAGGACAGGAAGGGAGATAGGAGAGCTAAAAGCACAAAAGGTGGGAAAGAGGATAGAGGGAAATACACAGATTGTAATCATAACTGTGAATGTGAATGGAATGAATTCTCCCATAAAACAGAGATAGATAGTGGAATGGATTAAAAGCCATAATCCAACAACATGTTGTTTACAAGAAACACATTTGAAACACGGGGATACACACAGGATAAAGGTCAAAAATTGGAGCAGAATATATTCTGCTTCAGCTGATGTAAGAAAAGCAGGAGTAGCAATCCTAATCTCAGACAAAGCAAAAACAGAAACAGATCTAATCAAAAGAGATAAGAAAAGAAACTATATCCTGCTAAAAGGCATCATAGACAATGAAGCAATATCATTACTAAATATGTATGCTCCAAGTGGTATAGCATCCAAATTCTTATAGGAGAGGTTGGGGGAGTTGAAGGAAGAAATTGACAGCAAAACTACACTAGTGGGGGACCTCAACCTCCCCCTCTCTGAACTTGATAAATTTAACCTAAAAATAAGTAAGAAAGATGTTAAGGAGGTAAATAAAACTCTGGATAAGGTAGATATTGTAGATCTCTGGAGAAAACTGAATGGGAATAGAAAGAAATATACCTTTTTCTTAGCTGTACATTGCACATTTACCAAAATTGAACATGTACTAGAATATAAAAACCTCATAATCAAATGCAGAAAGGCAGAGATAATTAATGAATCCTTCTCAGATCATGATGAAATAAAAAGTATATGTAAAAAAGGCCATGGAAATATAAACCAAAAATCAATTGGAAACTAAATAATCTAATCCTAAAGAAGGAGTGGATTAAAGAAGAAATCATAGAAACAATCAACAACTTCATTCAAGAGAATGACAATAATGAGACAACCTACCAAATCTTATGGGATACTGCAAAAGCAGTTCTTAGGGGAAGTTTTATATCTTTGAATGCCTACATAAATGAAATAGAGAAAGAGGAGATCAATGACTTCAGCATGCAGCTGAAAAAGTTAGAAAAAGAACAAATTGAAAATTTGTTAATACCAAATTAGAAATATTGAAAACCAAAGGAGAGATTAATAAAATTGAAATTAAGAAAACTATTGAATTAATAAATAAAACCAATAGTTGGCTTTGTGAAAAAACTAATAAAATTGAAAACCTTTGGTCAATTTGATTTAAAAAAAGAAAGAAGAAAATCAAATTACTAATATTAAAAATGAAAGGGGTGAACTCACCTCCAACAAGCAGGAAATTAAAATAATAATTAGAAATTACTTTGCCCAAATTTATGCCTACAAATTCGATAATCTAAATGAGATGGATGAGTATTTTAACAAATACAAATTGGCCAGATTAACAGAAGAGGAAGTTGAATACTTAAACAACACCATCTCAGAAAAAGAAATTGAAAAAGCCATCAATGAACTCCCTAGGAAAAAATCTCTAGGGCCACATGGATTTACAAATAAATTCTATCAAACATTTAAAGAACAGTTAATTCCAATACTATATAGAATATTTTTGAAAATTGGGGAAGGAGTCCTCCCAAATTCTTTCTATGATACAAATATGGTTTTGATATCTAAAGCAGGAAGAGACAAAACAGAGAAAGAAAATTATAGATCAACTTCTCTAATGAATATAGATGCAAAAATTTTAAATAAGATTTTAGCAAAAAGAATACAGTATCTTATCATGAGAATAATACGTTATGATTGGGTAGGATTCATACCAGGAATGCAGGGCTAGTTCAATATTAGGAAAACTATTAGCATTATCGATCATATCAACAACAAAACTAACAAAAACCACATGATTATCTCAATAGATAATTGCCAAAATACAACACCTATTCTTATGAAAAACACTGGAGAACATAGGAATAAAGGGAACTTTCCATAAAATAATAAGCAGTATCTACCTGAAACCTTCAGCAAGCATTATATGCAATGGGGATAAGCTAGATGCATTTCCAAGAAGATCAGGGGTGAAACAAGGATGTCCATTATCACCACTATTATTCAATATGGTACTAGAAATGTTAGCTGTAGCAATTAGCAAGATAAAGAAACTGAAGGAATAAGAATAGGCAAAGAAGAAACTAAGTTATCACTCTTTGCAGATGAAATGATGATATACTTAGAGAATTCCAGAGATTCAAGTAAAAAACTACTTGAAATAATAAACAACTTTGGCAAATTTGCAGGTTACAAAATAAACCTACACAAATCTTCGGCATTCCTATATATTAGCAACAAAGTCCAACAGCAAGAGATAGAAAGAGAAATCCCATTTAAAGCTAGGGTAGACACTATAAAATACTTGGGAGTTTACCTGCTAAAACAAACCCAGGGGCTATATGAACACAATTATAAGACATTTTTTGCATAAATAAAGTCAGATTTAAGTAAGTGGAAATACATCAGTTGCTCATGGGTAGGCCGAGCTAATATAATAAAAATGACAATTCTACCTAAATTAATTTACTTATTTAGTGCCATACCAAATAAACTATCAGATAATTATTTTCTAGAGCTGGATGAAACAATATCAAAATTCATCTGGAAGAACAAAAGGTCCAGAATATCAAAGGCACTAATGAAAAGAAATGCTAGGCAAGGTAGCCTACTGCTACCAGATCTCAAATTGTACTATAAAGCAGCAATTATCAATACCACTTGGTATTAGCTAAGCAACAGAAGGGTAGATAAGTGGAATAGGCTAGATATTCAAGACACAGCAGGCAATGAATATAGCAATCTCCTTTTTTATAAACCCAAGGACCTCAGCTTCTGGGATAAGAACTCACTGTTCAACAAAAATTACTGGGAAAACTGTATAACAGTGTGGCAGAAACTAGGCATAGACCCATGCCTGACACCCTACACAAGAATAAAGTCCAAATGGGTACACAATCTAGGTATAAAGATTGATACCATGGACAAACTGGAGGAGCAAGGAATAGTGTATTTATCAGATTTATGGAGAAGGGAAGAATTTTTGACTAAAGAAGAGATAGAAAGCATTATAAAATGAAAGATGGATAACTTTGATTACATTAAACTGAAAAGTTTTTTCACAACCAAACCCAATGCAACCAAAATTCAGAGGGATGTAGTAAATTGGGAAAGAATTTTTACAGCTAATCTTGGGGATAAAGGCCTCATTTCTGGAATATATAGAGAACTCAGTCAAATGTACAACAATGCAAGTCATTCTCCAATTGATAAATGGTCAAAGGATATGAATAGGCAATTTTCAGAGGAAGAAATTAAAGATATCTATAATCATATGAAAAAATGCTCTAAATCACTTTTGATTAGAGAGATGCAAATCAAAACAACTCTGAGGTACCACATCACACTGGTCAGATTGGCAAACATGACAGAACAGGAAAATGATAAATGCTGGAGAGGATGTGAGGGAGTTGGAACACTAATTCTTTGTTGGTGGAACTGTGAGCTCATCCAACCATTTTGGAGAGCAGTTTGGAACGATGCCCAAAGGGCTACAAAAATGTGCATACCCTTTGACCCAGCAATATTGCTACTAGGACTATATCCCCAAAAGATCATAAAAATGGGAAAGGGTCCCACATGTACAAAAATACTTATAGCGGTACTCTTTGTAGTAGCCAAAAACTGGAAATGAAGGGGATGCCCATCAATTGGGGAATGGCTGAATAAATTATGTCATATGAATGTAATGGAGTACTATTGTGCCATAAGAAATGATGAACACGAAGACTTCAGAGAGGCCTGGAAGGATTTATATGGTCTGACGCTGAATGAAAGGAGCAGAACCAGGAGAACTTTGTGCACAGCAATGACCACAGTGTGCGAGAGTTTTTTCTGGTATACTTGGAACTTCATAATAATGCAAGAACTTAAAAAAAAATAATAATTCCCAGTGGTTTTCTAAGGCAAAATGCCTTCCACACTCAGAGAAAGAACTATGGAATTCATTTGCAGAATGTAGCAGATCATGTTTGTGTGTGTGTGTGTGTGTGTGTGTGTGTGTGTGTGTTATATTTTGATTTGTTATATGCTTTCTTCCATTTATTTTAGTACATCTACACAGCATGACTATAGTGAAAACGTATTTAATAGGAAAGTATATATAGATCCTATGTAGAATTTTATGGTGTCTTGGAGAGGGAGGGAGGGAGGTGGTGAGGGGTAGGTGGGGGAGTAAAAATCTAAGTTTTTTGATAGTGATTGTAGAACATTAAATAAGTAAATATATAAATGAAATTTTAAAAAATTAATTAATCAAATTTAAAAAAAGACAATATCCTGTAACATAATGAATACTAGATGTATGAAATTCTCTTTTCCTCCAAAGCAATTTGATGTGTACCCTTTTATTTCATCCTCACAATTAGTAAGGAGGTAGCATTATATCTTCCTCCTTATGCAGATGACAAAACTGAGTATTAGAGACAAAATGACTGTACTAAGTGGTTAGAGATAAAGTGACTGTACTAAGTGGTATATTTGGAGCCAGAGTTCTGAGGTTTGAAGCCCAGGTCTGTCACTTAGTAACTGTGTATCCTTTGGCAAATCATCTCCCCACTTTGAGTCTCACTTTCTGCATCTATAAAATGAGGTTGACTAGATGACCTTGAAAGCCTCTTCCTGCACTAAATCTATAATGCTCATGGCATGGTCTCATTTCCAGGTATTCGGTCACCAATGCTTTTTCCATTAAGTCAACCTGTTCCCTACATTAGAATTATAGGGAGTGATCTGGATGACATGGTATAGGAAAGAAACAGAGGGATGCATTCTATTTCCTCTGTGGTGAGAGGAACTATTATTTTACTATTACTATGAAACCAATTATTATATGAAAACCAAGGCTTTTTCTTTCTTATTTCCTCATTTACCTCCCAGCCTCTCTTTGTAGGTCAGTCACTCAGTCTCTGAAGGACATGGGTGATTGATGAGATTACCCCCAGTCCTCAGGAAATATGCCCCTCAATCTTGGACCAGACTCCACCCAACTAGGATATGGGGGGAGTGTAAACAGAATCTAGTCTGGTTAAGTTCTTGCACCAAAGAACAATACTGACTTTGTAGCCCTCCATTGCAATTTGGGGTGACCCGGCTCATGAAGGAAAACAAAACAAACCAATCAGATGAGTCTGGGTAGAGATAGATTCCCCTCTCCAGATTGGTGTAGGTGGCTTAGTGTCATGATCAAACCACATTCTCAACAGGAGAAACTGAAGATTCCTAGTCCACCTCCTTATTAAATGTCCACCAATCATGGGTGATTTTTACCTGTCAGGGGTTAACTTTTCCAAAAGTAAAAGTTTTCAGCCTCTGCATAGTTTTATCTTTGGTTACTGAGAGAAACCACTGACCATCAATTTATTGATTATTAGCCAGCTAAAATTGATTATTTATTACTTAGAAACACTGTCACTTGGGTTTTTCATTCATCACAGTGGGAAAGGCCATAGCCATTATCAACAGTACATATATAGAACTTGAAAGAAATGAATCCTCAAAGAATGTAACTTGGAGCAAAAGACAGAACCTAAACCTGGAGTCAGAAAGACCAGAGTTGAAATACCACTTAAGATATTAGCTATGTGACTCTGGGCAAGTAACATCACCTCTGACTGTCTCAGTTTTCTCATCCGTAAAATGGGGATAATAATAATACCTATCTCCCAGGGCTATTATGAGGATCAAATGAGATAATATTTGTCAAGATCTTTGCACAGCTCAAAATGCCATATAAATGCTAGCTGCTATAATTATTAATTGAAGAAAAAAGAGATAACTTGTAGTTTTGTAATACTTTAAGAGAGGCACTTTTCAATTGAGATAATGTCACTTTAACACAGGCAGACCTGGAAAAGGCCTATGGAGAATTAGGGTTCATAAGTTCTTGACCTAGATATACATTTTCTCTCTTAAACCTCAAAAGAGAACATTCGACCTCTCTAATTCACTGATAGGGTATTCTGAGTTAAAATTGCTTAAATCCCCTGTCACATACCCTTATTAAAGTATAAATTTCATGAAATCAGAGACCTAGTATATGTTACAGTGTATTGACCAATTAGGTGCTTAATGTTTACTGAATTATAGTAGTACCTGGAAGACCTGCTGAGCTGGGCTTCCATTGCCAAAGACAGGATCATAAAACTCAAAGAATATGTGGTCAGACTTACCTTATTTTCTCCCAACTTGAATCTAGCTTTTGCACATGAACTCCTTGACACATGATGTTATCCTGGTGAAATTCTTCAATCATACATTGGAAGGGATTTTGGATACATTTCCTGAGGGTAAAATTTTGACACCCCCCACACTCCCAGGTAATAGTTCCTAATATTTAGAGACATAGCTACACCTGTGGGGAGCTGAAAAGTAGGCTTTCCTAGGCTACAGCTTCCTATAACACTATTGGATAGCTGGAAGAAATGGAAGAAGAAGAAGAAGAAGAAGAAGAAGAAGAAGAAGAAGAAGAAGAAGAGAAAGAAAGAGGAGGAGGAATAGGAGGAGGAGAAGATGAAGGAGGAGAAGGAGAAGAAGATGAAGGATGAGGAGGAGAAGAAGAAGAAAGAAGAGGAGGAGGAGAAGAAGAAGATGAAGAAGGAGGAGGAGGAGGAGAGGGAGGAGGAGATGAAGAAGGAGGTGGAGAAGAAGAAGCAGGAGGAGAAGGAAGAGAAGAAGTAGAAGAAGGAGGAGGAGGAGAAGGAAGAGAAGAAGTAGAAGAAGAAGCATCCTAGGAGACTGCTGTTATTTGGGGGGGGGGGGGGAGGCATAGGTGAAATTGCCCCTAGAACAGTGATATTGGCACTCTAAATTATTCACTCTGAGGCAAAGTCTATCCTCCCACCTTAGGTACAATTTGTCAACACAAGTAGAAAGGATAGTTTTGTTTTGTTTTTTAATCCCCATCTTACTCATTATATCTGCTCTCTACCAATAACAACAAAATCATTATTTCTCTTAGCACAGTGTATGTTCTTAATTAAAATGGAATAACTTAGGAAAGCAAAGGATACCTGGCACACCCAGTTGAAGATACAGATTTAATTTTAGTATAAAGAGTGTGATTTGACTTCATAGTAAAAATGCAGTACCTGTGTTATTCAAAAGGCTTTCCCCTACAGATGGCTTGAGACCCTTCCATATTATCCCCAATGTAAAGAGAGTAGCCGCAAGAGGAGCTTTGAATGAAGGGACAGAGACACAGAGGCAGCAACGTTAGAGACATTATCTGTTTAATAAATATGATTGTAAAAGCAATAAACAATAGCAATTATACATTACACTACATCTTATTTAACCAAAAAAATACATCAAAAAAGTCATTTTAAAATTAGAAGTAGTTCCAATACGATAAGAAAACTTTCATTTTTTAATTGGCTTCCTATAAAAATAAGTTGGCTAATGAGGGATTTCAATTCTCAGTTGGAATTCTGGAAAACACAGAACAGCTGTCAAGCGTCCCATTGCTCTGGAAGTTGCTGTTTGGAACTCCTGAAAAAAGCAAAGCCAACCTCTGCGTTTTGGAGGGGTGAATCTAATTAGCAACCAGGCAAGGAAGCCGCTGGCCCTTTGTTGAGGGGGAGGTTTGCACATTTTTCCTCCAGGGCTTAAAGAAAGGCCTGAAATCCAACCTGACTCTAGGTTCTCCCATCTTGCCTGTTTCTTATAATGGCTCCGTGGTGTTTTTACCAATCAATCACTCCTTAAACCAACCATGATCCTACTGCAGTTCCCTCTCTGTTACTGACAAATAGGGGTAGGCACTTGGCTCCCTCTTAATCCCTGTTCCTGCTAGATGCCTCCTCTGGAAGGCATAACTGGGCCCACAGGGGAGAGAACTAATTCTTCCCATAACTCTTTGGCCTAGTGCCTGGATCTTGGGGGTAATCTTCAAGAGAATGGGAGATTCTAGGTTGGTGGGAATGGTGTTGGTGAGAAGTGGATCTTGTTAGAACAGAATATCAGAGCAATATAGAATATTAGAGATCAAGTCCAATCTTCTCATTTTAAAAATGAGAAAAATGCAGCCCAGAGAGACAGGGACAATGATTTCTCCAAGGTTGTATAACTAGTTATACAACTAGTTATACTAGTTGTATATTAGTTCAGGACTAAGGTCCGGACCTCAGCTCCTACAATCCAACGCTCTTTCCACCCTCCCCTGCTACCTCATTCTCCGATAACAAGAGTCGGTATTTTTTCAAAGTGGTCATCAGTGATCAGTTTCCATAATGACTAATACTTAATGTCCACCCCTAATTCTAACACTAGGTTAAGAAAATGATTCTTTTTCTCCATTTATTGACATTGGAACTACACACCTAAGGCTTTCCTGTGTTGTTACTAAGATTACACTGCTGCTTTCCAATCATTCCATCTTCCAGATTCAAATAGAAACCTTTAAGGGAATAGGTCAAGTGTGTCTCTTATGGGACAGCAGCACCAAAGTGGTAACTACCAAAGGCATCCAGCTTCTAAGTTTAAACCTAGATTCCCAAGCACAAAAATAGACTGTTGGCAAAGCTTTGGAAAGCTCCCAAATAACCATTCTTCTAGAAAGGAGACATACACAGTCTCCACCAGTGCTGGTCCAATGATGGGTACTGAACTCAGCATATCATGGGTATTACCCAGAAACCATCATGTTCTCTGTCAAGGCCCCAGGTGAGTGATGAGGTTAACCTCTAGAATAGAAAGATGGGACTGTTCTATCCTACTATTGAGGTTAAATTCTGGACATTCCATACTTCCAAGTCCTTGGGGTTTTCTCCTAAACTTTCTTTACTTTACAATCTATTTACTCCTTCTTCTGTGGTTTTTCTGGTCCACACCAGGGAAGATCTTGGAATAATTTAGTGCTGTTATCATGCTTTATTTTTTTTTAAACTGACTTGCTTTGCTGTGTTCTACCTACTTTATATCCTTTTCTTTTTTCCCCCTTATATTGAAAACAGAATATTCATGGATATGTGTGTGTATGTGTTTGTGTCACTACCAGGACCATCAAAATAGCCAAAAATATCATCTTTGCTATCTAACAAACCTTGATTTATTTCTTTTTAGAACTATGGAGTTTCTAAAATGGATTTCTTTTAAGTATTGTGCTGACAACCCTTTAAGAGTTTAAGCCAGCTTAAAGTTACATGCACATTGCCAGTCTACAATGAGAAAGGATTGGGTTATGACATAATTGTTGTTTTCTCTCTTCAGAGTAACTGTCAACATAAAGTAATATGTCTGTGCGGGCAGAGCAGAGGGGAGGGGAGCCAACATATAATAAGAGAAATATAACGTTTCCAAGTGAATTACCACTATGAATGGGCACTGGTTTCACCACATGGGTTCTAGTTAGGCATAAACAACTCTTCTGAATCCCTTCTCCAAAGTATATGACCCAGTCTCAAGCTGACTTGAATAGCACTCTCTCACATATGAAATATTTTGTGGGGACCTACTGACAATTTTAAAAGTAGCTTGAGGTTGGGGGTTCTAGGACAGAAGGTACAATGTATGGAACTAGATCCCTCTTCTTGTAATAGGAGCCAGGCTAGTTGTAGACTCTTCACTGAGGGGTTTAGAGTCCATGAATCCAAAACTATCAATTTATAGAGGAAACTAGGACTCATACAGAGGAAGTAATTGCTCAAGGTCATAGTAAGTGGCAAAGACAAGGGTAGAATCAAGATCTTTTGACACTCAACTCAATGTTCTTTCCGCTGATCCAGGCTACCTCCCAATTCATTGGCAACTCTAACACAGACAGAAATTTGTAAGAGGTTTTAGTGAAAATGGGATTTCAGTGGGACAGAATCTAAATCGAACGTCCACCAGATAATACAAAAGGCTAGGGTGGAGTTTATATTCAGAAACAGGAGGAGGAGGAGGAGACAGCTAACAGTAAGGTTGAAAAAAAAAATAAAAGGGTGAGGCAGCTGATGCCTTGGTCCACTAGGGAGTGAGAGGGTTAAATAAAGATGGTAGTGGGGACATAAGAAAAATGGATTGGTTCAGATATGAAAAATAATGAATGGAAGGTCAAATTAGTGGTAAAATGGAGGTCTTGTATCCTACCCATGACATGAGGGGCTACAAGAAGAGGGAAGTGGGTGGGTCCTTTCTACATGGATGTTGGAACAACTAGAAATAGATGGATGGGAAAGAAATACCCATTTTCAATTTATCTCCCTGCCTCACTCTTCCCAGCCAGATGTTTGCAATTATCTGCACCAATTGCCCCCTTTCCCTCTGGAGTCACAGAGCATGAAATGCCACTGCTATCCAATGGAGGGGCAGAAGGAAAATCAAACAGGAAAACAGAAATGAGGGACATTAACAGAGAAGGAGCCCAGGGTTTCAAAACACCTGTGTGGCATCTCCTTTGTGTCTTATGAAATTGCCTAGGGTGGCTAACCCAACCCGGTAGGCTTCAGTGCTAAAATTCCTGTTAAATCTAGAGCCAAGAATACTTCCAGAAAAGAAATACATGCAGATTTCCTTGGTCTCTATTTGTTATGAATCTCCTACAAACACGACGGATCAGAAAAAAAGAGAGAAGAAGGGAAGAGGGGAGCGTTTTCCATTAAAATAGAGCACCTGTACACCGCCCCTCCGAACGTGTTCTCAGGATCATGTCCACATGCACAGGTTTAAAGCTAAAAACCCTTGTTGTCTGTGTCTGAAGAATTAAAAAGTCCCGATGCAGTGAGTGTTTTTAATGTGTTTTTGTTTGTTTGTTTGTTTGGTTTTGTTTGGTTTTTTGTTTTTTGTTTTTTTGTTTTTTACTGGCGTCCTCCATTCAAACATTTACATAGGTAGGGATTTCTTTTGTGCTTTGATTCTCAGCAACTATGGAAATACTTCCTGGCAAAATAGGAAACAGAACAACAAAGGGGAAAAAAAATAGAGTTAGTGGACAGGAAACGATGATGCACTCGACAAGAGCGAAATTCTTTCCCGATCAGCAGGTCTCCGCCTTGGGGGTTTTTTCTTTAAATTGTAAAGTGTGCCCCGGAAGGTCCCCGCTTTGGCGTAGAAGGTGGAGTGGTATGTCTTGCTCTTTTCAATCGGAGAGATGATTCACCAGGTTGAGCAGAAGGGGAGGGAGGGGAGGGTAAAGCTACTCTCCTAAGAGAAAATGTGTAACACTTACTCATTTAATGACATTTGGAATGAAAAGGTGTCAAAAACTTTGCAATCTGCTGAGCGATGTTCCCAGAGAAGGAGGGATGGCTGCTCTAATAAGGTAAACAGAAACTGGGCTCCCCACCTCTGGAAATAGGATTGAGAATCAAATGACCCAAGAAAGATTCACTTAGAAGCTTTAAAAGTGACTAGACAGGGTGAATACTGCTCTAGACTCGAAGACAGAAAAGCTTATTTTTTCTTTTTAACCAAAGCAATTACACATTTATCACCCTGTCTCCCCAAATAGAGGAAAATGCATTGAGAAAATTGGACACCAGATGTGACTGCAGTTGTTATTATTACCTACAATACTGTTAGAGTTATTACGTTGAAATTTTCCCTTAATGCATCTGCAGACCTCTCCCATATCCATTTAAAGACAGGGTTATGTTTTCATTTAACTGCTCATTTTTTCCAGTAACATATTGAAAGTCATATGTAAGGGGCTTCCAGGCGACTTGATATGATCAAGTTAGAGTGAAGCATGGACTGTAATGTATAAAACGCATCAGCCAAAATCTGTAGCATGAAGCTGAGATGAGACCATTTACAGCTCCAACTCCCCGTGATAGCAGACTGGAGGAACCACAGGGAGAAAGTTACCATCCAAAATAGGGATCTATTCATTGTTTAGTTTCCTAGGGGAAAAGGGGGGTGGGGAACTTGGTATAAAGAGCATGAGTAGCACATCTCTCTCTAACTCTCTGATTCTTAAGCACAACATCGCTGAAATCAGCAACTCTGCAGGTAAAGGAGAAGCCCTCTTTTAAATACATTTGAAGTGTACCTTAGATACTATTTGCAGGGTGAGAAGGAAACAAAGCAGGCACTTGGCATTACGCTCTGCAATAGCATCTCCCTCCACCACCCAGTTCTTTATCTTTAAGTGAAATTGACTCCCTGAAGATACAGTATAGAATGTTTGATTGCGCCTTGCCCATAACAACCCCCAGGATGCTTTGCATCCCTCGTCCCCCAGAAATCTTTTCTAGATTACTGCTAGATTTTTGAAGTAGTATCTACTTGGGAAAACCAACCTGAAAGTCCTCCCCACTACATCCCCACCCCCACCCCCACCTTTAGGAGGAGCAGTTCCCCCTTTGCCATTGGTAGAGACAATTCTCCTCTGTGTCATGGCTCCCACTTGGTTTGATGCAGCCACTTTTGGTCCATACTTACCATTGCCAGAAACATCCCACTCTAACCCCTCTACCATGCCACCCATTACCCCTTGTTCTCTCAGAACAGATACTTTTCTGTCATTCACATAAATGTCAGCAACCACATGTATTAGTGAGGATCCCAGGGAAGTTTTATGAAAGACAGGAGACAACTAAGGAGAAAACTATTGAACAGAGATAGGAAGGCCTCGTGTTATTATTTTACTTTCTGTCAACGTAAAAACAAAGTGAGGGAAAGTAAACTGACAGCTTAGCTTAGTTCCTACCAAGGATGTTAATTAACAGAGCAGAAGACAGGGGTCTTAAGCTGGGAAAAGGAGTAGAAGAAATTTAGCCAATTACTATTCAGACTGACCAGCTATTGGCTACTGGAAATTATTTACCTATGGGCTGTGGGTCCAACTTCTCATCTATAAATTGGCCAGGGCTCCTCAGTTCAGCCTGAGTGATATTGGGCCTGTTTTCACTGTGACTGACTGGACTGATCAGTTCTTGGTCTTTCTCATTCTGCATCTGGGCATAAACATTAAGGCCCGGGATCTTCCTAAAACATTAACAAAAACTGTCAATTGCTATGCACACAGGACAAATGTCACTGCTACATCACGCTTTTTAACCTGAGGCAAGGAAGATGAAGTTGGCAGCTGGGGGATGAAGAGGGCAGAGGGAGAGCCACGCACCTTTTGAACTTGTAGATAACAAACACCGCCAGGCCTACAAACACCACAGAAAGTAGCATCAGCATTGCTGACCCACTATGACTTGGGGTGAGGTCCACAAGGGGGGCTAGAAGGAAAAAAGAAAGAAAACAATAATGAGAGGTGCTACAGGTGAAAAGTGCTGGGTAGAAATAGCCATAAAGATTCTTATAACATCAAGCAGACCTCTAACGTTGCCTCTGCAAAAGTCATTTTGTAATTTTTTAATAGCTTAGTTTCCTTTAATGTTCAAAATGGAACTCATTATCCTATCCCTTAAAGGTATCCTTCTTCCAAAGGGTCATTTCAATACAAATTTCCAGTTCTATACATCCAGCCTTAACCTCTCTCCTGAACTCCAGCTTCCCATTTCTAAGCACCATCTCTCTGTCCCAGAAAACCTTAAGTGCAAACTATGACTAAAGTAAGCCTCACTATCTTCCCCCATAAGCCCAGTCTCCTCTAGTCTTTCCTACTTCTGTTAAGGGTACAACTATCCTTCCAGTCAATCCAAGTTCAGAGCTTCAAAGTGACCCATGACTTTTCCTTCTCCCTCAACCCTGTGTCCAAGCAGTTTCTAAAACTTACTGAGTCAGCTTCTAAAACACTTCATCTCCATCCCCTTCTCCTTGCTCACATGGGCAGGACCCTTATTTCAGCTCTCATTATGTTTCAATTACATTAAGACAACAGTCTCTAAAATTGATTTCCCTGCTTTCTGCCTCTCCTCTTTCTAATCTCTCCTCCCTACTGCCATTGAATTAATCTTAAGTGTACATAAATCTGACCAGGTTAACCCTTTTATCAAACATTGGACTCTTGCTGCTTCTAGGATAAAATGCTTATTCCTCAGCTGAGTTTTGAAAACTCTGCCCAACCTAGCCTCCATCTACCTTTTCAGATTCATTTATATTTCATACTCATGGTTCAAGGTACATTGACCCACTAATTGTTCCTTTAACTTATATTCCACCTCCCCTCTCCATGCCTTTGTACCTTTCTTCCTCTGTGCCTGTGATTCACTCCTTTACCCCACATTGTAGACTATGAATTCCTTGAGGTCAGGAAATTATTTGTTCATTTTATCCCAGTGCCTCGCTCAATGTTCTACAAACAGTAGGTGCTAGATAAATGCTTGCTGTATTGAGTTAGCCTCCCTAGAATCCTTTCTTCACAAAACTTTCCCTTATCTGCCCATTACTGTTACTATTCCTCTTTTTCTCTTCAAATTATTAAATATATAATTGATTGTGTATATATTTTTCCTCTTCCCTCCCCCCCAACCATCCAATTAACTAAAAAAAAAAAAAAAAAAGAAATCAAAGGCTGTTACACTTTTTTTCCCCTTGCACATCTGGAACCTAGCTTATAGCCTTTGGATATAGACATTTAATAAATGTTTACAATTCATTATAATCAAACCATAATGACAAAACTCTTCTAAAATGACATATGGCCAGTGCTCTATTTACAACATGGTTCCTATGGCAATAACTGTTCCCTGTAACATTATTTCCTTTTATGTTATGTTTTCATGGAAATAATTAATTTCATCAATTCATCTCAATCAAATTTAGCAGCAACATGTTAAGTGCCTACTATGCTATATGCCAGGCACTGGGGATGAAATGATAAAAATAAAAGTCAGTGTCCTCAAGAAACTTACATTCCACTAGGGGGGAGGGGCACTGGAGTGGGAACAATAGGTATACTGGTAAGCAAAAATGAAATATGTGTATAGGCTGCATATATGGCTCTTTGTTAAAACACAAAATCATAGAATTTCATAGTTGGAAGAAGCTCCAGAAGGCATCTAGTCCAACCAATACCTTAAAAAATAATTCCTATATTATATTGGCTACATGGTCATCTCGTTTTCCATACATACATCTGTGTGTGTGCATGTGTGTGTGTACGTTTTAGTATTCATCACTTTTCCAAGAAGGGATCAAAATAAACAGTATGAAAATTAAAAACATTTCTTTGTGCATTATTTCTCCCCTTTTACTGGAAAACACACATACAAATGTCAACACAATGAGTATTTGTCTAAGAAAGTCAACCCCTAGGTTCATCCACCCTGGTCTCCATAAGTATTAGTACCTTCCTACTTAAATGAGCCCTAGGAATTCTTCACCCTTTTCCTCACCACCACTGTTACAAGATCAGAACTCCAGAGCATAATTAACTGAGATCATACTAAAATGCATTTTCTTTTTTTTTCTCATGGCATTTCTTTAACCCTTTATATTTTTCCCCAATTTTTAAAATTTATTTGTTTTCAGTTTTCAGACAATCACTTCCATAAGTTCCAAGTTTTCTCCCTCCTTCCCTAAGACAGCATGCAATCTTATAGGAGTTCTACACATGCATTCCTGTTACACACATTTTCACATTACTCATATTGCAAAGAATTAAAATGAATGAGAGAAACCATGAAAAAAAAATAAAACGTAACAAAGGAACTACGTTCCACATCCACATGGATGTGGATGGCATTTTGCATCATGAGTCCTCTGGAAATATTTTAGGTCCTTGCATTGCTGTGAAAGGCTAAGTCTCTCAAAAACGGTCCTTGCATGCTGTGGCTATTACTATGTATAATGTTCTCCTGGCTCTGCTTACTTCACTCAGCATCAGTGCATATAAGTCTTTCCATGTTTTTCTGAAGTCTTAGAGCACAATAATATTCCATTATATTCATGCACCACAACTTGTTTGGCCATCCCCAATTGAAGGACATTCCCTTGATTTTCAATTTTTGGCCACCACAAAAAGAGCTGCTATAGATATTTTTGTATATGTGAGTCCTTTTCCCATTTTTATCCCCCTTTGGGATATAGCCCTAGAAGCAGTATTGTTGGGTCAAAGTGAATGCACACTTATAGTCCTTTGGGCATAGTTCCAGTTTTCTCTCTAGAATGGGTGGATCAGCACACAGCACCAGCAACAGTGAATTAGTGTTCCAACTCTCTCACATCTTCTCCAACATTTATCATTTCCCTGCTGTGTCATGTTAGCCAATCTGATAGGTGTCATATGGTACCTCAGAGTTGTTTTGATTTGTATCTCTCTAATCAACAGTGATTTAGAGCATTTTTTCATATGTCTATAGGTAGCTTTAATTTCTTCCTCTGCAAGCTGCCTGTTTATGTCCTTTGACCATTTATCAATTGGGGAATGGCTTGTATTCTTGTAAATTTGACTCAGTTCTCTATATTTTTTGGAGTGAGGCCTATATCAGAGACACTAGTTATAAAAATTTTTTCATAGTTTTCTGCTTTTCTCCTAATCTTGGTTGAATTGACTTTGTGCAAAAACTTTTCAATTTGATGTGATCAAAGTTATCCATTTTGCATTTCATAATGTTCTCTGTCTTTTGTTTGGTCATGAATTCCTCCATTCTCCATAAATCTGACAAATAAACTATTCCTTGCTGTCCTCATTTGTTTATGGCATCAGTCTTTATACCTAGATCATGTACCCATTTGGATTTTATTCTTTTGTATGGTGTCAGGCATTGGACTATGCCTAGTTTCTGCCACACTGTTATCCAATTTTCCTAGAAGTTTTTGTCAGACCACAAGTTCTTATCCCAGAAAGTGGGGTCATTAGGTTTGTCAAACAGTAGACTGCTATAGTCATTGACTAATGTGTCTTGTGTACCTAACCTATTCCACTCATCTACCCCTCTGTTTCTTAGCCAATACCAAGTGGTTTTGATGATTACTGCTTTATAAGACAATTTAAAATCTGGTATAGCTAGGCCACCTTTCCTAGCATTTCTTTTCATTAATTTCCCTGATATTCAGCAAATTTTATTCTTCCAGATGAATTTTAATATTATTTTTTCTAGCTCTATAAAATAATTTTTGGCAGTTTGATTGGTATGGCACTGAACAAGTAAATTAATTTTGGTAGAATTTTCCTTTTTATTATATTAGCTTGGCTTACCCATGAGCAATTGATGTTTTTCCAGTTATTTAGATCTAACTTTATTTGTGTGAAAATAGTCCCAGGGTTTATTTTGGCAGGTAGACTCCCAAATACTTCATAGTATCTACAGTAACTTTAAGTGGGATCTCTCTTTCTATTTCTTGCTGCTGGGCATTGTTAGTAACATATAAAAATGCAGATGATTTATGTGGGTTTATTTTCTATCTTGCAACTTTGCCCAGGTTATTATTTCAAGCAGTTTTTCACTTGATTCTCTTGGATTCTCTAAGTATATCATCATATTCTCTTCAAAGAGTGATAACTTAGTTTCTTCTTTGCCTATTCTGATTCCTTCTATTTCATTTTCTTCTCTTATTACTAAAGCTAATGCTTCTAATACTATATTGAATAACAGTGGTGATAATGGACATTCTTGTTTCATCCCCATTCTTATTGGAAATGCATCTAGCTTATCCCCATTACATATAATGCTTGCTGATGGTGTTAGGTAGATACTGCTTATTATTCTAACGAAGCCTCCATTTATTCCTATGTTCTCCAGTGTCTTCAGTAGCAATTGGTGTTATATTTTGTCAAGAGCTTTTCTGTGCATTTATTGAGATAGTCATATGGTTTCTGTTATTTTTGCTGTTGATGTGATCAGTTATGTGGATAGTTTTCCTAATATTGAACCAGTCCTGAATTCCTGGTATAAATCCTACCTGATCAAAGTATATTATTCTAGTGATAAGTTGCTGTAATCTTTTTGCTAATATCTTATTTAAATTTTTCGCATCTATTAGGAAAATTTGTCTATAATTTTCTTTCTTTGTTTTGGCTCTTCTGGGTTTAGGTATCAGCACTATATTTATATCACAAAAAGAATTTGGTAGGACTTTCTTTGCCAGTTTTCCCAAATAGTCTATATAGTATTGGAATTAACTTTTAATTGAAAGAATTTGCTTGTAAATTCATCTGGCCCTAGAGATTTTTTTCCTAGAGAGTTCATTGGTGGCCTGTTCAATTTCTTTTTCTGATATGGGGTTAGTTAAGTATTTTACTTCTGCTTCTGTTAATATGGGCAATTTATATTTTTGTAAATATTCATCCATTTCACTAAGGCTATCAAATTTACGGGCATACAGTTGGGCAAAATAATTTCTAACTGTTGTTTTAATTTTCTCTTCATTGGAGGTGAATTTACCCTTTTCATTTTTGATACTGGTAATTTGGTTTTCTTCTGTCTTTCTTTAAATCAAATTGACCAAAGGTTTACTAATTTCATTGTTTTTTTCATAAAACCAGCTCTTAATTTTATTTACCAATTCAATAGTTTTATTACTTTCAATTTTATTAATCTCTCCTTTGGTTTTCAATATTTCTAATTTGTTATTTAGTTGGGGATTTTCAATTTGTTCTTTTTCTAGCTTTTTCAGTTGCATGCCCAATTTATTGATCTCCTCTTTCTCTATTGTATTCATGTAAACATACAGAGATAAAAAACTTCCCCTAAGAACTGCTTTCACTGTATCCCATAAATTTTAGTTGGTTGTCTCATTATTGTCATTCTCTCAAATGAAGTTATTGATTATTTCTATGTTTATTTGACCCACTCATTCTTTAGGATTAAATTATTTAGTTTCCAATCAACTTTTCATCTATTTTTCTATGACCCTTTAATATATATAATTTTTATTGCATCATGATCTGAAAAGGATGCATTGACTACTTCTCCCTTTCTGCACTGAATTGAAAGGCTTTTATGCCTTAGTATGTGGTCAATTTTATGTGTCATGTTCTGCTGAGGAAAAAGTATATACCTATCTCCATTCAGTTTTCTCCAGAGGTCTGTCACATCTAACTTTTCCAGAATTCTATTCATCTTCTTAACTTCTTTATTTTGAGGTTACATTTATCAAGTTCAGAGACAGGAGGTGGAGGTCCCCTACTAGTGTAGTTTTGCTGTCTTATTTCTTCCTGTAAGTCCCTTAACTTCTCCTCTAAAAGTTTGGGTACTACCCCATTTGGTGTGTATATATTTAGTAATGGTATTACTTCATCATCTATGGTACCTTTTAGCAGTATATAGTTTCCTTCCTTATCTCATTTGATTAGATCTATTTTTGCTTTTGCTTTGTCTGAGATTAGAATTGCTACTCCTTTTTTTTAACTTCAGCTGAAGTATAATATATTCTAATCTAGCCTTTTATCTTTACCCTGTGTGTGTCCCCATTTCAAATGTATTTCTTATAAACAACATATTGTTGGATTATGGTTTTTAATCCATTCTGTTATCCACTCCCATTTTATGGAAGAGTTCATTCCATTCACATTCACAGTTATGATTACCATCTGTGTCTTTCTCTGCACCCCAGCCTCGCCCATTTGTGCTTTTGTTTTTCCCTTTTCCTTTCCTCTCCTCAAAAGAGTTTTACTTTTGACCACTGCCTCCCTCAATCTTCTCTCCCTTCTATCAGCCCCCTCCCTTTTCTTTCCCCTTTCCCTTCCTGTAAGCCAAGTTAGATTTCTATACTTAACTGAATATGTTATTCCCTCCTTGAACCAAATCTGATGAGAGTAAAGCTCGGGCAATGCTCATCTACCTCCCTTCTTTCCCACTACTATAATATATTTTTGTGCCTCTTCATGTGATATAATTTACCCTTTTCTACCTTCTTCTTTTCTCTTCTCCCTTCACACCCCTTAATTAGGATTTTTATCATCACATCAATTAATTTATATCCACACTCTCTATCTATGTATATCCCTTTTAAATATAATATACAATTCTCAAGATTAACAAGCATCATCCTCCCATATAGGGATGTAAATAGTTTGCCCATATTAAATAACAATTATTTTTCCTGTTTACCTTTTTATTCCTCTCTTGAGTCTTGCATCTGAATATCAAATTTTCTATTGAGCTCTGGCTTTTTCATCAGGAAGGTTTGGAAATCCCTTATTTCGTTGAATGTCCATCTTCTTGTCTGAAAGATTATGCTCAGTTTTGCTGGGTAATCATTGATCCCTGGTTGTAGTCCAAACTCTGTTGCCTTACGGAATATCATATTCCATCCTACCAGTCTTTTAATGTAGAAGCTGCAGTGATCCTGACTGCAGTTTCTTGATATTTAAATTGTTTCTTTTTGGCTACTTGCAGTATTTTCTCCCTGACCTGATAATTTTCTGGAATTTGGCAACAGTATCCCTTGCTATTTTCAGTTTTGGATCTCTTTTTAGGAGGTGATCATGGATTCTTTTGATGACTATTTTGCCTTCTGCATCTAGGACCTCGAGGCAGTTTTCCTTGACGATTTCTTGGAAAATATTGCCCAGGCTCATTTTTTTTCATCATGGCTTTCTAGTAGACCAATAATTCTTGAATTTTCTCTCCTGGATATATTTAACCAGGTGAGCTATTTTTCCAATAAGATATTTTACATTTTCTTCTATTTTTTCATTCTTTAGATTTTGTTTGACTCATTCTTGATGCCTCATAGAGTCATTAGGTTCTACTTGCCCAATTCTAATTTTTAATGAGTTGTTTTCTTCAGTTAGCTTTTTTATCTCCTTTTCCATTTGTCCAATTGTTCCTTTTAAGGAGCTATTTTCTTCATTTAGGTTTCATACCTCCTCATCCATCTGGCCAATTTTACTTTTTAAGGAACTGTTCTCTTCAGTGAATTTTTTTTTTCATTTTGTTGACTGTATTTTTAAAATCATTGGTCAATTTTTTTCCCCTACCTCTCTAATTTGACTTTTAAAATCCTTCTTGAACTCTTCCAAGAATGCTTTTTGGGCCTGAGAACAGTTTGCCTTCCCTTTTGACGTTTCAGATGTGCATATAGTGTCAATCCTGTTGTCTTCTTAATTCGTATTTTGATCTTCCCTGTCTCCATAATAAGATTCTATGGTCTCTGCTTTTCTTATTTGCTTCTTATTCATGGTGATTACCTTTTTCCTGTCTTTTAAACTGGAACTCTCCTTTTGAGGAGCAGGGGGCTCTGTCCCATGTTTCCTATGCTGAAAGCTACGGGCCTGGTTACTGGCCTTGTGTCCTGTGGCCTCTGGTCCTGTCAACTAGAAGCTATATAATGCTGCAGCTTACCTGGTGTGTCCCAAGGCTGAAGCCAGGTGAAGTCTGAGTGTCCCTGGGGTTACACGGAAGTTTGTGGCATGAGGTGTGGGGGATGGGTGGTCTGGCCACTGGAGATCTCCTCCTCCCCAGGGCTGTGCTAGAACATGGGCAGGCTCAGTGGCTGGTGGACCCCCATCTGCACTGGTGTCAGCCCAATTCCTCTGGCTATGTTAAGGTGTGCCTGAGGTCCTGGTGTTAGTGCTTGTCGACTCCTTCCCCCTGGGGCTCAGGATCTCCTGGTGTTCTGCTGAGGTGGGGCTTCCTGGGACACCTCCAATCCTGCACTGATCCCCTTCAACCACACCAAGAGGGACCCTTCCCTTCAACCTCACTAGCATCCCAACTTACAAGACTGCTGTACCCCTTCTGCTGGCTCCAGTATTCCCAGATTTTTCCTGGGACAATATGCTCTGAATTTTTTAAGGTCAACAAGGGACAGCAAGAGCACTTACAATTTGCTCCACCATCTTGGCTCCTGGAAGTCCAAGTAGGTGACTTTCAAACATATAGTTTGTAGGCTGATAGCCCCAGGAGCAGCCTCTGTTACTGCCATTGCCCCTTTCTTCTCTCTCACCCAGCTCTCCCTGACTGCCATCCTGTGCTCAGAGGTTTAGGACCAGACTGCCCAGGGCCTTTCCTTCTCAGCTATGAGAGAGTCTGTCCTGTTGTAGTCCATGCACTCTATACTCCCCTAACCAGGTGTAACAGATCATTCCCATGAACCTTTTGAGATGTCCAGGAAATCTGCCATACTCTATCTCCTAGTGGATTCTACCACTCTAAAATTTATTCAGATTCACTTTTTAGAGGTATCTGAAGGAATTTATGGAAGAGCTCAGGTGAGTTCCTGCTTTCACTCTGCCATTTTGCTCCACTCCACTCCAATTCATTTTCAAAGATGTATTCCCCCCTCTTAGGTACTTTACAGGATCTAGGTTACTACTTAACATCTATCTTCCAAAGAATTTTTTATTGTTTCTCTCTCTAACCTTTCAGTCACCTCCCTTTCTTAACTTGTTGTACTTTTAATGATTCTACATGCTAGAAAGCTCCTGAACCTTAGAACATGGTATTTTTTTTTTCAAATACTACATACCTCAACCAGAAAGAAAAATAAAAGTCAACTATACGCTCCCCAACTACAGGGTAGTGACCTTTATCTTCTACCCATTTACACAAAGTCTGTTACTCAGAGGTGTGAATGACCTTTAAGCATCATTTTCTGTAGCTCATCTCTGTCTGAAGCAAAGAGGGAGATGCTCTTTTCTGGTTGCCCAGGTGCAAAGTTGGCAATATAGGTGACTATTGAACCATTGATGGTAACTGACAATCCCTAGCACCTGGCTCTGCCCCAAACTTGGCTTTTTCAGGTTATAACCCAGCTAGTTTACAGTATCTCTTCCAAGTCTCGCTCCCATTAAATAGGCCATCTAGGGATAATGAGAAATAAAAGTCATGTCTTCTTCCTAAGAGAACAGGCATACATACTTTAGTCTGTTCAGCTTTGCAAAGGCTTTGAAATCAAGACACTTTTTATTGCTTTGGGAATTTGGGGACAACTTGCCTGTGAAATAAAGAAAGGAAGTGTGTGCATGTGAGAGGTCAGGCCAGTGGCCATGAGACTAGGGAAGCTTCAGGATAGGAGGATGCCTAGAGCAAAAATGATCTAATACTGATGTAAAACAAGCTACTTCTTAACCTAAGGAAAGAAGTGCCAGTACCAGAGGGGTTGAAAGATGCTTCAAGCAGATCTGAGACTGGGAATAGGCAAAGTAGACAGCCCTCAAAGGCACATGCCATGGGATCCAACAAAGTTTCAAATTCTACTTTTCATAAATGCATTCATTTCTAATTCCCAGAAAGCTTTGCTCTGGTATACAAGAATTTATTTTGTAATAAATCAAGTCTCAGGTTATTCCAGTGAAAGCTCAAAGCCTCCTATGGATGCTGAAACACAGGGGAGCAGAATTTACAGATCTTGCCTCAGGCAAATAAATGCCTAATCTTAGTTCTGACTTCAGGGCTTCTCATCAGAGGAAACTAGGGAGGTTTTGTTCAGGGAAAGAAGGATATAATCAGCCTACACTCACTCAGTGATACTCATCGGTTGAGGAATGTCTGAAAAAACTAAATCCCAGGATTATGGCAAAGATCAAATGGAATAATATTTATTGAGATCTCAGCAGTGTCTGACACATAGTAGGAACTAAATAAATGTTTCTTTCCTTCCCTTTCCTACACCTATCATCCTTGGAGCCTAAGTGAATTGCCCAAGGTCACCCATAGCAAGCCAGTGGCACACATGGAGTGTGAACTGGGGTTTCCTATCACACTCTCTCCAACACCGTGTGTTTACAGCCCTGTCAATACTATCAGGAACAACGAATAACATTGTCCTTGCTTTTAAACAGACTCCCAGAGACAGAATCAGTGCATGTATTCTAATGCCTCTCTCTCTACTTCCCTCCCCACATCGATACACTCCCCTAGGGCTAAATCTGCAGCTTAGTTGCCAATCATTTATAGCAGAATCCTAGAAACATCTGCCTCAGTCATTCTGACTCTAAACTTCCTAACGGGAAAGCAATTGGTGGAACCTAGTAGAAAAATTGGTGCCAGTATCTTGCATGCTAAATTCTCATTATCTTCTGGGCCCTCCACATGAGTGGTCTTAGGCAGGCAGCATGAGCACTACTTAAGGCTTGAATACCACTGGCCCCCTGTTCAGTGGCTTTTGGATACAGACCTGGGACCTTCGTAGAAACAGTCCTGTTATTGCTCCAGCCAGCAGCAGCTGCATAGTTCAGTTTTCCCAGCACTTAGGTATGTTTGTGTGTGTTTTGCTGAGAAATAGAAACTCTCATGATAAATGGGCTGCAGCTTGTTCCTTGAAATTAGCATAAATTAGGCTCTCTCCAGTTGCAGCTTAACAGGGTACAGACTGGGGTGGAGAAGTGCTGAGCGCTTGCCTTGCCATTATTTAGGGACAAAGAGAAACATGACGATGAGGTGTGTAGCAATGTTCCTCCTACCTCCTTGTTTATGAGCACAGGTAAAAGGGCAGGCATGTAGAACGCACACACACACACACACACACACACACACACACACACAAACACACACACACAATTTTACCATTCAGTTGAATTCAATTAAAATTGGTGTGATTATTTAAAGATTCAAAGAGGCTAACAGATTTAGTGGAAATTACTTCAGGATGTGCCTTCCCTCACACTGATAAATGATACCCATTTCTTCATCTCCACTTCACTCCAAGGTCTAGTCAGTCAGAATACAAACAGAATGTCAGGCAATGAGAAGACAAAAGAATATGGCACATTCACTTGAAAGTAAATTTTAAAAATAAATTCAATTCAATTGAAATTTTAAAAAAATTAAGGGGAAGGGCAGTATGGACTGATAATTTCATAACTGGGGATTTCCTAGAATGAAAACTGCCTCCACCAAAGTTTATTGATGAGCACATCAGTGAGTAGAGTATTCTATGTATAGGTCCATGCACAAATGCAGACTGGCAATTCATCTATAATGTATCGTCTCTGAGAGCTCTCCAGGGGCACTATGAGGTTAAGTGAGTTAGGACTTGAAAACAGCTCTTCATGATTTCATTGTCTCTGGCATTTGAATTAAATCTAAAAAATCTATGTCTAAAGTTAATCCATTTTCATGGATGATTTTTGAAAATGCAGAGAGAAAAAGATATACTACCAAAAAAAAAAAAGCTTTTGATGCCAAAACAGGTTATTAGCTCTTAAGCCATATGCAATTGAAGCAAATTCCAGATAGGCTATATTTTCTTTTTCTAAAGGTTCTTGACAGATATAAATCTATCTTGAAATGAAAAGTCTCTTTCTTAATGTGGAACTGAAGACCCACCTGGACATGGCCAGCAAGCCAGGCACCCTTCTGGGTGTCTCTTTATCCCCACTGTCACCATTCCAACACACTTGCCTTATAAAGGAACGGAAAGAGAATTCTGAAAAGGGAACGTTTCTCAGTGACTCTGTGATATCATAAAAGTTTCATTTTGTTGTTGTTCAGTCATTTTCAGTGATATCTGACTCTTTGTGATCCCGTGTGGATTTTCTGTAGCAAAGATATTGGAATAGTTTGCTATTTCCTTCTCCAATTCTTTTTACAGATGAGAAAACTAAGGCAAACAGGGTTAAGTAACTTGCCAGAGTCACACAACTGGTAAATGTCTGAGGTCAGATTTAAACTCAGGAAAATTAGTCATCCTGACTAGAGAGTAGGTATTCCATTTACTGTTACTATTCTATTTACACCACCTAGATGCTTTATTAAAGTTTCAAATCTCTAAGACTCATCAGCTTTAGGTAAGCCCTAGAGCAGTTGCTACGTACATTGGCAGAGGGAGAAGTCATATGGCTCCTTCTTATGACAAACTTCCAAGCACTTCCCATATTTGGTACTATACTATTCAAATAATCTAGAAGATATAACTTGTTTAACCTTCATAAAATTCACAGCTACTTAATTACATTTGTTACTAAGATTCTGGTTCATGCTTTAATCATTTCTTGTCCTGCCCATTCATCTAAATCATGGACATAATATAGTCCTGACTCAGTGGCATATTCATTTTGTTCCCTCTCACTCCCACAGTCACTTTCTCATTCAGACAATTAACTTAACTCCCAGGACATGGGAGAATTAGGGTTTAATGGTTAATGTTAATTTCCTTCCATACCTCACATGATGCTTCTCATTTAATTCATGTTTCTTTTCCAACTGATGTCCTAAGTTCTAAATCAGATTTATTGTTGAGAAAAAAAAAATGTGTGTGTGTGTGTGTGTGTGTGTGTGTGTGAGACCCTTGCCATGCCATCCATTCAGATGGACTTGCATTGGCAGAACCCTCGGATGCCATGTTGGAGAAAAAGAGATCAGTGGCAAAGACTTCTAGTCACCGGAAGAATTGAATTCAAATTCTATCCCTGAAACCTACTAGCTGTAAGACTACCAGCAAGTCATTCATCCTCTCTTAGATTTTTCTCCTTTGCAAAAAGGGAAATAACTGGTAGCAAGTGCCTCACAAGGCTGCAGTGAGGATCAAAAGAGCCCATGTTTATGACATACTTTGCAAAGCTGAAAATGTCTTAGTGTCAGTTATTTTTCACCTATCCTTAGCTCCAAAACTCTGAGTATGTAATTATTATGATATTTAAGGTGTACAGAGAATTCAAACAGAGAAGTTCCCTTCATCCAAATTTATTATTGCATATGTATATGGAAATATACATATATACGCAAATACACACATGCATATATGTATACACTCACATGTGTATGTATATGCATGTACATATATGTATGCATGTATACATATATGTATATTTGTATATATGTATATACACATACACATGCATATTGAATATATCATCATCATCATCATCACAGTTAGCATTTATATAGTTTTAAGATTTGCGAAGCACTTGACAAATATCATCCCAATTAATCCTCACAACAACCCTGAGAGATTGTTGCTATGGTTATCTCCATTGTACAGATGAGGAAACTGAGGGAGATAGTAGTTCAATGACTTGTCCCAAGTCAGAGAGTTTAAGAAGTATATGATGCTGGATTTGAACTCAGGCCTTCCTGATTCCAATTCTGGTGTTCTCTCCATTGGGCCAACCTACCTGCCTCAGCATGTGGAATAGGGACAGTTAAAAGGAGTTGCCTCAGGGACAAGGAGGTTAGGTGACTTCCCCAGGGTTAAAGAGTTAATAAACACCAGGGGTAGGGTTGGAACCCAGGTCTTTCTGATTACTCGTCCATGGCTTTATATAAAATGCCATTCTGCTCTAGCAAAAGTATAAGACATGAATATGACTTTTTACTCTGCATTGAAAGCAAATATTTGCTAAATATGCTCAGGGATTTTTAAGAACAAAGTCTTCTTTTAAAATGCAAATACCTCTTAGAGATATTTCCATTCCCTCTTCCCAGGAATTTCACCTTCTTTTCTTTATGCTCTAATCACTGGAGAAAACCAGTTTCCTTTAATGGAATCAGTGGAGAAGAGAAGGATGAAGAGACCCCTTCAGTCTAAAATACTCTTGTAACCTTAGTCATTAACTGGCTGAGTTGTCAGTTGTGTTAGTTAGTCAGCCATTTGTATAAAAATCAATTAAAATGGTCATTGCCTGGGCTGATGTTGATTGACAGCTCAGTCGGCCAGTGGTACCAGGTTCCAAAGCAGTTGGGTTAGTGGGGTATCCTATTAGATCAATGCTCCCACCTAGGACCCTGTCAAAGCTCAGTTCTTGCTTATCCTTCTTCTGTTCTCTTAAGTTCCCTCAGGAACTTCTGTATTCCTGTCATTTCAGCTTTCACTTCTATATCAATAATGCCCCCAAATCTCATGAGAACTATCTTTTTCCATGTTCTCCAGTCTTGTCTATCCAACTACCAAATATCTAAAGTGGGCATTTCTACTTGGAGGTCATACTGTCACTTTAAACTCAACCATACTTCTAACTATTACCTTGCCCTGGCTCCTCTTCTGATTTCTTAGACTCTACTAAGTGGCAAGGACCAGTTTTTTAAACATCCAGATTCAAAATCTTGGAATCATCTTTGAATCTTTCCTCTTCTTTATCACTAGTAAACCAACATCTGTTAGATTTTTCAACAATCTTCTATGTCCTTGACCCTTTATTTAAATTGTTATTACCCTAGGCCAGGGGCAGCTAGGTGTCACAGTAGATAAAGTATTAGACTTGGAATCAGGAACATGCAATTTCATGGGTTTAAAACTGGATTCAGACACTTACTAGATGTGTGACCCATGACAAGTCATTTACCTCCCCCCCTTTATTCTACTGCCTTTCTTACTATCTTTTCCTCATTATTACTTCTCTGAGAATAATGTGGGGACTGATTTAGGAGTCAATGCAGGAATACTTCCAGAATTAGAAAGAATCAGACTCTGAGATTCAGTGTTCAGTGTTCAAAAATTTGACATTGCTTGGGCAGGAATTCCGCAAATTGGATATGAGCTGGAAAACAACAACAGCCTAAATTCAATATTTAACAGCATCCAAATATCTAAAAATGCTTACCTTGTGAGTGAATAAGAAGCAGTAAGCTCCAAAAAGAGGAACAGAGTTTAAAACCAAAGAGAAGACTAGTAAATTCCTAGAAGGAGACAGCTCCTTTTCCCCTAGAGAGAACCCAAATTATGCGCTGCCTCTCTCTCCAGTCACATACTCTGGGTCTAACATTTTTAAAAGAAGGCTGTTGAACATCTGTTGTGTAATTAATGGAATGCAACAGCATGCTGTAATATTCCCTGGGAAGTTATTAGTAACACTGCTTATGAGAAATGAAATGCTGCAAACAACAGATCTTTTTTTGGGGGGGGGGCGAGTAAGGAGATGGAGGATAAGGGAGATTTAGAATTTGATGCAGCTCCCCTCAGTTTTAACTTGGCAGCTCCTCCTTTCCCCATTCCCCTACCCCGCTTCTTCTTAGCCCTAGCATTATAGATTTTACTATAGGTATTTGTGGCAACACTGAGATGTGCTCTTTTCTTCCTTCCCTCAACCAGCAAAAAAAGGTTTTATATGTAATAATTTCTAAACTTCTTATGCTTTTCTAATTTGTCTAGCCTCTGATGAGAAGAAATGGCAATTCTTTTGCCTGACCAGACCAATGCATTGTTAGGATTAATCACCCTTACCACAACTGTATACCAACACTCAAAAATCTCCACCGAAATAAACTTACCAGTTGGATAAAGAATACAAATCAAATCCTGTCACAACCAATAGGATTACAGCAAACCCCACATAATTGCCTACTTGTTTTAAGAGACATTTAATTTGATACAATTCTGATTCAATTTAGATAGTCTCCAGGAGTTTGTTGCAAAAGTCAGTTGAAATGATCAATGAGGTAACTGATGAAATGGAGGAGGAGCATGTGGATCAAGTTGGAGGTAGTGTGAGATGGAAGAGAGAGAATAATTCTCCAATCCATAAATCCATACACATTCATTAAGTACCTGTTATACGCACCATACTAAACTTGAACTCTAAGATCCAGAACCCCTAACCAGAGAATTTCAGGTAAGCTGCCCCTTCATGCTCATAAGAAATTGATATTAAAAAGTCTGTCTAAGGATCATTTGTTGCATGGAACTCAGAGATGCAGACAGGCCCTTCCTTGTCTCTTTGCCTGGTTTTGTTACCACTGGTTTCTGACTTTGGTTCCTGGTTCATCTATCTATTTACCTACCTACTCCAGGATGTCAGATCTCTTAATGCTTCTGTTTGTCCATATCATTGTCTAGTCCTTTCACCTTGTCTACAGGGACTCTTGGTACTTCCTCTTAATTCTAATATAGATTTAAACTTGCTCTGTCATTGTCTGGTGTGACAACTGAATAGGACAATGTACTCCAATTAGGGTTCATCTACCCCAAGACAAGAAGTCATTAGCCTTCAGCAAATAAGTTAGTCAAAGTAACCTTGTAAGGTTTTGTGTTTGTTTGTTTGAATTTTTCCTTTTTCATTAACTTGTTCAAACCAATTGGCCATCCTGACATCAAAGATGTTGTCTTTTCTATAGGAATATTCCATTACCTCAAGCATGTTTGCCTCTAAGATATAGACTGATCATCAATTTAGAACTAGAAGTACCTTGAAAGTCATTAAATCCAACTTCTCTCATTTGACAGAGGAGGAAACTGAGGCTGAAGGAAATTATATGTCTAGTCTCAGTTATTAAGCCTCTTTGGCCAAATTTGAGCTGAGGCCCTCCTAACTCTAAGTCAAGCACTCTACCCATTGCTCTGCCTATCTGCCTTCATATTCCTTCTAATTCTAAAATTCTGTAATCCTGCAAGTTGTATTAATAGATTTGTAGTTTCATGTACAATCATCTTTTATTATTATTGTCATCATTAGACTATGTTATGGAAATGCTTGCTTTATTCCATAAATTAAAAATAAAATAAAATTTTATAATTCCATGGGATGATGTTAGCATTCATCAGGTCATACAGTGCCCCTGTTGCTCATCCTGTATATCTTTCCTCTTTCTTTTCTTCCTGTCCAACTGTCTCTTTTCTCTCTTTCTTGCATTCTTCTTTTTTCCCTGCCCAGACCTTTGACCTGTCATTTCCTCCCATAGGAATTGATAACGAACTTTTGAAATCAGACTTAAACAATTCGTTGCTTAGAATCATAGAACTAGGGCTGTGACATGGGTCACATAGGGCAAACCCCTCATATTGCCATGAGGAAACAGAGGTCTAGGGAGGTTAAGTGACTTTTCTAATGATCACTAAGGCTTTCAAGTCTCAGAGGCAGCATTTGAATCCAGTTCCCAGAATTGATCCAGTGCTCAGATCCATTGTGACAGACTGTCTCCCTTGCCTGAGACATACTCAAAACAATAATGGATAATCTCCTTGAAATTCCCTGAAACTTTTGGCTCCCCTGGAAGATCAGGAAAGGGTAGTCATGACTATCTTTACATGAGAAAGGAATGTAAACATGGTATCTAATTTTTGGAGCAATATTTGTTTCTTAGCAGGCCAACTATTTGCTCTTCATGACTAAAGCAGAACTTTTAAAGACACTATTTTACCTGAATTGGAAGTCCTCATTAGATCTAGCCAAATAATAACCATTATATCATATGACACAGTGATAACATAAACTTTTGTTTAAACAAATATCTACTGTTGACAATAGAAAGTGTTACAGTTAATCACCAGCCCTGACAAAGCCTATGGAAAAGCAGGGAAAAAAGTGGGAAGCCCTCTAAAACATTGTTATGATTTCCAAACATTAGTGAGCAGTCACTCGGAAAAGGCACTCTGAATGACTTTGGCTGACAAGAATGCTTACTCATTTTACTACTACCTCAAACTTATGTAGTGATTTGGCACTTGCAAAGGATTTTTTATATCCATGATATTTCTATCATGGGTGCTTTAAATATTATATGCATGTTACAGATGAGGTTCTTGAGGTACAGAGAAGTTAAAAGACTTGTCCAGGGTCACATAGATTCCTTTTAAGAATCTCTTTTGCAGCTAGTCCTTAACTGGGCACACATTCACGAAGCGGGTCTTAAGAGGGTGACCTCCCTCACCGTTCTAGGAGTAACAGAGGGGTTGAGTTTCTTGGACTGTCTCTCATGAACTTCCTATTAATTATCAAGCAGTAGCCTAAATTAGATTTTACCAGAAGTATTTAAGAAATGGTATAGTAAGAATGGTTAAAATAAAACATTCTCCCCCCAAGCCTAAGGCATACTCTTCCACAAGTACTCGTAGAGTTCAAGGGGAAAGGGGACTTGAACTTAGATGGAAGTGAGGTACATACACAGATAATTATGGAAATCCATTTAGGAATCCATAGTCAGCATTCTCCTCGGGGATGGGGGATCACACTACTTGAAATCATTGACTCCTTTGGGAGTAAATTAATTTTTTTGTATCCATCTGTGTCCCTGCATATCTTCTGGATATGCTACCTGCCAGTTGTCTTGTCACTATGATAAGATGGTTAACGAGAGTGGGGAGTGGGAGGGAGATACAAAGAGGGACAAAGAGAAAGAGTGACAGAGACAGAGAGAGAAGGCAATAGTGACAAAGACAGAGACACACATGGAGACAGAGAGAAAAAGAAGAGAGAAATAGAGAGAGAAGGAGAGAAGAAGGGAGGGATGGGAGAGAGGGACAGAGAGAGAGAGAAAAAAACAGCGGAGAAGAAAGAAGGGAGGGGAAGAGAAAAAGACAGAGAGATTCTCTCCTCAAACGAGTGATTCCTTCTGAGGGGATTAGCTCTTGAGCTTTCAAACTTGGATTTTCCAACTCTTGACACTTTTACTATTACATTGAACTGCTTTATTAACTTTTTTTATAAATAACTCAAGAGGTATGAGCTGACCTCATCTAATCATAAGATGTTTCAGTTGCTTTTCATTCAATGACCAAAAGCCCTAGGATCCTTTCAGAAACTCTTAATGTAAGATTACAGGAAAACTCCTTCATATCGAGTTACTCTGTTTACTGGTTGGTCAATGGGGCGGGGGCAGAACCCTACCCTTACACTCGGATATGGAGCATCCAAAGATGAAACCCATATTGTGTAACTCCAAATCCAGTATTTTTATCCTCATACATCCTTCAGTCTTGTGACATAGAAATGTAAACAGGAATGGAAACCCACAGGGTAACAATCAGAACATGAGGACAGATAAACTGACCTGCTGTTAAGTGGGCAGCGTGGACAAGAACCCGGATTCCAGGCTTTAGCTCAAAGTGGATGGAGTTTTGGTTCAGTTTGTGAATCATCAGTTCTGATATCTGGGGAAAAAGGACATCAAAGTAAATATTATTGAGGCTGTCATGTTATCATAGAAATGAATGTATTAGATTAATATGTCTTCAAATTTATAATGGCATTAGAGATTAAAAATAATTTGAAAATATATTCTGTACTCTTTTTAGGCTATATATATATTTTCATTTCATATACGTGTAAAGATTGCAAATTTATCTATGTTCAAAGAAGAAATAAATGTTAGCTAATTAATTGATTTGGTCAAACTTCAGTTGTGAAGGAAAATCATTTACTAACATTCATATCACGTTAGACATTGCAGATATCTGTCATGTATAAATAATGATTTATGTAGGCACAGACAACTGATACATATTAGGGAAATCTGAGTATATTTTCTTTTATTGGCAGGTACAAGTGCCATAAAATACACAGCCTAAAATTATTATGGCTGACAATAGTGTAAACACTGGGCTGTAAACATTACGCCTAACAGGCCTAATTAATCAATTTGCTATTACCCACATTTACGAGTATTAGCCATGCTCCTTTTTTGTCCCAACACATATAGCTAATGCATTAATTATAATATTCATGGTCACAAAATATGCACCAGCAAGACTGAGGTAATATAACCAATTTAACACATAACTGTTTGTGTCACATTTTCAAAGGCAAGATTAAAACATGTGCACTGGGGTTTAAGTACAAAATATAATCTAATTTGATTCAGATATGTTTTTGCTTCTCAGGGACTTCTCAGAAGCTGTCAGGGCAAACACTTTCCCATCAATTTCAGGCTGTCTTCCCCATGTTATTCATTTTAGTCAAGTCAGTTTAATTTGTAAATGCTAATTAAATCTGATTAGATGCTTTCTGGCCATCATTCACCTTGGGATGATGTTTAGGTCTTGTTGAATTCTTAATGTTTTCTTAGTTGATCTTGGGTGTCAGTCTGTTCTTAGGTTCCTTGCAATGATGTCCTAAAACCAACCAAGATTCAAATGCTCTGAACTAGGGCATTGCTACAGTAGATGGTCATCACAGGGCATGTAATTATATGAGTAGAAAGAAATAGGAATTCACATTTATACAGAGGCTACTGTGTACCCAGGCACTATGTTTAAGACTTTAAAAGTATTATCTCATTTGATCTTCACGACAATTCTGGGAGGTAGGTGATATTATTATTTTCATTTTACAGTTGAGGAAACTGAGGCAAATAGAGCATTGAATGACTTGTCCAGGGTTATTCAGCTAATATATGTTTGAGGCTGGTTTTGAACAGTTCTTTGAACAGCCTCCAGGCTCAGAGTGCTAACTAGCTAGTGTTTATCAGGTAAACAAGATAGTGGTGAGATATTTATTGCCTTTTTCCTATGTCTTACTACAGTCAGACTATGTATCACTTTGCAGGATTAATTGTCTTGGTGACAACAGTAAGAGGCAAAGTACAGAAGAAAGATGGAAAGAAGAAAGTTCAGACTAAGACGAAAGCAGCTGTAACTTACTTATTCACGCAGCCAGCATTGCTAACACTCTTCCTATTGCTTTCCATTTCATTCACTAAATGCACGCTAATCTACAGATAAATAAGCAATCTTTGTGGGTCTCACTAAATTGGAAAAGAGATTAAGATCATGTGGGAATGGGGGCAAAATGAGTCACATTATAGATTTTGATGGAATTAAAAGCTACCCTAGATAATAGCCTGGGGGGTGCTAACAAACAAACAAACAAACGGGTCCTATCTACACATGTGCAGATAGAGTGAAGATGGAGCCAAGACAATTCTGGGCCAGCTCAGTCACTCCAGGGTAGCTCAGGGTTTGGGGCACCATCTGGTGGTTTACCCAGATACAGCACCCTGAGTAGCTCTTCAGCCAGCCTCCCATTGTGCCAAGCAAGAGTTGTTGCTTGTCCTACCTTCTGGAAGATGATCAATGATATCAGGAAGTGATCTACTAGTGAATTGGATTTAAGTGAGGCAGGGCTGTGCAAAGCCAACAGCCTCACCGTCTCCTCCAGAGTCACCAGGGTCCAGTGGTAAGACATAGATCAGGACAACTAGAAATGGCCCTGGGTACATTAGGTCTCTTTAGTTTGTCTGAGGCAACACCCATTCAGTGATTAAGGATAGGCAAGAAATGAGGCAAAAAATGGACTCTTTTGCCTACTTAAAAAAAAATCAATCTAGGAGGGCAAGACCCTCAGGGTTTCTGATGAGAAAAGAAACAACTGCTATTTATACTCACTCTGAGCCAACAAAACCCAAACAATGACCAACTAAGGCTTGAGCTGGGTTCCTTTTTGGCCAGACAGTGACAGCCAGAGCACTTTGGGTTTAAGGCATATCAGGTAGCTCCGTTTGAATCCCAATGGCTTTATGAATGCTTGGTTTTTTAGAGCCCTATTTCAAGAAATCTATATTCCTTGTAAGTTCTTTCCCAGGTCTCAACATGGCTACCATAAGCCAGAGCATTTATTACTTTACAGTTGTATCTTGATGTCTTAACCCTATCTCCATTAGCATGCTAAAGCTCTAGAATGGCAGAGACCTGGCCTCATTCCTGTTGTTCAGTCATTTCAGTTCTATCTAACTCTTTGTGATCCCCCCTTTTTTTTTTGGAGGGGGGGTTTCTTGGGAAAGATACTGGAGTGGTTTGCTATTTCCTTGTCTAGCTCATTTTACAGATGAGGAAAGTGAGGCAAAGAGGGTTAAGTGACTTTCTCAGGATCACACATCTAATAAGTGTTTGAGGCCATATTTGGACTCAGGTCTTTTTGACTCAGGCACCGCCACGTAGCTGCTCCCATTAGAATTGATAAGATTACGCATTTCTAAATTTGAAGAAATCAAGGTGGAGAAAAGTTAAAAGACCAGTCTAAGATTTCCCAGCTAATTAATTGCCCTCTAACAGGCAATTAGGAGCCAGAGTTCCCATATGGCACTACCTTTAAGAAGCGTCATTAGGCACGAGGGTCTCATCTCAGCTTTTCTTCACAGAGGGACCATAGTAGGACTGCTAATTCCCCTCACATGACAGCTTGTATTTACCATTCCAGATCTTTGTTTCCTAATAGTCTGTTTTTCTAATGGTTTTAACTTCTGCTTTTCTGTTGCCATTTTGGCAATCATTTATCTATCCTTCCCACTGTGGGATTCCCTCTTGGTTTCAGTTGACCCTCTTGCTCCACTGAGCTCCTGTTTGGTTTCACTCTTCCCTGTTTCCTTGAGTTTGAGCATATCTAGCTCACTCCCTGAATTCCTTGATTCCTAAGTGGATTTCAAGAAAGAGTACAACAGTGTCCTCCATTAATCAGGGCTACTGGTCTTTCACTTCTGGTCTCCTTCCTTAGCCCTCCCCAGAGTATTTCATCTAAACCACTCCCTTGAAGTCATTGAGCTAAGGGTTAGAGCCAAATGAAAGGTGGGGTATGGGCTGAGTAGCAGACTGGTAAGAAAAATGGCATTCTGCTCAGCTCTCTGGCATCTCTCTGCCATCTGTGTGGCCATACTGCTTACCCAGCCATCCCCATCTCAGCTGAGGTCTGTGAGGCTCAGGGATGGGTAATGCACAACAATTCCACAATTCTATTTGTAAGTTGTTCTGAGAGACTAGCTTAAAAGACCATTATTTCATTCAAAGTGATTCTCAGGGTCCCTGCAAGTAGTCATGGAGGGAAAAAGGTAAGATTAAAACCCATGGATGGAAATATTTAGCAATGTGTCAGGCAGAAAGAGAAGGAGACATTATCATCAGAGGCTCTGGGGAAAGAAGCTGAGCCTTGAATTAAACCTACAGAAGGAGGTAGAGCTCTGCTTCTTCCCCTCCAAACCTCCCTGTCCTACCTATACTGTGCACAATTTGTTGTCTTGGCAGAACTCATTATTCCTTCCTATTGATCACTGCTTGTCTGCTCCTCTGTCACACTGCCTGCCTTCCCTCCCTTGTGACTAAATAATCTCCAGGAAAGAAACATGTTAATGTTGGCCCAATACCTATTTCACAGAATTTTCACAGATTTAGAGCTGCCTAGAGTCCCAGTGGTATCTTCCTTGAAAAATATCATTTTGCAGGGAAAGAGTAGACTCAGTAGTTCAATCCCTACACTAACTATCAAATGGAAAGCATGAGTTTGGAAAGGTGAGTATTCTACTATACAGGTTTTAAAAGGAGAAAGGAATAGTTTCAATAGCCACTAAACTGCAAGCAACATGGAGAGCTAAGAGGCAACTCAGAGTAGTAGATAACCATGAAGAACTGGGTTCAAAGTCTGAAATTTAGTGACTGAGGGACCTTGGGCAAATCATTTAACTTCAGGGTTCTGGGCAAATCTCTAATACTAGACATTGCAGAGAAGGTCGTGATCTGGTTTGGTAGAAGGCATTATCTCATATGTGAGTTCTATATATGAATGAAATCAGATATCCAGACCTTAGGGTATATTAGAATGAGGGAAAATTACTATCCCCATGAAGTGGCACAGTTTCAAAGATTCCCAAAATGTTTAGACAAAATCCTGGATGATAACACCATCATGGCTTACTGAGAGAAAATAAGATGATCATAAATCTCTCATTTACATATTGGTTTACAGTTTACAAAATACATTCCTTACAACAATTCTGAAAAGCTGGTATTGTGAATAGTATTGTCATCATTTTATACATGAGGGAACTAAGCTTGAAGTGCCATAGCCAGAGAGGGTCAGAGATAGGATCATGGTGCTAAATACAGCATTCCTTTTACCTCACCAAAATGGCAGCCCCTCTCTATTGTTCAGAATGCAACCCTCAACTCTGGGCTTAAGAGGTAATGGTAACTACACTTAAGGGTGTTTAAAGGGCTGTTACAGAGAAGAGGAATTGGACTTATTCAGCTTTGGATCGCGAGGACAGAACTTGGATCAATACAAAGAAGGTATGATGATTCTAACTGAGGTTAGATGTAAGGGAAACCTTCCTGGCAATTGCTGCTGTCAAAGGATCCATAATGGGCTTTCTCTCATTAGAGAAAGAAGGAAGAGAAAAGAAGGAAAGGTGGGGAAAGGCAGGCAGGAAGGAAGGAAGAAAGAGGGCTCATAATTTGGGTATGATTTAAATTAAGTGATCTGAGATCCCTTTTTACTCTGAGATTCTGTGGTTCTGGAATTTTGAGCTGATGCCTGGGAGGATACATTTTCCCTTCTGACACAAGGCACATGGATGCTGACTTGATTTCCAGCTTGATGTTGGCTTCTCTTGTTTAATCACTTTGAGTGCAAAAGAATCAAGTTTGCTAGTATCCCTCAGGAAAAATTCCAAGACGGCACATATCACTTTAAACAATGAGGCTGAGCTGATTGAGAAAAATGAATCAATTTTCCCTATTTTTGGCTGCCTATCACAAATGACAGAGCATCATCCCCTTCCTAGCTACATTTCCTCTTTGGCCATAGGTTGCATTCCGATGAAGCACTAGGCTCTAATCCCAGTTTCTAGAAGCACCTTCTGGTGCTAATTGTCTTCCACAGAGAAACTTATCTATGAGGTTGCTATGGCCCAGTGTTTCTATTTCTACTTTGACGATTCAGTCCCCAGCAGATAAGGTGTAACTTTGTGTGTGTGTGTGTGTGTGTGTGTGTGTGTGTGTGTGTGTGTGTGTGTGTGAAAAGTTCTAGAATGTGAAAAGGTATGTCAAGGCCATTTCCCTTGCCTATACCTTGACATTTTCATCTATATATGAATGAATACAGTAATATCAATGTGATGAAGTAATTCTTTGTTTTTGGTGCATATCAGGTGTCCTGAGAAAATTTCGCTCCTCATCTAGTCCAATAAAGACCTGTTACTGAGAACCAGTACCTCATCAGGATGTTATTTTGAATTTTGCCTTTCCACAGAACCAGGCTTTCTACCATTCCCTCAATCCTTTCTCCCTTTCAGGATTCCCAGTTGACGAGGGAGCTTGCTGTTAATGAAAGTGGAATGAAGAAGGTAAGCCTATCTCTGAGGGAGGGATGGAGAGACAGAGAGAATGGAAGGTGGTTTTCTTTATACCTGAGCAACTGCCTCTAGAGGAATATATTCTCTGTAGCCACCTGACCTGAGGGACAGAGTCCTTTCTGGCTGGCCCAGCATCTACAAAATGAAGACTGGTGGAACCATTCCACATGGCAGATCTTTTGATTAACCCAGCCGCCTCAGCTTAGTAACAGGGTCAAGTGCTTCTTGCTGTGAGGAATTTTCAATTTATTTCACAGATAAGATAACTCTGATTCAAGCCAACTCCCCTGCTTCCATGGGAACAGTGGCAGAAGAAGCTCATAGAGTCATGGTCTGCAATTCATCCCTCACTTTCAGAGGGGCTGGCTGTGTGAGAGTCCATCACTTTCCTCAGCTAAAGCATGGGCTAGAATCTGTATAGATCATAACCCTTTACAAGCAAGGGGCCAGGTCCATGAAAAACGGGCAAAGATGAATCTTTCCTAAGTCCTGTCTCAAAAGTAGAGGAGGATATTAGTGATGTGGTGGTCTTTTTCCCTATTGTGTACATCTCTCTGCATGTAAAATCCATAAAATCTTTGCTGTTTGTTCTCTGCTATAAAAATCGTGATCCCTTCTGGTTCCCATGTTAAATTTTTTTTAAAAGTATGAGTCTAAGAAGATTTTTCCTTCTGTTTAAGAAATATGGGTATAGAAGGAGGGTAAAACTCATTTAGAGATAAGGGATCTGTGTCCCGCTCTAGGTTCAGCTGTTCAACCATAACAGCCACATTTACTTTCACTACTGTGGCTTGCAAAGTGTTTAACACATAATCTCACTAAAGTACAGAATAAACTTGCAAGGGAGGTGCTATAAGTTATATCATCCCATTTTACACATGAATAAACTAAAGAACAAAGAAGTTAAAAATAATAATAATCATTTTAATAATAATAGCTATAGGCTTGCAAAGCACTTTCTAATAAAAGCAACATAGCCCTGGGAGGTAGATGATATTACCTCCTTACCTTGCAGATGAGTCAGGCAGAGGTTAAGTGATTTGTCCATCACATTGTTAATAACTTTTCTGAGGCTAGATTTGAACTCAGATCTTACTAACTCTAGGTTTAGTATCATATCTGCTCCACCACCTAGCTGATCACCTTTACACAGTGAATAAGAGGTAGGATCTAAAATCGGTTCTTCCTGACTCCATCCTAGGGCACATCACCTCTATTAAATCTTTGCTTGACCTTGGACAAGTTGCTTCTCTCCATCTGGGCCTCATGCTTCTCTTCTATAAAATGAAATGAGTCAGTCAACAAGCACTAGTGTTACCTGGCATTATAGGAAGTGTGGAGGGGGGGAGGGGTTTAACAAAGAAAAAAAATTGTACCTGCCCTCAAGGAATTTATATTCTAATTCTAGAAAAGGCATGGAAATAACTAAACATGAACAGAGTAGAGAGAAGGTGATCTCAGAAAGGAAGGCACCAGCTGCTGGGAGGACTGAGCAAGGCCTCTTGCAAAAAGAGTTGTCTAGGCAGTCCCTAAGGTCCCTGCCAGTTGTGACATTCCACAGAGAAGTTCTTGGAACAAAGCAACTCAGATATAACTGATTCTATCAGGTTGGATCCAATGCCTAAGATACAAAGGAATAATTGTCCCCTCGGTATACAAGAACTTCTCATCTTTCCAATGTTCATAGCTACCATTTTGGATTTAACATTTGGCTATGATGCTTATTCTGGTTAGATCCAAAATCCAAGGAAATATTGTTCCCTATCTATCTCAGAACTTGTCTGTATACATGTGTGTATCTAAATGTCATGTTGCTTCTCAAATATACTCACCTCCCTCCCACATGTGTATGTGTGTATGTGTACACACACACGTACTACACACAATGCACACTTATATGTGTGTGTGTGTGTGTGTGTGTGTGTATAAAACATATATATATGTAAGAGGGACAGTTTGGAGTAATGGATAGAGAGGTAGCATCAGAGTCTAGAAGACCTGAGTTATAGTTGTGCCTCTGATGTATAACTGGCTGGGCAGAACTAGGATCAATGGGGTAAAATTATATGGATGTAGATTCAGCTCAATATAAGAAGGAAGTTCCTAAGAATTAGAGACATCCCAACAGGGTATAGGCTGCCACAAGGTAATGAGTTCCCTACCATTAAAGGTGTTTAAGCAGCAGTCATGGATGATATAGGGATAAGATTCCCACATGGGATGAGGTTTGATTATATTAGATCTAAGATATTTCCAACGTGGTACAATGCAAATAGTGGAAGATTTAGAGCCAGAAGATTTATGTTCAAAGTCCAGCTCTGTCATTCACTCTCATCTGATCTTGGGCAATCACTTACTTTCTCTGGGCATCAATTTCTTTATAAAGTAAGGGGGGGAGGCTATATGACCTAGAATACCCTTTCTATATACATATAATACCTATATACATATAGTCTAAGATAGGGGTTCTTAATATTTTTGTGTGTGTGACGAACTCCTTTGCAAGTCTGGTAAACCCATTTTCAAAACAATAATTTTAGATGAATAAAATAAAATATATAAGATTACAAAGGAAAAAATATTGTAATAAAAATGTAATTTTCCCCATCTTTGTTTATAGACCCCCAGAAATCTCTCCAGAGGGATAAAAACCTATCCTTTAGGGTTTAAGAACTTCTGTTCTAAGATTCTATTATTGTCTCTATTTCCATAAACACATATTCAGTTCTGTGAGAACTGAAATCTCTTCTATCTCATCAATTAATAACCATTTATTAAATACTATATATTAGATATTATACTTGATAAATGTAAGAGAAGGCATGAAAAACAGGACAGAATGTTTTTTTGAATCATGTACTAAGTATAGAAGGCCATTGTGGATACTTGTGCCAGAAGGTTACATTCAAGTCTCCAAATAAAGTGGATGTTTTACGTTGTTGTTTGTTCTTTTTTTCTCAAAGAAGACCATGACATCTGAAGGTGATGTCATGACTTGCAAGTGAATTGGATTTAAGTGAGGGAAGACTGCACAAAGTCACCAGCCTCACTTTCTCCTCCGGAGCCATCTGGGTCCAATAACAAGATATAGATTAGGACAACTGGAAATGGCCCCAGATGTAGTGGGAGACCTCGACCTTTTGTTTTGTTTTGTTTTGTTTTGTTTGTTTTTTTGTTTCATTTCATGAGATTTGGCTGAAATGATGCAAAGATTATTTATGACACTACCACTAGAGGGCAAATAGCTACCACCTGGATCACTGAGAGTGGAAGACAGAGCCAGGGATGGAGTAGGATGAATGCAGAAGCAGGAGAGGGGAAGAATGGGTGAGAGAGAGATAGAGATACTATGGGAGACCGTACAAACAATCCGAATGACAAATAGATATGTGTTGTTTTCTTCCCTGCCTTTCAAGAAATTTTAATCAAACTTTGAAGAACTACAAAAAGGAGAAAGAAAAAAAACAGGGAAAGGAAAGTGTACAGGTAAATGGAAGTAGACAGATATAAACCTGAAATCATGTCTATATCTTGGAAGATTATAACTTCATCTAAGTAGGATCTACAATAAGATAGCCAGAGGCAAAACAGTTGGAGTCCTACAGACCCAAAGGCCTTTGCCTCCTTCAATTATGTAGCCAAAGCAAAGGCCCACCCTATGGCCTACTAAACTATAGGTGTACATAATTATCCATAGACTCTAACTGAAGCTGAAAGCCAGAGGTGAGCACAAGTAGATGGAAATCTGGAGAATTACAGAATGCCTTCACTTCAAATTCACAAAGGAAGCAGGGTTTGATACTACTTAGATAAGCAGAAAAATATAAAGACGAAAAGTTTATCAGTGAAAGGCAGCAAGGTGTGTAGTGAATGAATACAGTGCTGGCCTCAGAGTCAGTAACACCTGAATACCAGTTCTGCCTTTGCCATGTAATTAATGTCTCAGCCAAGCCTTTGACCTCTCAGGGCCACCAGACACTTCTCCAAAATGATACCTGGTGGAATAGGTGCTGATTGGATAGAGGAGATTTTCTCACCAGGAGTTGCCAATACCAGTGAAATCACTGGCAGAATTAGGAAATATAAAAGTCTATCCAGTGACTGAAAGGAAGGGTTTGAGAAAAAAGCATAACAGAATTTGTTGAGTTTAGGGAGGGAGACATTTTTGTTTTTGCTGAGAAGACTGTTATGAGATATTTTCAAACTATTTCATAAAACTAAAGATCATGGCACTAGATAATAGGTTTAGTCAAAGATAAGCCCTGAGCATCCCCGCTAAGTCCATGGGGAGGGTTGGGTCGAGTCTGGCAGGAAGCCAGTGTATACTTAGTGGTTGGTAGGAATCCACTTTATATTCCATAACCTTCTTAGGCTTCAATAATCTTGACTTAAATTTTATTTCCATGGGGACATCAGATTTACTATTCTGTCTAGTAACAAAGTATAATCCCTTATCATAGTGATAGTAAGAGTTTTCTGATTTTGAGAGGGATGAGGTGATAGAGACAGAACCTAAGGTGATACTCCAGGAGGTCACAGAGCTAAGGATGAAAGTCAATTCAGTTTTCAGGATAATAAATGCACTTTTGAAATACTGTCAGAACCCTATGTTGAGAATACTGGGAAAAGCTTCAGTCAGTATCACCTACCAAAATTTCTGCACATAATGGGTTTTTAGCGTGTTGGACCAAATTGAAAATGTCTTTCCATAGGATGTTTATCTTTTCCCAAAATTTTCCCATACTTTCAAGGAGTGTGTAAAGAACTTTGATCTTGTTTATTTCACAGGATTAGAAAGGCAGGAAGGACTTGCTACTGGCAATCTCAGAAGATATAACACACCAGTGAAGTCAAGGTGCCATCACAGAATTTGAGAGTTGGAAGGGCCAATGTAGACCTAGTCAATCCGTACATAAAAGGAAGGTCCAGTATATCATAACCAAACAAGTGGTTGTATGGCCTCTATTTGAAAACCACTAAGGAGAGGAAACCACTCCCCCACCATCTCTCTAAACAAGTCATTCCACTTTAAACAGTTGCAACTCAACAGTTCTAATTGCTAGGGAGGTCGCTCCATCCACCCCCTACAGCCCCACATGAAGCTTAGATTTGTTTCTGCAACTTGTATTCATTGCTCCTGATTTTGTCTTATGGGGCCAAATAGAACAAACTGAATCCTTCCCACAAATGACAATCCTTCGAATACAAGAAGACAGCTGCTGTGTCCCTACTGGGTCTTCTCTTTTCCAGGCTAAACTCTCTATTTCCTCTCACTGACCTTTCATCTTCCTGCCTACCAAAGCATATATGCTATATTTTCATGAATAACTATAAGAAGTAAAGATAGATACAATCATCTTAGATACAGATATAGAAATGGAGGCCCAAAGGACTTCAGTCCTTTTACCTTAGTCTATACAGTGCCTGAGCTGATGTCCTGGCTTCTAGTTTCAGTCCTCTTTATTTATCACTATGCTTTTGCATCAGGTCAGATGACTGATGGGAGGTTTGGATGCTGCAAAAGGTTGCACGTCAGATCATAGGGAAAAGCTTCATTTCTCCCTTTGGGGCCAGGGGAGGGAGGGGGCACTCACCTGCTCCAGGTCCTCTATTGATCTTTTGTTTTCTCCTGTAGCATCCTGATAGGGCAAGACAAAGAGTTCAGCCGCTGTGGGTAAGCCTGGAAGTACTGCCACCAATATGTGTTGGCTTGAAACACCTGTGGCCTGGTTGGGGAAGACACAGAGACTCCCATCAAAGTCAATGAAAACCAATTCAAGAAATGCATCTGTTCAAACAAATAAACAAGCCCCCATGCAAAAAAGGTTTGAAGGTGTGGGGAAAGAGGAGAAGAGTACCACTGGTGGGAATGTAGCCCTGAAAACTACTAGAAGTTTGTTCTCATTGTGTATGTTAAGAAGTCATTTCACAAGTAGGACTGCCTTTTAATAAGTCCTTTGGACAAGAGAAGTTTTTGGCAGATTCTGCTTCATAATAAAGAGAATTATAGCAGTAGAATCTAAGCTGCAACAGGGAAGGAATGATTTGCTTTTGTTTCTTTACCTCCAGCACCTAAAACCATTCCTGACATATAGTTGCTTAAAATACGTTTGTGGAATGTTGTTGAACTATGGTTGATTTCAACCAGAATTCAAACGAACAAACCATTTCCAAAAAGTACTTCTACTTCTGAGTAATTTAAAGTTAGAGTGAAATAATGAAGACCTTGCAGTTCACAGAAGGTGAAATTTCACCTGGAAAGGGCATCTGGCTTAAGAGTAGTCTGCTGAGTGAGGGAATCACTTCCAAAGAGACAATTCAGGATGACTTTCAAAATTATGATAAGTGATCATCATCAACTCTTTGCTCCTGAGGAGAATAAAATCCACCTATCGGTACTCTCAGCAGAATATGAAACTCCATATCTCAGGATTAGTCATTAGAAGCCTTTTCTATCTTTCTAGACAGCTGGTAGAAAAGCTGAGGCCCAGAGCACCTGATCTCTGGGAAGCAAGGGAATAGGTATGGACGACAATAGGCAGCAGGCTACTGCTGACCTAAGGTAGGTCAGCTCGATCCATCCCTGGAGTGGAGGAATGGGCTACAGTTCAAGATGACCAACAAGGACCTTCTAGTTCAAGGAGAGCCAAAGGCTATCACCAGAGTTGTAGTCACCACCAAGCCAGATGTGAATTGGCAGAGGGGTCAAGGAAGGGATGTATCATCATCTATTCTGGGGTAAGATGTGGTAGCTAAGGAAGGACCCACCCTGCTAGTGAAGGGTCCCAGACAGCAAATGTCCAGACACCAAGGACAGATCACATAGGGTCAGGAGTGCATGATGTGGTGAGAACCAGAACTAGGGTAGGACATCCCTTAACGGCCAGCCCTCCATTATGTAAAGTCATTCTTGATACTTCATCTTATATCCTAAGGGAATCCATGCTGACAGACCTGCAGATTACACCTGCCTATGGGCATGTGAAGATGGTCCCTTTACTCCCTACTCACCCACATATACCCATACCATCCCGGTGTTTTTCTTAGTTTTAGGACAGGGCCTTGTATAACACATGTTTCCTAAATGTAACTTAATTAGATAGAGAATCAGAAGGTGGATGAGGAGGGAGGACTGAGAGTTGGCACCAAGCTCTGAGTAGTATCTCTCCTGCCAAGTGTTAGCAACTGCCCATATCCCTTCTTTTCACTTAGGATATATTTATGCTGGAACACATTATTTGTAATCGTGTGAGATGAAGATTACAGAATCATAGACTTAAGAGGTGAAAAGGACCTTAATGTTTACCTGGACCAACCTCCTCATTTTACAGAGGAGAAAACTGAGATCCAAAGAGATCACATGAGTTACACAGGGTCACAAAGCTATTAAGCATCTTAAACAGAATTCTAACCTGGGTCTTCTCAATACCTTCTCCTTCTACAAATCAACTAATATGACTTGAAAGATAACTTAGGTTAAATTATCCAACAGGTTGCTAAACATCAGGAAGAAGCATATATTAACATATATGATGTTAATATGATAACATAAAATATGGTTGATGGAGAGCCTATGACTCAACAGAGAGAATTCCCACAAACATTTCTGAAGGTTGGCTCTTCACTTATTCCTAGGAATATAGATTGTGTGAGGGAGAAGAATGACTAAAAAAAAGGGACCTTTTCAAAGTACCTATGAGAGACATATCAGGATGGAGAAAAATAGGCCTACTGCTAGTACTGAGGCAGCTGGGTGTTGCAGTGGATAGAGCACCGGGTCTTTAGTCAGGAAGACCTGAATTCACTAGATGTGACACTTACTAGCTATATGGTTCTGGGCAAGTCACTTTACCCTATTTGCCTCAGTTTCCCCATGTATAAAATGAGCTGGAGAAGGAAATGGCAGAACTCTCTAGTGTCTCTGCTAAGAAAACCCAAATGGGGTCACAGAGAGTCAAACACAACTGAAACAACTGAACAACAGCAGCATTGCCCTGACACTCAACTTAGAAACAGTGAAAGAACTAGAACTTCTGATTTAGTCACTAAAAGAGAGCTTTGAAATCATGCAGTCAAACTTTTTTTTTTTATAGATTAGGAATCTGAGACTAAAAAAAGGGAAGTGAACATATCCTTCCACTACCCCATGTTAGCTAACTGTTGTAATAGAGCTCTAAAAGTCTCTCTCCCTCTAAATTTGACAATCCCTATGATCCATCATTGGTCCCTGCTGTTTTCTGTGTGCCTCCAGCACAGCTGAGTCAGTTTTTCCTTGTGATTTTGATTTTTTGGGTTGTTTTGTATTGCCCTACTAAGTATTTCTAAATCCTCTTCATAGGGATGTGTGTGTGAGTGTGTGTGTGTCTTTGTGTTTTGATTCCCCCACAAAAATGAATACATTTTCCTCATCTGTACAGTTAAGAGCATACACCAGATCTTATCATAAATCACTCTCCACTCCAACATCATATGATTCTCTGAACTCTAATTCCATTTCTAACATTAACCTCTAATTTCTAATTCCATACGATATAGACAGGAATTGTATATTTTGCTTCCTTTTATCCTTCTTTCCCGTAGGGCATAGCACAGAGCTCTACACAGAAGTCACATTCAGTAACATTTCTGTCTGTGATCTCAAAGTTCCCAGCTGCTCAGTTCTAATATGCACCACACTACCATAAATCTCTCCAATGTTGTAGATGGACCATCCCTAGGTCAGGAGAAGCAATTTTTTTCACTCACTTCAACCAGGGCTCTTTTGATGACTCGGCTGATGTCCCGCCTCCACTCTGGGATGTCTGGGTTGTAGTCGTCCAGGTTTGGAGAGAAGGACAGGCGGAGGGACTGGAATTCCTCTGGGGATATAAGAGTAGGGGAACTCAGTGAATCACTATGTTCCCATGTCCCTTACCAACCACAACACATAACAATAACAGAGTGCCGGTTATTCAAGGAAGTATTTTGTTACCCTTGTTTATCTCTGAGACTGTAGAACTTACTTAAATGAGCTATTAAATGAGTAAGGGGAGAAGTTTGACTTCAAAATCCATAGGTGGAAAATAATGAGTTTGAATTTCACAAAGACTAACAGACACAGGGACTCCATAGTAGTCACGCAGGAGGCATAAAAATCTGCTTAAGCATTTCTTAACAATGCTAAAGGCTTATCAAACACAGCTTTGGAGACTCTCATATGACCACGTTTGCCTTTATGGTTCGTACCTTACTCCACTGATGTATTTTTCAAAGTCTACTTTATGAGCCACTGGTCACCTACATGAATATCACTACCTCAGCCCTGATGAAGAATAATGAGATGCACATTAATTAAGTTGTTCAGTAAATGTCAGCCGTGAGAAGCCACCCACTGTGACTCCCCATTTTACTTTCAGAACCTCAGTTTACTTTCTTCCCCTCATTATCCCTTCCCTCCACCCTCTTTACTTGTTTTTGCTAAACTGCAAAGTAAAGGTGCCTTGGTGAAGTATACAGATGATAAAAAAAGGGACTGGGGTGGGGGTGGGGGGAATTTTAGTTGACAAGAGATCCTAATTTCAGTATTAAACAGCAGGGTGCAAGGATGGGGAATTAGAAACATTACACTGAAGTCTGTTTTGAAAATAGGAAAGCATTGTGGAAGGAACAAAAAGGGCAAACACCAATTATTTTTTTTTACAGCTGCTCACAAAGATGGATTCTGCACATTTGCATTTTTAATTTAAAAGAAAACCTGCGCCCTGAAGCAAATTTAGAAGAAACAAATCAAAAGCTTTTCCTTCTCAAGAGTCCAGTGTGTGTTTTCATTCCTGCCTTCAGATGACAAATATGAATTTAGAAAGATATTTTCTCTTTGCCACTGACAGGAGAATATATGGTTATTGTGAGTAGGGATGGTTTCATCCTTGGTATTTGTATCTGTTGTGCCTGGCACAACAGTGCTTTATCACATAGTAGGCATTTAATAAAGGCTTATTGACTGACTAATTATTCCACATCACCAAAGTAATAAATGGTAGAAAGAAGGTATGAACTTAGCCATCTGATTCCAAATTCAGTACTTTTCACACTGTACCAAGTTACCTCCTTTGAGGTTATGAGAAGGTAAGGGACTGAGAAGCAGGAGGTGGTGGGAAAAGTTGTGAATTCAGAAGCATATGAAACTTGGTTCTTATTTTGACTTTGTGGTTAACCCACTGTGTGATCTGGGGCAGTCCTTCTCTTGTTTCCTCTGGTACAACAACCTCAAAGGTCCCATTTATCTCAGATATGCAGAGATTCTAAAAAAGAGGCCAACAAATTGTTTAGTCACACAAATCATCAAAGGAACTAAGAAATATCCTATGTGCCACTGGTACAATTATGACAGAAAAGAAGTGGGAGAGATATTAGGAGATGAGGGAGAGAGAGAGGGATATTAAAGGTGAGCTAACTGTGAGGAAGTTTAGAGAGAAGGTCCCTGAAAAAAAAAAAAAAAAGGCCTCAGTTTCACTGAATGAAAGCCTCTATCAGAAGTATCAAATACATGGCCCACTGAATATAACCCACAAGACCTCCCAGAGTGGCCCTAACCCAATTAATCTGTACTTGGGAAAAAATGTAACAAAATAAATAAAAATACAATAGAACATAAATAATGTGAATGTGTGGTTTTCTAAATTAATATGAAGCCCACGGGGATGCTTATGTACAGTTTGGTGGCCCCATTTCTGTTGCAGTTTGATACCAATGTGCTTGACCCTAAACTTAAGGTAGGTTTAATAAACTGTAGAAAATGTTGTGTCTATAGAGCTTCTCCAGTTCTCTCTGTTAACTCTTTGAAGTCTGTAGAGACTTGTCTACTAAATCTTAAACAAACAAACAAAAAAAATAAAAATAAAAAACTACAAGGAAAAACACACTGAGAAAGTTTCATATCATGAATGGTGGAGGGGAGAAGCCTTGGAAACAGAAAAACTTGGGTTGGTTCAAATCCCACCTTTGACAAATACTGGACATATGACCCTGGGTAAGACAACTCCTTAAGACTCTAAAGCCTTTTTGGAGACACGACAGTGTAGAACAGCGTATAGAATGTCAGACATGGAGTCAGGAAGACCTGGGTTTGAAAACTATCTCAGACTTAATAGTTGTACAACCCTAAGCATATCAATTGACCTTTCTCAGATTCAGTTTTCTCATTCTTAAAATGGAAATAAAAATAGTATCTACCTTACAAGGGAGTGGGGAATATTAAATAAAATAATCAATGGAAAATATTTACTCTCTCTGCTGCAGGTTAAGAGGGGGCCAAGATGAAAGAAGGAAGGAAGTGAGGGAGACAAGGAGGACGGGAGTGGGGAGGGGAGGAGGCAAGAATAGAGAAGGAAAGGAAGAAAGAAAGAAAAAAAGAAAGAAAAACAAAGAAGAGGGAGGAAGGAGGAAAGAAAGAGAAAGAAAAAAGGAAGGAAGGAAGGAAGGAAGGAAGGAAGGAAGGAAGGAAGGAAGGAAGGAAGGAAGGAAGGAAGGAAGGAAGGAAGGAAGGAAGGAAGGAAGGAAGAAAACCCAGCATTGACTTGACGGCAGCTCATTCTCTCCCAGCCAACACTTTTTAAGAGAAGCGTGCACTAAGCGAGTGGCCACTCCAGATTCACTGTTCCTAGAGCTGTTTTGACCTTCAGACTACGTTCAATTTTACTTATAAATGAATTTTTGGACTTTATCTTGTCGACAAGTTGGTGAGATAAGAATAAAGAAGCAGCCTACATAAAAAAATGGAATTTCTCCTCAGGACCAAGGAATTTCTCCTTGATAAATCAAATGATGTCATTTCAAAACACCTCAGTTCATAATTCATACAGTAGATATATGAGCACTAGTGTGCTCCTTTCCTCATAGCAAAGGATCAATAGACACCTTAGACAAGGGATTCTTATCTTGAAATCTACAGGCTCTATGGGTTAATTTCAGGGGGTTCATGACTATGGGTAGAAGAAACAAAATTGTATCTTTATTTTTAATAACTTCTAGATGAAATTTATCATTCCCTTCAATTTTATATGTATGCAACAAACATTATTCCAAGAAGGCATCAATTTTCTCCTCTTTAAAATAAGGTGGTTGTAACAGATGGTCTCTAATGTTCTATCTAGCTCTCAGTCATTTTCCTATGATATCCCCTTTGTTTCCCAATCTTCCTTAGGTAGCTCCTAGGGAAGAGTCCCACCTCATTCCCTCCCAGGCTTACATCAGTGCTTTGACCTGAAAGCAACCATCAAATCTCAGAAAGAGGCACTCACCATACACTGCAATGGTTTTTGTGTCCTGGAGAATCGCACTCCCAGCTGAGACTTGGACTGTTATGGTGTTCATTCCTTCCGAAGTAAACTTAAATGATTTGCTTCCCTCCAGGGTGATCAGAGGCTATAATCACATAAACAGAAGCTCACAACTGAAAGACAAGGATGCCTATACTTGGTCAATCAATGAGTCAATCAAAAAGCCTTTATCTAAAATGTGCGCTGCTCTGGGCTAGTAGATATAATAGTACTTTTCCGTGCTTGTACACTATTTTTTAACTCTAGGCTTGTAATGTGGAGTCTCTGGAAACTTGTATAACTAAGCTTAGATTATGCCTCATAATTTTTCAGATGTTAAAAATGGAGGACAAGTACAGTTAAGTGACTTGCCCAAGGTCACACAGGTACTAAGTGACAGATCTGAAATTCAGGACTTCTGAATCCAGGACTCTGAATCAGGATCTCTGAAGCTGTCCTTGGGAGAACCATTGGGAGTGTGTGAGTATGTGTCCTTGGGAGAACCATTTTCAGAAAATGCAATTTGGTATCATTAAAATGGGTCACAGCTCTTTGGCATGCAGCATCTCTATCTGTGCATATCCCATTGTCAAGTAATTCTCTTGGACTGAAGGGAGATTCTGACAGAGGTTCTGTTACTCTAACCCCAAGCAAGATTTTCTGACCATCTGATGAAGCTACTGGCTAGATAACTGGAACCTTGCCTGTCCTGGATTCCTCTTAGTAGCTCTTGTGGGGACTTTTACAGAAGGTAGCCGCTGGGAAATCTGCCCTTCTTTCTGAATAAAGAAGTAGATACTAATTGGATCGTGGATTGGGAAAACTAAATGGAAAAACCAAAGAATCAAAGTCACTTGGTATGGTGCCTTGCAAAAGAATTGGCCATGGGAGCACAGAAGCGAAAGATTATTAGCCTGCTGACCTTCCTTGACTCACTCCACACAAACATTGCCTTTCAGTCTTTTCTTGAGTTCACTTAATTAATTTTTAAATCAAAATTCATTTACACCTACATAAAGGAGAGGGAAGCATTGGGTACAAAACTAAGTGCTAATATTAATGCTTGTTGGGAGAAAGGTTTTGTGTGAGTGTGTGTGTGTTAAGTGTGTGTGTGTGAGTGTGTGAATGTGTATGTGTGTGTACATGTGTGAGTGTGAATGTGTGTGTGGGTGCATGTGGGAGTGTGTGAGTGTGTGTGAGTGTGTGTGTGTGGGTGCATGTGTGAGTGTGTGTGTGAGTGCGTGTGTGTGAGTGTGTATGTGTGTGTGTGCATATGGGAGTGTGTGAGTGTGTGTGGGGGGAGTGTGGGAGTGTGTGCGTGTGCATGTGGGAGTGTGAGTGTGTGTGTGGGGGGGGAGTGTGTGTGTGTATGTGTGTCTAAGATGGGAAAAACCTACAAAAGACTCTGTAATGACACAACAGAAAGATTCCAGACTTTTTCATCCCTTTTTCTCCCCGAGGGTCAAACTAGATACTTTCCTCATAGACCAGTGAGAGGTAATGGGCCACATTTGCACACATAATTTAACCGAGAGAAAAAGTAGGCCTTCTTTGTACTTCACTCCCATCAAAGCTGGGAGGGAAAGCAGCGATGGGCACTCCTCCACAGTCATATGAGAAGCATAACTAGGTAGGTACAAAATAAGCCTTTCTACTCCCTGGGGCTATGCAAAGGCACCTCTCCAGTGAAAGCAGAAATGCAGCTCTAGTGAAGAGGCTTCCTCATTTACATAAGATGCACTCAGCCTAAGGGGTAATGTCTCCAAATTAAAAGTGACTGCTCAAAGATCAAGATGTCTAACACAAAGTCACTTCATTTCCAGAGTTAGCAAGAGAGAGCATGCTGCACTTAGCAAGTTCCTGAGAGGAAGACATTTCTAATCCCTGCATAGACTATCTAGGCAAGAACTTTATTGCCTTCTAGTTCCATAACCTCATTTTTGGCATGGGGTAGTACATGGAGCACTGAACTGAAGACTCAAGAGCACATGGTTTTGAATTGCGCCTGAGAAAGTTACAAGCTGGGTAACTCTGAGAGAGTCACTGAGACTCTTTGGGCCTCGGGTTTCTCATGAATGAAACTGGTATCATAGCTCCACTTATGAAACAAGAATGTTATGAGGATTAAATCGTTCAGTTGTTTCAAGCGTATCTGACTCTTCCTGACCCCATTTGGGGTTTTCTTGGCAAAGATACTAGAGTGGTTTGCCATTTCCTTCTCCAGCTCATTAGACAGATGAGGAAACTGAAACAAACAGGGTTAAGGGGCTTGCCCAGGGTCACACAGTTAGTGTCTGAAGCTGAATTTGAACTCAGGTCCTCCTGACTCAAGGCCCAGCATCTATTCACTATGCCACTCAGTTGCCCCATGAGGATTAGTAAGATCATGCTTGTAAAGTGCTTTGGAAACCTTAAATCCCACTGTACAAATGTTAGGTATTACTATTACTTTGATGATAGTATCAGTCTTCCCTGCCCTCCGGCTCAGCATCCACCTTACCACCTCTTGCCCTTCCTTAGCAATCTATTACATTCCTGTCTCTGTACCTCTGGGTGTACATACACCTGACTGAAATATCTGGGATCACTGTCTAGATGATTAGTTAATCAGCGTGGTCTCCTAGGAAACAAAGCAGGCTAGTGGGCAGAAGATTTGGGATCTAATCCTGGTTCTGTATTTAACTACCAGTTCAGCTTCACTTCATTCCTCTGGATTTGAGTTTCCTCATCTGTAATAATGAGCAAGAAACTGCCCCTCTCCAGGCCTCTGTTTCATCATCTTTCAAAGAAGAAGCTTAGGTTGGATGGTCCCCACCATCCTCTTAGAGTACTAACATTCTATAAACTTATGTTCTTGCATTTGGAGTCAGGGTAGCTTTCAAAAAAATTATTTGCTTCTACAACTGGGTGAGACAGGGCTGTGGGTCAACAGGAGATAATTTTGCACTGCAGAGATGGGAAGACCTGAGTTCTGAAAAAGAAGGGTACTTCTTGGTGTGAAGAGCCAGAGGTTACCTACCTCTGTGTTGTTCCCATGCCACCATACATAAGTCAGGGTTCCCACTTGACTAGGCCACAGCACGGCTGTTGCATTGACCTCTTTGTTCTTGGTGGTGACAAAGGGAAGTGACAAGTGTACATGCTCCAAGGGACCTGTGAAAACAAAAGGGAAAAGAAACCACAAACGAGATCTTGTAGATGGATCTCCTTAAGATTCCTTACCCAATTTGGGGGACTGTGCCAGCCTCCCCCAGCAAAATACAGCTGGTCTTTGAAGTGGAACAGGACACAGCATGCCGACACTCACATCATGATCAGCACTATTCACAAGAGCTAGAGGGGAAGAGCATTTCTCCATGTGGAAACAGACTGAAAGGGGAATGTTTGGGAAGGAAGCCAAAGAAGCCTGGGCCTGCTTGGCCTCTGAGCCTCTGTCTGCTTCCTTATGGTTCATTTACCTAGTTTTGTAACTACCAATCCTGACCACTGAGGTCCATTTAGTTGTAAAAGAACAGAATCTTTATTAGGGGCGTCTGATTTGACAGGTGAATAAATTGAGTCATAAAAGTGACTAACCCTATATCCCCAAAATAGTAAGTAACAAAGACAAGGTTTGAACCCACTTCCTCTGATTTCAAATACAGGTCTCCTTTGAGGTTCTTTTAGAGATTTCACGATAGACCCCAGGTCATAGAAAAGGATGGTTGCAGGAATTCTAACTCTACTAGGAAACACCTCTGAGGATTAAGTATTTAGTAGTAGATCTGGAAACAAAGCATCTGACTGTTCCTTGTTACTTAATACTTGTGGGAATCCTGGGCAACTAATCAATCAACAAGCATTTATTAGACATTTACTATGTGCTAGGCACTGTGCTGTCACTTAACTGCTCTGGGCTGCTATTTCCTCAGCCAAAGGGTTGTCCAAGGCACCTTCTGGTCCTAAGTTTACTATTATGTGATCTCACCATAAAGATCATAGCCCTCCTTGTCTGGTGTGCTTTCCCTTTTATCTCCCTGTCTCTCTCATGTCATACCATGGTGATAGGACAAGAAAAGCAAAGGCAATAGTTATAGCATCTTTGTAAAGATCATTTGCTGGATCCAAGTGTTACACTGTCCTAGTTATGATGAACCGATGAACCTGCCTATCATGTCACTCCTATTCATTAACAATCCACCCATTAGTAGATTTTGTTCAATGGTAATAGCACTACTTATTTCAAGTGAAAATTTTCTTAAAAAACAAAACAAAACTCTCCAGTTGATGTTAGAGAAAGTCTGCTGAAAAGATAAGGGTTAACCTCAGGGACCAAAAGAGGAAATAAAACCACAATTGAGTTCTGATTTGACCTTTTTTCCATCCAATTATCTGTTAATGAGCATAACAAACATAGGTTGAATGTAGAATTGTCTACATAGTGATGGTCTGTAGATATCAGCCAAATGCTAGAGCATCTTTGCTTTCTAAAATGGGGTTCTTTGGCTGAGGAGGGAATAAAGTTATTTCTTTTTGTGACTAATGCAAAGAACTTGACCAGGTGAGTGTCTGCTTCTAGCTCAGAAGCTAGCCTCTTGAACAGCTCATACAGCCTGTAGATGACCAGACACAGAAGGAAAGTGGGTACCATTAGATACAGGAGAGAAGGCAGACCAACTTAGTTATGCTGACTGTATCAGCTCTGCAGCTAGACTTGAAAGTTGCCTATTTGCAGTGCACAGATGGGACAGCAGGTGGAGCTGTATCACCCTATATCAATCAAGAAAAGCCAATTCTAGGGAAGCAGAGAAGAGTTGAATTTAGGTATTCCTTTTCTGATGTCAGTTTGGAATCAATGTGATGTTAGAGCACGAATTGTCCTTGCAATTTGTATTTAGTTGAATACCCCCATTTTACATATGAGGAAACTGGGGTTCAGAAGCTATGAATCATATTCTAAGAAGCAGCCTTCAAGGCTCCCAGTCCAGCTTCCCCCCTTGTCCATGTGAAGGAAATAAGGCTCAGACACCTATGACAGTACAATGTATCCTGTAAGACTTTACTTCAGGACAACCTGGACGCAAGTTCTAATAGCAACAGAGGCAGGGAAAGCTAGAGTGTGAAAGCCAACCACAGATAGATTCCCTTGGCGAATCTTTTAGGAGGTCACTCCTATTTCGTTACATTTGTAATTTTTCTTAAATCAGGAACACCTTTAAGTGAGCCCCACACGCTCTTGTAAATATCTAACGCCTGCTTGGTCAGTTTCAGGAGCAGAGGCCAGAAAGCTTGTTTCTTTTCACCCGTTCTAGAGGAACTGATTTCTTCACTTAAAAAACAGGACAGTGCTTCCCATCACGCACATAACAGGGGACTGTCACCTCCCAGCTCACATCTCTCCCCTTCTCACCTTCCATGTTCTGTGCCCTGGGGTCTATCCATCTAGAACGTTAGCACTGAGTCTTCTCCTTTCCCCATCCTTCCTCCTTCTCTCCTGAGCTGATTGTATAAGCCTCTAAGCTTCCAATTGGCAAAACAACATATATTGCAGCTCCTGTCCGAAGTATGCGCCCTTGTGGTAACTAAATTCTCATTTTGTTGCCTTTGTTTAGGATCTCAAAGCACTCTACAAGATAAAACTTGTTGCCACAATTTTATGGAACAAAGAAGATCTAGAACCTTTTTTTTTTCTTAAATGTCCTACAGAATGAGTTATTGAACTACATGAAAACCTTAAGACTTCTGACCTTCAGTCCCAAAGTCACAGCTGGTATAATTTGAGATTTTTAGTCAAGGGTCCTGCTGATGTCCTCAAACATTTTGGTCCTGAGAGTCTCACCTGAATCTGGAGGCTGAATTTGTGTTTAGAAAAGGTCTTGATATAAATGAAAAAGGGAAATAGATATCTCCCCCTGGAAAACAACAACCTAGTTATCACCTCTACTATTCAGAGAGAAAATGATTACTTTTTTTTTGTTGTTTTTATTTTTTAGGAGGATGGGTTGGGGGAGGACACAGAATATGGTTTAAAAAATATGACGGTAGATTGGTAAAAAAAAAAAAATACCAGTAGGTGATGATATCCTAATTCCTTTGCTGACCAACCAAAAAGTCATTTGGATACTTATAAAAAAGCTACCTCCTCTTCATCTGAATTATTCATAAATTGGCAGTATCCCCTAGCCCTACTGAAAAAGAAAGACATTTACAAATGGTCTATCTTTCAAGGGGGTAGCTAGGGGAGGGGGAAAGAGATCTCCTATTCATCTTTTTTCAACTCATTCTGCAACTCTGCACAGTCCCTGTTGAGCTAACTGCAGGACTGGCTGAGCTAGGCAGCTTTGCCTTCCTGAAATTGGCATTCTTACCCAAGGAAGGAAACAGTCATTGCATCTTGTGGTTTCATTAGTTTGCAAACTCACAGAGCACTGTGGACACTCTCCCCAAGGAATTCCCTCCTGTCAAGAAACAGCTTATTACCTAGCCGCTCCAGTGAGAAGCTGTCAGCCCAGTACTGGAAATAGCACCTCTGAAACATTTTCTCTATTTGTTTCTGATGACCTTTGCAAACCTTTATTAATAACCTCTGATTCTGGCTCAACTCACCTTTCTGTACTGGAGAGCAGAGAATGGAAGGGGTTGCCACGTAGCAGACTGTGTGGGAGCATCTACCTGGGGATAAGATTCTGAGGAGGAGCCATTCCATCAGCCTTGAGCTGCTTGCCTAGACTAATTATTGCCTAATTTCAGGACTGGACAAATCCAAAGCCAGGTGGCATTTTGAAATGAACCAAAGCTCACATTCCATCAGCTCAGCTAATAGAGTGAACTGTCTACAGCCACACACATAGATAGCAGCACAAATACACAAAATGATCCAATGAAAACAAGGTGAAGAGTCAAAAGACTTGGGTTCTAGTTCTGCATTTCAGCTGCAGTGGTACTGAATAAGTTACTGAACCTCTTTGTACTGCACCATCTCACTCTGGAAGATAGGCTTGATAATACCTATGGTATCATGGACATGAGGATGTTAAATAAGGTCATAGAAAGAGAAAGTGATCTAAGAGCTTTGGGGGAAAGGTAATTTATATTACGGTAGCTTGCTAAACATTGCTCCTTGTTTTGTAAACTTTTATATGCTTTGGGGACGAATAATAGTTGTTTGTTTAGAGTAAAACTCTGATATGATACAGTTAAATTTGTAAGAAAAATGTTAGTCCTGCCCCTCAAGGTGAGTGTTATAAGGAGTTTTCTAGTCTTGAGCTTGAGGAGGTGTGATTAATTAATCATATTAGCTCAACTAGAACTGTTTGCTGTGATGGCCACATCTAAATTTTATTATCAGAACCCACTGTATCTTCTAAGATCTCTGAAATTCCTCTGTGTGACCACAATCTCCTAGCCTTCCATTTTCCCCTCCTCTGTCCCCAATTTCTACTATTCCTGATTACAATTTTCAGGCTTCTCAATTTCTTCCTATTCTTCTAATGATATTGGCTGCAATTCCCTCTCTACTTAGGTCAGAGCCAAGGTTAGCCATGTCAATAATGTTGTTTTGTCAAGCCTCAAATGAATGCCACGTCCCCTTAATTTTCTGCTCTCTTCATGGTGCTACTGTTCAATAATGCTGATACTTCTATCCATTCACCTATCCTATTCCCTACTTATGAGGAGCTCAAGATTGCTGGAGGAAATCACAAAACCACAGTGGCTGAATCTACCCAAAAAAAACTTAGATGGACCCTCCAAGTTCTGTGCAAATACTTTTATCCATCTTTTATTGATTTTTTGTCATACTTCTCTTCTCAAGTCTCCTTCCCAATTAGTCTTACTTAGCAGGTGACATTACCTCCGACTTTGCTGTAAAAAAAAAAAAGAAGAAGAAAATATTTTCCTAAGCCCTCCCTTCTTCATAACATTCCCATTACTGTCAACGGAAACACCATCCTTCCAGTTGCCCTGGGTATATTCTAGGTATTATCATCAACTCCTCATTTTCTCTCACATCTTTTTCTGATCAGCTGCCAAGTTCTGTCAATTCTACCTTTTTAGTATCAATAAAATGTACCCCTTTCTCTCCTCTCTACTCTAAGGCTGGTCTTCATCTTCTCACATCTGCTGGTTGGTCTCCCTGACAATTTCAGTCTGTCCTCTACTCAGCTATCAAGCTGATCATCCTTAAGCATGGGGCTGATATCAACACTACTGCCCCTTCATGCCTATTACCTCCAATATCAAATACAAAATGCTCTGTTTGGCATTCAAAGCCCTTCCCAACCTGCCTCTCTCCTACCTTTCCAGCCTTCTCACACCCTGCTCCCTGCCATGTATTCTTTGATGCAGGGACACTGTCCTCTTTACTATTTCCTGTATCTTCCTCATGCATGTGTATGTTCTAAACTCTGTAATAGTTACAGACTCTATTTAATGAATTCTCTTTGTTCTGTTCAAGGTTCCATTCAATTAGACTTTTCATGTCTTACTCCTTAACCTGAACTGAGAACATTTTCTCCCTCTTCCAAGGCCTGATAGCACTTCTTTTGGATGCCTCCTTTGAAGTAATCATGCTTTCCCCTTATACCTTAGTCACAGGCACACTCGTTCTTTCACCATTAGATTATGAGCTCTCTGAATAAAAATCTGAGCTTTATTGTTCTCTCCTCACCTTCCACAGTACTTCCAACATAGTAGCCTCCGCCATAATAGTTACTGTTATGGTTGTTTAACTGAACTGCTTTTGAAACATGGAACCATGACAGGTTTAGGATGGAAAATTGGAATACGAAAAGTTGTGATTACCCAGACTCTTCCTTCAAAGTCCAAGTTCGAGTCAGTTAACAACACATGAAATACAATTGAATATTATTACTGTTCCATAAGAAAGCATGAATGAAAAGAATTCACATAAAAAGGAGAGGATTTACAGGAATGAGTAAAGTGAAGTGACATGAGCAAAATTAGGAAACCAATATATACAATGCCAATAACATCAGGAATGAAAAGAACAGCAAAATGAAACTGAATGTTGGTTAATTCAAATACAAGATTGGTTCCAGGAGAAGAGTGAGTTTAGGGAAATGTACCTCCTTCTCTTCACTCAAAGGTTGGGACAATGATTGTAGAATATTCCTAAAACTATTGAGCATAATTATATATTAGTTTTGCTGAACTTTTTAATCTTTGTTATAAGGGAAGGCTCACTGCATTAGGCAAAGGAGAAGGGAGAGATATGTGTGGAAATAAATGTGATATAAAAACAAAATATATGTGTATCAGTGTATTTAAATGAATGTATATATATATGTATGTAGGTGTGTAAATATATATATATGTATACTTATATACACACTTACATAAACACATATCTAATGATCCAACTTATGTCCCTTGGAGATGGTGACTACAAAATTCTTATGGAAAGCAGTTCTTATGTGGTGGTAAATGTTTTTCCTCCCAGAAGATATTATAAGTAGAATCACAAAAGCTTAGTCTTTTGCAGATTTTGGAAAGAGCCTTGAACTAGAAGTAAGAGAATGTAGCTTCAAGTCTGAGATCTCTTACTTCTTAGCTTTGTGACCTCCAGAACACTTCCTTTCTTTAGGCTTCAGTTTTTCCCTTCTAGAAAATAAGTTAAATTAGATAATTTCTAAGTTTCCCTCACTTTTAATTCCACAGGCAGATGAATCATTAAATTTCACTCTGGTAGAATCAATTCTTTGAAAATACAGAGATTATGAGCAATTGAAATGAAATCTCTGTAAAGGAGAATATTCTAAAAAAGAAATCCCCTTTCCTGAACTAGGGAGAGAATAAGTGATAAGGGAAGATAAAAGTTATTTTATAAACCTCATAAACCATTTACTGATTGCTCTGCTGATAACACCCTAGATAAACTTGGAAAATTGTAGACCAGAAATGACTCTTAAGGTTGGCATGCAGGTAGATGCTGCTAGCTAATTCTGTCTTACTTTTTACTTAATTATTCAGGGTAATACACAGGATTTGCAAAAAATTAAACAACAAAATCCAGCCACCATTTCTATTTGAGAGGAAACTCATTCACCACAACTTGAAATAATCTTACGTCTACAATAAATGGAAGCTGGGAAAACATGTTTGCCAATAATTTTATAGCATCTAATAATCACTTCATGAAACCACTTTGTATAGTATTAGTCTTGGTACAGGTATAGGAATTGAAGACAAATGGAATAAACTCCACTTTATTACTCCCATGTTACTACATGAATTTCCAGGAAAATTGAATTGATCTTGGCATTAGTTTCCAAGAGTATGATAAGAGTTAAGAGGTTTATACTCACCCTCAGCTCAAATACTAAGCAGACCTGTGGATATCATTGTCAAGGAGGAATCAGTCAGTCTTGATTTGAGGGCTTTTGTTAAATGACAGTGGTACTCTATAGATTCCTGAATAAAATTGCTCACAAAAGAGCTAGAATACTCTTGTGTGGGAAAAAGGCAGCTAACAGTTGCAGGATTTCCTTCTTCATTTTAGAAGATCAATTACATCTCAATGTTGGGGTCAAGGTATGGTATGTTTGGCTGTGGCGGATCAGTCCAATATGACTTTGGAAGGTTCCACCCCAGGTGGTCTCAAGTAATCAGTTAGAAGACTAGGGATGGAGAGGTTTCTGGATTTGCACAGCTCATGTTAACTTTGTGCTGCTGTGATTCTGCTTTGTTCATGGAGTACAACACCTTCTCGGTTTGGGCACACCGAGCTGAACAGTCCTGTGACTTTCCAGGGATATCCTAGCACTTGTAATTAAATGAAGACATTGATAGCAGGAGCCACTTAGTGGAGAAGCAACAGGTGACAGTTTAGTGGAAAAGGCTGCCTAGCAGATGATGTTAGTAGAATGATAAACTTCCTACCTTCTTGCAGCTATATTCAGATTGCTGAATATAATAAATTTCTTAGGCACATCTTTTGCATGAAAATTTTCTTGATTCTTTCAGTCATTCCAACTTGTTCACTTCCAAAGGACCATAACTGAAATTAGCTACTTTGTGTATGTGTTTTAATGTACTCATTAACTTTATTTTTATTCTATATGTATTCTATATGTACTTATTGCCTCCTCCATTAGAATGTAAGCTCCTTGGGATAGGAATTGATTTATTCTCTTTATTTGTATCCCTAGTATCTAGCACAGTGGTTAGCACATGGTACAGACTTCATAAATACCTGTTTCATTGATTGAAAATTGGGTCACTGGATGGCAAAGTATGACTACGTTTGAAAAAATTCTCTTTTGTGACTGTAGTTGCCTTACTTAGAAGACTGCAGAGCATTGACAACATCAGTTTTACTTCTTGCTTAGTCTCCTACCAATTATGACATTTTGGAAGGTCACTTCCTCTCTAACTCTGTTTTCTCTTCTATATGGCTAAGGATTTATCCATAGGCTCTCTTTGCTCCCTTATACACCTAAATTGCTATAACCCATTATCTTATGATCTATCATGTATTCTGTCCTACACAACGGCAAGGCATATATCAAACCATTCAGAAAACAGGACGGGTAGACTACAAAGTGTTTGAACAGTGTCAAAGCAAGACCATAAAATAGCCAACAGGCACACTAGAGAGGAACCAAATGGGGGCAAGAAATCACGAAGGGGTGAGAGATTCCATTTCTGACACAGATTTCTGGCTTCAGCATTGAGATTGGCATATTCTTAGATTCTGGAATGTATAACATGTACCTTCATCTCATATTCACAATTCAAAGGAGTCTAAAGGATCTATATCAGTGTGAAATAAACAAGAATAGTGATAAGTCATCCAAAAAGGAAAGCAGAGGTAGAAATCCTCTGTAATACATTATCTCCTTTTTCTTCTTTCTCTCCTTCCATCTTTCTTTCCACTCCTTTCTCCCTCGAGCTTCCTACCTCTCTCTTTCTCTCTTCCCATCTCTTATTCTCTCTGTGTTTCTCTCTCTTTCTGAAAAAAAATCAAGGAGTTCCATCTAGGCAGAATATTTTAGGTTTACAGTATAAAAGGTGTGCTACTCAAGGTATTTCATAAACCAACAACAGTAATAACATACAAGTTACATGTAAGTACAGGACGGCGCTGTCAGACCCCAGACTGTTGTCCACCTGAACAGTCACTCGGAAAATGCCCACATTCTGATAGACATGTTTGATCCCATCCTCGGTAGAGCTGAGGTTGACATAAGATACTGCAATGCCATCGCCAAAGTCCACCTGGATGAGTGTCCTTTGCAGGTCCCCCTGAGGAAAAAAAAATAGAAGAATTAGGATGCATGGGCTTTCCTTGAATATAGGATAATAGAAAATTGCCCTGGTTTCCCCTACACCCATCTCTGGCAGTACTCCAATTGAATCATGGAATGACTGAAATGTTTTATGTTGGCACAAAGATGATTTGGAAATAGATTTTGTAGTAATTTAAATCCTCTTAGTGAACAGTTGCATAAAGACATTATGCTTACAAAATACTTTGCATATATGTTTCCATATAATTCTTACATCAACTTTTGATATTGGTAGGATAGCAATGCTTGGGTAATTTTTTAAATTTATTTTTATTTACAGATGAGGAAATTCAGGCTCACACAAAGAGAACTACTGAGACTTGCTCAAGGTCATATGAGTAATAAACAACACACCCAAGATACAAATTCAAGCCTTCTGAATCCAAATACTGTATTTTTTCTACTTCATCACCACTGACCCCATGGAAACATTAACAAAAGATTCCCATTCATATGCTTGATGAATTAAAAAATAATATGTCACAAAATGACAAATGATTTCTTGGGTTCGAAAGAGTTAAAAAAGAAAAAGTCTTTAGCTGTTCCTATCTATGTTAATGACCCAGGGGACACCTGTGGTTTAGAAGGCTATCAAAATTACATTTTCCTCTCAATTTGAATATACTTTCATGTGTGCTGAACAATGTCTAGGAGGCAGTCCCAGTATGATATGTATGATAAAAAATTAAGTTTAACATATGTTGTTATTTATCATTGTGAAAATAAGTCATCTCTATTTGTATCATGGTTTATCGTCTTTAAGCTTTTCTACTATTGACAACCATATAAAATTGCTCCAAATATCTTTTAAGAAAAAAGATGATCAAAACAATTTTGAAGTTTTATGTCACACCCAGCAAATTGACAAAGGTGATACAAAATGGGAATAGTCAGTGTTGAAGGGGTTATGGAAAAAGGGGCAAATGAAAACTATTCTGGAAAGCAATTTTGAATTACGCTAAAATTAGGATGAAATCATCATACCTTTTGACACAGGTAGGCATCTGCCCCAAGGGAGTTGAAAGGTCTCATGTATATTCTCAAACTTTATTGCTACATTTTTGTAGCATAGAAATAAAGTGTGGTCATTGATTAGGAACAGCTAAACAAATTATGATAAACAAACATAATGGAAAATTATTGTGCCTATAAGAAACAAACAAACAAATCAAGGAAACATTAGAAGATATATGAATTGATGGAGAGTAAAGTAAGCAGAATCAGGAAAACAAGGAGAATTCTGGAAGGATGGTAGAGTAGGTCAGAAAACTTTCTGCTTTTCAAATTACACACACACACACACACACACACACACATGCACACACGCACACACGCACACACACAAAGACAGAACACTTCAGAGCAGCAGAAATAAACAAGGGTAAAACAGTTTTCCTCCTAAGACAATCTGAGAAGACCTCAGGAAAAACCTGACCTCCAGAAGCAGTTCAGCTTGAGTGAAATACAAACACCCTCAGTCTGACGGTAGAATCAGCAAACAACAAGCCCTGGGGGAAGCTGGGTTGAGAGGCAGACTCAGCCTTAGAAACTTTCATCTCTCAGAGAGTGTGTGTGTGGGGGGGTGACAAATGACTAGGAAAAGACTGAAAGACCATCAGCTATTTGAAGGATGCCAAGCCCAGCTGTGCTATAGGGAGAAGGTGCTAGCACACATCTAGTAAGTATCATATTGAGAAGGAGGGTCCCTGTTGGTGGGCACTATTAGGAGAGCAGAGTTCCTGGTTTAGGTTCCAGGGCAGAGAGGACAGCTGTAGCTTTTCAAGGGAGGAACCACAGGGAGCGGTATCATTTGAGGGATAGTGTGGTTAGGGGCCCTAGGTATGGCTTAGGAGTTGAGACCCCAAGGTTAGGTCCCAAAACAGACCTCAGAAAATATCAGTAAGAAAGATCTGAAGCTTGGGTCATCATTCCTCACATCTCAAGCCTACAATATGATTACATGAAAAACTGCTAAAATAAAATAAAACTTTTTTTTTTTAATGAATAATCACAGGAGAAAGAACCTAACCATAGATAGTTACTATGGGGATAGTGAAGAATTGGGTTCATATTCAGAGGAAGATAAGCCACTCCCTTTCCAATGAGAAATGACAAATGGTCCCAAGCACAAAAAGAATTTTTGGATGAACTTCAAAAAGAACTTTGTAAGTCAAATAAGAGAGATCAAGGGAAAATTAGAAAAACAATTAAGAGCAATCCAAGAAAATCAAGAAAATTATGAAAAGAAAGTCAACCAACTGCAAATAGAGAATCAAAAATTTAAGCATCATGATTCCTTGAAAACTAGAATTGGGCAAGCAGAAGCTAAGGACATTCTAAGACACCAAGAGATTATAAAATAAAATTAAAAAAAAATAGGAAAGTGAAACATCTTATCTGAAAAACTGCTGATCTGGAGAACAGGTTGAGAAGAAATAATATAAAAATTGTTGGATTACTTGAAAATTATGACAAAAAAGAATATTGAAACAATATCACAAGAATTTATCAAATAAATTGCCCTGAGGTTCTAGAACAAAAAGGAAAAGTAAAAATGGGAAAAAGTTCATTGGTCACCACCTGAAAGAGATCCTAGAAGGGAAACCTACAGGAATATCACAGCCAAATTTCAAAGCTCCCAGGTTAAGGAGAAAATATAGGAATAAGAAAAAAAAAGCAATTTAAATATTGTTTGATAAAGATTACAATAAGGTTAAAGGACCATAGGTCTTAGAATACTATATTTTATAGAGCAAAAGAGCTGGGGTTATGACTAAGGGTAACTTGCCCAGGAATGTTAAGCATAATCCTAAAAGGGAAAAATAAAAGGACATTTAAGAAAACACAAAGACTTTCAGATTTTTGTGATAAAACCCCAAGAACTTAAGGGAAAATTGGACATAGAATATCCAGGGAAAATATAAGGTAAACATTAAATACCAATTATAAGGGACTCCATGAGGTCAAATTATTTAATTCCTATATGTGAAAATATTAGCAGTAATCTTATGATCATCATCAGTATTTTGACAGTTTGAAAGAAAGCCGTGGATGGAACTGAGTATGATGGGATGATTTGAAACAAAATAAAACTGTCTAGAGAGAGATAAAAAGGAGCAGCTATTTCATACAAATGAGGCATAAAAGGAAAAATTGATACAGAAGGAGTTAGCGAGGGGAGGGCAGATTGTGCTGGAACCTTACTCTCATCAGGACTGGGCTAAGAAGGGTATAAAAGTCTTCCGAATTCAGAAAGAAATAAGAGAGCAAGGGGATAGGGTGGGGGAAGAGGATAAAGGAGGAACTCTTAGAGGGGTGGGTAGGTTAAGGAATAGAAGGACAAAGTAGCAAGCTAAAAGTAAAGCAGAGGAGTGAGGAGGGATAGGGTAAATAAGGTAAGAAGGAGAGTGAGGAAAAATTGGAAGGAGAAAAACACACAACAAGTAATTGTAGCTTTGAATGGGAATTAGATGAATTCACTCATAGAATGGAAATGGATAGCAGGTTAAAAAATGGAATTCAACAATATGTTGCTTTCAGGAAAAATTATAAAAAATGAGAGATATACACAAAGATACAATAAAGGAAGAGTAAAATTTATGTAAAAAAATAGCAGGGATAGTAATCATGATCTCAGCCAAAGTTAAAGTTAAAACAGATTTAATCAAAAGTGAAAAATAGAGAAATTACACATTTTATTCAATATTATTTTAGTGCATCTAAAATACCTAGACAGTATAAAATACCTGAGTGTTCACCTGCCAAAACAGACACAGGAACCATATATATGAATATAAACATGTTACTTTTTGTACAAATAAACTCAGATAGCAATAATTGAAGGAATATTTATTATTCATGGGTAGGTAAAGCCAATATAAGTTTTAAAATGACCTAACTAATCTACTTATTCAATGTTATCCCAAATAAATTAATAAAAAAATGATTTTACTGACCTAGGAAAAACAATAACAAAGTTCATTTGCTAGAACAAAAGGTTCTTTTTTTTTGTTTTTTGAACAGAAACTTCAAAGAAACTCGGGAAAAAGACGCAAAGGAAGTAGATTCAACAGTATCAAATCTTACACTATATCATAAGGCAAGAGCACTGTTGAAGTGTAAAAAGAATAATTTTGATTATTTTAAATTAAAAATTTCTTGTGTAAATAAAACCTATATAGCCAAAAAATAGAAGGAATGCAGAACAATCGAGGCAGGGGGAAGACAGATAAACATCACTCTTGAGGGCTGCTAGCACAGATTCACTCTTGATTTGGTCAGACAGGAAAGACACTAAAAAGGGGTTAATAATCTTATTTTATTCCAGTCTAGTTTTCTCAGAAGAGGATCGCTGATAATGGGAGCACAAATTCCTACACCATTTCCTGATCACCCTTGTCACAGGCGCAGGTGAGAAGGGGGGCAACTACCCCTACATCCCTTTAGGGTCAAGAGAGACCGGTACAACTTGTGCTTGCCCTAAATCCCCTCAAGCCTCAATGGGGGCAATTGAGGCAAACACAGATTCCCCACAAGCCTGGATGGGGGCCGATCAAGGTATGCACAGCATTCCAGTGTATGCACTCAACACTAAGGTTTCCACCAAGCATCAATGGGGGCCAACTGAGGTACACACAGCATTTGCACATTCAACTCTAAAGGTTCTGCATTCACTCTCTAGTGACCCACCTGTTTTATAGGTCAACAGATAAAGAAGGTATATTGCCTGCCATAGCCTCACAAGTGTACATCACCTCATCCCTGTGTCTCACTGTGCAGTCATACTGGATGTTTTTATTATTTACCATTATAAATAAATGCACAAGCATGGTGAAGATATTTTGAACCATAACTGTGGGAACTCATATGTAGTACCTGGGAACAAGAGATTGTTATGGCTGTGGATCCTGGGAAACTGAACTCTGAGAAACAAGAACAAAAATTCACTTTACACATACTAAAATACACCTTACACTAAAATTCACCTTACATACAGGGCGACAGTTTACCAACAGTCTCTCAGGATATGAATTGGTTGGAATATTGCTGTGGTGTAGGAAATGATAAGCTGGTTGATTTATGAAAAAAATGTGGAAAGACTTGGACTTAAGGAAGATGCTATCCACCTTCAGAGAAACAGATGAAAGGAGGAAATAAGCTTAGTATCATCTTAAATATGTATGAGTATATATATATATATATTATATATATGTGTGTGTGTGTGTTTATATGTGTATGTTTATAGCTATGTATATGTAAGTATATGTGTTTATATATGTGTATGTATATATATATATATATACATATATAAAACACTTAACAGGATCCTTCTTTAGAGTAGGGGAGGGGAGGGAAGGGAAAAAAATGAAGTAAAAAATGAACAACAGTGAACAAAAGAAAATCAACAAGCAAGCTTTGAAAACAGTGTGTAGTATTTATTATATAGGTTTTCTTTAAACGGAAACTTATTGTTTTATATTGAATCCTCTTTTATGGTCTTCTGTGTACATGATAATGCATTTCTTTTTCTTTTTTCATATTGTATTTAAGTTTAAAATTTTTAAAAATTACAAGAACAGAACCAGGAAAGCCACATACATAATGGCCACAACAACGTACATGGAAGGAACACTAGTGCTGCTGAGGTACCTTCCAAATCTTGAGTTCTGTGCTTCCGTATCAGATGAAAGCTCTTATATTATAATGCTCAAGTTAATCACCAGAGGAGAGATGAGAACGTACCTCTGCCTTTCTTCTTTGTAATAGCAGGGTGGGGGAGAGAGACAATGGATAGAGCATATTACATAATGTTAGCAAGAATTGATGGGCTGGTTGGTTTTCCTGACCTGTTTTTTTTTAAACTGTATGTTATAAAAAATGACTTGCTTGAGGGGAGGAGGAATTGGGGGTATATATTTAGAAATGAAGGTGATATGAAAACATAAAATTCAACAGAAATAAAGTTTGAGAAAAACTTTTTTAAAAGTGTTTGGACCTTTCAGAAAAAAACAAACAAATAAAACTTCCGCAATAGAATAGAGATCTTCAGAGTACATCGTTTCCGGAAGCATCAATTTGTAAAAAAAAAATCCATCTCCTTTATCCAAAATCTGCTTCATAACAAGATATTAGCCTTTCCTATTTGAAAAGGAGAAAAAGAAGAAAAAAAACTACCTTTGAACTATAAGTATATTTTCCATTAAGTAAGGTTCACACAGCATCACATTTTTGAAAAGGCCAAGTTTAAAATGCTGACATTTAAAAGATCTAATTCAGAGAGGAGGAGAAAGCAGAGTAAGCCCTATAAAAGATATATGACCCTGATCCCTTGCTCCATTTGTACCTGAGAAATGTGGGTGGGAAACAAGACAGCTTCTGAAATAGGACAGCCTCAAAACGAACCTTCTTGTGAAATAGGAAAACCCTGACAGGATTCAGAAATAAAAATAGCTTTGAGACCCCCAAAGAAGGCCTAACATCAGGTTACCTAACAGACAGGTTACCACTGCAGGAATTCCCTGTACCAAAAATAATAATAATAAGGATGGCTGCCCTAGCCAATGGATCCTGTCTGCAGATTCAGTATGGACAGGTCAGACCTGTGATCATTTTTATTCTGGGACCCCTCTAACTTGACATTTTTTATATAAATATGGAATAGTGAATGGAGGTAGGGTTGACCTGAGGTCAAGTCTTGTCAATGGGCAAACCACTTAATGTCCACTTTTCCCCAGTGTCCCAGATAGTTTCTCTAAAACTATAAGATATCAACAAGATGATTCTGTCTGACAGTATGAGCTCCCAGATGATCTCCCTGCATTCATTTTTTTCCCTCCTTTTGAATCTATCCCCCACATAGCTACCGATATTCTTTTTGTTTATTTATTTGTTTTCAACATTCATTTCCACAACATTTTGAGTTGCAAATTTTCTCCCCATCTCTCCCCTACCCCCACCCCAAAACGCCAAGCATTCTAATTACCCCTATCACCACTGTGCCCTCCCTTCTAACATCCCTCACTTCCCTTATCCCCATCTTCTTTTTTGTCCTGTAGGGCAAGATAAATTTCTGCACCCCATTACCTGTATTTCTTATTTCCCAGTTGTATGCAAGAATAATACTCAACAGTTGTTCCTAAAACTTTGAGTTCCAACGTCTCTTCCTCCCTCCCTCCCCACCCATCCCCACTGGGAAAAATATAGGCCATATCTGCGTAGTTTTGCAAATATCTTCCATAATAGTCGTGTTGTGTAAGACTAACCATATTTCCCTCCATCCTATCCTGCACCCCATTTCTTTTACTCTCTCTTTTGACCCTGTCCCTCCCCAAGAGTGTTGACTTCTAATTGCTCTCTCCTCCCATTGCCCTCCCTTTCATCATCCCCCCCACCCGGCTTATCCCCTTCTCCCCCACTTTCCTGTATTGTAAGATAGGTTTTCATATCAAAATGAGTGTGCATTTTATTCCTTCCTTTAGTCAAATGTGATGAGAGTAAGCTTCATGTTTTTTCTCTCACCTCCCCCCTTTTTCCCTCCACTGAAAAGTCTTTTACTTGCCCCTTTTATGAGAGATAATTTGCCCCATTCCATTTCTCCTTTTTTCCTCCCAATATATTTCTCTCTCACCCCTTAATTTCATTTTTTAAAATATGATCCCATCCTATTCAACTCATCCTGTGCTCGCACTCTCTCTCTCTCCCTCTCCCTCTCCCTCTCTCTTTATGTGTTTCTTTATAGCTGCTTTCAATATTTCTCCTTGACCTAGGAACTCCGGAATTTGGCCACAATGTTCCTAAGAGTTTCTTTTTTTGGATCTCTTTCAGGAGGTGATTGGTGGATTCTTTCAATATTTATTTTGCCTCCTGGTTCTAGAATATCAGGGCAGTTTTCCTCAATAATTTCATGAAAGATGATGTCTAGCTCTATTTTTGATCATAACTTTCAGGTAGTCCCATAATTTTTAAATTGTCTCTCCTGGATCTATTTTCCAGGTCAGTTGTTTTTCCAATGAGATATTTCACATTATCTTCCATTTTTTCATTCTTTTGGTTTTGTTTTGTGATTTCTTGGTTTCTCATAAAGTTATTAGCCTCCATCTGTTCCATTCCAATTTTGAAAGAACTATTTTCTTCAGTGAATTTTTGAACCTCCTTTTCCATTTGGCTAATTCTGCTTTTTTAAGGCATTCTTCTCCTCATTGGCTTTTTGACCCTCTTTTGCCAATTGAGTTGGAATATTTTTCAAGGTGTTATTTTCTTCAGCATTTTTTTGGGTCTCCTTTAGCAAGGTGTTTACCTGCTTTTCATGATTTTCTTGTATCTCTCTCATTTCTCTTCCCAATTTTTCCTCCATCTCTCTTACTTGACTTTCAAAATCTTTTTTGAACTCTTCCATGGCCTGAGCCTACTGAATATTTATTTTGGATGTTTGGGATACAGAAGCCTTGACTTTTATGTTTTTCACTGATGGTAAGCATTGTTCTTCCTCATCCGAAAAGATGGGAGAAGATATATGTTCACCAAGAATGTAACCTTCTATAGTCTTATATTTTTTTTCCTTCTTTTGGGCATTTTCCCAACCAGTTACTTGACTTTTGAGTCCTTTGTCAACAGTAGGGTATACTCTGGGGATCTATAAGATCTCAGTTCTTCCAAGGTGGCACAATCAAGCATGTACACTGGTTTGAGAGCAGGGAAAGATTTTGTGCCCAGAATCTTAGCAGAGTTTCCTCTTTGCAACCACCTCACCTCCAATCCTGCCAAGGCATCACTGGGGACATGAGCAGGACCGCCATTCGGTGGGAGATAAAGATCAGCTGCTACAGGCCCTCTACACAGGGCTGAAGTAAGAATCAGCTGCTCAGTGCCCCCAGGGGTTTAACGATCCAACAATGGATGAAGGCTGCAGTAGGGGCTGCTGTGGGAACTGCTGCAGCCTACCTGATGTGGCCTCTGAGGCTGCTGCCTGAGGCCAGAGCTATGGGAAGGCCCTTCTCCCTTCTCAGCCAGCTGAAAAAACCCTGTCACTGACCTTTGGCACCTGTGGGTTAAGGGATCTGTGAACTGCTGCTACTGTGACTAAGGATTCTGCCCCCAAGGCCTGCTAGTGTCCTCCTCCCAGAGCCAAGGCTGGACTGGGCTCTGTTCCATGTCCAGTGAGACAGACATTTCTCATCAGCCTTTCAGGTCACCCTGGGCTGGAAATCTCCTCCACTCTGTTGTTCTGTGGCTTCTGCTGCTCTAGAATTTGTTGAGAGTCTTTCTTTACAGGTATTTTATGGGCTGTGTGGGGAGAGCTAGCATGTGTGTCTTTATACACTGCCATCTTGGCTCCACCCCCCCAGCTACAGATATTCTTAAGACACAGATCTAATAATGGCATCTCCTTGCTTAAATAACTCGTTGGTTCCCTCTTGTTTCTAGGACAAGCTGCAGACTCCACTATTTGGTATGTAAAACAATTTACAATTGGGCTTCAGTGTAACTCTCCAGGTTGATTCCATATTATTTTCCCTCATGCAATCTACTGGCCAATGAATCCTCTAATTCACTGGTATCAAATTAAAGCAGAGAGTGGGGTTGCTTATTCCATACGTAAGGATCCTTGTGGGTCACATATTGACAATTTTACAATATAATGTTATCTTTGTTTTACTATATCAGTATTTATTTTGTTAAATATTTCCCAATTACATTTCAATCTAGCTCAGGCACACTTGGGACATTTAGATGGTACAGTGGATAGAGTGACAGACCCAGGATCAGGAAGATCTGAGTCCAACTCTTCCCTCAGACACGTAATAGCTGTAAGATCATGGGCAAATCACTTAACCCCTATTTGCCTGAGTTTTATCATTTGTGAAATGGGGATATAAATAGTCCCTAACTCCTAGGGTGCTTATGAAGATCAGATGAACTAATAGTCATAGAGGCATTAGCACAATGTTTTCCATACAGTAAGCAGTATATAAATGTTAGCTACTCTAAGTATTATTATCATTACATGGGAATGTTGTGGGCCACATATGGCTGTAGTCTGTGTGTTTGAGACCTCAGATCTAAACAACATTCCATCTTCTTTCTCCATGTCTTTTCAGAGTATGAAAAACTCTGCTCTTCACCTCTTGGAACCTCTAACTCTCTTCAAAGCCCAACTTAAGCACTGCTTCTTCATTAATCCTTTCTGGATTCCATTTCCATCTTGTTAAGCCAGTCTACCACTGCCCAAATCACTTTTCATGTATTTTCCATATGCCTTGATAATACAAGCCTATATTCTTCTCAACAGAACAGTAAGCTCATTGAGTTCAGGGACTGTCCCACTTTTGTATCTTTTAGGAGCTAGCAAGCTACTTGGGTTGTAGAGCGTACTTAGTGACAGCTTACTGATTATCTGTGTGGCTGGGGGTATTTTCAATAGTGGAGATCCTGACATCAATTAAATCACAGCTCTGGACTCCTGACTCCTCTGGTCTAGTTATATTGAACTGCAAAGTTCACTGGAGTCTGATCTTAATGCAAAAATGCATAACATAAGCATGCTAGCATGAAAGGATGGCAGTAACAGGGGCAGAGATACTACATGTTATAGATTGCAGTGAAAAGACATGAGGACAATGAGAAGGGGCTGATTCCACCTGTTAAAGTACCTTATTTACTTACCCCCAAACTTCAAGTGATTACTATCACACCTAAGTATTTTAAAGATGCACGATTTCATCTAGTGGTTTCCTCTTCCCATTAACATAGCTCCCAAACCCACAAACCTTAGTAGATGATGTTTATCAGCTATTGTGCCCTGCCAAGCCATTACAAAATGCAAAAAATTCTGTTGATTAACTTTTATGTTTTAAGAATATTCTCAGAAGATACATGTATGTATGTGTATGTATATATATATTTATAGTTATATATACTCATGTATATGTATACATATACATGTGCTATATATAATGTGTGTAAATATACATCCATGAGTATACATATGTATACTATACATATGTATATACATATGTAAACATACATATATATGCATACATATATGTGTGTATACATATATATATATATACAGTCACCGTACAGAAATATAATTCTATTAAAATTCATTTGGACTCACCACAAACTGACTTCTTATCATATTCTCCAAGTCAACTTCTCTAAACCACCTTTCTTCTCTAATTTCCAACTATAGCCCTGCCCACCATGGTCTCATCTCATTACCTTGCTAACTTAAGGAAAAATTCCTAATCAAATTAAATAAGATTTGTAAAATGCTTAGCCTGGCACATAGTTGACACTTAAATGCTTATTCTCTTCTAGATCTACATCTAGATTCTAGATCTAGAATCTAAGTAATTACCTAGATTCTAGATCTAGAGCTAGGTAATTAAGTATGAGTCATAGATCATGAGAGGAGAGATTAGAGCTGAGAGGGAACTTAGAGGTCATCTAATCCAACCTCTTCATGTTACAGATGAGGAAATGGGAGTCAATATCATACAGGCCTTCTGGTATCACTTAGCTCAATTCCACACAATAGCCTCTTTATGTCTTTACCTGATCTTTCCCTCATCATTCATTCATTCAACTAACACTGACTTAACATTGAATATGTAGTAGGACTACAGTTTAGTGCTTGTCCTCTTTGAACAATCTCATGGAGATAATTAGATATACATGGGCAAATATAATTCAAATTAGGATATAAGAAGAATCAGCAGGAGATATAGTTCTTCATTGTCTAGACAAACAGTTTTTATTCTAATCATGAGGTAGCATTTACTAAACTAGGGTTTCCATAAGTCCCATAATACTTGAGTCTGTGGCTATTTTGTGTATAAGGATATATTTGCTAATGTGTATAAGGATATATTTGCTCTTTAGAATTTTTGTAGCTGCAAATTCCATCTTCCTTTGTGGATGTAAATAAATTGGCATTGCTCCTCTAGAAAATATATATGATTGGACATATACTTACCCAAGGTTATAATGATAGCTGTATGTCCCTTTTTCCTAATATTAGCGTCCTCATATATATTAGTAGATTATCTTTCCTTTAGAAATCTTATTGCCAAACCTCTTCTAGAAACTAGGCCAGCATTCATATGTAGAATTCAAGAGGGAAATCTGTAAGTCCCTTGATAAAATAGCCTGTTCTCTTACTTGAAAAGTTATCTTAAGGCCATTCTCATAATGGCAAGCAATTTAGAAATGGAGACTTCTCCCAGGATATTTGTGGCCATTATTTATTTATTATTCTGCATTACTAAAAAGTTTTATTATGGATACAAGCTTCCAATTCAGATAAAGCAATCCTCCCTAAAAATTAGAATTTCATAAAGTCTATCTGGGCACAAATGATCCGCAAGGCACCTTTTATACTTCCATGTAAAAGGACTTTGACTAGACAGGGAAAATAAGCATTCTATTCTGATGACCTTCATCTCAATTAATCAATGACAATGCTCAAAGTTTCCAAAACCTTGAATTAAAATAAGTTCATCATTACCCACTGATCACTTGTCCTTGAAACCTGGAGATTCAAAAAACTGACGGAATATCTTAAATATATGATCAAAAATGTCAATGATTTTTGTATAAAAGAGAATATTGGGAAGTCAGCCACCCTTCTAGCTTGCTACCCTCCCACATCCCATAAACTGAGCTGATACAGATTTGAAAATTTACAGAATGCCTCATTTCCATACCTCTGTTGTTCTTGATCAGTGGTTCAATCATGTATGACTTGTCATGACCTTGTAGACCATAGCATGCCAATACTGTCTATAGGGTTTCCTTGGCAAAGATACTGGAGTGGTTTGACATTTCCTTCTCCAGTGAATTAAGGCAAGCAGAGGTTAAGTGACTTGCCCATGGTCACATTGCTGCTAATTTTCAGAGGCTGGATTTGTACTCAGGTCTTTCTGGTTCTAGGATGTACTTGATCCTGTGAGTCATCTAGCTACATCCTTTAATAAATCTCATTTAGTTAGATGTTTTGTCCAAAAACATGCACATACTGGTTTTTGACAAAATCAATCTTTGGATGTGTTATTTATAATCATTTGTAGTGGTATTTACTGTCAGTGTATGAATTAAATGGGTGAAAGAATGTCCTTTTCTCCTTAAGGAAATTCCTACAAACTCAGTAATTCCATGATGAAAAGGGTTGTTTCAAAGAAATGTCAAAAGATGTGTATGAATTGATTCAGAGTAAAGTGAGGAAAACAAGAAAATAATTTATTTAGTAACAATAGCATTTTAAAGAAAAAAATGTTTTGTAAATACTTAAGAATTCTGAAGATGCAGTGAAAAACTATGACACCAGAGGACCATTGATGAAGTATGCTACTCACCTCCTTCAAATTATTAATACCCATATGAATGCTCTAAACTATTAAAAATAAAATAAATATAAATCAAAAGACCCATGGGGGGGGGGAGAGAAAAAAACCCATTAAATGAATCAATAAATTGAGATAGTCTGAAAATGTATACAAATATACAGTATAAATGTATAAAAAGCCACACTTTTAACTTCACTTTCACCAAGAAAATTGGTAAAAATGTAAATTTTTGGATAGTAACTTTAGTGAATTGTTGGTAGAATTGCAAGTCGTTTGAAATTATGAAAATAAAATGAATTGAATGTCCCATTTGACTAATGGGACTAATGATTCCATTATTATGTATGGCAAAAAAAATATCGATAAGAAGGAAGTTCCCCTTTATTTACTCAAATATTTACAGTAGTATATTTCAAAGACAATAAAAAATTAAAAACAAAATAGATGCCTATTGATTGCAGAATGGCTAAACAATTGGGGAACATAAATCTCATGAAATAGTCTGATGCTATATAGATAAATATAGAGAAACATGGAAAGATTTAAGGGGAAAGGGAATAGCTTTTATATAGCACCTACTATGTACCAGGTGCTGTGCTAAGCACTTTTTGAATATCTCATTTGATCTTCAAAATAACTCTGGTAGGTAGGTACTTTATTATCCCCATTTTACAGTTGAGGAAAGTGGGTCAAAAAGAGGTTAAATGACTTGCCCAGAGTAACACAACTAGTAAATGTCAGAGGCTGAATTTAAACTCAGGGCTTCCTGACTCTAGGCTCTAATCTTTGTATGACCTAGCTGTCTCTGCTTACATGATATTTCTACATCACTATGTAAAATGAACTAAGCCAAGACAAGAAAACAATATAAAAAATGACTACAATGATGTAAGTGGAAAAACCCATCAAAATGTCAATATTTAATGTTGCAGAACTACAAAGAATTAGAATGATTCCAAGGAAGATATAAGAAGACACCTATCTATTCTTTTGCAAAGGTTACATGAAAAACAAATGTCAACTCCTTCAGAAGTGTGACTTTTTATACATTTATACTGTATGTTTGTATACATTTTCAGACTATTTCAATTTATTGATTCATTTAATGATTTTTTTTTCTCTTTCCTCTCCCTCCCCCCTATTAATATATTCTTTATTATATGACCTGGCTCTTTGGAAGGAGAAGAGGGGCAAAGACAGGGATAAGGGGAGAAATCCAAGCCATGTAAAACCAAAAAAGAAGATCAATAATATATTTTTAAGATATACATACAGAAGAGAACAAAAGGAATTTCAGAAAGAATCACAAATAAGAACAGTTTTGAAAACAACATTAAATTTATGATATGCATTTTAAAAAGCAAACTTTAGGAAAACTAGAGGGGTGGAGCCAAGATAGTAGAGTGAGAGCAATGACTCATCTAAGCTCTTAGACAAACTCTTTCATATATCTCTAAAAAGAGAATCTGACCAAATTTTGGAGGTGCAGAATCCTATAGGAGACAGAGTGTGGCCCAGGATTCACAGTCCAGGACAGACTGGAAGGTCTATGGGAAGGATCTGTTCCACAATTTGATAAAATTACAATTGGGCAAGGAGAGACTAGTGACTCTATGAGACAGCAAGAATCAGTCAAACAAAATCTAAAGAATGAAAAGATACAAGAAAATGTAAAATATCTAATTGGAAAAACAACTGACCTGGAAAATAGATCCAGGAGAGAAAATTTAAGAATTATTGGCCTGCCAGAAAGTCACAATGAAGAAAAGAGTCTGGACAATATCTTCCAGGAAATCATCAAGGAAAACTGCCCAGAAGTGCTAGATCCATAGGCCAAAATAGTCATCGAAAGAATCCACCATTCACCTCCTGAAAGGGATCCCAAACTCAAAACCCCAAGAAATATCATTGCCAAATTCCAGAACTATCAAGTGAAGGAGAAAATACAGCAGGCAGACAGAAAGAAACCATTCAAATATCGAGGAGCTACAGTCAGGATCACACAGGACCTTGCAGTTTCTACATTAAAAGATCAAAGGAATTGGAATCCAATATTCCTTAAGGCAAAGGAGCTGGGACTACAACCAAGGATCAACCACCCAGCAAAGTTCAGCATAATATTTCAGACAAGGAGATGGTCATTCAATGAAGTAATACATTTCCAGACCTTCCTGACAAAAACGCCAGAACTTAATAGAAAATTCAATCTTCAAAAGCAGGTCTCAAGAGAGGCATAAAAAGGTAAACGGGGAGGTGGGGGTGGGGGGGAAGTGGGGAGGGAGAAACTTGTTACTCAACTTGGACAAATGGTTTACCTCCCTATAAGGGAAGATGATACCTGTTAATCTTGAGAATTGTACATCTATTATGAAATATAAAAGGGATATACATAGAGGGAACAGGTATAAAGTAAATGATGTCATGTTAAAAATATGATTTAAGCATGTGAAGGGATTGTAACAGGAAGTGTGAAAAGGAGGAAACAGAAAATGGTAAATTACATCACAGGAAGAAGTACAAAATTATAGTAGAGGGAAAGAGGGGAGGGAGATGAGCATTGTTTCAGAGGTACTTTCATCTGATTTGGTTCAAGGAGGGAACAATAACCTTAAGTATGTAATTCCAACTTGCTCTATAGGTAGCAGGAGGGGAAGGGGGAAGGGAAGCTAAAAGGGAGAGAAGAAGGAGTAAAGCAGAGTAAAAGGGAGGGGGGCTAAAATAAGGAAGGGAAGGCTGCAGGAGGTGGTGGTGAAAAGTGAAAACTGTTGAGAAGGGGAAGGGAGATGGGAGAGCTAAAAGCACAAATGGTGGAAAAGAGGATGGAGGGAAATACACAGATTGTAATCATAACTGTGAATGTGAATAGAATGAACTCTCCCATAAAAACAGAGATGGATAGCAGAATGGATTAAAAGCCATAATTGAACAATATGTTGTTGACAAGAAACACATCTGAAACAGGGGGATATACACAGGGTAAAGGTCAAAGACTGGAGGAGAATATATTGTACTTCAGCTGATGTAAGAAAAGCAGGAGTAGCAATCCTAATCTCAGGCAAAGCAAAAGCAGAAATAGATCTAATCAGAAGAGATAAGGAAAGAAACTATATCCTGCTAAAAGGCATCATAGACAATGAAGCAATATCATTACTAAATATGTATGCTCCAAGTGACATAGCATCCAAATTCTTAGAGGAGAGGTTGGGGGAGTTGAAGGAAAAAATTGACAACAAAACTATACTAGTGGGGGACCTCAACCTCCCCCTCTCTGAACTTGATAAATCTAACCTCAAAATAAATAAGAAAGAGGTTAAGGAGGTAAATAAAAATCTGGATAAGGTAGATATGATAGATCTCTGGAGAAAATTGAATAGGAATAGAAAGGAATATACATTTTTCTCAGCAGTACATGCTACATATACAAAAATTGACCATGTACTAGGACATAAAACCTCACAATCCAGTGGAGAAAGGCAGAGATAATCAATGCATCCTTCTCAGATCATACTGCAATAAAAATTATATGTAAAAAAAAGGCCATGGAAAGATAAACCAAAAATCAATTGGAAACTAAATAATCTAATCCTAAAGAAGGAGTGGATTAAAGAAGAAATCATAGAAACAATCAACAACTTCATTCAAGAGAATGACAATAATGAGACAACCTACCAAATCTTATGGGATACTGCAAAAACAGTTCTTAGGGGAAGTTTTATATCTTTGAATGCCTACATAAATGAAATAGGGAAAGAGGAGATCAATGACTTCAGCATGCAGCTGGAAAAGTTAGAAAAAGAAAAAACTGAAAATTTGTTAATACCAAATTAGAAATACTGAAAACCAAAGGAGAGATGAATAAAATTGAAATTAAGAAAACTATTGAATTAATAAATAAAACCAATAATTGGTTTTATGAAAAACTAATAAAATTGATAAACCTTTGGTCAATTTGATTTTAAAAAAAAGAAGAAAATCAAATTACTAATATGAAAAATGAAAGAGGTGAACTCACCTCCAATGAGGAGGAAATTAAAACAATAATTAGAAATTACTTTGCTCAGCTTTATGCTCACAAATTCTATAATCTAAATGAGATGGATAAGTATTTTAAAAAATACAAATTGCCCAGATTAACGGAAGAGGAAGTTGAACACTTAAACAACCCCATCTCAGAAAAAGAAATTGAACAAGCCATCAATGGACTCCCTAGGAAAAAATCTCCAGGGCCACATGGATTTACAAATGAATTCTATCAAACATTTAAAGAACAGTTAATTCCAGTACTATATAGACTATTTTTGAAAATTGGGGAAAAAGGAGTCCTCCCAAATTCTTTTAATGATACAAATATGGTTTTGATATCTAAACTAGGAAGAGACAAAACAGAGAAAGAAAATTATAGATCAATTTCTCTAATGAATATAGATGCAAAAATTTTAAATAAGATTTTAGCAAAAAGAATACAGTATCTTATCATGAGAATAATACGTTATGATCGGGTAGGATTCATACCAGGAATGCAGGGCTGGTTCAGTATTAGGAAAACTATTACCATTATCGATCATATCAGCAACAAAACTAACAAAAACCACATGATTATCTCAATAGATAATTGCAAAAATACAACACCCATTCCTATTAAAAACATTGGAGAACATAGGAATAAAGGGAACTTTCCATAAAATAATAAGCAGTATCTACCTGAAACCTTCAGCAAGCATTACATGCAATGGGGATAAACTAGATGAATTTCCAACAAGATCAGGGGTGAAACAAGGATGTCCATTATCACCACTATTATTCAATATGGTACTAGAAATGTTAGCTGTAGCAATTAGACAAGATAAAGAAACTGAAGGAATAAGAATAGGCAAAGAAGAAACTAAGTTATCACTCTTTGTAGATGATATGATGATATACTTAGAGAATCCCAGAGATTCAAGTAAAATATTACTTGAAATAATAAACAACTTTGCAAATTTGCAGGTTACAAAATAAACCTACACAAATCTTCGGCATTCCTACATATTAGCAAGAAAATCCAACAGCAAGAGATAAAAAGAGAAATCCCATTTATAGGGTAGACACTATAAAATACTTGGGAGTTTACCTGCCAAAACAAACCCAGGAACTCTATGAACACAATTACAAGATATTTTTTGCATAAATAAAGTCAGATTTAAGTAAGTGGAAATACATCAGTTGCTCATGGGTAGGCCAAGCTAATATAATAAAAATGACAATTCTACCTAAATTAATTTATTTATTTAGTGCCATACCAAATAAACTATCAGATAATTATTTTCTAGAGCTGGATGAAATAATATCAAAATTCATCTGGAAGAATCAAAGGCCCAGAATATCAAAGGGATGAATGAAAAGAAATGCTAAGGAAGGTGGCCTAGTGCTACCAGATCTGGAATTGTATTATAAAGCAGCCATTATCAAAACCACTTGGTATTGGCTAAGCAACAGAAGGATAGACAAGTGCAATAGGCTAGGTATTCAAGACACAGTAGGCATTGAATATAGCAATCTCCTGTTTGATAAACCCAAAGACCTCAGCTTCTGGGATAAGAATTCACTGTTTAACAAAAATTGCTGGGAAAACTGGATAACAGTGTGGTGGAAACTAGGCATAGACCCATGCCTGACACCCTACACAAGAATAAAGTCTAAATGGGTACACAATCTAGGTATAAAAATTGATACCATGGACAAACTGGAGGAGCAAGGAATTGTGTATTTTTCAGATTTATGGAGAAGGGAAGAATTTTTGACTAAAGAAGAGATAGAAAGCATTATAAAATGAAAGATGGATAACTTTGATTACATTAAACTGAAAAGTTTTTGCACAACAAAACCCAATGCAACCAAAATTTGGAGAGATGTAGTATATTGGGAAATAATTTTTTGCAGCTAATGTCTGTGATAAAGGCCTCATTTTTAGAATATATAGAGATCTGAGTCAAATGTACAACAATAGAAGCCATTCCCCAATTGATAAATGGTCAAAGGATATGAACAGGCAATTTTCAGAGGAAGAAATTAAAGATTTCTATAATCATAGGAAAAAATGCTCTAAATCACTTTTGATTAGAGAGATGCAAATCAAAACAGCTCTAAGGTACTACATCACTCCTATTAGATTAGCAAACATGACATAACAGGAAAATGATAAATGTTGGAGAGGATGTGGGAGAGTTGGAACACTAATTCATTGTTGGGGGAGCTGTGAGCTCATCCAACCATTCTGGAGAGCAATTTGGAACTATGTCCAAATGGCTACAAAAATGCAAATACCCTTTGACCCAGCCATATTGTTTCTAGAACTATATCCCCAAGAGATCATAAAAATGGGAAAAGGTCCCACATGTACAAACATATTTATAGCAGCACTCTTTGTAGTGGCCAAAAACTGGAAATCAAGGGGATACCCATCATTTGGGAAATGGCTGAGTAAATTATGTTATACGAATGTAATGGACTACTATTGCACCCTAAGAAATGATGAACAAGAAGACTTCAGAGAGTCCTGGAAAGATTTATATGATCTGATGCTGAGCAAAAGGAGCAGAACCAGGAGAACTTTGGGCAGAGCAATGATCACAGTGTGCAAGAGTTTTTTCTGGTAGACTTGGATCTTCATAGCAATGAAAGGACATAAAAAAAAAAAAATTCCCAATTGTCTTGTAAGGCAAAATGTTTTCCACATTCAGGGAAAGAACTATGGAATTCAGTCACAGAATGTAGCAGATCATTGTGTGTGTGTGTGTGTGTGTGTGTGTGTGTGTGTGTGTGTGTGTGTGTGTGTGTGTGTGTGTATTATGCTTTGGTTTGTTATATGATTTCTCCCATTTATTGTAGTTCTTCTACACAGCATGACTATAATGAAAATGTATTCATTAGGAATGTATGTGTAGATCCTATATAGAATTGTATGCCATCTTGGGGAGGGAGGGGGGTGGGGGCGCATAAGTAGGAGGGAAAATTTAAGTTTTATGGTAGTGATTGTAGAACATTAAAAATAAATAAAATGAATGTATTAAAAAAGCAAATGTTACAATACATTCATTCTTTCACACAAAATTCTCTTTTCTGTTATACCTTGTATCTCTCTCTTCTTTACTATCAAATTTTAAAAAGCTCTAATTTGCATAACCTAGATCAATTATCACTTCCTCCAGGAAGCCCTTATGGATTCACCGTCCTCTTACCTATATAGATAGATACTTGCTCTGTAATTATAATTAATCTTACAGAGATTCCTTGGGGTACTGAGGGTTTAAGTGATTTGCCCAGATTTGCAAAGCTAGTAAGTGTGTGAGAAAATTGATTCAAGGCCTTTTCGATGCCCAGTCCAGTTATCTATCCACTAAGTCATACAGAAATGCACTTAGATTATAATTATATTGTTAACCATCTGTTATTCAACAATTGCCTTACTCCAGTGTCTTATTTGAATATGGAGGAAACCAAGATTTTCAAGGGCTTGATGAGGGGTTCCAAGACCATGTTAGAAAAAACATCATGTCAAGCATAAACCCAGAAACAAGGACCAACTGATCTAAGCATGGAGTTTCAATTCATCATCAGAAGGATGACTACTAGATGGTGTTTGTTGGTGTTCTGGTTTGGTTTTGGCCATGGTAACACATGAAACAGATAAAAATACTAAATTGTCCTTAGTTCTGTGAAGCCACCTCTCCACCCCGCTCCGTTGCTGTAACTGTCTGAATGGCAGAAAAGAGGATAGAGTCTAGATATCATACATCTGAGCTAATGAACAAGTAATCCATTTAACTGTAGGCAATCTAAAAATCACAGGTCAAATAGAAAATCAGCCCAAGCTAGGTGAAGAGAACCTGGTTCAAGTCTTCCCTGTGCCTGTGTGACCTTGGGCATGTTCATAACCTCTCAGCATCCGCAGGCAACTCTGTAACCTTACAAATGGCAGAGTAGGGATTGATCTTCATAGGTAGTCTAAGTTTCTCTATCAAGAGTTCCCTATATTGATAAAAATCAAAATTCTTGTCCTAAAAAAAGAAAGTGAGTTCTTGGTGCAAACCTTAATAAGGTAAAACTGGGGTGGGGGGGGAGGGGAGGGGAGGGATACCACACTCAGAGTTACAGTATCTCAATAAAGTTACATGGGAGACAAAGTTGCAGATGAATGGGGGTAATGGCCTATGAGTTCTCCTCATGGCTACAGTTGTTTTTTCCAAATATAATTTTAAAAAAACGTTATTTTCTAGGTTATGTTGTTGTTCAGTAATTCAATTGTGTCTGATTCTTCATGATCCCATGGACCATAATCTAACCAATACTGTCAACTGGGTTTTCTCAGCAGTTATTAGAGTGGTTTGCCATTGCCTTATCCAGTTAAGGTAAACAGAGATGAAGTGACTTGCCCAGGATCACAGAGCTACTAAGTGTCTGGGGCCAGATTTCAACTGAGATCTTCCTTACTCCAGGTCCAGTACTCTACTGAGCCTTTTCTATGATGCCTCATCATCTTGCCTTGAAGTGTTCATGGCAAAAATGAGGAAAATAGCCACCATGCATATCTCAGAAGAGAAGAAATGGATAAAAAAAGCCTCAATTAAGCCTCAGTGCAATGCTCCATGTCAAGCAAATGCAGAAATACCAACAGAAAAAGAAGAAAGTATCTGCTCTGAAGGAAATCATATTCTATTGAGGGAGACAGCATAGGTTTCAGCAGCAAGTCAAATGGAAAATTCCCATTATTCTTAAGGTGAAATGGCAAAGCAAATGATAATGCATATTCTTTGATATCATTTCTACAGATACACCATGTGCATCTGTGATGTTGAATACTTTGTCAGTGCCAAGGACCTCTTTGGCAAGAACTTTCTTTTCTGGATTTTCAGCAGCTGAAGAGGCAGGGGTTCCAGTAGTTGCTTCTCTACAGGGGTGACTTCTCAAAATGATGGCTCAGGGGGTTGCACTGGAAGGAAGACTGGTTTTCTGAAGGCAATAGAGGGGAAAACAATGCTACTCCCAGAGCTCTTAGGCCTATCTGTTCAAAGACAAGAATTAGTAATTGGTGTTGGTGGTAGGAAAGAAAATGGGAACCTTCTCCACAGAAATTGGTTCCCTCAATATTGGCTGTTGCTAGAAAACAGGACTTGTCATCTTGAAAGTTCTGCTCTTTCTCGGGATCTTGAGTTCAGGGTTCTGGGTTATCTCCATCAAAATCTTAGAGTTGTTGCAATTGTGATACAGGTTTGATAAACCTGACGCAGAATGCCTTCTGTCTCTTTCTCAGGATTCCTTGACTGGCCTATAGGCAAGAAATTCTACAAAAGAAAATATCAAGATCTAAAGATCCTCAAAACATGATTTCAGAACTGAAAGGAACCTTAAAAGTCATTTAATTCAATGCCCTCATTTTACAAAAGGTGAAACTGAGGGCCAGAAGAGTAAAGTGACCTCTTTTTCAATCCAGAGGCACTAGATTCCTTGCTCTCCTTATACAACAGAATCTGCCTCCATACTCCAGGTATTTTCATTAACTATCCATACCTAGAATTTTCTTCCTCTTCTTCTTTATCTTCTAGTTTTCCTGTAATCCATCCAATTCCAGCTAAAATCATAGCTTCCCAAGGAAGCCTTTTACAGACCCCTTCCCCCTATTGAGTATCTCTAATTTATCCTGTACATATCTTTTATTGTCCATAGTTGTTTGTGTAGTTGTCAGGGACTGGCTTTTTTGCTCTTCTAGGCATCCCAAGAACTTAGCACAGTTACTAGCACATAGTGAGTGCTTAATCAATACTTCTTCACTTCTCTTGCTTACTGTAACACATATAAGTAAAACAGGGATTCTAACCCTAACCCTAAACATGAATGGTCCTCTCACTTCAGATCAAGGAATTCTTCTAGTATATTGTCCCTGAACTGTTAACAAATACTTTCATATTTCGTTACTTCAATGAAAACCAGATAACAGGAGAGTTTGGTGAAAACAAAGCTTTAAAAATAATTCAAGTCCCACGAATGAAAGAGAGCAAAGACTTTAAAAATACTTAGCAGTCTAATGCATGTACAAAATGAATATTTTCTTCAAGAAATGAGCCGGAAAGTTCTCCTACAGTAAAGATGTGAAAGTATCATTTTTTTTAAAAGACAGTGATGGACTATATCTTAACATATGAGACCAGCCTCATTACTGACATAGCAGTTATTTCAGAATTAGTTGTCTGAATGTAGTCAGATGACAGCCTAGTTACAACAAAGTTCAAAGTAATCACCAAATGAGGAGAAATGATAAAGACATGATGAAATCATTCTGCACAGCCACAGTAGTTCCAAATTGAACTGCTTAAACCACTTGTTGACTACGAATAAAAATGGGGAAAAGAAAAAAAATGACTCCAATTATCATCACTTCTTAGAGATATTTAGCCAATGCTTAACAGTCTTCTTAAGAATGAGTCTGAAAGAGGCTAGAAACCAACTCAACAAGTTAATTCTTTAGTTCTTTGCCAAGCAGAGAGAGATGACAGCCAAGGATAACACTAGTTTAAAGTGCAAGATGATTTGCCAAATATTGTGGAGGAAGATGAGTAAAGACTATAGGATAGTACTAAATCACAAAACAGCAGAATTCAATTGAAAGATAAAAAGTAGGCTAGCAAAACCTTGGCAAAGGATCCAGTCATTCTGAAAACATTTGATTAAGTTAGAAGGAAAGGAACAGATATGAATTGAAACAGATCTTTTAGGGCTTTCAGAGTGATCTATTTTCATTGAAGACAATACTGAAACCACCAAATTTGGACTGTAACATCTCAGAATCTGATGTATGTTGAGAAGAAATGACAGTTGCACTTAAGAAGATGAAATTGGGAAGAGTATCTGGACCCATTCAGGCCTGAGTCAGCACTAGGCAGTAAGGTTCATCTGGGCACTGGCACAAAATGGGATAAAGGCACATAAACCCCTGGAATAAAAAGACTTAAGCTTCCAGGAAACAGCTTGAATTTAAACAAAGTGTTAACTCCCTCCAATTCCTGCATTTTGGCTTTCTAATCATTGGCACATTCCTTCAGCATTTGAATTCTCTGGTTAGCAACCAATTCATTCATTCATCTTAACCTCTTAAACTTCTGTGTCTTGTCATCATTCATATTAGCCCCTGTCTTAACCTTTGCATTACACTTATTCTCCTCTTACTGGGTTTCAACTACTCCATGCCAGGCAAAAATTACTTCATTCCCAATCTCTGCTCCCAGTGACATGGAGATCTCCCTGGTTGGGCCATTGCCTGACCTATTTCAGGCAGTCATGTGGTTTTGTTGGTCAAACTCTCCAAAGAGATAATTTGTCATTGCAGTACAGGAGTGCTCATTTTCCTAACAAAGGGCCCTAGAGACCACATAATTTATAACAGCAGCTGGTTCATACAATCAGATAACATTTGGGACCCAGAAAATTCTTGACTGAGCCAGTGCTTGAGGTCTCAGATACCACTTAGAATCTCACAGACTTGTCTAGTAAGCAGAAAACCTTACTTTCCTGGTCTAATGAAAATCATTTACAAACATCCATTCACTCTTGGGAATTCACCATAGACTAGGCAAACATGGCCTTCATAGTATCCTGTCCAGTAGGGCAGATTACCATTTTTGTCCTAACTACTAGCTCACAAATAATAGTGTTGGACAAGGTAGACATATTTCTTCTCCAGAGGCTCTGAGAGAATTTTGACATTGGTTGGACAGGACAAAAATGGGTCAAAATAGAATATGCTCATCTTGTCATGAAATATCACTACTCCGATAAATCAGTTTCTGAGAGGGGCTTGGTTCAACCCATTATGGATCAATTAGCCCTGTCTGAGACCTTTCCACATTTACCTGTCACTATGGGTACATCAAGGCAATTAGGGTGTAGTGGAAGGAATAATGAATTTGGATTCAGAGAACACAGGCTTAAATCCTTGTTTTGATACTTGTAACTTACTTGTATGATCATAAGCAAGCTATCCTGCTTCACTGGGCCTCAATTTCTTTACTTGGTAATTGAAGAGATTGGATGAGATTACTTATTAGATCACTTCCAGTTCAATATGAGCCTTAAGATAATGAGTTCTTCCAGTTATAACTAGCCATGTGACAATTGTAGTAGCAACCACACTAGCACATAGGATGGACTTCTAGAACAGGTTTTTTGATATGCTTTTCTAAAGAAAAGACAGCTTCAAAGGGGTCAACAATCTTACTTTAATTAAATATAAATAGAAAGAAGTGAATATCCATGAAAGAATTCAATATTCAGGGCTCCAATTGTCTAAAGAGAATGATACGACCACCTACATACACCATCAGACTGTGAGAGCACTAACATCCAAGTAGTCCATGAACTCTTAACAAATGACTGCCTACAGTCTGTTCCAGGGAATCAAAAGGTCCTTCTCATGAGCAAGCCCCAAAGCAAAATGTCAGCCTCTCAGAATATATAGCAGCCTCAGCCACTAATTGGTTCAAAGCCAGAAGGCACAAAATCTACGTGATTCAGCACCGTTGTAAATTATCAGGGTTCAAAGATTAATCCTTCAGGTGTTTACAATTAAACTTGAGCCTGATAAACTGAACTCCAAAAACAACAAAAAAATCCCACTTTGCTTGTGCTTACAACACTCTCTAGCATTCATTCTCCTAGCTCCTTTTATGGGAATCAGTTGCGTGGGATTTAGTATACTTCAAGGAAAACCTTAACTAGCCTAGTCTTGCTACTTTTTTAATGAAATTTCACCCAGGAAGTAAGATAACCACAAAACAATTGAATTTTCATAAGTAAGGTGGTATTAAGACTGTCTACTTTCCCTCCATTCTCTGTACCTGAAATAGAACCTTGAATGTCAACAGCATTAGAGATTGGCAATCTCTATTTCTGAGAACACATCTAATGGATCAGTTGGCAAAGAGCAACCTAGGCCTTTGTGGGGCTTATGACATATTCTGTATCCAAACACAGATTTAATTGAAGATGGCTTTCCAGACCTAGTAATGACAGTGTGAAAATAAAACCATAGCTTTTGGATTCTATAATAACTTTCCAGGCTACTATTACTGTCAATTCCTTGATTCTTTGTCCTGAGAGTACTCCTTGTCAACTTGATTGCTTCAAGAAATTTGATTGAACAGTCAAGGTTCCTGAAACAGTCTATAACCTAGAGAAGTGGTTCATTTTAGCTCCTATCCTATTCAGTATAATTGGATATCTCCCAAAATGATTGTAGAAGCAAATGCCTCTACTATTGTTACAGGGGTTACCTTTTCATTTTACCTACTACTCTCATTCTTGTCCCAGTCATGCACAGATTTCTCCTGAAAGTAGGACAACATAGAAATAGGTCTACAGAATATACAATGAGCTCCTCTCTGTCAAAACTTTATTTCAGGAATGGAGGTATAATTTTATGGGGTCTTAAAACATTGTCCAAACTGATAGTAAGTACTCAGAGTGCCTTCATACTACCTAGCAACTTAATCAATAACTAGATCTTTTGATGGGTAGCTTGTGTATATACCAGAAGAAAATGTCCATTCACCTTATTTTCCAGAAATGCTTCTTTCTAATGCAATTTTTTACACTGCTCCTAAATGCCTCTTCAATGGTAGTATATAGTAGCTTATTCACATCTATCATGCCTCTTTCTGTTGCCCTTTGGGAGGCTCATAACTTTAATTCTTCAGAGACTGCTTTATTCTATGACAGCTATATTGCACAACTAGAAGAATATCAGTGTTAAAAATATAATTCTTTGTTTTGGGATAAAGTTTTGTTTCCCAGAGGCAATCAAGCCCACTTTCTTTTTCCTATTTATTTTTATGTGGTTCAGTTCATTATCAGTATGCAGTGCCTTTCCTAGATATATGCACTGATGGATGAGGTCTATTGGTTATCCATCCATTTGCATACCACAGTATGGGCAATATGTATTCTGTGGCAACTTTATTGTTTCCTGTGTGGATAGTTACTCCTTAGTCGATGAGTTGCCACTTGCAGCATCGCAGGAAGTATCCCCATATGATACATAATCATAATGTCAAAAATTGTGTGTATAGTTATGTATGTATATGCATATATGTACCTCTATATAGTTATGTATATGTGTGTATATATATATATATATATATATATGTATGTATGTGTGTGTGTGTGTGTACATATATATGACTAATGGCAATGAAATGGATTCTGAATTGAGTAGGAGGAGATGAATGGACTGAATTTGGGAAACTATACAGCATTTTCACTAATTCCAAAATGTTCAGTGCCTCAAAAGAGAATTTCTTTAACATCAAACTTCCAGGAATGCTATACCAATTAATTGTGAAATAAAACAATCTTGGGAGAATTCAAATTTAACCTAAAGCATAATGAGAAGGCATGTGACAAGCATCATCAGGAGGCTTAGTGCAGCATGTTATCAGTGATAACTTTCATGAGGCATGAATGAAATCAAGGACTTATATTAAGAAGAGAGTAAGGAGAATTGGCATATGTCAAAGATCAGAGGCAGCAGATAAGAGTACTTCGTTAGACCTATCAAAATATTAAAAAGAACTAGAGGAAGATCTCCAGTGGCTTGGATGGATCCATGATGAAATATTTTAAAAGATGAAAAGGCATCAGTGGGTTGTGCCATATGATGCTTTAGGGAGAACTCACATCAATAGTGCCATCAAAGTGTCAAAGGAAATGGCCCATGAAAGAACACAAGCCAATCCTATTGACGTGGTACCCTGAATCATTTCAAATATTACTCTGCAGTGTTATAGACTGATCCATGAAGAAATAACTTACTTCTAACTATAATTAGTTGTTTATAAATAAATGTCAATAAAAAGCTTCATGTAAATTGATTTGGTGTAAATTTAATTATCTTTTTGAAATATACTACAGCAATTCATGGTTTAAAGGAACTTTGATATGAATCCTTTCGAAAAACTTATCACTTAACATTGCTTTATGGTTTGCAAAGCACTTTCCATATATATATATCATTTGACTCATAAAATATTAAAGAATATCTGCTGTAATTCCTTAATTTTGCAGAAGAAGAAAAGAAGGTCCAGAGAAGTTAAATGTCTACCTCAAGATGACAAAACTACTTAGAGGAAGAACAGAGGTTAACCCAAGTTTCTTTATTCCCAAACTAGGAGATTTTTTGCTCTTCACCACACTGAGAAATTGTACAATATGTGATAATGGTGTTCTGATAGATGTAGGCTATAGTATAAGATTTCATTCTAAAGTTGAAGACTGTAAAATACCAGGATTGCAATAATCTCAACTGGGGGGAGGGAAAGGAAAGTATTAAAAAAAAAACCTTTGTGGAGTGATGGAGTAAAGGATAAAAAGGTAAGTTTCTAGAAATAGAGTATCATATATTAATTTAAATATATGTGGTATATATTTACATATATAATATATGTGGTATTATATATATATAATTTATAAATATGTATTATATTATATAAATATAATAATAAGATATTAAAGGTAGAAATGACTTTAGAGGTAATCTCATTCACTTTCCTCATTTTATAGGCAAAGAAACTGAGACACAGAGAAATTAGATACATACCCAAAACCACATAGCTAACAATGAAAGAGCTAAAACTCAAACCCAGGACATCTGATTGTTTCAATGTTCTTTCTACAGGTATTCACATGGATTTTTATTAACATAGTTACTATAATGATAATTACATGGTTCTAATGGGAACTAACAACTTGTGTTTCTATCACTTGGCAAATCCTTTTTATATATAACACTTATTGTGGTAGAGTAAGGTAAGGAAGACAGGTATATTTTTTGGTCTTTTAGCAAATAATAAATTTGAGACAGAGAGAAGTGCTCATTTCCAGTAAAAGCATGACTATTTGGAGATGAAGTACAATCAGCATTGAAATTTTAGTATTGTGCTCTGTCCAAGGCATTAAAGCAACCTATGCTGTTGCATCTTTGACAACTCTCAATGATCTCTCATGATGAAAAAATTGAAATTAATTGGAGGACTTCATTTCATCCCTGTCTTCAACCCTGTCCACCAAATATTTGCAATAATTCAAGTGCTCTTAGCTTGAATTTCATTTTTTTTTAATTTGTGGAACCCTCTTTAAACTATATAAACTACTTACCATCTTTGTTAGCCTATGTGATTCTCTGTCCCTAGGACTGTATTCATGGCACAAAAGGCTTTCAATAATTGTTGAATGAATGGCAAAGGAACTAGTGATCAGTGATACCTTTTAAAACAGGCAGCTGTTCCCTAGAGTGAAGAAAAAAGTAGAGGGGGCCGAGCCAAGATGGTGGAGTAGAAAGGAGCATATACCCTAGTGCTTCCCCCACAGTCCACAAAATACCTGTAAAAAATGAATCTCAACAAATTCTAGAGCAGCCCAAGCCACAGAACCACAGAGTGAAAGAGATTTCCAGCCAATAGTAACCTGGAAGGCAGACAGGAAAGGTCTATCCCATGGAATGCTGAGTAGAGTAGAGCCCAGCCCTGGCCATGCTGCATGGGAAGGAACAGGACCAAACAGGCATCCAGGCAGAATCCCCAGCAGGGAGGGTCCCAAATCCCTCAACCCACAAGCGACAAAGAAAGCTTCAAAGGTCAGTGTGGGAGGGGTTTCCCAGCTGGGTGACAGGGGAGCAGGGTCTTGCCCTAGCAACAGCCCCAGGCAGTGGCAGAGGCAGCAGCAGCAGTGGTCAGCAGGCAGCTATGGTAGCCATAGAAGCTGCCTGGGTCCATTGTCCAGGCAGCTCAGCTTAAAGCCCCTGGGGGAATTGAGCAGGGGATCAAAACCTCAGTCCTCGGTGGTGGACCCTCCCCTGCCTAAAGTCCCTGGGGGGGATCGAACAGCTGATCTGAACTTCAGCCCTGAGCATGTTCCTGGGGGGAGGGGGAGCACTAGGACCCTCCTCTTGAAAAAGGATGCAGAAGTCAAGTAACTGGCTGGGAAAATGCCCAAAAAAGGGAATAAAAATAAGACCATAGAAGGTTACTTTCCTGGTGAACAGATATCTCCTTCCATCCTTTCAGATGAGGAAGACCAATGCATACTGTCAGAGGAAGTCAAGGTTTCTGCCTCTAGTACCTCAAAAATGAATATGAAATGGGCTCAGGCCATAGAAGAGCTTAAAAAGTGAGTCAGCAGCTTGCTAAAGGAGAACCAAAAAAATGCTGAGGAAAATAACACCTTTAAAAATAGGCTAACTCAATTGGAAAAAGAGGTCCAAAAAGCCAATGAGGAGAAGGAGGCTTTAAAAAACAGAATTAGCCAAATGGAAAGGGAGGTTCAAAAGCTCATTCAACAAATAGTTCTTTAAAAATGAGAGTGGAGTTCAGAGAAGCTAATGACTCTGAGATAAACTAAGAAGTTAGAAAACAAAACCAAAAGATTGAAAAAATAGAAGATAATATGATACATCTCAATGGAAAAACAACTAACCTGGAAAATAGATCCAGGAGAGACAATTTAAAAATTATAGGACTACCTGAAAGCCATGATCAAAAAAAGAGCTTAGACATTATCTTTCAGGAAATTATCAAGGAAAACTGCCCTGATATTCTAGAACCAGAGGGCAAAATAAATGTTGAAAGAATCCACTGATCACCTCCTGAAAGATACCTGAAAAGAGAAACTCCTGGGAATATTGTGGCCAAATTTTAGAGTTCCCAGGTCAAGGAGAAAATATTGCAAGCAGCTAGAAAGAAACAATTTGAGTATTGTGGAAATATAATCAGGATAACACAAGATCTAGCAGCTTCTATATTAAGGAATCAAAGGGTTTGGAATAGGATATTCCAGAAGTCAAAGGAACTGGGATTAAAACCAAGAATCCAGCAAAACTGAGTATAATAATTCAAGAGAAAAAAAATGGTCATTCAATGAAATAGAGGATTTTCAAGCATTCTTGATGAAAAGACCAGAACTGAAGAGAAAATCTGATTTTCAAACACAAAAATCAAGAGAAGCATGAAAAAGTAAGCAGGAAAGAGAAATCAGAGAGGACTTTATAAAGCTAAACTGTTTATATTCCTACATGGAAAGATAATATTTGTAACTCTTGAGACTTTTCTCAGTATTTGGGTAGGTACAGGGATTATACACACACATACACACACATACACACATATAGATAGAGAGTACATGTTTGTTGAATCAAAAGAGATGATATCCATAAAAAAAGAAGATAAAATTAAAGGGTGAGAGAGGGAAATATTGGGAGGAGAAAGAGAGAAATGGAATGGAGCAGACTATCACTCATAAAAGAGATAAGAAAAATATTTTTCAATGGAGGAGAAAAGGGAGGAGATGAGAGGGGAAAAGTGAAGCTCACTCTCTTCACATATAGCTTAAGGAGACAATAACATGCTCTCTAAATTTGGAAAAAAAATCTGTCTTACACTACAGAAAAGTAGGGGAGAAGGGAACAAGGGGGGTGAGGGCCATGATAGAAGGGAGGGCAAATGGGAGAAGGAAGTAACTAGAAGTAAACACTTTGGGAAGGGACAAGGTCAAATGAGAGAACAGAAAAAAAAGGAGAGACAGAGTAGGATGGAGAGCAATATACTTAGTCTTACACAACATGACTATTATGGAAGTCTTTTGCAAAACAGCACATATATAGCCTGTATTGAATTGCTTCCCTTCTCAGAGGGGATGAGTGGGGAGGGAGAGAAGTTGGAATTCAAAGTATTAGAAATGAATGTTGAGAATTGTTATTGCATATAACTGGGAAATAAGAAATGCAGGTAAAGGGGTATAGAAATTTATCTTGCCCTACAAGAAAAGAGTGAAGATGGAGATAAGGAAGGGAGAGGAGTGATAGAAGGGAGGGCATATTGAGGGAAGGGGTAATCAGAATGCAAAGTGTTGTGGGCTATGGGGAGGGGAGAGATAGGAATAAAAATTGGAACTCAAAAGTTTGTGGAAATGAATGTTGAAATCTAAAAATAAATAAATAAAACTATTAAAAAAATTTTAAAAAGTAGCCAAAAATGAGAATAATCTGTGAACAGACCAAGCTGTGCTTGAATAACCAAAGAATTATTGCATTTAATATATGAACAAAAACACACTGTCCTTAGTTATTAAATTATGAATTGTTTCCAAATACTGGTTTGCAAACAGCCATGACCTCAAATTTTACATCTTTAGTTCCAATATTGCTTTTCAATATTTTAATATTGCTTGTCAGAGACAAGGGCAGAAAATGTTCCCTTTATTGGCAATGAAAAGAGAAAAGAGAGGGAGAAGGCAGGGTTGTTTGCATTCTCAATTCTCTTTTGATTTCTCTCAAAATGGCCTGTTTTCATATATTCTAATATCACAAAACTGAGAGTCTTTATTGTACTGAAAGGCTCAGTAACAGCAGAGAAAAAGGAAGGAAAGTTATACCACAAACCCCTAAGGACATCACTGACTTTTGAAATAGAAATATATATATATATATATCAAAAACCAGCAATGAAGCCACGATTAACCTCAGGAATGAAAGTTTGTGAACCTATCAACAACTATAGCCAGAATTTAGCAAGAAATGGGAAAACAGATTCTATAGGAACTCAACATGAACACCCCAGGTATAAGTAAAATAGACAATGACATTTTTAAAGGCACAGAGAACATAACAGACTTCTTCATGGTTTAATCTAAGGGCAGAATACAGTGGCATATTCTCCATCTATATCCTGCTGCATCCAAAAGAGAATATTGGATACATATTAGGAGCTATGGCAACATATTAGTCCAAAAATCTACTGGAATACATTCCATATGTATTCTATCAAAATAATTCTATCAAAACACTTCCTCATGCCTAGACACTTCTATTCTGAATCTCATGCTTACAGTGCTATAATTTGCCTTACATTAGTAATGTAGAAGAAGACCTTTCTCATGCACATTCAACAAAAAACAGAAATCTACATACACATGCTTTGCATATTTGTGCTTGTTTATTGAGAAAAGGACCACATCTTGACTTCACTGTTGCACTAGCATCATAAGAAGGGCATCATCTCCTCAAAAAGGTGACTTACAAATTATTTCTGAGTAGGATGGGTCTCCAAGTCTCACTATGTTCTCAATTTCCACTTCTCCATTAAACTTACAGACTAGGAAGATCAAGTCTATGCCTAGTGGAGTACAGGATCAACGAATAAGTCAGCTTTTGTGATCAATTTTGATTTTTACACAGGTGAAATATAGTGAAAGTAAAGATGAGATCAAGTGGTCTTGTTCACCATGCTCCATGTATATCTTATGTCCCAATAGTCACTAATATGGCTAAGGGTCATATCTCACTGAAAAAAATGACCTTGGTTCTTAATATGTTATTATAATATGTGTGTTCATCCTTCATTGCCAAAGAAGACCAGGCTATCAGAGAAATTATGACATGACTTGCACTTGACTTTGGTTTAAGTGAGAGAGGGCTGTGCAAGTTACCAGTCTCACTTCTCCTCCAGAGCCATCTGAATCCAGTGACCAGATATTCATCAGGATGACTGGAGTTGACCTAGGATGAGGCAACTGGGGTTAAGTGACTTGCCCAAGGTCACACAGCTAATGAGTGTCAAGTGTCTGAGGTGAGATTTGAACTCAGGTCCTCCTGACTCCTGCATTGGTGCTCTACGTGGAAACAAACTTTTTTTTTAATTCAATAGGACTGTATATAAATCCCTCTCACAAATGGATTTGTTCACACATCATGGAGCCTCTTCAAACTCCTTGAACAGATTAAATTAAAGTCATTCAGAAAAGCAGTATGACCTTGTGGAGGGTGAGCTAGGTTTCAGAAAGTCAGAAATACCTGGGTTCAAGTACTGTCTTTGACACATATACCATGGGCAAGTTAATTTTTCAGTGCCACAGCAAACTTTCTAAGACACATTAAAGATAAGTTTTTGGAAGTGCACTGGTGGACAGAGAGCTTCCATACCAATGAAAGTACAAGTATGACTCAAAGAATGAAAAATTAATGACATTTGTTTTTTTAAAGGATAGCAACCTGACTAGATTTTTTTACAAAAGCATGGCATCATATCCACCATTTACACAAATAAGCCATTGTGCCTATAGAGAAGGAACTATCACCCTCTCTGTAATTTTAGCATACATGGTCAAGTTTTATGTTGTCTTCTAATGACTGATAATGTGGAGGAGTCTCTTCTTGGACCTTCAAGAGTATTGCTAGACAAGGCTCAAGATAGAACCCATTTTATATGGAATTCCATCCAGAAACAAATAGTATAATGGTCAGTGCCTTGTACAATATCCATGGCTACTAGGCCTATGTCAAAACAACCCAAGAACACAAAGATCCCCAGAAACATACAACCTGGGCTAAAAGATGAAATAATCCCCTCCACCCAAGAAATTGTATATATACAAATTACCTTATTAGATATTATATCAGGAGGCAGTGAATTGATTCATCTGGGGTCTATCAAATGTTATGTCCCTAACTTCGTATTCTATTCAGAAAAGCTTTCTTTTCTCTCTAGCAAACCTTCCCAGAGGAATTATCATTGTGGAAAATTAAGGAAAGTTCATCAATTTGTCAGGTGGAACATTTTATAGCTATCCAGATGATCAGATATTTAGTCTTAAATCATCCACCATGGCCTTACTGGGTTTATTTTCTGTTCCAAAGCTGACTGCTGTGATCCTGGCAATTTTCCCAGGGGACCCAGATGACTATATATTGCTTACAGCAGGAATGTAAAACTTACTCTCCTTTTTCCTATCCTGCACTGAGATAGTTCTCTTAAGTACTGACTCCATCTAAAAATACAAGCTTTCTGTGAGAGGTGATAACAGCTGAAACCCATGTGTGTCAATGGTAGATCACACATAGCCAGTTAAAGGAGGTGGTAGAGGAATTTTAACATCTTATCAAATTTTATCCAAATTCAGTTTTGCAACTGAAGTCAAATCCAAAAGAGCCAATAACTTCAGAAAGTCAAGATTATGAGTGTATCACAAAATGGAACTCTGTTCGAGACATTATACCTACCCTCTGACATATGGCAAATGGAAGACTTTGTAGTCTCTATTTTCAAACACCCCAGTCCTTAATGAACTCTTCTATTCTAAATATCTTGTTATGATCCAAAAACATTTGCAAGTTACAAAAATAAATGGCTTAGCCATCTTTATATATGGCATGTTTGATTCTTTTCTATATGATCAGTATCTGGTCATTGGTCACTGGACACAGGTGGTTCTGGAGAAGAAAGTGAGGCTGGTAACTTTGCATAGCACTCACTCACTCACTCAAAAGTCAATTGCAAGTGATGTCATCATCTCCCTGATATCACTGTCCTCTTGGAGAATGAAGGACAAACTAGAACCTATGAGTAGTCCAAGCTGCCTGAATGGGGAGCTAGCTGGCCAGTTCCAGTTGGAAAACTTGGAAACTCATCTCATCACACCTCTCCTCTCTTTTCCTCTCCTCTCCTCCCCTCTTTTCTTCCTTCTTCTCCTCTCCCCTCCTCCCCTCTTTTTTTCCTTCCTCTCCTCTCCTTTTCTCTCCTCTCTCCTTATCCTCTCTCCCCTTATCCAAGGGTATTCTGCCCAAAGGAATGTAAATTTTGATGACTGAAAGCTACCTAGTTAACTTGGGATTTACAGGCTCAATTTATTTCTCAAAGACCAAGGCTTAAACTCAATTTACTCTGGATCTCTTGGACTGGAGAGCAATAGGTCCCTCTTCAAGCACCAATTAATGGTTATTTTTTGGCACCTCCTGGCTTAGAATGAATGAATCCCTTGACTCATTTCTTAAAGAGTCCCATTAACTGAATGGGGGACCTTAGGTCAAAAGGGCCAAGGATTCCTACTGCATTTTGGCCCACTTCCAGTCTTCCTGATCCATATCTGGCCACTGGACCCAGATGGCTCTGGAGGAGAAAGTGAGGTTGGTGACTTTTCACAGCCCTCCTTCACTCAAATCAAAGTCAATTGCAAGTCATGTCATCATTTCCCTGATTTCATGGTCCTCTTCAAGAATAAAGGAAAAACCACAAATAGAACCTGCCATAATATGTCACATTTTGCTTGGAAAATGAATATAATAAGGCTGACTCCTTATTTTCTATATACTGTTCATTTCTGAGCACAGGAAAGCTGGTAAGTAGTCCTTATATTTATTGTTAAATATAAGTATGGCAACCTTTAAAAACTGTCCCTTGGGATGAAATAGCACTATCCCAGCATTACTTTTAACTCTGAAGTAAGAGAAAATTAGGTTTATATCCCACCACTGGTATTTCTTATATCTGGGATATTGGGTAAGTCTTTTAATAATAATAGGTCCTATCTGTAAAATGAGAGGGTTAGATTAGATGGCTTCTGAGTTCTTTCCAGGTTTAAATTGTGATAGATGATTTGTTAGATCCCCTACTTTATTCCAATTAGAACTGATCAGTTTGATAAGATTACATAAAGGTAGTGATTTTTATGTTCTAATATTAGGCAATAGTTGTGAACTATATATTTTAAGTTCACTTGCTTAATCATAGGAAACTAACTAGTGGACTGCCACTCTTGTTTTTCATTGTCATGGCAGAGGGGACTCAATTACATGAAGAGCCCTTTGGCTATTTTTTGTCTCCTCTCCACTCTTTGTCAGTTCCTCTGTTGCCCAACATGGGGAGATGACCATAAGCACTTGATCAACAAGTAGTCCTTGTGGCCAGCCTTTTTACCAGCCTGTGGGTATACTCATGAGGACCTCCTGAAAGGACAAGATAGGTCTGTTCATGAGCCCATTTGTCAACCAATGGGATTCTGTATTCTGTGTAGACCTTCCTGGAGAGTCAAGGGCAAAGTCCATCAACCAATGAGATTCTGCATTTTTAGTTTGTCTCATCTGTATTTTCCAGCACTATAAAACTAAGCACTATTAAAAAAGCACTATAAAACTAAGACCCTGGAGGAAGGAGGCATTTCAGAGCATGAGAAAGATCTGAAGTCCACTTCATTAGAGGGGACCATGGGTACTTTAATAAAGTGCCATTGGCACTTAGCTCTGCCTCAATTTCTTTTAATATAGGTTGGGTAATTTTAGAATCCCACAAGTTATTTGATTTTGTGATCCTGTAAGGAGGAGCCAAGTGGTACAGTAGGTAGAGTGCCCAAGCCTAAAGTCAGGAAGATCTCAATTCAAATCCAGCCTTAGACATTTACTAGCTATGTGATCTTGGAAAGGTCACTTGATTTCTGTTTACCTCAGTTTCCGCAGCTGTAAAATTGGGATTATGATATGATCTACCTCTCAGGGTTATTGTGAAGATCAAATGAGATGATATTTGTAAAGCACTTAGTACAATGCCTAGTACATAGTAGCCACTATATAAATGCTTCTTCTATTCCAGCCCTCTTCTCTGTCCTTTTATCTCTAGAATATACTACTTTTCACAGTGATGCAAGAGATTTTACACATCTCTATTTTTCAGCATGAAGTTAGCACTTACGGCATGCCAGTCATTTTGAGATGTGTACCTCAGTGGAAAGAATACAGGATGAATAGATGATCCAAGGTCTATTTTCACCTTTGTTATTGACTATCCATTCATTATCCATTCAGTGTTTCCTATGTGAAATGTATAGTGTTATACACTGGGGAAGATGCAGTGATAATGAATACACAGTCCCTGACTTCATATTCTAACTCATATAGTAATAAGTTTTGTGACCTTACCACAAGTTATACAATCTTGGGAGATTAGGTTCCTTTTTATAAAATGGGAATAGCACTGCCATTGCTGACACTCTCCTTTCCCTCACATATCTACATCACGTAGATATGAGAAGACTAAATGGGAGGAAGGAAATGAAAGGGCTCCTGAGATTTTCTGCTTTGTTTGTTTACTTGCTTTTGGGTTTTATTTATTTATTTTTTTAGGAAATCCAAGGCATCCCTAGGGTTGAATAAGAAAAAGAGAGTAATTATTGAGAGTGTATGGGTAAAAAGCTAAATGAAAATGGGATTGCTATCAAGATCCAATCCTTCATACATAGCAGACACTTAGGAAATATTTGTTGAATTAATTTAAATGATTATTTTTACCATTATTATTGAGTTTCCTGTCTCCTATTGGAAAAGCATAGCTGCAGGCTACTTTGGCTGACTGCCTTGATGTTGCTGAGAACTCCCACAGTGCATTGATGCTATGTTCCACAAAGCTGAGAGGCTAGAGGTGCTGAGGTGAAGAGTTGTGCATGCTTGGAAGAGTAGTGAAGTGGAAATCCAAATGCCCAAGGGACTCATACACTCAGATGAAAATACCAAGGTGGAGCTCGTGCCTCATTCAAAGCATACACTTCCCATGTTGATAGTGATCATGGTTCTGAGCCTCTGAGTCAATGCCCCCCAAAATGCACTTGATTATACCTGGGACCTAAAAACCTTAGAAACTAGACTTCTCATGAATCTCAGGGGTCAGATCTCCTGAGCTGAGCAGCCACAGTGGGGTTTGTTTTTTTTTTAAATCCCAAATGGAAAGAAAGAAGTCATTTTTTGCTGTATTAAGAAGACACAACTGACTGGAAATGTAAATAATTAATAGAATATCATTCTTGTGTCTAGCCCCTTCCTCTTAATGAGAGAAAATACAGCTGACAACCTTGGCATAGTTACTCTAACAGAGATCAGAAAGCATCTATACTGGCTTGCTCATTTATTAACATGATGAAAAAAAACACCTAAATTTTCTCTCTAGAGAAAAGCATTTGGACTCCTTAGAGGAATGAAAAAAAAATGGAGGCTCCTGAAAGGACCAATCCAAGAACTACCTCCTTTCTCTGTTGGCACCAGCAGCAGACTCATGCAATTTCGCCAAGTGTTATTACATTGTGATTACTTTTATGCTGCTGTTAGTATGTCAGCGTACTTGAAATTAGGGTTCATTCAAATCCATCTAATGAGGAACAGCTCTGTATTTTGGATTTAAATCTCACATAGAAGTTATAATCATGAATTTTCCTTATTAAGTGCCAGTCTTTGTATGTAAATTGAAGTGTTAAAACAATGAGATACAGATCAAAGTTTTAATTTTAGTCCCTTGCCTCAGATTTAATTTAAAAGTCTTAAATTATGCATTGAATTGCATCTCTTTATTCTTACAGCTGTTTAAAGCAGATTTAATTATCTTCTGCAACATGCAGACACTACTTCTGCCTAGTAGTCCTCTTAAATAAATGTCTCCAGAATCTGCCCTGCTGAGTCCTTAAGACTGATTAGTCCTCTCTCCATCCACATCATGCCTTAAGGCCCTTCCATTGGATTTCTCCTAGAGATTTGAGTTCCTGTAAAAGTCCATAGCCTCATTAGATGCTCGTTAGTTGGCTGAATTGAAGATATCCATCTTGTGTCTGCCCTGAGATGAAGAGGAATATTGCCTCTCATTGGTTGTTACATTCCCAGAGCAAACATCTTCGATCCACCCCCTAAAGTATGGGCAGAGTTAAAGAATTTTCTGTCTCAGATAATGAAGTTCCTAGATTCTTCCTCTCCTCTCTCCTGGAGCTCCTGGATCAATTATTTTCTTTGTTCTTGAGGTACAGATAGAAAGGAAAATAGATAGGTAGGTAGATGGATAGATAGATTATAAATAGCAAACAAATGAATAGATAGATAAGTAAATCAATAAATGAATGAACAAATACATAAGTAATTAGCAAGCCTATTTTCAAAACTAGAATAGCCACTGGGTAGAGAGAGAAACGAAGCTTCTTTTCCTTTTTTCCCTTGCTTGTTATCGGTAATAACCATTCATTGGTGCTTAGCCAGGATGTGCCATAGGATGTAGCAGTATTCAGACCAACTTCTCAACAATGGTATTTTTCAGGACTTATGACTGTGCTTTAGTATTCTTTTAGCAAAACCTCCAATTGTGTTTGGGAATATGGCAAATATAAGAAGGAAGGATCCAAAGTGTCTACTGTGTTTTTGTTTCTGAATACAATCTCAATCGTACATGCCAGACCAGGTTTCCAATCATTACACATGCTTCACTTGTATTCAACTGCGGCAGGATATAAACTATTCTTTATTCAGAAGCAAAGTCACATCTGGGGGCTAGTTTTTGATGATCATGTTGCTGAGAAGTCCTGTCTTATAATGACTCCTTATTTGGGATTGTTACATAAGATATTAACTATAGTACTGTAAAGGCCTGTGTATATAGGGGAATGGAGATTTTGTTTCACATAAAGAAGATTTTGCTGAATACTAGATATCAAACTAACCCCAACATTCAAGATAAAGGTTAAAGTCTTCTTAAGTCTCTTCCATGCAACCCCCCTTTAATATCCTAATATAAAGTAAGTTGTTCTTATCAGCCAGTTCTATTAATTATCATCTGGTTCATTCCTTCACCACGTCTCACATGATGACTTGAATCAATGGTTAAATACTCTTTTGTAGAACTCATTCTTATGGAGAGCCACTTCATTTGTCATGGAAGACTCGCTGTCTTTATGTCCTCAGTATCTGCCATAGTGTCATGATCATTTGTTGTTGTTCAGTTGTGCCAGTCATATCGAACTCTTCACAACCCATTTGAGCTTTTTGTGGCAAAGATACTGGAGTGGTTTGACATTTCCTTCTCCAGCCCATTTTACAGATAAAGAAACTGAGGCAAACAGGATTAAGTAACTTGCCCAGGTCTCCCAGATACTAAGTATCTGAGGCAAGACCTGAAATCAGGAAGATGAGTTTCTGACTCCAGGCCTGGTGCTTTATCCACTGTACCACCTACCTGCCTGCTGTGCAGACAGCAGGTACGTAATAAAGGCATATTCTATCTTCTTGCATTGCATTGTACTGTACTAGATATTATATCTATGTTAACTCCACAACTAGTCATCTCTTTGAGGGCAAGGATTAGTCCTTATTCATCTTTGTTTCCCAAGGTCCTGATGTATATCTTGCCAATGGATCTTTGAGGCTGGCAGCTTCATATAGCCCTCCCTCACTTAAATCTGATTCACTTGCATGTGATGACATCACCTCTCTTATGTCATTGTCCTCTTCTAGAACAAAGGACAAACAGCAACAAAATGGTCTAGCAAGAATGGTACTGGGTACAGAACAAGTGTTGAGTAAGTACCTGTCTATGCTAGAAGGAGGTGTCTTGAGGAGGCCTGGAGCATCTCTCTTCACAAGATACTTTACTAAAGATAGTTTTTCTAGACTTCCTAGTTTATAACTCTGAGGCTTTCAATTGATGAGCTGGGATGGTTATACATTTAGTGCTGTGTGAAGATATGAACATACTGATCTTCACCCCTTCTTGTGTACATATAATCTACCAAAGGCCAGTATATTTGTTACATGTATTGATTGACTTCTGAGGAGTACTGTAACAACAATAACCACAGAGATAATAATAAATATGAAGGGGGAGGCTCTTCTATTCCCAGGAAAATCTGTGGTTCTACAAAACAAAACAAACAAACAAACAAAAACCTTTCTCTGCTGATTTCTGTTTTACCAGGACCCTCATGAATAAAAAAGGGTCTTCTTTCTACATCACTAAATCTCATATCATATTTCTCTGTCAAATGTTTCAGTGTCAAAGAACAAAGAAATGTAATGTTTCCTCATGTAGAGACCTCTTCATTCATTAACACTCAATTCTCCCTACCCCAGTATTTTCCCCACCTCAGGTAAAAATGGACCTTTGGTGGAGTATGCTCTACCGAGAGGATGGGTAGGGCTGTCAGGAAAGGGTAATGCATTTTACCTCTGTGGCTATGAGATGGGTTTCCAAAAGTAGAAAGAAATGACTTGCTATTTTTTTCTCCTTTTATTCCCAGGAGCACAACCTGAAACTGAACTGTCATCATTATGCTCACAACATTCAGTCCTGTTTGAGAAGTTTGCAGCCCTGCACTACAAGGAAAGCCAAGTGGAACAAAATGGATTCTGGCTCTCATCCCTGGGGTTTCTTTCTTATCATATTTATCCAAGTCAGAGCATTTCCCAAGAGAATTAGTGTTGCAGATCTCTATATCTTCTTTTTTCAGAGGGGGAACAATAATGTTGTCCTAGCATAAATGCCTACAACTTACAGAGTTTTTGTTCTTTGATACATAATTAAGCAAGGGTTTGATATCACACTGAAAAGAAACTACTGTTTCTGGTGGTGAGAGATACTGGAAAGAACTTTTCCAGGTGAGATGATTCTTTGTCCTATAGGATTCCAATAATTTTTTTATTCTAACAGCTTTTTAATTTTTTTTTTACTATCCATTGAATAGACTTCAAGCAATTAGCAGAAATCTGCTGATACATGCTTTCTTAAGCCTAGATACTTCTAGAATTTTCTGGATTTTTGTTAAAGTATTTTATTTTATTTTGTAACTACATATAAATCTTTTTTAACAATTTTAAAAAATATTTTGGGTTCCAAATTCTCTCCCTTCCCTTCCTCCTCATTAAGAAGAAAAGCAATTTGATACAAAATAAACATGTGCAGTCATCAAAACATATTTCCATATTAGTCATGCATTTTGTGAAAGAAAACACAGACAGAAAAACCCAAGAAGAATAAATAACATACAAAGTATACTTTAATTTACATTCAGACTCCATCATTCTTTCTCTTGAGGTAGATAACATTTCTCACTAAATCCTCTGAAATTGTTTTAGACCATTTTATTGCTCAGTATTGTATGGTGAAATCATTCACAGTTGATCATTGTACAGTATTGGTGTTACTGTGTTTAATATTCTCCTGGTTTTGATGACTTCACTTTGCATCATTTTATGCAAGCCTTCTCAGGTTTTTCTGAAAGCATTCTGCTTATTCTTTCTTTTAGTAAAGTAGTATTCCATTATAACCACAAATCACAACTTATTAAAACAATCTCCAATTGATAGGCATTTTTTCAATTTCCACCTCTTTGTTACCAAAAAAAGAACCGGTATTACACACACACACACACACACACACACACACACACACACACACACACACACACACACACACACAGAATGATACCTTTCCTTCTGCCTTATACCCTACACATAGCAAACTTCTACTTATCTACACTCCAACCTATTACTTCTCCTCCTCTTCTTGTTCTATTAGTATTAACAACTCATAATTATCAGATAGATTAAGGGTTAGAAAGGACTTGCCTCACATCTGGGGAAGAGGTAGTATAAATAAAGTCCTAATTTTTACATATACGGAAAATTAGGTTCAGAGAAGTACTTGTCACAGGTAGAGTTAAGGCCAGAACTGAAATTTAGAGATTCCATAAACAATATATACCCTTTACCATATCATGCTGCCTCTAATAATAACTCATACTTATATAATACATAGGAATAGAACAGGGATAGGATAAGGACCTGTGACATCATTAGTATAGAAATTTTTTTGAGGGTGCTGAGAGAACTTTACAAGATAGTGTTCATATACCTTTACTTCAGCTATCTGATGTATGCCAGAATCGCCCACTTATACAACATAGTTGAGAAATGAGTTATTCCAGTTAGCTGAAGACTAGTTAACAAAAAGTTAGAATCTGTACTATTCTCAAAAGAATTAGAACGCAATAAGCTCTGTCTGTTTATGCATGTGTGAATATAAAGAGAGAGAGATAGAAACAACGGATATAGATGTGTCCATATATTGTGTCTGCTACATATATATATATATATGTATATATATTATATATATGTATATACACACACAGTGACAGCAACAATGTCAAAAAGAAAAAGAATAAAAACTAATTCATGAAATAATTAGAATATTTAAGCTTGTCTCTGAAAAAGAATAGATAAATCTATATACCTCCCTTCTTTGTGGAGTTAAGGAACCATTGTGTTACAGTGGGAAAAAATGACTTAGGGTCAGCGGAACTGGATTGGAATCCCCTTTACCCTCTGGTTGTTTGCTGCCTTTATGGTCTTGAGCACGTCACTTAAGTTCTTTGGGACTCAGTTCCTACATCTGTATAATGAAGGGGTTGTACTAAATGGTTTCTAAAGTGCCTTGTAACTGTAGATCCGACATTTTAGGGTGTGGAAAATTGTCTTAGCTGATGTGTTAGTCTGTCTGCCTGTCAATCATTCTGTCTCCCCCTCTTCCCCGAGGTGCTCCAAAGGACTCTTTGGGTAGAGAAGAGATATATATAGAAGGAAAGACAATGGGAAAATAATACTCAGAAATTTTTAAATGCTTTCTTCACAACTCTAATAGTAAAAGTATCTTTATTCCCTTTTTAATGATGAGGAAACTGAGGTTTGGAGAAGTTAAATACCAAGCAAATTTAGGTCTGCTGTCTGGGACGAGGGGAATCCCTCATCTAACTAACAATTAGAATTATGTAAAAGCAATAATAGTATTAGGGGGGTAGTCGGTTCCATCTCACTTCAGGTATACAACAATGCCTGTATATGTGGGGTACAATATACAGGGATTCTTGTTCAAATAAATGTTGGACTGTATGGTTCTGGTGATCCTTCTGAGTCCTAAGATTTGGGATTTACCCATTGTCACAAAGCTGTTAAAGTTAGAATATGAAATCATATTTGACCATACTCTTTCTATTTATTAGATCATGCTGGCTTAAACTACATAGCTCAGATAATACAATTTTTCAAAGACTCTTACATAAAATGGTATATTCATAGTGTTGATCCTGAGTCAGTGCATGCTACTAACCTGGGTAGCCTAGTGGATAGAGTGCTTGGCCTAGAGTCAAGAAGAATTGAGTTCAATTCCAACCATAGACACGTACAAGCTGTGTGACCCTGGAGGCAAGTCATTGACCTTAATATGCCTCAGTTTCCTCAACTGTAAAATACCAATAAGAATAGCACCTGCCCTACGGGGTTGTTTTGCAAATCAAATGAGATATCTGTAAAGTGCTGAGCACAGTGCCTGGCATGTAGTAAGCACTTTAAAAGCTTTATTCCCTTCTCCTCTGAACTATTCTGTGTCACCAAAGGATAATCTTCATGTTAAAAGATGTTATTGCATTCTAATTCTTTGGAAAATGCGACAAATTCTAATTTATCATTAACTAGTCTTCCACTAGCTGGAATGCCGCATTTCCCAATTACGTTGCATAAGTTGGAGGTTCCTGCATACATCAGATAGCTGAAGTAAAGGTATATGAAAGCTATCTTGTAAAATTCTCTCAGCACTCTCAGAAATGACAAATCGTGGGAGTGGCTAATACCTGGTGATGGAAACTCAAACAACTTTTGGACCTCAGATCTGTAAGCTGAGAGGTGATAACCATTTGGCATTTGTAAAAAGAGACTTGGACAGAAAAGATGGAATATAACCATATTTAGGATCTCTCTCTTTCTGTGTGTGTGTGCGTGTGTGTGTGTGTGTGCGTGTGTGTGTGTGTGTGTGTGTGTGTGTTTAAATGCTTGGGGAAAACACATTGCTGAGGTGCTAATGAGGAACCGTGAAATCAAAACAGTGCCTCCGATAGTGAAGCAGAAGTGATAATGAGGAGCACAGGAATGAGGCTCCTCAGTATGATCCTTTCTTAAGTATCCTTAGATGCCTGGAGAAGAGTGAAAATGACTTTGAGGAATTTTTTAAGAAAGGGGATGAGAGGAGACAGTCCTTCTGCATCAATGTCACTGAGAGAGGATTGTATATATGCCTCATGGTTGGGTCTTTTAATATCACTTGCCAAGGTAACTCTGTGGAGATCTGCGCCACCCCAATTCCAAAAGGTAGACAGGGATGAATTTCTTGTCCTACCTCTTCCAGTTGTACCATAAGGGTGACGTTGTGTCCTTGTTCTGCCGTCAGTTTTCCATCAGAGGTGACGATGCGGAGGCCCCGGGGGGCTTTGCCAGGACACTGCTGGGGTTTGGCAGTATACTGCTCCCTCACTCCATCTGTGCAGTTGTTGGAAACCACCTTTCGGTACCTGAGTGTAGAAAGACCTTTATCACAAATGAATTCCAGTACATCAGAACCCAGCCCCAGCCTAACTCCTATAGTGTGGTATTGAATTTCCTTATTTATTTCCTTCTTTCCTTCCTTCCTTCCTTCCTTCCTTCCTTCCTTCCTTCCTTCCTTCCTTCCTTCCTTCCTTCCTTCCTTCCTTCCTTCCTTCCACATTTATTGTGTCCTTACTCTGTGCCATGCACTTTATGTTGCACTGTGGGAAATAGAGAAAATATAGCACACGCTATCTTTAGAATCATGTACTTAGAACTGAAAGGGACCTTAAGAGCAATCATGTTTAACCTTTTTATTTCATTGATGAGAAAACGGGCTCAGAGAGGTGATACGAGTTTCCTTTGCTTCAGTTTCCCTAGAGCAGATGGGTATAGTGGACAGAGTTGGCTTTAGAACCAAGAAGAAGTGGCTTCTACTCCTGTCTTTGGTTTTGTCACTGGAGAATTACTTAGTCTCTCAGTTTTCTAGAAAACTTTCCAAGATTGTAAATGGCACAAAACCTGTAAAGCTGTTCTGGGAGAGGGAATTTCCTCATCTTTCCCTATACTAATGAAATCCCTTTTCCTTTTCTAGAGAACCTTATATGGATTTCTCCTTTAATACTATTGCTTATTACCTAGTATTATACTTAGTATAATGGAAGGTCCTTAAGGTGCAGTGGGCTTTGATTTGCATCTTTGTAATTCTCAGACACAGTATAATGCCTTCAACAGAATAAGAACGACAAATGTTTGTTGAACTATTTAATTGGAATAAAACCATTTCACTGCATATTATTCTCCTCTTTAGAAGTTATTATTTGATTTATGTGCTGATCTGTGTTCATGTCAAATATTTACTACTAGATCCCAAGTTCCTTGAGGAAAGTGACTATATCATATTTCAGTTTTATATTTTTAGCAGCGCAATGCATTGTGAGTAACTGATGACTAACAAATGTGTCAAATGAATGGATGGATTGATGAATGGATGGATAACTGGATGAATGAATAAATGAACTATAGCCAAATGTAAAGGTTATAGATGAGTATTAGAATAAGTTTGTTTAAATTATATGTACTATGTACAGAGCAGTGAGGAGATGAAGTCAGTCAGGGAAGGCTTTATGGGAGAGTGGAAGTGGTAGGGACTTGAGTCAGACATTATGGGGTAGAAAACATTTATCTAGGTAGAGGGAAGAGAAGGGAACTGCATAGGCAAAGATTTGAAAGTGTAAGTAATCATGGCATATTCAGCAGGTTTCAAAGGGCAAATAGGTCCCAATAAGGGAAGTTTGGTTTATGTAAATGAAACAAGTGAGCTGAAGAATATGATACACTCATATTCAGAAAATACTACCTTCTCTCCAACTCACTCTGCTTCTCCAAGAACAATGCCCTGGGTCTTTAGGCAGATCTTTGATTAACATCAAAGCAGACGCATTCTAGGAGGAAGCTAACTCTATGGACTTAAGTTTGGTCATGGGATAACAAGGTCCTAGGATGGCTACTGGCAGGGAAAAGCAATATAAAAGAAACAGAAAGAATTCACTTTCTTCTGAAATTCCCCCAAACCTGGCTTCTATTCCTTCCATTCTATTAAAACCAAAGCAATGACTTCTGAATCATCAAATCCAACAGAATTTACTTAGTTTCCTGACATTTTCTTGTCTTTTCTATATTGTTCAAAGCTATCAGTCATTTTTATGACCCTCTCACCTCCCTTACCTTCTGTGAAACTACTATATTATAAGTTGTCCTACCTCCCTGAAAATTCCTTCTGTTTCACTAACTACTCTTCCTTTTCCTCCCATCTAACCATGAGCATCTCCCAAGGTTGAACACTCAATCCTTTGTTCTTCTCTTGCTCTACTTCCTCCCTCTAAAACATCATCCATTCTCTATGAGTGTGATTATTTCCTCTAAATGAATAATCCCCCAATTGGTATCTCTACTTCATATTTTATTTCTGTCTTCTTCCGCCTAATCTTTCTCTACATATAATCAATCAGCCATCAAGTGGGTCTTTATCAACGTTTCTCATTCTCATTACTTTTCATTCTCAATGCCACCATCTTTCTTCTGAATACCCAGCTATGTTATGGCTGTAACCTCCTAAGTTACTTCTTTGTCATCAGGCTCCTTCTCCTCTAATTCACATTGCACAGTAATGGCGGGCTAATTCTTGGACGGGTCTATTATCATCATGACAATGGTCCTCCGTTATTATTCTTCTAAATAAAGACTAAATTCCTTATTTTGACATTCAAGGATCACCACAATCTGGCCCTAACACAGTTCTTTACCAGCCTGTCATATCGTTCTCATATACATAAATCTTCTGCAATAACCAACAATTATTTTAGTTATTATTGTATTTATTTGGGCATATGGCATAGCTTTCCAACTAATTAGCAGTTCACAGAGGGCAGAGACCTAACTCCTTCTTCATGTGTGTTTTCCTGTAGCAACTAGCATAGGGTCCTAAATATAGTAAATCCTAAATAAATATTTCCTGAATTGAATCAGCTCATCACAATGAGCAATTGATTCTTTACCATCTGCCAAGAAATGTGCTTTGTTCTAATAAAGCTCCTTCTTGACCCCTCTGGTCCATTCAGCTGTGCTGGGGATGGAAGCTCAATTCCAGGTGGACAGTCTCGGGCGGGTAAAGGTGGGAACTTCTAAATCTTAGAGTTCTCAGGAGACCCCCCAGGAAACGACTGGGAATCGAGGTGAACCGAGCTATCTCGTGTATTTCCGCCTCTTCCTGTGAGAAACGTGATGGGAGAGAGCTCTCCCTGCCCTTGAGATTGTCCCGGATCTGGGCACACTATTGTTATCTAACAGCACGGTATTCAGATACAAACTATGCTGCTGGAGAGTTTAAGTAGGATCAGGAAAGCCTGAAAGCTCTCTTGGGCGGAGGGGCGCGGAGCGGACAGGACAAGGCTCCGCTTTTCCTCTCTCCTCTCTCCCCTCCCCCTCTCTCCCCGCTTGTACTTCTACTTCCAATCTCTTATTGTAAGATCTTTGCCTCCTTGGGAGATTCTTCGCTCCCTCCTAAGGAAGAATTCCCCTGCACTTGTAACTAGACCCTGAAATAAAGCTCAACCCTTGTTCGACTCTGGAACGTCCTTTCTCTCATACGAGCATCCGGTTTGGCTAACCGAAGACCTCCGATAGAGGTAAGGGAAGACTCGGGTAGCCCTCAGGCCTCTAGGCCTGGCACAGCTGCTCTTCCAGGAAGAAAGGAAGGAAGGAAGGAAGGTCGGTCCATTCAGTTACTCTTCCATATCTCTCCTCTCCCAATCCTACTCCTTCATAAATGCCTGGACTTAAAATTCATGCCTCTACTGCATATAATCCTAGAACTTCTCTCAGCACCTGGAGTCTCTTTGTTCCAGAATAACCTATCACCCTTTCAGCCTCTTCACTCTGGAATATCCCTCCACATGACCTGACCTTCTCCTGCTAAATTCCTCCTAGAGCTTCCTTTTTTTTCCTGCTTCTTTTCAAAGGCCATAGTCTGGCCTGCCCTCTCTCCCTTCTTGTGCATGATTCTCTGGACTTCTAAACCATCTCTGCTCTATCTTGCTTTCCAGATTCCTTTTTGTGTGTTGTCTTCCTTCATTGGAATATAAAGTCACTGAGGGCAGGGACTATCTTTCTTTTTGCTTGTATTTGTATCCTCGGCACTTAGCATGCAGACATGGGGAATCTGAGCCCTCAAGGTCCTATGTGGCCCTCTAGGTCCTCAAGGGTGACCCTTTGACTGAATTCAAACTTCACAGAACAAATCCCCTTAATAAAAGGATTTGTTCTGTAAAACTTGGACTCAAGTCAAAAGGCCATACCCAAGAACTTAGAATGTCCTAAGCACTGTCATGGTGCCTAGCACGTAGGAAGCACTAAACAAATGCTAGTTTCCTTTTTTCCTTTTCTGAGGCTGTTAGAGCAGTGGATGGTGCTAGGAATAAAATCAGGAAAAGCTGTAGCATTTAGCACAGTGCTTGGCACATAGTAGGCTCTCAATAAATATACTTGTTGTCTGAATTCCTTATATTTTAAAATCAGACTGTTGGATTAGATTACCTAGCAAACTACATCTAGCTCAAGATCCATCACCCTAAGTCCAGAAAAGAGTTCATTCTTTTTCTTCCCAAGTTTATTCCTTCTTTCAGCATCACAATTTCTGTTCAAGGAACCCCCATTCACCTGGTCTCTCATATTCATTGCCATATTTGACTCCTCCCTCTCTTTCACCTCTCATATCTATTCCACTACCAGGTCCTATCAATTTCATCTCTGTAATACATTTCATATCAGTCACCTCCTCCAATTTGCCCATAACTACTTATCCACAATAGCCTAATCAGAAGTCTTCCAAACTTCAATCCTTTCTTCATACCTCTGTCCAAATAATCTTCATTATACATAGATCTGGTCATCTCATTCATCTGTTTAAAATTTTTGATAGACTCTTGAGGGAGTTCCTGGAGTCAAGCACTTTGATTGGTCCTCCACAATCTGGCACCATCTGGGTTCCCTAGCCCTACCTCATTCATTCATTCATTCATTCATTCATTCATTCATTCATTCAGTATATTTTTATTGCAATTTCTTCTATTATAGAGAGGTGCAAATGAGGAACTTACCAAACAAATGCAAATTGGTGAATTATCATCAGTTTCTAGTTTCCTGAGATATTAGTGGGTTACATGATTTATCCAGGGTCACGAAGCAAATATGTCAATTATGTAACACAGACTCAAAGTATCTTTGTCTTACAATATTTAGCTCAATGTTCTTCTAGTCCATTAAGATCTCCTGGTATGACTTGTCTTTGATGATGTCATGCTGGATCTTTGTAACTTCTTAGAAGTCTACCAACTATCTCTTCAGTAATGCATTTGAGAGTTTTCTCACAAATCAAAGACAAGATTACTAGACTATAATGTGCAGACTATTCTCTTCTGAAAATCAGTGCCATATATTCATCTCTAAGCTGATGTACCTGCTCCATTTTCCACGATCTTTCAAACTAACATGGACAGTGGCTAAGTGATCTTAGCTATTGGTTCTTTCAGAATCTGAGGCTGTAACGGATCTGGGCCAGAAGACTTGAATTAATCAAGGAGAACTGGATACCCTCTTACTTTCGTTACTTATATTGGGCATCAATGCCCATCTAGTTATGCTGATTCTATAATTTTCAGCCCTATTGTCTTTGGCAAAGGAAACAGAAATGAAATACCAATCAAACAACTGCATCCTCTCTGCTGTCATTTATCACTGCCACCTCTACCCAAAGTTTCTATCTCTGTTTTGATTCTCCCTTTTGTCTCAATAAAGTTAAGAAAATTCTTCTTCATTGTACTTTGTTTCACTTGTGAACCTTAATTCACACTGAACATTAGCCCTCCTGGCATATTTTAACCAGAACTCCCTCTCTCTCCCTCCCTCCCTCCCTCCCTCCTTCTCTCTCTCTCTCTCTCTCTCTCTCTCTCTCTCTCTCTCTCTCTCTCTCTCTCTCTCTCTCTCTTTCACACACACACACACACACACACACACACGTGTGTACATAATCATACATATACACCACACATACATATATGTATATGTAAACAACTTGATATTGTTTGCATCTTCTGTTCATTGCTTTTTAAAAACAAAACCTAAATTTGTTGATGAGTTAGTTCCCTCTGCACCCGTATTTGTCCCATCAAATAAATTCCTTTGTGTTATTCTCATTTTAATTAATCCCTCTTTTGTCTTCAAATTTCATTCTTTTGCATTTCCCATCCTTCCTGGACTAACTTTCCCTTTTCCTTATTTAATCCATAGGATCCTATCTATCTTTCATCTGAACTCTGCTGTCTCAAAACTGAGGGTGAAAATCAGAGTATGAATAGTTCTTTCCTCTACCACACAATTCTACCAGGGAGTGGTCGCTTTCCACTAGGATGCTGATCATTTCTACCCCAGGAACATCAGATTCTTCCCCATCAGGGAGAATCAATTTCAGATGTGTCAGATGTAGCATTTGAACACCGGTCTTCCTAAGCCAGAGGCCATCTTTCTCTCCACTATATCACCCTGATTCTTATCTCATGACTCTTCTTCCAATTCTTTATCCTATACTTAAAGGGCAGCTAGGTGGTGCAGTGGATAGAGCACCAGTGCAGGACTCACAAGGACCTGAGTTCAAATCTCACCTCAGACACTTGACACTCACTAGCTGTGTGACCTTGGGCAAGTCACTTAACCCCAAATTGCCTCATCCTGGGTCATCTCCAGTCATCCTGATGAATATCTGGTCACTAGATTCAGATGGCTCTGGAGGAGAAGTGAGGGTGGTGACCTGCACAGCCCTCCCTCACTCAAAACAAAGTCAAGTGCAAGTCATGTTGTTATTTCTCTGATGGCATGGTCTTCTTCGGCAATGAAGGACAAACACACTATATACCCTGGACATATTTCTGCTCCAAACATACACTTTGTTTTTTGATCTGTTGAATTCCTAACTATTTATTAAAGTTCAGCTCAAGCTTCATCTCTTCCTGGGAAATTTCCCCTATCCTTCAGCTAATTATATTCTTGCAACTTGCATCTTTTACAGTAGTATTGTGTTATATAACCAGTAGACTATAACCTCTCCTTAAGGGCAGGGATTTCTGCTCATGGTCGTTGTATCCTCTACAGGTAACACTATGTCTTGCATATAGGATACACTTAATAAATGTTTGTTGAATTGAATTTAACTTTCAAATGTAGTGCATTTCTCATGGAATATTGCTGTCTTCACTTTCTATTAGATCATGCCCTTCTTTAAGGCAAGGACTATGACCTGCCTGAATAGTGTCTATCACTTAATGCCTAACATAGCATTCTGCTTATAGTATATGACCAGTAAATATTTTTTATTTGATTGATTGGCTTTCTGGGATCTGACATCTTAGCCAATTCATGATTAGGATTCCTTACATGAAGCAACAGGAGCTCTGCTTTAAAGCAAAGCAAATACTATCCCTATCTCCACACAGTTATGTGCCTCACAGGAGAAGGATGTTAATTTTAAAAAGAAAAAGAAAAAGAAAGAAACAAAAAAGCCAATTAAAAACCACTCTGAAATAATTGCATTTTCCACCTGAAAACAACATTGCATTAGGTTGAGCAAATCTGTTCCTGAAACTTAGAAGAAAATCATTCAAAAATAGAGAGTTCATTTACACCAGTCAGCATATATCTGCTTTCTGTGCTATAGATGGATTCTATTTTTGTCTTACCAGATACCTCCTGTTTGAGAGTTACATAAATGAATAATGCATTTAATATGTCATTAAATGGGGCTTCTCCCTTAGTAATAACAAGGGAACTTATGATCATGTTGGACGTAAGCACTGATTATTGCTGGGATGCATTTGGTTGCTAAACATTCCCCAATCTGCGGGGGAAGAGGGAGAGGGTGGAAAATGCTTTGTAATGGCAAGGGAGCTTTTGCATTGTAACAGAAAAGAAAACATTCTGTAAATGTGCCTTTGATATTAAGGTAGGCAAGACTCATCAGTAAAGAGCTTCTATTACTTCAATATGCCTGATTTTTAGCTGTTAACTACATCTCTCTCAGGATGACATTCCCAGCACCTCCTTAGTTTCTATGCTTTCCTCTGACTCCACTCTGCAGATTGTCTCCCTTCGGATTTCCTTCCTCTCTTTTGAGGCTCTTTGGAGATTAAAAATGAATCTGGCATGTTATCTACAATCTATACATCTAACTTTAGACTATGGTCCTTCTTCCTTTGGAGATGTTCAGTATATCCAGTGTATGTCATCTATAAATCTAAATACCTTGACAACAACACCTACACTGTTAACTTGAATTTACTTAATTTACGGTAATAATTTACAGCTTAAATTACAGTATAATGTTATAGACATATCCCTAAAAGTATTTAAATGCTATATAACATCTACTTCAACAACAAAAATTATACTAAATGCTTACCACAAACAAGGCACTCTGCTAGATACTATGAAAACCAAAAAGATAAAAATAGTGTGGTCCCTACCTTCCTGGAAACTACAGTCATTCAGGAAGAAAACATGGCCATAAAGAGTTATAATGCACAGTAGACAAGAGAGGTTATTAACCTGAGGTATGCAAACTTTTTAAAGATTTTTTTAGACAATTAGACAATTTGTATTTCAATGCAATGAATTTCTTTTGTAATCATAATCATATGTGTTTTATTTTATGTAATTACAAACATTTTGTGAAGGGGTCCATAAGTTTCAGTAGATCACCAAAGGAGTTTATAACCTCCACAAAAAAATGTAAGAATCCTTGTATAGAAAGTGAAGATAGATAAGAGAAATAAGATATGCAAAGAAAGTTCAAAAGAAAGGGCAATCTCATTTTAATTTAGGGGTGGGGCAGGGAAATCACAAAAGTCTTTATGGTATATGATTATATATATATATATAATAGTAACATATAATATATAATAACACATTCTTTTATTAAGGGGATATGTTCAGTGAAGCTTGGATTCAAAGGGCTGTACTTGAGGCCCTAGAGGGCCACATTTGGCCTTGAGGCTGCAGGTTTCCCACTCTGGTATAGGTAGCTTTGGGGTTAAGTCTTGAACATTGGTTTGGATTTATAATGGTGGAAATGCATTCCAGGTACAGGGAAAGGCAGTGGAGGGAGCCACTTTAACAATTTTCTCCATGTCTCTTTGTGAGTTGTTTGATTAAATGCTGTGAAGCCGACTGTCCTCTGTGGGATTTCTCTTGAGATGTCTGGTTGTGATGGAAACCAGGGGAAATTGCTACCTGCAAACAGATTAGCCTTTAGGAGATTACCCTGTCTTGATATTACAAATAGGAACAATGTCCTGCATTTGTGATTGCTAATTATCTTGACTGTGCCTATGAAACTTGTAGTGCTGATTAGCTGGGCCAGTCTGATATAGACATATATAGATGACCAGAATGGAGATCAGCACATCTGGTGAGCTGGGGATAGACTGGCCAGTAATGATAATTGGTATAGCAGCTCTATCAAGAGAGCAGCCCAATACCTATGGGACCAGAATATTACAGGAACATGTGATAGAGATTCAACTTGTTCTGTTTTACAATTTAAAGAGACATATTAAACTACCCAGACTATCTTCAGTTTTGTATTTATTTTAAGCAGGAAGAAACTTTAGAGATAATTTAGGCCCATCATTTTTTGTTTCCCATGAAAAAACTAAGGCCTAGAGAAATGCTCTTACTTGCCCATGGCCCTTCTGTATTGGGAAATCAAGATAAAAGTTAACTCTATTCAAGAGTTTAAGATGGTAGAAGAATCATATTTTTATATCTGAAAGGGCAATTAGAAACCATCCAGTACAATCCCTCCCTCTATTTCCTAGATGAAGAAACTGAAAGCTGAGAAAGTCTAATGATTTCCCAAGCTCACACAGGTACCAGGTGGTAGATATGACATTTAAACCCTGTTTCTCTGACTCCAAATCCAGTACTTTCCACATTATTGTGCAGCCATATTAATACTGATATGAATAAGAGGCAGCATTGGGAGCAGACAGAAAGCTGGCCTGAGAGCCAGGACAATCCAGGCTGATATCTTGTGATTGACAAATACTAGCTTTGTCACCCTGAGCAAGTCCTTTACCCTTGCTGGGTCTTGAGCCATTCTTAAAGATTGTAAATTGTAAAGAAGGTGCCTAGTTGCCTTGGTAGATGGTTTCCTTATCTGTGAGTTTTCTGTTTCAATGAAATCTCAGATCTTACATCTGTTGCCTGTTCTTTGAATAAGAATTAAATTAATTCTGTACCCATTAAGCACTGAATAAGATCCTCCAGAACTCTAGATCTAGTAGGATAGGTTCTATGCCTAGCCTGTTAGATGTGTTTATAGATTAGAAGAGTGCCAGAAACACAACACTGAGTCATTTCTCAGGATGTGCATTCTAGGATTCTGTTTCTGACTTTGGAAGGCATCCTGGTGCCTTCCTGGATACAAATCTTGAAGTTTAGCCATTTCCCCGAATGTCCTTATAAGCGACTTCCTTAGTGAATCATTATGGATATATCACCCAGTCATTTATGTAAATCTTTGGAATATATATAGAGATTTACAAAAGAGATGATATCTATCAGGCATCATAAATCATACATTTATATTTTCAGCATGTTCTCTATGAGTTCCTCCATACTTAATATTTACTTAATAATACTTAATATTACTTAATATTTCTTAATAATAATACTTAATATTTCTCTAGTACCTGTTAGTAGAAGAAACACAAAAATAGTTATTAGGTAAAATCTGAGAATCATCTGTCGTGAAAAGTTCCCTGGATTAGTTCTGAGGAAAGTTGCATGCTAGCCCTGGTAAAAATTACTTATAAGCTATTGAAACTTGGGAAATCACTTCCTTTCCCTGGGCCTTTGATTTCCCCTCAATGCCTGGAATCTCTCTCTTTTCACCTCAACCTCTAACATCCTTAGATTCCTGCAAGATTCAGCACAAATATTGTCTTCTACAGGAGGTCTTGTTTCTTCCATTCACTCTAAGGATACTTTTCTTTTGCTCCTTCTGTGTCTTGTAGGTAACCCATCTATTTAATATGTTCTCTCCCCTCTTAGAACATAGATTCCCTGAAAGAAGTGACTGTTTTCATGCTTTTGACATTCTTTTATCCCTGGTGTTTAGTACTATGACACAAAGTATGTGCTTGATGATTGAAATGAAATTATTATCTCTATTATCCATATCCATCCTATTAAATTACTAAATGAAGGAAAATGGAATCATGGGATCTAAGTCATATTGTGGTTCAAATTAAGATAACTGAGGAATGTGACCACCACTAGGTTCTACGCAAAGCTGACCCAATTATATTAAGAAAGGTCAGAAAGCAACATTCAAAGAAAGTTGTAACTTCTCTGAGTTATATCCTGAAGATCAATAATCATTTATTTAGCATATTTTGTGAGCAGGGTTCAATGCTAGAAGAAATACTCCTTGAGCCCCTACAACCAAGATTACACAGATAAGCTGTGCCGTGCTAAGTTTCATTAGCTACATGTCCTATAGTTGAGAGTCGTTATTCTTCTTGATACACCCTGATAAATCAGGTTTGGTGAAGATGAGAGTGAGTGCCAATATGCCTAAAGAGTGCTATAAATAGGGCCAACTTGAGAGAGAATAGGATAGGAGGCTAGAGGAGAAATTACTGCCTTGATCTCCCAAGTCTGACTCTTCCACTTCTGTGGAAGCCAATAGTCTTCTCTCACCATGGAAATGTTTCCACTCCTACAGACTATCCTCTAGTTGGTGAGTTCCTGCACCACTCTTCCCTAAAGGACTTTTAAGTCATTCATGCTTGCTTCTTTTTACTCCTGATCCTTTAGATTTTTCTACCTTTTCTCCATGGATTTATGATTGGCTCCTTAGCTTCCTCTCCAACCACTCCCCCCTCCTCATACCCCACATACTCACTTTCCAGATTTTCTTATTTATTGTCTCTTCCATTAAAATATAAACTTCATGAGGGGGAGCATTGTTATTTTTGTTTGTATGCATATCACCAGGGTTAACTTAAAGATTTACTATCTAGCTAGCTAGCTAGCTAGCTCTATCCAAGCCGTCACTAGGGCAATTCACATTCAGAAATTTTACTCTGAAATGCTATTATGGCATGGAGGAACCCATAGCAAAACCATGCATTCTCATAGGCTATGCCAAAGAATTACAAACTCTGACAGGTTCTATTAAGATAGAAAGGTTCTGAGTATATTCCCAGAGATGAACTGTATTTTCTTTTCAAAAGCCAGCCTAAATAAATCCAGAGAAACTCATTACTGATATGCTGTCCACTAGGTGATGAGTTGATTGGCTATAGCAATTCATCAAACAGGAAAAATTGCAAAAGGCTCTCAGTCTTGTATGGTCCCCTTCTGCTTCTACAGTAATCACGCCAATCCCAACTTGATATTTTTGAATAAGCTATTAAAGTAGAAAATTAGGAAAGAGAGCAAGGAGCCAAATTTGACATGGACTCTCTTTATTTTCCAGAAAGGTTCATCACATGTTAAAATAACCAACAGACTGAGGAGGCCAAATGAGTCAACAAACCATCTTAATCAGGGTGAACAAGACCTTCTTGCCAAGCACAGATACGGCAGACAAGAGAACAGCTAGTTCATAATATAAACTCATGTGAAAAATTACAGGAAGAAGGATGCAGAGAATCTATGAATAATACTGCCTAAAAACAGTGAGAAGCAGACAGGGAAAAAAGAGGTTTTATAAAGTTTTGTGCAAGATATGATTAAGCCAGATTTTCTTCATAGAAATGAAAAAACAAATGATACAAAATATACATCAAAATTTCTATGAAATTGTTTTTCTCCCTTGATATTTGACAGTGAAACCACCAAATATGGGCTTAAATATGGTCCAAAGTGCTATATAAGAAAGTAGAAATGATTTTTTTAAGAAGAGATGAAAAGAGTTTTTGGATATGATCATATTTATATCCTGAGAAAATATATGGTAGTGGTGACACACTTTTGAGCATGTTAAAGGATCAATTCTTATGATATCTGAAAGTTGTTAAGATGCCAAACAACTAGAAAAAACCCTCAGATGTTATTACTACACAAACAAGGAGATCTAGAGGATATCAATAAATACTGATTTATATGACTCCTTTTCCATTGCTGCAAAATCTTTATGAAAACAATTTATACATGCATCAATGATATCCTTGGAAGTGACAGGCTTTCACAAATGATATTTTATAGAAAACCGTGTCTTTACAGTCATATGATGAACTGAAAAATGCAAAGAATACAAAATTCTCCTGTATATTGTTTGCTGATTGTTTAAAAAAAATTTATCTTAGTAAGACAAAAATGAGGACTGAAAGACTCTCCTCCAACAAAGTACCTCCTATACATATAGTAAAATCATATAAGATTTTTTGATAGCTGTTATGATAGTTTTCCTTGATAGTCCTTTAGTTTTTAATATATAATTTTATATGATAGCATTATAAACATATATAATACTGAAGTGTTACTATATATATCACATATTTCCTATAACAATATATCATTTTATAATGATTGCATAATGCTGTTAATATCAAGAGAAGTCCAATGCAAGAAGTCATAAAATATCCAAAGGTGTTTGCCACTTTATGAAGGATATCCAGTGTGCTATCCAAAGGAAGTAGTATTCTGATAGCAAGAGGGGTCCTAAAGATGTTCCTCTTAGTGCATGACATTGTCAGAATGGCCTCAAATCCCAAAACATTATAAGGTCTAGTGAATGGGATCTACACTCACTTGAAATGTTACAGTCAAGCTATTAGGTATTGGGGCATAGTGGAGAGAGTGCTTGACTTGGATTTAGGAAGACTTACGTTCAAATTTTAACCACAGGTTTTTGGAGCTGTGTGACCTTGTACAAGTCACTTAACCTTTCTCGGTTTCAATTTCCTCTCTGTAAAATGGGTATATATTAAGGTACTGTAGTACTTTATAATGTACTTGTCACTCTCAAACAAGATATACGTTTAAAATGTTTTGTCAATTTTTAAGCACTACAACCATTTCAGCTATCATCATCATCGTCATTATCTAACAGGAAAACCCAAACAGATAAAGATTCCTTATTGTCCTAACTAAAAAGGCAATTAGATGAACATTGTTACAGTTCGTTAGAACATATACAGTGTCCCAAAACTCTTAGTGCAATTTTAAGCTTTGATAACATCAGAAATATATATACTAGAAACTTATAAAAGAGTCCCAACATTTGAAAGGTTAGTTGTGTATATTTCTTAAAATTTATGTTTCTTGTTAAAATTGAACATAACCACCATCTTGTACTCTAGTACATTTTGAACCTCTCTAAAATTTTGATTGTCTGCTGTTCAGTAACTAAAATGATTTTATTTGTAATCCTAATTTCAAATCACCCAAATAGTGTATTTTGATGCTTACACAAAAGTATAAATGTGACCCCCCTGCCAAGAAAAAAGTATAATGAAGATAGATCAGATAACCAAAATGGCCAAGCAAAAGGACCTACTCTTCTAATTCGTCAAGATGAAAAACATCATCAAAAAACTGCCACACATGCAATGTATAATGCCAGGGTATCCTGTCTTCTTAAAATTTTAAATTACTTATTCAAAATTCACAAAAAATAAATATGATAAATTAAATAATTCAATTTTCAACATTTTTGAAAGTTCATATGTAGGATATATACTTCTGAAGTCTTTAAAGAATTAAAACTGCACTAAGACTTTGGGGACATGCTGTCTCAGATCGATGCTATAGATACTGAATGGATTAAGCCCAGGACCTTATAAGAGAAAGAGAAGAAATGAGACGGATTTTGAGATTATGGCATTTTCAATATCTCTAAGAATTTTCATCAAAACCTCACCAACATATTTTTTAAGTTTGCTATCTCCTTAAATGTCATTTAACTTCTGAGAGCTCTAGACAGCTTTCTAAGAGTAAAATTATGTTGCAGAAAAGGTACACCTACATGTGTAAGATATTTCTGCATTGGGAGTACCCTATATCAAGAAAATCCCAGATCTTGTCCATTTTCCCAATCCTTTAATGATGTTGTATTTTTAGAATCACTGATTACCACAATTCCGAGGATTCAAGATTATATATCAATCAAAAGGCAATGATATGATAAATAAGCTAAATATATGAAGTGATTTATAAATCAAGTGCCATAAAGTATATTATAAAAAATAGGCAGGAATGGAAAAAGGGAATGAGGCATAAGAGGCTGTAAGTGCATGTCATTCGTGTCCATGAAATGTCAAGAGATCTATAGCAAAATCTCTAATACATTTAGCAGACCTTTAATGGAAAATTTACAGAACACTATAGATAAGAGTTATTAGGATGAGAAAGTACTGAGAGGCTTCTATCTTCATCAGTTTATGGAGATCCATTGACATACTGAAGTTCATTTTGCACCATTTCCCTCTAGATCTGTTAATGTTGATGATATGCTGAGTTTCTACAATTTGTACTCATTTCTCAGAATTCCTCAGTAAATATATCCACTGTTTATTAAACAAGAGCCCTGAAGAGTAGTCAATTTGCTATAAAACCTTCTCATTGGTTGCTTAGCATTTTCTGTAGAGAGATGCATGTTATCCCTATGGAAATACATAGAAAAAAGTTCCTCTATATATACTCTGAATAGCATTCTTAACTCATTTAGAGATGGCTCTTGGGATGATCGCAAAGCTAATATTAGGAAAAGAGCCACCCCTGGAGAAGGCTCTATTGGGTTATTGAAATGAGTATTCACTACTTAAATTGTACTTTAGTTGATTTCTTAATTTAAGCTTTTATACTTAATTTAAGCTTTTATACTATGTCCAACTTCTTCTCCTTCTGGTTCAGAAAGAAGAGGAAACGAATATTTCACTAGATGAAAATATGTGTAAATTTGTCTGTGGGTTTATATGTATAGATTGCCATAATTCTAGATTTTTAGAAGATTTAGGATGGTACAAAGGAAAGTTTGCTGGATTTCAAGTTTGACGATCTGGGTTCCAGTCCTGGTTCTTGGGCTTACTAGCTGTATAAATTTGACCAAGCCACTTAACCTTCCTGGACCTTCATTTTCTCAGTAATACAATGAAGAGTTTGCACTCTATGGCCTCAAAAATCCCTTCCAACTTAAAGTTATGATCCTATGATCGACGGGGGAGGAGAGCTGAATAAAGATATATCCCTATACATCTTAGCATATACAAATGTCATATTGATCAGACTAACAGTGATCTCATTTTATTCACTGTCAATACTTATTTAGGTCACCTGTGCATCTTTTCTGATGAGGAACTAAGTTACCCGCCTCCCCTCAGTAGGAGACCTGAGGTAATAATTCATTTTAAATTCAGTTGCACAGTATTACTGGTACCACAGGTACAATGCTAAATAATATTCTTGACACAGCATGGGCCCAGGCACAACTGGGGTCCAGGGATATATTGAAATTAGAAAAGACAGTATCTTCTCCTTCCACTACTCCTTTTTTAAACAGGCCTTTTTTTGGTTACAAGCATTAGCAGGTAGAAATAGAGCAGTGAGGCCTTTTCTGAAAGAAACTAGTTTTAGGTCTCTGTGCTAACTAGTGATCACTTGATTTGAAGTACCCAGTATTTGGCCAGCAAGAAATCAATCACTGATCAATAGGACATTCTAGCTCTTGCTCCAGTCTGACAGCCCTTGTGTGCTAAAATGATGACTCTAGGGTCGATGGCAGGTGTTTTATCAAGGGCTGAGCTCACTCATAAATCCTCATTCCCCAGGGCATTCTATACTGCCAATTCTATGAGTGAAAATCTTGGAAAAGGAGCATAAAATTAATAACTTCCCATAAACAATTGGCCTAATTCCTCTTGGGTTAGGACTTGCCATAGGATATCCCAAGATACTGAACATAAGGGAAAATACTGTAGAGTCTGATGAGGGGCCCTCAATGTCTTGTGAGTGGATATAAATGCAGGGCCACATAGCATACTAGTTTCTGGACATACCTTACTTTGAAATATAGAAAGTTACTGAAAACTTATAAGTTAAATTGCTATAAATTGAATCTACAAGGATTTTTTGCAAAAAAATAAACATTTTTGGTAAAAAAAATTGTTTAAACATTTGGGAAGAGTTTTTTATTTAAAGAGCATGTTGGCTAAGACCTTGTATAAAATAAAGAATCATTTTATGAAGAGACTAACCCCTTCTAATTTTTCCTCAGGGCGAGGTACACCTGATTTAATCTGACTTAATCTGGCTTTCTTCTAAACTAGTTTCTATAGTGCTGGTCACACCTGAACAGTTTAATGTAGGAAGCAACAATCTAGAAACTCAGTCACAGTTTTTCACTGAACATCACATCTCAGATTCAGAAAGGAACTCAGAGTCTATCTTGTTCAACCTGTACTTGAACAAGAATTTTTCTCTTTAACACTCCCAACAATTAATCTTTAAGTCTTATCTTTCCAGCATATGTTTGAAAACCGGTAATGAGAAGAAACCCATTGTCTTCAGAACAAATCTTTTTCTCCTTGTGCATTCTTTTCTCTGAAGGCTGGACTGGCCCCAAACTTTGAAGCTTAAATGAACATGAGAACATGTGCAAAACAGGCAGTGCTGTTGGTTAGATCATGCACACTGTAAAACTCAAATGTTACTTCTCCCATTATTTATTTATTTTTACATGACCCAGATAGTGTTACTAGTTGCATGTCCATTGAAAATTTGATTATCTAATACTGCTTCATGGTTTTACTTCCCACCTCATAACTCTCTGCTTAGCAACTCATACCTTAGGCATCTGATCTCTAGCTCTATGTGATGGGCTTGGGACTTCTGGTTTCCTCTGTGACAAATGCCTCCCTGACTAATGACGTTCTTTTCTTCCTAACTCAAGAAGCCTCAGCCTGTGCCATAGGGCATCACCAGGCTGACTCAGGGAGGTACATATTTCTAATTAGCTATGTGACCTTGAGGAAATCACCAGGTCTTTCTATTTTTTGTTGATAGGGCAAATAGGGATAAGCTCACCTCTTCTACCTACTTCTTAGGACTAAGGGAAGGATAAAATGTGGCAGAAGAGATTAAGTGATAGCATCAGATCTATGCAAAGAATTATTTATTACTATGATTACTCAAAGAGCACATCACACTCCTTTATATGCAACTGGGATCTGACAATTGTCAGATGAAAGTTGCACTATAAATGCAAAGCATTGCTACATTATTAAAAGGGACAAAGTCAGAGAAATTACACTATGCTGAAGCAAATCTTCAAACACCCTTTGATCAGAAGCCTGGCTTCCAGACGCTGGCTGAACACAGCAAAGGTCAACTTCTCAAGGGCATTCCATTAGCCTACTCACCCAGTACTGTTGAGGTAACTCTGTCCCAGGCTACAATCCTTCGAGAGGGAGGATGGATTGAACCAGAATGCTGGCAAGCACTGGCCATTGCTGTGCCGCTCATAGCCATAGTCACTGTAAGGCAAAGAGCACATGGAAATCCTTTTAGACACAACCAAAGATGTTTGCTTTTATTAAGACAGTTGACAAAATTAATTATTCACCGATCACCTTCCATTTGCTCATTTGTTCATTCAACAAATTTGTAGCAACTATGTGGAAAGCCTGAGGGGCTAGGAAGAGGCACACGCACACACACACACACACACACACACACACAAATATGCATACTATAAATAAATAAATATACAAATATATACATATCTATATCTACCTCTATCTCTCTGTCTCTATCCTGTCTATAATTGTATCCCTGCCTTTAAGAATTAGATCAGAGTTCATCCAATCTAAGACAGAATGGAAATATGAACCTCTTCAACAATATCCCTTCACTAAAAAATGGTCATTCAGTTCCTGTTTCAAAGACCTCCTATAAGAGGGAGGCTCAAGTGGCTTTCAGTTCCACTTTGGAACAGTTCTAATTGAATAAAAAAGCAAAGCATTTTCCCCGTTATGTTGAGATGAAATCTATTTCTCTGTCAATTTTACCCATTGGTTCTAGGTTGTAGTCCTCGGGTCCAAAAGAAATAAATCTAATCCCTTTCTCCACATGATAGAAATGCTTAATGTTTCTGGGCTTAATAGCCCACGTCCTTCAGTCTGATTTAGTCTGATTCTTTATAGCTTGATTTTAAGCTCTCTTTGTCATCCACATCACTATCTTTAGAATACATTCTAGGTTATCTGTTAGGGAATATGAGATGTATATACCAAAATAATTTTAAGAGTAGGGTGCATTAAATTCCACAGGAAGTACCTACTACACTGGGAGTTCTGGTAGGGGAGAGAGAACTTCTGATTTGGGTAGTAGCAAAGCAGAAAAGGAGGATTAGTGGTCCACATGGCAACCACTGGAGCCAGACTTTGAGTCAACATTGAGAAACTGTTTTTTGTTTTTCATAATAGAATGTAAGTTCTTTATGGACAGTCTGTTTCATTTCAGTCTTTGCATCCCCCAGTGCCTCTCATAATTTGACATCTTAGTAAATGTTTATTGATAGAGAAATTTATTGATTAAATAGGAAAGTTGAGGCAGGGACGAAGGACAAATTTTAAGCATTGGGGATGTTCTGAACAAAGGCAAGGAGTTCTATGGTATGTTCTTTAGAGCAGTTAAAAATATGACCTGAAGGAATTATATTTGATTGTTTTTAATTGAATTATTATTGGATTGAAATACGCAGCGGGCTATTGAAGAAATAAAAACCATGGCCTGTGAGCTGCAGGAATTTATAATCCCTTTGCAATGACTAGGTACAAAACATACAAATATACAAAACATACAAACAAAACATAAAACATACAAAAACATACAAAAACATTTTCTTATCTAACATCTCCTATTTTTCTGTGATTTGCACAGATGATCATGGAAAAATTAGAAGAGACTTTAGAAGTCATGTAGTTCAATCCTTACCTGAGGCATAACTATATCATTTTTAAAAAATCACCTAGTTATTGTTTGGAGATATGCAGCATGAGGAAGTTCATTATCTGCCCAGGTAGGTTATTCCACTTTGGGATTACTTTAATTGTTAAAAAATTTTGTTTAGTCTTGTTTTCTTTATATTGAGCTGAAGTCAGTGATACATTCTCTGCTCTCAATTTTAGAATCTCAGCATGTCCCAGAATTCAAGAGAGATTCAGAAGCCATCTAATTCAATCCATAAATGAACAAAGAGTCATCCAAGAAAGAATCATCCATCCTTGGCTTGAAGATGTCCAATCATCCAGTGCTTATCACAGTGCTGACACATAGTAGGACCTTAACAAATGTTTATTGATTGTTTATTAAGGGGCAAACCTTTGGGGCTAGGCCATTCCTCTTTTGGATTGATTAATTATTAGGAAATTTTCCCTTACATTGACACTAAAACTGTCACTATGCAACCTCTGCACCTTGTGCCTAGTTCTATCCTCTGCAAATATGGAAAACAAGTCCAATTCTTCTTGCACATGATAAACCTTTAAATATCTGGAGATCATAATGAATACTCCTCTAGGCTAACTAGCCCCAGTTTATTCAACTGATTCTTATATGCAGTTAGTCTTCATGACACTTTTAATTCTGTACACCTTCCTCTTGGGATAATCTTCAGCTTGTCAGTAATCTTCCTGAAATATGGTCACCATTAATTAAAATACCTCTCCAGATACATTCAATACAGTAGGACCAATACCTCTTATGTTCTGAAAGCCATGTCTCTCATTGTACCTAAAGATCATATTTTTTAATTAGCATATTGTACTGCTACTTCATATTGATCTTACAGTTCATTCAGATTTTCTGTAGATTATGTGTTACTGTGGTCTATGGTTTATTCACTACTGTGTTATTTGTCCTACTGATGTCCCCTGGAAGGAAATAAGAATGACCAGATATCCAAACTGATATGATCAAAATTAGAGGATAGACATTAAATTTCAAAGTAGGTGGTTTTAGGACAAGGAAAAGAAATCCCTTACTCAAGAAAAATTGTTGAGTAAAGCAATAGAACTCATTGTACCTACAATAAAGTGAAAGTTTGAATAGACTCAAGGACTATAATATATTAAAGGCAGCCTGACAAGCATTCATTGTGTTAACGCAACAAAGATGGGAATATGGCTGAATGGAACAGGAAAGGAACATTTCCTGTTGTAGGCTATTCACTCTTTAATTCATTCATTCAACAATCATGTCTTAAAAACTTTCTTTTTGCCAGGCTTTATGTTGGGGATGCCAAGATAAAAAATCAAAGGTTCCAGCCCTCAAGAAACTTACAGTTTATTGGGGGGGTGGGGGTGATATTTCTCCAGATAAATCAATTCCAAATATACCTAAAGTAATTTCAGGGAGCACTAGCAATTTGGGGACCTAACTGCTTTTGTGGGAGTTGGGCATAGAGTAAAGATATAAATGACACTGTGGATTCTAAGAGACTGAAAGGTGGGGGGTTATGGGTGGGTATGCTCAGCATGGGAGAGAGGGCCAACCTATGCAAAGGCATATATATGGGAAACGAAATGTCTAATACAAGTAAGAACAAATATGCCAGTTTATCTAGAATATAGAGCATGAAGGGCAATCATGTGGAATAAGCTTAGAAAAGCAGGATATGGCCAAATTGTGAAGGATTTTTCATGCTAAACAGTGGTTGCACATTTTTTTTCTAGAAGCCATATACGTCAATAAAAATTTATTAAGCTTCTCCTAGGTGCCAGGCACTGGGGATACAAAAAAGAGTTAACAGACAGTCCCTAGCCTCAAAAATTTCACAGTCAAGTGGGGGAGATAACAAGGAAACAAATATGTGCAAATAATCCACTGGCAGACTACCAGCACATTATTGCAATAGTGTAGGCAGAAGTTGATAAAAGCCTGAACTACAGTGGTGGCAGTGTCAGAGGAGAAAAGGGGGCATTTTTCAGAGATGTTACAAAGGTGAAATCAATAGGCCTTGGGCACAGATTGGATATGGGGTTGAGAGATAGTAAGGAACTGAGGTGTGAGCCCAGTGGAATGGGAGGAGGGAATTGTCCTTACCAGTAATAGGGAAAGGAATGTGATGAGTGTGTAAGTGTGTGTGTGTGTATGTGTGTGTGTGTGTGTGTGTGTGTGTGTGTGTGTGGTGGGAGGGATGCTTAGGGGGATAACATTTCATATAGGTTGCATTTAATAAGCTGTCTACTGGACATTCACTTGGAGATGCTGAAAGGCAGTTGGAGATGTGAGTTTGGAGGTCAGAAGAGAGGTTAGGGCAGGATAGGTAACTCTGACAATCATATGATGATTAATCTCAATGGATTTGATGAGATTACCAAGTGAAATAGCATATCTGGGGAAGAGAAGAAGGCCCAGGACAGAACCCTGTGGGATACCTATGGTTAGGGGATGTGATCTGTATGAGGATCCAGTAAAGGAAACTGAAAAAGAGTGATTTCATAGATAAGAGAAGAACCAAGAAAGAATGGTGTCCTGAAAACCCACAAAGAAGACAGTATCAAGGAGGAGAAGGTAATCGGTAATGTCAAAGGCTACAAAGAGGTACAGGGAAATGAGAATTGAGAACAGGCTAACGGATTTGGAAATTAGGAGATCATTGCTAACTATGGAGAGAGCTCCATAGCGAGCCACTGCAGGTCCTTGAGGAGAATGGTAGGGTCAGACTTAGGCTCTAGAAATATAAATGTGGCAGCCATAGAGAGAACAATTTTGAGAAGTGAGCCATGAAAAAAATGTGTTTCTCTGTACCAGAGGTAATAATTCAGTATAATTAAGTATCAAGGAAAAAAATGCATGTAGCTAATACCTTTATAACCAGCCATCACAATTTTGTTGAAAATGTGGGAGCATAAGGAAGGAGAGAAAAGGCAGGGACATTGTTTTGATTAGATAAATCGGCATTCATGAACTACATTCAGCAGGTGCCTTCCTTCGTTCCTTCACGTGTGTGTGTGTGTGTGTGTGTGTGTGTGTGTGTGTGTGTGTGTTATTTTGTTTTGTTTTTAGTGCTTTGTTGCTAAGCCTTTATCCTGGAAAGGCAGATGGGAAGGCATTTACCATGTTTGTCCCAACTAACTTTACAAATGTCCATTCCTGCTTTGAGAAAATTCCAGAGATTTCATAACAGATACCAATGGATAATCAGTGGCTAACCATTTGTATCACCTCTTGACCGACACAATTTTCTGAGACCATTCTTCCCCCAAAATCTTGCTCATGTCCTAGAGACCAAATTGCACGTTACATAAGAAGGTTTGGAGTATATTTTGACCTTCTTGAAGTTGACGCTATTGAGACTATGATGTCTCATAAAATATTCTTTGGTGGTGCCAACAGAGATAGAATCCTCGTCAAGACCAAAAGACTGAACTAAGAGGGTAAGTCTCTCATTCTTGTGAGAGCCAAGTTTTTCCTGCTGCACACAAACCAATTCTGGTGTTCTTAGGAGCGACCAAATTACCTTCACCAAATAGAGTCCTTTAGGGCCTACAAATAGGTTACATGTATGCAATTTCCAAGGACACCCAGGATATGGACTTAGCAGTTCAGGTGAAAGCGTAAGATCATAAGATTTACTGTGGTTTTAGACTTTCAGGAACAGTTTCCTCATTTTCCTCAGGTTGAGAGATTAAGCAAATTGCCTTTGGTTTCAAGGCTGTAAATAAAAGAGCTGAGATCACTGAGAAGGCATTTGAGCCTCTGCCATGGAAAGTGTGGTTCCGTCCAACAACCTCAGCGTGGGGCTGGCAGAAGAAACATTACTAGCAACATCTTCTCGTTGCTCTTCCAAGACATCTGCATCAAAATAGCTAGCTGAGCCAGGGCTGTTTGTATTCACACCATATGCTTCAAAGTCATAGAAGAAAACTGAAAAGGTTTCAGGAGGGTTTGGATACCTCCCCGAGGAAACATCCTATGCCAAGTACCACTGTCTCCCTACCCAGGTTTCCTCATATAAGCAGTCCATCGATGGGGATGACTGTACTTTTCTCTCCTAGACTCCTCTGCAAGGAGGTTTCAGAATGCCTATTGCCTCTGAAAACCTGGGAAGGGATGACCTACAATCAAATATGCTTCTTGGCTTTAGAAGGATAAGCCCAGGGCACAACAAATTGCTGCCTGCAATTTGGCCTTCACAGTAGAGGTACAATCACTGTGCATTACCATGATTTGGCTCATTGGTGTGGCAAAGAATCTGCTCAACCTGGAACACTACGAGGAGTGGTATGTGGAGGTTAGGGGAGAGGGAGGTACAAGTTCTGCTGAAAAAGCAAATGCCAGGCATCTGATATTTGGAATTCTGCATGGACCAGCTGGAGTAAATAGCAAATTTCAGACAATAAGAGCAAGAAGACTGTAAAATAGACTCACTGATTCCAAGAACCCTAGAACTAGTACAACTGCCTATAGAAGCCCCTGTGTTTCTTACAAGTGTTTATTTTTACAAATGCTTGTAAATAATAGGCAAGGTCATGCCAGGTGCAATCAGGAGAGGAGAGATGACCTTTCATTTCATGGCAGTAGAACACAGAACCACAAAGACTCAGAAGATTGGAAGGTACCCAAGGAAGTGATTTAAGCCAGCCTTCCAAAACATTTTTTTTTTCAATCATTCAGTTAGGATAACCCTATCTGTTGGGAAAATTACTATACAGTTCCCCTACCTATGCATTCACTCTCATCTCACTAAGCTAGAACATAAAAGAAAGGCTGGCTGCAGGTGAATTCAGGAGTTGGTGCATAAGTTATCATTCTGAAGAGATTGTAGTAGAATGAGGGAGAAAAGACAAGAATAGAAAGACAGAGGGAGGGAAGGCAGGAAAAAAGGAGAGAGCAACAGGGAGAGAGATGGAGATGACTGCAACAATTACAATTGTTTTAGAGCCTGCTGAAAACTTTGTCTTCCTTTAGTCTCTGAAAGGAAAAAAAATCCTCTCAGAAGCTGAAAAGGATATGAGGTAACTAGAAGGGAATGATCACCAGCTTCATCGTGCAGAGTAAAAATGTTCTTAACAAAGAATCATGTTCTTTTGGGTTTGGTTCGGGGGAAGAGCTCATGGATGAATTGAACTTTTTACTCCCTTGAATCCTTGCATGGGATGGGTACTTTTAGGAATAAATATGAAGAGACAACAAGTACATACATGCATAATTTAAAGAAGAGATTTAAGTCATTCCTATGCAGGCATGAACCTTTCCCTCATGATATATACGGGAAAAAACATAACTGGAATAAACAAACAAATAAACAAGAAAACCAAAAACAAACCCAAAACATAAGCTGGTCATGTCAAAGACCTCTAAATTCATTAATATATGAAATTCCTCTGATAGTCCAGTGGAAATCTGCCTATGCTTTCTGACATTAGAGAGTTTCCTGAGGCTTGAAAAGGAGTTCACTGTGGTCTCATACTTTTTCAGAGAGCCTTGACCCTCCTGGCTTTTGCTTGACTTTGGGTTTTTCCACTATGCATTAGCTGCGTTCCCCTTCTGTCCCTACAAGCCCCCTTCACATGCTGGTGAGTTTTCCCTGGTACCTTCATTTTAAGGAAGGGCCCAGATCACTTGTGATTCACTCTCCAGACTTCACTACCCTGCCTTTAAGCCCACATGAGGCCATTATGGGCTCTAAGTAGGTACCAGAAACAATCAAGTGTAAAAAATGCTTTATGTGTTCCTATGGGGGTAGGAAACGTTTTCTTCATCAATTTGATGGAATGTTAGGCATTCTAACCATTTACTGGCTAATGGATCAACACTCATCATGGCTTTTAAAAAACCTGCCAGCACTTTAGATATGATACATGTACTATTCTAAGGAGATAGTCAAAAAATCATTTCCATATTTCCATACAGAATCATCTCTGCCTTTCAAGGGAGAGTTACCCTAGTAAGTGAAAGATGTGTTGCAGAGAAAAGCAAGTTGAAGGAGAAAAGGTAAGTTATTTTTCCAGTGGTGGTTCAGCCCCCAGTAGTCTGATGATATATCTAGAAGAGACAGGACATGAGGGCTATGTAGCATTGGAGATGTGAATGGTCTTGGTCACAAGTGTTCCCAGAATGTATGCCTCTCTACCCCTATACGGGTGTTCTGCCTACTTTTCTCACTGAAATTGTATTTATTTATGGGAGAGTAGGTACAAAGCTTATGAGGAAATATTTTGTTACTACTGGTCTTACTATGATATTCCAGGAAACGCCTTTGCTTCAGGCTAATTATATTAACTGACTGCCTAGTAAATTTAAACTCACTGGTGGAGGATACAGTTCATGGAGAATGGGAACTCAAAGAATACCTTTAATTTTCTGCTGGTACTGCCCCCATAAACCCAACCTGGGACTGTTAATAGAGGGCGTAACCCAGAGGAGGTACTATGTGTGTATGTGTGTGTGTATGTATATATGTATATACGTACATATGTATGTATGCATATATGTGTGTATGCTATATACACATTATACACATACATCATGAACATGTACTACATTCACACATGTACATATACGTTATAAAAACATACTACACACATATACACCCACCATAAACATGTACACATAAACTATACACCTTCATATATATTCATCCAACAAGTATTCGAGTCTCTTCCCTCTGTTAATCACTGAATTCCTCCTTGTGAGAGATATAAAAAAATAAGGCAAGGACCTCACAGAATTTCTTGTCTAGTAGAAACAAAAGCCATGGACTTGAATGAATGTCGTAGATGTCAATATGTGAAAGCTCAAGAAGATCAGTATAAAATGCTACCAGAGAAAAATGAGAAAAAAACCATTTTCAATCAAGAATACTATGGAAGGCTTGGTGGCAGTAGTAGAATTGCAGTCATGACTTAAAGAATGAGTAAAAATTAGGTATATTTGGAAGGATCAGTATAAACATGGAGACAGGAAAATTGTGTGGGGGTGATCAGGAAAGAGTGAGTGGTTTTCCTCGAAGTGGACAGACTACATATACAGAAGTAGTATGTATATGTACTATACATAGTATAGTACTATACTATAGTAGAGCCATATACTATATAGACATACATATATGTATATAGTATATATAACTATAGCTAAAGCTAGAACAGTTGACTGAGGCCATGTCATTAAGAGACCTGAATTAGAATATTATTTAGACAATAGGGAATTACAGAAGGTTAGTGAGCAGTGATCAGGTGACATCATTAGTGTAGGGTTTTAGTAATAATAATCTGTATTAGCATGATGGATTAGTGGAGAGAGACTGTTCAGAGGGACCATCTAGAAGACTATTGAGATGATCCAGCATGTTCAAAAAAAGTGCTCGAAGTCTGAACTAGGGTAGTAACAATGGAAATGGAAAGAATAGGATAGAAAATCCAGGAATAGAAATGAAAGGTCTTAGTTATTGATGGCTATAAGAACTGGCCAGATAAAGAGTCAAAATGATAACAAGCTTTGAAGATTAAATAACAAAGAGGATGGTAGTATGGTATTAACATAAATGAGAAAGTCAGAAGGGTCACAAGAAAAAAATAAGGAGCTAAAGTAAGATCATAAATTCTGTCTTAGACATGTTAGTTGAAATTTTAGTGGCATATGCATGTGGAAATATCCAACAGATATTTTTTTAATGTGGGTCTCAAGTGTATGAGATAAGATATGACTTGACATATAGATTTGGGAATCATTGACATAAACAGGATAGTTAAAGCCATGATTGTGGATGAGATTGCCACAAGAGCTAAACAGCAGAAAAGAGAATGCCTAAAACAAAACCCTGGAGAATTCTAATATTTACAAAGAAAAGGGGAATATGAACCAGAGAAAGAGATGAAGGAAATGTTTATAAAGGGGTTGAAGAATCAGGAAAGAACAGTATTATGGAAGTCAAGGAAGAGAAGGTTTAAAATAAGAAGGTATTCTTCAGAGCATTCAAGGAGGATGAAGTCTTATAAAAAGCCATTTAATTGGGTAATTTAGAGGTAAATAGACCATAGCACAATAGTATGTAGAGCTGGAAGGGACCTTGGAGAGGGTCTATTTTAACTTCTAATTTTTACACATGAGGAATAAAGGCAAGGAAAGGGAGAATGACAAATCCCTAAGATAAGTGGCAGAACCAGAACTAGGTTATGTAATTTGTTGTCACATATGTTAGGCATAGTCTACCATTGGTGCTAAATAGTTCTGTTCGGGATATATTGAGTTTGAAATGTCTGTAGGGCAGCTCATTTGAATTGGCCAGCAGGCATTTACGGATAAACTGGAAAACAGGAAAAAGTATGGAGATGTAAGGATATATAACTCTGAGTCATCCAGAAAGAAATGATAAATGAACTCAGGGGAGCTGATGATGGAGAGAGAGAGAGAGAGAGAGAGAGAGAGAGAGAGAGAGAGAGAGAGAGAGAGAGAGAGAGAGAGAGAGAGAGAGAGAGACAGAGAGACAGAGAGACAGAGAGACAGAGAGACAGAGACAGAGACAGAGAGACAGAGACAGAGAGACAGAGAGAGACAGAGAGACAGACAGAGACAGAGACAGACAGAGACAGAGAGAGAACATAATGGATGATGAAACTGAGAACAAGCAGTCAGAGATGTAGGAGGAGAACCAGGAAAGAATAGTATTACAAAAATCTTGAGAGGAGAGAGTACGCAAGAGGAGAGAAATAATGGTCAACAATGTCATGTATCAGAGAGGAAAAGAAAGATGAAGAAAAGGTCATTAATCGATTAAGTGATCATTAACTTTGGAGAGGGCATTTTCAATTAAGTGATGAGGGCAGAAGCCAGACTTCAGGGGGATGAGAAGTGAGTGAGAGGAAAGGAAGCAGAGATAATGCAGCAGACAGCTTTATCTAGATGTTTGTCTAAGAGAGGAGAGAGATATAAAAGATCTTTTAAGTGATGATAGTGTCATCCTCTCCTTCATGATCAATAAACCAGGGAAAATTCTTAAAGACAAAGGGATAAGAAGACCTTAATTCCAAGAATATGAACAATAAAACCCTCCTCTCTACTTTTCTGTTAGCAAGATGAAATTGATAAGTGTAGCCAGGACATTGACTTACTCTACACTACATCCTTTTCTCGACAAGCTGCATTCTGGGGAATGAGGTTCATTCCAGTGACCCTAACGTACTGTAATAATGCTGGTACACAAATACAGTAAACTGACAATATTATCTTCCTTCTATACTTACTCATGCAAAAGGTAAAATGAACATGCAAAAGAAGAGGGGAAAGCTCACCAATCAAAATCTGCCTCTGTACAGACACATGGTTCAGAAGCCATGGCTCCCGCATACTTTCCCTGCATGCATTTCTTCTCTGATTTACGCTTTTTATATATCCTCTTGGCTCCCATAATGCATGCCTCTCCCTATGAAAAAAAAAAACAGAGATCCTAAACAACTTCTGGTTACAGTACAACTGAGTTCTGACTAGCCTTCGGAATAGGATTAAATTACAGAGTTTGTGGTATTGATTTCTAATTAAGGATTTTTAATTGATACAGCTAGGTCCTAATTATGGTGAATAATACTAATAACCCTGAAGTGGTTGATTACTTGAATTCACATTGTATATTTCCAGTGGGCTGCAGCCAATTACCATATTTTACATAAGTGGAACTTTGAAGAGTGGAATTCAAATATATGCAGACACTTCAGGGGATTTATTATTCATACTAATAGAGACCTTGCTATATTTCCAAAAGGAAAACCATCTCTAAAGGGAATTTCCAATAGCCTGATATTATAGGGCAACAAAAATATACCTGGAAAGTAGTAAGAGCAAAGATATTAACTATATCATAATATAAAAGCTGAATGAAGACATGTTTTAGAGATGTATAATCTCCATCATGCCCCATTATTGCATCTCTGACCATATGACCTCATGGCAATAATTCCATGTCGTCCTTTATGATAAGAAAATGATACGCAGTACTCTTAAAGAGAATCATATAAAAAACTAAAAACAACTCAATGACAATGTATACCAAATACCGACCATATCGAAATCTACCGTGATTTCATCTTTTATCTTCTGAACATAACTATGACCCAATATCCTTTGAAATTTCATTTGACTATGCTATCAAATCCAGCTTCTTAGTGAGTGGAAATTCAGTGCAAAATTTGATGTAATCCATTTCTCTCTCTCTTCTTTGGGCTAATTTTCTTTAAAAGAATCTATAATGCATTTATATGAAAATGCATCGCTTAGATTGTACTTTGACTATGTAACATACTAATTCCTAAATACAACAATGATTTTATATTAAGATTCTTTTTAGTCTCTTGTAGAACCCAATAATTTTTTTCCTCTTTCAACAGATCAGAGGAGTGAGGGATTGTGTAGTATGAGATGATTTATCAAGACCAAGACAAGGGGCAATTCCTTATTAGTAACTCGGAACTCCTTGCACCTAAATTATCGTGGAAGGAGCAGAAAGATTTTGCATAGTACAAGGGAATTAAGATATAAAAAGTGCTTCGCTGGTTCCCCTTATCCAGTTTAATATCATTATTTTATGCCTGTTTTTGCGCTTTTAGATAAAGCTGAAGCTCCCATTTCCAGTCCCCCTCCCACAGCCAGAGAACATGTCCAGATAAATTATGCTCAGATCTTGGTGCTGAGTTGGTTTTCATTTTGAGTTGTAAGTCTATGCCAAGCATATTTGAATTTTATCTCATTATATCTCAGCATAATAAAAAACAGAAACGACTTCACAACAACCTATAAAGGCTTAGTTTGTTCACTCCTGTGGAACACAAAACACATATGGAAGCACCAGACTGGAAATACGGCCTTGATAATCCCAACTGCCTCCCCACTTAGCTGTCAGGAAGAATATACAACTCTGATGATTCTGTGAACTGGTATATCTTTCCCCAACTTTAGGCAACACTCCCACTTGAGCCCTCTTTCCACTTACCTGACTGTGCAGTTGCCATGGTCTGTAGTCTTCCTCAGCACAACGCCTATCAAATATAGACTTGTAGTCTACTTTGACCAGCTGCCATTCAGAACGATGGCTGAAGTGTCCAAACACTCTACAGAGCACAGCAATGGGGAGTGTAGGTGTGTTAGAACATCAGTAAGTATTTCTTCCCAATGGGTCAATGACTATCAACTCTAGCATCCTGGTCACTACTCTGCTACAATCTCTGTACTGATTTCTCTCAGGCAGCTGAAGCTCAACCCTCTTTTCTGTTTGCCACTCGCCAACACTAGCTCTCTGCCATCAGAGTCATACTATACTTCCATATTTTAAAGTGTTCAGAGAAAGAGCCACAATTTAGGCTGGGCATTGCTGATCATGTGTCGTCAAAAGGTGAATAATTTCCTTTCTCAGTTATTGGTGTGCTCTGTAGATTTTGCAAAAAAAAAAAAGTGGAAAAATTCAAAGTTTGAAACAAAGAAAAATTCTATCTACACTTGCCCTCGAACAAAACAAAGTTATTTGTGTGATGAGTAATTGTATTTTTGATAGAAAATGAAAATGTTCTAGGCAGATTCAAACAAATCTATCTTCCCTATTGAAACTTTTTGCTTAGCAAAGACCAATTTATCTAAATATATATATGTATGTATACATATAGTTATTATTACAGTATGTTTCCTTTGCCCAGTTTTCTGTTATTAGATTCAAATTGCATTTTTATATTTTGAAAACTTGAATACATGCTTTTCTAATCCAGATTCACCCATATCATTAATGATATATTTCTCAAATGACTGTGGTTTATTGGGTAAAGAAAAATCACAGCCATATTTTAAATATATCTCCTCTTCATGTTAGGAATACCTGTGATTGGTGACAGGATCAGAAAAAGAAAGGGAAAACAAATGTTCCTATTTATCAAAGGAACTTATTTTCTCATACTCACAATGGGATGCATTCACACATTACTGTGACTGCAGGTTTGTTATGATTCAGAGTTGCAGGCTACTAAAAAGGTTTGAATTTAAAAAGCATAAGTGTCTATTGTTAAGGCTAGAAAAGATTTTTGATGACACGCTTCTACATTTTGGGGTGTGAAGCATGAGGGAGCTGGATGTGGGATTTCTTCAATGTAAGAACTCTCATTATATAATATATAACTAGCACTTACATAGCTCTTTAAAGTTTGCAAAGTGCTTTAAAATATTATTTTATTTTATCTTCACTACAACATTTTGAAGTAGGTGCTATTATCGTTCCTATTCTATACTTGAGTAAACGGAGGCAGAGAGAGGTTAAGTGACTTGCCTAGTAACTGTCTAAGGCCAGATTTTAACTCAAGCCTTCCAGACTTCAAGTCTAATGCTTTGTCTCCTGTACCACCTAGCTGCCTCTTGTACAGAAACTTTTACCAATGCAAGTTGGCAGGTCATCTGTCAATCATATTCTTAGTTGCCTGGAGCATTGAGAAGTTAAGTGACTTGCCTATGATTACAATGCTCATATATATCGAGAGGCAATGCTTCCTGGCTTCAAGGTTGGCCCTCTCTCATTCTTAATAACTTTTTAATTACCAGGAAGAAATTAGAATAGGAAATAGTTATTTTCTATCTGAACACATTGAGTCTTTTCAGTATGTAGTGTAGAGTCATTTCCACTGATTTTACACATAAAACCAAATTTCTCTTCAATTATAGACAGAAGCCTTAGCAAGCAGCTCTAGAAGCTTTAACCCTAACCACTTTGGTGAAAACTATCTAAGCAGCTATCTTGAGTGAGGATGAAAAATATAGAACTTCTCACAGAATCATACTTACGTCATGATAAGGGTCTCTTCTCCCGGTTCACCCAGGACTCCATCCACAAAAAGAGGAATGGATGTGAAACTGTATTTACTCCATGATCGCCCTTCATCAAAACTTAACCTGGTGGCAAGAAATACAGAAACAGATAACTAAGCTAACTAATTAAGGATTTTACCCCTCCCCAAAAATAAGGAGTAAATTAGACAATTTTTAAAGTCAAAGGGACACAGGCAAACTGATACTTAGAAGTCACCAATTATGATAGAAATTGGCACAATAGGGCTGCTTATCTAAGACCTGAGCATGTTAGACTGCATCTATCAGGGAAAATAATGCTGAAAGGGAGTAAGCTGTATGAAAGAAGAAATCTTCTGGTTGATGTACTCTTATCAAATTTTAGACCTCGGTAAGATATTCTCCACAATCTCACTCCAACTCAAATAAAGACATCAAAAGTAGTTAGAAAAATGTAGAGCAATTGTTTCCAAGGAGGCCGAGACATGTGACTACTTATGGAGATGACTTTCAATCAAAAGTAAATGTCTTACATATCATGGCTACATTTATTCATTCATTTCACACTTAATGATTGCAAATGATATACAAGGTTCTGATTTCCAAGTGACCTTCCCCAATCTATCCCTAAGGCAGACAGCTATACTTCTTCTTCTGAATCACACTATGTTGTATTCCTCATACTATTACGATATTGTATTTTGCATCCTATTCCATGTATGCCTCTGCTAAGCTGTAAACTCTTTGAGGTTAGGTCTCTAGTCTTAATCACCTTTGAATCTCCATCAACACATAAAACCATGTCTCATACGTTATAGATGATTAATATATATTTTTGAATGAATGACTAACCCTCACCAGCCTCATTTTAATATCATTGAGTATTTTATCTCGGTTAGGTTTTGTATTTGTTATATGGCTATATACAAAGGCAAGAATCTCAGGAATATCCTGAGAGAGTGGAGAGAAAATAATGCCTTGTTAACATCCTTTTATCCATAGCTTATGGTTCACCAAGCACCAGACTACATTTCCTACAGCCTTCCTTTCATCTTGCTGCATGAGCCTGAGACCCAAGCCTTTGCTTAGCAATGGGTCTCATGCTTCTGTATTTGGTTCCCCAACTGAAATCATGATACTCTATTTCCGCCATTTAAATAATTCCCTGCCATGTCAACTTATAGTGTATTACAAATAGGTTTACAACTTGAACAGAGGCAGAGCACTGAGATGCTCTTTTATGAAAGCAGGTAGAAAACCATGGGAAACCCTGTGTCTCTAAACCTTTCCCTCATACATAAGTACAACTCAAAGGCATTGTATTTGCCCTTGGGTATAAACCATAGCCCAAGAGGTTCAGGAACATTGCCCAGGCAAGAGGGATAGAGACACTGAGAACCTAGGGTTGGGTATGACATGTACAGAACAGGCAATGAGACTTGTAGAGACAAGTGACTGACAATTGTAACTCTAGCTACTTCCATTTGGGAAAACTGACAGTAAGAAGTTTAACTACAAGGAGTTAAAACTGTTCCAAAAAAACCATATCTGGGGATCTTCTTTGGCATATCCTCTCACCCATAATTCTGTGGGAGTGGGAAAGGAATTGTCGTATCTGAAAGCCATAATTCATTTTTTCTTTTACCCCAAGGGCAGACTTTTTTTCCCTTTTTTTGTGAAACTGCATTCAACAGTCTCGATTTAACAGAGCGAGGGTGTAAATTATGTTCTGATGGATTCTGGCATTTTACTACAAACACCAGCACAATCTGTCTGCTGATAGCAAGACTCTGGGATGGGTTTTTGCAGCTCAGAATGATCAGCACTGTGTCACAGCAGGCAGCACCATTACCAGAGATGTCGGATCGGCAGAGATGTGTGTTTCATAGCAACCAAGACCCCACCTTGATCCAGGTACAGAACACTATGTTCTTCTTCAAAAATCTAGGGGAAAAAAGAACATGGAAAAACTCATATATCTACTTTATCCAATTATCAAAGATTGAATGCAGAAGATTCCAATCAATGAATCAACAAGATTGTATAAAGATAATTCTCCCTTACTTATTCCCCACCCCCAAATCTCAGGAAGAGCTCAGTCACAGAATGGACTTTTTTTTAAAATTGGAAAAGATTATAGGGATTATGTTTTATCTAGGTTCTCCATTTTCCAGGATACCAATTGGATCGCCATATAATGCAGGAGGAAGGGAATTAAAATCAGACAACAAAATTCAGATCCCGTCTCCGCCACTTGCTACCCATATGAACTTAGAAAATGAATAAAACAAAACAAAACTTTATTAAGTGGCTACTATATGCTAGGGGCTGTGCTAATAACTAGGGGTCCAAGTATGAGCAAATAAGAGAGGCCCTGTTCTCAAGGAATTTATATTCCAAAGGATGAAGACAACACATATTAGAAAAATTAAAGTTGGAAAGTGGAAAAGAGTTGGCTGAGGGCACATGTGCAGGGCTTGGATGGAAAGAGGAGTGATAACTAGGTCACCAACGAGACACAGATGACTTCACATGACTTAGATCACAGTTCCTCCTCTAAAAAATAAATGCATTAGTCTCAGTAATCTCCAAGATTTCTTTCATCTCTAAACCTACCATCCTGCGATGTTTAACTATAAAATAGTTACATGACTTGCTCAAGGCCACACAGCTTAGTTAGTGGTGAAACTAGGATTGGAACTTTGATCTCTTGACTTGGAGTTTAATGCTTTTTTCCTCCACTTCTGCTACTGAAAAGCTGAAAAATGTTCTTGAGGGGAAGCATCCTTGACGAGTGTGCTATCATTCTGCCAGATCACGAGGTGGCTCAGTTTGAAATCAGAGAGCCTCGTCCATTCCTCTGTTCCTCAAAATGAAGAGTAACTACTTTTATCCCTGAAGTTGCATTTAAGGAGTGGGAGAATACCCAGTAAACCTCGCTTAGAAAGATGGCCACTCTAGCCTTATAAAAATATGGCTCAGAGATCCTCAAATCAAGGGGACTCCTCAGATACAGATGTTGTGCCTGTGCATGCAGCTTCAATAGATCTTCCCATTGAAGTCTGGTGAACATTCTAGATATCAGAAAATAGAGTAGTACAATGTCCTAGACACATCTTCTGCTTGGATAGTATTTGTCCTTGGTGGAGAAGGGACTCAGGGTCAGGGTGGGTTGAGGAACCACCATGTCTTCAGTCTTTTCTCAAATTTCCCTCTCAGAGACCACTTCATTAATTTTCCTCTGATGTTCCTATGCACACCTATATTTTAATCTCTAAGTTTAACCAGTTTCTTATCTTTTGAAGTACTTTCCTTTCCTCTGAACCCCAAGTAGCTGAGTTTTGTGCCTATAAATGTTCTGGATCCAAGAGCTGACAGAGATAGTCTAAAAACATTTATTCAGCAGGAAATGCAGTGCAGAGGATTCTCACTGTTGAGTGCACTCACCTGCATGTTAGATTTCAATTTATGGTGCTAGTTACTGTATGATAATTAAACGTCAGAGGGTTATTAAAACATATTTATTGAAGTGTAACAACCACGCATTAGACACATATCTTGTTATGATTGCTAAACCTCATTAAGTGCTTGTTTTATAAGGAATGGATACCTAATTTACATGCAGAAGACAGACAGGAGGCATTTGAGCTAAACACATTGGTTTAAAGTGATTCCATTTCTACTTTTCCTGACATATGACTTTTGATGGTTATTACTCTGTCTTGTGCACATGAGATTTAAACATCTCAGAATACCACCTGTGTAATGGCTATTTCTTTATGCAGCAATTCTTACAATGTTCTGTCTTCAAGGCAAAAGGAATTTATGGAGGTAACGCTGAGTGAGGCTTATAATCAGGCCCTTCAGGCATCAGGCTCCATGAAAAACAAAATCGTTGGGTTTTCGACTTTGTTTTATGAGAAAATTTCTTTCTGATTTAATTTGGCTTCATTGTCACTTACAGATTTTCCTCTTAATAAAAACCAAACTAAGTTAACAAATGAATACTAAATAAAACTGACTAGGATTATTAGAGTTATTATTGGCTTTTGAAGCCTCTACTAAAACTCAATTCTAATGCTTTGCTTTGGATTGGAAGCAAGTCTAGATACTCAAAGGTTATTATTCTAAAGTTATACCAACCTGAAAGACTTCAGATACAGGCTGGAAAATGAATTGATGCATGTCTGTTGTCCATGGATCGGTATTACCAAGTTCAGACATGTATATCACTTTCAATCAATCAACAAAAATTTATTGTGCCCACTATGTACCAGGGACTGTGCAATGTGTTGAGAAAACAAATAAAAAAAATAAGACTGGCCTTAGTCTCAAGGTGTTTCAAATATAATCCTGGTATACCAGGTGATAGGTTTGTATGGATTTATTTTCATTTTTGATGAAAACCTTTAAAAAAATTAATCCAGTCTCCCTGATGTTACTCAGGCTAGAAGTGCCTGAGCTACTCATGGACCTGATCTCAAGACTCATAGGTATGGAATTTTTAACCTACTCAGGTTTTCTACCTGGACCAGTTCAGTCATCCTTAGGTAGCCTATTGGCCCTCCACTCCTAGGAGCCCACCATATTGGTTGCTGGACTTAGTTCAGACACCTGATCTGTTTTATCCTTACTGTAACTCAGAACTCCAGAACTCAAGGGATCCACCAACGTGAACCTCTACAATAGTAGGTACTCTAGTTCTGTACCACCATACCTGGTTGGTGAAAGCCATTTATAAAAAAAAACAAAAAAAAATCATATGCTAAGAGACTGAGGGGTGAATACAATCAAAATTGGTATAACTCATGCTCCCACTGATGAATTCACAGTATCTTTAAAGCCCTAATTATTATTCTGATGCCTTCGGTTCTCTTTCACAATGAAAATATATACAAAAAGGGAAAATTGAAATAGGCTATGTAGGTGCTGCAGAATAATTTCTTAGAACTGGGACTGTTTGTGGAAGATATGTGACTGTTTGTACCACAGAGACCTGAATCAAATCATTTACCTGCCTCCAGGTGTTCCCAGCATCTGAAGACACAAACATACTAATATCATTGTCAGACAGCTCAGATCCAATGTTACCTGGAAAGAGAATACCATGCTTAGAGGAGGGGACATTTTATGAAAGAATTGCATGAACCTCATTTATTAGCACATTAGAATCTCTCACACTATTTCAGAATAAAAATACATAGCTGAGTGGAGATACTCAGCATTATGTATTCAGTTGTAATGAAGCAGTCTGGTTTTTTTCCCCTTTCTAGTTTGCTAATCAAAAACCAAAGAGAGATAGTTCCTTTCTTGAAAGGTGTTCTTCACAACAGAGAAACCTTCTTACCAGAAGCCACTATGATGCTGGGAGCTGTGTCACGGCTGGCAATGTTTCCAGAGGTGTATGGATTGTCAGAGACCTTTAGGTGAAGATGCAGGGAACAGTATGGCTGTAGAAAGAGAAACAAAGCCACCATAGAAACAAGGGGACTTAAAGAGTCCATGGAAAGTCTGGATTTATAACAGCGATCCTGTATTAAGTTCTGCCTTAAGGACAATATGTATCTCAATGCTGTAAGGCTGATAACTTGACCTTGAGGGGCAATGTTGAGTATTTTATTCTAACGGGCATAATAATGGCTATGAAAAGGATCAAATTTAATTCAAATAAGTTTAAAAATTCAATCCATACAGTACTGGGATAGTATCACAGCTAGTATTATTTTACGTAGAAGCTATCCTAATACACAGATGGTACTTGCAATTTCGATGAAATTTTAAGCAACTTTTACAATCTCTCACTGAGTCTTAATCATGTCCTTGGATTAAAATATCAGCAGTTTTCAAAAAAGCACAATAAATCTTCTAGGGATTTCCTTAAGAAGTGCCTTGCTACTAAGTTGTTAAAAATAAAAGTTTGTGTTTGAAACCCCCACTCCCTTTTTTCCATCAGAATGATTACTTTCTAATCTTATCAGCATGGGTTTTTGGAATCACCACTGAAGTTTCATGATTACTTTTATTCTACTCTGTTGGAGTGACAACCAGGAAAAATTCAGAGCACAGCAGAGATACAATGATTAAATTTATATGGGATAGGGTAAACGACAAACCAAAAATGAATGAAGATGGGAGAAACAAAAAAGGCAGGGGAGGTGGAATGAACCACTGAATTAGAGTAGTGGTCTTTGGCCACTACCAGGGTGGAGATTCAGGTACAGGCTCTCTTCTGCCTGAAAATTTCCTATTCAACTTGAAAAAAAAGGAAAGAAAAAAAAATCTCCATATTACCATGTTCTACCACAATTATAAAGGCCAGAATGTCAACTGAGATGGGATAGATGAGGCTTTGCCCCAGATCATCAACATCAGGGTGGAAGTTGTACATTCTGGGCTATAAGTGTTTCCTCCTCAGAAGGTGATGTTTTCTAGCACAGTGATTATTTTCTTAAGCCTTGACTCATGTTACTGGTCAAAAGATGCTGCATGGCATGCCACTCAAGATACTGATGCGAAAGTATACCTCTCTCAGGACCTTTCTCTCCAACACACACAAATGTTGGGCATGCTGAGGGACATTATTGATGAAACTGTGCTCAGACTTTCCTTTTGCTCACCATCATGGTATTCTTGGAAATGTGCTATCCCTGTACTGATATTTAACAAGTGCTGCTATTTTATTTTTTTAATTTAAATTTTACTTATTATGAAATTTAAAATAGAAACAAAGAACAGAAAACTAGGGTTGCATTTGAAATAATGAATCTCTATTTTATACAGACGGGCTTTGTAGAAGTCTATAATTAACTCAACATGTAAGATCCAAAGATGTCTTCCCTGTCTGTCTTTTCTGAACTTCGTTTAACTTGTGTGTATGTGTGTGATTTTTTTTTTTAATTTCCCTGGTGAGAGTCTAATTATGGGAAGGTCTGAACCACCCAGGACATTTCTTTTACATGGATGACAATGGCAAATACAGAAAGAGGAATGAGGAATTTAATAAAGATTTTTGAATTGAACTGAGATACATTTTTAAATTACATATGTTTATGTTTATGTGCATATGTATGCACATTTATGTATATATTGTGTATATCTATCTATATATGTATGTGTATGTATAGATATAGATATGTTGTTCAATCATTTAGTTATGTCTGACTCTTCATGACCCTATGGACTATACCATCCATGGAATTTTCTTGGCAATTTTTAGAGTGTTTCTCCATTTCCTTCTGCAGTGGAAACAGACATTAAGTGACTTGCTCAGAGTCACACAGTGAGTAAGTGTCTGAGGTAACTTTTGAACTCAGATCTCCCTGACTTCAGCCCAAGTACTCTGTCCATCAAGCTATCTAGTTGCCTCTGTGTGTGTGTATGTTTATACATATAAACAAACACACACCCATATACACTTAATTTATAAACAAAGAAATCATCTGGGCAATTTGAGATGAGGCCTCTAAACTCCTCCCAAAAACTTAATAGTTTGAGGCATAATATGTTGCATGAGGGTTGGGACACATGTGGAGCATCACACTGAGAATGAAACCACCCTCTGGAATGAGTGGCATCCCCCACTGAAGAGGTGCCTTTCCTGGAATTTTCTGACCACTTCTCCTCTGTGAGACCAGCATGTAGCTCAATCATGAAAGATCCCCATAGGACTGTGGACATCTGATCCAGGGCATTGTGTTGATGTGCAAGCTAGGGAGGCCATTGAAAGGAAGCCGACTTTTCTCATTTCTGACTGCTGTGTGGTATGGTTGTCATGGCTTTTGGATGCCTGGGATCTGCTATTATAAGAGGCACTGATGCCAGCTTGAGGAGAAACATTACAAATGATCTTTGCAGGGCTCTTTCCTCTGTACTCTCATTTGTGGTCCTGGATTGCCCCCAGCTGGTATGAGGAGAATATTCGGTGACTTTTCTTTTCTTCCCCTCTGCATCAAAGTACAGAGTCTACGTAAATACTTGGGAAATCATCTTCCAGCCCCTGAATGATGATCTGAAAAGGAAGGCAAACTAAAACGCAAAAATTTCTTAGCCCTCCTTTTCCAGTGAGCATGGATTTCAGTGCAGTAGACATTCCCAGTGACAATTACCTTCAACAACAAAGATCACAATCCAGTAATTAAAAATCTAAATTGCTTAATACTCAGACTAGTTAAGTGATTTGTCTATGACTACACGGAAAAGACGTATCAGAGGTAGAATTGAAACCAGTTCTTCCGGAATCCAAGCCCTATACTTTACTACATCGTTCATCATGGAAGCTTTGTCCATGGTAGCTACTGTTATTTTGTATGTCAAGAAATACTCCCAGAAGAAGACAGGAGTTCAATTCCCAATATGCTGGTTATTAGAGAATTTGTGAACATTCTTCTCTCTCCTCCCCATCAAGAAGAACCAGAGATAGAAAACTGAAAATATCAATCACCTAATAGTTCCAGAAAATGACTTAGTAAAGACATCACATTAGCAATCTTTTAGGATGCTGTAAAGACAGAGTAGTCCCAACCAGAAAGACCTTCTTCCCTCACCCCACCCCCACTGTTATCAGTGATATCCATCTAAGAGGTATTTCTACATTACAAAACAGCTAATAAATCAAATATTGAACATCTGCTGTGTATCTGGTCCTTTGCTATTTAGAGAGCCAAAGCTTGTTGGATCTGGAAAGTGCCTTAAAAATATCTAATCTTACTATTCAGGAAATGGGGGCCCACATAGATTTGTCTATGATTGTATAGGTTGTCAGTGTTGAGAGAGGATGAAATTCAGGCTTCTAAACTTCCCACTCACACTTCTTTCTTTAAGTTTTCATTCTTTTCTTCATGCAGAGATCCAAAGAGATTGAAGATGCCCATGAAAAAGACAGAAGAGCCTCCAGCCTGGAGTCACAACCTTTGTGTGATTCCACCCTACTACCAGTTTGTCCCTTACTGTCAGGAGAACCTAGAATACTAGGGCTGGTATCACATTTATTAATAAAAGGTTTAAAGTAAGGAATAGATTTAGAGTTACCATATTTGCAAACCATATGATCACAAGGTAGGAGGTATTGTAAGAAACAGAATGTTCCCCTAACTGGGTCAATAAGGCCCTAGATACAAGATCTAAGAGTCAGTGACAAAGTAGGGAGGAAGGCCCAGGGCTAATGGGGCATGAATGGGTCATATTTACCTCTCTAACACTAATTTGTAACTCATGGGGGGAAAGATAGGGGAGGGAATGAGATACACAACTGAGGTTTGCCCCAGGGCATCCAATTTCCTAGCGCCAGCCCTTTCAGGGAACTAGAGACTATATTTACTGGAAAATGGGCCTTCTTTTTATTAAGTGCTGTATTTTCCCTACGGTCCAAGAATGTGTAATGAGTTCAGCTGATCTCACATGCTGCCCCTCAAGAGCCCAATCCCAAGACTTTGGAAGGTAGTGAGCGCTGCCCTGGTAATACCCCTGTCTAATTGCACAAAGCAGTATGTGAAGGAAAGAATCCCCGCTGAGCCCTGCAGGTAATCAGTCTAAAAGACCTTAAAATATGGTCCCAAATTATCCTGGATGTCTTATTTCTATAGAAAGCATTTTACAAGGAACTTTCCATTTGGGGCTGTAATTCTGAACTTGTTCCACATTTGAGGCAGCCCTGCTGGAAAATCTCTTTTCTAATCACTCGGCTGGGCTGGCGGTGACACTGTCACTCTCCAAGTACTCACAATCTCAAATCACTCTTTATCTTCTCACTGCCAGCCACCAGCTCCTGGGCCCAAAGTAGGTTGTTAACACTCTGAATATCCTAGAGCTCAAAGATTTTCGATCCTATTTTCTGTCTTTGGCAGATTTTTGCAAAGTGATTTTCGTCTCTGGCCCAGCTCACTGCCCCCTCCTTCTCTAGCTCTTCCAAAGCCTGTGGTGAAACAAATTTAAAGCAAGCAAGTATCTGGGTTAATGGGAGGAAAGAGGAGGAAGGCTCCTGGGAGCTGTTTATCTTAGTCAGTTTAATTAATCTTTCCTCCAGTCTTAATGACCCTAACAATTATTTCTGAACTTCAAGGTCAGCTTAAGATCAAGAGCTCAGTTTCAGCACACCCTGGTTGGATCCCAAGTTTTGTATTTGGGTATTTTCTTTTGCAAAACTCCCTCCTTCCAATAATAATCAGTCATCATATAAGTATTGATCCCCCATTATGTCAACATGTGCTAGTATAAAGTATAATCACGATTTCCAAAACTCCATCTCTGGTCTTATGTCTTACTCCAGAATGGCTCATCAGAGCCCTACCTCACTGTGGTCAGTTTTATCTCTTTGGCAATTGTTTTCCATAATACTTCCTGGAAATGGATGGACCATGTTGATGGTCAAGGATATTGTGCCAGTGCAACATTTGCTGGCCTTTAATATGGGCCAGCACAGAATGGCTGTCCGGGAGGTGGTTAGTTAGAGCTGCCAACAACTCTGTCCTTGCCCTAGGACAAAACACTCACAACAATGCATGAATAGGGTTCATCATCATCACCACCACCACCACCACCACCATCCCAGTAACTCGGATAAAGGGTGAGTGGAAGTCTTCCTACGAGATGAAGTGACATTGAAAATATTCACTATAAGAAGTAAAGTCAGGTCATTGTTTTTAGTATCTCATGATGAGCAAAAGTGACTCAGTAACAGTGGCATGGGATTGTTTTTCAAAAAGAATTCTTTCTCTTGGAAACAATGGAGGTTAAACAAGGATATAATCAGTTTAGATCATATCCGTAACCTTTCTTTCTGTCGCAGACCTCAATATTTTGAATCCTACTAACTGATATTCAAGATGATACTTTTAAATATATGAAATAAAATGCAAGGAATTATAAAGAAAACTATGCTGATATTTAGTTATCAAAATATCCAGTTACAAAAAAATTAAAACATTTAAAATACATACACACATTTATTTATTCATTTAAAACAAGATCAAATTGAGAACGGCTGGTCTAGGTAATCTCACTGATAGGATGAATGTGACCTTATTCATCAGATCTCAGAATACTAACACTCAGAGCTACTCTTTGGACATTGAAGCATCTCTCTTTTCAGAAATTCTGCATTGATTTTGGTCTGTCCCACACCATGTAGTCCTTAATGGTGCAGTAGTTTATATTGTGCTCCGGCTGGTTCATATACCTACGTCTAAATTCCTCAAATGGATTAGAAGCTCCTGAAGGAGCTTCTAATCATATCTTAAAGTTGTTTTTGTTGCAGTCTATATATGTTCTCGTTCTCTCTCTCTCTCTCTTCTCTCTCTCTCTCTCTCTCTCTCTCTCTCTCTCTCTCTCTCTCTCTCTCTCTCTCTCTCTCTCTCCAGTTCCTTCCCTCAGCATAGAACATACTAGTTGATCATTCAGCTTTTATTGACTGACTGATTTTTAAAACCACCTAAATGGAGTTTAAATTTATATATTCAGGATCTATGATTTTCTCATTGTGGGACAGCTAGGTGGTGCAGTGGATAGGGCACCAGTGCAGGAATCAGGAGGACCTGAGCTGAAATCTCACCTCAGACACTTGACACTCACTAGCTGTGGGACCTTGGGCAAGTCATTTAACCCCAATTGCCTCATGCTGGGCCATCTCCAGTCATCCTGATGAATATCTGATTGCTGGATTCAGATGGCTCTGGAGGAGAAGTGAGGCTGGTGACCTGCACAGCCCTCCCTCACTCAAAACGAAGTCAAGTGCAAGTCATGTCATTATTTCTCTGATGGCATGGTCTTCTTTGGCAATGAAGGATGAACATACACATTTTCTCATTGTAGAATTTTCTCCCACCTCTACACACTCAGACACATTGATAAACATAAATAGTTTCAAGAGATTTGTCTGAGTCTCAGAGAAGCCGAATGACTTGTCAGTAGTCACAGAGCTAAGAAATTATCAGAAGCAGAAACTGAACTCAGGATTTCCTGAATGGAAATTCAGTCCTCTTTCCACTAACACAAGGAATAACTACTCCCTTAATTTGTACCATGAAGGAATGATCAGATCATAAAACAGCACTAGTAGAAAGGTAGGGATATTGGTAGAATGGTCCTGTCATTTTGGACAACTACTAAGTTCTCCCATAAATCACCCTTCAGTCTCAGTCAAAGAGAGAATCCTGAATCAGACAATTTAAGAGACTAAACCAATGTGACAAAGCTAACATTATCAGATCATTTTGGTCACTCATATCTTTCTGAAAGGTTCTGCCACAATTTAATTCATTTTGATTAAGTACTTACCATGTCCCAAACACTATGCTAGAAACTGGGGATACAAATACCTACTGTGCTCCATTCCCTTCTACCTTCCTTTTCCGAGTAAGTCAACTCTTCCTCAAAAGGTGAGGTAGGTTGACCTATTTCCTCTCTGATACCCAGTATATTCACACTGTTACATGAGGAAAAGTTTGTTTAAATGTGATGACTTACCAGCAGGCAATGTACAGGGTCTCCTCTCAGATCCGTGTCAGGAGCCTGCAGCAACCGCCAGTCTCTGCCTTTGTTGTATGTGATGAAAGTCTTCACTTGGCTGTCAATCTTCTTGTTAGCCAAGAACATTCCCTTTATCCCTGCTACCTGGGAGAAATTGACATGGCTGAAAAATACATCAATTTGAAAGGAGACTTTTGTTCCCCAAAAATGAAATAGCAGACTCTCAGATCGAGCCCAGAAAGCTTGATTAGGTGACCCTTGAGGAGTTCACAAAATTTGAGGGGGATTCCACTGAGGCAGTGGATTCCATTGGGCAGGAAGCATCATATTCATACCAACATGAAAATCAAGTTGGATTGGCCCAGCAAACCCTAAGTTGTCTTCCTAGTTTTCTTTGGGTGTACACTATGACTTCAAAACCAGGTGAACTTGATTTATATATTGTCCATGGTTTTAACAGTTAGATTGTTCACAGATATGACTGAGTGATGAGATAAAACTTACCATTCCAACAATATGGATATTCCTATTTCAGTACAACTCTAGAATGATAGCATAAGACCATTTGAATATAACCAATTGGAAAAAAAAAAAGGAACGGTTTGCTCTTCATCACAAGCATCCACCTTTCTTATTCTCCCCATCCCTCCAAATCTATCTCTTACCCTCATGCCCTTGGAAATAATCGACATCAGCCTTTCAAAGAATGAATGAACACTTATTAAGCATTTACTATGTTCCAGGCATTGTGCACCATGTACCAAAGCAGCAGTGTCTCTGACCTCAAGGTGATTACATTCTAATAGGAAAGGGCAACATCAATACAGGAGTGGTAGTCAGGGATGGATATTTTGTTCTGGGAAATAATTAATGGAACAAAAGGACATTCAGTTGACATATCATTTCCAGAGGAATCACACCTACACCCGCAGGTTGTATCAGCTCAGTGCTGAGGCAAATGAAGAAGTATGGGCTCAAGGATGAAATAAACAGAATCTTGATGCTCTTTTCCAAAACCTTCAGAACTATGGTACAACAACTGAAGTACAGAAGGAGACATTTCAGAGATGTAAAAAGCTCAGAATTTGACCATAAAGACCCACCGAGGAAAAAGACAAACATAGTTTTGCATCTGCCCTTTCCCTAGGTCACTGGGTGTTTGTTAAAGTAGCTACACTGGTAGCACATAGTCTTAATAATCCATTCAAGTAAGTAGCTTTTGCTTCTAGGGATCGTAGGCCTACTTTCTCTGGCAGCTAAATCTCTTCCACTTCCATGTAAGTCTTTTTTATTTTGTGATTTTAACAGGTCGTATTTTGTATGTCCTTTGGGAGAATGAACTTCCCTGGTAGATCAGTTTATCTGTGTGTCAGTACACATCTGAGGGGATGAGAGTGGGAGGGATATTGAACTACAGTGGAAGTGAATTCTGAGAAGTCACTCTTCCAGAGACAGAACTGTAACTATGGTGGGATTACCTAGATGTTTTCCCAAGGTGCCAAAATGAATTAACATATGTAAAACTCTTTGAAAAATTTAAAGCTGTATATAAATGTTCATTTTTATTACTGTTGTCTACCTCCTCCTGGGGCCTTGGGGGATTGTAAATTATGCACTGAGAGGGCAAAACTCAATCCCTTTCCTAGAGTGACGCTTAGGATATAATAAATGTTCTTACACATAGGTTTTTTAATAAATATTTATTAAAAGAAGAAATTAATAAATTTAACTAATATATACTGTATACATATAATTCCTCTATTTACTTAAAAGTACAGCTTCATTCAAAAGTATTCCATGAATCACAATTTTTCAGTAATTTAGATTATGCTTCCTGATTTTATCACTATTCAGTCTTCAGTTGTGTCCAACTCTTCATGACTCGTTGAACCAAAGGTAGGGACCTTGTGGCCCTGAAGCTAGATGTGGTCTTTGAAGTCCTAGGCCTTCTGACTGAATCCAAGTTTGACAAAACAAATCCTTTTATTAAGGGGATTTTTTCTGTGGAGTTTGAATTAAGTTAAAGGGTTATACTTGAGGACCTAGAGGGTCACATACAGCCTTGAGGCTGCAGGATCCCTACCCCTGTCTTGGACCATAATATCCATGGAGTTTTCTTGACAAAGATATTGGAGTGCTTTGCCATTTCCTTCTACAGTTCATTTTACAGACGAGGAAACTGAGGCAAACAGACTTGCCTAGTGTCACTCAGATAATAAATGTCTGAGACAGAATTTGAACTCAGATCTTCTTGATTCCAGGGCTGGCATGTTGTGCTACCTAGCTATCTAATTACTTCCTTATGCAGTATGCAAATTAATGATTTCATAGATTTAAAAGGAAAGGCATTCAAGGGCTATTTATTTACTTCAAACTCTACTGAAAAATCAATCTCCTCTCTACCAATATTTTACAATTGTTCATTAGGCTTTTATAACTTTCATCCACTGCTTCTATGCTGTGGGGACAAAAGGAATAAATCTAATCTCTTTTCCACATGGCAATCCTTTATATACTTGAAGATAATTGTCATCCTCTACACACAGATACACACACACACACACACATACACACACACACACACACGCTCCATCCCTAAAGTTTTCTCTTCTCCAGCTTAAACATGGCTAGTTCTTTTTTAAAAATTAATTTATTTTTAATATAATTTATTTTCAGTCTCAACATTCACTTCCACAAGATTTTGAATTTTCTCTCCATCTCTCCCCTCCCCTACCCAGGACAGTGAGCACCCCAATCACCCATTTCCTTAATATGACCTCCCTTCTATCACCCCACCTTCTCCCTTCTCCCTCCCCTCTATTGACCTGTAGGGCAAGATAGACTTCTATAATCCATTGCCTGTACAACTTTTTTCCCAGCTGCATGCAAAAACTATTTTGAACATTCAGTTTTAGAGCTTTGAGTTCCACATTCTCTTCCTTCCTCCCTCCTTATCCACCCTCATTGAGACAGCAAACAATTCAATATAGGTCATACATGTGTGGCCATACAAAACACTTCCATAACAGTCATGCTGCAAAAGACTAACTACATTGTCCTCTATCCTGTCCTGCCCTCCATTTATTCCATTCTCTCCCTTGACTTTTCCTCTCACAATAGTACTTGCTTCTGATTACCACTCCCCCCAATCTGCTGACCTTTTTATTATCCTCCCTTTCCTATTTCCATCCCCTTCACCTTTCTGCAGGGTGAGATAAATTTTCATTCCCAAGTGAATGTGTGTTATTCCCTCCTTGAGTCAAATTCGATGAGAGTAAGGTTTGCTTATTCCCTCTCACCTCCTCCCTCTCTCCCTCCATCATAAAAGCTCTTTTGTTCCTCTTTTATGTGAGATGATTTATTATATTCTGTCCCTCACTTTCTCTTTCTCCCAGTACATTCCTCTCAACACTTAATTTTATTTTTTAGGTATCTTCCTTTCAGATTCCCTATGCCCTTTGTCTCTCTCTCTCTCTGTATACATACACAGACATATATATATATATATATATATATATATATATACACATTTGTATATATGTGTATATATATGTGTGTATACACACATATATGTATATTTATGTATATGTGCATATATACACACACACACACACACACACACACACACACACACACACACACACACCCTCTAACTACCCTAATACTGAGAAAGGTTTCATAAGTTACAAATATCATCTTTCCATGTAGGAATCTAAACAGTTCAATTTTAATGAATCCCTTATGGCTTTTCTTTCCTGTTTACCTTTTCATACTTCTCTTGATTATTGTATCTGAAAGTCAAAATTTCTATTCAGCTCCGGTCTTTTCAACAAAAATGCTTGGAAGTCCTCTGTTTCAGTGAAATTCCATTTTTTTCCCCTGAAGTGTTTTACTCAGTTTTGCTGGGCAGGTGATTCTTGTTGTCAATCCTAGCTTCTTTGACCTCTGGAATATCATATTCTAAACCCTCTGATCCCTTAGTGTAGAATCTACTAAATCTTGTGCTATCCTGATTGTGTTTCCATAAAATTTGAATTATTTCTTTCTGGGTGCTTGTAATATTTTCTCCTTGACATGGAAACTCTGGAATTTGGCTACAATATTCCTAAGAGTTTTCCTTTTAAGATCACTTTCAGGGGGTGATCAATGGATTCTTTCCATTTCTATTTTACCCTCTGATTCTAGAATATCAGGGCAGTTTTCCTTGATAATTTCTTGAAAGATGATGCCTAGGCTCTTTTTTGATCATGATTTTTAGGTAGACCAATAATTTTTAAATTATGTCTCCTGGATCTATTTTTTAGGTCATTTGGACTATCAGAAAGCCATAATGAAAAGTAGAGTCTAAACATGATCTTTCAAAAAATCATCAAGGAAAGCTGCCCTGATGTTCTAGAGCAAGAGGGTAAAATAGAAATGAAAAGAATCCACTGATCAACTCCTAAAAGAGATACCAAAATGAAAATTCCCAGAAATATTATTGTCAAATTCCAGAGTTCCCAGATCAAGGAGAAAATATTGCAAGGAGCCAGAAAGAAACAATTAAAGTATCATGGAGCCACAGCTGGGATAACACAATAAAAGTAGCTTCTACGTCAAATGATTGGAGGTCTTGGAATATGATATTCCAGAGGGCAAAAGAGCTAAGATTATGACCAAGAAACATCTACCCAGTAAAACTGAGTATAAATCTTCAGTGGGGAAAAAACAGACATTCAATGAAATAGGGGATTTTCATACATTCTTTATGAAAAGACCAGAGCTGAATAGAAAAACTGACTTTCAAATACAAGTCTAAAGAGAAGCACAAAAAGGTAAAACAGGAAAGGGAAATTATAAATGACAATAAAGTTAAACTGTTTACATTCCTACATGGGAAGATGACACTTGTAATTCATAAGAATTTTCTCATTTTTAGTGCAGTTAGAAGGAGTATATATACATATATACATACATGTATACATGTATATGTATATATATATACAAGTATATATATATATATATATATGTGTGTGTATATATATATACATATATATGTATGAAGAGGGCACAGGTGTGAATGGGTAAAATAAGAAAACACTGAGACAAAGGGAAAGGGAATGGTGGAAGGGTGGAATGGGGTAAATTATTTCTCATAAAAGAGACAAGAAAAAGTTTTTACAATAGAGGGAAGGTGATGGGGAACAAATGAACCTTATTCTCATCAGAATTGGTTCAAAGAAGGAATAACATACACACTTAATTTACCCTGCTGGAAAATAGGAGAGGAAAGGGATAAAAAAGTGGGGGAGGTGATAGTAAGGAGGACAAATTGGGGGAGGGGATGGTCAGAAGTAAAAGACTTTTGAGGAATGACAGGGTGAAAGGAGAGAGAGACAGAGTAAAAGGGGGGTATGATGGAGGGAAATACAATTAGCAATAGTAACTGTGAAGAAAAATAAATCTGAAGAAAGTTTCTCTGATAAAAACTTCATTTCTCGGGTAGGAGCCAAGATGGCAGAATAGAAACATTCATATACGCTAGCTCCGAACCCACAGCCCATAAAATATCTGTAAAAAAGAAGTCCCAACAAGTTCTGGAGCAGCAGAAGCTACAGAACAATGGAGTGGAGGAGATTTCTGTTTCAGAGAGCCCTGAAGAACCCCCCTGAAAGGTCCATCGCGCCCCGGACTCAGAGTCAAGCCCAGCCCTGTCTTGGCCGCACAGCACCGAGAGGAGCAGATCCAAGCAGGCTTCAGGGACAGAATCTCCAGTAGCCACGCAGGTCCCTCCACCCACAGGTGGCAAAGGTCAGTGAGAGGGTCTTTTTGGCTTGCCAAGAGGGGAGTGGGGTCCCCCCATAACTCAGGCCCCCTCGGGAGGCAGCAGCGGAGGCAGCAGCAGGGGCAGCAGCAGACCGGGGCTCCCCAAGCAGGCAGGAGCTTGGATCCATTGTTGAAGGTCTCTACATAAACCCCCTGAGGGAACTGAGTCCCGTGTGGCAGCCCTGCCCCCACCTGAGCACCTGAACTTAATCTCACACTGAATAGCAGCCCCACCCCCACCAAAGCCCTAAGGTTGGGAAGCAGCATTTGAATCTCAGCCCCCAAACCCTGGCTGGGCAGATTTGAAGGCCAGGTGGGTGTGAAGAGGACACTCAGAAGTCAAGTCACTGGCTGGGAAAATGCCCAGAAAAGGGAAAAAAAATAAGACTATAGAAGGTTACTTTCTTGGTGAACAGATATCTCCTCCCTTCCTTTCAGGTGAGGAAGAACAAGGCTTACCAGCAGGGAAAGACACAGAAGTCAAGGCTTCTGTATCGCAAACATCCAGAATAAATATTCAATGGGCTCAGGCCATGGAAGAGCTCAAAAAGTATTTTGAAAATCAAGTTAGAGAGGTGGACGAAAAACTGGGAAGAGCAATGAGAGACATGCAAGCAAAGCATGAAAAGCAGGTGAACACCTTGCTAAAGGAGACCCCAAAAAATGCTGAAGAAAATAACACCTTGAAAAATAGGCTAACTCAATTGGAAAAGAGGTTCAAAAAGCCAATGAGGAGAAGAATGTTTTCAAAAGCAGAATTAGCCAAATGGAAAAGGAAGTTCAAAAGCTCACTGAAGAAAATAGTTCTTTCAAAATTGGAATGGAACAGATGGAGGCTAATGACTTTATGAGAAATCAAGAAATCACAAAACAAAACCAAAAGAATGAAAAAATGGAAGATAATGTGAAATATCTCATTGGAAAAACAACTGACATGGAAAATAGATCCAGGACAGACAATTTAAAAATTATGGGACTACCTGAAAGCCATGATCAAAAAAAGAGCCTAGACATCACCTTTCAGGAAATTATCAAGGAAAACTGCCCTGAGATTCTAGAATCAGAGGGCAAAATAAGTATCCAAGGAATCCACCGATCACTGCCTGAAAGCGATCCGAAAAGAGAAACTCCTAGGAACATTGTGGCCAAATTCCAGAGTTCCCAGGTCAAGGAGAAAATATTGCAAGCAGCTAGAAAGAAACAATTCAAATATTGTGGAAATACAATCAGGATAACACAAGATCTAGCAGCTTCTACATTAAGGGATCAAAGGGCATGGAATAGGATATTCCAGAAGTCAAAGGAACTAGGACTAAAACCAAGAATCATCTATCCAGCAAAACTGAGTATAGTACTTCAGGGGAAAATATGGTCTTTCAATGAAATAGAGGACTTTCAAGCATTCTTGATGAAAAGACCAGAGCTGAAAAGAAAATTTGACTTTCAAACACAAGAATAAAGAGAAGCATGAAGAGGTGAACAGCAAAGAGAAGTCATAAGGGACTTACTAAAGTTGAACTGTTTACATTCCTACATGGAACGACAATACGTGTAACTCTTAAAACTTTTCAGTATCTGGGTAGTGGGTGGGATTACACACACACACACACACACACACACACATGCACATGCACACACACACAGAGACAGAATGCACAGAGTGAATTGAAGAAGATGGGATCATATCTTAAAAAAATGAAATTAAGCAGTGAGAGAAAAATATATTGGGAGGAAAAAGGGAGAAATGGAATGGGGTAAATTATCTCTCATAAAAGAGGCAAGTCAAAGACTTTTTAGTGGAGGGAAAAAGAGGGGAGGTGAGAGAAAAACATGAAGTTTACTCTCATCACATTCCACTAAAGGAAGGAATAAAATGCACACTCATTTTGGTATGAAAACCTATCTTACAATATAGGAAAGTGGGGGATAAGGGGATAAGCAGGGTGGGGGGGATGATGGAAGGGAGGGCATTGGGGGGAGGGAGCAATTTGAGGTCAACACTCATGGAGAGGGACAGGATCAAAAGAGAGAATAGAAGCAATGGGAGGCAGGATAAGATGGAGGGAAATATAGTTAGTCTTATACAACACAACTATTATGGAAGTCATTTGCAAAACTACACAGATTTGTCCTATATTGAATTGCTTGCCTTCCAAAGGGAAGGGGTGGGGAGGGAGGAAGGAAGAGAAGTTGGAACTCAAAGTTTTAGGAACAACTGTCGAGTACTGTTCTTGCTACTAGGAAATAAGAAATACAGGTAAAGGGGTAGAGAAAGTTATTTGGCCCAACAGGACAAAAGAGAAGATGGGAACAAGGGCAGAGAGGCATGATAGAAGAGAGGACAGATTGGTGATAGGGGCAATTAGAATGCTTCGTGTTTTGGGGTGGGGGAGGGGATAAATGGGGAGAAAATTTGGAACCCAAAATTTTGTGAAAATGAATGTTAAAAGTTAAATAAATGAATTAAAATTTAAAAAAAAAACTTATTTCTCAAACATATAGAGAACTGAGTCAAATTTATAAATGAGTCATTCCCCAATTGATAAATGTTCAAAAGATATAAACAATATTCCGATGAAGTAATCAAAGTTATCTATAGCTATATGAAAAATACTCCAACTCACAACTGATTGGAGAAATGAAAATTAAAACAAATCTGAAATACTAAGTCATACCTATTAGATTGGCTAATAGAACAGAAGAAAATGACTATTGTTGGAGGAGATGTTGGAAAAATGAGACACTGATGCACTGTTGGTGGACTTCTGAACTGATTCAATCATTCTGTAGAGCAATTTGGAACTATGCTCAAAGGGCCATAAAACAATTTGACCTAGCAATAGCAATGCTAGGTCTGTATGCCAGAAGAGATAAAAAACAAAACAAAAGGACCTATACGTACAAAAATATTTATAACAGCTCTTTTCTGGAGGCAGAGAAATAGAAATTGAAGGGATGTTCATCAACTGGGGAATGGTTGAACAAACAGTGGTATGTGATTATAATGGAATACTATTGTGATATAAGAAATGTTGAAAAAATAGAATGAGCAGTATGCTCTCAGAAAAGTATGGAAAGACTTACCTGAGTTGATACAAAATGAAATGTACTGTGTACAAAGTAACAGCGATATTGTAAGGTGATAGGCTTTGAAAGGCTTAGCTCTGCTCTGCAGTACAACAATCCAAGACAATTCTGAAGGATTTATCATGAAAAATTCTATCCATTCCCAGATAAAGAATTGATGGTATCTGAATACAGATGAAAGCATATTTTTTAAATTTATTTTTCCTAAGGTTTTTTGTGGGGTTTTTTTTGTTTTTTTGGTATTAGGTTTTCTTTTACAAGATGAGTACTACAGCTATGTTTTGCATGACTACACATGTGTAATCTGTATCAAAGTGCTTGTCTTCTCAATAGGGGTGGGAGATAGGGAGCAAGGAAAGGAGACTCAAAATTTTAAATACACATGTTGTTTGTTTTTACATATAACTGGGGGAAAATAAAATATTATTTCTTTTAAAGAAAAGTTTCTTTTTCAGGAATGGGTTACACTACATGGCCCTGAAGAACCTTTACAGCTCTTAAATTTTCTCCCATTGAGAATGTGAGCTCCTTGAGGGCAAGAACTGCCTCAACTTTTCTATTTTTATCCCCAGTGATTAGCACAGTGCTTTGAATATACCAAGCGCTTAAATCATTTATTCATTCAGTCATTTTTAAATTCTGGGATTCTCTCCTGCTGAAAATACTGCTTTTTGCCTCTTTATTGTTAAGCCTATTCATTGACATTTTATATGTCTTTTGGTATCTCCTGCATTATTTCTTCTTGGGTTATTTAATTCTCATTGTTTTTTTTTTTTAATTTTTTACATATTTATACTTCTTCCCCACTAGACTGTAATTTCATTGAGGGAAGAGGTCACATCATAATAATTCTATACACACATAGTGCCAGGCAAATAGTGAGTTCTCATCACTTGCTAAATTGAATATTGTTGTTATTCAGTTGTTTTCAGTCATGTCTGACTGTTTGTGACCCCATTTGGGGTTTTCTTGGCACAAATACTGGAGTGGGTTGCCATTTCCTTCTTTAGTTCATTTTACAGATGAGGAAACTGAGGCAAACAGGTTGAAGCGACTTGCCCAGGGTCAACCAGCTAGCAGGTATCCGACTGAACTTAGATTAACTTAGATGAGTCTTCCTGACTCCAGGTTCCAGGCTTTAAGCTCCATCCATTGCACCACCTAGCAGCCCTGAATTGTGTATTCATATTTAATTAGGAAATGCTCCTTTTCCAACAGCAATATCAATATGTTTGGAATTTAAAAAAGTGAGATAAGAAGCATAATATTTATTTTATCATGCTACCAAAGAAGTTACCAAGATAAGAAGATTCAACCCCATAGAAGATGGGGTCAGCTTCTCATGGGGAAATGCTTTCCAGTCTTATTTAACGTGACCTTCTCTGATTCCACTGAGTTGTTGGACTTGCATAGTCAAAGATTTTTGCCTATACCTGCCCCTCCTAAATGAAAGAAACTACTGTTCCTCTTAATGAATTTTGTTGGGAACTAAATTAACATAATCCAAAAGTCGGCATTTGAAGTGACTCTGGAAATGGCAGGGAGTGGGCATCCCATGATTAATATCAAATAAGCTAATACTTCAATTGGTGTAATTTATTTGGGGATTTGGAGATGAACTATTTTCATTGAGAAAGCAAAGGAATATCTAGGAGCAGGCTTAGTATCAGAGACTATAAATAGCCAAACTTAAGACCATGGATCTCCAGCGCTGCCCTAGCTTTCAGAGAACCCCTGAGCTTACAGTTTCACCTAAATCCTTTCTGCTACTCTCCTAAAGTGACACTGACAGCCCAACAAGTTGTCAGCTTTAAATGATGAGGACAAACTTAGATATCTGATGGTAAATGTGATGGTAAATGCATCTGGAACTATGACTCACAGCCTTTCTTTAAAGCAATCAACATTTAAACAATCTCTACCTCTTTGGTTCCCTTTTAGTTCACTCCAATAAATTCAATAAATGTTAAAATAGCATTTACTATTACAAGGCACTGTGCTGGGCACTGGGGATACAAAGAAAAAGACAACAATAAAACATTTCCTTCCCTTTAGGAGTTTGCAGTGTTTACATTCTAATTATCTGTGTAAAAACTACTTACACAGATAATTAATAATTATAACTTGAGGAGGAAGAGAGTACTAATAGATGTGGAGAGGAGAAAAGATTTTCTAGGAAATAGCTCTGCTTTTCTGTTTGCAGATCTTCTGAATACCTTGTCATGTTCCATTTTTTTTAGTTATGTTGGTATATACATGCTGTGTTTCCTCCCACCAGACTGTAAGAACCCAGAGGGCAGCTTCTATGTGTTCCCTTTCTATTCTCTAGCTCTTAGCAAGGAGATTTCATGGGATAAATCATTAATAAATGACTGTTTAGCTGAATTTAAATTAATTGGAGTTATAATATCATGTCTTCGTGATTTCGTTTTGCAAAGTACAAAGTTTGCATTTTGTCTGACCACACACACACATGTCTCATGAACACACATGCATACATCATTACTGGTTGCATATGTTTATTCTTCCTCTAACATTGCCTTGCATAAGACTTGTATTTCCTGTGTATGTCAAGCAGGTGGTTTCAGCATCCTCACAACCATTTTCATTCTTGCTGGGCCAACTGTCACTGTCTATTAAGCTATAGCGTTCTTTATCATCATTAATTAATCTCCTTTTCCCAAAGGAAGGTGGATATTCTCCAGTCCTGTCAAATCACCACTTGTCATCCACATCAATGCAAATATACCAGGAGACACACATCACAGGCACACACATCACAGTCCTATCTGCATTGGCTCCACTGGACAGGCCCCTCTGTTATCTATTCCTTTCAGTAATAGTAGAAACTTATCACTTGGTATTTCTTCTCCAGGGGACACAAGTCAAGGGGCATCTGTTCCCAAAGATCTCTTAGTCCAATGGATAAAATCCCATAGAAGAGCTATCTGCTGCCTATTCAATGTATCCCTCACAATTTAGAATGTTAGAATGGTATTGACCAAATAAAAGCACTCAGGGACTGATAGTTTCTAACTGCATATGCATTTGCATTTTTATGCAAATTCATGAAACATTCTCTATATTCTGAAAAATTTCTCCATCGGCTCATCTCCTAGCATTTAATGGTCTTCTTATGCACACCGAATATTCTGAATTGTAGACTTATCTATTACATCACAACCTCCATAAGCATAATAGTAATGTCTGATTTAATCTTTGCATTTCTCCAAATGCTGAGCATAAGTGTTCCATACAGAAGTAGCAATTAATAAACGCTTGTTGAATGAATGATTCCCAAAATTATTTCCTTCATCTTATATGATATATTCTCAGACACTTTCTTTCTCTTTAATGTAAACTCTAAGGCTATGCCCCATCTCCTTGATTCATCACTAACTAGGCAGAATCAGATCAATTTAATAAACAACTCTTAATCATTTAGGATTAAGCATTTATTAAACACCAACTATGTACCACACTGTACTAAGTGCTGGAGATTCAAGAAGTGTCTACTAGTTAAATAAATGTGGTTCCTATTCTAATGCAGCTCTAAGTCAGATCTAGATGCTATTATTTAATAATCTTGGATAGCTCACATTGTAAAACCATCTATAGTAATGGTAACAGAAGAGAAGACTACTAGCCAAGAAAAGCTGAAGAATGACTTTACCAAAGGTACTGTCTCCTAGTGTTGTCTCACTCTAATATTGACTTTGAAGGTTGCGCCTAGGTGTTTTCTGCTAATTAGCCCTGTTTGGAAACCCAGTGACTAATGCTCAGGGGATAATGTCTGCTAGAACTCATAACAAATGCTAGTGCATCATTGAAAGTGATATTGGAAGGATCTGATGGTGTTGACTGAGAAGAAAAAAAAATACAGTTTTAATGGGTAACCTGCTACTTTCTTCACAAATCACAAAGAACCAGTATCCAGTATAACAAGTATTGACAACTATGATAAAGATTGCATTGGACTTGTAATATCATTGGTACAGGAAATGTCCAATGAAGAAGTTCCCTCTACCTAGAAATTCCTCTACAGAAGAAATTCTACTCATTGTAGAGTAGTATCTGCTAATTAAATTACTTATTCAGGGTCATATAGCCATTATGTGTCAATATCAGGACATGCGCCCAGGTCTTTGAGAAACTGAGTCTTTCCTTCTATTTATTCCACCATGCTAAGTCTGTCTGCATGTTTGTCTGTCTCTCTCTCCCCACCCACACACCCATACTCACCTACCAACACACACGCCCCACAAAAATCCCTTCTAGAGAAGTAGCTCAGTAAAATCTAGCCAAACCAATATTCCTGCAAATCTAGATTGCCTCTTTTATTTATTTCTCCGAGGTTTGACTCGTGTATCCTTTACGCTTTTACCCCTTAGCCCACAACACTGAAGCTTCATTTTCCTTGCCCCTTATTAATTCATCTATGGATTGCCTTACTTTCCATTTATCACTAAGCACTCATCAGTCATTGCAATTCAGCTGGGAGATTCTCTCTGGATGGCTTTCAGCTCCTTTCTAGACAGAACAATCCGATTTAGGGGAACATTTGTGCCAGGTTCAGTGCCAGCCAATATTCTTTCCATCTAGGTAATCAGCAGATACAGCACCACTAGTCTGATCACATCAATTTCAATCCAGGTTCCTGTGAACTGTCAGTAAAATAAAACAAAGCCTTCTTCCTCTACCCCAGTCCCACATCCCAGGATACTGGATACCTTTACATAATGCAGTCAAACCACTGCTCAGACTACTACTAACAGGAGGCAGAAGTCTATCTATAGTCAGCCAATGGCCAGACAGACCCACATGGGAATCCTGATGGGAACAGAAAAAATTTGAACTGTCTAAGGGCCACCTTGACTGCTGCGCCTCCTCATTCTGCACCCAGAACAAACATTTGAATTTTACAGTGAGCATCTTAAATAGCTTCCTAACAACAGGAAAATACAAAGTTGATGTGGTCTAAACCTTTCAAACTTCATATCATCTTGGGGCCAATTAAAATGGGCTCTAGATCTCTCAGAAAAAAGCAAAAACTCAGAAAAATGTTTCCTTACTGACCTGAGAAATTAGGGTAAGGGGGAAGGGAGGTAGAGAAGAAAGAAGAAAAGTAGTTTGAAAATCAATGGGGAAGAGACTGGGGCACATAGAGTATACAGCTAATACTCATGAGGAAAGGGGGAAGTGAGTACAGGAAAATATGACTCTAGGATTTCTGCATCCCAGAAACTCTAGGGGCAAGACATCGCCATCTCAAATCTTTGATCAATGGTAGAAAGAATAGAGGGTAATTGTTATCAATATGAAGAACAGTGCATATATATATATATATATGCACATGTTTTCATATATGCATATATATATACATATATATATATATATATACATGTACATATTAGAAATTCAGAATGAGGGGATCTCCACTCATAGTTCAGCTATATAAATGGACTGTTAGTATTATTAAAAAATAGAAAATGTTACTAAGACAAGATATCGAAAACATAAATTTGAAGCTATACCCTTCACATTCCAGCATTCTTGATATGGTCTTTTGGATACTAGATTACCTGGAAAATGAGAAAGAAAAAGCAACGAGTCTAGAATTATTTCTTTAGTGTTAACATTCTTAAAACAGTGTACAAAAGTTGATGGTGGACATTGTGAGTATTTTCTCTCATGTATTATGAGATTCTAATATAATTTTCATCAAAACCATCCATTTTGGTTATTGAAGTACATATTTTACTGAAATGGTTCATAGCATCTTAGCTACTTTCCCAATGCATACTTAACACAACAGCAGTGAATCCCCAGAGGGGTGACCTCTACCCTTAGAGTCAATGGAGGAAGGTATTCAGTTCATGAGCCCCCAGTACTGTGGTCTCAGTGAACAGTCAGCCAGTAGATACAATTGACTCTTAGCAAAGGCATTTACTGAGATGACATGGTAAAAATGGCAGCTCTAAAACTAGGGCACATTTTACCACAAATACACATAATAAAATGGGAAGGATGGGTATTAATTCAGAGTATAGAGTTAATAAGATAAATATTCTGAAATATAATTGTCAACTGACAAACTCCTAGAACTAAAAGACCTAGAAATTCTTTCTCTCTTCATAGAGTTCTCACACAACTTCTCTTGGGCACAGCATCTCTCTGCTAGGTATTTTGCTGACTTAAGTTATAAGAATCTACTCTTCTCCAAAACTAAGTCTCTTTTCTGCTTCCAGGGAGTCTCATTTCTCAAAGCTGTTTCCTCCCTTGGGTGACTCTGGGTATCATTTTTTTTCCCTAGTGGCTACATGGAGCATGACTCTGTTCCCTCATTTGTACATTGAACTAATGAATACATGAACTTTTGAGTTAGGTGTCTCCCTTTGAGGGGTAGGAAAAAGAGAGAAATCCCCTCTTCCTTTACCCATCTCCCAACAAGGGTTCCTTCGTAAAGCACTCCTAAACATGTACTTCCTCAGGTTCTCCAAGGCTGCTAGAAGAAAATTCTCATGAACATCTAATAAAGGTGAGGGAGATGGAAAAAAATGTGTAGGGCATTGTAAGGATTTGTAATAACAGGTCAAATTGCAACACTAAGTAAAATATATGGCTTTATGGGACCTGATCCTTTATGTTAGTCATGCTACTCCCATTTCCCAACATGACCCCTGGCCATTCCAAGGCAGAGAAAACACAAATCTTATGTCTTTTACCTTGCTGATCACATATGTTGCTCTCTGACCAATGAGTCACTTTTATGAGATGAATTAGATTTAGAACTGTGAAGTAGGAACTAGATGGAAGATGTAGATTCACCAAATTATGAGTGAAGTTTTAAATTCTTCATTACATAATGCTGCAATCCCTTCCTCACAAAAGGCAGGCCTTCTAAAAACTGCTGAAATTTTATGTGGCAATGAATAATTTTCCTTCCAAATGGCTGTGCCTGAGATTAATAAAAACAGTAGTTAGAGGTAACATCTTTGGTGGACTTTCTGTGATGCGGATAGCTCATCCACCTTTTGATTTTAAATCTTGGTCAATTTGGGGTACCAAAAGCAATCGAAACTATAGTGGATTCTAACAGACTCTGATGTCCTCTCATTTAGCTATTCTCTGTTTTACAGAGCAAGAAATTGGAGGCAAAGTTATTTACTAAGTCATCTAAATTCTCATCTACTACATAGATAAAGAGAGAGCTAAAATTACCCAGGGAAGTTATTCAGTCTGGAAGTTCTTTTTCTTTAACTTTCGTCTCTTTTGTGGCAATTTAAGGGAACTTTTCTTCACATTATTGTCTGAGTAAATGGAGAACACCTGTCAATTTTATCATCTTTCATACATCCTTGTAAATATTTAGAGTGATAGAAACAGAGTTTGGAAGGAAAATATAGGGCCACAAAATCCAGCTTCCCACGCAGTACAGGAATAGATAAACCAAGTAGCAATTATCAGATACTTACTATCTGACAGAGACTGCACAAGAAAATGCTGACACAAAGACAAAAATTAAACAGGCCCTGACCTCAAGGAGTTTATATTTGATTAGAGGAGATAAAATATACATATGTAAACATATCTCTATATATGCATATAGTTCAATTTATATATATAAGACATATATACAAAATAAATGCAAGACATTTCAGGGAGGGAGGGAGGGAGGGCATTAACAGTTGAGGGTGGGGCATCTGAAAAGGCCTCATGTGGAGGGTGATAGCTAGATGACACAGTGGATAGAGTTCCAAGTTTGGAATCAGGAAGACTCATCTTCCTGAGATCAAATCTGGCCTCAGACTGCTGGGTGACCCTAGGCAAGTCACTTAACCCTGTTAGCCTCAGTTTCCTTATCTATACAATAGGCACGATAAATAAATGGTACCAGTATCTTTGCCAAAACCAGACAAAAAAAAATGGAGTCACAAAGAGTTGTATACAACTGAAAAATGACTGAAAAAACAAGAGAGCATGGTACTTGAGTTGGGTTTTAAAAAGAAACAAAGAGATTCTAAGACACGAAGGTGAGGAAGGAGCATATTCAGGCCTAGGAGAAAGCCTGTACAAAAGCATGGAGATGGAGGGGGTATCATTGGAGAGGAAAAGCAAGACCTGTTGGGCCAGATCATAGATTGTGGGGAAGGGAGTAATATATATAATAAGGCTGGAAAGGTAGTATAGGACCAGGCTGTAAATGACTTGAAAGGCTAAGCAGAGGAATTGATATTTTATCCTGCAGGAAATAAGGCACCATAGGAGTTTATTGTGATATGATTAGATTTTGGACTTTAGAAAAATCACTTTGGTAGCTATACAGAAGATAGATTGGAAAGGAGAAAGACTAGAGACAAGCCAGTTAGGAGACTATTGAATTAGTCCAGATGGGAAGTGAGGGTGGCCTGAATAAAGGTAGTACTCATGAGAATAAGTACATGGATTACTACCACAGAAGAGGTAGTAATTACATTAGCAACAATTTGGATATGAGAAATGAGGGAGAACAAGTCCAGGAACATGGAAACCTGGATGACTGGAAGTATGTTAGTGCCTTTGACAGCAATAAGGAAGTTCAGAGGAGGGGTAAATTAGGGGAAAAGATACTGGGCTCTATTTTTGATATACTGAATTTGGCATGCATACGAGACATTCAGTTTGAAATGTCCAGTAGGCAGTTGGAAATGCATGACTGGAGGTCAGGAGAGGGATTAGATAGAATGAATATACAGGTTTTAGAATAATATGGATCAAAATAATCTGCCATATAAAGACTCTATTATATCCTCAACAGACACTACTTGTGCTTTAAAATTTTATAGTAATGGGGTATTATAATAGGCTATATTCAGGACTATAGACATTACCAGGGAGGAAGTAAGTACTATAGAGCAAACAGGATTCCAAGCAGAATCCTGTGCTATAGGAAAAAGAAATTGTAGCACAAGTCATGTAGGAATTAGCAGATATTGACTGAGAGTAGCCTTGCAACACATTCATCTAGACCTTAAAGTTTTCTTTATTTCAAGTATAACAGACATAACTTACATAATGGGTGACTTTTTCAAATCTTATTTGGCCAGTTAGAAAGTAAGCACTAATGACATGGTCTCAGTATCCCCCTGATCCCATAAAAAGCCCCCATCAAGGCAACTTCCCATTTTGTCAGACAATGGATTGTCCACTCTATGGAGGGTGCAACACTGGAGTGCTGTCTTCATGGTAAAAAGAAGAGAAAAGGCAAGTTCTTGATGCTCAATTCATCAGTTTAACTGAACCAAAATCAAAAGCAGAACTTTAACCACTATCATGTATTCTTACCCTATGTTTGACATATGTATTTTTACAAGCTAAGCAAACCTTCTTTCATATCCCACGACTATACTGGGTTAGTCATGGTACTGTTCTGATACCTAGGATTATGGCAGTGCCAGCAGACCATGACTATACTGGGTTAGTCATGGTACTGTTCTGATACCTAGGATTATGGCAGTGCCAGCAGACCACCTGACTACCTCTTAAAGTTGGCCATTCCTCTGTTTTACAGTTGTGATTTTTAGAAAGTTCTTTCTTAATATGAATCTTAGTCTGCCTCCCTTCAACTTGCACCCATTAATCCTAGCCCTTTATTGCTGTAGAGAACCACTGCACTCCTTCTTCCAAATAATAGGTTTTCAAGTAACTAAAACATAAAAATAGAACTACACTGTAGATTTCATTTTTATAGGGAACTCCTGGGTGTGGAAAATCCCTTTATTAACTGACTGGCACTTCCTCAAAAATTTCTTGTCTTAGAGAGCTGCATAGGGCACCAGTAGATTAAGTAATTTGCCCACAGTTGTACGTCCAGTATGTTTGAATTCACATCTTCCTGGTTTCAACGTTAACTGTCTTTTTTCCACACTGCATTGCTTCTCTGAAAACATGGCCTATAAATGTTTTCTTTTCTAAGATACATATCCCTAGTTCTTTGATCTCCTTTTATATGCGGTTTTGAGATTATTTTTAAAACTGCCTAACTTTTTTTTTTCTTTTCAAGCTAAGTAATCCTGATTCCCCTAGGCTTTCCTTTGAGAGGTCCTCATTGGGAATCTCAAGTATATTGATTTTTTTTATTGTCTCCTTTGGACCCCTCTAAAATTCTCTTCACATTCCTAATATTGTTATTAAGTAATTAATGTATATGTATAAATATTCTTGGCCCCTAGTGGTTCAGTGGATAGAGCACTGGGCTTAGAGTCAGGGAGACCTGCATTCAAATTTGGTCTCAGACACTTACTGGGCAAGTCATTTAACTCCTGTTTGCCTTAATCCACTGGAGAAGGAAATGGCAAACTTCCAAAAACCAAAAATAAAACAAACAGTATTGGTATGATATGGTCACTAAGAGTTGGACACACCTCCCTAACTAAACAACAACTAAATAAATATTCTTGCATTGCTTTAATTTAAAAAGGCTACGGAAGTAACTGGTATTGGGGAAAAAAATGAACAACTGTTATTTCCAATAGGCATACAAGACCTTGCTTTAAGAGACCAGCCTACCAGACGTGACATACCTCATAGAGGTCAATCATGATGTTACCCTCTGGCCCTCGGCTACTCTGGACATTCTCCAGAGCCAGAGTGAAGTAGACACCACGTGTGTCTGAGATGTACAAGTTGTAGGTATCATTCTGATTCCACTCCTGGACTGCTGCAAACACTTGATTCTCATCCGTGCTGATGACATGCATATCCTGGAGAGAGGACAAAGAAGAGGCATGAGAGTACAGGAGCTCCACTTTCTGTGTCTATCCTCCTTCAAGTTGCTCAGTAGGTCTGGAAAATAAAATGAGTTTGCAGTCTAATAAAAAAATCCTTTAATAGGCACTATGATTGCAGATAGTTGCTCTTTTGCATATATGCAAGATATTAATTAATTGAAGGAGTGTTAATCAAACATTTCTTTTGATGTGGTTGAGGGGATGGGCATTAAAGTAACAGAGGAAGTGGGAAGGGAGCTTGGGTATAATTTGGATATCTTATTAAACAACTTGAAAAATGCTTTCTCAAATGAGTAGGACTTGGGAGAATCAATCACCATGATTTATTTGCCAAGCACAAATTTGCCCAAAAGGCTTACGTAGAGTAAACTTGAGAGGAAAAAGCCTGAGAGGAGGGGGAAAGGAAAGATAAAAATGAGAGAGGGCTGATCTATCCTAAGATCAGCCAGATCACAACTTTTCCCCTGAGGTGGGTCATCATAGTATCTCATGAAGATGTTCACTATTATATGAGAGAAACAGGCCAGTTTAGCTGGTTGCTTTTAATAACCATAGTTTACTCATATCTTCAAGGTACAGCAAGAAAACATAAATGAAATAAATCTATTTAGTACTTTTTCTATCTACTTGCATACATTATGTATAGACTTCTAATTTGCATAACAGGCAACCTTCTCAAATCTTGCTAGGCCTATTAAACTATGAGCACCTTGAGGGCAAGGGACTGTCTACTTGCCTAGCAGAAAGTAGGCAAAAAAAAGGCTTTCTCTTTCTGAACTCTCACATCCATTCAACAGATAGTATTTTCTAGGTACAGGGGAGCTCTGTTATGGAATCTTCATGGCATTTCTTATATTATTTTTTTCTTCTTGTATTATCTCCCTCACTTCCCTCTCTCTTTTCTCTAGCATGTAAGCTCCTTGGGGTCAGGGAGTGCTTTTCACTTTGCCTTTGTACCCTAGCACAGGACCTTTTAAAAAGTAGGGACCCAATCAATGCTTGCTAAATTCAGTGGAAATAGTTATTTTTCCATGTCTTTTATGTAAGCAAGACTGAGTGCGAATCTTGTTTCTGATACCTACTAATTGTGTGCCCGTGCAAAAGTCACCTCACTTTTCAGCATCAGTTTCTCCACTTGTAAAACAAGTATAATAACACCAGTATTAACTACATCCAAGGGTCATTTTGAGGAAAATACTTTATAAAACTTAAAGCAGTAACAGACATTTAAATTTGAATGATAATGATTAGTGGACTATAAATTCCCCAAAGCAGTGCCTCTATCCTCTTCGTTTCTGTCTCACACTGCTTGGCATAGGGCCTGCCTCATATGAGCTACTCAACGAATATTTGTGCAATAACATTTTCCAAGTAAAATCCCTGTTAAAATAAACTCTTTTTTGTAGGTGCCATTGCTAAAATTATAATAATATTTTCCAAGTAGGAGTGCAACTCTTTTTTTTTTTTCCTCTAGGATAGTGTTCTGGAAATTGTGGAGAAAAGAGATCTTGCATCCCAAGGTTCGCTGATTTCCTGGGGTACATTTTCCTACTACCTCTACAGTCCCTAATCTATCCCAGCAAATGTTTTCTAACAGTCCACTGGATCAGAGGGAAATAGACAAGAAGGGGAATAGAAAATACTTCATCCACATTATCCCCCTGCTTCTCTGTGGGGCTAATATTAAATAAACCCAGAAAGATAACTCCCTAGCCTTTCCTTAAAACTAAAAAATCAACAAAACTTCAGAAAACTGAATGCTACAGTCTCAGTCACAATTTCCATTGTCGACTCGTGTTCTTGAGAGTTTGAGGAAGCTCTGTCTGATATCTAACTTAAATTCATCTCCATACTGAAATCTCTTTCCTCTCAGTTAACCAGCAAGTATTCATTAAGTTCCTTCTTTGGAGAAAGCACAATACTACATACTTCAGTAGGAACAAACATAACATAGGATGTAATCCTTATCCATCTGTCTTTATCACATATAGTTCCAATGAAAAATATTCTCCAACTTTTTTTTTTCAAGTCCCTTCCATCCCTCACTTATTTGTAAGGTTGTTAAAAGTAGGTTAACATTTTCACTAAATTTAGGGAAAGAGTCAAATCATGAGAAATGCATATATTTCATGCTGAAAGAAGAGGTTTAGTTGGGGTGCAGATGGGAGAAATGTGTTGTCTTCGAAAGCATGCAGTGGGAGTCAAATAATGGACCATTCAGTCAGTGAAATTCAAAACCTTCATTGTTTCTTGACTCCCTGACCATAAAGTATAAATCTTCAGAATCTGACTCAAACCTATTTTTCCAATCTTTTAACACTCCACTCCCAGTCCCACACGTGATATTCTGGTCAAACTGGTCAGCTTAGTGTTCCTGCCATTAACGCTCTATTCCTCATCTTTACACAGACATTCTCCAAGTCCCAAATTCACTCCCTTCTGTTAGGAGCTTTAACTTCTTTCAACACTCAGGTCAGCTGGCATCTCCTCTTAGAAGCTTCTCCTGAGTCCTCTAGCTGTCAGTGTTCTCCATTTCCTCACATTGTCTGGTATTTACTCATCTGTTTACAGTCCAGGAAGAATGGAAGCTTTTTGAGGGTAGAGTTTTTTTCCCCCTTTTATCTATGTTTACTGTTATCTGGGATAATAGTTGTCTGGAGAACTCCAAGCAAACAATAAAGTTTTCTTTCAATCTACCATCTTTCCTCATCATCTAATCTCTTGGGTACCCATCAGTTTAGCCTCAGTCATTCAAGGGTCCCTCTAATGGCATGGAAAGATTAAAACAAAACAAATCAAAGGAACCTAAGCATAGAGGTTGTGGTTTATTCTTTTCCAAACATATCAGTTCCTGGCATTGATACCTTGAAATATATGCACAAATGGTCCTTCTAACTCAAGCCTAGGATATTTCCACTTTGAAAGTGTAATGAGGTTGTAATGAGATAGCTCATCTTCTTAAATTATACACACTCACTTGGTCAAAATAATACATTTGCCAACTGTTCTGACTTCTATTTCTCTGAGAATGACTTAAATTAATCACAATGTCCTCTTTCCAGACCTCAGAAAACGCACTGCCACAATGTTACCACAAAAGGAGATGAGGAAAGGAGAGAGATGAGTGCCCATGTTTCAAAAGCAATTAATTATTTTGGCCCAAATTGGTCAATTGCCAGCCACTGAGAGCCACAGGACTTTGGTGATCAGAGTGATAACTAAACCTGGGCAACTGCAAAGTACCCGTTCTAAAGTTACCTAGTAATGGAGCGAGAGGTTTCTTTGGATTGCAAAAAGTCATTTCAAACCACACTTCTTACGCTACTCAGGTCAGATGGGACATTTCCTATGACACCACTGAATACATGGCTTTGTTTTTCTGTTTGTGCATTTCTTATGAAAGCATCCCCAAGTGTTCACAGGTCTAGATTAGCATATTGGAAATAGGGTTGGAATGGCAGTTAGAACATGTCTGACATTTTGCAATGCTTCTGTCTCAAAGCTTGTATACATTCTTACCTCACTCTATAATCTCAAGAACAGGGTAAGATAAATGCTATTGAAGTCTCAACTTAAAAAATGAAAGAAATATCAAAAATCATCTAGGGTAACCCCCTCATTTTACAAAAGAGGAAACTGAGATACTAAATGACAGAGCTGGGATTGGAATGTAGGTCTTTTGATGTTAAACCCAACCCTCTTTTACCAATGTATCAAAACTGAGGTATAAAAAGGTGATATCACAAACTAAGTCACAAAGTTAGTTAATAAAGAATCAGGTCTCTTGGTTTCTTTTGGGGTTCTCTTCTTAGTAGGCATTCCTAATAAGTGGAGGAGATGAATGTTTTCAAGGGTAAGGAGTACAAAAGGATAAGAAAGGGAAAGGGGCCAGCAGAGAGGTGGGTGATTGTCTGACAGAACTTCAAATGAGTCAGAGGTCCTAGCATTGAAAAACCGAGTCTCCAAGTTTTCCACAGAACAAAGCTTTGGGATTTGAATCTCTCAAAGCTCTAGCTTGTGGTTTCCTATCTTTTATTTCACTGACAGGAGGGAAAGGAGGAGAATTTTATTCAAGAGTTTGGTCATTCCCATCACTAATTCTCCTGGAAGAAGAGGAGGTCATACAGCTCTCTTTTTTTTAAGGATCCCCTACATGCTAGCTAAATGCTTAAGCATCAATTACTCTTGAGTTGGCTGTTGGAAATTGACCATTGAAAGGCCTTGGGAAAGTAACAAATACCATTACAACCTCAACTGACATATATTTATATAGCATTTTAAGGTTTACAGAGCTATCTTTTGCACACAAACTCATTTAATCTTCCCAACAACCTCAGGAAGTAGTGTTATTATCCTCACTTCACAAGTAATGAAACTGAAGCTTGGGAGAATTTATTAAGTTACTTTTCCAAAGTCACACAGTTAAGGAAAATTCAAACCCATATTTTTACTGACTTCAACTCTTCCTCTCAATCCATTAAGCTACATTGCCTCAACAAGACTGACCTAATAAAGAGATCAAACACAAGGAATCTTTATTTTATTTTATTTTTTTTGGCCTTGATCTTCTCCTCCAAAGATTTCAAATTTTTCCTATTTATCCTTATGAATTTATGCTCTTTTCTTATGCCCCAAGTACATCCCAATCCAGGTAGGTGAGCTCCCAAGGAATATGCAAGTTAAAAGAGAGGTAAAAGGTTATAGTCCTTGCAAAAGATAGATCTTTAGATTTTGAATCAGATCACATAGTTTCAAATTCTGGCTCTGTTGTTTCCTATTTGTGTGATATTTGGTAAATTAACTTTTCTGGGCTTAAATTTCTTATCTGTAAAAGGAAGGGATTGGAAAAGATTGTATCTAAAGTTCCTTTTAACTTTAAACTCTATACCCCCATGCAAAAGTAAAGTTATTTCAGGCCTACAATTTACTACTAATAGAATTGGGATTTTAAATCCAGGGTTTTAATCTCTTAGGTCAGTATGCCCTCCACTAGGTGGTGCTAATACCTTTACAGAGTGTAAAAGCAGATTTTTGAAGAGTTAGAGTGATGGACAGGTAATTTTTGACCACTATTTGCAATAAGATTTATTGGTGGATTCAGAAGACTTATCTACTCAAAGTGTCATAAGGGCTAACCTAGGAGTCAGAAAATCTGGGTTCTGTTCCTGACTCTAACATTTGCTCCTTCTATAACCTTGAATGAGTCATTTCCACTGTCTTGGCTTCTGTTCTTTCACCTAAGTAGGGAGACAGCAATGTTTTACTCTGATCAAAACGCAATCACAAAACTAGGGGATTTTCCTGTTGATAGATAATATACAATAAAGGCAGAAACGTAAGCCAGGTGGATGGTGTCTCTTTCATTTATATTTTATTCTGAGATCAAATTCATCTATTTTCCAAACTAGAGAGGGCATTGGACATTTCTTGCTCTTAATCAAATTATTTTCTGGGGGGAAAATGTATTTTGATATTCAATCCCAGACAGAGATTTTAGAAGAAAAGCCTTCATTCTAGCCTGAGGACGTTCACTTTTGTTAGATAAGTGACAAATCTCTTGGTACGACTCAAGAACTATCAGACTACACTTCTTAGAGAGAGGCTTTCTAGTCACTACACACTAACAGAATGGAGAGTAATATTTAGATAGCTAGCAGGTAGCCCTGAAGAGATTTTGTCCAAAAATTGGTACCTGGGAGTAATGACCAGGAAATCACCTGAGCAGCACACCCAGGAAGGAGAGGACTGAAAGAGGAGAAGGAGAGGGAGAAAGGAAAATGACAAGGGAAAGAAAGCAAGAGGGAAAGGAAGAGAAAGCAAGAGGGAGAATAAGAGAGAATAAAATAGATGAAAACAATCAAGAGTAAAAGGGAGATACAGAAGGAAAGGGAGAGGGAGAGCATACACAGGAACAATTGGGAATATGATATCCTTTAGGGAGTAAAGCATTTATGTTGTTATACTCAGGTACAGAGGCAAAAGTGATGGACAGCAGCAGTGTGGAAGTCCAGAGCAAGCAGCACCGTGACATCACCAGAAAGCAATGATGATCGAAATTTTGGTGGCATGGGTTGCCCTTTTATGAATGTTCCCCGGTCACACATGCTCACTATTTGTGTGCCTTCATAAACATCTCCATGTGTATCTGTCTTCTCAGTGATAGTGTGTATATTTGTGGGAGAGTATTACCTGTGTTCTGTGGGATAATGTTCCATTGCTATTTTTATAACTATAACTATTCTATTTCATTTAATAACTTTGCTTTGAACTGTGTTCTCTGGATGAATATTAAATCTAATCATATTAATGAAGGTTCATGAGCTGAGGTTTTTGTGCAAATATATAATCACAGATTATTTTGCACCTGAGGTAGCTTTTCCGAGGTCCCAGCATGTAGGGTGGGCAAGGTTCCCTAGGTACTACATATGTAACTTTAAGGAGCTAAACAAAATACTCTCTAAAGCTCAGCGAGGCAGTGTGGTTTAGCAGAAACAACAGTAGTCTAGGAAAAAGGAGTTCCTAATTCTAGTTCCACTTTGGTCGCTAGTTTTTTGTATGAACATAGGTGACATTTAATTTCTCTATGCCTCAGTTTCCTCACATGTAAAATTTCTTTAAAAAGATGTACAAGATAATATATGAGCTCCCTCTATGGGCTATTTATTTTGCAAGTCTCTGATACCTTCTGTCCCTTCCAGCTTGAATATTAATACAGTTGTATAAAAATGCAAAATAAACAAACACAGGTAAAGGGGATTGTCCATAAGAAGCTGAAAGCAGGAAGAGAAAAATGTAAGGAAGATTATTCAACTGTACCTTGGGCAGGGCATACTTGGGTAGCTTCATCTGTGCAAATGCATTCCTACGGTAAGATACGTAGTAATGTGGTCTTCCTCCTGAGGTCAACTGAGACATGAATAGAAAGATTATAACAATAGATTTTATTACTATTACTTGTGGTCAGTGAACAAGTAGAGGCAAAAAAGCAACCACCAATACAATGTTGCAAAGATCTGTCATTCATAGTCACTGGGGAGCCAGGGTAGAAGATAAGACATACTATATGTGAGTCTATTAGAGTCAAATATGGATCTCTGGTCAAAAATAAGATTCTTCAACTTTCAATATGTCTTTCAAGTGCAGAGCCTCAAGAAGCTCTCTCACCTTTGTAGAAGACATGAGTTTATGATATAGATTAACTCAAAGTCAACCAGAGCCTTAGATGTCTGACTTCAAGAAGCACAAACATAAGACCAGACGCCCATTGCTACTTAAGAAGGCAATGACTCAAATCTAGCCTTGACAGAACAAGAACCCAAAGCATTCAGGTCTTCTTTTTTTCTGGGATTCTGGTCATCATAACTTTATAACAGGAGCTATCCTGAAGAAAAAGGAAAACCAAAACATGACCTTTCTCCAAGGCTCAGCACAGGTGCTACCTCCTACTGGAAGCCTTCCCTAATCATTCGACTAGTTAGTACTCTCTCCTACTCATTATTTTGTATTTACTTATCAGTTTATGCGTTTTATTTTCTTAATAGAATACAAGCTCCCTAAGGACAGGAGACATGCCGTTATTTTTCCTTTGTATCCACAACACACAGGCCTAGTGCCCTATATTTAGCAAGTGATTAATAAATGCTTGATAATCTATTGGCTTATAGGCCATGTTAGCTACAGATCTGTCCAAAATAGAAACATTGGAAGTAACCCTACAAGATAAAAGATCATACTATTAAATCAAAGAACACAAAGGGATAGAACAGCTGTCTCTTTTATGTGAGCAGCTATTGACTCATAGCACTCTCTCCTCTTTCCAAACACTTTTTTTCTGTAATCACTCTCTCCTCTTTCCAAACACTTTTTTCTTTCGTCTCTAACCACTAAACATCAGTGATTCTAAAACACTGTTTTTTATAGTATGTTGGTGATAAGACAGGTGGTAATTTACAACTATAATTAGATGACAAGTTGGTGTTACTGATTGCATTGACTCCAATTTGAGTGAAGAGATAGAAATTCAAAATGGCAGAATGGATTTTAATGGACAAGTAATACCAGGGGATTTGCAGAAGATATTTGAAACTGCAAAAAAAAAAAAAAAAAAAAGGTAGCAACAGACTTGGGAAATGAACTTTTAAACTTAACTACCTGTACCTGTATTTCAAGGTAACATGATCAGTCTGAGATAAGAAGTGAGCTAGGTATACATTTATCTAGAAGATGTATTAGACAATAAGGTAGGGTAACAAAATATATGCAGGTGTACCAAGCTAGAAAATGGGAGCATGACATGAAGGGCTGTACACTCCTCATGTCTGCTTTCTTAACTCATATGCTATGAAATGTGAGCTTCATACATTTTGGTACAAAAAAAATGTCATTACCATTTGAATGCAAACTTGAGAAAAGGCCCTTTTTTAAATAAAAAAACTTGGTTCTGTTTTCCCCGTATTTAGCACAGTACCTCACTCATGGTAGGTACTTACATGCATGTTGGATTGGTAGGTATGCGCTCTGATATAAATCTTTATTGTTTTTCAGTTAAAGTCCCCTTTGTCAATTAAGCACAGGAAACATCGCTGGATTATTTTTAATCTCCAGTCCAAATATTTCTAAAACTTCCCCTTCCAGTGAATGCTTCACACATTAATAAGTAAGAATATGCTAAGTGGCCTTCCTTGCCCTTTGATTCGAGTAGTCATTCAGATGAAACCCTAACTTTAAAAACTGTTCTCTGAGGTGAGCTGCCTTAATACATCTCATCTAAATTCTCCTTATCCTAATAATAGACAGTGATGACAATAATGGTTGATTACATTCTCTCTCTATGTCTCTATCTCCCCTTCTACCACCTCTAGCTGTTTCACAGCATCTGCCTCAGTCTGTTTTTTTCTAAGAAAATAATATTTTTTTTTGAAAGAAGAAAGCCTGATTGGTCTGCTGCTCTCCTGATAGCAAGAGACTGACATACCTGGCCAGCTCCATGATAATAGGGAGCTGGCAATGGAATACAGGATAAGGAGGTTGATTGGAGATTCAGATCATCCCGATGTCTATTCTTGATCCTGTGAGAAGCACCCCTATGACCTCATAGTGATAAGGTCCTCCAGCATAGTCACAAGAAGCTAATTAGCATTCTGATGATTTGGAAACCTGACATACTAAACTCTGTCCCTTTTATGGAAAATCACAAGCTTTTTTTTTAGAAAGAGTCCTTCAGTGTGGTGAGGGGGTAAAAGAACAGAGAAAGGGAAAATGTGGGGAAAAAAATTCTTGGAAACCAATCAGTAGAAGTGGATGCTACACACCTGAACAAAAACGTAATCATCCTGGACAATCAGAGAATCGGGGTCAATGTAGCCAGGGAAAGGCTTATTTCTGTTGCCTTCTGTGCAGTTCTGCATCCGGCAGGTTAAGTACTGGGAATCTGGAAGGGAAGGAGGAATGAACAAAAAGCAAAAGAACCAACAGTTATTCATTTCCTGGGTTCTATTCTCATTGTGAATCTGCCTTCTTCTCCTTCAGCAATTCTACCTACAGCTCATTACTTCTACTCTTGTTTTCCCTTGGTAGATTGTCACAGTGCTTGGGTTGGAGTAATTATTCCCTTGGTGAGGTGATGAGAGAGAGAGAGAGAGAGAGAGAGAGAGAGAGAGAGAGAGAGAGAGAGAGAGAGAGAGAGAGAGAGAGAGAATGAGAATGAATGAGAATGTAAAGAAAAAACATAGGAGTACACAGAAGTAGTCAGATTTTGTTGATTTCAGGTTTTCTTCCATGAATATGTCCCTTTTTCAGGCTTTGTTTCACTATTAGTTAAACACAGAGGGGAAAAAAGGCCCCTACCCGATTGCTACATCACTGTCACACTTTCTTTAACGAATGTCTGTTGACACCACTTTTCCTCTTAGTAACAAAAAGGGAAGAGGAGGGGGAAGGGGACTTTCAGAAACATGGCCCACATTCTGAAAACGAGCAAACTAAGATTCTGAGGTTCATTTGGAATTCTACTTTCAGTGTCAGGTGCAGCCAAAATGAGGACATTTCTACTTGGACAGTTCCATTAAATAAGACATCAGGAAACCCTCACCACCAGCAGTATCACAATCCCACCCTTTACTCATATACCCCTTGCTTTCTGAAATGATTGTAAGTAACTGAAATGTGTCATATGATGATGTACTCCACTTCAAACTATATGAAATTCCAGACTTTTCAAAACAGAAGGATCGGGTGGCAATTCACATCACCAAGGGAGCCTTTAATTTTACAAAAGAGTTTACTTTGTATTTCCTTTCCAAATTCCACTTGCACAAAACTTTTCCAAGAACATTGCCACTGAAGGGATGACTTGCACTCTAGAAGCCAGCCACTAGGGGGAAACATGCCCATATATTCTACCCAACCCAGAAGAAGCTTCTGAAAGACATTTCCGCTGTTGTGTCTCCACAAGAATGCGTGTGTGCCTCATCAGTCTTTTTCTCCTTACTTATTTACAAGCCCGAAGTGGGGTTGGGGGGGGGGGGGGGGAAATCATCTTCTGATTTAACCAGTTAGTCACAGCAAACCATTCCTTTTTCACTCTTACCCCCAAGTCAGGGCCCAGAATTTCTCCTCCATTTACCAAAAGTTTCATTTTTTATGGGGCCCAATTTAAGACTCTACACGCAATGACATTCCTTTGCCCAAAGCCCTGCAACACTTATGTATTGAATCACACTTGACTTTGTCTCTACTGTTTTATCCAGTTTTCTAAGTATACCTGGCCTGTGGAGATCCTTCCCATTCTCCACCGCCCTCAGTTTCTGATTTCAAGACTCTGTGAAGTATGTCTTACCTCCATGACTTCTTTCCAGATCTCTCCAGTGGCAAATGATTTTTTTCCTCTTCTAAATTTTTATAGCACTGACTGTCCTTGTAGCTCTCCTAAGTACTGATCAGACTCTAATTTGTAATACAGGCTGGAAATTCCCTTCTAGACTACAAACCTCATAAGTGTGTGAGCTCTTTCTCATTTATCTTTTATCTCTAGTGGTCAGGAGAATGCTATGCACCCTAGGGTAACAAAAAATTATTGCACTGAATTGAAACAAAATTAGTTGAATTGAATCATACTAATCAACTTTTCAACTGAAAACTGCCTAGTTCTTTCCAAAAGCAGCCCTAAATGGAGCTTAATGGTGAACCTATGCTAAATATTCCTGTCTTGGAAATGATTTTTGCCCAATGATCTTTACCATTCTCTCTTTTATGACTCCCAGTTTCACCTCCTCAATGATACCTGAACAATCCATACTATATACAGCAACGTCTCACCTCTCTGGAGCTCAACTGAAAATCAGGAACACAGAAAAAAGAAACCACAACAATGGAAATAAGTGTCACCAAATTCATGTACCTTTATCACAGATAAATAGGTCAAGTGGCCATTCAGGCTATACTTCCTCTTAACTTAGATTAGTTATTGCAGCTAGGTGGTGCAATGGGTAGAGCACCAGTGCAGGAGTCAGGAGGACCTGAGGTCAAATCTCACCTCAGACACTTGACACTCACTAGCTGTGTGACCTTGGGCAAGTCACTTAACCCCAATTGCCTCATCCTGGGTCATCTCCAGTCATCCTGATGAATATCTGGTCACTGGATTCAGATGGCTCTGGAGGAGAAGGGAGGCTGGTGACCTGCACAGCCCTCCCTCACTCAAAACAAAGTCAAGTGCAAGTCATGTCATCATTTCTCTGGTGGCATGGTCTTCTTTGAAAACAAAGGACGAACACACACAGTTATTGCTAAATTGCTTATCTGTTGGTAAGTACATCCACTACAGAGTAGAAGAAGCAAATTGAAAGGGTGTAAAGGGGCCAAACTACATAAGGCAAAATGAAAACAGTGAGCAGTGACGTTTGACAGGCTCACTTGGAATAAAGATTTAGAACAACTAAAAAAAGTCAACAAAGCAACTTAAAAAGCTACATTCTAGTATTTAATCAGGGGAAAACTGGCTTATATGCCTCAGGAGACCTAGAGGACATTACGATAAATAGCAGCACTTCCATGATGTAGGTTAAATATGTTAGTATCCCTCATTTGCAGGAAAAGAAATAGGGATAATAGGAATTATGTGAGTTGCCTAGGGCCGTACAGGTACTGAGAACCAGAGTTGGGGACTGAACTAACATCTTACTGGTTTCAAGTCTCTTTCCACTGCAACATGTTGCTTTATTATATTACATTATAATACAAGAATTTATTATAAGTTCATAAATGTAAAGCTACAAGGGATCCTAGAGGTCATCCATTGAGTTCAATCCACTCCTTTTAGAAATGAGGAAACTTGAGTTCCAGACAAGTTAAATGACTTGATCAAAGTCATACAGCTAGTATCTGAGTCAGGATTTAAGCATCCATAATGATCCTAATAAATTTAAAAAAAGGAATTCTTTTATCATAAACCATGGATCAGAAGGTAAGAAAGGGTATAGCAGATTTAACAAAGATTTCCACGCAAAATAGGTAATTTTCCTCATGCCTGGGATGCATCCCTTTCTTTATCTATGCTTTAGAACACAGAGTAGGCCCTTACCATCTCAGGAAGGAGGGAGGGCAAGTAGAGTTTGGAACTCAAAACTGAAAAAAAAAAAGTTAAAAATGGTTTTGATATGTAATTGGCAAATTTTTTTTTAAAAGATTTATTGTAACCTTTAGCTTCCTTTTTCAAGGCTCAGTACTGGGACCATCAGATTTACAAAGCTTTTCCTCATATCTTTAATTTTTAGTGTCCTTTCCTTCTTAAAATTCTCTTCTGTTTTCTTAATCTGAATATATGTTTCAGCCCTCCTCATTATGCCTACATTCTCTGTCCCTGTTCCCCCAAGAATCTAAGTTACTTGAGGTTAAAGAGTTCTCATTCTTGTTTCTGTATTCCTAATGAGCACCATACTTTGTACTTAGCAGGTGCTTAATAATTACTTGTGGGACTGAGCTGAATGGTTAAAACCATTTCCTTGTCCCCAAAATTTGTTTCCCTGCAACAATTGCTCCTTGTTGCGGGGTGTGGGATTTCCCTGAGCTGCTCTTGTGAAAAAGGCCCAAGGCTCAGACCCTACATCCACTTCTCCCTCAATGTGAAGTTAGAGGGGAAATGATCCATTGTAAGGGAACAGCTCAACAGCCGCCCCTATGGTAAAGTGCTCCCAATTTGGTTTCCTTCTCCTCCTAATGGAAATACAAAGTAATTGGTCGTACTTCATAATGAGAGACCAATCACTCTTATTTCCCTTGGGGCTTATCATAATAGCATTAAGTATGATGAACTCTTTCCATATTCAATTCCTGTGGATATATGCTGTGATTCCATAGGAAGTGTCTTGTAATTTGGCATTAATTAACGTCAATTAATATATGCAACTGCTAAGCTTCGGAATTAATTTCATTACTTTTCCTGCACAGATGTTTTCCTTGCCATAGGTAATTAGGACATTATGCATCTCTTTTCAAGCATTCTCACCCTCTACAACAGCTGCTGCTTTGAATAATGTAATAACCAGTTCCCCTTAAAGAAACTTTGCTGCATATCCAGGAAGGGGGCAAAAGAAAGTCAAGCCAATTCTGGCTCCCCAAAAACCAATCCCAACCCACCTCAATCCCATTAGGAATTTCAAGAGACTGCTTTAATATATTTTCCCTTATTATTTTATTTTTTTGGAGGAGGGATCTATACCAATACTGGAAAAGAAATGTTGGAGCAAAAATGTTTTCTGTAGTGTTTCTAGGTTTTTTCAAAATATTCCCAAAGATGCCAAAATTGCCTTGAAAACTAGTGAGAGAAATCACTTAGGTAGGGTCAGAGAAGAACACTGAACATAAAGAGTCAAAAACCTAGATTTTGGTCTTAACCAGAGTAGTAATGAAAACAGGGTAACTTGCGTTGTGTCCAAAGACACTAAGGATAGAAGATTTCAGGATCAATTTACCTTCTGATATACCATCCCAATAACATGTTAATTTTGATCATCCTGGCTCCCTCAACCAGGTCCAGATTGCCTCTCCCACTGAGCCAGGATCCCATTTTCATGGCATACCTCTCCTGGCCTGCATACCTCCTACACCATTGCAGGAAGTGCAAGTGTGTTCAAGAGCCAATTCAAACCAGTTTTCCATAGATCTGACTGTTAAAGTTTTAGGGTGAATATATATCTAGGAAATGGGTAAACACCACCTAAAGCTAGATTTATTGTTGTATTGACTGTCTAGACTCAAGAAAGCAATGGCAAAAATTTTTAATTATGCAGATTTGACTTAAAAGTGTGTCACAGGTATAGATAGATAGATAGATAGATAGATAGATAGATAGATAGATATAGATATAGATATACAGATGTATATTTGTTTTCAGACAGTTCTTAAATATTTACTAGCATAGTACTGGGTGAGACGGCACTTAATGGGACTGTTAACAGGGCAGTGACTCTCCCATCTCCTCAGGCTCCAGCTCAAGACTCAAGTGAATCTACTCCAGATGTCAGAATTCCTGGTGAAGACCCTAGTCCCAATTTTGCCACAAGCTAGCTCTGTGATCCTGTGCATGGACCTTCCCCTTTTGTTGTCTATTTTTTTCACCTATAAAATGATAAAGTTGAATTTAAATAATTCTCCACATCTCTCCCAGATATAAAATTCTGTGATTTGTGGAGCATCTCGTTTTGGTTGTTAATGTTTTGGGGAATTTTTAGTAAGACATACTTACTAACACTAATGCCAGCCATAGTAATTTGGAACACAGAGAGGCATTCACAAGCTTAAGAAGGGGTCCATTTTCCAAACTTCTGTGCTTTAAATAAATAAAAGATATCAACAGAGATCACTGCATTAAAACAAAAAATTAAGTGCTACACTTAGTGTGTGTGTGTGCACATATAATACACACATATACATACATACATGCGTACATGTATATACTGTATAAAAATAAATATTTTTAAATGTAGCCACTTCTGGAATGTGTTAGTATCTGTTTATTAAGCTTATTTCCAAATTTAAAGTAATTATAATAAATATTTTAATTTAAAATGCATGAGAGAGATAGGAAGAGATAGGGAAAGGAAAAATCAGAGAAAGATGGAGTCACAGAAAATACACACACACACACATATTTATACATATGTATGTACAAACAACACACCCAGCAGTTTGCTGAAGCCAGATCTTGTACCAGTTCGTGAGAGTCAATTGTTAAATTTTCAGTTTAAACATTTATTCCTTATAGATTGGAAAATACAATAATTTGGGGCTTGAATTATGATTTTATTTATTGTTCAGATTTAAGAAAGTGATGAAGAACATATTAATAATACAAATTAAATTAAGAGTATATTATACATATATGTGTGCATATACATATAGAAACATATATGTGTGTATGTACATGTATGTGTGTACATGTGTGTATGCATGTGTGTACATATGAACTGGCTGCTAAATACTTACCAGCACACCACCTTATTGTATACACACATATAATATACATCTAAATAACATACATATACATGTGTTTATGTGCACACAATATGTGCTTATGTACACATATGAGTATACATAGATGCTATATTATGTGTATATATATATACATATATATATGTATATCTACATGTGTATAAAATTGCTGGTAAACATGACTCCCTGGTCTTCTCTGGCTGGAAGATACCCTATTAAAAGGGTATTGCAGTAGTCCAGGCAGGCAGGGATGAAGCCCGGACCTATAGTAATGTCTGTGAGTAGAACAGGGCATATACAAGAGCTGTTGTGGAGGTAAAATTGACAAAACACAGCAACTGATTAGATATGTGGCAGGGAGGGATAGGTTCTCTGACTCTGCTTTTTGATTAGGATATGTCAGGAGCATCATGCTTTTTTTTTTTCCTTCTGCAGGGTATTTGCACATGTATGTGCTATACAGGTTGGTATCCAATTCCTGACAAGGGAGAAGTGAAACATAACACGTCATACATGGCCCTAATGGTATATATATATGGTCTTTAAGATTCATACAAATTAACTGAACATTGAAGTTGGAAGGGACCTTAGAGATTATATATCTCTCATCCTGCCTTCATGTTACAAATGAGAAAAATGAGTCATCTTCGCTGTAAGATAAACTCACAAGCATCTAAATAAAACCAGAATAACATTGTGTGATTATAAATGGACCCACATATATCCCCTCCCTTCCAACTTCTCCCCAATTAGATTATTTATACTGGAAATTCTCTTAATAGATCATAAATTTTTTAATTCTAGTTAGATATTAGGCTGGAAATGTAAATATCCCCAGGGCATAAAGAGCACATGATGCTAAGGTGATATTGGATGATATTAGAGAATAGACTGTGATTAGAGGGGATAGAGAAGGTAGAACAAGAAAATGAGGGCAGAGAATTCATAAGTGGGTGGGGAAAGCACAAGGGAGTGAAAATTCAAAAGGCTGGCCATACCAAAGCAAAACTTGCAGTTTTGCCAAAGACCAGCCACATATACACAATCTATTCTAATAAAGGAAAAGTGGGGTAAATATTTTGCTTTTCCCCCATTGTAGAGATGGGCACATGGAGGCCCAGAAAGGTCAGAGCAGTACAAGTTGAATTGGAAAATTTGCTTATTCGGTTTTCCATTTCACACTGCCTAGTCAAATCATCAAGAACTAGAGAATGTCTTGTCAAAAAGTCTGAACTATGCCATCTTCTCCCTCCAAAACCTAGTTATAAAATGTATGTGTTGGGGAGTGGGAAAGGAAAAGGTGGTTCTAAGACTTGGTAACATCCACTGCAGCTTGCAAACAAGTCTCTTCCAAGAATCAGAAGTCTAAGGTTCTAATCTACTCCTGTGACCTTGATGAAGTGAAATGACCTCTCTGGCCTTCAGTTTCTCCCTCTCTAAAATTAGAAGTTGGATGAAATGATCTTTGTGATGCCTTCCAGCACTAAATCTTCCCCCTCCCCAATTTAATAGTATTTTATCTCTTCCAATTACATGTAAAGACAATTTTCAACATTCATTCTTTGAATGATTTTGAACTCCAAATTTTTCTCCTTCCCTCCCTCCTTCCCCTCCCCCTCTTCCCAAGACAGTGAGCAATCTAATATATAGGTTATACATGGGCAATAATGTAAAACATATTTCCACATTAGTGATGTCGCTGCACTAAATCTCAAAATATTTCCAGATCATGAACTTCATTATTTCCCACTGCCCCTTCCAGGTCTAAGAACCTATGACCATGTAAGAACTGGTTCAAGAAATGGAAGATGGTCAGCCTGGAAAAGAGCAGGTAGAAGGGATGGGAAAGACAGGAAGGGCTGAGAAGGGTTATCACACAGAAAGGAGATTAGACTTTTCCTGTTTTACCCGGGAGGGTAGAACTCTGAGAGACAGAAACTGCAGAGTAGCAAACTATGACTTCAAGTAAGAAAAGAATTTCCTAATAATTAAGTGGGCTGGGTGCATTAGGAGGAAAATGAATAAGTGAAAGAATGAATAAATAAAAGCATTTATTAAGCACTTACTGTTTGTTATGCATGGAACTTCTTGAATTTTCATTGGTTACCTTTTGTTTGTAATTCTTTCTCTCCTCATCTCTATCTCCCAACTTTCCCAGTTTCCTTTAAGTCTCAGTTAAAATCCCACCTTCTATAAGAATACTATCAGAATAAAAGATTAAGTATAGTAAATGTTTGTTATGGATTTGGATTTTTCTCTATTGTAGAGACCAGCACGTGTAGGCCCCCGGAGGGTGAGCGCAATAGAGTAGTTGAAGAGATTAAAAAGACATTTCCCAAAGCCCCTTAAGGGTGGTATCTTCCAAGGGTTGATTATCTTTATTTTATCTTATATTTATCTTTTTGGTACTTAAGTGTCTCCAGTCCTTTCAGACCTCCATTAGACTGTACTCTCCTTGAGGGCAGGGACTCTTCTTTTTTTTTAACCTTTCTTGTGTCCACAGTGTTTAGCACAGTGCCCTGCATATATAAGAACTAAGTATTAACGCTTACTCAAGGACTTAGCGATGGCAGTAACAACTATAGGAGAGTAGTGGTGAGGATGGGATGTTTTGGTGAATGAAGTCACCAGGATTGTGAGTGGAACAATAAGTCAATCTACTAATCCACCCTCCACAGAAAGGATGGATGGTAGCATTCGTTTGATTACAGTACCCAGACCAAGAGGAAGAGGTCTGGGAGTGATGTTCACTGGAGAAGGAGTTAGATAAAAAGTACTGTCAAGAGACAGGTCAGCTAGATCTAGTGATGTCTCATTAATTAGGACAGAATGAGGTTTCTTTCTTACCTTAGATATTCAATCTCCACACATTGGGCATATTAAAGGATAGATTTATTTTTAGGTATGGTTTAGACTGGATGACAACTTACTTAGGTCACTTACAACTTGAAATTTCTGTGATTCTAACCTACCTCAAACAGGGTAAAGTTAAACAAAAAATAGGAAACTATTGCTTTCTTTGACCTCTCTAATAGTACCCAGGGAATCTGAATGTCCTTACAATGACTCACAACCCTAAAAGAATGATTGCATTAAATGTTAGTAATAAATATTGTTGATGAAGAAAAGAGCGTAACAGGAGAAAGATGAAAGTATCTGGTGGGAGATGGACAGTATTTGGAAGGGGGAGATAATAATAATAATGCTATGTACTAGACATGGTTATAAACTATTCATATATGAATAATGAAAAGCAATAGACCTAACTAGGGGATACCCATTATGAACCATGTTTAACGGCTTAAGGCACACAAGACTTTTGTTAGTCAACAAAAGGATAAGCTTTTAGTGAACACCTACAATGTGCCTCACCTTATGGTGGATGGTGTGGAGATAAGACCCATAAATCTTAGGCTCTTGATATTAAGTACCTTACAATCTACTTGGTACAACCTCTGTCTGCCTCAGTTTCCTCATCTATAAAATGGGGATAATAAATGCACCTATTTCTCAAGGTTGCTATGAGGATGAAATATGATAATATCCATAAAGAATTTTGGAAGTCTTAAATTAGTGAAATAAAAATGTTAGCTATTATGATTATATTATTATTAGAGAAATGGGATAGCGCTTAGCATAGAGCTGGACTAGGGAACAGGTGGATACAGCAGGTGGGAAAGTCTCCTGGGACTCAGTCCCTCTTCTCAAGGAGTTCAGTCTATGTAGGAAGGGAGATTCACATACACAAAATAACTAGAGAAAAAAGAAAAACAACTCTAAAATGAAAGAATTTCATTTCTTTCCAGGGCTTGTCAGTTTTCATATTTTAAGCTCTCAAATCCCAACAATATTTACCCCTATTAATGCCCTTTCTCAGCCCTCAATCAATATTGAATGAATGGTGTAAGTCTTGCAAAGAAATCCTCCACAGACATCTAAATGACTGTATTTAATTTTTGTCAAGGTGTTGGGGTAGGAGTTGGGGGTGGGGGAGATTAAGGAGAGAGAGCATGTTGTTTTCATTGTGAAATGGGATATCTCCAAAGAGATAATCTTGATAATCTTGATGATATTCTTACCGTGGAACATCTCTCTACCTGTGTCTCCCCTCTATTTACTCCTGAAACATCCTTTTGAAAAAGGGCCAGTCATTCCTCTCCCAGATCTGCTTCTGACTCCCCCTCTGGACTTCACTACTGTGACCCTATTCAGGTATTTTATTCTCTTTTTATCCTCCCCTCTTTCCAGGTCCCTTTTCTGTATTGTCTACCCTCCACTCCCCATTAAAATGAAAGCTCCTTCAAGGACTAGGCCTCTCTTTCTCTTTGCTTGCATTTTATCCTGGGGTTTAACATAGTGCCTGACACACAGTAAGCCTTTAATAAATCTCTGTTGACTGACTGAAGCATATAAAAATGAACTTGGGGGCCCTTGAAGGCTGATACACTACAGAAACTTTTTAGAGAACCCCAAACTAAATGAATGGAAAAATTAGGAGACTTGAGATAACTAATATATCTTCTCAGTACTTCAGTAATTCTGTTCCCATACAAATGAAAGGGCACACACATATCATAGAAGATGGAAAACAGGTTAACAGATGAAGGAACTGAGTGACACTTTCTGAATTCACTCCCTTGTGTACTTGGAGATGTGAGGAAGAGTAAGGAGCAGCTTCTTCCATTAGGGACTGGTTTGTGAAATTTCAGCTTGGGTTTTACTGTAAGCAATGTTTTTCGAATAAGGACTTCCAATGTTAAGTGGCAATAAAACCACAGGGTATAAACTTCCCCTTTGAAGGGCTGGTCCAATGAATCTCAGCAAGCAAAAGAGATTAGCAGCAGGAGAAGTTTAGGGAGGATTATTCAACTCAAGCAAAAGTCCATGGGAATGAGTAATTGTCTCCTATGATTACCCAGCAATAATTGGCACCACTGCTCAAACACTTACAGATCCACTGGGCTCCTCACCAGAGAGGCAGTATTTAAAAAAAAAAAAAAATGAGCAAAGGAAGAAAACATAAAGACCAAGCTATGTAGCTAGGATTCTCGGAATTGACATATATGCTTACGTTTACATAGACATATCTACGACTAAAAGCATTGTACATTCATATATGTGCATATGCTTCTGTCTCACACATTTTCAAATCAGATTTCTTGCTTCCTTTTTTCCCTTGACCCAGAGAACAGGGCATTTTTACAGTTTTCATTTGTCATTTTGCCTTTGGATAAACACTGGGCCCAATAGTGAATGTCACTTCCAATACATATGATCAAAATCTTCTACTAATACTGCCCATGATGGATTATATCTAAGATGGCTCTTTTCAGCACACCTCCCTAGGCAGACAGAGAACACAATAAGAGCAGCATCTCTGTCACAACAGCAGCTTGCAAGATACACTTATTTCAAAGGACACTAAGCTTAGCAATAATTCTGCCTGACCACAGACCACCACATCGCCCCAGAATGTGGGTGTGTAGAGTGGAGCAGGATATTCTCCAAATCCCCTAAAATTTAGGAGCTACAATATAAAATGTAATTAATCACAATGTTTAAATCAGAGGACAGGGGAATTTATAATTGGGCCAGGATGAATTCTAAGGAGCAAACCCTAAGAAAGAATCAGAGATTTAGTAGATGTCATAAGAGATTTTCACCATGATCTCTAATTCCTGTTTTCTGGCAGTAGCATCTCTGTAAAGATTGGATTTTCATTAAGCAGACATGCTAAAAACCAATGTACTATGGCCAAAACACCATCGTTATATAAAAAATATATACTATATGTATATGACTTAACATTGAAATAATATGCTGTATACATCAAGATTTCCTGTTCTCACTCCAAATATTTAAAGGGTTTCTTGGGTGGAGATTAAAGAACAAATATTTATCAAGATACTGGAAGGAGGGGAGAGACAATATAAAGATATTGGTATTCTAGCAGCAGCTGGTCAGCCCAAAGTTTGATTTTGATAAACGCTCTCACAAATCCTGCCAACTGCATCTACTAACACCTTCGTTTTCTGAAATCTCTGCTCTCTCCTTCACTGCTGCTTTTTTTTTTTTTTTTTTTGCTCTTTCTCCTTCATCTGGAGCCAGCTACTAAACTGCTGATCTGTTTCCTGGGTGGGAGGTAGGGAGATAGATATATTGTGAGGATGAAATTATCTTTATTCTTTTTTTTTAACACAGTCAAGTATTATGCTGAGATTCAATTCATTTCAACAAGTGTTCATTAAATACCTCTAGATTCCATATTTCAATGGGTAGATAATTTGAGAGGAGGGTTCTGAGTTGATGTTGACAGGGTTAAATTTTCAAATTAAATCCTTTTATTAGATTTCCACCCATGGTTAGTTTCTGAAGATGCTACGTTTGCAGAAAATAAAATAAATACAATTTGAAGTTGTATGTTTCATGCTTGATGCAATCTGAGCGGGCAGAGACAGTCATGTATTAACAATCTCTGTGCCAAATGAGGAAAGAATATGACTGGGTTGAGAAGGCCCTGCACATCATTAGGAGGGAGGGACCTGTGTTCTTGGAATATTCAGATATTTGTATTACATATCAGAAGACACAGAATAGAAATCCTTTGCACACTATAAATACTAGAAGAAATTTCTCAAGCAAGTAGTGAAGAACTGAGGGGAGAGGGGGGAGAGGAGGGGAAACAGGGAGGAGAAGGGTGGCAACTCACTCCTGGCCCTCTGAATTTGAAATAAGCCAAAGGGAGAGAAATTGAAAACAGGAAGCATGCATTCAGATAACTTTAGGGTTGTAGGCCTTCCAGAAAAAAAAAATACATGACATTAAAAAAAACAAAAAAACATTAACACAATATTGTAGAGGAAAAAAATAAGAACACTACCCATAATTTTAAAATAAAGAAAACTAAGTACTGACTGACTGAATCCATTGCTCATCACTAGAAGAAAAAAAAGTCTATGCTTGAAATTTAAAGGTATATATTAGTGTTGAAGTTTCAGAATTTCAGTGCAAACAAGCAAACATATTTTGTAGGTGACCAACAGAGATGAAATTGATCATTAGGGAATCTCAATTTGAATGACCCAGGATTACTCCACTGCTATAACAAAGGAGAGCATATACTCCAACAAGCAATGAATTTCAAGTTTCAACCTAAAATGTCATATACAGCAAGTCTGGAATTAATAGCCAGTGACAATGGTAGATATTCCTTAAACAATAGGCATTTCTGGCACTTACGCAAAACAAAGAGAAGTGATCAGAAAACTTAACTTGCAAAAAAAATCCAACAAAAAGCTCCAAAGAAAGTTAAGTACAATTACTAAGAAAAAGAGTAAGAAATGAAATGAATTTTTACATTTTCCTGTGCTAATATTTAGAAAAATAAAGTGGTTTGAAGAATAAAGAAACAAATAAAGGGGGAAAAAGGATGTAAGAGACTACATATTTTAATTTAAAAGCCAAGAAAAGGTAAGGAGAAAGAGTGGGATTAATATCAACTAAGTTCCATACTCCCCAACAAGTGAATTGATATCTTTTGTGATAGGGCATAAGTCATTTAAGCAGGGGAAAAGGGCAACAAGAGGCAGCATGGATAAGTTAAGAAAGGATAATAATTTAAACAAGTATGAGCAATCAGGGAAATAAGGAAAAATCGAGACAGAGCAATATGGGTAAGGTTTTAAGATGGAGGCTAGAGATAAATGATAGGTCTCATCTCAAAAGGAAAAATTAAATTGGGTCATTAAAGAACATTTACATTGAGAGAAAAGATCTATTTTTTGATGATAGGAAGGAGGCTTATTATCAAGGAAAAAGAACAGAAGAGTAGATAAACTTATCTGAACAAAGGTTAGGCTCCCAAGGATTGCATCACCTCTGAAGAAAAGGCATAAATCAGACTTTGAGTCAAGCAGCAGATAGAATATAGAGGAAAGAATGACAAAATAAATTGGTCAAAGGAACAGGGAGGAATCAAGCTAAGGGCAAGAGCTAGGATCAGGTCTCATTATTCAAAATATAAAACAAACCCCACTACAAAACATTACTTCTTTCATTAATGGTTATTTCTATGAGTGAAGTCCAGCAGCAGGCTCTAGTCAAAATAACATAAAATACAAAGGAAGAGGAGAGGAAGGGTTATAATCTATAAGTACATTAGTATACAAACAGGATGGAGGAGGGAAAATAAAAAAGATCGTCTAAAAGATCATATATACAAACACAAAGATACACGCACATACATATACATATATACATATAAAGGAGAGAGAGAGAGCACATGCACATAGGGTAGGTACATGTAAGAGTATAAGCCATGAAAGAAAATATTTCATAAGAATTCAGAGGAGGACAAAATAAACACAAATCATTAGAAAACTTGTCACATAAGAATTACTTCAGGAGATGGGGCTGCATGGATTTTGATATACATTTTCCTGGTTGGAGAAATGAAAGAGTCAAAAGATGGTGGACAAATAGAGGAAGGAAAAAAGGAAGGAAAGAAGGGAAGGAGGGAGGGAGGGAGGGAAGGAGGGAAGGAGGGAGAAGGCATGAAAGTAGGGAGAAAAGAAGGTTTTATATCAATTTAAGGGATTTAGGATTGGGATGACTAGCAGTAGAGGGAAAAGGAGAAGAAAAGAGATAGTGGGAAGAGATTAACATTAGATTGATGTAGGCAAAACTCATTACTGAGACATATTATTAACTTAAATGACTAAAGAGGTTTTAAAAAATACATATACACACATAAGATGTAAATGGAGGAAAATATAAATCTAGCAGTAATAACTTTAATGTGAATGGATTAAAATCCAATGAAAAGAGAAACAATTACAAAATGAATAAAAAAACGAAACCCACTAATGTTCTGCATATACAAAACATACTTTTTAAAAGGTACATATGGAATGAAAATGAAAGACTGGGACAAAAATGTATTATGCATTAGTTGACTGCAAAAAGCAGAGAATATAATCATATTATTGGAGAAAAATAAAACAATATTAATCGAGTTAAACAGAAGCTACAATATGCTAAAAAGTACAACAATGAAAAAAATCTTTTTGACACACACTAAATTATAAAGTGTTCCAATTCATAATGAAAAAGATAATTTGTAAAAGAAAAAAAGGTACAGCAAATAATGATATAGAATTTATTTCTCAGAACTAGACAGTCTTACAAAAGGACAAATAAAAGGGAATATTTGAAAATGGATAGCTGGAAAATTAGATCTGAATAATTTCTGAAATATTTAAAATAATTGTCAAAAATACCTTATAAAGCTAGAAAAGGTAACAAATATTACTTGAGAAAATATTTTAAAAATACTTATTTCTCAGAATAACATGATACCTTTATAAAAATAAAACATTTCAACTTCCAAAGAAGTTATAAATAAATATAAAAGGTCTTTTTTGTATCCCTAGTATTTAGTACAGTACCAATAGATGCTTAATCAATGTTGATAACCTGAGTTGAAATATTAAAACATCCACCATAGACCATAACACAATAAAAATAAATGACAGAGAACACAAGCTAAAGTACATACATAAAAGGAGAATTAATAGTGATGTTTAGAAAAATGACTATATCAAAGAATAAACCATTGAAACAATTAAGAGTTATATGAAATGGAGGGAGAGAAGTACACTAGAACATTGTTGGTGGAGCTGCCAATAAGGACAAACATTTTGGAAAGCAATTTGAAATTATAAAAATAAAGTGACTAAAGAATCCATAACTTTTGATTCTGAGATTCTTCCATGAGGATTATACCCACAAAGAGTTCATTGATAAGAAAAAGGTCCCCATATGGTGCAAAATATTTACAGCAGTAGTTATCATGATAGTAAAGAACTGGGAACAAAGAAGACACTCATTGAGAAGGTAATGGCTAAATAAAATATGATAAATTAATGTAATGAAATGTTTTTGTACACTTAAGAAATAAAACTTGGAAATGTCATTATCTGATGCAGAGTGAAGTAAATGGAGCCAAGAAAACAAAATACACAAAGTTTATAATAATGTAAGTGGAAAAAACAACCACAAAACAATCAAAAGGTGATGCTGAAAAATTCATAGGACAAGAATGGCTACAGAAAAGATATATGCAAAGACATTTCACCACACACTTCGGTAGAGATGGGAAATATACATATATGTATATATTTAATTGCATTGATCAGTCTTACTCATTTTTTCTCTTCTTTATATCTTGAAGAATATTATTTGTTATACATGAGGTGGTTCTTTTGAAGGGGAGAAAAGGAGGCATACTGGGGAAAAGTATTGCTTTATTAAAAACAAATGATGTCAATAATAATTTTTAAAAGAACTATATGCAAGAGAATGATAATGAGAAAATATACCACAATACTAGAGATGTAGCTAAAGAATCTCTCAGAGGAAAAACCATATTTCTGAAAAGATGCATTAATAAGATTGAAAAAAGAGTGAATTAATGACCTGAGAATGCAATTTTAAAGCCATAGAATCAGTATATTAAAAAAAAAAGTAGAAAAAGGGAACTACTGAAAGTTAGAGAAATAGAAACAATAGGAATAAAAATGCTATAGAACTGATAAATAAAACTAAATGATTCACTGCAAAGACTTTAAAAATCCATAAACTTTTAGCTAATCTGATAAAGAAGGAAAATGAGATTACCAAAATAAAATGTGAATGAGATTAATTCATAAAAAAAAAAAAAAACCAGAAAAGGAAATGAAAATGTTATCCAGAACCATTAAATATCATTATACAGTAGCAGGGCAGAAAACTTGAAGAAAAACGATTATCTATAAAAATATAAATTACCCAAAATAACAAAACATGAAATTCTAATCTTCATTATCCCATCTCCTAAAATGAAAATTGAAGGATCATAAAGCAACTACCAAAGGAGCAAAACAAGCCCTTGGTACAGATGGATTTATGGAAAAATTACATCAAAAGTTTAAAGAGCAATTTATAACTACACTACACAATTTTTTCTCAGAAACTGAGAAAACACTCTAAAAATCTCTTTCATTAGACAAATATTGCCTTAATATTTAAAACGAAGAAGGATAAATCAGAGAAAGAGAACTAGAGATCAATATTACTGAAGATTTTTTATTCAAATTTTAAAAATAAAATATTAATAAAAGCACTATAAAAATATAATAAAAATTATTCACCATAACAAAACCGAATTTACACCAGTGATAATTGTTTTTTTTTACAATTACAGGAAAATAATAAATATGATTAATTCTATTAGAAACAAAGACAGGACCAAACTATTATACAATTAGATACACAAAAGGCTTTAGAAATTTACCATTAATCTATCCTAAAAACCCTGAAATATTCATTTAGAGAAAGGCCATTTTAAGATAATAACATTCTAATAACTAAAACCAAATTTATCATTATTTAAAATAATAACAACATTCTCAAAAATACAATGATTCCCTCTCTTCTTATTTTTTTGGCACTTCTGGTAATGCTAGTAATAAGAAGGAGACAGGAGAAAGAAATGGTATAAACACTGGTAAGTGCAATGGGTAAAACCTGAAATAACTGAGGAAGCAAAGCTTCTGAACATATCAATTTATTGAGCAATGCATGTCAATTGCATAACAAATTGGAAATAGGACTCCTCAGTTTGGCATTGGATCTCAAATGAAGGGGAGAAAGATTTTAATATATTAAAATTAAAAAAAAAAAACAGAATAAAAACCAGGATACAAGATCATGTAATCTGAATTTCTAGTTGAAGAAAATATTAGGGCTTTCTGAGTTGGAAGGGGGAGAACAAACTGGTATAGCTCCCTAAAATTAGAAAAAGGAGTGTCTCACTCTCCCTTAAGTGTCTGTATTTAATCAAAGGGACAAGGAAATAGTAACTGATTGACCATTACAGGGTCAATTTTCATATAAGACATATGGGTTTCTCGAAATATACAGATATGAGAAAAAGATTGACATAAATCTTTGAATTTGACTGGGTTTCTGCCAACATATAACCTACGTCCTTAGTTCAATGTCTTTAAACAACAGGCAGATGTGATCCAACTTCCCAATGAAACGTGCCATGGTCCAAGCAACACAACAAAATTTTCTCACAATTCCCATAATTGAATAAACTTTTCTCATAGGACAGAAACTGGACTAGATCCACGGCAAAATAGAAGGGGATCTGAACTAGATTCAGAGCAGTTAACAGTATAGAATCAGGTTCACACAATTCTCACCATTCCCTCACAAGAAAAAGAGGAAACAAAAAATCTGTACTTGTAGATGAAATGTTGACTGATTTGGAAAACTACTAAGAATCGTCAATAGATCAAAATAATATAATTATTAATTTTGATAAGGTATCAGGATACAAAACAATACAAAAACATAATAAAAACAGAATCAACTAAAAGAAAAATACCATTCAAAGTAACTTCCAAATATGTAAAGTGCATATTAGTCTACATTATGTACAAATACAATGATAAAAATATTCCTTACAGTAATGAATAGAGACAAACAACGAAACTATCAATTTTGATTGACTTCTACCAATATAAAAAAATGACAGTTCTACCTAAGTTGATTTACAGATCTTTTTTGGCATTGATTAAAGTATTTGAGGCCATTTTAGTGAACCAGAAAAAAATTATAACAAAATAAACTTGTAGGGGAAAAAAAAAAACAGAAAAATTTAACAGAAAAATAACAATTAATGCCACTTCCAGACGTCAAACTATATTATAAATAAGTAATTATCAATCTCTGCTATTAGTTTACAAATAAAAAAGTATATGAAGAATAATAAGAAACAATTTAGTCCATTATTGCAGTGCTGTTGTTATTTTCAAAATCAAGAATACAAGCCACTTAAGAAACGGTTCAGCAAGATCTGGTCAAAAAAGTGGAAAGGAGTTTGGCAAAAACTGAATTTATGGCAACATCTTGCATGATATCGAACAAAAAGTTGCGGATGGACACCTGACATAAATATGAAAGATCACATCATTAAAAAAAGTTAGGGGAAAATGAGAGGAAGTGTCCCTCATAACTATGATTTGAGAAAAAATACTTACCCAAACAAAGGATAGAGGGAATTCAAAACCACCAACAACAGAAACAACTTTTGATTGTCTTAAGTTGATTTTCCTTAATCGAAAGCAAAATATTGCCAAAACAGGAAAAGGGAATCAATATATCAAATATAACTGAAAAAGTATAATAATATATAGATACACATATATACACATGTGCATATATATATACATGTATATGAATATATGCATATACAAGCATACATGTGTATATACATATATATCCATATATATGTGTGTGCATATATGTATATGTGCAATTCATATAAACAAATAAGATGAAGAATAATTATCCAATATATAGTATAAATATATATCCATAAACATTTCTCAAAAATTGAAGTATAAATTATTAACACAAATATAAAACATTCCTAGACTTGTGAAATGAAATTATATTGCCTCTAGCAATAAGAATCCGCAATTACCCTGAAATTTATAACTTTAGAGTGCTATGAGTGTATATATACTGCGAGGATTAAGTGACTTTCCCAAGACAAAGAAACCACGAGTCAGAAGCGTAACTTGAACCCAGATCTTGTTGACATTAAAGTCATCTCTCTATGGCATATCTAAATCACTTCCTAAAGTCCATATATGGCTGTTTTATGTCTGCAAGCATTCCTGTAGGTCTTTTGTGCTGATGCTGACTTTCATTGCTTTGAGAAATAATATAAATTGTTGCCCTTCTGAAAAGGGTTCATTGAAGGTTGCAAGGTAAATGAAGAAAGTCTTAGATGCTAAAGAGCCTGACCTGTCATGAAACTGTCAGATTCAGTAGACTCTTATTTCTGAGACAAAGTTAATACATAAAATTTGATCTCCCTTACTTTTTTTTTTCCTGTAATCTAAAACAAGGATATACCAATGGAATTGCTCATAATCTTGATCTTTCCACTTGGGTTTGCACTCATTTGAAAAGACTCTTGCCTTTTTCAACTCTTAACTATAACCATTCCTTTGGTGGTGAACAGTGATCACTGCAAACTTCTAAACTGCCCACTAGTGCCTTCGTGAGGGAGAGATTATTTTGGATGGGGAGAATATTTAGAATTTTTTATGGATCTTTAGCCTGGAGAGGGGTGAGGTACAGTAGAAAAAAATAAGCAGAAACAAAGTAGATATCAATCAAATGGATGATAATGAAACAAATTTTGGTAAATTAATTTAATAGTATATTGTTGTACTCTAAGAAATGATGAATATGAGAAATTCAGAGAAACACAGGAAGATTTGTATAAAGTATATATATATATATATAATGCAAAGTAACAACTGTGAAACAAGCAGGACCAAGCAAACACAGCGTAAATTAAGAGACTCATTAGCTTAACATGTACAATGAAAATGACCAGTCTTGGTGGGGGAAGAGGGACTTGGGAAACATATTACTTTCTTCTCATTAAAATGGAGAGTGATTACACATCTGTAATGTTGCATGTGTAGTCAGATGAGGTCCATGTATCAGTCAACTTTACTTAATTCTATTTATTTCCTTTTTTTACAAGAAAAAATACACTTGCTAGTGAAAGAAAGGATGTATTTGAAATGTTGAATGTAAATTAAAAACAAAATATATTAATGGAATAAAATAAAATTAATGGATTTCACAAGGTCATAGATTTAAAGTTGGGGAGCATTATAGGTCGTAGGAGTATCTAGTTTAATGTTTTTATTATACACTTGAAGACAATGAGACCTAGAGTGGTTAAATGACTTGTTCAAGTTGACCCAAATATCAAGGCAGAATTGGGATTTAAACCCAGGTCCTCTGGCTTTGAACCCAGCATTCATTTCTCCATCTTCTGACTCTAAAGCACATGATTCTTCCAACTCTCAAATTCGTTAAAATTTCCTTCTGTGGTATGAGGAGAACATTTATACCAGTAAAACTTATGGAGCTTTCATAAACCACACAAAAGAAAACTGGATACTGTGTCTATTATGTGATAACATGTGAGAATCATACTAAGTGCATCCACTGCAAGGTAACGAAAATCCATACAAGATATAAGATGGGGACAATATAGGCATATGACACAGACTTCAAATGGAGAAAAACAATAGCATGCAGGGCAGGAGAGGGCACTATTTCAAAAATCCTTCGTTTCCCTGATTCCAAAAACATAGCCATAAAAATTCTTAGTTTTCTCCTCTTTAAACCAGGATAAGGAGATCCAAACATATGAGCATTCCACAAAGAATCCAGGTTACCTCAATCTGAATTTGCCAGAGAACAAATCTACTCCCCAAGAGAGAAAAGTGAGCCTTCATCTATAAATATACAAAGTATATGCATACAGTATTGAAACGTGTGGAAAGTAGAAAGTGTATAAGAACAACATACCTACTCTTCCCCCTCCCCCCCCCACTCCCCACCCCCACCACAGGATCACAGATTTTGAGCTGCAAGACACTTGAACACCCATCGAGTCCAACATCCTCATTTTACAAATGAAACTATGTGACTTACCCAAGGTCTCATCAGTACTTCATTAGAATATAAAATGCTACAGGGCAGGGACATGCTGGTTTCCTCTTTCCTTAGTAGCTTAGCAAATCATAACAATAGATAAACTGGCAGACCCTTTCCTTTGACTATGGGTATCTTAAATCTGATCTTATGAGGCAAAGAACTTCTCACAACTTGCAAAAAACACCATTGGACCAAGATTTAAGCATACTAGATCACTGCACTTTAAAGCATCAGTTACAACCATTCCTTTATCTTCCTCTTTACCATACCTTTCTCTCCTTCCTTCTGCTGATATGGCAAAATGGACTGAACTTATAAAAATAGCTCATGTTTACACAGTTGTTTATTTAGAAGCCTATCAGTTAAGTAATCGACATATTATTACAATCTCCATTTCATAGATTAGGAAACTGAAGATCAGAGAAGTTAAATAAATATCATATCACACAGCAAGTTAGTGATAGTAGCTAGCCTCAAACCTAAGTCTTCTGTCTTCAAGGCCAGTGTTCTTTCCACTACCCCTCCCCCTCTTGTCTCTTCTTCCTACCTTCCTTCCTTCTTTCCTTCCTTCCTTCTTTCCTTCCTTTCTCCCTCCCTTCCTTCTTTCCTTCCTTCCTTTCTTCCTTCCTTTCTTTCTTTTTTCCTCCTAGAACCTCATTTCTTGTTGCTCCTTTCCTAGTTCACTTCAGAAAAAGAACATTAGAGATAATGTATCAGATGAAAAGCAAGAGGCAGAGAGGAGAAAGAGAAGAAAAAAAAATCTTCTGAATCCCTACAAAGGAAAACTGGGCATTGAATGGTCCACTGTTTACTGAATTAAGAAGGCTGGTAGAAAAACTTATTTTGTGTAATGTAAAATGCATGCATCAAAGCGAAACCTTCTGTGAGCCTGAGTTACTAACACTCAGATAACTTATATAACTCCATGCGTTTAGTTGTCTCTACTGCCCAAGAAACTTGTTCACTAAGTGAGTAGGAGTAGAGGTAGCTAAATTGACGCCCTACTATCACAAGAAAAATCAGGATTTGAAAAGATGAGAAAAAATATTCATGCTCCAGCAAGTTAAAATGTTAAAACCACAATTTCCCCCAAACTGGCTGATTCAAATAATACAATAGTATATTTTGGGGTACTTACGACCATCCACAGTCCTGGCCTCCAGATGCACAAGGTCTGGCTCCCTGTTTGACCTCATCACTGACCTGAAAGGGAGATACATAGACATGAACTTGAAACAATTGAAATTGTCCCATACCTCCATCTACCTCTTAGAATCTTTAGCTTAGATTTCTTTCAATGGAAAGCTTTTATTTTTCCTCTAGTACTCCAAGCTTTTAGGCATCTCTCCCTCCAGAGATTATTTCATATTTGCTTATTTATATTCACGTTATACTTTACTAGGATATAAAATGCTTGAGGGACCAGATTCTTTTTTTTGTCTTTTTATTTTTATTTTTTTTTACTTTTAATTATTTCAGTTTTTGTGACCCCAATGTAGGGTTTTTTTCTGAACAAAAATACTGGAGTAGTTTGCCATTTTTTTACCCCATATCATTTTACAGATGAGGAAACTGGGGCAAATAATATTAAGTGAATTACCCAGAGATACACAGTTAGTAAATGTCTGAGGATAAATTTGAACTCAGGTGTTCTTAACTCCAGGGCTGGCACGCAATGCACTGTACCACCACGCTGCTGAACTGACTTAAAATTGAAAATGAATGCAATGATCGCTACTCTGAGCATTCTCAACTTGTGTTATTTCATCTAAGTCAGGTCTCCTGCCTCTCAATCACTATTTGCACACTTGTTTTTATAATGCTACCCTATATTACCTATTAACTGATTCACTTTCCTATTGCTTTGTCTATGGTAAAGTACCCTTGTACATGTGCATACATACACACACGTACACGCACACACACTTGAGAAAGGTATTAATGCATTTTATGACCTGATTTTTTTCAGACAAGGGAGATGAGGCTCAGTCTTTAAGTAACTTTCCCAAGGGCCCACAGCATGTAAGAGGCAAAGCCAGGATCTGTTACTCTACCTATGTCCATGACCAGGGCTATTTCGAGCATTCTGCTTCCCCTTCCCCCATACACACACATTTTTAATCATTGTCACCTGACAGATAAACCAAGTGTTTAGTGGTACAATTTTCTTTGTAAAACATCATTTTCAGTGTTTGACTTCTCAATTCATTTGTTTTTCCTTTTTTCTTGAAGAAATATTAACCATTCTATAGTTAATAGTTCTTCATAAATGGAGAAAAAAAGTTTGTGGTTTCCTTAAACAGGCAGGAGACAAAGTATGACCCTTTAATATCATTAGAATCTGTTCCAGTTACAGGTTGGACAGTAAAATAGCTTTTGTAAAAGTGCTATCACTTTACCTCAGTGCTCTGGCTACTGCTGGTCAAAGGCACAGACTATTTCCTAAGACTCCACTCACAGAAAAGCCAATCGATTGGATCCATTGTTGATCTCTCTAGACAAGACCTCAGCTATCCATCAACATCAGAGAAGAAAAGAAGTCTGCCTGACATCCCTCATGCTGATAAGCACAGTAGTTAACTCCTGTTATGTGAGAGCTTCGAGGGGGAGGCAGTGGGTTCCTGGCTTACTTTTCAGATCTATAGCTTCTGGCCTTCTAATTAGTGTGTTGCCTCCCACATGCAGAGTCTACTCTCTGACTCAAAGTAGTCTCTAACTCTCAGGAAAAAAAAAAATGTGGAAAAGTTCATACTTGAATATCATCTATTTAGATTTTTACCATCAGATGACCGACACAGTCTCAGGAGGGATACAGAACTATAAAGTATTCAGCATCTTCCTTTACTGTAACCACAGCCCTACAGGCTTAGCTCTCCTCAAAAACTTTAAGAAATATATGCCATGCTTATGGTTTACCAATTTGTTCACCAACCTCCAGGAGAGCATATCATAATGCCTTTGCACATAATGGGTTTCTAATTAATATAACCTACTTTCCTGAGGGGTAGTATGGCATCATTAAATTCAAGTTTCAGCTCCAAGGCTTAACTGGTATATGACTGCAGACAAGTCACCAGCTATTCAGGCCTCCAATTCCTCATCTATTTAATGCAATAAGATTTGAACCAGGCATCTAACACTTAAGGTTGTTGTGGGCAATTGCTTTGTAAAGTGATATATTAAAATGGGCTCCTTTTATTTATTATCATAGGATCATACCTGGAAGGGGCTGGAGGTCATTAAATCCAACAGCATCATTTTACATATGAGGAGATTAAGACTCACAGACTTATCAAGGTCTGAGATTGAATTTGAACCCAGCTCAAGCTCTCTATCCATTTCACCATGCTGATAGGAACTATTTGGTAAGATTTAGAATAATGCCTCCACAGTCACAACAGTCACATCACTCCAACTTCATAGAGTTTTCCACTTTCCAAACTATTTTCATAAGAATTGTCTTATTTAATACATAAGAGCATTTAATACTTTGAAATAGGAGTAATGGCTCAGTGGATAGAATTCTAAATTTAAAGGCATAAAAATTTGCTTTTTAATCTTACTAAGTAAGTGATGAAACAAGTAGGAGGTGCAGCAAATAGAGAACTAAGCCTGGATTCTGCAAGACTCATCTTCCTGAGTTCAGATTTGGCCACAGACATTCAATAGCTGTGTGACCCTGGGTAAGTCATTTAACTCTGTTTGTCTCAATTTCTTCAACTATAAAATGAACTGGAGAAGGAAATGTCAAATCATTCCTGTATATTTGCCAAGAAAAATCCAAATGAGGTCATGAAAAGTTATGAAAAAACAACTGCAAAGCTAAGTGACTCTGGGCAAGTCAAGTTAACATCTATGTGCTTCAAGAAATTTCCTAAGACGCTGGAAGCCAGAGTCAATTTGTGATCTGAACAGGCATAAGGAGTTCTCATGAGAGGAATTCCCCACAGTTATGAAATTATAGATGTATACATGCATGTGTGTGTGTATATATATATATATATATGTATGTATATGTATGTATTTCATTTTACAGATGACAAAATTGAAAGTGCTAGAAGTGAAGTGACTTATCCAAGGTAACATAGTTAGCAGTTCCTTTTTTTAAAAAAATTCTAATTCATTTCTTGTTAGTTTTCAACATTCATTTCCACAAGATTTTAACTTCCAAATTTTCTCCCCATCTCTCCCCTCTCTCTATACCCCAAGACAGTATACATTCTGATTACACCTTCCTCCAATCTGCCCTCCTTTCTATCACACCCCTCCCTTCTCTAATCCCCATCCCCCTATTTTCTTGTAGGGCAAGATAGATTTCTATACCCCATTGCCTGTATATCTTATTTCCCAGTTGCAAGTAAAAACAATTTTCAACATTCGTTTTTAAAACTTTGAGTTCCAGCTTCTCTTCCTCCCTCCCTCCCCACTTATCCCCATTGAGAAGGTGAACGATTCAATATGTGTTATACATGTATAACTATGCAAAAGACTTCCATAAAAGTCATGTTGTGAAAGACTAACTATATTTCCCTCTGTCCTATCCTGCCTCCCATTTATTCTATTCTCTCTTTTGACCCTATCCCTCCTCAAAAGTATTTACTTCTAATTACACCCTCCTCCCATTTGCCTTCCCTTCTATCATCCCCGCAACAGCCCATTTATCCCCTTCTCCCCTGCTTTCCTGTAGTGTAAGATTGATTTTCACAGCAAATTGAGTGCACGTTATTCCCTCCTTAAGCCAAATGTGATGAGAGTAAGGTTCACTTTTTCTGTCTTGCCTCCCCCCTCTTCCGTTTCGTTGAAAAAGCTTTTTCTTGCATCTTTTGTGAGAGATAATTTGCCCCATTCCATGTCTCCCTGTCTTCTCCCAATCTATTCCTCTCACCCCTAATTTTATTTTTTAGATATCATCCCTTCCTATTCGACTCACCCTGTGCCCTCTGTCTATATGTATATAATCCCTCCAACTACCCTAGTACTGAGAAAAATCTCAAGAGTTTTAAATATTATCTTTCCATGTAGGAATGTAAACAGTTCAACTTTAGTAAGTGCCTTATAATTTCTCTTTCCTGTTTACCTTTTCATGCTTCTCTTAATTCTTGCATTTGAAAGTCAAATTTTCTATTCAGCTCTGGTCTTTTCACCAAGAATGCTTGAAAGTCCTCTATTTCATTGAATGACCATTTTTTTCCCTTGAAGTATTATACTCAGTTTTGCTGTTTAGGTGATTCTTGGTTTTAATTCTAGTTCCTCTGACTTCTGGAATATCATATTCCAAGCCCTGCGATCTCTTAATGTAGAAACGTGCTAGATCTTGTGTTGTCCTGATTGTATTTCCATGATACTTGAATTGCTTTTTTCTGACTGCTTGAAATATTTTCTCCTTAACCTGGGAGCTCTGGAATTTGGCTACAATATTCCTAGAAGTTTTACTTTTGGTATATGTCTCAGGAGGCAATTGGTAGATTCTTTCAATATTTATTTTACCCCCTGGTTCTAGAATATCAGGGCAGTTTTCCTTGATAATTTCTTGATGTCTAGGCTCTTTTTTTGATCATGGATTCAGGTAGTCCCATAATTTTTAAATTGTCTCTCCTTGATCTATTTTGCAGGTCAGTTGTTTTTCTCATGAGATATTTCACATTGTCTGTTATTTTTTCCATTCCTTTGGTCTTGTTTTATAATTTCTTGATTTTTTATAAAGTCATTAGATTCCATTTGCTCCATTCTAATCTTAAAGGAATTATTTTCTTCAGTGAGTTTTTGAACATCCTTTTCCATCTGGCCAATTCTGCATTTTAGGGCATTCTTCTCTTCATTGGCTTTTTGGATATCTTTTGTCTACTTGGGTTAGTCTATTTTTTTACAGTGTTATTTTCTTCAGCATTTTTGGGATCTCCTTTACCAAGTAGTTAACTTGTTTTTCATAATTTTCTTGCTTCACTCTCATTTCTTTTCCCAATTTTTGCTCTACTTTTATTACTTGATTTTCAAAATCCTTTTTGATCTCTTCCATGGCCTGAGACCAATTCTTATTTTCTTGGAGGCTTTAGATGAGGGAACTTTGACTTTGTTGTCTTCTGTTTGCATGTTTTGGTCTTCCTTGTCACCAAAGTAAGAGTCTATAGTCTGATTCCTTTTTTGGTTTTCACTCATTTCTCAAGCCATTTACTTGACTTCTGAGTTCTTTGTTAAGGTAGATCTCTGCTTCCAGTGGGGGTGGGGTGTATACTGTCAGCTGCTCGATTCCCCCATAATCTCTAGGCCTAGAGCTCCAGAAACAGTCACCATCTCTACCCCTGCTACAGCAGGTTCCTTTGCCCGCTTCCCCCTCTGCCACCCTGGGGCTGGGGAAGACCCCTCCACTCTCCCACACTGATTCCACAGGCTTTTTCCACTGACCTTCCAATTTTTCCTTGGCCTTTTAGGGTCCTGAAGTCTGGAAACTTCCACAGGTGCAAGAGATTCAATTTCCTCATGGCCTGCTCAGGTCCTGTCTGTGCTGGCACAACCCACGCTGGACTGTGCCCTGCTCCCGGAGTAGTGTGATGGACTCTTCACGGTGACCTTCCAGGCTGTCTTGGGCTGGAAATTTGCTTCACTCTGTCATTCTATGGGTTCTGCAGCTCCAGAATTTTTTTAGAGCCATATTTGGCTGGGCTTAGGGGTAGCATTGTAGAAAGTGCATGCTGTTTCCTTGGCCATCTTGGCTCTACCCCAGCAGTTCTTTTCTGAAGTGGGATTTGAAGTTAGTTGTTCCTCACTCTGAGGACAGTTCTCTATCCACTATACCACCTAGTGGCAAATTATCTACTAAATGTCATTTTTATTTATTATTAGTAATTAAGAGAACATTTATTAAATGTCCAGTATATGCCAGTAACTATATGAGATGCTATGGAGTACAAAGATAAAAAACGATGTCTTCCTTGTGGGAATTCACATTTGATTAAATGAAATAAAGGTACATCATGTACATAGTCAAAAGAACAAAAAGTATGTAGAATTTAGCAATAGCAAGGCAATTCCTTTTCCCCTCAGCAAGATGAGCACATTGAATTACATCATGGTCCCTTTTAGCTGTAAAGCTTATAATCCTATATAATAAGAGTTTCAGAAAAGGATTATATAATGAGAACAGTGAAAGAAGGCATCACTGGCTGGACTTAACTCAACCTGACGCCTAGCCAGTTTAGATCTGATCAGTTTAGATTTAATAAACAATTAACAAATGGAAGTTTACTTAGCCATCTCTTAGAAAGGATGCTCAAGGATATAGCACTTAGCACAGGGCCCCATCCTGAAATGAGTCTGATCATCAGGACAGGAGGGGGTGACTCTCCTGACCTTCTTTCATGGAACAAGTCTGAAGAGATTGTACCTCAAATAGGGGGCACCTTTTTTGCCCTTCAGTGAACAGGAATCCATATCAACATGACTCATGTCCATCAGCAAGCTATCTCAACAACATTACTTAAGCCTTAACTTCCTGGTCCAATCAAGTCTTAGGAACAGCTTCTTTGCTTTTTAGGGAAATAATTAAAATGGTAGATCAATGGTAAATGATGATCGTATCACAGAAAGTTATTTGTGATAGGAAGTCTAATGTTCCAGCCTACTGCACTCAAGTCTTCCCACCTGACAGGGTATGGTGCTAAAAGAGATATCATCAGACTTATCAAATCAAGTTTCATCAATTGATGAAGGTCATTTTCCTGGTTAATCACTACAGGCATCAATATATTTATTCAATAAGCTTTTCCTTAAGAGACACAGTAAATGGTTAAACACCTCTGGGATCCTCACAGAGCTTAGGGGAAATAAAATACAAACTTAGGAAACTACAAAACAGAATCATAGGATTATGGTTTTAGAGCTAAAGGGGCCCTCAGAGTTCATCTATTCTAATGATCTCATTACACAGCATACTAAACTCCAGCCCCAAATGGGATTTGATTCCCTGTCTCCTGATTTAAGAGCCAGAGCTCTTCCCACTATACCATACTGCCATATAACTACCATCACCCCTTTACTCTTCCCCCATCAAGAAAAAGAAAAAAAGAGTGTCTGCTCTAGAAGTACAGAGACAGAAGATATGACTTCTGGTTGACAAATGTGAAATGCTTCCCTAATTTCTTTTCATCCATATCCTGTATGTGTTTAAACTTCTAAGATCATAAAGGGGGGAGTTCACAGTTACAAATTATTTTGGAATAATTGATGATTGCAATGGAGTATCCTACAAAAAGTCACCAACAAGATTTAAAAAATAATAATAATAACAGCCATGTTCAGAAATACTACATTGGTAATGTCAGCTATGTGACTTTGGGATTTTTAAAATATAATCAGCCAAATGCAGTCTTTGTAGATGTATTCTACAGAGAGACTCAGAAATGTCACCAGTTTATCATTTTTGTGGCATTTTGTCTCAGTTTAGACTAGTTTAATATAGTGCTTAATAAATACTGTGAAGTCACAAAATGTCCTGATGCTGATAACTGCAGAGCAAATATTAAAAAATAAATACTGTGACAGAACTGAAGCTGGTTATTCAGATTTAGAATTCCTAGTTAATGACATCCACAGGAAGCAGAAAGGATTGCAGGGTGAGAGCACCTTGCATCTCAATTTTCTCACTTAGTACCAATGAAAGGGATATTCTCTTAGGTCCTGTCCCTAAGTGAAGCAAATATAAGTAATTTTTGGCCTTCCGGTGCCTAGTAGTTTTCTGTGCTAAGTGGAACATATGGTCCTAAAGAAAATAAGCAATATACTTGAACTTCTCCTGTGATTTGGAAGAGATTATACTGGTCATCATCTTACTCCATGCTTATATGTCCAAAGAAAGTTCTATTCAAATGCATAATGTGTATTATTCTTTGGTGTAGTCTCTGACTCACTAGCCATCTAGAAGATCTAAGCTAGACAACCTAGAAGAAAACCTATCTTCTCTAACCTATAGGCCTATAGCCTCATCATGTATCTGGATGTCTCCTTTCTTTTTTTGGAGGCAGATGGTGTTATGTGACTTGCCTAAGGTCACACAGCTAGTAAGTGTGCAAGTGTCTGAGGTCAAATTTGAACTCAGGTCCTCCTGATTTCAGGGCTGGTGCTCTGTCCACTGGGCCACTTGGCTGTGCCTGGACATGTTCTTTAAACAAAGGTGCTTAAATGCTCAAAGGTTCTCCTGTCTAAGACACCCCAATTAAAATAGCACCCTTATACTACAGGCTCTTTAAATCATATTTCACTCATCTTCCTCTGGATGACAGATCATAAAAAAGCCCCAAGTTTCTCTCAAAACAAATAATACCTCTAAACCCAAAGACAGAATACCATTTATAATTCCTTACAGAAAAAGAAGAGTATGTCTAATTATTACACAGGTGTCTACTTAATACAGTTCACCACCAAACATCGTCTATGGTCAGAACTGACAGAAAAGAATCTCAGTGAACAAGTGGAAAGGCCTGAGAGGAGGTCAGTACCATGAACAGTTCCCATTATACATCCTTGTTCTATTTAGATTACGAATAAATAAGCCCAGATCTTTTGAACTAACTTGGCCCTGAAAACAGAGTCTACTCAGTCTGAAGATTTTATATCTATTACTTCAGGTCTAATTCTCCAACAACCAAGGCTGTTTCCTCATCTACCATGGGCCCAACAAACTAAAAAGTACTTCACCTTCTCAAGAAGGCAACTGTCTGTGTTACTGAAGGCCAGTAGCAGCACAGAAGACCCACACTGATACTTGCTGAAATAAAACAGCCCTGCCAAGGGCCTTATTTGAGTGGTCTAGATATGCCATAACCTCGTTACCATCACTACTCTCCTGCATAGAAAGAAATCATCCCCACTACTTCTAGCTGCTCACAGGCACTCTTCTTATTTATCTTGGTTTATCATTTTCATAGGTGAATTATTCTAGATGGATCTCATTTAGTTGTTGGAATATCTCTTCTCACAAAATACAGGGGAAACTGCATGACTGTGTGTGTATGTATATGTATATGTATATGATGTATATATATATATATATGTATATATATATACTACATATACATATATACACATATACATCCCTCCCTCCCTCTTCATCTTCCCCTCCTTTGTCCGCTTCTCCCAGCTGAAAAAAAAAAATGGTCTTCTTGTTAAAGATCACTAAGAGACAAAAAGTAGAGAAGCAAAGGAAGATTGACATTTTCAGTCATTCAGAAACAGAATAATAGACCATTGAAAGTGTAAAGTGTCTTAGACATCATGTAATTCTGTTTAAGTTATAAAAATAGTGAAAGTAAGGCATAAAAATGGGGAAAGTAAGGCATAAGAATGATGAAATGGCTTACTTGTATTACATAGTTAGGTAGCAGTGGCATCTAGATTAGAACTTGGGAATCCTGCATTCTAATCCATTGTACTATGCAGTGGGGTCTACTTCTCTCTTTGCCGTATCCTAGCCATGAAACAAATTTCACTTTTATGTTCCTGTCTCAGCATTCACTTTCTAAAACCAATTTCTTTCAAGTTCTCTAATCCATCAAGCAATCACTTCAACATAAAAGCTTTAGAAACAGACAAGAGATATGAGAAATCATGAGAACTGTCAATGCAGATTAAATGAGGTTGCTTATATGATATTATGAAAAGAGTTCTAGGGCAGAGTCAGGAGATCTAAATTTTCATCCTGTCTCTGCCACTGACTCACTATACGACCTTGAACAGATCACTTCCTCTCTCCAAACCCCAGTTTCTTTCTCTGTAAAATGAGAGGATTGAACTCAGTTGAGTCAAGTCATTTTCAGTTGTGTCTGACTCTTTGTGACCCCATTTGAAGCTTTCTTGGTCTTTTCTTGGTTTTCTTGGAGTGGTTTATCATTTCCTCTTCCAGCTCATTTTACAAATGAGGAAAATGAGGCAAACAGGGTTAAGTGATTTACCCAGGGTCACCCAGCTAGTAAGTGTCTGAGGCCAGATTTGAATTCAGGAAGATTTAGAGGACCAATAAAGTCCTGTGCTAGTTAAGAGAAGGTGAGGGTATTACATTAATAAAGCTGCCATGGGAATCCCTTCCTCCTCCTTTCTTTTAGTTCCTCAACACTTTAGTTGACTGTGGTTGCTCAAATCTTGTTTCCCTCTGAATTCTGGACCTCTGACTCATTATGGAAAATACTATCAATGAACTCTGCCCTACTGGGCTCTCACTTTTTAACCTCTACAGGTGATACTAATACAGGATAAAGAATGGGAATGAGGTAGCGGGTGAAAAACTGTATGGCACCCAGGATCTTTCATTCTAGCAAATGGACAAAGAACATTCTTGGGAAACATCAGTTTTAAGGAGTAGGAGCAACATTGCTATCTGGATGTTCAATTTGACTGAATCACCTCCAATATGGTAAACTTGACTTCATTGCCCTCATTCTACTAAAGACTGAATGTGACCTAACTTAACTACTTCCATATTGCTCAAGCTGAATGCACACACCCTTTCTTCATGGAGCACGTTCTTTAGCTAGCTCCATAGTCCGCCGGAGTTGTACCCATGCAATCTGACCACATTTCATACAGGGTCAGATAGAATTCTGTTGGTTTGTTCCAGTACCACAGAATACCACTGATTGTCTGTCTACTCTGAGAAGCCCTAAAAAATCTACATAAGCCAACTCTGGATCCTAGGAAACTAAAACAGCTCCACGTGAAGACAGTCTTCCTTAGTAAGCTCATAAAGTTATTTTATGACCAAAAGTTTGGTTTTGCTCTTGTTCAGTTGCTTCAATCTTGTCCAACTCTACCTTACCCCATTTAGGGGTTTTCTTGGCAAAGATACTGGACTGCTTTGCCATTTCTTTTCCAGCTCATTTTACCAATGGGGAAATTGAGGCAAAAAGAATTAAATTATTTCCCCAGGGTCATACAGCTAATAACTGTCTGAGGCTAAATTCAAACTCAGATCTTCCAGACTCCAGGCCCAGAGCTCCATCTATCGGGCTACAGTGTACCTTTGAGATCTGGTCATGCATACCTTATGATGGATAATATTCTCCCTGTGCTCTCAAGAAATCCAGGCTTTACCAACACCATCATCCTCTTTACTATCTTATATTTGAAAAGAACCAAGGAGAACTGGGCCCTGGAACTTGAGCAGGCACAAGTATAAGAACACTGACAGAAAGCACATAATATAGGCCCTGCTTGGGAAAGTTCACTGACAATACCTCCTGACTTCTTGATTCTAGCATGACTAGTTCCAAGACATCCATCTGCACACAAAGAAAACCACAATGGTACAGAAAGATGATGTAAATCCTTTGCTCAAGGGAGATTCTAGTACCTTTCTCAAACACAGTAGAATTGATAAAACCACCGGAATTGGAGTCAGGAGAGATCTGGATTCAAAAGCTACCACTTGTATTTATTCTCTCTCTCATCAAAGCCAAGTCTTTGGTGGGGTTGTTTCCAGATTTCAGTTTCCTCTACTATAAAACAGTAACAATGATACTTAAAGTAATTACCTCAAAAGTAATCACCTATATTGTGTATATAAAGTATTCTGAAAACCTTAACATGCTTCATAAATAAATGAAGGAACTTAGTAGATATCTTTTTAGTTTGCCTGAGGCTCAAGGAAATTAAATTGCCTTTTCCATAGTCTTGGAACTAATGTCAGAGATAATATTTGACCTGTGGTTTTCTTTACCTCAAGGCCAGCAAGCTATCCACTCCATCCTGCAGCTTTATACACATCAGACAGAGAAACATAGTGGATAGAATTCTGTATTCAAAGCACAAACACCTGGTTTCTAATCTCCCTTGATATTTTGGAAAAGTCCTTTAACTACTCAGCCTTGGTTTTCTCAGCTGTAAAATGGAGTTAATAATAATACCTATCTTACAGGTCAATGAATGAAATGATATGATATGGACAGACAGACAGAAGACAGTCAGATAGATAAATAGATAGATAGAAGCATAATGTCTAATTAACTTTAAAGCACTGTAAGTGAGCTATCATTATTTCTTTAAGATACTTTCTCCTCAAAAGGAAGTCACTGTAGACTATGGAATATCCATTAGAACCAAAAAGAAACTTGAAGGTCAATTATTTCCCCTCTGGGAACTGAGTTGGGCTGTTTTGGAAGCTACATCCTCTTTCCTGACAAATCTCAAGGGAAGGAGTTGATTGTCCCCAGGTTAACCCCCGCCGAAAAGGTACCTGTGTACACTGTGAAATCATCTTGATGAACCCCCAATTTAGTAAAGACATGGTTGGAAACAACTGTGGAAATAGGCTCTGGAAGATCGATAGAAATCCATGGTCTGAATGAAGTAGAGTGAAAAACAGACCTTAAAATTCAAATACATACTCCAGAGCCACACCTTAAAATATTAACAGCAAAATCTTAATTACCAGTTAATACCTTCATTAAGAGTTGAGCTCTTCAGTGGGGATTATTGGAATTCTCAAAGAACTAAAGCAAGCTTGAGACAAAGGAAAAAGAATGGGGAAAAGTGTCAAGAAGTTTGGAGAAAACCACCAGACAGCAAAAAGTCATTATTGATAGGGGTGAACAAAGGATGTCTGTGACAAACTTGACTCATCAACTATGCTGCCAATAGTTCATTCAGTTAATTCATTCAAAACAATCTTTGCCAATCCCCAGGATTAGATATCAAAAGTGCCTCAACTCTGACAATAACTATGAAATTTGTTAACATTTGATTATGTAGGCAACTGGTGTTTTGTATTTTTTGGCTAACTACTATACTACTATTAAGATAGAGGCTTAATACTACTTCAAATAGTTTCATGTTTATTTTTCCCAGAAAGGAAAAGAAGTTGGATGTTTCTATCCAAAAATGATAAAATAGTTACTGATTAAAAAAAAAAAAGTCAGCAGTTCTTGCTCTTTGGCTTTTTAGAAGAAATAATAACAGGGCTGGATTTGATTTAGGTTTCTTGGGAGAGGGAGGTGGCTTGGCAGGGTTAGGGAGGCAGCCCTACCAGGGTCAAAGGAAGTAGATTCCAAGCCTTAATATGAATATTCTCTGGGCCCAAGTTGTATGGATCGAAAGAAAACTATCAGCCTGATGGGAGCCAATGAAGTCTTTGGTTTCAGAATGTCATGTCATAAAACGGCCTTTGGCCTCCTGGGTCACTGAATTACCTATAAAGGCCAACTTCCCACCAGAGAAAGGTGGAATGGCAAATCTGTGCTCCCTGATTCTAATGCTCAAGCTGTCTACAATACATAAATATTCTAACAAGTTTCATCTTGTCACAATAGAGTCATAATGTTGCTCTGTTCAGCCCATGATAATGGCTTTGTAATTCAATTATTGGTAATATTTGTCTTCCGGGATTTATCTGCTCTAAACCTCCACACTCATGTAAAAACTCCTTACCATAAATCTCATAAATGTTCCAGCAGGTTCTGTCCCCTACCTCGGGGCACGTCTTGCCATTCATGTTCAAACCTTGACAGTGTTTTCTAAATTATGGAATGGCTGTGTTTGGAGTTGTTGGTTTTTTAAATGCCAACAGCAGAGATAAGGATAAAAGATGTTAGTACGGGTTCATTATCCCTGGTCATGCCCATCTTAGAGATAGACAGTCTAGGACAGACAAAAAAAAAAAAAAAAAAAAAAAGCAAACAACACCAGCTTGGCTTCCAAAGGCTTTGGGAGGAATTAGTACTACTTGCGTCACCTTTTCCCTCCCTACCCACACCGCCACATTAAAATGTGTTTTTTTCTAGATAACTGATTTGTCCTTGCCTGATCTCCTTGACAGTATCACAAGTGGAAGCACATTTCTACCACTTGATTCCAATGTTTGTCTCTGCACATTAAATCTCTGAGTCCCACACTGTCTCTCTCTGCTTCCAGGCAAGGTAATGTTGTCTCAGCTGCCATCTTTCTTTCACAACTCTCCTGAATTCTGAACTCCATCTCTTTAGAACAACTGCCCTTTGCATTCTGTCTTCTTTCATTCTCCTAAATTATAAGCTAGGCATCTGTCCTAAACTTTTTAATTATGTATGACTCCAAACAGCATAATTAGGACCAAGGGGTTTCTGGGAGATCCATTTTGGCTCAATATAAATATGAACTTTCTAACAGATAGAGCAACACAGCAGTGGAATTACCTAACCCATTATTGGAGATTTTCAAACAGAGCTTAGAGTCTTGTTAAGGATTTTGTAGCAAAAATCCATACTTTAGATGGGGGTTAGGTACTAGATGATGCGTAAGGTCCTTTCAATATGGAGAATTCCATAATTCCGTGTTTCTCTTCTTAAACTGTATTAATGAAAGTGTAATGAGGATAATCACCAAACTCCTATCACTTCTGTCTAGAGTTACTCCACTGAAACTGAGCTGCATTTCCCTGGGCTACTTCCACTAGACCAACCCGGGTTAACCACACTTATCACTTATCACTGCTTATCAGTGCTTATCACTGAAGCACTTGGCACTTTGAGATAACATAGCAGTCTCTTGGCCCATGTGATAGCAATAAGGGATGGGAGATCTTTTAAAAAAGAATGCCCACTCAGTCAGTAAGAACTGCCTAATCAGAGACTTTAAAGGGAAAGACAACTCTCATTCCTACTATTTCTTTTTATTCCTTCCTAAAGATATAGTTGGGAAACCCCTTTCTGGGACTTCCTATGAAAGGGCAAACGTTAGGTACTTGAGCTCAGACATGCATCCCTGAACATCACTTCTACTTTGGCTTTATTTTTCCTTGAGCAGAGGTAACAAAACAAAAATACTTAGATGGATGTTTCTAGTCTTAGAAGCATCCACATGATTTACAGAATTTGGGAACCCCTGTTTCCTTCACCTAGAATTGGCTGACAGCTGGAGGAATACACCTCTCAAAGAAGATGACAACTATTAGGAAATTTTCCCTGGAGTTGAGTCTAGGATCAGATTGTAAAGAATCATCTGCAATGAAAAATGTTCTAACTTTCTTCTTAAAGGTCCGGATTCCTGAGAACTTCATCAGTGATCATGGAGGAACCATGAGCTGGGGTTTCACAATGAGGAAAAGTATCTTCTACCCCCTCAATAAATGCTAGTCTGTTGCTACGAAAGAATCCAGAGAAGAGAAAATAATTGTCGAACCGCATTCTGTTAGAAATAGACAATATCTGGTGTGTTTTGCTTAATTTCCAATGATATATTTTGCAAGTACTGGCAAAACTGAGGCAAGTCCAATGGAGGATGTCTTTGAAGTTTTAAAAACTCAAAACTATAGCATATATCCAATGGATGATGAAACTAAGGATGTTTAAACTGGAGGATGTCTACCTTATTTTTAGGGCAAAACCAAGGAAGGGAAAATGTTCTATCTCTTCATTGTTCTACAGAGCAAAACTAGGAAAGTGGATTGTAATTATGAGGGCAAAAGTTTCAACAGCAGACAAAAATACTTTCTAATAACTTAAGCAGTTCAATGTTGAAATGAGCCATCTTGAGAGATAGTGAGCACTATGCCACTGGAGGTATGGAAGCTAAAGAAAGATGGATGGCCATCTGGTAGGGATTCTTGTTTTGAGAGGGAGGTTACAAGATATGACCTCTATAGTCTCTTCCAACACTAAGATTCAGTGATCCCCAAAGATAACTCAAAATAATGTCCCTTTATCCATCTAAATATTCTCTCTAATCTCTGCTTCCAGCTTACTTCCCTACTACTTTGCAGAAAATATGGCCCTTAGCACCCTTCTAGACTAACAATTCAGAGGACCTTTGCAAAAAACTGCTCCCCAGACTGTACTCTCACAGTACCCTATCTATGTCTTTCACTTGACAAGAAACATTTCATTCTCCTTGAAAGATGGGTGTATAACCTTGGTCTTTATTATTCCTAACTAAGGGTTCTGTGCTCACCTCCTGGCTGCTTCTTATACTATCTGAACCAATCCTACTATTAGCAAGATATCCCTACAAATTAATTTAAAATTTCTCTGTGACAGCTTGAGCCCCATGGCATCTAGCTATGCTCTCATCAACTAATGAAAATAATTGAACCTTGCCCCCTTCATCTTTATCACATAAAGGCCACACGTACTCACTGCTTTCTCTCTCACCCAAAGGAAATGGAATTTGGTTGTGTCTCTCTGCTTCCACTAAGAGCTATCTGAATGACAAGAAATAGAACATAGGAAAGAAAAAAAATACAAGCATATGGCTTTTTAATTTAGCATAACAGCAAAAAAAAAAAATTGACTCATGTGCAAAGCAGGCCTCTTTCAAGCTCTTAAACCCAAAAGTTCCCTAAAGCAAATATAAAGGACAGCATGTGACCTCTATCCTTAGAGCCCTGTGTAACATATTTGCTTCAACACTGGCTTTTCAGGTGTCCAAAGTGAAGAGTACCCAACCCAAAGTCTATCACATCTTTTCTCTGGCAACCACTCAAGCTGATCCTTTCTATTTGCTAATGCCACCATCAGCCTACAGTTTTTAACCCCTGTTTGAAATGTACCCCTTTTAGTTTGTTTTTTCTAAGAAAAAAATTAATAAGATCATTCTCTGTTCAACTTAGAACATATTGTCGACAGGTTATTTGTATATATGTTTAATATAAACTGATCTCTAAGTGTGGTGGCTTTAGTGACTCTAAGGGTCCTGACAGACTTAGATGAACAACTTACTCTCTTTGCACAGGACAGGAAGAGGCCAGTGAATACTTGGAGCAGAGAGAGGAGTAATTGTTTGAATTTTCCTTCAAATCGAATGGATGCTCTTTGGAGCAACCATCTAACCTCCTTGGGAAGAATGGAGTTGGAGAAGTAAAGAGTAAAGGGCAGTCTGAACTGACTTGATTCAGTGACCAGAGTTTTCCACTGAGTACAAAGCTCCAGGATCATTGCCCCTGACCACATTGCCAGGAAGCAGGAGGAGGATAAGTCAACCTAAGGCAATGACTATACCACTGATCAGCCTCTAGAAATGGGTCATGCCTATACTCTAATAGGGACCGATTAGGTAAAGGCAGGTAGGCAGTGCAGTGAATTGAATGCTATACTTGAGGTCAGGAAGACCTAAATCATATGTGGCCTCAGGCAGTAGCTGCATGACCTTGAGTAATTCACTTAACCTCTGTCTGCCTCAGTTCCTTCGATTGTAAAATTGAGATAATAACAGTACCTGCCAGGCAGAGTTGTTGTGAGATCAAATGACATTACATTTGTAAAACACAGCCCAGTGCCTGGCACAGAACAGGCACTATGTGAATATTTACTCCTTTCCCTCCACCCACTCCAACCCCATGGAGAGTGTCAGCATGTAAAATGGACAATGCTACATACAAATGGGAGATACTGGCCAAGAATACAGTGGAAGTGGGTGTGGTGATAGGTAGAGGGATTAGTAGACTCCCTTCAAAGAGAAGTAGATGAGTGTCCAGAAGACATTGCCCTTTCTACTGAAACACTCATCTCAATAAGGTCAAAGGGTCATTGTTACCTGTATTTGCATTGCTGAATTGTTTTCTAAATTGTATACTGCTAAAGGCAGCTAGAAGGCACAGTAAAGAGCCTGAAGTCAGGAACACATGAGTTGAAATTCATCCTGAGATATTAGCTAGTTTGTGTGATATGTGACCTCTGTTTGCCTCAGTTTCTTCATCTGTAATATGAAGATAATAATAGCACCTATCTCTGAGGGATGTTGTGAATATCGAATGAGACACTTTGCATGACATCCTGCACATAATAGGTCCTATATAAATATTTGCTACTAGTAAAAGTAAAAATAATATGGGATGGTAGGGACATAATCTTTTGCCTTTAATGTCATTGCTATGCTTTAATAAGCTGCTCTTTGTTAATGATGATAGCTTAAGTGCTAAGAGGGCATTAAGGCCCTAAAAAGGCAAACAGGCCAAAAACAGAAATCTCTAGGTTAAACACTAGGTGGAGATTAAGCCATAAAAATTGTTATTTTTGAGAGACTCCAGATTAACAGAAGTTCACCACTACTCAGATGAGTCACAGGTTATCTATGGCAATCACAGGTAATGGAATTTCTAGGATGGTCCCAATTTTGAAAAATGTTAAGCACACATTTAAAAAGAATTATCCAAAGAAAAGCCTTTGGAGAAGCTCCCTCACATAGCCCATAAAATGCCTGCAAAACATCACTCTAAACAAATTCTAGAGCACAAAATGGCAGAGTGAAAGAGATTTCTAGCCCAAGACAGCCTGGAAGGCTGACAGGAAAGATCTATCACACCAGGCGCAGAGTGGAGCACAGCCCAGCATGGGCCATGCAACACAGCAGGGCATCAGGGACAGGACACAGAACAGGCTTCAGGGCACCACCAGCAGTAGCAGGTCCCAGACTGCTCAACTCACAAATGCCAAAGACAGTTTCAAAGGTCAGTGAGAACGCTCCTTCACCCAGGACAAAGGAATGTGGTCTGGACCACCAGCAGCAGTCACTAAAGTGACAGTATCCATTTTTGGAGCCTTCTGCCTAAAGTTCCTGGATCTCAGCCCTGAGTGGCTGTCCTGGGGTGAGGAGCAGTGCTGATGTGGTGGAACTGGATGTAGTTGTGGAGAAGGAATTCTACTTGCAGATTCTGGGCAGAAAAGTTTTCGGTGGCTCCCAAACCAGTACACAGGCCAGGAGAGGAGTAACTCCTCTCCACTGATTGTGCCACCTTGAAGGAACTGAGAACTTACCGGTGCCCCAGAGTATACCCTCCCCTTGATAAAGGACTCAAAAGTCAAGTAACTGGCTGGGAAAATGCCCAAAAAGGGGAAAAATAAGACTATGGAAGGTTAATTTCTTAGTGAACAGGTATTTTCTTCCATCCTTTCCAGTGAGGAAGAACAATGCATACCATCAGAGGAAGTCAAGGCTTCTACATCCAAAACCTCCAAAATAAATATACAATGTTCTCAGGACCATAGAAGAGCTCAAAAAACAATTCTGAAAACCAAGTAAGAGAGGTAGAGAAATTGGGAAGAGAAATGAGAGCGATGCAAGAAAATCATGAAAAGCAAGTCAACAGTCTGCTAAAGGAGATCCAAAAAAATGCTGAAGAAAATAACATCTTTCAAAATAGGCTAACTCAATTGGTAAAAGAGGTCCAAAAAGCCAATGAGGAGAAGAATGCTTTAAAAAGCAAAATTAGGCAAATGGAAAAGGAGGCTCTAAAGCTCACCAAATAAAATAGTTCTTTAAAAATTAGAATGGAGCAGATGGAAGCTAATGACTTTAAGAGAAACCAAGAAATTACAAAACAAAATCAAAAGAATGAAAAAATGAAGATAATGTGAAATATATCACTGGAAAAACAACTGCTTCAAGAGAAGCAATTTAAAAATTATGGGACTACATGAAAGTCATAATCAAAAAAGAGCCTAGACATCATCTTTCATGAAATTATCAAGGAAAACTCTCCTGATATTCTAGAACCAGAAGGCAAAATAAATATTGAAAGAATCCATTGACAACCTCCTGAAAGAGATCCAAAAGGAGAAACTCCAAGGAATATTGTAGGCAAATTCCAGATTTCCCAGGTTAAGAAGAAAATATTGCAAGCAGCTAGAAAAAAACAATTCGAGTATTGTGGAAATATAATCAGGATAGCACAAGATCTAGCATCTTCTAAATTAAGGTATCACAGGGCTTAGAACATGATATTCTAGAAGTCCAAGAAACTAGGATTAAAACCAAGAATCACCTACCCAGCAAAACTGAGTGTAATACTTCAGGGAAAAAAAATGGTCATTCAATGAAATAGAGGACTTTCAAGCATTCTTGATGAAAAGACCAGAACTGAATAGAACATGTGACTTTCAAACACAAGAATCAAGATAAGCATGAAAAGGTAAATAGGAAAGAGAAATCATAAGGGACTTTCTAAAGTTGGACTGTTTATATTCCTATATGGAAAGATAATATTTGAAACTCTTAAAACTTTTCTCAGTATTTGGGTAGTTGGAGGGATTATACACACACACACACACACACACACACACACACATAACATACATATATATATATATATATATACATATATATATATATATATATATATATATAGAGAGAGAGAGAGAGAGAGAGAGAGAGAGAGAGAGAGAGAGAAAGAGAGAGAGAGAGAGAGCACAAGGTAAATTAAATAAGAAGGGATGATATCTAAAAAAATAAAATGAAGGGGTGAGAGAGGAATATATTGGAAGGAAAGAGGTGAGAGGGAAAAAGTGAAGCTTACTCTTAGAAGCAAACACTCTTAGGGAGGGACAAAGTCAAAAGAGAGAATAGAAGAAATGGGGAGCAGGATAGGACAGTTAGTCTTATATAACATCACTATTACGGAAGTCTTGTACAAAACTACACATATATAGCCTATTGCTTGCCTTCTTAATGGGGATAGGTGGGGAGAGAGGAAGGAAGAGAAGTTGGAATTCAAAGTTTTAGGAACAGATGTTGAAAATTGTTTTACATACAACTGGGAAATAAGAAATGCAGGTAATGGGGTATAGAAATCTATCTTGTCCTACAAGAAAAGAGAGAAGATGGGGATAAGGGAAGGGAGGGGTGTGATAGAAGGGAGGGCATATTGAGAGAAGGGGTAATCAGCATGCAAGGCATTATGGTGTGGGGAGAAGGGATAGATGGGGAGAAAATTTGGAACTCAAAATTTTGTGGAAATGAATGTTGAAAACTAAAAATAAATAAATAAACATTAAAAAAAAGATGTTTGAAATTAACCTTTTATATGACAAGAAAAAAAAGAAAAACCTTCATTTAAATTACTTGTCCCAAATTCTGCTTTAGAAAATATTTGTACCATGTGTCTATACATCAACTTAGCTAAATTTGAGAAGATACAGCATCTAATGGTTGACAGCCAAAGGGTATGTGTTCATCCTTTGTTGCCAAAGAAGACCATGCCATCAGAGAAATAATTACATGACTTGCAACTGACTTTGTTTTGAGTGAGGGAGAGCTGTGCAGGTCACCAGCCACATTTCCCCTCCAGTGCCATCTGAATCCAGTGACCAGATATTCCTCAGGATGACTGGAGATGACCCAGGATGAGGCAATTGGGGTTAAGTGACTTGCCCAACGTCAAACAGCTAGTGAGTGTCAAGTGTCTGAGGTGAGATTTGAACTCAGGTCCTCCTGACTCCTGCACTGGTGCTCTATCCACTGCACCACCTAGCTGACCCCAACCAAAGGGCATATTCTTTTTAACAACTTTTGACAACTTATGAGCATTATAGACTAAAGCGTGAGGGAACTGTGATTCAAAATAACTTAATCCATTTATTAAACATCTGTGGCATGTGAAACACTATGCTAGAAAATGAGAATTCAAAGATTCACAAACAAAATGGCCTCTGTCGTATTCTCCTCTGGAGACGGAACACATACACAGATCAGTAAGGGCAAGGTCGTTGGAGGATGCACACACTAATAAATAAGAATGTTAGGAAAAGTTGTATACAGAAAACTGGAACGTGAGCTGAGCCTTGTATGTTCAAAGGCAGAACTAAGACAGTAGGACATTCCAGGCTTGCAGGATAACTTTAAAAAAGTGAGTGGAAATAAAAGCAAAGCCAGATTTGGAGCCAGGACTCTGGAGAATGGGATTAGCTTCATTTATTGAAAGGGGAAGAGGGGGAGGAGAGGAAACACCAGAACAAAACACTAGTCCTGGGGTCAGAAGAGCTAGGTTCAAACCCTGCCACGGGTTTGAACATATTACTTATGTGACCTTGGGAAAGTCATTTAACTTGCTTTATTCTTAATTTTCTTATCTATAAAATGGAGCAGTTGAACTAGGTCTCTTTTTAAATCTTTGATCCTATAGGAATACAGCTGAACTGTGGATAGGACCAATCCAAGTGAGTGATTGGGTGACATGTACCTGTGGCTTACAAAAAACTAATTGGTCAAAATTGAGGAGATGGGTTAGATGCATCCTCAACTAAAGGGGAGCTGAATTAAAGTCAATCAGAAAGTAGTCCTAAGTGTTAGTGAGGTTGAGAGGAATAAGAATTCCCATCAGGAAGGGCTATGGAACACAACAGTAGTGAGAAGATCAATGATGCTTAATGAGAATAAAAGCATTGTAATGGAATGGCAGAGAAGGGCTCTGGACAAGTCCAGCCATGAGAAGCAATAATCAGAGGAAAACTGTAGGAAAGAAGACTTCATGCAGAAAGGTAATATAAAGAGAAGGTGGCAGCTAGGTGGTACAGTGGATAGAGTACAAAGCCTGGAGTCAAGAGAGCAGAGTTCAAATCCAGTTTCAGACACTTGCTGGGTGACCCTGAGCATGTTACTTAATTCTGTTTGCCTCAGTTTCCCCATCTGTAAATTGAATTAGAGAAGGAAATGTCAAACCACTCCAATAACTCTGCCCCAAATGGGGCCATGGAGAGTTAGACACAACTAAAATAACTGAACAACAACAAATAAACGAGGAGCTCTCATGTATGAGCCCTTCATTGTGACCACCTAAATGAAGGGCCCTCTCTAGTAAATATTACAAATGACAGAGATTTTCTATAACTCTCTGGAGGAAGATTGCTCTTTGGAGGGTATATTTACTCACCATGGGCTCGGATGTAAGTCTTCCATGTTTCCATTAACTTCTAAATAAACTTACTAATATTTCAAATCCTATGAACCTATGTACTGATAAGGGGCAGTGGTAAACACCTTTGAAAAATGACATATATTACTGTTCCCATATTACTCTCCCCATATCATTCCAAAGGTTGTAATGCACAAGAAAAGTGAATCTTTTTCTAAAGTATATCTGAGGTCTTCAAATCAGGAGGAAACCATTAACACAAGGGACTTCCATCCATGTCATTGATAAACATTAAACAGCATATAGCAAAGGATAGATCTGTAGGGTATTCCAGTAGACACCTCTCTTCAGTCTGAAATTCAGACATATCAGAGGGACTCAGAGAAATTGGAGTATATGATGATCTCCAGGATTTTGAAGCTTCCCAGAATAATCCAGTAAGTAGAATACTTGAAGAAGGGGGGAAAAAAGCAATATTTAACCTGAAGATGAAAAGGGGAGAGGGTAAGTTGTTGTTGTTGTTGAGTCATGAGTCTTGGTGACTCTGTGGACCACAATGTCCATGAGATTTTCTTAGCAAGAAAATTAAGTGGTTTGTTATTTTCTTCTCCAGTGAATCAAGGTAGACAGAAATGACTTGTAATGAGCAAGAAAAGTTAATCTTACAAGTGACTTACCCAGGGTCACAGAGCTAGTAAGTGTCTAAGGCCAAATTTAGACTCAGGTCTTTCTGACTCCAGGCCCATGCTCACTGAGTCACCTAACTGCCTCCTTGGTAAACAGAGGTAAAGTGATTGGCCTAAGGTAACAGTTAATATATGTCTGAGGCCAGATCTGAACTCAAGTTTTCCTGACTTCAATCCCAGTGCTATATCCACTGAGTCATCTAGCTACTCCCATAGCCTTTCTTACCTTAGCAATTAAAGTGCATATGTAATCCAGACAGCAAAACTGGAAATAAGATTTTAAAATGGTGCTTTTCAGAAGGGTCATTATTCTTCCAAGACTTTTCAGAACTATTGATAGTGCTCACACGTTCACTTTTCATTTCTTACCTCCTGTAAAGGAAAGGGAATTTGAACACCTTCCCTGACCCTTAATAGGCCCACGTGACCTTCTTTGAGTTCTGGCCCAGTCCATAGTCTGAGTCACTTGAAGCCCACATTGGGAAGAGCTTGCTGAATGAGTGGAGCAGGAAGAGAGAATGAGGCAGAACTGAGAGAGAGCATGCAGAGCAGAGCAACTAGCATGAGTAAGAGAGGGAGTGATTTTGTCTAAGGGAGCTTATTTGTGGGGAGGCCTAAAGGAGGGAATACTTGGGGATGGCTGTGGTCCCTGCATTGACAATGTGCATAGATTTCTTTGTTACTATAATGGATTTGACTTTCTGGTATCTGGATGAATATTTTGGTTTTGTCTTTGAGCAAGAGAGTTTATATTTCACCAATTTACCCTGGAAATACACATGCATATCCATAGGGGCTGCTGTTTGTATCTCATTGATGTTATGCTGCCCCCAATAAAGGTGTCACTCATTGGAGGAAGGGGCAGAAGATGAGGTGTGTCCCTCCATATTAGGGATCATTTCCATGGTTCCTGTTGGCTCATTATTATTTGTTTCTAGTCACTGTGACTTCCTACTATTTACAACAGAGACTAGCAGTCACTGCATAGCCACCCCTCTCTTTCCTCCTTCTGCTTTCCTCCCCTTCCTTCATAGCTCCCCTACTGCGGTTCTCAGTTTTCAGCAAGTGGGGATCATTTTAACACTGAACTATTCCAAAAGTTCCACTCTCTTATAAACAACCTGCATGAGGAAACATTGCAATTGAGTTTAGACATTTGTGATTCTTAAGCTTTCTTTACACACAACCCAAGGGTTCACAAAAAAAAAGTTTTCTGGGAGACAACTACTGAGGTTTGAAATAGAGTCTCTTGCTCATGATGGCACATGATGACTATTTGTCTCCTCCCTCCATTGTCTAAGCAATGCAGCTCATGGTAACATCAGCACTTACTAGCTTAAAAGATTCAAGGGAAGCATTCTATTGAATTATTCCACAAATCCCCATTTTCCTCCTGAGCAGCTATGGAGGGTGTCCAAATGACTTATTAATGATTCTCAAGATAGCAAGGAAAAAGGTAGGCAAGAGGATGGCGGACTGAGATTATACCTGTTCCTTTGAGCTCTCATACCTATGCACCGGGGAGAGACAGATGAACTGCCTGTGTTACATTCCCTTATTTCCTAAGGAAGAGACTATGTCTTCCCTGAGGGTCAATCAATGATTGCTTTTACCAAGAGAATTGCTTATATTAGTTTCTTCCACGCTTCTGTAGTTGGATTTATGCAAAGGCCAACAAAGCAACGCATTGGAAAGGTAAACTCATCAAATAATCCTAGTTATGATTAAAATTCTTGTCCAATTTGAAGCAACTTATTTGGAAGGTTACTAATTATTTGGCTTTACTTCTACCTTTCACATCAGTGCCTAAGAATTTCTGAGTATTAGAAAATTTTTAAAAAGAGTATTGGATTCTAAATCACTATTGATTATCAGAATTAAATTAAAACAACTCTGTGGTACCACTTCACATGTATCTGAAATGACAAATGCTGGAAGAGATAAAGAAAAAAGGTACATCAATGTACTATATATATGCAGAGTAATGAACTGAACCAATCACTCTGGAGAACAATTTGGAACTATGTCTACAGTGGTATAAAACTGAGCATACCCTCATACCCAGCAATACCACTAGTAGGCCTGTAAATCAAACAAATTAACAAAAAAGGAAAAGGACTTGTATATACAAAAATATTTATATCAGTTTTTTTCTGGTAGCAAAGATTTGGAAATTGAAGCTATGCCCATCAACTGGGGATTTACTGAACTAGTTATGTCATATGATTGTGATGAAATGCTATTGGGCTATAAAAAGTGATGAGGAGGGTAATTTTATAAAAACATGGCAAGATCTATACAAACTGCTGCAAAATGAAGTGAGAAGTACCATTGTACACACCAACAGCAACGCTGTAATGATGATCAATCATGAAAAACTTGGTTAGCCTGATCAATAAAATGATCTAAGACAATTCCAAAGGACTCATGATGAAAAAATGATATCCACCTCCCAAGAGAGAACTGATGAACTCTGAGTGCAAATGGAAGTAAAATTTTCTTGCTCTTTTGTTTTGACAATATGGTTAATATGGAAATATGTTTTCATGATTTCACATGTATAATTGATGTCATGTTACATGCCTTCTCAGTGAATGGGGGAAGAGTGGGAGAGAGTGAGAGAATTTTGAACTCAACATTTAAAAAGAAAAAGAATATTTAAAATAAATAATTTTTAAAATGTGTGAGTATTGGGAAGACTTTTTTATTTCATCATCATCGACAATAACAAAAATGCTGTGCTATTTACAAAAGCTTAAGTCACCTTGAGAGTTCAGGCCAGTAAGAAGGAGGGCAAACTTAAATCAGGAGCTTCGGGAACTATGTGCACAATCAGGCTCGATAGCTTCCACCAATAGATGCCATGATCTAAGCTTGTTTTCCTCTCCTTCACATGTCCCTTTGTGTGAGGGGAGAGACCCGGGTCAATGTACAAACCAGCCATTTACCTATCCTTCCTCTCAGAATGATCAGTCAGGCTTCACTAATTCATAACAGGGAAAGTGCATTCAGAAAGAGTCTGAACTATGGAATATTCTCACAGAAAACAAGAAGTGTATTGTTTTCAGGTACACCTAGCAATGAGAAAGTAGCAAATCTAGTGTTACTTGGTAGGTGTCCTATTTCAAAGCGCAAGATTGCAAATTAGCACCTTTCTAGGCAATATGGCTCCTGTTTATTTTACAAGTGCACTGTTTCCATAATAATAAGAAATAGTAACTAGAATTTCTATACCACTTTAATGTTTACAAAACACTTTTAATAAGGAAGTAGTGAAAATACTTGGTATTCTGAGTGTAGTAAAACACCCCCTTAAATCTTGTTTCAATGTTCATGTGCATTAAAAAATCTCCTTTCTTACTGATAAGGAGGAGATAAATTTCAACCAAAGCCTAGCCTAAATTTTTAGGAATTCCAAATCAAGTTCTGTATTTCTAAGATAAGTAAGCATGTTGCAGTCAACTCGTTGTATAATTTGAATAAAGGTTAAATATGATATGGATATTAGGATGCTTACCTTTTAATTTAACCTTCAGAAATTTTACAAATCTATGTCAGGGTTACCTATAGAAGCATACATATGTACAAATACACACATATTTGAATGCATGCATGATTCCATCCAGTTAGAATGACAGTGGATACAGCGCTGGACTTTAAGTCATGAATACTTGAGTTCAAATATCATCCCAGACCCTCAGCTATTTGTCTTTTGCAATGCACAACTCCTCTAGCTTTCACTTTTCTCATCTATTAAATAGGTATTAAAATAGTATCAATCTTCATATTATAAATCTAAAAGACCTCAGAGGCCACTAATCCTCACTTTTATAGATAAGGAAACTAAAGTCAAGAAAGGCTAAGAGACTTACCCAAGGTCACACAGGTAAAGTGTCAGAGGTAGGACATGAGTCAAAGTTCTCTGGTGTAAAAATTATGGTTCTTGGGGCAGTTAGGTAATGCAGTGGATACAGCACCAGCCCTGGAGTCAGGAAGACCTGAGCTCGAATCTGTCCTCAAACACATACTAGCTGTGTGACTCTGGGCAAGTCACTTAATCCTGCTTGCCTTCAGAAAAATAATAATCATTGTTCTTTTAACAGCACCAGGCTTCAAGGATCAAAAAAAGGAAAATATACATAAAGTCGCCTCGCAACTTAAATTGAAATAAACAAGTGAACTACTCAGTCAATTATATAACTATTCTAGGCACTAAAGAGGTATAAAAAGAAAGCAATTTATTTAACAGAAGAAAAAAAGCATTCGGGGACTTGAAACTACCATATATCACTTCAAGGCAGTATCATACATTAACACAGACACTAAATGCTACAGGCTTGAGAGCAAAGGAGGTCAGTGTGGGCCAGAGATACCTAGACTGATAGAAGAGATTTTATTTGATTTGATCTTTAAAAATGCTGCCAGATAGATCTGGGCAGTAGAAGAGGAAATATGGATAAACTTTCAAGCTACAGAAACCCCCTTTAAGTGTTCAAGTTCCCTAGTGATGAAAACAAAGGGCCAGCTTTACAGGAGTATAAGTGTGTTATCTCTCACCAGGCTTGTCTCTAAATGGGTTGCCTTTTCAGGAGGCATCAGTAGTTTTAACGGCTTCTCTAATGCAGTTCTCTAGCTTTCAATTCCCATAGGGATTTTAGTGTAGCATTTGAAAATGAGAGAGATAAAAATGTATTTCTCTTGGATATGTCTAAGAGTATGCAGGAGGGGAATAGCAGGCCTTTAGTGATAGGTGCTGCATCATACATATATCCTGAAACAGATGTATAAACAAATGAACGGCATGTTTGCTTTGCTTTGGTGTGTTCCTTTTTAAGAGAATGGAGAGGGACCTCTCTATGGCTCAGCCACAATGTGCTGATGGGAACAGTTCCCCACAAGTGAGCCAGCTCTGACAATAAACACAGGCTACTGCGGAAAGTGATATTTAAGAGATTTGTTCTAAACTTACAGGTAAAGGTGTATAACTTAGAGGCCATTTCAAAAATGCCTTTCTGGAGTCAAGTTCGTAAGCCTGATCAAAAACAAAATGATAGAGGAAAAGGATGAAGGGATCAGAGGAAAGGGGAAGGGAAGAAAGAGAAAGGGAAAAGATGTGCTTGTATGAACCTCACTTTTCTGACTGATAGGTTGGGTACAAATGTGACATGGCCATCCCTTTCTTGGCCTTATCACTCAGCACCAAAATTTCTACCTGTATTCTATGCTATTTGACACTACAGTTGTCTTATATATGCATACATCTTATAATTCTCCTTCAAGATCATGAGCTCCAGGAAAGAAGGGACCAGTTCTTAATTATTTCTGCACCTCTGTTATCTACAGGTTTCATTCCATTTTATCCAAATCAATCACTGTTTATTAAGCACTCCCATGTTCTAGGGATCTGAGAGACAAAGACAAAAATCAAACAGTCCCTGCTCTCTTTCATCACTGTTTTTTGCCTTAATACCACAGTCTTTTCCCCTTAACCATCCTCATGCCAGTCAAAAAACTTAAACAATATAATAACATTACAAATAATCAAAATAGCCATAATAGTAGTCAATATTTATGTAAAACTTTAAGGATACAAAGAATTTCATATATATTTTCTCATTTCTGATGGGAGACATCATATATTCAGATAAGCACAATTTTAGAATATATAAAATAAATACAAAGGAATTTGGGAGACTGCATTATCAGCTTGGGCTGTCTCATGGAGGAGCTAGCACTTGAATTGCACCTTCTAGGAAGCTAGGGATTCTAGCACAGTTCTTGGCACATAGTACAGGGATAAATTAACAGTATATAAATAAATTGTGAATGCACATAAAAAGCATTATTTGGGCTTGTTTAGAGACTTGTAGTAAAACTTAAAAATTCCAGACAGGTTTTGCTTCTCCCTAATGTGAATGAATGCCCTCCTGGATGGAAAAACCAGGCTGTTCCCAAACCAGAAGCTCCTTTTAGAGAAATTTATGTGAACCGGCAACGTGGAGGCCCAATCCAGAGCCATTTGGGCTGTTTTCTCAACATTGGATATGAAACACTGTCACATTCTTACCAGTAGAATCTGTTTGGGACGACTCCCTCCTGGAGAAGTTGCCATCTCCTCCCGAATTCTGCAGAGCTGTATAACTGGAGAGAAGAGAAAGAATCTTCAATTGAGGAAATGTGCAAGTACACACACACACACACACACACACACACACACACACACACACACACACACACACACACACCCCACATACTCACACACACAAGACCCTTAAGGGAAAATAACCATTTTATTTTTGTCTTTGTACAGTATCTGACACATACTAGATACTTAAGAGATGCTTGTTGAATGGCTGTTGAATGAATCCACTGATTCTGACTTTAGAGGACAACTGAATATTCATTATTCTTAAAGAAAAATCCTGACTTCAGTCCCCCTCTACACTCCCCCACACGCACACACACACTCACACGCACTCCTTAATATGATCCTAAAATCCAATTGTACACCAGACATTCATCATTTATTCTCCTCTCTGACAATGTACACATCCTGGTTCCTACAAAATCTTACTTATCTTGAAGAGAGAGGTTGTTTACTCCTATAAGAAATCTTTTCTGTTTAGTTTTATTTACTTTTAATGACTCCCTGACCTCAGAATCCTCTAGAATATGTTACACATATACGTTGTAAACACTATATTAATTTCTCTTTTTGTTTTTGCCGATTTTAAGGGCTTTAATGTATCCAAAGAAAAATGAAAACTTCCAACTTAAATGCATCTTCTATCAGTTCAATGCATTTCTCTTTCCTTTATTGTTTTAAATTTTATTTTTAATTTACGAAAAGGAAAAGAACCTCTATGTTCTAAGATGTTTATAGCTGCTCTCTTTGCAGTGGCAAAGAACTGGAAATTTCAGGGATGCCCATTCACTAAGGAATGGCTGAACAAGTTGTTAAATATGAATATAATGGAATAATATTGTGCTATAAGAAATGATGAGCTCAATGGTATTAGAAAAACATGGGAAGACTTATACTATATGCATTTCAGCAGTTTACTAGCACCGTTGTATACAACTCATGTTTTTCATATGTGTCTGAAGGTTAATCCAGCATTTTAAGGGAGTGGTTTTGGAGGACTATCAAGGACACATGCTAGAAGTTGAGGGACACCAGAGAAATGCCAGTAGGGGTCATGAAAGCAGGGGAGAAGGAAGCCAGCAACTCTCCTCCTCCTTGAACCTTTGTGTGTTAGCTATTCTAGAGGTCTCCCTTCCCAGAGAAGCAGAACTACAATGGACGTACAAGGGAAGGAGGCATTCTGGGTGGGGAGTTGAGAAGCTGCCACTTGGAGAAGGTAGAAGAGAATCTTCTCTGCTTTGTTTACTAAAATGATCTGAGGTCAGACATAGTGTACACCTGTAATCCCTGCTACTGGGGAGTCTGAGGATGGTGGATTGCTTGAGCTCAGCAGACTTAAAGCTAATCAAGCATCTGCACTATCCAGCACCAGGAATAAGGGTGACTATGATGCCTAAAGAGGGGTACTTGAGCCCAAGTCAGAAACAGGGTAAATTAAAGCTTCTGGCAGAGTACTGATCATCAGTGAGATTAGTCTTATGAGTAGCTACTACATTTTTAGCCTGACCAATAGTGGGAGACTAAGTCTCTCTATATATAATGGATAGATGAATGGATGGATGGATGGATGGATGGATGGATGGATGGATATGTGGATGGCAACTAAACTATATACAAAGAGGTAGTCATGCTAGTGGCAAATCAGGAATAGAAAAGGGCACAGTGAGCAAAGAACAAGATTCTCTTTCCATGTTCCACCTGTACCTCTCCTCCCAACACACACACTGTGAGTATAGATATTACAAAACTAGGGAGTAAGACCTTTTTTAGAATGGAAAGCCTTACCAAACTAGGCAAGCTAAAATGATTCCAGTCAAAGCAGAATTCATCTGGAGTAGAAGAAGTGAAGTATTTGTTCCTAAAAGTAGGATTCTGGGAAGGGACTGAAGGTTTTGGCAGATTTCTGGTCTTAGAATGCCCCTTGGACCAAGAAGAAAGTGCAAGGAGGGATGCAACTTTTTTTTGAGGTAATTGAGTTTAAGTGACTTGCCAGGGTCACATAGCTAGTAAGTGTCTGAGGCTGGATTTGAACACAGGTCCTCCTGACTCCAGGGCCGGTGGTCTACCCACCACACCACCTACTACCCCTGGAAAGCAACTTCTTAAGATTAGCTCTACTCTAGGTCTAAGGAAGAGACGTAAAAGGACCCTCAATTTTCCTGAAAGGTTGTCAGAAACTGAGAGAGATTGTACCACATATTAAAGCTTTGGCTAGAGCTGTCTTTGTCCATCTCCCTCAGGTTCTGGATAGTGCTGGCTAAGATACAGGAGAGTGAGGCTTCCCAACACTTACCTCTTTAAAGGGTGAGCTTCCACAGGGTTCAGAGAATGTCCTCAACTATGTCTGTATCCCTTCCGTAGCATTTCTTACTGGCCAGCATGGATGGAATTAATGCCCCAATAGAGCTATTGGCTTTCCTAATGGCTAAGCTCATCTTGAGCCTTCAGGGATGAATGAGTGAACGGTGAGCAGGGATACTCCTAGAAAACTAAGGCAGCCCATGCTGCATGCTCAGTGAACTTTAAAGGATCTTTTTTTTCTTCTGAGGCAATGTCTCTTAGAACAAAATGAACATTTGAACCAATAGAGGCTCAAATCACTAGGTACCGAAGCAAGCAACTTGATTGATCCAAACTGCAAAACATTTGGGAACCAGCCAAGGGGACCAATTTCAAGTTAAAGCCTTGCTTCACTCCCCACTATTCCTGGGAATGTTTTCCTGGCTCCCTTCCTTGAGAAAGCATGAGAGAAATGAGGAACAAATGTTTTCATACTGTTATACTAAGATTTTATATGCTCTGTATTTGTACCTGAGTGGCCCAAAGTTCATATAACTCCACTCTCATAGACCTAATCCAGGCCATGCCTCTGAGTTATAATATACATTGCTGCACTTATATTTTTCAAACTAGCCTCAAAGGACTGGAACAGGTGGTAATACAGTGTAGTAGAAACAGCTAGTAAGTGAGGCAAGGCTAGAAAGCATTTTGTTTGAAACAACAAAAGGGGTTTTGGTGAAATGCAAATTCAATATATGTCAATACAACATGATCTTCTCTAGACCATACCTTTGGTTGGCAGGTCCTACTGCACAATGTTTTTATTAAGTAACATTGCCAGTTTGAAAAGGAGTAGATAATGACATGGACATGACTTAAGGGTCATGTAAGGGTCTCAGATTAAGATATAACTCCTAAACTTGGGTAACAATTTCTTGGGCACTGCAATAAGACAAGACATTTCATCCTTCATTTCCACAGAAGACCATGCTATCAGAGAAATGATGACATGACTTGCACTTGACTTTGTTTTCAATGAGGGCTGTGCAGGTCACCAGCCTCACTTCTCCTCCAGAGCCATCTGAATCCAGTGACCAGATATTCATCAAGATGACTGGAGATGACCCAGGATGAGGCCATTGGGGTTAAGTGACTTGCCCAAGGTCACACAGCTAGTGAGTGTCAAGTGTCTGAAGCGAGATATGAACTCAGGTCCTCCTGACTCCTGCACTGGTGCTCTCTCCACTGCACCACCTAGCTGCCCCGCAATAGGAATACAGTTACTTAATGAAGGATGGTTTTCAAAATGTAAGCAGACTTCTCCACATATGAAAAAATGTCATGTGGAAGAGTGGTCTTATTTTTCCTATTTGAACAAATAGCTTAATATTAGGAGCAATGAGTCAAGTGTACAAAAAAGCAAACATAGACCAGATACAGATACAAAAAAAATTAAACTTCCTAACAATTCAAGCTACTTTTTAAAAAAATGGATTGAGTTACCTTGGGGGTGAGGGAAAAGGGAAAGGCCTTGGATTCCTGTTCATTGGAGGTCATCCAGAAATGGGTGAATAATCACTTAACATGTACCTTTCAAAAAGGATTCCCTTGGGGATATTGATCAAACAAGATGGCTTTTATTCAGTCGTTTTTCAGTCACATCCAATTCTTTGTGACTCCACTGGGGTTTTCTTGGCAAAGATACTGGAATAGTTTGCCATTTCCTTCTCCAGCTTATCTGACAGATGAGGAAACTGAGGCAAACAGGGTTAAATGACTTTCCCAGGGTCACATAGTTAGTGTCGGAGGCCAGATTTGAACTCATAAACATGAGTCTTCCTGAATCCAGGTGATGCTCTATCCCCTGTGCCACCTCTCTGCCTCCAAGAGGGCAACAAAGGTTTATTCAGACGCTGCAGTTCCATGATTATATTTTTAAAATTTTCCTTTCCATATTCCACTTCAGTGCATTGAAAAAGCAATTGTTCATTTCAGGAATACGCACCCATTCCCCTTGTCTTTCCATCTTGTAATATTCTCCTCCTTCAATGCTCACATCTAGTGATTCTTTTTCCATGAAGCCCTCTCGAATTCCACCACCCCCACATCAGTAAGTATTCGCACCCTCCTCAAATTGTGCTGTATTTGTATATTTTTTTGTTGTATTATCTAGTAGAAAGAGCTCCTTAAGGACTGGGGAAGTATGCCTTTTTATCACTAGTGCCTAACACCTGATATTTCTTGAATTGAAATGATGGTGGGAGGGAATTTAAATGCAAGATCTCTAACTCCAAATTAGTCCCATGCATTATCTTGTGTTATAATTTTACCGCTCTTAATCTCTTCTACTAGACTATAAGTACCGTGAGGGCAGACACTGCCTTATATTTCTTGGGCATCCTCACAGTGCCTAACTCAGTGCTGAGAACAGGGGAGGTGCTCATTAGATACTTTCTGACTGACAGAATTTATAAGGAATCCCAATCAGCGTTACCAGCCAAAGAGGAGCTTGTTCATCCCTCATGGGATGAACAATTTTCGCCTATGCCACTGGGGCTGAAATGCACAACAGTAACCTATTTTGTGCCTATTGGCCATGGACAGTTTGTGCTTATTTTCTGTGGGACGATATGGTTTTCTGTCGTGTGTTAAGAGAGCCCTGCTCCTAAAGATTAAATATATTGGGACATTTGAAAGTCTCAGGAGATCTGTAGCTGTAGGCAAGAAGTGAATACAAATTAACCCTCACTGGAGGGAGTTTTCTCAAGTTCACCCACTACTTCAAACATTTTCTCCCCAGGAAGTGAATTGTTAGGCCTCTGTTACAGGAGCAAAGGGGAAAATCTGACCACAACTCAAGTTTATGTGTTAATTAAACCTATCCAGCCTGACAGCCAAGCTTTTTTCAATAAGGGAGGGAGGGGGTGTCAAAGCATTCCAGTGAATAACAGTTCCAACCAGTAATGGAAGGCTTTTCACGGAAAACGAACCAGACTTTTAGTAAAAGTCACTGCTCTGGCAGTCCCTATGTAAGATCTATTTCCTGTCCCATCTTTCGCAGGCTCTGTGGTTTCTTTGGAGTGTCAAAGCAAGGCACCAAACATTATCATTATAATCTGTCGCATCAGAGAGAGCATTAGTGATTTTCCTGAGAGAGATACAGAGACAGAGACAGAGACAGAGACAGACAGAGAGAGGCAGATAGAGAAGAAGGAGGAGGAGGAGACATGGAGAAACTACAAGGAGGGGAGGTTTGCTAAAAGAAAAAGCCTGTTAAGTTAACTTGCTAAGTTTGAGGAGCCATCTCTCTGTGGTCCTTTTATCTTGCACCCTAAGCCTCCCTCTCTTCCTGTCTTTGAGACATTGTTACTTAATATAGAAAAATCTTTAAAGACTAGAACTTGAATTTTCTGGTTAATTATAATGTCTTGTGAACATATAAAAAGACACCCCTTGTGGACAAGGCTATATATACTTCCTGGCCTTCGTAAGTATATTCCGGAGTCTGTAATGGATTAATTCTTCAGTAATTAGGATACTGCAGAACCACAGGGACAGAAATCTCGACGTTAGAATTTTCTATACAGCACTGTAGAGACAAAAGGATAGGAGATGGGTTTGGGTGCTGACTGTTGAACTTATCTTAAAAACCAAGTTAAAAACAAAAATGAAAAAAAAAATAAACTTTTATGTAATCTTATTTTCTTGGCATTTGCTTGTCCTAAGAGTGAAATGAAAAAATGCATCTGGATGCATATACATTTGTAATTTTGCCATTAAATAATTCTTGCATAACTAAAATTTTGGCACGGTCTGTCCTGTGTGCCATCAATATGCTCTCTCTTCATCTCTGCCTCTGAGAATCCCTAGCTTCTTCCAAGATGCTCTTGCATGCCTTTCTTAATTCCCCCAATGGCTTGTGCCCTACTCCAAATTACCACAGATTGAGTGCGTGCGTGTGTGTGTGTGTGTGTGTGTGTGTGTGTGTGTGTGTGTGTAATATTTACTTACAATGTAGAAATTACTTGCTTTAACAGAATGTAAGTAACGTCAAGGACAAAGATTCTCTTTCTGGCCCTTCTGTCCTGAAGACGAAAGCCATGCCTGGTATATAGTAAATTCTTAATAAAAGCCTCATGATTAATTAACTCAGTGTCTCAATTAGCTGCTTTTGAAAGCTGAGGGGAAATGGACATATATTTTGACTAGTATAAGAGTCTCCTAGTATGAAAATTGCCTCCACAGAAGTATATCAGCAATTCATCTGAAACTCTTCATTAATAGAATATGTGTAAATATAGAAATGCCACTCATTACCACTATTATCATGAGAATCATAAGAGGGACATTAAATTACTTGCCTGGGATATAGTTAGTGTAAGTCAAAGGCAGAACTGCTTCGAAGGCCAGCCCTCTGCATATTCTGTGGGTGGACCCACTCTATACACTGTGACTCTATATATTTTGGGAAGAGTATACCCAAGATTTATGAAAGGAATGTTTGGTGGCAACTCTTCTTACCATGTCATTGAGTAGATTTCTTTACTTTGAAATAACTATAACAGCTTGCATCTACATGACATTTACATTTCGATTTTATATATTATGTATATAATGTATGTGTTGATATTGATGTGTTAAAGATTTGCAAAGTGCTTTAGATTTGTTATTGGATCTGATCCTTGAAACACCTGTGTGAGGGAAATGCTGTCCCTATTTTGTAGATGAGGAAACTGAGGCTGAAAATTTGACTTGTTAAAAAGGATTTGAACTTAAGTCTGCCTTCAAGTTCAACTCTGTGTGTGTGTGTGTGCGTGTGTGTGTATGTTTGTCCTTCACTGCCAAAGAAGACCATGCCATCAGAGACATAATGACATGACTTGCCCTTGACTTTGTTTTGAGTGAGGGAGGGCTGTGCAGGTCATCAGCCTTACTTTTCCTCCAGAGCCATCTGGATCCAGTGACCAGATATTCATCAGGATGACTGGAGATGACCCAGAATGAGGCAGTTGGGGTTAAGTGACTTGCCCAAGGTCACGCAACTAGTGAGGGTCAAGTGTTCGAGGTGAGATTTGAACTCAGGTCCTCCTGACTCCTGTACTGGTGCTCTATCCAGTCACCTTCTCAGGGGCTTATGACGTGTATCTTAGATAAGTTTTAAATTAGGCATACTGATCAGTTGTCATTGTGCTTGAGGAAAATTTGGGAAGGAGTGAATCCCTTTCAAGGGGGTGAGAGAGGATTGGGAGTCTTTACTGGGAAAAAGATTTGCAGTATGAGTTAAGTATTGAAGGAAGAGGACAAGAAGGATTTCAATGGGCAGACAAAGGAGAGGATTGTAGCCATCGTAGGTGGGCTGCATAAATATAAGTAGTGAGAAGAAGGGAAGGCATGGTCAGGAAGAGGTAATAAATAGCACAGTTCAGCTAAGGCCCATGCATACTGTGTCAATGGAAACCATGTTTAAAAACAGGTTTTAAGGTAACCTAGAAGGAGATTATGGGGAGCCATAAGAGGGAGATGACAAGTTCTATTTTATTCAGAAATTAAGAGGGAGCTACCTAAGGTCTTTGAGTAGAATGATACTAGGCACTGAAATATATTAATCAGTGAATAGTACTGTTACTGGTCAGTGGTAACCAATCCTTCATCACCCTGTAAGGCATAGAAGACCAATGTTGTCCATGGAGTTTTCTTGGCAAAGATAGTAGCCTGGTTTGTCATTTCCTTCTCCAGTGGATAAAAGCAAAGAGAGATTAAGTGACTTGCTCAGGGTCACACAGTTAGTAAGCATCTGAAGTCAGAGGTGAACTCTGTTCTTCCTGACTGCAGGTCCAGGCCTCTATGCACTGAGCCATGTAGCTGCCTCTGGCACATAGTAGGCAATTAATAAATGCTTGTTGACTAACTGATGAGAAAAGCAATTTTTAATCACAGTTTTTCCTTTGGGCCCTTCCCAAATCAGGGAGAGAAAAACTCCCAACTCCCAATCTACACTAGCTTTCTATGTAACTCCTACACTGGCTAAATTGTCATTTCTTTCCAAGGTTGTTTGTCCCCTCTCTTTCTGTTCTTATTTTTTCTTAAGCTCTAAGTGGAAGGTTTCTTGTTAATAGTATGTCTCAAGAAGCTCACCCAAATCTAAGCAGCTAGGTGACACAACGGATAGACTTTTAGACTTGGGAGTAAAGAAGACCGGAGTTTGAATCTTGCGTCAGTCACTGCGCAAATCATGACCCTGGTCAAGTTCCTCATTCAGCCTCAATTTTCCCATCTGTGAAATGGTGATAATGATGATGTTGTATCAGTCATTTGAATGTCCTATATAATTGCTCACTATTGATATTAAATCTACTGTCCTCTTTTGATTTGTTTCATAGAAGTATTGTCCTGAAGCAGTTTGGCAAAAACTAGGTATAGACCAGCATCTCGTACCATATACCAAGATAAGGTCAAAGTTGGTACATGATTTAGAAATAAAGAGTAACATCATAAGAAAATTAGGTGAGCATGGATATCTTACCTATCAGATCTATGGATAAGGGAAGAATATGTGACAAAACAAGAAATAGAAAACATTAAGGGAAGTAAAATGGATAATATCAATTACATTAAATTTAAAAGATTTTGCACAAACAAATACAATACAGTCAAAATTAGAAGGAAAACAGAAAACTCGGGGGGAAATTTTTATATCAAGTTTCTTTTATAAAGGCCTTATTTTGAGAAATTAGTCATATCTATAAGAATATGAGTCATTGCCCAATTAACAAATGGTCAAAGGATATGAATAGACAGTTTTCAGAAGAAATCAAAGCTCTCTATAGTAATATGAAAAATGTTCTAAATCACTATTAATTAGAGAAATGCAAATTAAAATAACTCTGAGGTACTACCCCACATTTATCAGATTGGCTAATATGACAGAAAAAGGAAATGACAAATGGAGGAGATGTGGAAAAACTGAGACACTAATGCATTGTTGGTGGCATTGTGAACTGATCCAATCATTCAGGATAATAATTTGGAACTATGCCCAAAGAATTATAAAACTGTGTATGCCCTTTGACCCAGAAATGCCACTATTAGGTCAGTATCCAAAAATTTCTTTTTAAAAAAAGGAAAAGAAAAGGACCTCTATGGTAGAAAAATATTTAAAGTCATTCTTTTTGTGTTAGTAAGGAAGTGGAAAATGAGAGGATACCCATCAATTCAAGAATAGCTGAGCAAATTGCAGTGCATGATTGAGATGGAATACTATGGTACTATAGGAAATGACAAGCATTATGGTTTCACAAAAGTCTGAGAAACTTATACGAACACATGCAAAGTGAAGGGGGAACATTACACACAGTAGCAATATTGTACAATGATCAACTGAGAATGATTTAACTATTCTGACCAATACAATGATCCAAGACAATTCTGAAGGAATTATAATGGAAAATGCTATCCACCTCCAGAGAGAAGTGATGAACTCTGAAAGCAGACTGAAGCACACTTTTTAATATTTTTTTTATTTCTTGTGGGTTTTTGTCTGGTTTTTTTACAACATGGCTAATTGGAAATGTGTTTTGCATGACCACACATGAATAATATATGTATATATGTATGTATGTATGTATACATGTATGTATGCATATGTATAAATATATGTGTGTATACATATATACACACATATGCATAATCAGATTGTTAGCCTTCTCAAGAAGGAGAGGGGTTGGAGGAAGGGAGAGAATTTGGAACTTATCTTTTTAAAATGAATGCTAAAAATTGTTTTTACATATATATATATGGAAAAATATAATTTTTTAAAAAGAAGTATTATTCTGGGGATGATATAAGTAATAAAGTAGCCCCTCCAATCAAGTAAATGAAGAATTCCCCAGAAAACTTAAAAAAAAAAACCCAGCAAACAAATCTGACTTACTCTGTCAGAATAAGACAAGCAGTAATTACTCAAAGTCCCCTTTCCTGACACTGGTGAATTTGAATATCAACCAACTAGCAATATCCTCCAGCATGAGTCAGGACCAGTCCTAAACCTTCATACACACACTCCAAATCTGAGCTCCCTACCCCCTGCCCCTAATAGTCCTGTTTGACTCTACTTTTTCTCATTGAACTAACTCCCTCAGGGACCCCAGCTGACTGTCACATATGTGTTCATTCTCCCTGACTACCCCTGTACTGTGGAGTATTTCCCCTTGAGAAACCTTATTTCCTATGTTTGTTTTTCTCTGTTCATTCCATTCTCACATTGTATTTTGTGTTTTTAAGGGATGCTATCCCTCCCAGTCATCCAGTTCTCTTCTAAGAAACATTCACCAAAAATGCTCTAAATCGAAAATAATAAGAGAAATACAATTTAAAACAACTCAGGCACTACTTCATGCCATCAGATTGGCTAGTATAACAGAAAAGGAAAATGACAAATGTTGGCGATGTGGGAAAAATAGTGCATTAATGCACCTTTGGTGGAGCTGTAACCTAGTTCAGTTCTAGAGAACTTGAAACTATACCCAAAGGGCTATAAAACTGCACACATCCTTTGATCCAGCAATATTACTACTAGGTCTATATCCCAAGGAGATCAAAGGAAAAGGAAAAATAACCACATATGTGAAAATATTTATAGGTGCCTTTTTTGTGGTGACAAAGAATTGGAAACTGAGAGGATGCCAATCAACTAGGGAATGGCTGAACATGGTATATGTTCTCTTGTTTAGTTTTGTCCAACTCTTTGTGACCCTGTGGGCTCACCATGAGGTTTTCTTGGCAAAGATAATGTTGTGGTTTGCCATTTCATTCTCCAGTTTTATTCAGGCAGGGGTTAAGTCACTTTGCCCAGGGCAACACAGCTAGCGTCTGAGGTCATATTTGAACTTTGGCTTTTTTTGAATCCAGACCCAGCACTCTATCCACTACATCACCTAGCTGCCCCCTATGGCATAGAAAGGAAGGACTATTATTGTGCTATAAGAAATGACAAAGGTTATGGATGCATAAAAAACCTGGGAAGACTTATATGAACCAATGCAAAGTGAAGTGAACAGAACCAGAAGAATAATCTACATAGTAACAAATATTGTAAAGATAACCAACTGTGACTTAGTAACTCTGATCAATACAATGTTCCACAGCTCCCAAAAACTCGTGATAAAAAACGCTTTCCACCTCCAGACAGAGAATTGATGGACTTAGAATTCCAATGGAAGCATTTTTTTTCCTTTTTTTTCTTTTTTCCCCTCAGAACATGACTATTGTAGAAGCATGGTTTGCAAGTCTTCAAATTTATAATGAGTATTGTATTTCTTGATGTCTTAATGGGTGAGACAGCGACTGGTGAGAGAGAGAGAATGTGGAACTGAAAAAATGAAATTAATTTTTAAAGAAGTATTCATCACTGTCCAAAGTTGTGACTAGATTTGGCAGCCACAACTGACGTGCAAATCTTTTGAACAGAGAAAGCAAAGGGCTCCATTTGAGGTCCCTCCTCCTCAGTGACATCAAGGTTATGACTAGGTCCTTCTTATGATTCTCCTTGACAAAATAAGTAGCAGAAAAGAGAGATTGCTCCGTTTCCCTGTATGGGGTTTTAGCTTTAGGAACTTCCCAGAGTCTGTGTAAAGACAGATGACATGGTGCAAAGTAACCAGTAACCCCAAGAATCCCCAGTTCTAAAAGCTGTTTTTGTCTTCTTTCTATCCTGAAGGGGTGGAGATTTTTAACTCCAGTTGGAGGTTTTTTAATAGTAAAATCTCACCTTCTAGCCAAAGAAGGGAAATTTTACGGGCAGCACCAGACTTAGATACTGCATTTCAAGAAATTCTAAATTTGAGAGTCCTAGAATTCAGCCTTATAGTTTTAGAAAGTGCAATGCCGCAAGCATTTCGACCCTTGGAAAGAGATTTTGTGCTCATGGAACCTGATGCTAGGTAGAGATATAATCAGAGAGCAAAAGCTAAATTTCAAAGGAGCAAAGACTTTCAACTTTTCACTCTGCTATTAATCAGTCAATAAGTAGGCATTTATTAGGCATCTACAATGTGCCAGGTACTGTTGTGGGAAAAGGAGATATAATTTACAAAGAAAGAATCAATTAAAGTAAATGGTTTAGATAGTGAAGATAAAATGAGAAAGGGGTTCTCATTTAGCCATACTAATTGCATTTCCTTTTTTGGGGAGGAAGGGGGGACTACAAAGGCCTCACAGCCCTCTGGAAGGTAAAAGAGGATTTCGCTTGTATAGTAGCTCTAACGTGTATTTCCTCTCTAGGGGGGAGTGCAAATCATATGTTGGAACAAATATGTTTGGGAATTGGGAGTGGGAGGTGGGTGCTAGGGAAGAGGACTCTGGAAAAGTGAACCTACTAGAGAAATAGTGAGTTTTGTGAGTTCTGTATGTGCTTTCTATACCTTTGATGGTGGCAGGGGTAAGAAGATGGAAAGAGGTGTTCTTACATGTCCTTTATATTTCATGTATATTGTATGTAGCAACCTATAAGATGTCTCTTCACCAAATAAAATAATAAACCAAAGAGAATGACTTTTTAGGGTCATCTCTAGGGTTGTACATGTTTAATGTGAGACCAGAGCTTGGGGAGACTGGGCTATGAACTACACAAACATTTTGGTCTTTTTTTTCCATTAGGAACATTGGTTAGTAGTTAGCAAGACCGCTAATGCACAGAAGTTAGTTTAGAAGTAGGAATTGTCTGTCTCCTCTACCTTGACTCAGCAGAATTGGAACAAGAATTTTTCTTAGAGAGAAATTATTCTCTTGTTTCTTTGTGACAAACATTGAAAATGGCATCAAAAGGCAACTATTTTGACTAATTTATGTATCTTGATTCTCAATGTCAATCATAGTCCATTGACAGTGGCAGAAGTTCAAAAGCTTGGGGGACATGCTGGAGAACATCTGGCAAGGACATGTACCTACCTCTTTCAGTCTTTCTACAGATAGATGCATCAAAACTGTCACCTGCCACTCCCCAAGTGCCACTGAAATCTGTAGCATGTGTTGGTCAGTATGGTCCGGTGCACTGTGCAGTAGGATACTATATGCCTAAAACTATCCCTATAAAAAAGATCAGTACATGATATTGAACCAAAGGAACTCAATTTGACAAGTGTTTACCACGCAGCCACTAAGGGCTCAGCATCATGGGAAAATAAGATACAGAGTCCCTGAACTTAGAATTTGCCTTTCAGTTGACGAAATAAGATCAAAAGACATGAGCAGGTCATATCTCTTTTCTGGGGGAAAAGTATGAAAATACTCAAGAAACTCTATAGTGCTAGGCTTTTTAAAGAGATTTTTATGAAAGCTTAATTATCTGAGTAGAGTTTCAGAAACTGCAGTGGAAATCCTTAGAAATCTGAGAGGAAAAGTTACATAAAGTCATCTAACTATTCATTCAACTTCAGTGATTCTCTCTGTCCTCCAGGAAAAAAGACAAAATCTCCAACCTGGCATTTAATTCCCTCTATAAAATGTGTCCGATTTTCCTTTCCAGACTAATTTCACCTTCTCTGACTTCACACATTCTATGTTCCACAGAAACTAAACTATTACTATTCCCTGGATTGCACAAATCAATCCTCAGAATGACATTGTACTTGCATGCACATGCTGTATCCAAATCTAACACATCTAATACACATTTATTAAACACCTATTATGCAGTATTGGCTGGGGATACAATTAATAAAAAAGGATTGTCCCTGTCCTCAGTGAACTTACAGCCAAAAGGGGGAGATAAACACAAAAGGAGGCATGAAAACAGGAATGGGAAGGGAGGGGGGTGTCACAGAGCTGGGCCTCAGAAGTCAAAGGATTTTAAGGTTTTCAAGAAAAGGAAGGATATTCACTTGCTAGTCATATTGTAGAAGGGATTCTGGGTCAGTTCTACATCAACATAAATGGCCTCTGACGTTCTTTACCATGTTTCTGAGCACAGGTCTTCTGATGCTGAGGCCTGTGTTCTTAGCAGGACACCACACAGCCTCTCAGCTATGGAAAAATGCTAATGGAAACTAACTCAGCCCCTCCTTCCTCTCACAGGTGTTTGGAAGACAAGGCGCCTGCCCTACCTGTCTATCCTATATCCGATGGGTATTATATTAAACGGAGTTCTGGTCTAAGATAAAGAGGAAAAACCTTTCCTTTGATTTTGTTTTTGTTTTTTATTAACAGCTGCAATAAAAAAAATACTTCAAATTCTGTAAGAAAAAATATCAGTATTAATGAGCAGAAGAAGGTTAGTGGGAAAAGAATTAAGCCAATCAGAACGTTTATGGGGGTGCATTTGAAATTGAAAAGTGTTGCTAGTGATCTCCATTTCTGACAGTGAGATGAGCCTGGCAGATGAGGAGGCTATCTATAATTTACTTAGATTTTATTAAAACATTTGACCAAGTTTCTCATGCTGTCCTTTTAAGCAAGATAGAGAGAGCTGGTCTGTTACAGTAAGGTGCATTTAGAAGTGGTTAAAAGATCTTACCTAAAGAGTAGTCATTAATGGTTCAATGTTAACTTGGCAGGAGATCTCCCTTAGAATGATCGGGAGGTGTGTGCTTGGCACCAGAAAGTTTAATGTTTTCATCAATGACTAGGGTGAAGGTATAGAAGACATGATCAAATTTATACATGCTACAAATCTAGGAGGAATTAATAAATAGTCATGTCAAAAAAAAAAGAAAAAAAAGTTCTCGTAAGTGCCTGGCACATAGTGGGGGAACTTAAAAACACTGATCCTCACCAAAAACACAATGAATCTCTTTTTCATGGCTTTGAAGTCATTCCATGATGATTTTTTTTTAAAGAAGTCATTTGGAAAACCTAAGAGAGATTTAATAGGATAGGTTCAGAGTTAAAAATTCAAGGTTCTGTCATCATCTCTGAAAGAAACCACAGCCTAGGAAAGCTAACATAACCCTTAAACCCATGCCAGTTTTTGAGGCTGGTCGAATTCTCCTCTTCCACAGTGCCCCATTTAAAAACCCTTTGAGGCAGACAGAGTCATTTCATGTAGCAAGTGAAAAATAATGATACAACCTGAGTAAACATGATATCTGAGGGTGAATACAGGGCTCCCTTGTTTGCATATTATGGCATTTAGGCCTGAGAATTTGTTTTATAAACAACCATCAGGGTTGACATTTAGCAAGCTCCCCAGTTTCCACTCTAATTGCTAGTTTTGTACTTGGATACTTAAATCATTTAAATATTCATGAGATTAGAAATCAGCTATGACATTGGGAAATTTCAAGCACTTGGAAATCATGCCAAAGCTGTATAGCATGGTATATAAATGCTCAACATATTTCTTATAAATAACTAAGTGCCTTTTTACTTAACGCAGCTCCATGGGGATGCATGACAGCATTAGGTAGATAGAAATTGCCTAAGTAGATATGCTGGAGTAGCAATTATTTGAAAATCCCCCAAGGGCTGAACTTCAAGGAATAATTTCTGCTCTGCTTCAGCCTTGCCCTTTCAACATTAAGGGTTGATAGGCCAATTCAAAAAAAAAAAAATCTTTTGATCAATTCATCTATCTACGGGGTCCACTCATGTTCCATCTGGCCAATGTAAAAAGAAAAGAATACCTGTTATTTCACTGTTGTTATTGTCAATATCATTTGCTAAGGAGAAGAATCTAAGTCAGCATAGCCTTATCCACTCCTATTTACATAGCATCTTAGTAATAGACCAAGAGGGTATGGACAGTCACAGTATACTGGGAAGTAACAGGAGTCTGCACAGAACTATAGAGATAGAAGGGATAATTTTGTAGGAGAAAAAGAACACTGGGCTAGGATACAAATCTGATTTCTGGTGTGCTCAATAGACTTCCAAGCTGCTTTGTTCCAAATAAATCACTTCACCTAACTAGAACTTGGTTTCCTCATAAGCAAAATGAAGGGACTGAAGTGGAGGATCCCAAAGGTCTCTTCTAGCTATAGGATGCTATGACTCTATAAAATGATGTAGACCAGTCTTTCATTTTATAAAGAAACTGAGGACCAAAGGGAGGAAATCATTTACTTAGGGACATCCAGGAAGGCAGGGCATGACTATGAAATATACATGAACTTGGGGCTTCTTTTTGCAAAATGTCTAGTTAAAAAAAAAGTATCAATCATCGATGAAAAGGTCATTATTATTCTCATAGTGGTTAGGTTGACAGTAGTGTGTTGGCAGGAACATCTTTGTTGGGTTGGGAGGGCTTGATTGAAAATGGACACTAAAGCTAGAATAGGAGGCATAAGAACATATGTATATAGTAAACAGAGGGTTAGGGTCAGAAGCAGCAGCAGAAAAGGTTTATGTTAGAGAAACATGACTATAGCTTCCCCAAGTCAAGGATTAATAGTCAGCCACAAAACTCCAAGAGGCATTCCGTCATAAGATTTTACCACTGATACTACGAGTTCCAAATATATCAACATTTATCAAGCATCAAGCATTTATCAAGCATTTAAGCATCAAGCACTGGGCTCATTGGTAATAAAAAATGACAAAAGTAAAACTGTACACACCCTCAAGGAACTTATGTTCTAAAGTAGAAGTAGCATCTAGCCTTATAAAAGCAAGTAGAAAAGTAGATAACAAGCAAATTGGAGGACAGGAGTGAGGAGGAAGTAACTAGTTGCTAAAAGGATCAAAAAAGGCCTCATGTTGGATGTATTGTTTGAGCTGAGTATTACAGAAAACTAGGGATTCTAAGAGGTGGAAAAGAGGAGGGAGTATGGAAGCATTGTGGAAAGTTTATGCAAAGGCATTAAGATGAGAGGTGGAATGTCATATTGGGGAACAACAAATTAACCAGTTTGGCAGAACCAAAGAATGCGTAGAGGGAAGTGATGTATAATGTCTGGAGGTAGGTTTTAGCCAAGTTGGAAAGGCTTTTAAAGCTCCCCAAAAAATGATCAAGCGTGGAAGGGACATGATCAGATCTGTGATTTAGGCAGATCTATGAAAGGTTAATTGGAGAGAGGGCAAACTTGAGGCAAGGAGACCAATTAGGAAATCATTGCAATAGTCCAGGCAAGAGGTGTTCAAGATCTGAAGAAGAGGAGTGGCTGTATCAGGGGAAAGAAGGAATAATTATGAGAAATGTGGTGAAGATAGGATGAACAATACTTGGCAACTGACTACATGCATAGGGGGAGGAATTGAGGAATTTATGATTTTGAAGCTATAAACCTGAATGACTAAAAGGACAGCGGTGCACTCAAAAGCAATAGGGAATTTGGAAGATATGTAGTGGGATGGGAGATATCTCTAAGGCCTCTAGTTCTAAGTGCCTAAAGGACAGTTGATAGCATAGGGCTGGTTCTCATGAAAGACACCAAGTCTAGATCTATGGATGTGAGAATCTTCTTTGTAGAGGTAAATGAACCTTTGAGCAGATGGGGTCACACAGAAAATACAGAGGAAGAAGAGGAGAAGATCTAAGACAGAACCTCAGGATACATCCAAGGAAAGGGTATAAGGTACAGAGTATAAGCTGGCATACAGGAGAATGAGTAGTCTTTCCAGGTCCTAGAGCCTTTCAAGTATGGGCAGGGGTTGAACTTGATCTTGGAAAAAAATCACAAAGTCAAGCAACGAGCAGAGAAAAGAGTAGCTCTCGGACTCCATGTGGCTGGTTCCACATTGGCTGGAACATCATGCCTGCCAGGACGTAGGAGCAGGGAGCAGAGGAATGGCCAGTGGCCACTGTTCATGTGATGATTAAAAGAATCAAGTAAGAATGGTGTTATGAAAATGTAGAAAGGGAGAAACACTCAGAAGAATGTGGACAATGGTGTCAAAAGATGTAGAGAGGTCAGTAAAGGATGAGAAAGAGAAAAGCTCATCAGATCTGCCAAAAATAGCTACATCCATCTTTTACTATAATATGAGACCACATGGATGAAAGGGTACTTAGATTATAAATTTCATGAATGCACTGGATATACGCAGTAATTTTTGAATAAGTGTTGAGAATAATATTGCTGCTAAGTTCCCTTAAAATAAACATTGTTCTAATATTCTTACATCCATCTTTTTACCTATTGGATATCTGTGTCTCTTTTTATGGTCTGACAATAGAGCTGAGATTTTATCAGGGATAGGACCTAGGAGCTGTTCATACTGAACCCAGAGTAAGGAGTAGTACGAGAACCCAGGTCTTCCTACTCAGAGTCCAGTACTTATTCCAACATATAAAATTGCTTGATGTACTTTTCCTTCCCTTTCCTAAAGGGTCTAACATAGCCCAGCAGCCTCTCAAACCCTCAGAGTCGTCAGGTGAGATGGGCAATGCCTATGGATACAAGTCATAAAAAAAAGAAGGAAAGTAAAGAAAAAAATAAGAAAGAAAAGGAGAACAGAAAAGTAACTCCATCATCAATGGTAAAGATTATTTCATTTGTGTCTTTGTAGTTTACACGAGAGAGGGTGTAGCATACTGAATAAAGAGTTGTTCGAGTTAGAACCAGGAAGACCTAGATGCAAGTCTTGCTTACAGCACATACCGGCTGTGGGAATTTGGGCAAGGTGGTTTACCCCTCAGTGTATCAAGCAATTTTCTAAGACTACACTGCAGAGAAGATGCGTTTCACTCAGGTTAAATTATTTTCATACCTTACCATAATGCCAGTCTCCCTTTTATCTAGGTATGTTAAGAAAATGTAGGATCCTAAATTGTTCAGGTTTATGTTATGGACAGAAGTTCCTCACTTGGAGGTATACCAATGGAATGAAGGAAGAAAGGAAGGAAGGAAAGGAAGGGATGGAAGGAAAGAAGGAAGGAAGAGGGAAAGAGAGGAAGGAGAAAGGAGAAGAAATCAGAGAGCACAAGACAGGAGAAAAGAAGGAAGAGAGAGAAAATGGAGGAAGGAAAGAGGGAAGGAAATAAGGAAGAGAAGGAAGGAAGGAATTAAAGAAGGAAGGAAAGAAAAAGAGAAGAAACCAGAGAACACAAGACAGGAGAAAGGAAGGAAGAAGGAGAAAAATGAAAGAAGGAAGGAACAAAGGAAGGAAGGAAGAAGGGAAGGGAGGAAAGAAGAAAAAGAAGGAAGCTCTCATGCCTAGTTCAATGTATATAATAGATGCTTTATTAACATTTTAATAGTAATAAGCATTTATATAATGCAATAAGTTTTTCAAAGTGCTTTACACATGTTATCTCATTTGATCTTCACAAGCATGAGTGGTAAGTACTATTATTCCCATTTTACAGATGAAAAAACTAAAGTTGAGAAAGAAAGGTTTCCAGGAAGGATTTAAACACAGGTCTTCCTGATTTCAACATTCTATTTACCCCACCATCTAGGAAATAAATTAAAAACAGAAAAGTTGGGGGGGAGGAAAAAAATAAGGGAAGGAAAGAATGAAAAAGAGAGAAGTAAAAAGAAAAGTGAATATGTTATAGAGTAGACAACATTTATTTGTTTCCACGTTTTCCCCCCTGATTATCTAATTGTCTATATACAACTTTATGCCCTAGCCAAAGGAGAAGCAATAGAACTGCATGATACCAAAGTGGAAAAGTCATTCTGCCCACAAACTAATGAAATTTTTCCCTCCCAAGTCCTTTTGTGGACAGATCTCATGAAGCTTGGACAGAGAGCCGTGCAAAGCAGGATAAGGCTTGATTCAGTGACCGAATTAGAACAAGATCTCAACCAAGTGCCTACATAGAGGCTGGAATTGCCTTTCAGGTCCCTTGTGACACCCGACATTACCTAACTGTGCTCAGTGGGAATGAAAATCTGCCCAGCTGCAGGTAATGACTTGCTGGGAATGGCTAAAGCACAAGGCCATGGTACTTCCACCAAGTTAGGATATCAGCATCTTTTGCTGTTTGCAGATTATTTTCAGTCACAGCTGCCTTCTTGTTTTCTCTCTTTTAAAAATGTTTCCCAACACCTCCTGTTTAGTGAAGTGTTTAAGACAGAGTAAGAGATGCCTTTGGAGGCAACGTTTTAGAGCACAATTAGTGCACTACTTTACTGCCAAATTAAAATAAAGATGTAATCTTGCAGACTTAGCCCACCACTAAACTTTCCTTGGGTGATTTCCTGTGTAGTAGCAAGAAAGAAGTTGAAAAAAGAATGGAGGTGAAGGATTATGTTTCCTATCTCTTTCTCAGCATCCAAATGCAAAGAAAGGAAACAGCTTTTCATCTGAATTCTTGGTTTGCCTACAGCTTAAGTGCACAAGATGAAAGTGGGAGGAAAAACAAAACTTTCACTGCATTCTTTATACATATTCAGAACTATTTCATAGCTTCCAGTCCTGGGTGGCCCATTGTTCCTTTGTGAAGGGTCTAGCAAGATGAGTTTAGTTTTGTTCCAAGCATCTTTCATCCTACCCCCTTCTCAGATTTTGTTGGCATTTACATAATGTTTTCTTTTTTATTCCTGGCAATGCAAAGACATTTTGAAAAGGATTTACACAGTGGATTAGGGGACCATGGATTCCAAATATAAGCATCCATTAGCCATTTTATAAAGAAAGATCATCAAGAGCATCTTTGAGATGGCTATTAATTATGGTGATTCAAGTTTTATATCCAGTTCAGAGAGTCATCAAATCCCCTCAACCAACAGGAAACTGAGTATAGAAATCTTGAATGGGTCTGTTCTTAGACTTTTATCCCTCCTTAATAATAAGAGTTGACAGTCTTATAATGCAAAGCAGTGAATGATCAAATTTGATCCTCAAAAACAAAGCAAAATGGTGACAGGCTCTTCAGGCATTATTATCTCCATTTTACAGATTAAACATTAAGACTCAGGTTAAATTGACTTACCCATAGATGATCTCACAACTAATAAGCGTATGAGGTGGAATTTAAACCTAAGTCTTTGCATGACCATTCACTATAGTTGGTTTTACAACACCATAATTCAAGAATCCTTAATCTGGGGACCAGGTCCATAGGTAGATTTCAAGGGTCTCTAAACTTCACTGAGGAAAAATTGGATTTTTATTTTCAATAAACTATAATTAAAATTTCTCATTCCCTTCCACTATGAATTTAAAACAACAAGAAGATTATTTTAAAAAGGGCTTTGCAAATCTTCCCCAGACTGCCCAAGGGCTTCACGAAACAAAAAGGTAATAGAACACGACTCTAATCTTTCACATGAGCAACAATTACTGACTATGTCACCGTGTTTCATAGGGTAACTCTATTTGTCAGAGGATCACAGGTTCTAGAGTGGGAAAGGGCATTCAATTGATGATCTCATTTTATGGATGAAGAAACCAAGATTGAGAAAAATGAAATGACCTGGGCAAGGTCACACAGAAAAGTTTACTTTGCAAACTTCTACGGGCCTGAGGCATCCAAGAGAAATCAAGAACATGTGCCTTTCCACCATTTATCAGCAGCTTTCAGTCTTAGAAACTTGAAGCACAGCTCATTTGAGGAGAAGGAGGGAAAAGACAGGAGTAAGAAAAAGGGGAAAAAGCATTATCAAGATGATGTGTTTCAGGGGAAAAAAAGCAGAGAACCAAAAACTCCTACAAAGAAAGGAATCTTACAAATCATTCAGTCAGATCCCAGCATTTTATCAATAAGGAAACTGAGGCCCAGAGAATTCATATAATTTATTGAAGATTGTTCAGCTTCTAACTCCAAATCCCATACTCTTTCCAATGTGCCACATTGAAGATGGATTGTGTGTATGTGTGTGTGTGTGTGTGTGTGTGTGTGTGTGTGTGTATGATATAGAAATGAAAGAAAAAAAGTTAAAGAGAAAGAAAAGGGGAATAAGGGAAGTGATGAAGGGAGGGAGCGAAGGAAGGAGGGATGCATGCAGAGGAAAACTTTATTTAGGTGGAGCCTTCAACGAAGTTTCTTATTTGACTAAAAGGTGCCTAAAGGCAACACCCCTATCTGCAGACATGGATCTTCCCAGTTGGCAGCAAGCCCCAAAAGTCTGAGACCAAATTCTGAACTGTGGGTTTTGCAGCAGGAACAACACTAACTGTGCCTGTCATGAAGAACAGAAGACATTTATTCATATAGCTTAAGGTTTCTGTTTTTTTTTTTCTCTTCATTGGGCAATTAGCTGTCAGCCTCCCCCTCAAGGACATCACTGACGTTTCCCTGGTGCAGGGCAGTCGCATCTCATCAGTGCTAATAGCCCTGTTGTTCATGGGTGATTAACAGCTATTGTTTCTATGTCACTGACCCACCTGCGTGGGCACAGAACAGCCCCACTCTGGGCTGGCATCCACTGGATGCAGCAGAATGGGCTTCAAGACTAAACACCCTAGGAGAGAGGAACAGTTCCCCAGACACATGTCCTCCCCAAGGAAATGCTCCAATTTCCAATCTTATGTTCCATGGCCTCACATTTCCTATATTTAGACTATCTGATGGAGACAGGCTCAAGCTGGATGTGTAATGTAACCACCATTTTATACTGAAGTTTCCTCAGAAAACTTTCTATATACCCATTCCTCGGGAGAATTCAGCAATATGGTTGGTTTCAGACACCATCAGCTCATCTCAGGACTCATTGGTAATCTTATCATTTACACCATAGTTCTTATCACACTTAGACTGTTCCAATTGTTTCCAAAACTATTTTCCTACCTTCAGTTTCTCTTTCTCAAACCCTTTAATCATGTATTAAGTACCTACTACGTGCCAAATTTGAGTTGAAGTAGTGCGGTAGAATGGATGGAGAGCAGGCTCCAGATTTAGAAAGATCTGAGTTCAAGTCCTTCTTCCAGCAAATACTGGCTGTGTGACAATTGGCCAATCATGTAATCTGCCAGTGCATCATTCAGCTCAATGAGATGATAAATTGCAAAACAGCTATAGATTTGTATTGGTAAAAGATACTTCCTCCCCCGGAGTCCCCTTAACCAAGGAAACAACAGATTTATACAAACATTCTTAAAATTGTCTAGGTACTGTTGATATCAAGGTGAAGACCAAAAGGAAGAGTGTCTGTTCTCAGGGAGCTTTTATTCTATTGAATAAAATGTACCACAGGAAAATAGGAACATAAATTGATAAGTACACACATGTTCATTCAAAAAGAAAGAAGCAAGCCCTAAGGGGATGAGGACAGACTTGCTGTGTGTTGAAGGAAGCTAGAAATTCTCTAAGAGATAGAGGTGACAAGGGACAGTATTTCAAGTGTGAGGGGGAGAATCTTCCAAAACACCGGATAGAAGGAGTAATGTGTCAGTGATGGCGAGTGAGATCCCTCAGGATGACATGTTGGAGTCACATCATAAAGTGCTTTAAATGCCAAATAGGAGGGAAAGAGAGAGGGAGAGGAAAAAAGAAAGAAGGGAAGTAAAGGGGGACAGAAGGTGACCGTTCAATAATTCCAAAAGGTCAAAAAGCATGAGGATTTTATCCTTCTTCATAGGGACTGTGGTACCCGAAGCAAATCTAAGCAAAGAAATGTAGCATAAATAGCTGCTGTCTTAGAGTTTGAAACCCTGGGTTAGAAGTCCAGCCCCGCTACTCGCCATCTACATGAGATGAGTTAACCTCAGTTTCTCCTACTGTAAGATGGCAACATTTGTGCTGCCATAGGGTTGTCCTGAGGATCAAATAAACTGATGTATGAAAAGTACATTGTACTTATAAAGCATGATGCAAATGTGAACTACTTATTTTTGTACATTGGAGCCCCCCTGGCTCTTAAAGTATAATTTGGTCTTATTTGACCTTCACAATAGTTCCTTTCTCTATAAAACTGAGAGGCAATAGGCTATCACAGATAAAGTGTTAGACCTGGATTTAAATCCTGCCTCAGAAGCCACATGACCCTGGAATTTCTCACTTAAACTCTCAGAGCCTCACTTAAACTCAATTCATAAAGTGAGAGGGATGGAGCTAGTAACTTCTAAAGTTTCTTTCACTTCTGTGTCTTCAATCACATAATCCTGTCAAAATAAGAATGCTGAACTAGGTGATCTCTAAGGTCCCTACCAGCTCTAAATCGTATGACTTTAACCCTGAAACAATAATAATTACTCCCATTTTAGAGGGGAGGAAACTAAGGCCTAATTCACACAGTGAGTTAAAGTTAATGACTGCTTGACTAGAACCTTCAAATCTACTGACTCTTAGCCAAGGTCTGTGGTTAGTCCCACTATATCAGACCACTGGAAAATGGGAGTGCAAAACCAGAGGACCATAGATTTGGAACAGGAAAGGACATTAGGTCAAATTGTCCAGCCCCCTCATTTTACATAGGAGGAAACTGAGTCCCAGGGAAAGGAATTGATTTGCCCAAGGTCACAGGATTAAATGGCAGAATCCATATTGGAGCTAAATCACCTAGACTCTAAAATCCAGGACTTTTCATTCTACCAACCATGAAGGTTTATATTTTTATGTGTCTCCTCCATTAGAGGTACAGAATTGTAACTGGAACTTGTAAATCTTCTCCTTCACTGATTCACTGTCAGAAGAAAAAAATGTTTCAAGGACTGATTAATATAACGAAACAGATTGAAGGAGAAATATTCAATCTCCTGCAGCACTGGACCTGCTTTTCACTAACTGCACAACAGTTGACCAGATGGACCACAGCTTTGCTCTAGGAATGAAAATCAGGCATTATGCTCATTGATCTGCTAGAAAATAAAATGCTAATTGCAAATCTTCTCTATTTTTAGACTTGACACGCATTTTATTTGGCACTAAGGACAGTATAAATCCTGAGAATTTCAATTTGCTTTTCTCAGAATACTAGCACCACAATAGACCCCAAGAGATGATCTAAACCATTTCTCTAGCTTTAGGCAATATAAAACAAATACAGCATCCTAGGTAGATGAAATCTACTCTTTTCCTTGGAATCATCTGTCCATATCCTCCCTACCAATCTTTATTCAACATTTTCTTCAAGGTAAAGTTCATAATTCCAACTGCCACGAGAGACCTTGCCTCATTATTCCTATTCCATTTTCATCCTTCCTTAGGAACTTTGTATTCTCTATCCCCATCCCTACTTCCATATGCTATCCCTTCTTCTGTATGTTATATAGGCCAAGGCAAGTAAGCAAGCATTTATTAAGTGCCTATTATGTACCAGTCACTATACAATGTGGTATAGATACAGAGAAAGGGAAAATTAAGTAGTCTTTGCTCTCAGGGAGTTCATAATCCAATTGTGAGGGAGATGGCGGGGGGAGGTAAATGCAAACAACTATATGCACCATCAGGCTACAGACAGCAAAAACTGAAGATAATCTTAGAGATCAATCTATTATTCACTGGATTACACTATGCTTAACTTTAAATTTTTGTCAACTCACTTAGGGTATATTTTTGTCCTGTTTCCCAATTAGCTTGTGAGTAACCTCAAAGCAGGGACTGAGTCTTCAGTTTCAGTGACACCACTGTCTGTCAAGTATTCAACAGGAGCTTGATCAATACTTGCTGCCTCACAGAATGTAAGCATTAGAAGAGATCTTAAAGATGATCCAGTCCCGTACCCTTCATTTTACAGAAGAGCCCACGTAAAAGAACCATTTTTTCTAAGGTTATACTGCTAACAGAACGAAATTTAAAAAATAAAACTCAAGATTTCTGGTTCCTAGCATTATCTTTCCTACTGAAATAAGAATGGAAGGAACTCCTTTTTCACAGATGTGCTAGAAGGGAAATTGCTAACCTCCTTATGTTACTTATTTCATCATCTATAAGCTCTTTCCACTGATATTCATCGGATCTAATCTCAATCAATCACTCTATAGCTTCAATGATCAAGAACCCAGGGCAATCCAGAATGAAGTTGTCCCTAAATCCTAAGAGAGAAAATCAACAAAGTTAACTGTCCTCTCTTAAAGTCCTATGAGTCTGACCTGCAGGCCACATGGGCAAAAAGTCACTTCTGCCACTCCTCAATCAATGCTAACCCCTATCCCCTTCAGTGCTATCCTCCAATTCCTTTGTCCTCTCTGGAACTACTTGTTCTTTTATTAAATGTCAGCTAGGTGGCCCCATGGAGAACACTGGAAGAGAAGTCAGAAACACTGGAGTTCAAATCCAATCTCAGAAACTTACAGGCTTATAGGACCCTTGAAAAATCCCTTCACACTTCCAGGTTTCTCTTCTACAAAAGGAAAAACAATATCTGTAACAATCTGTAAAATGAGGATAACAGTAGCACTATCTCCCAGAGCTGTGAGGATCAAATGAGAAAATAATCTTAAAGTGTTTAGCACAGTAAATGTTAGCTATTACCACTATTATTATTAACCAGATTCCCATAGTACAATTAAAAGTGATGGTCTTAGTACTAATGGGCTTGAGTTCAAAATCTGCCTCTATCACTTAATCCTGGGTGATCCTGGCAAGTCACTCAGCTTCTTTGAGCTTCAGATGACCCCTTACTTACCTTCTAGTTTTATATCTGAGTGAAATCTTGTGATCCTTTATATCAGACTTCCTCCTCTCACATTCGTCCCATCTTCTAGCAAACACAGAAACCTTTCTCTCCCCAGAAAACATGGCATCCCTGACTACCTTCTCCAGTGCTGGATGTCCCTTCTTTGATGCTTTATGGACACACTGTTACAGAAGGAAGAGCTGACATATTCTATGCTCCTTGAGGACATTTCTAGATGCTTCTTCTCTGCCATCACTCAGTAAATTCTCAACTTCTGAGCTTCTCACCATCCATCTATGTCACTGGATGGAGTTCCTGGTGGCTGGCTAAATAGTTTTCCTATTGACCCCCAAACAAACTCCTAGTTGGGAGGTCAATATTATCCGTTGATGTCCATTACCAAAAACAAATGAACAAACAAAACCTGACCTCCCAGTATTCAACTTCAATTCCCACAGTCAGTAAATTTATACCACTGCAGCCTCCCAGAGATGGTTAGTTCTTGATGTTCAACATCACCCTTAACTATTCAGCTTCCACAATTCAGATTCTGATATACCTCCCTCTGATTACAACATTTGATTCTTCCATTTTGTCCTCTCCCTCATTCCCTGTTCATCTCTCTCTGCCTCTCCCTCTCCTTCTCCCCTTCCTCTCCCTCTTCACACTCCTCTTTCCTTCTCTCTCTTTCTCTCCCTCTCTTCCTCCCTCCCTCTCCCTCTCAGTCTTCAGAAGCTTTTCAGTTCATAGACATTATCAGACACACCTTGCTGTTCACACTTCCAGTTTTCCCTTGTAAAAAAGAAGAAACAAAACAAACATGAAAACAGACACACAGGTCATAATCCATGACAATAGTGCAACACCTCAAACCCATAATCCCTCACTTTTCCAATTAAAAGTTAGAGGTGTAGTTCCTACCTCTGTCTTTCCAGCCAAGACTCATAAAGGTATGTTTCATCTACACTGACACCTCCAGTGACTCTATCTATCCCTACTCTCCCTGTCCCTCATTGCCTGAGTTTATCTCCACCACATATCTCATATCTGTTTCCTCTCCACATACATGGTATAATTCAGGCCCTTATCATCTCTTGCCTAAACTGTATCATTGGCTTTCTTCCTAGTTTCTCTCCTGTGCAGCCCATCCCTCTATGGAGCAGCCAAAATAATCTTCCTAAAGCCCTGCTCTGACAATGTCACTCCCTTCTGAAGAAGCTCAACGACTCTTTACTTATTCTATAGTAGTATACCAAGACCTCATCCAAGGTTCAAGTCATTCACAATCTATCTCCAGCCTCCCTTGCTTCATGTTTCACATGACTCTCCATCAACCACTTTACATTTCAGTCAAGCTGGCACACTTTCTGATCCCCATATGTGACATTCCATGTTTCACTGCTGTCTTCCATGTCTTGAATGCTCAACTTCTGTACCTCCAACTCTTAATAGCATTACTTCCTTTTAAAGCTCAACTCGTGTACCACGACCTACACAAGATCTTTTTCCTGACTGGTTCCCCACCCCAGTTTTTGGCGCTCTTTCTGTCCCACCTCTAAAATTACTTGTCATGTATCATAAGACCAGATTTGTAGCCGGAAGGGAGCTCAAAGGTCATCTAGTTCAACCCCTAATTTTAAAGATGAAGAAACTTAGGCCAAGAAAAGTGACATGACTTGTCAAAAGTCACTGATTTGATAATTAGCAGGGCCAAGGTTTAAATCTAGTCTTCTGACTCCAAACTCAGTGCTTTCTCCATTGTACCACTCTTTTGTATGTGTTTTCCAATAGGATGTCAGCTCAGGGTCAGTGGACCCCAATTCAAATCACACCTCTGAAGCTTACTCTTGGTATGACAAGTCACTTACCCTCCCCAGCCTCAGTTTCCTCATTTGTAAAATGAGGGGGTTAGACTAGATGGGTCCCAAAATTCCTTTCATCTCAAAACTATAGTCTTAAAGGACAGAAACTGTTTTTGGCTTTGCCTTTGTATCCTGAGTACTTAGCACAGAGCCTCACACATAATTGGTAATTAACAAATGCAGAGGGGATAGGAACTAGGATAGGAATGAACATGTGATTCCATTGATAAAGGAAAATTTCATTGGGAAATTCCTCCACTGAAGCAGGTCAGTACTTTCTCCATCTCTTATAGTTTTAGAATGTTGCCAAGAAAATTGAAGTTTAAGAGATTTAATCAGGGTCACAGAGCCAGCATGCATCAGAAATGGTGTTTGAACCCAGTCATTTCTGGCTCTAAGGCCAACTCTCTATCTACTAAGCCAAACTACCTCTCAACAATTTATTGAAATAAATTAATTCTAGAGTCTATTGAAGGGTCATTTAACTGAATCTCTAGCAGAAGCTAAACCTTATCAAAAAAACCTTTCCTCAACTCCCCATCTTTTCCTGCCAGGGCATTTGGCACAACATTCAGGTCTCTGTACAGTACAAAAGAAATCATTAGACAGGAATCTGGGAGAAATTAAATATTGGTCTTTTGCTCCAGAGCTCTGCCAAGCTGTCTCAAAAGAATGCACTCACCTTTTGGTCTTGACTATATGCCAGGATCCAATCCTCTTGCTTGGGATGGAAAAGTAGGCTTTGGATGTAAAAGTTCAGCCGATACTTTTGATAGGTTGCCCCTTCGTCAGAGCTGATCAATAAACTGCTCTCAATCTCCGGGTCTGTGAGTAACATGATCTGTAAGGGTGGGGGAAAAAAACAAAAACCAGAAAATCAAACCTACCTTAGGAGAAGGAAAAGGTTTGAGTCAAATAAACTTTGAAGAGAAAGAAGAAAGACAAGGTGTCCTTAACCTAAAGTAAACTCAGGACCCCTTCTGTTTCAGTCTCCTTTCAGATACAACTAAAGATCAGGGTATTTAGGCTAGAGGCAGAAGACAATTAGAAAGGCATTTCCATTATTTTTTGGGAAAATCAGAACTGAAAAGTCTTTGAGATCATCAACTCCTAGTACCTCATTTTACAGATGAGGAAATTAGGAAATTGAGGTCCATAGATAGAAGTCAAATATGTTAAATCAAATAAGTCAAAATAGGGCAAAGAGCAAGTTACTGTCAGAGTAAGAACAGAACCCAACTCTCCTCTCTGCCAGGACTCTCACCATTAGAGCATCACAAGTCCTTTCAGGTTTTTTCCACAATGAAATTACTTTGCACTACCACTTAAGATCTTTCCACCTCTTTTTCTTCCCATATAATTTTGTCTTTTCTCCTTCTTTGAATAACTAGCAGATTTCCTAAAGTAGAATATATGATGGAGGGAAAGGGGGCTGGAGAGGAATGTTTCAAGCCCTGTTCAAATTCAAAATTGATAAAAATTTACCAAACTGTACATTATAAATAGAACATACATCAGCCCTTGGAGAAATATAAAGTTTAAATAAATTTTGGTCCCTGCTCTCATGGAGCTTACAGCTTAAAATGGAAATAAATAACACACATAGTTAACTATAATAAAGAGTAAGTGCAATGTAGTCTCCATGATGGATATGGTCCTAAACTTACAAAGGTGAAAATAGACTGTCTTATTCATCATAACTGTGGAAATTGCTCTTTATGCTGCAGTTGTAGTAGAAAGACAGTTATCTTAGACTGGATTAATAAAGGAATAGCGTTCTGAATGAGGGAAGTCATTGGCATACTGTACTTGGCTCCACCCAGGAAAAAAAAGAAAAGAAAAAACAATGAAAAAGCAATGATGATGTTCAGTTTGGGTTGTGGCAGTTTAAGAAAGTGACTGACATACTGACAAGCACACACAAATGAGAGCAAACAGGAAGGTGAAGAGCCACAAGAACATGTCTCATGAAGATCTTTTGACAACAGGGCATATTTAACCTAAAGAACAGAAGAATTAGAAGAAAATGAAATAAAAAAAATTGGAGTTAGCAGAACCCTCGATGACCATCTAATCTAACCCATATCCTAAAAAAGAATCATACAATCAATCCAGGATTATGCTGGAGCCAGCTCAAACCAGTTCATGAGAGCCAATTTTTTGATTTTCAGTGTGAGCATTTACATTTGGGAAATTGGCAAATGCTACAAATCAGAGCTTGATTATTGTTTTTTTTTTAGTGTTTACACTGAAAAAAATGTGATGGAGAAAATGTTAATAATTTGGTAAACTTCAAAGTATATTATGCATATATTCCCCTCTCCAATCAGTCAGGAAAGACAGCTATTAAACATTTAACAGCACACCTCTAAATCCAGCCCACTATAATATACCCATCAAGTGGTCATCCAATTCCCTCTTAAAGATATGATAGCTGTCTTAAAAAATAAGTGCAAAGCTGTCAGGTTGAAAAGGAAATGAATTTGTTTTGCTTGGCCACAGAGGGCAGATCTGGTAGCAAGAGGATAAACTACAGAGAAGCTGATTCATGTTAAAGACAAAAGCAATTTACTAAGAATTCGAGTCATCCCAGAGTGAAGTAGGGTGCTTAGGAAGGAGCAGGTTCCCCATTACTGGAAGTCTTCAAGCAGATGCTTTAAGACTACTTACTAACAATGTTATAGATGACTCTGAGGTTTAATCTACCTTTTGGATGCTGTATTTCTGTGGTTTTTCCCCCTTCCCTGTGTCCAGAAGTATAAATAAGTGAACTATCTCAGGTCTCATAGATAACTCTTTTTTTGAATTGCAATCGTCAGTGCACCAAAATTTAGTAGGGAATCATATGTTGGCTTTTACTGTATACTACTTGCTTCTGATAGGTCTTCAGTCTTGTCTGTACAACTAAATTGTCAATTTCTCAGAAGCAAAATACATTTCTTCTACTTATTTAATATCTCCTACTGTACCTTTCATAGTTGCTGGGCAGCTAACATTCTTATGTACAGGAAAAATAATTGGTTTTATGGTATGATTCTGGTGGGGGTCCCAATTTCTACTCCTATATCCATATAACACCTAAAATTCCAGATTCCAGATATAATCCTTTGAATGAGAATTCATTCCTGAAGATGGCAGAGTAGAAAGATGCATATGCTCTAGTTCTTCCCCCACAGCCCACAAAATAGCTGTAGAAAATGACTCTTAACAAAGTCTAGAGCAGCAGCAGAGCAAAGAGTTTTCCAGCCAAAGGTAACCTGGAAGGCTGACAGGAAAGGTTTATCTCACAGGATGCTGAGCAGATCAGAGCCCAGCCCTGGCCACATGGCACTGTAAGGAACAGGATCAGAACAGGCCTCCAGAGCAGAATTTCTAGCAGGGAGGGTTTCAGATACCTCAATCCACAAGCAACAAAGAAAACTCTAAAGGTCAGTGGAGGAGGGCTTTCCCAGCTGGGCAAGAGAGAAAGGCGTTCCTCCAGCAATAGCCTCAGGAAATGGCAGAAGTGCTGGCAGCAGAATGCAGGCAGCTAAGATGGCTGGGAAGCAACCTGGGTCCATTGTCCAGGCAGCTCAGCTTAAAGCCTCTGGCTATAGGAGCAGCTAATCTAAACCCCAGCCCTGAGTGACAGTCCTGCACCCACCCAAAGCCCAGGGGAACCAAGCAGTTCAGTCTAATCTCTTGACAAAGGATTCAGAAGTCAAGTAACTGGCTGGAAAAATGCCCCAAAAAAGGAAAAATAAATAAGACCGTAGAAGGTTACTTTCTTGATGAACAGCTGTCTCCTACCATCCTTTCATATGAGGAAGAACAAGGCTTATTGTCAGAGGAAGTTAAGACCTCTGCCTCCAGGGCCTCCAAAGTGAACTTAAACTAGGCTCAGGCAATGGAAGAGCTTGAAAAGTGAGTTAGCAGCTTGCTAAAGGAGAACCAAAAAAAATGCTGAGGTAAAGAACACCTTTAAAAATAGACTAACCCAAACGGCAAAAGAGGTCCAAAAGGTCAATGAGGAGAAGAATGCTTTAAAAAGCAGTATTAACCAAATGGTAAAGGAGGTTCAAAAGCTCACTGAAGAAAATAGTTCTTTAAAAATTAGAATGGAGAACGTGGAAGCTAATGAATTTATGAGAAACCAAGAAATCACAAAACAAAACCAAAAGAATGAAAAAATAGAAGACAATGTGAAATATCTCATTGGAAAAACAACTGACCTGGAAAATAGATCCAGGAGAGACAATTAAAAAATTATGGGACTACCTGAAAGCCATAATCAAAAAAAAGAGCCTAGACATTATCTTCCATGAAATTATCAAGGAAAACTGTCCTGATATTCTAGAACCACAGGGCAAAATAAATGTTGAAAGAATCCACTGATCACCTCCTGAAAGACACCCGAAAAGAGAAACTTCTAGGAATATTGTGGCCAAATTTCAGAGTTCCTAGGTCAAGGAGAAAATATTGCAAGCAGCTAGAAAGAAATAATTCGAGTATTGTGGAAATACAATCAGTATAACACAGGATCTGACAGCTTCAACATTAAGGGGTTGAAGGGCTTGGAATAAGATATTCCAGAAGTCAAAGGAACTGGGATTAAAACCAAGAATCACCTGCAAAACTGAGTATAATACTTCAAGGGAATAAATGGTCATTCCATGATATAGAGGACTTTCAAGCATTCTTGATGAAAAGACCAGTCCTGAAAACAAAATTTGACATTCAAATAAAAGAATCAAGAGAAGCATGAAAAGGTAAACAGAAAAGAGAAATCATAAAAAACTTTCTAAAGCTGAACTGTTTACATTCCTACGTGGAAAGAAAATATTTAGAACTCTTGAAACTTTCTCAGTATTTGGAGGGATTGTACATATGCGCACACACACACACACACACAGATTACAGGCTATGTTGAATCAGAAGAGGTGATATCCATAAAAAATAAAATAAAATAACAATTAAAGGATGCAGGAGGAAAATACTGGGAGGAGAAAGGGAGAAATAAAATGGAGCAGGCTGTAACTCATAAAAGAGATAAAGAAAAATCTTGTTCAATGGAGGAGAAAAGGGAGAAGGGGAGAGGGGAAAAGTGAAGCTACTCTCTCCACATATGGCTTAAGGAGAGAATAACATGATCACTAAATTTGGTGTGAAAATCTGTTTTATACTACAGGAAGGTAGGGAAGGAGGTGACAAGTGGGGTGAGGGAAATGATAGAAGGGAGGGCAAATAGGAGAAGGGAGTAACTAGAAATAAACACTTTTGGAAAGGAACAAGGTCAAATAAGGGAATAAAAATATAAGAGAGGATAGAGAAGGATAGAGGGCAATATAGTTAGTATTACACAACATGATTATTATGGAAGTCTTTTGCCAAATGACACACACTTAGTCTGTATTGAATTGTTTGCCTTCTCAGTGGGGTTGGGAAGGGAGGGGGGGAGGGAGAGAAATTGGAATTCAAAGTATTAGAAATGAATGTTGAGAATTATTATTGCATATAACTGGGAAATAAGAAACACAGGCAATGGGGTGTAGAAATTTATTTTTCCCTACAAGAAAAGAGAGAAGATGGGGATAAGGGAAGGGTGGTGTGTGATAGAAGAGAGGGTACATTGAGGAAAGGAGCAATCAGAATGCAAGGTATTACAGGGTGGGGGGAGGGGAGAGATGGGGAGAAAAATTGGACATGTTACAAAATGACGTAAAAGCAATTAATATTAAAACAATTGACTGAATTAATTACTGAGACTAAATCAGATATCTTTAGTTCGGGGAAAAGAATTTTAGTCTAAGTTTCTAGAGGCAGGTAACTTCAGGTAAAATTTGGCATTGACGAAAAAGTTAAGGTTTTAACAGTAAATTTGATTTTATGTTTGTTATTTAATCAAGAATTAGAACATGTATAGAAAGGCATGTAAGCCACTTAAGACTTGCTTCAAAAGATGTTCCTTGGCCAATGTGAAATTATAGTCATATCTGAAACCTGGTTATTGGAACTTGGTATGTTAAGATGCTATGGGACTATTAAGTGACTGTTCTGAGTCTAACTCCAGGTATGGATAGCAAGAAAGGCGGTGTGAGCCTCCAATCCATAATGTCAGTAAGCATGTGAGATGCTGGTATGAACTGAAAAAGGTGATCTCATAAGGGTGGGAGAGCTGCTGTTCAGTCTGGGCTGAGGTAAAATTCTCCTGACTCAATTTCCCCACTGACACCTGGCTGACTTTAAGCCTCACTGAATACAAGTGGACAATCTACTCCTTCCTGGAACTGACATGAAGTTGGGGAGATATTGTTTCCCTGCAATGTCCTTACTCTTATTGGCAATTTCCTGTAGTCAAAAGGTTTGTAAGCTTAATATCGGATCTATTAAATTATAGATTGTTGGTAGAGGAACATCCGAGGTTAAGTCTAAAATTAAGCTATTAGGCTTAGGACTTTAGACCAACAATAATAAGCTAGGGTCCTTTAATTCTTAGGTCAAGGGCTTATGAAATTAGCATATTATTTGTGTCTCAATTGGTTAGTATTAAAAAAAAATCTGTTTGTGGTCTATACTGTAAATGTTTTAAAAGAAGTATCACATGACCAAATTTGGAAGAGTTTTATGTGATATGAACTGTGTTAAAAATGAAAAATAAAAATAAAATAAAAAACAAAACAAAAAAAAAAGAGAGAGTTCATTCCCCCTTGAAAGCAGGAAGGAAGTAGTCATCAATCATTTTTGCCTTAGTGCAAATGAGCTGAACTCTTCCCCTATGAAGGGGAGGGAAAAGAAGGGGAGGGAATAAACATTTGTTAAATGTCTATAATGTGCCAGACTCTGTTCTAAGCACTTTAAACATATCTCACTTGATCTTCATAGCAGGCCCTTGGAGGTAGTTGCTATTGTTATCCCCATTTTACAGATAAGGAAACTGAGGCATCTAGAGGTTAAATGGCTTTCCCAGAGTCAAACAGGAGTCTGAGGCTAGATATGAACTCAGGTGTTCTTGACTTCAGCTTCAGCACTCTAGTCACTGCAGCACCTTACCCGGCTCCAGCTTTTCCCTGGGATCAGTCAATGATGTAAGCCGAGGATATAGGGAAGTGATACTGAACAGGGAGGTGAATGGCAAGGCAAGCTCTGGCTAATTCCTAATTTTTTCTAAGACTGACCATGGTATAAATAGAGACCAAATGTATCCAGGGGAGAGCATTCCACCAGTAAACTCAGCAGCTGGTTTCAGGATCTAACTAGCCTGTGGATTAAGCACTGCCTCCTAATGGTTAACCCCAATTCTCCAAGGGGCTGTTTCATGGCATTTCTTCTTGGCCTGTTTATCCTGCATAGTGAATCTGTTTCAGCCTGTTGGCTTAAAACAGTGTTCAAGGTTCTGGGCTCAGTAGACTGTGTTTAACACACCCATTAAAATAATAACCAAAAAATGCAACCACTTGTGCACATTTGAATGATAAAAATCTTGATGTGGAGTGGGAACAGTCAGAAGTGATCAAGCAGATGATTGATTAATTGGAAGGTAAGCTTAGCAGAATGCAGGAAAGCCAGGAATGCCTGGTTGCCTACACAACACAGAATCATAGGGTTGAGAGAGTCCTTGCAACCATTTTCAAAGAAACCTTCTTATTTTAAAGATGAAGAAATAAGTGCCAGTGAGATTAACATCCACTAAGAAATTTACTATTACCTCAAACTCAAAGTGAACTAAGTGAAATCCATTACTTTCCTTCCAAAAGGCCCCCTGCCGTTCCCAAAAGCCCCATTTATGTAAATGACACAAACATTTCCCCAAGAACCCATAATTAAAACCCTAAACTTGTTCCTGATTTCATTAGACACCAGAAAATGCTAAATGTTTCTTGGATCAAGATATCTTTTATTGGGTTAGATCAGTTTCTCCATAGACCATGCAGAGTGTTTCTAGTTTTACAACAGGTAAAGGATTGGTGGGAGTGGAGGTAGGGGTGGATGGGTGCCACCATTCAGTCCTTTCTCCCTCTAATTTTATGCCTCTAGAAACTGGTGATAAAGTACTGCTGCACCATCAAGTCTCCATGAGTCTGCTTTTACTCAGTGGAAATGTAACTCTCAATGAAGTCCCTAAATGTGTGGCCTGTTTTGGTACTCATGACTTCTACCCCCTGTACTTATGAATTGGCATGCAGTGTCTGTTTTGGAGAAGGATGAACAATGTGCCTAATGTGTGATTCTATGAGGAGAAATCATTACAGGCACAGGGCTAAAGATTACCAGCCAAAGACACAGACTATTCCAGGAAGAGGAAGAAGAAAAAGATGGGGGAAGGGAAACAATGTCATAGAAAAGGCATCATACCAGGCACATGCGGAGCTTTCAAAAGCATTTAGAGGCAATCGTATTAAAAACTCAGGATAGTTAGTGTCAGTGTAAAATGTTATGCTGTCACCACAAATGGCACATGAGGCTCATATATAAGACAAGCTCAGCCAGAGCTGTGTTTATGTTTTTCAGGATGAATTTAAAGCATTGTCCACGTCTCCCCATCCTCTCCTTCTTCAGCAGCAGGAAAGCAGAAGAGTAGTGTGGGTGTCAACTCCGTGGAAGGCAAGATGGAAAACACACCAAGGAACTGGCGACTTTCAGTCCATAGTCCAATGACAATATTACTCTCCAATAATAAATTCTCACCAAGTTACACGCCTCTCTCTTGTACTCACTAGGCAACTATTGTCTCCTCACTGGCTGACTGTCACAAAGACAGACATCAGGCGATCTGCTAAGCATAAACTCACACAGCTTCGTTAAAATCTATCACACACATTAAGCAGGGCCATTTAGATGTCTCCTAAACTAGCAGGCATATATCCAGAAGATTTCATATTTGCTGGGATATAAAAGCTGTCATATTTTGAATAACGAATATGCCATCAAATGATCATATTGTTCTGTTTCTCAAACCACAATTAACAATAATGTATAACAACCTTTCCCCACTCTGCCGAAAAGTAATTTCCATGATAATATGGAAGGGCTTAGTTTTATAGAGCACCTATTGACTGAGACAAGGTGAATTTTTCATCTCTGTTTCTGTGTTTCTCTTTAAGCACGCCCTGTTCCTATCTCTTCTAGTGTCTACAAATCGCATAGTAAAATATTAATGCCATTCCTGATCCACCAATCCATGCAAATCAAAACCCTGGGGCCTACAGAATATATTCCAAATGCTATTGCTTTCTATCCTGGGAATCTGTTGCTACTGATGTCCCGATAAGTGCAGTTGTGTCTATTTGCTGTCAAACATCCAGGTACAATTGGAACAGAATAGACTCGTTGACTAAATTTTTCTAAATGATAAGTTATTTGATACTTTACAGATAAAATGTCTTAGACAATTCAACTCAGGCTAGTTCTTTGCCTTTCTCTGTATACGATGTCTGTATAGGTACAAAAAAGTTCCATAAAGTCCTCGCCAGCAGCCTCAAACATTGATGAGTGTCTGACATCCTTGAGAAGTTAGTGAAATCTTTCCTCTTCCCTTTTCTTTGGTCTTCCTATTGTGACTGCCTAGGTGGGTGGGGATGTGGAGAATATGTACAGAGCAAGTTTGAGTCCTTCAGTAGTTCATTTTTAAAGACACCCCCAATCAATCAGCCTGTTTTCAGTACCACTGAAAAGGCTATATTCCAAGAGCAAGAACCTAAACAAAGTGTTCTGAGCCCTTCATTTTCTAGAGCAAACACAGCCACTCTTCAGACAGCTTAGAATAACACCCCACAAATTTCTAATCTCTGGCAATTTAATCTGGGCTGAGTGGTAGATAACCTTGAATTCTAAAATGAAGAAAGAACCTGTTAGGAACATTAAGCACAAGTCTAGTGCTCTATCTGTTCTTTAAAACAGACAAACCTTTTATTGAGACTTTATTAGTTATTGCCTGTATACAAATATTAATTGCCAGTTAGCTTTCCCTATTAAATAAAATAGGCTTGGCAGGATCTGTACTAGTAAAAGTTTAGAAGGCATTATTTGAGTTTTTGCTCCTTCTTCGAAAACTTTAAAAAGTTATAAGAATTTTACAATTCACACTTTCCAGCCACTCAAACAAACTAGTTCTCTTCCAGCATGATTTAGTTCCCATAACCCTCTATAATTATTACTGTTATTACATTTGGAACTTTTCAGTTCTCGAATATTATTTTAACAACTATCACAAATCCAGGTGCCTAGCCAAGAGGACTTGACTACAGGGTTAACAAAATCTTTGGGACTCCAGTCTTTTTTTATTCCTGACTTTTTCTGAATTCAGAACTGCATTTCCTTATAGCACTGTCTCATCTTTTAAACGGCACACAAGGGAAAGGGATCTGAACTCCAGTTCCATATCTGTCACCCTTTAGAGATCCTACTTTCTCAGGCCCTCCATTCCCTCTTCTGTAAAATGGAAATAATTATGGCTAACCTGTGTTTTTATCTGACATTGCGAGGATCAAAGGAAACAATGAATGGAGTGGGTTTTGTAAACTATGAAGTGCTATGTCAACAGAAACTATTTTTTAGAAACTATTTTTCAAGGCCCACTGTGAACAAGATTTTTTTCTGAGATAGGAAGGGAGCAGACCAGGGAAAGATGCAACTTCAAGCAGGGAAGGTCATTATTCTTTGCTTGGATCAGAGCACAAGCCATTAGAACCAGTTTACTTATGCCTTGCACAGTGTGCAAATGCTGCCCTCATTGAAGTCTTAGATGAATTGTTTTTCATGGAAAGTCAATAATGGCGACAGAGGCTCCATACCCAAACTCTAAGCATTCATTCATCACTGGCTATGGGAGAAAGAAGAAACTTTATTTGCTTTTCAAGAAAATGATAAATGAATATGAAATGCAATTTATAGATCTCAAATACATTGTCTTTTCTTTCTCAACTTTCTTTTTAATTTTTTTATATTGTTTCTTCAGCTCAATTGACAGCAGGATGTCTTTCAAAATCAGGTACAACTAGCCTTTGTTTGACTTGTTCCAAACATAACAGTATGGGGCTATAACATCTGAGTCTATGAATGGTGAAGGACACTATTCTGATGACTCCAAGGTCAAATAGAGACTCTGCTTTGGGCATCTGTCCTGAAAGTCCTGGAATGCCATTTTTTAAAGAAGTCTCCCTTGCCTCATTAATCCAATTCTGCCTAAGATTTCAGCTCTCAGCACTTACCCCTACATGTATTACAGCTCAGACATTTCCAGCTTCCTTCCTTTATATACAAAGGTTCTCTTTGACCTGATGCATCATCACAGCCCTTGTGCATGCAGCTGTGTGGCCTTTCCATCTATGTCTAGGTTAAAACTGTCATCTCTGGGTGTTAATCAACAGGCAGACCAGATTATAGCTGTCTGATTTGTTCTGTCACTCTTAACCCCATTCCAGGTGCAGGCAGCACATAATGAGGACTCTGGATGACGAAAAGAGTGCAAAGGGGGAAAACAAAACAAAACAACAATAGTAGCAATCTGGGTCCCCATCTATCACTTCATTTAAACACAGACAATATTTTCCATCTATAAACAGCCTAAGTGGCTATTTGCAAAACTTTGGCCTCAAAATTTAAAAATGAATTAAACAAAATGTAAGCAGAGTGAGCAAGTAATTTTCTGACCAACGTGGGCAGGAAGTTGACTAATCCTGATGTGTGCTGAGCATTAATATTTTTCATCCCGGGAAAGGGGGGTGGAGGAGCATTGCAAGGGCCTATCAGTTGGCAGCTGTTTCTAGGAGAGCAGTAGTGTAGAAAGTTACAGACTGCTCCATGATAACCTCTGAAAAGGAAATCAGTGAATGGAGATAATAGAGATACAATGAATGTTAGTTCTTCAGTGATTTCAGTTGTGTCTGAGCCTTAGTGACCTCATTTAGGTTTTTTTTATTTGTTTGTATATTTGATTTTTGGGCAAAGATATGCCATTTCCTTCTCTATCTGATTTTTTTACAGGTGATGAAAGTGAGGCAAATGTGGTTAAGCAACTTGCCCCAGGTCACACAACTAGTAAGTGTTTGAGGCTGAATTTGAACTCAGAAAAAGGAGACTTCTTGACTCCAGGCCCAGCACTTTAACAAGTATGCCACTGAAGTGCCCCATATACTGTATTAAGATGGTCCAATCCTGGAGAAAAGTGAACTCAGGGTAACAATGTGGTACAGTGAAAAGATCATAACCCATATAATAAGAGGACCTAGTTTTAAATAACCTCTACTGACACAAGTAACCTTAGACAAGTCACCTATGCAAAAGACCTGTGAAATAAAACATACTTTATACAGTCCATATTGTTTAATACTAAAGATGATCACTCCGAACTCACAAATCAGGACAGTCAGAGCAAACTGGTTCTATATAGTAAAAGTTGCTAAAAATACCCTTTGATGCAAGAATTCCTTGAAATTGTTATCAAAAAACAGATGAACACAAAAATCTTTCTGTCTAGGTATTTCAAGTGGAATCATCCATTGAATGCTAATTTAAGAAAAGAGCATTGAAGGGTAACCAGATATACCCACATAGGCACTAGAGACTCAGCCCCACTTAGAGAATCAGAGTTGATGATTCCTAGTCCCTGAAATCACTACATTTCATGAGCCCTAAAACTTTCTGACTATATAAGTTGACATATTGGCTAAAGCATGGTAACTGCTAAAGCCTTGAAACTGCTTACTCCCCTGACCACATATTATACTCCAGCTCCTACCAGCTGTTTTGTCAATGTGCGTACACTTTGTCATAAGTTGTAACTGGAAATGTGCACATTCAGTGGAGTCTATCCCAATTCAGAAATGGCTCAGAATAGATGTCCTGATGATTGATGGCAAAGACTGGGCATTTGAAGGAGAATGGAGGGAGCATATTTTCTGTCATGTCGTTTTTTCTTCCACAGGCCATGTCACAAGAGGCCCTCTGGGGTTACAAAAATATTTATGTTCTGAATGTTCCATGGTGGTCATGAAGATGAAGACAAGGAGGAGGAGGAGGAAAAGAAGATGATGAAGAAGAAAGAGAAGAAGGAGAGAGACAGAAAGGAAAAGAAAGAAAGAAAGGAGGGAAGGAAGGAAGGAAAAAAGGAAGGAAGGAAGGAAGGAAGGAAGGAAGGAAGGAAGGAAGGAAGGAAGGAAGGAAGGAAGGAAGGAAGGAAGGAAGGAAGGTATTATTTTAAATGGGCTTTGCATAAGCATTTTTTTTTAAATCTGAACAAGTATTCCTATTTATTGTTCAGAGAATATTACCATGATATCTAATGCTCTACCAGCTCTTCCTCCCAACTTATCCTTTCTAAGTCTTGGAGAATGTTGGGTCAGGGATATCTGACCTTATGACAAGAATATACAGAGTGAAGTGATACATTGATTGCTGATTGTTGTTTAACATTAAGCTATTCAGTCTGAAGGGGAAGCTAGGTGGTGCAATGGATAGAGCACCAGTGCAGAAGTCAGGAGGACCTGAGTTCAAATCTCACCTCAGACACTTGACACTCACTAGCTGTGTGACCTTGGGCAAGTCACTTAACCCCAATTGCCTCATCCTGGGTCATCTCCAGTCATCCTGAGGAATATCTGGTCACTAGACCAAGATGGCTCTGGAGGAGAAGTGAGGCTGGTGACCTGCACTGCCCTCCCTCACTCAGAACAAAATCAAGTGCAAATCATGTTATCATTTCTTTGATGGCATGGTCTTCTTTGGCAATGAAGGATGAACACACACACACATTCAGTCTGAAAGAATCTCAAACATGTTTTTCTTTAAAAACCAAAGATGAGGAGAAGGACCTCATTGGTTCAACTTTTTGTGTTCTCAAGAATCATGAGATATTTTCAAGAATTTTCCCACATTCTTCAAAAGACCATGTTCTTCAAATGGCTACTCCATGACCAGACAGAAAGACAATAAGGTTCAGGTGGTTTGGGGGCACCACAAAGAATACAAACAAAGTTGTTCAAGTCAACAGAAAGAAATGTCATCTACATTGAGTATAATCAGTGTGACAAAGCTAATAGCCCAACTGTCCAAGTGGATATTCACCCTTGCAGAGTGGCTATTACCAGATTAAATCAGATAAAAGAACACAAAAAGACTCTTCCACCCAATGTCAAATCCTGACGGGTAGGAAATGAGAAAAACAAACATAAAGATGAAACTATTCATGAAGATGAAACCATTCAAAGATGAAATCTGAAGATGTGAGAAAAATGTGCCCATTGTACAAGTGTAATTAATCTGCTAAAATAAAAACAACATACCAAATGATGTTCATATCTATAGAAAAATGTGCAAAACTGCAGCCAACAGAGAAACAAACCATTTGGTTATTCAAGAGTATACAAGTATCTTTGAAGTACCAGAATTGTTGTACATTCTCACAACCTCAATCAGAATACATCACTGTGGTTATCACAAACCATAGCATCACAACTCTCCTGATCACATAGTTCTCTTGATCGCACAACTCCCCAAGATCTCTAAATGCCAAAAGGTTAAAAGGTTATTATTGTCTTAAAATCTTAACTGTTATCAGGAAGGAGCCATGATGCTGGGAGAAATTGACATCCATCTTCTCTGATCATGGGAAAGTTTACAGAAAATTGTTCCTTTAATGATAAAGTAACATGGGTTAGAGAGGGAAAGAACTAGGAAAAGAGGGGAAATGGGGGAGGGAGGGAATCAGGGAAGGAGGGAAAGAGAGAGGTGGGGGAGAGATGTCTACTTACCATTAATTTTGAATATTTGGATTGAGAAATGTGAAAAGATTCTTTTGGCAAAGAAAGTTGGTTTCAGGGATTTGGAAAAATATCAACTTGAAAGAAAACAGAAAGTCAGTAATTTGCACTAATGACAAGGAGAATCAGTGGCAATAAACCCATTTGGAAAATAAGTAAACAGAATATGTCCATATACAGTGTCTGAGACTCTACTTTCTTCATCATCTTGACAAATGTATTTTAGTTTTACTCACTTATGCTAATACTTTGCGGTAAACTGGCATATATACCAAAGAGTATCAGGGAAGATTAATGAAGCCTCAGCAATACGAGACCTCACTAATGTACTTGGCTATTAAAGCTTTCCTGAGAAGTATGTGGAGACCACCAGGGGTTTCACCAGAAACAGGATTTGCAGATTAGTGGAGTGTGAATCACTGAATTACCTCAGCTCCACTGCAAAGCTTTCAGACAGAAGGTGGGGAGAAGGGAGGCAAATCTAGGGGAAAAAATTGCCTCTTCTTAGTAAGAAAATAATTTTCACAGTACATTCTTTCTCGTTCCCCTCAATTATTTAACGATAGACAATGATCAAGTGGTTTTTAAAAGACAAAAAAATTGTGAATAAGTTTAATTTAGTTGTCTCCTAATGAGATTGCCGGTTCTCTTTTAAACTTATTTTTCCTCTGTCAGGCACAATCTATTTAAGTAAGTAACCATCTTTTGTTCAATAATGTTTGCTTTAGGACCATGATGCTTTAATTAAAGAAGATTCTGCACTGTCCAAAGACCTGATTTTAGTAGCTATATATGCTGGAAACAAAAATCCGGGAGGTTGAATATAAGTTCAAAGGAAAAATATGCTTTGTGCAGTCAGTATGATCTAACTCAAATCAAGAGAAGGATAGTTCTAATTATATAGAAATCGAAATCTCCTCAAAATCCCAACTAGTGGTCATTTAACTTTTGCCTCAAGTTTGCTACGAGAGGGAAACAACTTCCTCTCAAAAAAAAACCCCAAACCTTCTACTTTTGAGCAACTATTAGAAAGTGTTCTTTACATCATCTAAATTTGAGCCTTTGCAACTTCTATCCATTTGTATAAGTTCTGTCCATGGAGTTGGTCTGTATTCCACATGACAGTCCTTCAGACAGTTGAAGACCTACTAAGTCTTCACTTTCTCTCAGAGAGTATTATTTCCATTCAAAATATGATGTATTTATTTATATATTATATCTACATACATATGTATACACACACATATACATATATTCATGTCTGTATTCGTATATATATATTTGCATAAACATATATACATACATATGTATGAAACTGTATGTGGAGAGAAAGAAAAAGTGAGAGAAAGAGAGAGGAGAGAGTGCAGACAACATATATGTATTTATCAAGATGCAGTATGGTATAGTAGATAGAGCTGTAGCACCAATGTGTTATTCACAGAGCCTATCATGGTCATGAATATGCTGCTGCAATTTTGAATCACGAAATACAACATACTCTCCACATGAAAGACAGAACCAAAACATTTATTCAGACAGCAGAAAACCAAATCCATAACAGTAACAAAAATTTATACACAATAACAATGCAGAGCACAACACCTTCCCCAAGCCCTCTCCTTGCTAGGCTTCCGACAAACCAGCTCCATCAAACAAATCACAAACAAGCTCTTTCACTCATGCCAGCCAGCTGCCTACATTCCTGAATCCTTCCTAGCTCTGACTAGACTCTGACCAATTTCCTCTCAGTTTTACTCTAGTTCTGCCTCTTCCTGTTCCACCCATTCAGCAAGCTCCTCCTACCACAGGCTCCATGTAACTCAGATTTCCATGTGACACAGGCAGGTCACATGAGCCTATTAATAAATGGGAAAGATATTCCCATTTAAATTACTACTATAAGGATTGACTTTAGAGTCTCTGTAACGATATTGGGTGTAGCATCATCACAGTGGGTATGAGGATGTGATGTGAATGGTGATTAGTGAATTGACACACACCATGCCACAATAAATTTATCACCCCTCAGGTGGGGCATGCTGTCACCCACTACTCTCTGATATGGCTGACTCATTCCAAACTACTCTAATCCTGGCAGATGTAGAATATGAGAGGTGAACCATCAGTGCATGGTTACACTCCAACTCTCTAAAGGTGCTTGGGTTATCCCTGATGAAGTGAAATGCTCTTCTCCACTCACCAATGTAGATCTTGAGCCTCTATCCAATGCGTTTTCTAGCTACACAACCATTTATAAAGTAGTACACCTATTCAATGCAGTTAAATAACTGGTTTCTCATAATAGTATCCAGATTTTTTAATATTTTAAATAACAGTATTTATTCTTAAAAAGACAAAATAAATCATACATGTCAAATCATATTTTAATTTGTCATATGCTAATATTCAGCCAGTTTACAAATAGCAAGACGTATCACAGTATAAATAAAAATTTGAATTACTCTCTCATTCATGTACTAAATATCTAGGTTAAAGAGCTTCCTGACTCATGATTCATTTAGACTTAAAAGTCACAGCTCCCCAAATTTCTCCCATTAAATAGTTAATTTTCTTTTTTCAAATCTCAGTCATCAAAGGTTTAGATAATTTCATTTTTTTGTTTTTCATATTTAGTCATAAGACATGTATATGCAAATGGATTAGAGTGCCATAATCCTTTTATCTCTAAAAATCAGGTATTGATTTGGTATCCCCTGTTTTTTTTTTAAATATTATTTCTACAGTTTTAAATAAACAGAATCTCTTTTTCTATTCTTTTAGAACATCAAGCTGTTTCCACTCAAGCAAGGTTTCTTTCTACCTTAAATACAAAGAGAATTTGCATCTTCATATTTATACCACACTTTCTATGCTAAAACTGCTAAAATTTCCTCTTACACTGAGCTTTCTATGTATATGCAATTTTTATTAAAACAAATTTATTTTCCATTCCTGTTAAGTATAAAAATATTCAAACTAAACAGTAACAACTTGCCCTTTGACTATCAATATAAATCTTTTATAATTATACAATAGTACTTTTTGTGTCCCTTTCATCACTAAATTCCTCAATATAAAAAGGAACTTAATAGGAAAGCATATGGTACCCTTGGAAAATTTATGTTCATTTCCTGTTTCTGATATATACATATCAGTGCCATGAAATTAGGCAAGTGACTTATCAGTGGTCTATGTATCTCTCAAAGACTAAGTTACATAGAATATATTAACATATACTGATATGCTAATATCAGTATATGCTAATATACTGAGCTTCCTATCATAAAAATCATAGGTCAACTCCCTGTTCCAATACATGTACCACATAAGGGGAATCAAGCAAAACAAATTCCCCCCGCTGGTCATGTCAAAATTATGTTTCTCATCATGTATATTGGTCAATCATCTCTCTCTAGAGGTGAGAAGCTTTCATACTTATTAAATGACAGAATACCCCACTAGATTATCCTTCCAAATTCAAATGCTATGGTTCTATTTATTAGTAAGTTTCAGGTTAGTAAAAAAGGAAGTCATGCAATTGAATATTGGAAAAAAAACACAACAACTTATACTTAAACCATCCAAGATTATGTGATCCTATTGGTAAAGGTTGAGAACTGATCAACCATTCTGGAGAGCAATTTAGAACTGTGTCCAAAGGGCTGTAAAGCTGTGCATACCCTTTGATCTAGCAATACCACTTCTAGGTCTATATCCTGAAGATGTAAAAAAGCAGGGGGAGACCTATTTATACAAAAATATTTATAGCAGCTCTTTTTGAGGTGGTTAGAATTGAAGATTGAGGGGATGCCCATCAATTGGGAAATGGGTAAACAAACTATGGCATATTACTGTGATGGAATATTATTGTGCTATAAGAAATGACAAGCAGGAGTGTTTGTCTGGCCCCACCCCATGCGGATGTCCTTCTCCCTTTGGAGAACTCCCTTGTTCAAGCTTTTATGGCACATAGTGAGCATTATGGATAAGTTTCTTCTCTCTCCATTGAACTGTCTGGCTTGATCCATCTTAGAATTTGGTTCAATAATTCATATTTTAGACACACATATGCTAGCTCCTAACCCACAGCCCATAAAATACCTGTAAAGAAGAACTCCCAACAAATTCTAGAGCAGCAGAAGCCACAGAACAGCAGAGTGGAGGAGATATCTGTTCAAGAGAAACCTGAAAATCCAACACCAAAGGTCTGTCGCACACCAGACCTGGAGCAGAGCCCAGCCCTGCCTTGGCCACACAGCACCAAGGGGAGAAGATCTGAGCAGGCTTCAAGGACAGAATCTCCAGCAGCAGTGCAGGTCCCTCCACCCACAGGTGCCAAAAGTCAGTGAGAGGGTATTTTCAGCTCGCTGAAAGGGGAACGGTGTGTCTCCATGACTCAGGCCCCCTCAGGAGACAGAAGTGGAGACAGTAGCAGACCCAGCAGCATACAAGGGCTCCCAAACCAGGCAGGAGCCCGGATCCACTATTGAAGGTCTCCAAGTAAACCCTGAAGGGAACTAAGTCCTGTGTGGCAGCCCTACCCCACCTGAGCAGCTGAACTTAATCTTACACTGAATAGCAGCCACAGCCCCACCCCTGCCTAAAGCCCTGAGGCTTGGGAGCAGCATTTGAATCTCAGCCCCCAAGCACTAGCTGGGAGGATCTAGAGGCAAGGTGGGTGTGGAGAGGAACCTCAGAAGTCAAGTAACTGGCTGGGAAAATGCCCAGAAGAGGGAAAAAAAATAAGACCATAGAAGGTTACTTTCTTGGGGAACAGGTGTCTCCCCCCATCCCTTCAGATGAGGAAGAACAAGGCATTCTTTCAGAGGAAGTCAAAGGCCCTCCCTCCAAAGGGGACTTAAACTTGGCTCAGAAAATAGACCTTAAAAACAAGTTAGCAGCTTATTAAAGGAGAACCAAAAAAACGCTGAGGAAAATAGAGGCTTTAAAAAGAGGCTAACTCAATTACAAAAAGAGGTCCAAAAAGCCAACAGGGAGAAGGAGGTTTTCAAAAGCAGAATTAGCCAAATGGAGGAGAAGTTTCAAAAGGTCACTGAACAAAATAATTCACTGAAAGAGAGAATTGAGTCCAGGGAAAAAAATGACTATGAGTTAAACCAAGAAGTTAGTAAAAAGAAACAAACAAACAAACAAAAAGCAGAATTAGCCAAATGGAAAAGGAAGTTCAAAAGCTCACTGAAGAAAATAGTTCTTTCAAAATTAGAATGGAACAGATGGAGGCTAATCACTTTATGAGAAACCAAGAAATCACAAAACAAAACCATAAGAATGAGAAAATGGAAGATAATGTGAAATATCTCATTGGAAAAACAATTGACCTGGAAAATAGATCCAGGAGAGACAATCTAAAAATTATGGGACTACCTGAAAGCCATGATCAAAAGAAGAGCCTAGACATCATCTTCCATGAAATTATCAAGGAAAACTGCCCTGAGATTCTAGAACCAGAGGGCAAAAAAGCATTCAAGGAATCCACCGATCACCGCCTGAAAGAGATCCAAAAAGAGAAACTCCTAGGAACATTGTGGCCAAATTCCAGAGTTCCCAGGTCAAGGAGAAAATATTGCAAGCAGCTAGAAAGAAACAATTCAAGTATTGTGGAAATACAATCAGGATAACACAAGATCTAGCACCCTCTACATTAAGGGATCGAAGGGAATGGAATAGGATATTCCAGAAGTCAAAGGAACTAGGACTAAAACCAAGAATCACCTACCCAGCAAAACTGAGTATAATACTTCAGGAGAAAAAATGGTCTTTCAATGAAATGGAGGATTTTCAAGCATTCTTGATGAAAAGACCAGAGCTGAAAAGAAAATTTGACTTTCAAACACAAGAATGAAGAGAACCATGAAAAGGTGAACAGCAAAGAGAAGTCACAAGGGACTTACTAAAGTTGAACTGTTTACATTTCTACATGGAAAGACAATATTTGTACCTCTTGAAACTTTTCAGTATCTGGGTAGTTGGTGCACACACACACACACACACACACACAGAGCACAGAGTGAATTGAATAGGATTGGATCATATCTTAAAAAAATGAAATTAAGGGGTGAGAGAGAAATATATTGGTAGGAGAAAGGGAGAAATAGAATGGGGCAAATTATCTCTCAAAAAATAGGCAAGCAAAAGGCTTTTCAGTGGAGGGAAAAAGAGGGGAGGTGAGAGAAAAAATATGAAGCTTACTCTCATCACGTTCGACTAAAGGAAGGAATAAAATGCACACTCATTTTGGTATGAAAACCTATCTTACAATACAAGAAAATGGGGGAGAAGGGGATAAGCAGCGTGAGGGGTATGATGGAAGGGAGGGCAGTGGGAGGAGGGAACAATTTGAAGTCAACACTCTTGGGGAGGGTCAGGATCAAAAGAGAGAATAGAAGCAATGGGGGGCAGGATAAGATGGAGGGAAATATAGTTAGTCTTACACAACATGACTAATATGGAAGTCATATGCAAAACTACACAGATATGGCCTATATTGAATTGCTTGCCTTCCCAAAGGGAATGGGTGGGGAGGGAGGGATGGAGAGGAGTTGGAAGTGAAAGTTTTAGGAACAACTGTCAAGTATTATTCTTGCTACTAGAAAATAAGAAATACACGTAATGGGGTATAGAAAATTATCTGGCCCTACAGGACAAAAGAAAAGATGGAGACAAGAGAAGGGAGGGATGTTAGAAGAGAGGGTAGATTGGTGATAGGAGCAATTAGAACGCTCAGCATTTGGGGGTGGGGGGAAGGAAGAAATGGGGAGAAAATTTGGAACCCAAAATTTTGTGAAAATGAATGTTAAAAGTTAAATAATTAAATTAAATAAAAAAAAAAAGAAATGACAATCAGAAAAATGTGGAAAGACTTAGATGAACCGATGCATAGTGAAGTGAACAGAACCAGGAGAACATTGTACACAGTGATCGCAATATTTAGTACGATGAAGAGCTGTGAATGACTGCTATTCTCAGCAATAAAATAATCCAAGACAATCCCAAAGGACTAATGATGAAGCATACTATTCACCTCCAGAGAAAGAACTCATAGTGATTGAATATAGACTGAAGCATGTTATTTTCTGCTTTCTTTTTTCTTTTATTTGATCTTCTTATACAATATGACAATATGAAATGTTTAACATAATTGCACCTGTATAACATATATCTGATTGCTTGTCATCTCAGGGAGGAGGGAAGGTAGGAAAGAAGGGAGGGATAGAATTTGGAACTCAAAACTGTAAATAAAAATGTTTAAAAGAATGTTAAAGAGTATGTGACCTAAAAAGAATGAGTTAAATTCTATAGGATATGTGTGTGTGTGTAAGTGTGTAAGTGTATGTGTATGTGTCTGTAATGTGCAAATCGCAGTTTCAATTGCAGAGCAGCTGCTAAATTAGGTGCTTAAGGCATGCGCAGGTGAGTGCCATGCCAGAAGCCCAGCAGAAGAGATCTCCTAATTCTTTCTTGGGAATCATAGCATAGCTTCTCATTGCCCCTACTTATTTGGATATTGCTTTGTTTTGTTTTTTCCTCAGAGCAGATAATGCAGGAGCCTCTGTGCTCACACCACAGCCCCTCTCATTGTGCTAGAACCTATCCAGAAATAGCAGTATGGATACATTGCCTCATAGGTAGGATTATATACCTACAGACAGAATAGACCTCAGAAGCCATCTAGTCCAACCTTCTCATTTTACAAATTAGAGAACAGAGGCCTATTAATGTTACGTGACTTGCCCAAGTAATGAAATGGGCAGGATTTGAACTCGACTCTTCCGTCTCCAGAGTCAGTTCTCCATGGCACCTTACTTGCTCCACCTACTTAGTGCTTAAATATCAATGCTTGTGAAATTCATCTGGATGCTGTGTGAGCTGCTCAGTTATTTTACATCCTGTTAGCTTCTTTCTCTGTAAAATGTGGATAACAACATTGGCAGTCCCTTTCTCACAGAGTTGTGGAGAGAAAAGTACTTTGTACATCTTAAAGTTCTGCTTAAAGAGGAGATGTTTATTGATATTGTTGTTTCAAGTGACATGGAGACTCTTAAAGGAAATTCCCCTCTCTTCAGGTGGCCTTGAGTTCCAAGGGGAAAGTTATGTATACCATCCAGAGGCATGCATATCTTAATGCTGATATGTGCAGCCAGCTTGATCTTGGCCATTCCCAGACTTATCCGAAAGCATCCAGAATTTTATTTTGCTCAGTCGATTGTATTTATATTGTCCTGTTGTTAATATTAGATAGCAGCATGCAAGGGAACTCTCAAGAGTTCACATTGTGAAACAGGATTATCAAAGGAGCTATTCCCCTTTGGAACTTCACAAATAAACTTCCCTGTCATGGTTAATGTCCATGGTGGGCTGACTGCGCAGTCAAAGATATTGTTATTCACCAAGTTGACAAGGTAGCTTATCTTGATTCAGAAAATGTTCAGCCCAGATGAGACTTGTCTTTAACCCTGGGTTGGATCCCTCTGAAGGTGTTAAAAAATATATTGCAGTCACCTAGCACCACTGAGTACCATGGAATATAGGTGAATTTTATAGATAAATAAGGTTTACTCACTTTGGTTTAAGTACCAGAACTTTTTTGAAGTGCTAAATAACTTTGAATGGAAAACTTTGAAAACTGTTTTGTGCTCTCTCCTAAAGTCACCTACTTTCTTAAAGAAACTATAGGAGGAATGATGACCACATGACCAATAAGATAAAAACTAGACTCTGTTTTCAGTCACCAATAACTCTTAAAAACTTCCCAAAAGAGAAATTATTCACCAGAGCCAATTACAGCTATCCCAGAGGGCACAGCACCAAGACGCCTGCCAAGGTAACAGCCTTATGAATGAACGGCAGAAGACACTAATCCCTAGCATGCTCACTCAGCACGACACATACCAGTCTCTGTAGATCAATTAGCTCATGCCGTGGGACCCACTCATTTATTCCCCTGCTACTGCTGTGCTCTCTGTCTTGCCACCTTGTCCCTTTTCTCACCCCACCATTTTTAGGCAACAAGCAGCAGCTCACAATTGTCCATCCACTTGGAGAGGAGAGGGAGGAATAGGAAAGAAGGATTTTTCTGTGTCTGGGGAGGCCAGGATAGGTCAGAGACCTAAAAAAAATATGAGGGATTGTGGCAGGGGAAAAGCGTATTGTGTTTGTCCTTTGTTGCTGAAGAAGACCATGCCATCAGAGAGATGATGACATGACTTGCACTTGACTTTGTTTTGAGGGAGGGCTGTGCATGTCACCAGCCTCACTGCTCCTCCAGAGCCATCTGAATCTAGTGACCAGGTATTCATCAGGATGACTGGAGATGACCCAAGATGCACTGGAAGACCTTGGGCCCTTTAGGTCAAGGTCTTTGCAGATACTCCCTTAGGATGAGGTTAATGCTCATTCATTGAATAGGACTGTTTAAGAAGTAGCCAGGGCATGGCCCCTTTAATGAGGCCACAAAGAAGAAAGACATCAGGTTGGGAGGGAAGCAACAACAGTTACTATTGATAATCACTCTAAAACTAGGATGGTCCAGAGGATCCCTTAGGCAGGGGTCTATCAGCATCCCAGCTTTAGAGTGCAGTAAGTTTTAGGTTTTGTGAAAGGACAGGACAGGACAGGAGGGCAGCTAGGTGGCTTAGTGGATAGAACACTGGCCCTGGAATCAGGAGGACCTAAGATGAAATCCAACCTCAGACACTTACTAGCTGTGTGACCCTGGGCAAGTCACTTAACCCTGATTGCCTCCAAAAACAAAACAATAGCCTGGGGGTTGTTCTCTTCCGGGAAAAGTGAATGTGAAGGAAAGAGACCTACAGCTAGCTAGGCTAGCCATGTCCTCTCCAAAATCACTTGGGACAGGAATCAAAGCTAGTGAAAAGTGAATTCTCTAATTTGGGAAGATTTCAAGTCAACTTTGAGATACAAAATACAGGATACTACTACTATAAAATAGTGAGGAGTCAGAAAGTAAGTGATAGGGAAATGCAAGGGAGAAACACACACACACACACACACACACACGTGAATTCCAGGAGATGCATATTTGAAATTAATATAACTTTTTTTAACAAATATTAGAACTATCAGAATTTGGAAGAGGGAATCAAGTTAAGAGAGGAAAACCCTTGGATGACTTCTGAAAACATGGCTGAATCCAGAGAAGGATCAGGTCCTCATTGGAGCCTTTGTGCTCTTTCCTCAGAATTCTTCACTAGTGGTTTCCATTTACTCTAAGGTGGATTAGGAAGGCAAATTGCCAAGACTGGCAAAAATGTATTTAAATTAAGATGAGATAGGTTCTCCTGAGAGTAAGGACCAAGGGTCTTTCCTCAATGTGAAGCACAGGAACCATAGTCATACTTTTCAATACCAATGGATCAATCAACAAGCATTTATTGAGCATTCTGTGCTAGAAACCATGACTAGTGCTGAGGAATGAAACATCACTGCTTTCACAAAGTTTATATTGTATGCCTATTTAACTATACAGAAATACTTAGAAAATTAATATAAGATAATTTGTGGAGAATTCAGTACTAGCAGTTATGGAGTATCATGAAAGCATTCATATGGAAACTAACGCAAACTAAAATTTGAAGGAAACAAGGCTTCTAAGAGGTTGACGTGAGGGCACAGTACATTTGAGGCAAGGAGAATAGACAGTGTACAATTGCAGGAAGATGAGGACAAAATGTCATTGGTGAAAAATAGCAAGGAATTCAATTTAGCTGGACTGTAGTATATAATACTTCAGGATTATAATAATTCTGGAAAGGTAGTTTGGGATGAGGTTGTATTAAAAAGTCAAACAGAAGAATTTTTATTTTATTCTAGAGGTTCTAGGCAGCAATGGAGTTTATTGAGAAGAGGAGCAAGATGGTTAGATCTGAACTTGTGAAAATCAAGTTGGTCTAAAAGATGGAGCAGAGAGGGGAGAATTACAACTGGAGCCCATCTAGGAAGCTATCAATGATCTAAACAAGATTTATTGAAGATGGGAATAAATTAGGGTGGTAACTCTCCCTCTGTAGAAAGTTTGATCAGACTTTTTATTATTTCCTTATCTGTGTATCTGTTGTAGTTCACCTGCTCTCTCAATAGAAGGGGAACTCCCTGAGGGAAAGGACTCTTGTGTTTTCATCTTAGTTTCCTCAGCACCAAGCACAGTACAACTCACCTACTTAACAAGTAGGTGAATTGAATTCAACTACTATAGCCAGTAATATAATACAGTTACTACACATTATCCCAGATGGGATTCAATCCCAAGACTTAGGGAACAAGGTCAGTAAATGTCATGGACTGGCATAGCAAGAATTCTTAAATGGATGAGATTATCTCATGAAAAACTGCTAAGGAAGTAATCCATACTAAGAGATGATTTGTAAATGTGGTTGATGAGACAAGAGAGACTCCTAAATCTCATCAAAGAGCCAAGGGTGTCTCCCTAAAATCTCATCAGGATGACACCAATCTAAAATGTAACTAATGTAAAATAAGCTGCAATCTAATTAAGTGAAACTTGCCTGCCCTGAGATAATGCTCTAATGACGTACTCTCTGGGTGACTGGTGAGGAATACTGAAAGAGAAAGGTTGGATAATAAAGAATTGGTTGGTAAGTGTTTTACATAGTCCAAGGAAGAGGACATTCTGGTTCTAATGACAGGTTCCAGTTATCTAGACAGATATCACCCTAATGTGGATGACAACACAACAATCCATCTTAATTTGAAGCTGATTTTGCTACAGCTGTTCAGCCAGTTCAGTCGTGTGAGATGCTTTGGGACCTCATTATGGGGTTTTTTGGCAAAGATGGTGGAGTGGTTTGCCATTTCCTTCTCCAACTCGTTTTACAGATGAGGAAACCAAGACCAAGAGGGCTGAGTGACTTGCCCAGGATCACACAGCCAAGTGTCTGAGGTCACATTTGAAGCTCTGACTTCTTGTCTCCAGGCCTGGTACCACCTAGCAGCCAATACTTAATTTATACTCAATAATCTTCAATTTCCTCTACCTAATTCTATGCTCACCAAGACGTCTTCTGTCCTATAATTCCTAGTTTTAGTTATCTTCCTGGCTACATCGCTCATGATAAACTAATAAGTTTATTCTGACATTTATCACATTCTAGTTCATAAATCTATGTCTGGGGAGTTTGTTCTAAAAGCTAGAGCCTGATCCTCCCAGACTAAAATGATAAAATGGTACTTCTGAACCTAAAAAGCTAATGATGATCAGATCCTAGACCTACAGGTTCTAAAGCAATGAGAAAACCCTCAAGAGTTTATCATCAACAATCAGCTGATTAGACTTTAATTTCTTGGGATATTTCTTAGGAAATTACATTCTTACATATCCCTTTGTATATGTGTATGTTTCTGCATAAACTAACAAGGCTTACTTTATGCTCACTTTCCAACATTTGTTTCCTACCCATCTTAATCCATTGAAAAATAAAATAAACTTGTTTTCCTGCACATGTTATAAATACACACTTGCCCAATATTTCATGCATTTAAGACAGTTCAGGGATTAGAAACTCTAAAGTATTTCACATTTTAATAATTGGTTGTATTTTCTGGTATTAGGAGTTGAGGAAAAAACATTAATTCTCCACCTCTCAGTTTCATCAATTCATGGAGTCTCTTTTCCTGCCAACCATTTATCTTAGAAACTATAAGGTGTAAAGAAAAAATGTTTCCTGCACAAGAGAAATTCAGCTTGGTTAAGCTATTTTTCAGGAGTATTTTGCATGTACATTCAATTTATATTTAAATATTGTAAAGCACTTTATTTAACAAATGTTAATTAAGAGATTCCAACAGGCAATCACACAGATGTGCCAATGTCTGCAGGAGCTTGGGGCATACATCCAACTTCTAAGTGAACATGAGACAGGACTCAACACTCTGCACTGCTAAGTATGGGGCCAAGACAATCCCAACACAGATGTAGTTGATAATAATGACAGGATGACAAAAGAAAATAAATATTCCCAGTCAACTTTATGGCTGGGACTGTATGAATCAGAAGATCCTACTTAATGGATAATGTCCAAGATGAGTACTCATTTAAGAGTTAGATCGGTAGTCTGAGAAGAGATCTAAAAGGGAAAGGAATCTGAATCCACACCTTGACTGGAGAATCCGTTTATCAATCAACAAGCATTTATTAAGCACTTTTGACATATCAAGCATTATGTTAAGATCTGGGGATACAAAGAAAAGCAAAACAGACCCAACTCTCAAGAAGCTTATATTCTAGTGGATGAATAAATGCATAAGTGAAAGTAAAAGCCTAGCTCTAATGCTTACTAATTGTGCAACCTTGCAAATGTCAGTTAACTTTTGAGGTTTCAGTTGTTTTACCTTTAAAATAAAGGAAGTAGACTAGATGGCCTTTAGCTTTCTTGCTTTAAATCTATGAGTCTATGACAGTTGATCAAGATACAGTCATTGTAGGCAAAAGATGGTACATATTAGACTTGGAATTCAATTTTTTTTCCTTAGATACTTACTATGTGTAACCCTAGGCAAATTATTTTCAATTTCTGAGCCTCAGTTTCCTGACATGTGAAATGTGGAAAATAATAACACCCATTTCTCAAGGTTGCTATGTGGATCAAATGAGGTAATACATGTAAAATGCTTTACAAAACTTTAAGTGCCATATAAATGCTATTATTATTACCAAAAAGACAAGATTGTTTTTTCAAAATTGTTCTTAAGAGTTTGGTTTTCTAGAGATTTTAGACATGCTCATTCAGAAGTGAGGAACCTGCAGGCTTGAGGCCACATATGGCCCTCTAGGTCCTTGGGTGCAGCCTTTTGACTGAGTCCAAGTTTTACAGAACAAATCCTTTTAAGGAGATTTGTTCTGTGAAGGCCACAGATTCCCCAGTCCTACACTAATTCAATTTAAAAGTCATTTACCAATTTCCTACACTATTCTAAATGTAGGTTGGGGTCCAAAGACTAAAGAGATTTAATACCTTCCACAAAAACATGGGGCAGTTAGGTAAGCACAATAGAGAGAATGCTGGGCCTTGGAGGCAGGAAGACTTATCTTCCTGAGCTGAAATATGGCATCAAATGAGAAAGAGAGAGAGAGAAAGAGACAGGGAGAGAGAGAGAGAGAGAGAGAGAGAGAGAGAGAGAGAGAGAGAGAGAAGCAGAGCAATATGGAACAGTCTGAATTATAATGCTTTTCCGTGAAGTCTAGAGGTCATATAGGACTTCAGAGTGCAAGGCCTTGCCAGCAGAGTATTCACAGCCAGGCAGATAGTGACTTAAGGAAGTTACATAGGAGTCTGGGGCTTAATGTTGCTTAGTCTATTCTGTTTCGCTCTCTTTAATAAAATTTCATTAATATTACCTCCTACCACAGATTGCAGATAAAGTGTTACTCCTGCTACTTCCTCACTTCATTCCTTCCAGTCTCAAACTTTGGCACAGATTGTCCCCGATGTCTAGAATGAACTTCATCTTTATTCACGGCCTCTTAAGATTGCTAGGTTTCATCAAAGTTCAAATGAGTTAATTATGCTTCCAAAAGGGAACCCATCTATTAAGACAGTTCTCTCTCTCCCCAACTTCTTGCTACTCCTCATTGTGTGCCTTACTTTCAATGCCATTTTCCCCATAGGCTCTGTATTTAAGAGAAATTAGATTGAAAGTTTATGGGAGGGGATGGATGCTTTGTAGATACAATTGTTACTAGGTCATCTTAGTAAATGACTTTAAACTTGAGTTCATTATTTCTACTAGCTGACAATTAAAGGCAAACTCACTAGTTGGGGCTCATGAGGTATAGTTTTATGAGTGCAGATTCATAGAGTATCTTGAATAAGTATTCATGGAGGTAATGGTCCCCACTAATGTCAACCAAATCTACAAACTTACATGAACAGTGTTAAAGAAGTAGCTTCAGTAGGGAAGTATATTATTACCATTATAGTAACTGGAGTGAGAACAATACAAAAAACTTGGATTATGTGCATTGCCAAACCTGGTTACAAAGACCAGATGATAAAACATTCCTTTGTTCTCATTATAGAGGAAGGGGACTCCAGGAATCGAATGTTGCATATGCTGTCAGATGTGTTTACTGTTGTCATTTGATGTTGTTCAACTATTTTAATTTGTTATAAAGGAGGGCTCTATGGAGTTGAGAATATTTTGAAAAGTGTCTGTAGCCCAACAAACAAGGGTATCAGCAAAACCCAAAAAGTGAACTCAATGTCATATTTTGTAATATTATAAAGGCAAGCATACAAGATTGGAACCATCCTCAAATATACTGAGGAGTATTATTCATCTATTATTTCGGGTATCCTATGTAAGGTCTATAGGTCAAGGGAGTGAAGAAATGATGTAAAGTGTATCTTTGTCCTTTTTCTTAGAAGAACATCTTCGACAGAAGGGTTATACATTGGGTTACAAAAATAATAACTGTGTATCTTTCTTCTCTAACACTATTTGAATTAACCAGTGAGGTACTTAATGGGATAATAAAATTGATCTTATCTCCAAGATAATTTACTAGGTTGTAAAAAATACATACAGAATTGAAAAAAATAACGTTAGTTTTCTGTTTTAAGTACTTCAAAACCAAATCTAAACATGTACTTTCTAAAAGTTATTATTTGTTCCGAATATCCAACACTATTATTTGGATGACCCATTGAGATGACTAGGAATGTAGTTTACACTTTGGCCAGGGCAGCCCAGAGATATTCAGAAACTCATATATGTACATCATACAACCATATTTAGAAAAGAGATTACAGATAACCTCTAAGACTCCATAGGCTACGGTTAAAAACCTATTGCTTGAGGTTTCCAATCTCTCTTTCAAGTTATTTTAAACCATATCCAAAACCACTGATTTTACAAATGACCAATGCTGACAAACAGCATCCAGAACAGCTGGCTCTGAAATTAGAACAGGTTGATAACCAGAGCACATCTCAGAGTAACAGGTGATGAGAACCCAGGCAAACATCTGCTTCTCCATATTGAACAGTCATTATTATCATGAGGAGTCCATGTGCCTTTTGAAAGTTCTACCAACTTCTACCAAGCAACAAGGATGTGGAACACAAACCAATGAAATTAACCGGCTAATGTTGCTACAACAGTCTTCAGTTTTTCTGTCATTAGGACCAACTAAGGCATTTTTAAGGCAGGAGAAAAAATAAAAATTAGAATTCAATTCAATACATATCTATAAAGCACCTGCTATGTCCAAAACACTGCAGATATCAATTAAAATAAAATGCAGATCCTCTTCTCAAAGTGTTGAAAATTGAGAAAATGAGATCTAAAAGGACAACTGGAAAGGAAAAAAATCATTTCAATAGAGTATGGAAGAGGACACCAGGATGATATCACAAAGAAGGAAACACCTGGACTGGTCTAGGAGGGAGAAGTGGACTTTAACAAATGGAGATAGGAGAGTCAATTCCATTGCAATGGATTGCAAAAGATAAAAGGCAAATCAACAGGAGATAAATGGATAGAAAACTTGGTCTCTTTCCTTCCTGCTTAAGCATATCATATGAAGATTTGTTTGAACTATAACTTTCTTATTTAAAAGGAATATTATGGTGACTTTATTTTTTAAAGTGAAGAATTATTTTATAAACTGAAAATCATCCCTTATTTACCCGTTATTTACTCTAAGATTTGCTAAGAAATAAGGTATACTTATAGTAATAAAGTCTTAGCCTTACAGAATAACTAGGCTCAATGAAGTTAAAAACATGGTATTGAGAAAGTAGGCCTTGCTATATACTTCCAGCTGTTTTGTAGGCTTAGAAGAATAAGCAGAAACAGAAATGGAATTATATTTAAGCAGTATCAGAATAGAGGCTGGCATCAATTCAGATGAAAACAACAATTGTGGGTTTAGGGAGCCAGAATTTTTAAGATGAAAAGGCTTTAGATGTTCCCTTCTTAAATACCCTGTTCTATATATTATGACCTTAAAAGAGGGGTGAATGAGCAGAAAGGGCTTTTCAAAGAACCTGACCCACAAAATCTTTCTAATGCTCTAAGAAGATAGAATTACAGTTCATAAGGAAAATGCAGGTACCAAATATGCTGTTAGAATGTACTACTTAGAAAAGTTTTGCTTCTTCTTTGTTTTTGTGTTTTTTATTGTGGGTTTATATTGTTTAATCTCTTTTTGTTTGGGGGGAATTGTGATGAAATCAAGAAGAGAGAGAAATCTGCTCTGTCCTTCCCCTTGCCAAATTTGAAAGTTCAAAACTTGTTTTCTCATTAATTCTTGACTCCATCTTCTTCCTTATGAATTCTACTTTAGGGCTACAAATTCTTTTATTTTTCTCTTAAAAAATTACCCCTGGGGAAAAAGAATCAGTGGAAAATGATCTATCTGGACTGCACTGAAATGAAATTGAATTCAGGCTAGCTCTCTCTTAATGAAACTGGATTCTATAATGCTAACATGAAGCACATTTTGCAAAGAATAAAAATCAGTCATTTCTACTAGACTTTCACAGAAACATCAATAGTAAAAGTGACAATTGTCCCAAGACACCCCATCCCAAAAGTTCTGAATGGAGAGAGACAGAATGAATGCTACCTCATCTTGATCCCTTCCTAACCATAGCTAATGTTCCAAACTTCTCAGTCAGTCAGAATTCAGGAAATTGGAAACAACCCAAATTTCCAGTCATCTAAACAGTCCACAGGTGCTTTGTCCAAAGACTGACAGAAGTCTGTGCATCCTTCTTAGTGCTGCTAACCTTGGGAAGTTTCCCTCCCACAGCCTTCCCTTCGTCTGATGCCACTGATTCTTCAGTGATAGAAGTACAACCTCCCCAGTCTTCTTTCTGAACTTGCAAAACACAGCTCTTCTGACATTTTGCTAAGGAGACTTCTGACTGAGCCAAATATGTGAAGAATGGAGGAGAGAAAAAAGTAACCAGGTGCAGTCATGAATTTTTTAAAAGACGTCTGCTGGAAAACAAAACAAAGCAAAACAAAACTCTAACAAACCTTGAATTACAACATTAATCCACACTTCATTCTATCATATGTGTCTATACCAGTATCAGGCAGATGGCCAATTAGTTTACCCCTTCTCCAATTCCATGAACATCCCTGGATAGAGACTCAGCAGCTGATTTTTTAAAAATTATATTTATTTTTTGGAGATAGATGTATTCTTTTTTAAGTTATTTAGTATTTCATTTTCCCCAGGTTACATGTGAAAACAATTTTTAACCTTCTTTTCCAAATGCCCTGCTTTCCTCTCCCTCTTCATATTCCCCTAATTAAGAAATCAAGAAATTTTTGTATAGGTTATATATGTGTAGCCATGCAAAATATTTCCATATTAGTCATGTTGTGAAAAAAACAGACTAAATCAAACAAAACAAACCCCAAAATTAAAGAAAGACAGAGTTTAAAAAAAGTATCTTTCAATTTCTATCCAGATACCATGAGTTCTTTCTGTGGGGATGGACAGCATTTTTCATCCTAAGTCCTTCACAGTTATCTTGAAAGCATCTGAAATTTTCACAGTTTATAACTACATGCCACTCTTGGGATATGTGTGTTTGTCCTTCGTTGCCAAAGAAGACCATGCCACCAGAGAAATAATGACATGACTTGCAATTGACTTTGTTTTGAGTGAGGGAGGGCTGTGCAGGTCACCAGCCTCACTTCTCCTCCAGAGCCATCTGAATCTAGTGACCAAATATTCATCAGGATGACTGGAGATGACCCAGGAGAGGCAATAGGGGTTAAGTGACTTGCCCAAGGTCACACAGCTAGTGAGTGTCAAGTGTCTGAGGTGAGATCTGAACTCAGGTCCTCCTGACTCTTGCACTGGTGCTCTAGCCATTGCACCACCTAGCTGCCCCTTGGTATATGTACAGTTCAATGGATGCTCAACTAGAGATGTTCACTTCAGGCAACTTTCCAAATAAATATAGAATAGCTGAGTTTGCCAATGTGCAATACTTCTCATGCAACTAGATTTCCTTTGGACAGTTCCATAAAACAATTTGAAATCAATCAACCTTCTCTCACCACCCCCAATCCTTTCTGGCTCCTAAAATAAATGTGCTCTGTCCTATTATGCTTCCCTTTCATTCATACATGCCTAGGATTCTGGTTCTAGAGAATGCAAAATAATTACATGAAGTGCACCACATTAATTTTAGGTCAGTCCAGTCTGATAGCATGATAGTACTTTAGAGAGTCACAAATGTGTTTGATCTGATTTTGCTAATCACTAGCTCCTAGGATCCCTGATTTTGGAGGGAAAGGGGGGGGGGGTTGATTTTGACCTAAAGTCAGAATGGAGAAATGTGCAGTTTTCACATTTGTTTGATCTTCGATAGAGAATGTCTGAGTGTAAATTGAAATATATTTTCCTCATTTCATTTTTCTTGATTTTTTGAAATTTGGCTAACACAGAAACAGGCTGAACATGATTTCATGTGTATAACTTATACTATATTGTTTATCACCTCAGTGGGTAGGGGAGAGTGGAAAGGAGCTAAAGAATGTAGAATTCAAAATCTAAAAAGAAAAGGATGTTCAAAATAAATAAATATTAAATTGAAACAAAAAACAAAAAGAATACCTATTCTTTTATGCCCAAAGGGCTATAAAACTATGCATACCCCTTGACCCAGCAATACCACTACTAAGTCTGTATACCAAAGAGATCAAAGGAAAAGGAAAAGGACTTATATGTACAAAAATATTTATAACAGCTCTGTGTGTGTGTGTGTGTGTGTGTGTGTGTGTGTATAGTAACAAAGAACTGGAGGGATGCCCATCAATTGGGGAATGACTGAACATGTGGTGTTATATGATTGGGATGGTTGTAAGAAATGTTGAGCAGAATGCTTACAGAAAAACCTGGGAAGAATTCTATGAGCTCGTGCAAAATGAAGTGAGCAGAACCAGGAGAACATTACACATAGGAACAGCAATATTGTACGATGATCAGCTGTGAATGAAAAGACCATGTCATCAAAGAAATAGTGACATGACTTGCACTTGACTTTGTTTTGAGTGAAGGAGAGCTGTGCAGGTCACCAGCCTCACTTCTCCTCCAGAGCCATCTGAATCCATTGACCAGATATTCATCAGGATGACTGGAGATGACCCAGGATGAGGCAATTGGGATTAAGTGACTTGCCCAAGGTCACACAACTAGTGAGTGTCAAGTGTCTGAGGGGAGATTTGAACTCAGGTGCTCCTGACTCCTGCACTGGTGCTCTATCCACTGCACCGACTTGCTGCCTATACAATGATCTAAGACAAGTCTGAAGGACTTATGATGAAAAATGTTATCCACCTACAGGAAAAAAAAAGTAATAGAGTCTAAATGCAGATCAAGGCACACTTTTAAAACCAGTCTTTATTTTTTTTTGTGCTTTTTTTAAGGGTGAACTCTTTTTCTTTTGCACCATGAATATGGAAACATTTTTCATGACTTCATATGTATAATCTTATATCAAACTACTTGCCTTCTCAAAGAGAGGCAAGAAGAGAAAGGGAGTAAGAGAATTTGGAACTCATTTTTTAAAAAAAATTATGCTAATTTTACATGTAAATCAAGGGGTGGGGGTGGGGGGAGAATGTCTCCTAAAGTTAAACCTTAACTTTAAATTCTGCCTCCAATTTCTCTATCAAGTCATAAATGACTGGTGAAGAAACCATTTAAATGCACAAAGAATATTAAGAAAAGAAAAATCTAGTAAGTCAATCAATAAATAAGTATTCAGCACCTATTACATAACAGACAGGGCTACTGGATAGGGTGCATTGGATAGAGTGGCAGTCCTGGAGTTTGGAAGATCTGAGTTCAAATCCAACACCAGATAACTTACTAGCTGTGTGACCCTGGATAAGTCACTTAACCCCATTTGCCTCACTTTCCTTATCTGTAAAATGAGCAGGAGAAGGAAAGGGCAAATCCCTAGGGCAAAGAAAGAAAAGGCAAATCTTTGCCAAGAAAACCCCAAAGAGGGTTACACAAAGTTGGACATGACTGATGCTACTAACCAACTAACAAAAATGTGACAGACATTATGCTAAGCCACAGGGATACAAAGAAAGGCAAAATACACAACCTAAAACTTCATTAACTTGGACCCAGTCTACAAAGTTGAAATCTGGACACTTTTAATGACACAGTTTTACCAAATAGGCTAACAATATAAACAAGGTCTTAAGAAAAATCCTTGACTTATTTATAGTATGTTTAACATTTCAGAAGCATTTAACATTAACATTGAAATAAGTTAATTACCTAATATACTTAGCTATTTATCAAGGCAGGTCTATGAATTTCAGTTCCACAAATGTGCTAGGTTCTGGGGAAGATAAATCAGAAAGGCCCCAAAATAGTCTCTTTCCAACAAATGTTTATGCCGTTGGATTTAAGGACCTTGATTTCGCAATTCAATATTGACCCAGTTTCAATGATGGAATGAACTTAAAAGTAATATTAAAGGTGCATCTTATTTGAAAATATTCCACCAAAATAAATTTTAAAAAATAAATTATTCCACAGTTCAGAATTCTCATTCATTTAGGAAGTTCTCAATACAATAGTCAACAAGTATTTATCAACCACGTTTATTCATGCCAGAGACTATAGTAATACCAAAATATATAAGAGATGGTCTCTATTCTCTAGGACTGTACAATATAGTTAGGAAGATAAATCTAACATGTGAAAAGACAGCTAGCACCACACAATGGGCTTAGATGCTCCATGGTCCCTTCCAGCTCTAATTCTGTGATTTACTCTTGCCTTGTGATCTGTGCTACCATCATGGGAGGAAGCCTTTAGCGGAGTGCCCCTGAGATCTCTACTTGGTCCTCAGTTTCCTCATTTACAAAGTAAAGGAGTTGATAGATCATTCTAAGCCTCCTTCTAGTTCTTAATCTATTCATATCTTTTCTTGCCCCAAATTTCACCTTCCATGGAATTATGAATGATTTAGCTCTTCTCGGCAATTCAATGATCCAAGACAATCCCAAAGGATTAATGGTGAAGGATACTACCTGCCTCCAGATAAAGAACTGATATTGTTTGAGTACAAACTGAAGTAAGCTATTTTTTCACTTAATTTGTTTTATTCTTTTTCTTTTGAGTGCTCTTGTACAAAATGGCTAATATGGAAATGTTTTACAAGATTATATATGTATAACCTGTATCTACGTGATTATATGTGTATATATTTACATTATTATGTATGTATAACCTATATCTAATTATAGTTATATAATATATATTATACATAATGTATAGTTATACATATCATTATATATACACAGTTTTATATATATATATATATATATATATATATATAAAACATATATAGGCTATATATGTACAACCTGTATCTAATTGCCTACGTCTCAGAGAGGGGAGAGGGCAGGGACAGAGCGAGGGGTAGAGTTTGGAACCAAAAAGAACAACAAATGTTAAAATGTTTAACATGTCATTGGGGAAAATAAACTATATTAAATTTAAAAAATAAAGATGCCCAAATTTAAAAAAAAATACTTAAACGAGTTCTAGCACATAGCAAGTGGAAGGCCCATGATTTGGACCCAGTGCCCAAGAACAACATTGATGATGATTTATTTTAGACAACACTTTGGGCTTCACAATGGACCCCAAGTCTCAAAACTCTGGAAAATAGGTGGCATATGTTTATTACTATTATTGTTATCATTATTACTATTTTACAGAGAAGGAAGCTGAGGCTAAGAGGGGAAGGGACTTGCACCCAGGTCTTCAGTGTCAAAGCTGAGTCTCATTTACAGGTAAATATGGATTCCTGACACAGCTCTTATTATACAATTCTACCTTCAACGAGCTGGGTGATTTTTATTATTATATTTTCATGAATACTTCTTAACTTCCTTTACCTGTATTCACACACACACACACACACACACACACTCATAGAAAAAATATCATTTCTCTTGAATTGGAATCCTCTTCCTCTCTCACAATCCCTTACAACTTTGAGCCATGAGACTCTCTCCCCCCAACACTGTGGGCTGAAGGCTGCTAGTCTGAAATCTGGCTGTTCCAGGGCCCGTGATGTTCCCTATCTCCTTATACACCTCTATCAGCTCTCCTTATACCAATGACATATCTTGGCCCCTCTCCAGCTTGTATATTGTTTATTGATTGATGAGAATGAGGTAGGCAGAATAGAACATTCTCTGAAAGCTATGAACAGATGACAAAAGGAGGTTCAGAACAGAATGCCTAAATCTTTGCTGCCATAAGATGCAACGAGGGAGATAAGGGTGGTCTTCTCCTTTGCTCTCTGCCTGGGGTTGCAGAGAAGAATTACTGTACAGTTTGCTAACACAGTTTCTTTCTAAAAGGACATTTTTTTAAAACATCATCATCTTCAAACATAGGCTACCAATTACATGGATACCTTATGCAGAAAAACTGGCCTATAACTTAACAATCTACAGCTCTTAATAGGTGGAATTGAGAGAAGGGTCCAGAAACAATTTGTAGGAGGTGCAGGAGGCAAAAGGGAAGCCTTATGGAGGGCAAAAGTCAGGTACATGAGTCACAGGTGAAATAAGAGAGCTAGAAGTGGAGATGGGGGAGAAAATGTCAATTATGAACCCTTAAGAAACAGCATATGAAAGAGCCTTTCCCTTTTCACAAGACAGAAGGAGCAGTTTGCTGGGAGACTCCCTAGGAGAGCTGCCACACTCATGGTAGTCTGGAGACAAAATAAACAACGGTATATTTGCTACATTCTAAAGAAAGAATAATCTTACGTGCTTGGAGTATGTTTATTCCCTAAATAATTTTGAATGGACAGGTCTAGAAGATAATATTCTTTAGGGTTTGGAATCCAAAGAAAAAAAATGCACATTTGCTTTAGTCCCAAATAATGAAATTTCTAGGTCATTTTGCTGTCACAAATCCTATCCAGGTGCCCCCCGAAACTAGGAGGCGAATTGATGGAATTAATATGAGACCCACAAGAGACATCAGAAACCACCAACCTAGGAAGCAGAAATGTGAGATCCAAAGTCTTGCTCTCATTTTAAGGATCTCTTTTCCTTCTTTTTATCATCCCTTTCCCACAAAATCTTCACCAGAAAAAAGTGCTGGCTTCCTAAGCCATGAAATTTCTAGCAGCTAGAAGATGTTACAAGGCAATGCCAACGTAATAGTTAGCTTACATGACTGCTACAAACCCTGTTTTAATACAAGCTTTGGGAGATGCTGACCTTGCTGCAAGCCTTGGCTCCTGGGATTTGTGACTTTGCTGGACCTCACCATTCTTCAATTGTAAGTAGCCTGAAGTTCCACATTCTGACTGACTCTGTGATACTGACCCTCCCTCCCTTGTAATTTTTATTTGGTTCTACCATACTTATTTCTAATCTCTACCAGTTCCACAACAGAATTCATTTTTGGTGAACATGGTTACAGAGTTCTGCTCAAAAACTGGATATGTGTTTGATTGGTGCTGGAATTCACCATCCATTTCTTAGCCCTTAAAATTTAGTATAACATTTTTATGAGCTTAATTACAAGACTCCTAGAGTGATCTGGAGTCAGAGTAACTGGGTTCCTAAATACTACCTGTGTGGCCTTGGGCAAGTGACTTATCACTCTGGTCCTCAGTTTCCCTCTCTATCAAATGAAAGGATTCAAGCAGAAAACATCAAAGGTCCATTTTAACTTTAAATCCCATAATCCTGTGATCTAATTAAATCTTATTCCATTGCTTCAGCTTGGGAATTCCTTCTATAAAAAACCCCAGAAAGTTATCATCTTATCTTTGCTTAAGAATGCCTAGTGTTAGGAAACTCAATATTTTTCAAGTCAGCTTCTTCAATTTCAGATAACTCTAATTGTTAGGATTTCTCCCCATATATTAAAGTAAAATCTGTCTCCCAGTAAATGCTACCTACTGGAACTTCCTAGGGTCCTACCTTCATTAAAAGGTGACAGTTATAGTTGTAACCTGAGTTTGCCAGAACTCTCTTTTGAAACCAATGCCATAAAAAAATGAGGGCACTCTTCAGATGACTCAGAGAGTTAGGGATGCTAAAAAAAAATTCATCCTAGAGCCCAGATTTTATCAGTGATTGATTCAGTGATCTATACACTTTCTCTTCATCAAGCAGTCAAAAAGTATTTGTAAAGTGCTTCTCCCAGATCTCAGATTTTGCCAAGTGCCTCTCTATAAAAACTGACAAAGAAAAGAGAAGGGAAAAAGCACCAAGAGTTTAAAGGGTTTACCCATCATCCATAGCCAGCATGTGCCAGCAATAGGACTTCAACTCAACTGCTCTTAATTCTAAGCTTTATATCCATGTTGTCACTTGACTATTTCATCATTTCTTACCATTTACTTTCAGGACTGTGTGCAAACTGAGTCTCTCCCCTCTCCTCTAAGTATTCTGTAATCATTTTTCAAATCTCTCAGGTACTTTCTTGCTCTAGATCTGGACCCCTATAACCATTGCAAATGATATTACCTCTTTTTTCTCTCTCCCCAAACAATCCTCCTGAAATATCCTTGGTCCATGACCTAATTGACCTGTGTGTGAATCAGAACATATATAGTAGCCCTTCTCCAGTATTTCCTGTGCCCAAAACAGTTTTCCCCCTGTTCAAGAAAAAGGCAGACACTTTTGATTTACTCCTATCTTAGCTACATGACTCTTCACACAGTCAGATTGGCAATGATCCAATGGAGCTGAGAATGGAGATTATCAACAGGAAGAAGAAAAAGGAAGAGAAGTAGCACTGTTGAGAGTTTGTCCAGGGCTCCCCAGCTACAGCCAATGAAAACCCAATAATCAAATCACAAAGTAAAAAATCTCTTTTCTCCCTGTACTCATTGGGAATTAGACCTAGACACCAACATATCTGACTATGCACTGGGAAACTGATGCAGAACCCTACTGCTTGAGCCAAAGAGGAACATGTCTAAGCTCTAGGCACCATATGCCTTCCTTGGCAGTAAAGCTCCATCTGCTTTTGATGGCTGTTGAATGAATCTGTTTTCTATCAGACAGCTTACAGCACAAGGATGCCTCATTAGCTCAGGGGATTAGGACATAGTGTTAATGAGAGGCTCGTGCCAGAGAGTTCATCCCTAAGCTTTAAAAGCCTTATTGCAAATAAGTGCTAGTGGTCACAAGGGAAATAGGGAAGAGAGCAGCAGCAGATCAGTGAAACTTCACCTGAAATACTGATATAAATTTGATAGTCTATACTACCCAAAGCATGCTTCATTCTCCAACAAGAAATCATACAATTCTATGGATGTTTCACGTATGTAAGTGACTCACCCTTATTGGTTCTATTTAAGAGATTTGGGGAACCAAAGGCTATGAGGTTTAGAGAAAGCCCACAGTATCTAATAGAGAAAGGAAGAATCCTTCTCCTTGGGCCACTGGAGTCACATTCTCAGATCTTATTCTCTACCCACCCCAAGAAGAACCTTGAGAAGTACATGTGGAAATTTCTGATTCCTATTGTCCAAGGTTATATAAGCTAAATATAGTGCCCAAAGGTCAAGTACTTCATGAGGAATTACATCAAGAACCTTGGGGGTGTAAAGTAGATAAAGAAAGCAGATTTATTCAGCATTTATTCAGACATATCCTCAGAAAGTATGGTGTCAAAGACCTGAGCATATAGGGAGACTTGTATAGCTGTTAAAATGGCAGCCCCATTTTTCCTCAGCCCTTAGTCAATGGGGTTAGTCATGACCAGATCTAATCAGCCCCACTGACCCACTGAGGCACAGGTAGAGAGTTACCATTGACTGATGAAGACAAGGAGTCTCAGGTCCTGATATGCTAATCAGGTAACCCTAAAGTGACAGGGAAGAAGATTGACAGCAAAGGGCCTGAGTCTTTTTGACTACCATGCAGAATACCCAAGGTAGACCAAAGATCACTACATAAGTCATGTCTTTCTTTAATAGTACAAGTTCCTTGAGGGCCTGTACTTGTCCTATACTTCATTAACTCTTCACATCTGGTACAAGGATGGGCACATAATTAAATGTTCAAAGACTAGCATATCATATATTGTAATAACTTGGAAGGAACCTTAGAAGCTATGACATGCAATCTCCCCATATTTTTTAGAAAAAAGAAAACTGAGGCAGAGAGAGATTAAGTGACTTGACCAGGCTCACACAGCAAGTAAATGTTCAAGGTGGAACTGGAATTGAACCACTTTGTCCAGTGTCTTATATTATGCTGCCCCGCTGAGAAGTATTAATTAGTATCTAAGAGCTCTGTTACAGTCAAAGTTGAAAGAGAATAAGCTTAAATAATCTCTTAGTTTTTACTTAACTTTTACCCCACCCCACTCACATTTTCAACTTTCTTAACACTAGATTCTTATATAACATTTCCTAAAGGGTAACTTATTAATGTCCTGTACCCTCAGAAAATACAGGGATCTCAAGTGTGGAGCATTCACCTCCAATTTCCATGGAAGCAACTGCTATTGATCCTGAACTCCAAACATTTATGGAGGGACTCAACTTGCTTCTCCCTAACAGAGAGCCTACTCTCCTGTACATGTGAAAAAGAGGTGATTTCTGGGGTTTCTTACTGGATCTTTATGCCCAAGTCAAAGGACTTCCTTTCCTGCCTCCTTATATATCCCTCCTGAACCTATATTCTATAGTACAGAAATGTTTTTTCTCATTCATTGAACATTCTCATGATGCTCAATCTCCTGTCTCCATACACTTGAATTGTCTGTCCACCATGCTTAGACTGTTCTTTGTCCTTATCTCTGTCTCTTGGAATCCCAGTCTTTTTTCATATCCTCATTGCCTAGCACATTGCCTGGCACAAGGTAAGTGAATCACAAATGCCTACTGATTGATTAGTTGACTAGAAAGAATATTATTTATGGCAGTTCATGTACTTGGAATAGTACTACTAGCTGGGGACTTCAGGTACCCAGATTGAAAGTCAGAACCAGGTTTGAGTCATAGTTCTTCCAGCTCTGGTCATGTTACACCATCTTTTCCAAGCCCTACATTCTCACCTGTGAAATGGAGATAATAGCATTTATACAACCTATGTTACTTCTGATGAAATTGGCTTGCAAGCTTTAAAACACTATATAAATGTGGACAGTTATTGTGAGTAAAATGGGTTTCTGTAGGTTGTACTGGGTGTCTTCTACTTTTCCCAATTTCTATAGGAAAATGTGTTCTTGAAAGACCAGAGCCAAGATGGCTGAGTAGAAAGATGGACCTGCTGTAGCTCTTCTCCCATACCCCATAAAATACCTGTAAAAATGACTCTAAAAAATTCCATAGCAGCAGAAGCCACAAAATGAAAGAGTGAGAGAGATTTCCAGCCCAAGGCAGCCTGGAAAGTTGACAAGAAAGGTCTATTGCACAGGTCTTGGAGCAGAGCACAGCGCATGGAGCACAGCCTAGTACTGGCTGCACACCACAGCACAGACAGGACCAGAGCAGGCTTCAGGGCACAGAATGACAGGGAGCAGCTGTGGTTCCCAGATTACACAAACACCAAAGACATCTTCAAAGGTCAGTGAAAAAACTCGTTCACCCGGGTGAGAAGGGAGGAGGGTCTTGAGCCGACCCCAGCCCCAGGCACCTGCAGTGTCCATTTTTTGAGCCCTTGACCTAAAAAAAACCCAGGGGGGAACTGAACCATTGATCTTGATCTCAGCCCTGAGTGGTGGTCCTAGGGTGAGGAGGAGCACTGGCTGGTAGACCTGGTGGAGGTTCTGGAAAGGGAATTCTACTCACAGATCCTGGGCAGAAGAGTGCTTGTGGTTGGTCCCAGACCAGAACACAGGCTTTGATTGTGCCACTTTGGAGGAACTGAGATTTATAGGTCCCTAGAGTATACCCTCCACTTGACAAAGGACACAAAAGTCAAGTAACTGGCTGGGAAAATGCCAAAAAAAGAAAAAAAAATAAGACTATAGAAGGTTACTTTCATGGTGAACAGGTATTTTCTTCCATCTTTTCAATGAGGAGGAACAAGGCATACCATCAAACCAAGATATCAAAGTCAAGGCTTCTACGTCCAAAACCAACAAAAAAATTATGCAGTAGTCTCAGGCCATGAAATAGCTCAAAAAGGATTTTGAAAATCAAGTAAGAAAGGTGGAGGAAAAATTGGGAAGAGAAATGAGAGTGACACAAGAAAATCATGGAAAACAAGTCAACAGTCTACTAAAGGAGACCCCAAAAAATTCTGAAGAAAATAACACCTTTAAAAATAGACTAACCCACATGGCAAAAGAGGTTCAAAAGGCCAATGAGGAGAAGAATGCTTTAAAAACCAGTATTAACCAAAAGGTAAGGAGGTTCAAAAGCTCACTGAAGAAAATAATTCTTTAAAAATTAGAATGGAGCATGTGGAAGCTAATGAATTTATAAGAAACCAAGAAATTACAAAACAAAAGCAAAGGAATGAAAAAATAGAAGGCAATGTGGAATATCTCATTGGAAAAACAACTGACCTGGAAAATAGATCCAGGAGAGACAATTTAAAAATTATAGGATTACCTGAAAGCCATGATCAAAAAAGAGCCTAGATATCCTCTTTCATGAAATTATCAAAGAAAACTGTCCTGATATTCTAGAAACAGAAGGCAAAATAAATATTAAAAGAATCCACCAATCACCTCCTTAAAGAGATCCCCAAAGGAAAACTTCTAGGAATATTGTAGCCAAATCCCAGAGTTCCCAGGTCAAAGAGACGATACTGCAAGTAGCCAGAAAGAAACAATTTGAATATTGTGGAAATGCAATAAGCATAACACAGGATCTGGCAGCTTCTACATTAAGTGATCGAAGGGCTTGGAATATGACATTCCAGAAGTCAAAGGAACTAGGATTAAAACAAAGAATCACCTACTCAGCAAAACTGAGTATGATACGTCAGGAGGAAAAATGCTCATTCAATGAAATAGAGGACTTTCAAGCATTCTTGATGAAAAGACCAGAGCTTCATTGAAAATTTGACTTTCAAACACAAGAAGCAAAAGATACATGAAAAGGTAAACAGGAAAGAGAAATCATAAGGGACTTACTAAAGTTGAACTGTTTACATTCCTGCATGGAAAGAGAATATCTGTAACTCTTGAGATGTTTCTCAGTATTTGGGTAGTTGGAGGATTGTATACATATATATTAACAGAGGGTACAGGGTAAATTGAATACGAAGAGATGACATCTAAAAAAATAAAATTAAGGGGTGAGAGAGGAATATATTGGGAAGAGAAAGGGAGCAATGGAATGGAGCAAATTATCTCACATAAACGAGGCAAGAAAAAGCTTTTTCAATGGAGAGGAGAAGGGGGAGGTGAGAGAGAAAAAGTGAAGATTACTCTCATCACATTTGACTTAAGGAGGGAATAACATGCACACTCAATTTGGTATGAAAATCTATCTTACACTACAGAAAAGTAGGGGAGAAGCAGATAAGTGAGGTATGGGGGGTATGATAGAAGGAAGGGCAAATGGGAGGAGGGAGTAATTAGAAGTAAACACTTTGGGGGAGGGACAAGACGAAAGAGACTAGAATAAATGAGGGACAGGATAGGATGGAGGGAAATATTTGTCTTTCACAACATGACTATTATGGAAGTCTTTAGCAAAATCTATACATATATAGCCTATACTGAATTGCTTGCCTTCTCAGTGGGGATAGGTTGGGAGGGAGGAAGGGAGAGAAATTGGAACTCAAAGTTTTGGGAACAAATGTTGAAAATTGTTTTTGCATGTAACTGGTAAATAAGAAATACAGATAATGAGGTATAGAAATCTATCTTGACCTACAAGAAAAGAGAGAAGATAAGGATAAAGGAAGGGAGGGCAAATGGGGGAAGGGGTAACCAGAACATATGTTGTCGGGACGGGGGGAGGGGAGATATGGAGAGAAAATCTGGAACTCAAAATCTTGTGGAAATGAATGTTGAAAATGAAAAATAAATAAATTAGTTTCAAAAAAAGGAAAAGAAAAAAGATAACATGTTCTTTATTCCAGGAATAAATTTCAATCATGCCTTATAAACATGACATATTTCTAGTTTAGGGGTAGTAATAATAATAATAATGTAGCAATAAAACCAATAATGATGATGATGATGATGATGATAGTTCACATTTATATAGTGCTTATTGTATGCTAGGGCCAGGGGTGGTGAACCTGCAGCCTTGAGGCCATGTGAGGCCTTCTAGGTCCTTGGGTGCAGCTTTTTGATTGAGTCCAAGTTTTACGGGAACAAACCTTTTTATTAAGGATTATTATTGTTTGTTATTGTTTGATTTTATCAAGGCATCTCTTTGTAAAGAGTACGGACATGCTCACTGGTTCCTTGCTGAAAGGTAAATGGATCTCTTGATTTCATCTCAGGAGCTGAATTTGAACAAGATGACCTGGTTGACTTAGAATCTCAGAAGGACTGACTTTTGGAAGAGAAGAAACCCTTTGTGTTGATCTATAAAAAGAGAGCTGAGATTATTATGATCTTTTCTCACCTTCTTTTCGTCCATTAAGATCCTAAAGGCAAAGAAGGCATATATGTGAAAGCATATATGTGTGTGAATGTGTGTTGTGTGTGTATATTTTTGAGCAGTGGAATCCCTACAAAGAAGAGTTCTTTAACAATGTTATTACTGAACCTCAGTCCATTAATTAGACAACAGAGGATTCCCTTGGCGGTATAATCCGGAAATCTAGTCTTCTATCCAAAAAAGGTGACTTCTTAGAGAGTATTAGATTTAGAGGTTGCCTTGTGGCTAATCCTAAATTCAAGAAATTGAGCATCTTACATAGTATGAATAGAATTTTCTAAGTCAGTGGTGTGAGGGATAGAAGTAGAGATTAGTGACTAAAGCCATGATATGCATGCAATCCTAATTGTTTTTACTTTATGTTTTTTAAACCTAAATGTTTTTACTTTAAGAGTGGAGCAGTCTGTCACAGAAGGGCACTAGTAGAGCTAGAGGGGATTGTGTAGGACCTGTGAAAAAGAGTAACAAACCTGATTGCTGGGGAGTTGCCAGTTTAGAGTTTAATTCCCTTCGAAAAGGTAGTCCACACCACCTTCTGGCACCAAATCAGGAGAACCTTAGAATCCTTTGGGAAAATAGGGCACATAGGAAGAGAAGTAAAACTACATTGATGGCCAATTTATCCTTTATGTATTTCTTGCTTCATTTATGAACTTCTTTATATTTCATTTTATAGTGGATGAAGTAAAGGTTGTCTGTATCTTACAGATGTATCTCTTACCCTCAATGCTAGTATAAGACCTGGGGCCCCCATTATTAACATGTGCCTAAAAATAAACAAATGCTTTTATTTTCTTTCTCCTGAGAATTACCAATGTAAACACTAGGTGGGAGCATTAAAAGCCAGAGACGCAGGATTTTTTGTTGTTGTTGTTCAGTCCTCAAGACTTGACATGGTCTATGTTCTCCAGGAACTAAGAGCTTTAGCCACTGGTGATATCTTAACTTCAGAATTTTGGACAGAGGTGGACATATGGTGACAGGTGGCGCAGTGGATAGAGCACTAGGCCTTGAGTCAGGAAGACCTGATTTCAAATCCAACCTCAGACACTTACTGGAATTGTGACCCTAGACAAGTCACTTAACCTTGTTTGCCTCAGTTTTCTTATCTGTAGAATGAGCTGGAAAGGGAAAGAGCAAATCATTTCAGGATGTTTGCCAAGGAAACCTAAAATGGGATCACAGAGAGTCAGACAGGACTGAAAAATGACTGAACAACAGGTATATGATAGGCACTCAACATACACTAATTCAATTTAAAAAATATGTACTTAGCACTTACTACATACCAGGGCCAAGCTGACTGAACTAAGTATCTTTGCTTTAATTAAGGTAGAAAATACAGATGTTGACTCATAGTGAGAGCAATTATGATTGCTGTTAAATTTCATATCTTAAAAGAGATTCTCCCATTTATGTATCCTCTGTTGATAATATATGGGTGACTGGAGCAATGAAGAGGTAAAACACATCGCATTTTATGTATATATTCTGAGTTCCTATACTAGACTAAGGTAGCAAGAATCTTAGAATCCCAGAATTACAAATGATTCCTCAATTGAATTCATATTCCCATGACAGATTATTCATTTTAGCTCTCAATATATATCAATGACTCATAGTCCAGCCCTAGTTTAATGGCACTTCTTAGGTGATGTAGCCCCAAAATGAATCAGGATGATAACATATACATAAACAGATGACAGAAGGCACTGAGAAATTCTGGAATGCTGGAGCTGACGGCTTAGATTTCTCCTCATTTGCTGTGTGCATCCCCTTCAATCCCTACCTCTGTCTTCCTCAATCAATAACTTTAGCCATATAAAGGCTTTCTTGGCCTTAGAACCCAGGTAGAAAAGAGTTATAGCTTATTATTACATTAGTAGCATAAGAAGTAGTGGGTGGAATTCCTACTTTATGGAGAATTTCTATGGATTGGGCAAAATAATTTGAAAGGAACCTCCTTTTCCTTCTAGGGAGATGAGTAGAGGCACAGAGATAGAAATTAGGAAATAGAGTCTACCTGGTCATCTATGTCCTTTGGCTTTTCATTCCAAAATAATGATTTATAACATAGAACATTAAGACCAAAGCATTTGTGCTAGAAGATGCCTTAAGAGATCATTCTCCTCCTTATATATGAGGAAATTGAGACTCACAGAACATTAGTGAGTAGCCCAAATTCACACAGCAAATGTAAGGCAGTTTTCAAGTATCTGGTTCAGGGCTGTCTTCTCCCTGTCCAAGTGCACTATGGGATCCCATCACAAGGACCACAGGATTACGTTTCATCCACAATAAGAATGGTCTCAGAAAATTTTTGGTGATTCATTCAAAATCATTAACAGTGGGTCTTATTCTGAAAGGAAGATCGTGGGCAGGAATAAGGTAATTAAATAGTAAAAGGAGAAATAAAAGGTCTGTTTTGGGGGTTTGGTGGGAAAGGAAGTACTGAGAAGAGAATGATGACTTTATTTTCTTACACTCCAAATCGGTATCTAGTAAGGAACGACCTGAATCATACAGAGGTATGAAGTATTTGCGGGCAGCTACATGGCATCATGGATAGATCACCAAGTCCGGAGTCAGGAAGACCTCAGTTTAAATCTAGCTTCAGACACTTACTAGCTGTGTGACCCTGGCCAAGTCACTTAATCCTGTTTGCCTCAGTTTCCTCATCTGTAAAATGAGCTGGAGAAGGAAATAGCAAGCCATTCCAATATCTTTGCCAAGAAAATCCCAAAGAGGATGATAAAAGTCAGACCCTACTGAAAAATTACTTACTGTACAAAAATAGTGTTTGTAGATGAAACCCAAATAATTTTGGCAAGAATCTGCTAAATGTAGACCGAATCCAGGTAAACAAGAAAGAAAAGGACAAAACATCTTCATGGAATCACTGAAAAGTCTGTTACAGATAATGCTTTACTCATTAGTTTAAAAACAACAAAACATTAATTATGGTCAATAGACAATTTGTTAACGCACTTAGCCACAAGTTAGTCACAAGAGCAACAGAGGACTGAAGATCTTATCTAGTGACTTGCAGAATGTACTATGTCCATATTTCTCCTAGTGCCAAGTAACAACTATATGTTGTTTGGTCTCTCTACTAAAGGAAGTAGCATAATAAAATCATAACTCAAAGAAGTATAAGGTGAAGGCATGCATGGCATACTCTTTACCTGTTCAGGAAATGAGGGAGGGCTATGCAGGTCACCAGCCTCACTTCTCCTCCAGAGCCATCTGAATTCAGTGATCAGATATTCATCAGGATGACTGGAGATGATCTAGGATGAGGCAGTTGAGGTTAACTGACTTGCCCAAGGTCACACAGCTAGTGAGTGTCAAGTGTCTGAGGTGAGATTTGAACTCAGGTCCTCCTGACTCCTGCACTGGTGCTCTCTCCACTGCACCACTTAATTGCCCGTTAGTTCAGGAAATACAAAAAGGGGAATGATATATGCTAGAATAGTGGATGAGAATCTGGATATAAAAAAGTTCTTGCCTGGCCAAGAAAACAATGGATTAACTATGAAAAGATGATGTAAAGGCTTACACTTGTGATCAAATAAAATTGAAATAAATCAAGATGAGAGAGACATGTATAGACAAGAGATTATGTGAAAAAGATTTGAGATTTTTAGTGGATTACAAGCTCCATGTGAGTCAACAGAAACAGTTTTCAAAAGAGCAGACATGTCCACTGTACTCCATGCTGACGGTGCCATAAAAAATGGGCAGCTGGAAGTTATACTTTGCCAAAGTCTTCTATGAACTGAAAGTTTTGATCAGTGCCATTCACATAGACTTGACTAGTTCTTCCAAGAGGCCTTAAATTTACTCTACACATTCTACCTTCAAGTTTGATATGTTTTTTCTTCTAAGGAGATTATCCTTTTTTTAAAATTTAAATATCTTTTGCTTCTCTTCTTTCAGATTGTCTTTCACTTCCATATATTTACATTCCCAATCAGTCATTCTTTTAAATTTTTTTTTGTTTTCTTTTGTTTTTTCGGTGAGATTTGCTGCTCTGAGTTCAATATATTTTCTATTCTTCCAATTATTTCTGCTGAGTGAGCCATACATTTCACAATTCTTATTTCTCTTTGAAAGCATTCAGGAACATCCTGTTATGATTTCATGGTCTCTTGGGAATCTATAGCATCCCTCGGATCATCAGGCATTGATTCAACTTTCTTTCATGTGATAATACTTCTTCACAGATGCCTGAATTCTTTACCCTCATCTAGAAGTCATATTTCCTTCCCTGAATATTTTCCTTTTTAGTTTATCTGACTATGCTCAAGGTTTTTAATTTTAAATTAAGGTTTTAATTCTTCTCCTTCCTAAGATCTTTGATAATTTCAATCTTTCTTCCTTATTTTTCCCTTATTGCTCATTTCTACCTTCCTACCTTTAGCTGGTGGTTTCCCGGGGGGCTAAATCTCAGATAGTCTCATTGTTCTCCCATGCTGAGCAGGCCAAGTTCACCAACCTCAGTCTCCGCCCCAAGTGACTTTTGGGGAGATAGCAGGATGCTACTCCATTGCCTTTATTTCTTCATTCTCTGACCAAGTTCTGTTGTGGTACAGAAGATTGTTGCGCTGTTGAAGCCTGAGCAAATTATTTCTGCCCTTTGCATCTCCAAAGCACTGGAGGGAAGGGAGAGAAGGAGGATGGGGCATAGAATTAACTTCTGTGACACCTTGTATTTCTCAACTGACCACAGTATGGCTGGTGGAGGGATAGGGAGTACTGAGTGATTAAGGGTTAGAGGTTAGCCTTTTCCATTATTAGTTCATCAAGATTTTCCCTTGTTTGGGTTCTTGGTGTCTAGTCTATGAAAATGCAGAACTGCTGAAAAGGCTTTATCTCATGCACAATTCTTACTTTGAAGAGGTATGAAAGGTCATGAAGATAGTAGAAAATGTTTATTCCCCAGTGCTGTTGTCCATGTGACCAAAGTCCTCAAATTGGCTTGAAAATAAAGTTTTGTTCAATTAAACCACAGCCCTATTCAACTAAATTGTTTACTGGCAGGGTCACCAACCTTTGCCATTTTCTTACCTTGAGAGATGAAGAAGTGTTTTAGGAATAACAATTCAGATGTACTGGAAAGCTGAGTCGGGGGCACTGCATTGTTTCCTATTAGTTTTTTATGTTACAGGACTTTGCGGCAAGTTGCCAACATAGCTGCAAATACAACATATATACCCTAGGGGATACACAAACTGCTGGTTGACTTTACCTAATGAGAAATGCCCCAGTGAGAAAGAAAAGACAAAGATGAAATTTGAGGTAACTGTGGACACAGCCTCTATGACTGATAAACAGAATTCTAGTTCAATTTAAGTCTCAACCTACAGCAACGTCCATTGCTCCTCATTACTGAAATATACCGGTGACTTGTAGCCACCAATATGGCAAGAATACCAGTCCACTTCCCAGCACAAGCTATATCTTTGAGTCAGCTGCACTACTTTCTCTATGCTGCTAACATGTCTTGCCTGGACAAGACTACAACTCCGGAGGAGAGAGTGGGACTGAGGACTCTGCACAGCTCTGCCTCTCTTAAACCCAATTCACCTGCAAGTCAAAACATCACCTTCCTGATGTCACTGGTCCTTTATGAGAACAAAACACAAACAATCAGAACAAGAAGACTGGGAAACAAACTGAACCAGCTCCTAGAACATCATCCTACTGCTTCAATACATATAATGCCAAATAATCACAAAAGACCATCAAAGCGGATGGAGTATTATTTCGGATAATTTCTTACTTTTATACACTTATATAGATACTGCCCTTTGCAGCTTCAAACACCTGCTATCATTTGAATCTTATGACCTCCCTCTGGGTGTAAGGCTGATTCTATTGTACCCCCAATTTACAGATTAATGTATTGTGGCTCAGAAAGATTCCTTTGTAGTCCTATGTATTTTATGTATTATTTTTTCTCTTTGTCTGAGAAGGACTTCATTGGCATCACCAGACTATCTAAGAGATTCATTCCTCCCTCCCTCCCTCCCTCTCTCTCTCACTCGCGCACACACACACACACTCACTAAGGAACCCTTGCTCCAGGAAGCGAGTTCAGGGAAGAGACGATGTGATTGTATGACATGTTCCTTTTGATCGTTTGATTGTTTTGTTTTGTTTTTTCTCTGTCTCTTTCCTTCAAAATACCTAAGATCTTGTTTGAGGGGAAGCCACAAGGAAAGTGTCTGACTTTATAATAACTGGTCAGGGATAGTTCTTTCAGGTAGACACTGTTAAAAAAATGATTTGCAACACTGTGTCTCCAATCTGTCAACAAGTAAAATAACAACCTATTTATCTAGAGATCCATCTTCCAGAATTCTCAACCACTCAGAATCCAGTGGAAACATCAAAATGTAAAAAAATCTTCCCAACACTAAATAACACACTTTACTCCATAGGAAATGGATGGTGCCACACTCAGGCCCTAAAGCCAGAGTCTAGCTCTATGTGTAAAGGTAAGAACTTTAAAAAACCAGGATGCTTGACTTCTTCTGACAAGTTTCAGCATAGACTAGGGTTTAATGGAGTCAGCTAGTCAGACTATTCTTCAATTTTCAGGATCATAAACTACAAACCAGGGCTTGTTCTGTAAACTATCTAGACTAGAGGTCAACAAACTAAGGGCTGCAACATGGCCCATGAGCTAAGAATCTTTTTTCACATTTATAAATCAAGTTTTATCATATTTTTAAAATGTAGAAAAAATTCTCAGATAGAAGTGCCAAAACAGGCTTCAATCCAGATCTGGCCATCGGGCTAGTTTGCTGACCCCTGACCTAAGAAAGTGATTGAGAGAATATCAATACTTCAGATTAAACTTAATAAGTGTAGTGTGGTGTGTGCGTGTGTGTGTGTATTGTTAAACATTTCCAAGCATTTCCCAGGTATTAGATTATAATATACTAGGTTGAAGGCATCTGAAGGTCTACAAGATTAGATGTTAAGAAGCTGCAGCTGATGAGGGATGAAACTGATCAAATACTAACTAGAAAAGGACAGAAGTCTTGGATCCACATTAAATGTATAAGGACAAATAGAGCTGGATTTTAGTGTACAGTACAGTCATAGACATGCATAATGAAGTATGAGTCAACAAGAAAAGATTAGTTACAGACATATTTTACTGAATAAAATCAATCAATAAGCAAGTAGCTGAACTCATAATATATGTAATCCACCATTCAAATAAGATAAGGAAACAGGCTTATGAAACTAGGGCTGGAAGGAGTCTCAGAGACCACCTAGTGCAACCATCTTAATTTTTAAATGAGGAAAGTTAGGCCAAGAGATTTTAAGTATTTTTTTCAAAGTTTGCACAGGTGAGCTATATCAGAAGCAGGGTTTGAGTCTAGGTCTTTTGACTCAGAGCCAGTCCTATTTCCAGTGTAGGATTGAAATTTTGAAAAAGCTATTTCCACTAATAAAGTCACAATTTTTAAGTACTGGCACTTAATGGGGCCATCATAAGTTATTTTCATAGTCCACAATGTAGTTTAGCACATTCACCATCATTACTAGATTACCACAAACCTACAAGTTATCCTGAAATATATTATGTACCAAAGGAACATATAAAGAATTGACATTCTTCAGCCCATAAGGAGTATACAGGCTCATAGCTCGTTAGGTGGTCCAGTTAATAATATCTTGGATTTGGACTCAGGAAGACTAGAACTCAAATCCTGCCTTAGACACATTGTAGCTGTGTGACCCTGGGCAAGTCAATTAACCACTTTCAGTCCAAGTTTCCTCATCGGTAAAATGGGGATAATAATAAGCATCTGCCTTGCAGTGTTGTGAGTATGAGATAACATTCATACAGCATTTTCCAAACCTCAATGTGATATATAAATGGTAGGTGTGATTATTATGAGGAAACCAACACAAGTTAACATGGATTCAGTTAGGATTTATGCAGATAGTTCTCCATCATTACCTTCTTGGGATTAAAAATGGTCCTTTAATACAGAAGTGTCAATCTTGAAGCCCATGATGGAAATGGCCCATACAACTCACAAGTGCAGCCTGAACCAGATTAAAATATAATTGGGAATTGTTTAACAAATTAAAATGTAATATGACATATATAATGTTAACTTTTGGCTTTCTAAGTAAAAATGCTGCCTGCAAGTTTCTGGGTTTAATATCACTTTTTTTTTATTTTATTAAATTTATTTGTTTAACTTTTAACATTCATTTTCACAAAATTTTGGGTTACAAATTTTCTCCCCTTTTGTACCCTCCTCCCAAACCAAAACACTGAGCATTCTAATTGCCCCTATCACCAATCTGCCCTCTTTTCTATCATCCCTCCCTTCCCTTGTCCCCATCTTCTCTGTTGTCCTGTAGGGCCAGATAACTTTCTATACCCCTTTACCTGTATTTCTTATTTCCTAGTGGCAAGAACATTACTCAACAGTTGATCCTAACACTTTGAGTTCCACCTTCTTTACCTCCCTCCCTCTCCACCCCTTCCCTTTGGAAAGCAAGCAATTCAATATAGGCCAAATCTGTGTATTTTTGCACATGACTTCCATAATAGTTGTGTTGTATAGGACTAACTATATTTCCCTCCATCCTATCCTGTCCCCCATTACTTCTACTCTCTTTTGATCCTATCCCTCCCCATGAGTGTCGACCTCGAATTGCATTCTCCTCCCCATGCTCTCCCTTCTATCATCCCCCCCACCCTGCTTGTCCCCTTGTCCCCCACTTTCCTGTATTGTGAGATAGGTTTTCCTACCAAAATGAGTGTGCATTTTATTCTTTCCTTTAGTGGAATGTGATGAGAGTAGGCTTCATGTTTTTCTCTCACCCCCCCTCTTTATCCCTCCACTAATGAGTCTTTTGCTTGCCTCTTTTATGAGAAATAATTTGCCCCATTCAATTTCTCCCTTTCTCCTCCCAATACATTTCTCTCTCACTGCTTGATTTCATTCTTTTAAGATATGATCCCATCCTCTTCAATTCACTCTGTGCACTCTGTCTCTATGTATGTGTGCGTATGTGCATGTGTGTATGTGTAATCCCACCCAGTACCCAGAAACTGAGATATTTCAAGAGTTACAAATATTGTCTTTCCATGTAGGAATGTAAACAGTTCGGCTTTAGTAAGTCCCTTATGACTTCTCTTTATGGTTCACTTTTTCATGGTTCTCTTCATTCTTGTGTTTGAAAGTCAAATTTTCTTTTCAGCTCTGGTCTTTTCATCAAGAAAATTTGAAAATCCTCTATTTCATTGAAAGACCAATTTTTCCCCTGAAGTATTATACTCAGTTTTGCTGGGTAGGTGATTCTTGGTTTTAGTCCTAGTTCCTTTGACTTCTGGAATATCCTATTCCATGCCCTTCGATTCCTTGATGTAGAGGCTGCTAGATTTTGTGTTATCCTGATTGTATTTCCACAATACTTGAATTGTTTCTTTCTAGCTGCTTACAATATTTTCTCCTTGACCTGGGAACTCTGGAATTTGGCCACAATGTTCCTAGGAGTTTCTCTTTTTGGATCTCTTTCAGGCGGTGTTCTGTGGATTCCTTGAATATTTATTTTGCCCTCTGGTTCTAGAATCTCAGGGCAGTTTTCCTTGATAATTTCATGAAAGATGATGTCTAGGCTCTTCTTTTGATCATGGCTTTCAGGTAGTCCCATAATTTTTAAATTATCTCTCCTGGATCTATTTTCCAGGTCTGTTGTTTTTCCAGTGAGATATTTCACATTATCTTCCATTTCTCCATTCTTCTCTCTTTGTTCTGTGATATCATGCTTTCTCATAAAGTCATTAGCCTCCATCTGTGCCATTTTAATTTTGAAAGAACTATTTTCTTCAGTGAGCTTTTGAATTTCCTTTTCCATTTGGCTAATTCTGCTTTTGAAAGCATTCTCCTCATTGGCTTTTTGAACCTCTTTTGCCAATTGAGTTAGGCTAGTTTTCAAGGTGTTATTTTCTTCAATATATTTTTGGGTCTGCTTTAGCAGGGAGCTGATCTGCTGTTCATGCTTTGACTTAAAGTCTCTCATTTCTCTTCCCAGCTTTTCCTCTACCTCTCTAACTTGATTTTCAAAATTCTTTTTGAGCTCTTCCATGGCCTGAGCCCATTGGGTGGGCTGGGACACAGAAGCCTTGATTTCTGTGTCTTTGCCTGATGGTAAGCATTGTTCTTCTTCATCAGAAAGGAAGGGAGGAAATGCCTGTTCACCAAGAAAGTAACCTTCTATAGTCTTATTTCTTTTCCCTTTTCTGGGCATTTTCCCAGCCAGTGACTTGACCTCTGAATATTCTCCTCACACCCACCTCGCCTCCTGATCCTCCCAGCCAGCGTTTGGGGTCTGAAATTCAAATGCTGCTTCCAGCCTTAGGGCTTTTGGCAGGGGCAGGGCTGCTATTCAGTATGAGATTATGTTCAGGTGCTGAGGTCAGGGCAGGGCCGCCTCTCAGGCTCAGTTCCCTCAGGGGGTTTATGCACAGACCTTCCACAATGGATTCAGGCTCCCACCTGCTTGGGGAGCCCCAGTCTGCAGCCGCCTCTCAGCTTCTACCTCCCGGGGGGGCCTGAATTATGGGGGCACCCCACTCCCCTCTCGACCCGCCAAAGAGACTCTCTCACCGACCCCCGTCACCTGTGGGTGGAGGGACTTGTGCGGGCCGCTGGAGATCCCATCCCTGAAGCCTGCTCGGATCTGTATCTCTCGGTGCCACGGCCGCTGCCACAGCAGGACTGAGCTGGGCTCTGCGTCTGCAGCATGACGGACCTTTTGCGAGAGGTTTGCAGGTCCCTCTGTGGGTGGAGGGACCCGCGTGGCCGCTGGAGATCCCATCCCTGAAGCCCGCTCGGATCCTTTCCTCTCGGTGCCGCGGCCGCGGCAGGGCTGCACTCAGCTCCCAGTCCCGGCGCCCAGTCCGCAGCGGGAAGGACCCCCCGCAAGAGGTTTGCAGGTCTCTCCGGAACAGAAATCTCCCTCACTCCAATGTTCCGTGGCCTCTGGGTGCAGAATTCGCCGTGAGTTACTTCCTTGTAGCCGTTCTATGTGTTGTGGGTTCGGAGCTATGTGTATGTGCTTCTTTCTACTCCACCATCTTGGCTCCATCTCAATATCACTTTTTTTAAATCGGAAAAAAATGGATATTTTAATAAGTAAATCACAGCCCTTCCTAAACAACAATCCAGATCTGACTGAGTAACAACCCTCCTAGGCCTAGAGGAATCAATTCTCAATACCCTGTCCTTTTCTTAACATCTTGACACCTACCAGAAACAGGTGGAAGGGAGAGAAGTTAAGCAGTCTCAGCATAGGCCTACATATGGGCTCCTGAGAAAGGAAAAATGAACTCTTTTTTCCACCAAGAAAGCAGAGGACTTGCCCTTATCCTGAGAAGACTGACATCTTCAATATCTTACTCTCACTCTTGACTAAATGGTGGGGTGGGCAGCTCGTCCTCTTGCTCAATGCCTGAGGCATCTGCTTGGGCTTTGGAGGTTCCTCCTTCAGCTTCTTTTCTTCAATCGCCAAGAGAGCCTCAGAAGTTTCCTTTGGTCCCACTTCCTGAATTTCAAGCTCATACTGCTGCATCTGGTCGATAAAATTGTCTTCCTTGGCTGAGACAATACCTATTGCATCCTGGGTCATCTCCAGTTATCTTAATGAATATCTGGCCACTGAATTCAGATGGCTCTGGAGGAGAAAATGGGACTGGTGACCTTGAGTGGCCCTCCCTCCCTCAAAACAAAGTCAAATGCAAGTCATGTCATCATTTCTCTGATAGTATGGTCCTCTTTGAGAATGAAGGACAAAACATAATTCCCTCTTTGAGGCGGGAAGCTGACATTGATGAAAATGCAATGCAACTCCAAAAGCTCTTTGTTCTTTGTCCTCTTTGGGCTCCATCTCAGAAGTTTGTGGTATCATACTCTTTGGGTAGTTAGGTGGCACAGTGAGTGCACAGAACCCTAGAGTAAGGAGAATCTGAATTCAAATCCAGCCTCAGATACTTACTAGCTATGTAAAACTCTCCTTAAACCTGTTTACCTCAGTTTCCCATCTGTAAAATGAGCTGCAGAAGGAAATGGCAAATCATTCCATTATCTCTGCCAAGAAAATCCTAATGGGATCATGGAGAGTCAGACATGACTGAAATGACTGAACAAAAATCACTGATTTAGGAAATCAAAATGAAAATAAAACCCATTAAAACTAGAAGGGCTGTACTTCCTTTGCTTTGCTTTAACCCAGAGTACAGAACAAGAAACCATGACTATAAATTCAGAGAGAGAGTTTTGGGCTCCATAGAAGGAAAAATTTCCTTGTAATTATAATAATTGGAAATCTTCAAATCATGGTATAATGAAGCCTTGCTGATGATATTATAGAGGGAAAGTCTTATTCAGGTGAAGGCTAGACTATACATTATGCCCAGGAGACCCATTCTACCTTTGAGATTCTGTGAGGTAGAAGATGAGCTTGGATCACTATGCTGACAAAACTTTCATTCCCAGAAAGATCCTGGGTTTTCCCTGAAATATTTTGATTAATATGGCAAGTAAAGGAGATTTTGCATAAAAAGTCATCTTAATTGAATTTGGAATAAGCAATAAATCCCCAGGATGCCTTAAAAAGAGCAAACATTTCTGGAGAATAGGTCAAGGGGTCATACATTAAATTACTTATACCAATCATGTTTAAGAACTATAAAAATTGGAGGCAGCTAGGTGGTGTAGTGAAGAAAGCCCTAGGCCTGGAGTTCAAATCCAGCTTTGAATACTTACCAGTTCAATGAAATTTATTTTAATGAAACACTTTTCATTAAAATAAATAATTGATAGATACTGGACATGATGAGCCCCAAACAACACCGCAAAGAATGAAAATGAAACATCCTATCATACTAGGATATGATAGTCACTTACAGGAGCAAGTCAATTACAGGAGATTTCAAACTCCTTTGATAATCAACCCTGAAGATGATAAGGAAGGAAGTAGGTAAAAGGAAAAGACTAAGTTACTCTTGAAAGAAGTTACAGGATGAGTGCCTTCAGGGGGTCATGAAGAAGGTGATCTGCTGAAAATTGCTTCTTGCTTTTAGGAGATAAAGGTCAAATAAAGGATTTAGAATTGCTGGTATTAGGAAGATCTTGCTGATACGAAAGGACCTGGAACCATACCAAAGACAAATGTGCTAAGGAAAGCGTCACTTTTAACCTTTTCAGTGCCATCAAATATGACTTCTACTACTCAGAAGATAACTAATTAGCTAATCTGTCCAATTAGCTAAGAAAAATATGCCTGCATCTCTACGTGAGGAAAGAGATCTGATGATTAGCCTAAGGATAGCCAGCCGGCAGAGATTTGGAGTTCAGAATTCCTGATTCTCACCATGCCATGGGGAGCTGACTGATGTGCCATCTGGGTATGAAACTTCTTTGGTTTCTTGAAGCTTATATATATATATATATTCCAGGATCTGAGGGAAAGAGAGATAGGACCATTTCACAGGCATATGCCAAGTCTAATAACATCTTCGTACCCTAGATTTCCAAAACTGTGCAGGGACTACAGGAGCTTTGTACCAGTGCTCAGACATGGCAGAAGCAGAAGGGAAACACAATCCCTGAGGATGAAAAAGTCTTTGAAGGGAGAGGAGGCTTTTCAAGGGAGGAGGATAACTCCACCTTCCCATTACCCTTCACAAATACATAATTGCTTAGCCCCTTTCAACTGGCTGCCCTCTTCATTTACCATCACCCTATAAGCAGAGTGGAGCCTTTGTACTTTAATCTGTCTGGTCCTGAACAGAATCTCAATACTATCATAAGAGGAGATGTTTGCTGTTCAACTTCTCTCTGGGCAACTTAGTGTAATGAGGTTAAATCAGGCTAACACTGCTAGTTTCTCCTTATTTTGTTCCTTCCCCTATCTTTGGAGTCCAGTTAGGGCTCCTTAGTCCGGTGTTCCAGTATCGGTCAATGGTGCTGTCAGTAGGTTCCCCAATGTGACAATCTGATTGTCCTAGTATTTATGACAGCAGAGGGAGAGAAGGGCAGGAGTCTGTCTTCCTCCTCCCCTTCACCCCCCACACCCCCAAAGACTGGACATGCATAGTTTGAGTAGCAATGTTTTCATGTGGTCCTGCCTCCCAAGAATGCAGAAGTTCCTTTTAAATGACATTTAAGGCTTCATATAATAAAGGATTGCCTTAACTAAGCGCCAGGGTTTTGGCTAGGATCTCCCTAGAATGATATTCTAGGCCTATCATCCCCTGCCCCCTTGGAGCTTAGTCTGGAAGTTTGCAGACGCAGGCAAGAAAAGTAATTTCTCTTGGCTCATGCTTTGTGGCTGTGGTTTTGCAAGCTTTCCGATGAGATGTAAAACAAAGGTCCTGACCACTCTGAGTCATTAACGCTCCCTGGGAACTTTCTGCAAGGGTAGTGATATTAGCGCCATTGCCCTGGCCTGATTCCATCCCAAGTAATTGGATTCCACCTCCTGAAATTCCCTTGGTACTTTAAACAGAGAAGTGTTACCCCATTCCTTCCCCTCAGGCTTCACTACCAGCAATAAACCAGCTGCCTGTCTCCAGTCAGGCATGGGTGAGACCTGAATTGCCTGGGTGAAGTCACTGGGGGGCATAGGTTCACCAATTGTCTCCTTGAACAACTCCAACTGGCTGCCTTTATTTCTAAATGCTTCAAGGCATTCGAGAAACAGGACTCTCCCTGTAGTGTTTCTTTCCCATCCTTCATTCCCCTCCAGTGAGCTATCTGGATATAGGTTATTATTCCCATTTTACAGATGAGAAAAATGAGGTGCCCTAAAAGGCAAGATACTATCTGTGGTCCTAGATAAACAAATACAGAAAAAAGTCCATAATGAAGACTTTTTTTGTGGCTTATTGCAATGGATGAATTCATGAGACTATTCTGAATATAGCTGGATTATTCAGCCATGTGGATTAGGAATCCACTGGTTTACTTCTTCCTAACACACATTCTACCAAGGTCCACCTATATCTTAGCAGGTTTTACTTGTTTCTCCCACCTTAAGGGAAGGGAAGAAAATAAGCATTTTTCTAGCATCTTCCATGTGTCAGGCACTGCACTGAGTGCTTTACAAATATCATCTCATCTGATCCTTCTATTAACCCTACGTGCTACTCTTAGCCCCATTTTACATTTAAGGAAACTGAGGCAAACATGGGTTAAATAACTTGTCCAGAGTCTGAGTGTCTGAGATTGAATCTGAACTCCAGTCTTCCTGTTTCCAGGTTCAGCACTCTGTATCCACTATGCCACCCAGCAGCCTCCTTGGGCTGTGTGTTAACCTAACCTCATCTTTCTACTTGCAGTTTATTCTTCACATATACTCAGATGCAAGGGCTACTCATTGTAGTTTGGTCTCAGTAATACTGTTCATCCCTTATTTAGTTATTTTAGCACCTTTAGCTTGTTAAAAATGCTTTCATACATATTTTCATCCACCTTAAACTCAGAAGGGCTCTTTGGAATAGGTAGCCTAAACACTTATATCCCATTTGTAGATGGAGAAACTGAGACCCAGAGAATTTAAATAACTTATAAAATGTCAAAATGCTAGTTTGTCATAGAGCTTCAACTGGAATCCAGATCTATTGAAATCCATCATCTTTCCATGTGTATTGAAGGAAATGGCCATGTTCTTTTAACCTACCAAGGAGGGAAAGTCTTGACATGTGTTGAATAATAGGGGGACTGGTCAATAAGGCAGACTCAGAAAATGCTTAGAGTTGCTTTGACTGGTGGGTTAGGCAAGTCACTCTGTAAAGATCAGGTCCTCATTGGCCAATCTCATTACATAGATATACAGGGGCAGCTAGGTGCCTCAGTGGATAGAGTGCTGGACCTGGAGTCAGGAAGACTGAACTTCCTGACTTCAAATCTGACTTTAGAGTGACTTGTGATTTTGGGCAAGTAACTTAGCCCTATTTGCCTAAGTTTCTTCGTTTGTAAAATGAGCCAGAGAAGGAAATGGCAAATCACTCCAGTATCTGCAAGAAAACCCCCAATGTGGTTATGAAGAGTTGGACACAAGTGAAAACAACTAAGCAACAGAAATGTATATATTTATGTATATATGTATATCTGTCTGTGTGTGTGTCTATGCATGTGTGAATTCTAGACCTGCAGTTTCCTAGAATAGGGAACATCTTCCACAGAAATGGTTCAAAGAACCAAAGAATTGCACTGTAGGAAAGGGACTTAGTGGCCATTAATGCAGCCTACAATCAGAAAGAATACCTGCTAAAAACATATGACCAAGTGCATATTCAGCCTGCAGCTGAAATTAATTGGGACTTCAAAGGCTCATCCAGTCCAACCTATACCTGGAAAAGAATCCTCTCTTTGACATCCTGGACACAGCTTTTGTTTAAAGATCTCTTTGCGAACCTTCAATAAATGCAAAGCTAGTACCTTTTAAGACTCCCCGTTTCACTTTTTAAAAATTTTTTCTAGGACTAATTGATAGAAAGTTTTATTTTTTTTCTGCTAACATCGAGTTTAAATTTTCTTCTTTTTAATTCTTCTTTAACTTGCAATTTCAGAGAGTTGTTCAGGTGACAGAGAAGTTAAATTACTTGCCCAAAGATACATAGCTACCATGTGTAAGGAAAAACAGAAGTTTAGGTCTTCCTGACTCAAGTTCAAGTCTCTTTACTAAGGCTCTTTATCCAAATATCTCTATAAAGGCGAACTATACATAAATGAATTTTAAAAAGCTGAAAAAAAAAAACCAAAAAACAACAGAGAAACCAGGAAGAGAACAGAAGGACACACAGTGCCATGCAGAATCTGTGCTTAGCCCTTTCATTATCTCTCACAAACTACTGACAAACATAGTAAGGGGGTGGTGGTGCTAATTAACAAGCAGGTCCTCCCTCTCTATCTCTCTACAGCCTTTCAAACACCAGTCTCCAATGTACAACTGAAACCTCCCTACCTTCTGAATACATTGATTCATTCTCTCGCCATTCTATTATACACACCCAACTACAAACATCCAACTAAAGAAGCTAGCTGCCTCTGGAGAAAGAGCACTGTGCCTAGAGTCAGGAAGACCAGATTCCAAATCCTGTCTGGAACACTTACTAAGTGTGTGCCCTTAGGCAAGGCACTTTACTCAGATTGCCTCATCTGTCAGATGAGGCCTCTCCCTCTTGAGGTTGTTGTGAGGAGATAAAATTAAATAACTTTAAAACTCTATATGAACTACAGCTAGCATTCACTCCTGCCGCAGACCATTCCCACAGACTGTAACAGCCAATCAGGACTATCATGGCAACTGATACTTCCCACTTTCTTTGATTAAAGTCCCAGGCCAATTTCTTAGTTTCTAAATCCGCTAATCCGACCACCCTCAGTTTATTCCCTGGTGTTTTTACATAGTCCCAGGGAATTATGGTCACCTCCGTCTCCCTTTTTCCCTACTAGTCCCTACATCATACCAAACTCCTAACACAGGTTGGCTAGATCCCTTTTAAAAGCTATTGTGGTAAAGGAGCTGCTAAGGAAGGAAAAGAATTAAAAAAATATATATTTTTAAAGGATGACACTGTACTCTTGGAAGAGACCCCCAGAGTATCATTTCCTCAACTAATTTGGCCATAGAGCTTATTTCTGAGTTCTGAATATACTGAAGAAACCCATAAACTGGGGGCAGGGAGGCACTTTGGGGCATGGAATACTTACCTCCTCCCAGTATAAAAGGAGATGAGATAAATTTTGGACCAAAAGAGAAGAAATTAAATCTATCTGCATGTACAATTACCATACATAAAGAACTGGGGGATATATCCCATTTGATTTTAAATATTCTAGCATTAATATTTAGAATGACATTTCAAATAAATATTTAGAAGCGAGAAACATCTTGGACATTCACATTTTCTCACAGAACCCCTAGGGAATCCCAATGGATAGAACAGCAGGTTTCTGCAGAACAATCTGGGCAATGCAGCTGCAGAATACTGAGGAAGAAAAGCAAATCTAAACATGATCCCTGTTGTTCTTCAGTCACGTCCAACTCTTTGGGACCCCATTTGGGGTTTTCTTAGCAAAGATGTGAAGTGGTATGTCATTTCCTTCTCCAGCTCCTTTTCTTTCTACAGATGAGGAAACTGACACAAACAGCATTAAGTGACTTCCCCTGGGTTACATAGCTACACGTCTGAAGCTGGATTTGAACTTAGATGTCTTCCAGACTACAGGCCTGGTGCTTTATGCACTATGGTGCCATCTAGCTGAAATCAGTAGCTACTTAAAACAGGAACCTGGACTGACTGAATTCAGGGAATTTCTATTGTATTTTTTGCTCCTGCTGCCACTCTGACATCAGCAATGTAGTTTCTTTTCTCCCTACAAAACTTTAGGGCTAAACCAGGATAGTAAAAGGAATAAAAAGAACATTGAACTTGTAGAGGAAAAAGCCGGGAGGGTCTTTATGTAGTTGCTGGTTTTACTGCCAGCTGTAAAGCAAACAGGCTGGCCAGAGGGAAGCCAAGTAATAGAGACTTGTCTGAAGCTTTTGTATGATGCCCCTTCCCACCCCCCACGCAGTCAATCTGCTTTTCTTTCTTTTCTACCCTTTTCTTTGCATTTTAACCTTATTTTATGTTTTAGTTAAATGCAAGTTCCTTGAGGATAGAGACTATTTCATTTTTTGTTTTTGTATACCCAACATCTAATCCAAATACCTTGCTCATAGTAGGGACTTCAGTAATGTCAACAGAATTGAATTGAATTATTTTATCCTCGAAGTCTGAATGCGATGCCTCATTGTGTCCTGTGTTCTCAAAGCAGTCATGGCAGAATGATGTAATGAACAATGGCAGATTTGGAGTCCAAGAACCGGGGTTCAAGTCTTGCCTCTGTCACTTACTGGCTGAGACCTTGATCAGGTCATTTAACTTCCCTGAGCCTCAGTTTCCTCCTGTACACAATCAGGGCACTGGACTAGATGACCTCTATGGACCATCAACTCATAATCTCTGCTCCTCTGACAACTAACCTAGTTAGGACTTGAAAACTAAATAATAGGAAAATTTGCAGTCCACATGAAGCATTTTCTTGGCCACAACAGAAATGCATCTACTAAGAAGAAGAGGGACAGGAGACAATGGATGAACTCATGGTTCCAGTATAATGAAGTATTAGTTACTTGTCATCTCTCCATGTGAATCACGGATGACCGCTGTTGACCTCAAATCAGTTACAGAAACTTCCAGTGACTTGAAGCTCACCCTTTTCCATTCCTAGTTAACATATGGACTATGTGGTCTGCAGTAGCTACATAAGAGACTGTGAAATAGCTAATCATACCGAAGTCCACATGCCAAGTTCCATTTGAATCTGTTGTCTTTGGGGGAGTATGATGATACCCCAAAATGATATTTTGACAGAAAAGTGAAGAATAGTAATAGTTGAAATTATTATTAATATAACCAATGATTTGAGAGATCCAGAATTTCCTACCCCCAACCCTTTCTTCTAAAGTTCTGATTTTAAAAAGTTCAGTCACTGCTGGTAATGAGATGGGACTAACTCACTTGTTCAAGACCCCTCCCTGGTGGAGTAGCTATTGTGTGATTGGGTGGGGTATGTATTATTTGAATAGCTTGTCCAAGGCTGGGAGTGGTCTGAGTATTTAGATAAGGCTTTCTGTCCAAGAGTGACAAGGACCTCATTTTAATATTTCCTACCTCCCATTGTGTTAACCAATCAGACTTGATTATGACTCCTCTTTCGAAAGAACATATAAACACTGATACCACCTCCATCATGGTCTTTAGACTAAGAGAGAGATGGCCAAATGGCCATCCTTTGATAAATAACGTGCTAGTTTTATTAATAAAATGATTAAATTACCCAGAAGTTAAATCTCTTGAGCCTTTTTAATTATCATACAGTGAAATAATTTGCACTCAAGTTTGGCAATACAGGGCCACTGAAAGAACTGACAGTGAACAAAAAATAAAAAAACAGTGAAAAAGAGAGGGGGACAAAGGAGGAAAGGGAAAAAGGGGAGGGAGAGAACGAGGGAGACAGAGGAAGGAGAAGGAAAAGAAAGAGAGAGAGAGCAGGGAGTGGGAAAAGAGGGAGAGTAAGAAGCAGAAGAGAAGAGAGGGAAAGAAGAGAGAAGAAAGGAGAGAGGGGGATGAAGGAAGAAATCTAGTTTAAGTATATGGACCAGCAGTTGTACAACACCTAGTTGTATTCAAACCAATAAAGTCTGCCATTAGTTTGCCAGTCTTAGAGTGCTTCTCTGTAAAAAGAAAACTTTAGATTTTAGACCCACTCTCATGAAGCTCACTGTCTCTCTGGGAGAGCCTTCTCCTCTGCAGCCTTTACTTTCCCAATTCCATCCACCTGCTAAATCTTTATCCTTTTTCTTTTTTTTTCTGCCTTCCCTCAATTCTTTTGCTTTGGGGCAGTGTGGAAAGTGCTTTGCAGTCAGAGAAGGGTACAACCCAAGGGTTCTTTTTTTTTTTCAATGAGCTATGTTTACTTTAGGAAAATCTGATGAGTTAGGATGTAAGATTATAGATTTGGAATTGGAAGGGGTCTGAGAGGTCATCTAATTCAAATTCCTCATTTTACAGATGAGGAAAATGAGGCCCGTGGAGTTTAAGTGACTTGCCCAAGGTCACACAGAAGTAAGCACTGGAGATGCCCTGACTACAGATTTAGTATCGTAACTGTAATTAACGCCCTATCTCCTTTTCCACAGTGCCGATGTTCAGTGTTGTGCTTCTCACCTTTTAGGCTGCCTTCACAAAGCCCTTTTTCATGGAGAAACTCAAAACAACATTATGACCACACTACCACCACTACCGCCCCCTCTACCCAACACTGATGGTGATTCATATACCTAGGATTTTTGCCCATTTTTTTATAAGTTCAAAACACTTCTCTTTTTTTCCCCTCTCAGTGGCTCTCTGAATAGCAGCTTGTGTCGAATAAGTCTGCGTAGGCCTTCTGTGTTTTATATCAAGCCAGAGCCACGTGCTGTGCAAAAGGAAAGGAGTTAAAACCCTGTGGTGAGGGAGTAGAACTCCTAAAAATGAAATCCCAGAAGAAAGCCCCCCTCTCTGATTTTAACAAAGAGATGTCTTTGAAAACATTGTAATAGTCTTCTTTCACATGGCCACATCTAAATTGTAGGCAAACTATTTAACTCCAGTCAAGAAACAACTGGAGTGTGATTGCTGCTGCTGCTGCTGCAGCTGGTATGTGTGTGTGTGTGTGTGTGTGTGTGTGTGTGTGTGTGTGTGTGTGTGTGTGTGTGTGTGTGTGTGTGTGTGTCTGGTGGGGGTATCTCTACCTCTTAAGTAGGTTTCTCAACAGATGGGGAAGGTTTCAAGTATTTTCTACTGTTTTCCTACTTGCTCCCCTGAAGTGCCTCACTGCCCATTTCCTTAAGCCCAAAAGAAATCCTACAGAGGCCTGGCCTCTTTGACCCTACCTCCACACAGCAGCTAACCAGAGTATGGCCAGCTGTAACTGAGACCTAAATGATGGGCCTCTGTTCCAAACACACAAGCGACAAAATAGAAGATTACCAATTCTTTCCCAGGCAAGCAAGATTATCGTCTTCCTCATACCAGTAGAGGGCAGTAGGGCCCAAACACAAATGATGAACATTTCACAGTGTATACAAGTGCCTTGTCTTCACTAGAAGGGAAAAAACAACTCAGAAGTACATCCTAAGATCTCAGTGAGCTGTGCTGACATAGAGACCTGTTGCCAATAACAGCTCCACCTCATTCCACTGATTCCTGGCAGATGGAAGCTGAACCTATCTTCCATCATTTCCAGGATTTCTGGAACTTTCAACATTTTCAGCTAGAAAACTCCCATTATATCTAAACATCCAAACAACATACTACTCCTATCTGAATTATTCTAAAAGCAGGTTGTCTCTCATCAGGACTTCCATAACAATTAAAAACTTAATATCATTTTATTCATATAACCACTGTAGAATTACTGTTCATTTTATTAAGCTTCTAGAAATTGTTAACCCCCAGGCATCCATAGGAAGCCTGGCAGATTAAAAAAGATATGTTCTTTGGAATGTGTTCAGGAAAGTACAGTTTTCACCAAAACAGTCTACACAAATTCCTGTGGTGATAGGCTACCAACCACTTCTTAGTCAAACCATTGGTCATTAGGCCAGCCATCTTTGGGTCTCACCTTTTCTGTCTATGAAATGGAGATTAGATAACTGCCCTCCCCTTCCACTCTCCCAGTACTTTAAATGAGAGGATATACATGATATGACACTGGTTTCTACAAAGTACTCTATAAAGGTTTGTTATGTGTAAGCCTTCATTATCTGGTTTCAGTCTATCTTTGCAAAATTTTTTCATGTTAAGACCCTTCCCACATTTCACTTTCAAGACAAACTCTTTTTAACTCAAAGCATGGCAAATGACCAGCTACTTCTGATTTTCTGCAAGCTGTCCCCAGTGCACTCTGTCCTACTCTTCCCCCTTATAATTGCTGACAGCCTTCAAGATTGAGCCCAGGTGCCACATGAGAGTATAGGAAGCCTGTTCCAATGCCCTTGGTTCTTAGACCTCTCCTTATTCCTCAAATGATATTGGATATACTCATCTGTTTATTTCACATCCCTTTGGTAGAATACAAACTCCTTGAAGGCAGGGGCTCTTCTGTTCTTGGCTTTGTATGCCACCTTGCTCATAGTTGGTTCTTAATAAAGGTGAATTCTGTAGTAACAGATATTCAAGGGATCCAGGCCAATGTTGCTAACTTCTCATCCCTAAAGTGGGTACTAAGCAAGTAGATGAACCTATATACCACTAGTATACCACTAGCAAATGCCCAATTCCCCTCTAGCATACTCTCAGCTTGGATTTATAAATAGCTAAATAACTTTCATTTCCTTTGTATCAAACTCTTTACCCTTCTCCCTTGTTATCTGCACTGGCTGTTCCCTCCACTTCCTTCTAGGAAGATGGTCACTTACCAGTGCTCTCACATTCAATCATCAGCACAGCAAATGCAATCTCCTTTTTTCCCCCAAGTCTTACTATAGAAGAAATTACTTGGAAGAATGAGGATCTCATTTTCGGAGAGCCCTGAGCTGGATTTCTAAATGTGTGAGATCAGCAGCTGCCTGTACAATTACTATAGGTGTCAACTTAATTGGCAACGGCTTAGGTCTGGAGGTCTAATGATGGTATTTGAGATTTGTGGCTGCATCACTACCTGTTTAATCTCCAGAAATGAATCTGCTAGATGACAGCCTGGAAGTTTCACAGAACAAAGAAATATCTGAGGAAGACATAGTTATGCCTAGAGAAGGGGCATAAAGTTAGTCTCACTATGGGATGTAAATTTAGCCCCAATAAATAGTAAATGCATATGAAAAATGGCTTGTCAAGGCCACCATCTATAAAGAGCATGGTATCAAATAACCTAAGGTCATAGAGGCAAAGAATCAGGATCTTAAAGATCATCCAGTCTAAACCCTACCTGAAGCACAAATTTTTACTTAACATCTCTTACAAAGTGGTCACCTATTCTCTGCTTGAAAACATCTACTGATAGGGAATCCACTAACTCCTAGGGCAGCCCTTACCATTGTTGGATGTTTCCCTTCCACTTGGGCCATCTAATCATCTGCTCTGTCACTGCTTTTCTTCTTGCAGTCTGCTAAATGAACAACTCGAAACTCTGCCTCAGTTCCTAGGGTATTTAATCCCTTGGCCCTGAGTCTGAGCTGTTTTGAATGATGAACATGAGTGCAAATTTAACTAACCAAACCATATTCCACATACAATCTAGTCATCTTTGTCCTTTCTTTTCCACATGCTATTCTGATCATAAGAATCCAATCAAGATTACCATTGCTTCTGGAAAGGGTGGGTCAATCAACTGCTCCATGGATCAACACTTCCCAAAGCAAAGCCAACTCTCTCCCCCATTAATAATGCTCTATCCCAAGGAGGCTCATGAGGACTGGTACTGTTTCATATTTGTTTCTGTCAATGTTTAGCACAGGGCTTGGCACATAGTAAATGCTTAATAAATTATTGATATTTTCCTGATATTCCTTTCATATACCTTTCTATTAACTTCCACTTCTTGGTCTTCATTCTCCCCTTTTAAACCAAGGCAATTATGTCAAATAGTTCCACATGACAAGCCTTTAATCATTAGAAGCCAGCAATAATGACAACATCTTCTATAAGTCTTCTATTATCTGGGCTACACATCCTCAGTTCCCTCTATTTATCTTCATATCACCTGATTTTGAGTCCCCTCACCCTGCTAGTCACCCTTTTCTGTGTAGCTTGTAGCTTTTCAGCATTCAGAGATAAATAAGATACTTCAGCTATGGACTCATTGGGGCAGAGTACAATAGAATGTCCTTCTTCTGAACACTTCACATAATCCAATTATTCAGAAAAAAAGATACCACCACATGATGAATTCCTAATCCCTTTTGGCCCCCTCAAAAACACATTCCATATGGTTCAGAAATGAGAGATACTGAGTTGTTCCATTGAACCCATTCCTGCTATGAGGAAAATAGCTCAAAATGCAGGTCATCCTAACAGTAATTCTGTAGCATCAACACATTAGTTTGTTAGCAGTATATAAATTTCAAGACCAGCAATGTCAGTAGAGAATGCCAGATAAAATGAAAGAACAATCAGGCTGCAAAAGACTACCAAGAAATAGGCAAAAGATCTCTCAGTACCAAAAATATTCACAGTAGTTCTTTCCATGGTAGACAACTGTTGGAAACTAAAGAGGTGTCCTCCTACTGGGCAATGACTAAACAAATCATGGTGTCTGAATGTGATGGGATATTATTGCACCACAGGAAATGGATGAAATCAGAGGAAAGTGGGAACATGTTTATAAACTTATACAGAATTAAATAAGTGTGATGATGAACAGAACAATTGACAAAATGGTAACATTATAGATGGCAACTAGGTGGCATGGTAGAGTGCCAGCCTGAAGTCAGGAAGACCTGAATTCAAACCTAATCTTAGCTATATGACCCTAAGCAAGTCACTTAATGCCATTTATCTCAATTTCTCCATCTGTAAAATGAGCTGGAGAAGAAAATGGCAAAGCACTTCTGTATCTTTGCCAAGAAAAACCCAAATGGGGTCATGAAGAGTTGGACGTTGCTGAAAATGATTAAACAACAACATTATAGAGAGAATTCACTTTAACAGACCTTAGAAGTGGAATCAGTGAAAGGATAATGATAAACCAAGACAATGGCTCAAAGTCCAAAAGAATGAAGAGGAAGCATGTCATTCATTTCCTGACAAGGAAGTAATGAACTTAAAAAGAAGGAACATACTTTTGGACATGGCTAATGTCATAATTTGTTTCACTGAACTATGTAGCTAAAAATGGAGGGATTTTTTTCTTCATTTCCTCAATGGGGGAGAGAAGTAGAGGGAGGAACAAATTAATTTTTAAAAATTTGCTACTTGCAAATTAAAGTGATATGCTCACCCCAAATTTAAAGAAATAAAAAAAGATTCAAACCTAGTTTGCATCCATCAAAAGCATCCCAAAGAGTAGAAAATACCTGCCTGATCTATGCTCAGAAATATTGCAATGTGTCCTCTGCAGAGGATACACAGAGAGTTTATCCTGTAAGACTGTCAAAATGCTTTAATCAGGAAATGATAAACAGGAGCCAGAATAGCTTTATAACAACCAGACTTAAAATGAAACGCAGTTTGCCTTTTTTTAAAATTTTCTGTGTGCCCTGCATTTTATCTTACATAATATAAATCATACTTAAAAAGGTGAGGTTTATTGAGGAAGTATGCATCTGCAGAGAAGGGAGGTACTTAACCCTCAAAAAGGCAGTAAAACAGAAGTACCTTGGACATCTCCCCCAAACCTATGAAAATATAAAAGATGATTGGAACTTATTACCTTGTAATAGAAAGAGCATGAGCTTGGAAAGCAGGAGACCTAGATTACTGTTCAGGTGCCACTGTCCTTTACACAGTTGTCTGTCTGTGGGTTCATCACTTGATTTCACTGACCTTTACTACTCTCCTTTTCCTCTCTCTGCCTGTGTCTGTGTCTCTGTCTCTCTCTTGATATATGTAGGTATGCATATATATGTATAGGTGTACACACATATACAAATATACATGTAAATACACACATATACATATTAATATAATACATGTATGTATATATACATATATGTGTTATGTGTGTATGTGTGTCTGTATATAAACACACACATATATATGGGTATTGATGACAAGAAGATTAGGATCACAAAATACACATATGCCTACGTATATGTATGTGTGTGCATATATATATGTATATATATGTATATACATATATATACATATATATATTTCAAAATTTCCCACAAGCAGTCAAATCCAGCTTTATTCTTCTACTCAGTTGACTGGTTTAGTATAGTAATCTCTTCCCTGCTTACTTCAAAAAGATTCCGAAGATCACATGAAATAATATATGGAATGATCTTTGAAAATAAAACTGTCATATAAAGAGGCATCATTTCTCCTGTTGCTATAATGGTCTTTTCAGAATAAGTAAAGGAATGTTTAAGAACTTATCAGTTCAATTTCATCGACTCTCCCAGGTAAGGTTATGCTGTTTCTCCTATTCTCGTGATTTTTCCCAGTTGGGTGCCTCAGGAAGTAGCCCAATGAACCAAGAGTCTTGCCATACATTTAAAATAACAGTGGCCCAAATGGTTGAGGTTTGATAGCTCTCCTGCCTCCTTTATTTTACAAGCTCGGTCTTTTTCTATCAGTTATTAGGTAACAGAAAGCTGATATTGATAGCAAGAAAGGCAACTTCCAACTCAACAGTCTTCTCCAAAGAAGGAAGAGTAGGAGAGAATAATGTCTCTCCTGGGAAACTGAAAACCTTCATACAATTGAGATTCTCCTAAATCTATGAAAGCTCAATAGATTGTGTGTATTTGTGTGTGTGTGTGTGTGTGTGTTGTGTATGCTGTGTGAGAGGAGAGGGAGGAAAAGCATGATGCTGGAGCTATTTTCTTCAGGAGATCAAAGAATTAATTGCTTTATTTCTATTTGTAGAACAATGTAGACTTGATATAGTGGGAGATATGATGTTTCCAAAAACACCTACAATTTTATTTTCTGTCAAGCTTTAACGCATTTGGATCTGTAATTCCAAGTTTACCAGAGTTTGGGGATGGGAAGGACAAGATGCAGAGAGGGAAGCTAGGAAAAGATATTATTCTCTTTTCCTTTTTTTTTCAAATCAACATTTCCTTTCACGTATCACTTTGTTAACTCCAAGACTACTTCTGCTTGGGAAACTATTGGCAAAATCCAACTTTAAAAAGCAAGCTAGTATCATTGCATTCCAGGAGGTCTGGGCATTGCTTTACCTTCAACCACTGTGGTGCTTAATGGCCCTAGCATTTTATAACACTCTTGAACAGAAGGAAATACCCTTTTCTCAAAGATGTATGGTTTTAATCTCAGGGCACACAATACAAAAGTCCCAGTTCAAAATGCCCTAATGTCAGCTTCTGTATAAAATTCTGCATTTAGGTTCAAAAAATCAACATAACAAGTATAGGATGGGGGGATGTGGTACTACAACTAAGATGAAAAGTACTCATGAATTTTAGTCAACTTCAAGGTCAGCATGGGTTAATCTTGCAATGGTAGTCATCAGTAAACCTAATTTGGTATTAGAATGAAAACAAGAATAGAGTGAAGTAGAAATACACTGTAATTTATTATTATTAATTATGACAGCAACTAGCATTTATGCAGCAGTGTCTGCAAAGAGCTTTACAAATATTATCACATTTTATCCTTACAACAATCCCCAGAGGTAGGTGCTACTATTAAATCCATTTGCAAATGGTGAAATTGAGGCTCAGAAAGATTAAGTAGTTTACTTAGGCTAATAAGGCTAGTAAGTATCTGCAGGTGGGATATGAACCCAGATTTTCCTGATGTCAAGTCAAGTACTCTATCCATTTAGCTGTCTCTAGTTTGTTAAGACTACATTTGGAGTATTGTATTCAGTTCTAGATGCATTATTTCAGGAATGACATTGTCAAGATAGAAAATATCCAGAGAAGAGTGACCAGGATTTTGAGGGGGCTGGAAACCATACCATTCAAGGAAAACAGTTGAAGGGACAGAGAATGAGTTTAAAGAAGGGAAAATTTGGACACAATCACAATTGCTTTCAAATACTTGAAAAATTAATGTGTTTAAAAGGGATTAGGTTAAATCTCCTTGAAAAATAAAAGGAAAAAATGACTAATTTGTGGAAGCTAAAAGGAGGTAAATTCTTCATTAACAGGAATAATTAAATTCCTAATAATGAGAAAAGTGAAATGAATACCTCTTGGAGGATTATGTCTGCAGAAGTTCAGTTAGTTCTATATTTCTATTGTTTAGGAACTCTTGACAGAAAGAATAAGTGTACATTTAGGGCAGCTAGGTGGTATAATAGATAGAGTGCCAGACTTAAAATCAGGAACACATTTTCTTGAGTTCAAATCTAGCCTGAGAAACTTACTAGTTATGTGATCCTAGCCAAGTCGCTTACCCCTGTGTACCCCAATTGCCTTATTTGTAAAATGAACTGGAGAAGAAAATGGCAAACAATTCCTGTATCTTTGCCAAGAAAATTCCAAAAGGGTCATGAAGAGTGAGACAGACATGACTGGAAACACCTGAACAGAAGTGTGCATTTACACCAAGGTAAAGAATCCTGGAAGCCTGTTGGAGACTCAAATTATGCAGACTGTTGGCCCTATATGTGGTTTGGAGGACTGTGGGACTTAAATTCCTCTGTCAGTTTTCCAAAGATCAAGCCAAGGGTATCTGTACCTCCAGCAGAGTTGCCCTAATGATCGCCCACACCAAATAACAATGATTTGCCAAATGGAAAATTCCATGGCTTTGATGAATTCTTTATTTTATTTACTTATTCTTTACATTGCCTTCAACATAAAGGATTGCAATGGACAATCATCATTAGCCGTGGCTGTCCAGCACTTCCCCTTCTACAAAGTACACACCTCTATGTACTTCTTTCTTCTTGTTTAGGGAAGAAAAATAAGGCAGCATTGCATCAGTTTGCACCTGGTCACAAGCCAGGGCTCCAATTACTAAATACTAAAAGAAAAAAAGCAATAGATTTTAATTGGTGCAGGGAGGAGGGGGGTAAAGGTCAGTTACTAAGAACAATGGGTGTCTTTGGTAGTAATTGACTGAGTCCTCTGGTGGGAGTTTGTAAATGTCAGTAATGTACTTTAAATAGGAGAATAAAAGGCCTGGTCCCATGAAACGATGAAAGAATTAGCCAGGCAGAGAATTAAACAAAATAATAATAACTATTGGTTAAATAATCCCAGAATAAGGAACTTGGGGAGGATATACAGAAGAAAAGAAAAACCAGGGAAAAGTAGATTCTCTCCATCTTCTGGATGATTCCTCCCAAAGACACAACCTCTATTTTCAAGTCACAAGCTCTGTTTTGTTGCTGGACAGCCTCTGTGAGTCAAAACAACTTCATTATTCAAGTCAACTTGGATGGTTTTTGCCTCTTGGAAAAGGTACAGAGATCCCAACGGAGCTCACGTTTGCTGAATCACAACACAGCAGTGTGTGGTATGAGCAGTCAGCTGCTCTTTATGGAAAGATCCTGGGCCCAATTTCAGAACTAGATGGAGAACAAACACCAGACATCCTAAGGCTGGCTATACATTGGGAGGGCATTTCCTCCTGAAAATCCGTTAGGATTTCCTCCCACAAAGTTTTGTTTTTTTTTCTCTCTTCATTGGCAGTGGGACAGCTAGAGAGGAATGCTGCCTAACGCCATAGCACCTGCCCTAGAGACACTCAGTGAGTTCTGCAATGTCTGTCAAATTTCATTCCCTTTGGTAAGGTTGCCATTAGCGATTCCCTATTATCAGAGTCCATTGATGGAACCAAAAAGAATTAGATGAAACACTCAGTGCTGAAAGCAATAGATCCTTTCATGATGCTCACTATATGTTTAAGAGAAGGCCCAAAATGGAGAGCTAGGCAGCTTAACTGGAGAAACGCAAAGGGGTGAGAAGCAAGGGAAGGGTACCAAGGCAGTCTAATATGCCAGTCACACTAGGGCCAGGCCTAACACCTTCAAATTAAGGCATCAACACTGTCCCCCAACAATGGGGACACAACACCTCCCAATTAGAGTAGCACAAAGACCTCCTTTGCACTTGGACTGGAATTAACCTCTCCAAATTAGGACTGGATATAATGGTAATTTCAGGTTAATGGTGGGTGGGGTGAAGAGTTAAAGATCTTCCTCACCCATGAATAGGCCTCAATACCTTCTGTTAATTTCTATTGAGGTACTAGGTCACAAGGGTCATGCCTTCCTGCTCTGAAAAGTGTATATATACTCTGAGGTGAGGTTTTACTTTGGGGCTTACTCATTGGAGGTGTTTGTTTGGCCAGATGAGATTCTGGGCAGCTGCTAAGGAGCCCCCCTTGGCTTTGAAAACCCAGAGGTTGGTGCTGCTGTCTCTGGCAACTATGTATGTATGGTCAGACAGTAGGATCTGTCTGGTGATCTGTGATGTATGTATTGCTTATGGTCAGAGAGTTGAAAGCTCTGTCTATTGATTATTATCATTTCTTTGTATTTTCTCTGAAGTTCAAGGGCTGCCTTTTCCCCCTAAACTAAGTGAATGATATTTGTGTTAGTCTAAAGTAGATGGTTGACCCTTCAAAAGTTATCTTCCCTTTCAGAAAAGCAGATCTAAGAACCTGTACATCAGGCCTTCTTGTATATGTCAGGCTCCTTGCTGATATGCCAGGAAGGGGCAAGGAGATTCAACTAGGAATGTCCCCAAAAAGCCAGGTCATAGTAGGGAAGTCCAGGATGTTTAGATAAATAGGTAGATGAAACATTTCTTAAATGATTACTATATGACATCCTGGGCTAAGCTCAAAGGACAAAAAAAAAGTCCCTACCATCATGGAACTTGTATTCTTATGGGGATGATAATAAGTTAAGGGGTAGGGGTAGTGGCAGGGTGTAGAGATGCCTCAGAAGTTGTGCAGTGGCCTGGTTACTTTGCATTGACAGGGTAAGATGAAAGTCCACCTACCAGAGCCTGGCACTTCAGGAAAAGAGCCTAAGGTACTCCCACTAAGGGGAGGTAGGAGTCAAGTAGGAAGTAGAGATAATAGCCATGAGCACTGAGGTCCCTGCTTTACTTTTCAGGGCAATTTAGTCAGCTTTAAGGCCACAGAAGCTCAGGGATCAGAGGAGTTTAGTTGGATCAGCTTGGCTTTCAACTTCTGAGATCACATTGAGAAAGACATGAATCAAGTAGCAACTTGATAGTTTCTAGAAAAAGAACATCCATGCAACGTAGAGTCCAGAGTAAGAGGGTACCAAACTAGAGGAGGGGACGTGACCAGGGAATAGTTTATTGGACAAGTGAAAGAAGAGGCCAGAAAATCTGAAGATTTTTCAGATTATAACCATTTTGCCCTGCTCTCCTTCCATACCTCCAGGGCTGTTATCCAACCACCTTGACCCTACAATACTTTTGCATCCAGACTATGGGTCAGCTGTGATTTTGTCTTTCTGTCTGGCAAGATATACTCCTGTCATTTACTTCACCCTATCTACTTCTCAGAGGCAATAGACCTCATATTGATTTATATTTCTTCTAATAACTTTCCTTCTCTTGTCACACTTACCTCAAATCTTTTGCTCTCTTTTTCTCTCTCTCTGTCTCATACACACACATATCCTCTACTGCTTCTATTCCTTAATACTTTTCTTATTATTTTTATTATGTTCCTTTCCCACAAAATTATAATTTTCATTTTCTGCTGTCATTGCTTATGACTGTTTAAATTTCATTTGATAGGCTCTGAAATCTTTCTTCTTTATCTGGGTCTCACATAGGCCTTTCCCCTTAGTCATGCCCATCTCCTCAGCACCCCCATTAACTCTGAGAAGTATTTTTGATTTTCTTTTTTCTTCCATCTCTACTTCATTGAATTAATCCACATCCCCCCTCACCCACATACATTTACCCTCATCATTATAGAAGTTCTTTGACGATTTTGGATGTAGATCTGGACAAACTGTTACTCACAAGCAGATAAAGCATTCTGACCTCCAAATACAAAATATAATTATCTTCAAGGAACAAGGAGAAACAAATTTCTCTTTCCCTCCTTTGATTCAAAATCACATATCTCAAAACTCATGCTCTTTCACCCACCAGGAATTAAGTCCACTGAATCCTCACAAACTCAGGTATTAGATTCCTCCCACAGCAAAATCTATTAAGTAAGAGTCGACCCAAAGGCCTATGAAATGAGAATTGAATAAGTGGCTAGACAATCTGGGAAAATGTGAAAGCAAACAACTAGAGGATCAAAGGAACGAAGGATAAATGGAAGATGGAAGGAACAACAAACGAGAAAGGTCCTAAGTCTAAAAGGACACTGTTTGCGGTTTCTGAGACTGGCATTGTTTTCTTAAAATCTCCAGGGAAGACAAGTAGTTCTATTAAGTGATTTATTGACATTTGTTTTGTTGTACTGATAGCATTGAGAGAATGCTTGAGGCTGGTCTGATATATTAGACTGAAACATCTCCAGTATAGTAAATATAGCAAATTGACTATACTGGTCAACATCTATCTCTATTTATCATGGGGACAGTATGGTCTACTTGTTGCAGACAAATGCTCTAGATGCTGGGAGTATATCAAGCACCGGGAGTCGTGAAAACCTCTGAGAATCCATGGTGAGGTACGCAGGAGCTAAATAAACCAGAACTTCAAATGAATGGGACTCCAGCCACTCCGGAAAACAAAACAACAATAAAAGTCATCTGATCTCTATGAAAGGATAATGGATAATCACCTACCATTAAGCTGGTCAGAATTAATGGAATCCTCAGTCAATGGTCCAGATTGAAAAAAGGATCATAATAAAATTTCCCCTTGTTTTATGAAGAAAAGCAGCCAACCCAGGTGATGCTAGAAGTTCTCACATATGAAATAAAAATAGCAAGCATTTATGAACCTCAAGTCAAAGCCCCAAGTTATAGAGGAGTTGTAAAAGCAGGGCAACTTCAGCAGTAGACACAATATAAGTTTTCTTAAGTCGTAATGACTTAGGATAGATACTCTTGGGCTTAGAATTAGGAAAGCCTATTTAAATCATCCTTTAGATGCTTATTAAGCTTAGTGACCCTGGGAAAATCACTCTACTGTAAGCTGTCTGATTCTTTTTTTCATCTTTTGAATGAGGATGCTAAATAATATTGATCAGCTCATGAAGTTGATGTGGAAATGAGACAATATATTTGAAGAACTTGGCAAAACTTAAATCACTACGTAAATTTTTTTTTCTTTTTTGCTCTAATATGTCATGTGACTTCAGGTAAATAAGTTTTCTTTGACTTGGTCTTATCCCATGTATTAAATGGGTCAAACTATAATAGCCATAGTACAGTCATTCTATTGTAATGGATAGGATTATTTAAAATATTTTTATGAACTTGAATTTAAAGTAAGAAATTGAATATGTATTTTTAAATAACCAATCTAAACATATGGCAATTATATACCATAATAAATTATATATAATAACTGCATATACATTCTACATCATGGTACATAGTTACATATGTGTATGTAAAAGCATATATTTGGATATAGAGTAGTTATATACTATATATAATCATATATTTATAATGTAGTAATTATCTGAGATGTTTTAATTTTAAGTAGTTGACTGGATTTTTTTTAAATATAGCATAAAATAATATTCAATGAGCTACATAATTAAAAATGTACTAGTTCATACAGGGTTTTAAACAAAATTTTATTGAAACTGAATTTACAAACCAACATAATTTTGTTATATAGTTAATGTTAACATAATCTCATTAAAAGCTTTAGTTTATGATCTCTTTGGTATACAGACCTAGCAGTAGTATTACTGGATCAAGTACACTTTTATAGCCCTTTGGGAGTAGTTCTAAATTTTTCTTCAAAATGGTTGGATCACTTCACAACTCCAGTAATAATGCATTAGTGTTCCAATTTTTAAGGGTCTTTTTTGTTTGTTTGTTTTGGTGAGGCAATTGGGGTTAAGAAACTTGCCCAGTGTCACACAGTTAATAAGTGTCAAATATCTGAGATCAAACTTGAACTCAGGTCCTCCTGACTCTAGGGCTGGTGCACTATATAAGGCCCCACATCTACAACAACATTTATAGCTGTTCTTTTTGTGGTGGCAAAGAAGTGCAAATTGAGGGTATGCCCATCAATTGGGGAATGACTGAACAAGTTGTAGCATATGAATGGAATGGAATACTATTGTGCTACAAGAAATGTTGAGTAGGCAGATTTCAGAAAAACCTGGAAAGACTTACAGCAGAACCAGGAGAAAATTGTACGCAGTAAAAGTAACATTGCTCAATGATCAACTTTGATAGACTTGGTTCTTCCCAACAATACTGTGATTCAAGACAATTCCAAGAGATTCATAATAGAAAATGCTACTCACATCTAGAGAAAGAACTATGAATTTGAATGCAGATCAAAGTATACTATTTTTACTTTTTTGGTTTTTTTCTTTCTCATGTTTCTTTTCCTTTTTGTTCTGATTCTTCTTTCACAATATGACTAATGTGGAAATATGTTCAGTATGATTGTACCTATATAAGATTGCCTGCTGTGTTGGGGAAGGAGGAAGAGGGGGAAGGAGAGGGGGAGGTAGAAAAAATTTGGAACTCAAAATCTTATAGAAGTAAATGTTGAAAACAAATAAACACACAAATAAATAAATGAAAGAAAAAAAGAGCTTTAGTTTACATAACAAAACAACTTATATTTACAATATTTTATACATAGCCATAAAGAATATTTAGTATATTGAATAGATGCTTTCAGTTATATAAACTCCAGCCAAAATAAAATTATGAAGAACTCCATATGAATTATGATATAAAAAAATACCTAAAATAAATATGTACTTCAACAGGGATCTTGCTCAAACTAAAAGTTAACATCTTAGTAATTTCAACTCTCTCTGAAATAAGCTCGGAGACAATGTTGTTGCCTCCTACCCCAAAAAACAAAACAAAAACTTTTCAAAATTATTCTCCCAAATGTACATGCACACGTACATGCACACACACACACATGCGCACACACGCACACACACACACACACACACTCACTCACACAACCACCACCACCACCTCACCAGAAACTCCAAAAGATTCTGGTTCTTTCTAAAATAGAACTTGTAATCTTAAATTCTTCAAATCAGAAAGAACCCAGTTAAGATTTAATATCTGATTGATATAACGCTTACTGAGGAATAACACAGACATGTGAAGATTCCCTCTTTATTAATAATGCAGAAGACCTAGTTTCTTTAAAGAGCATTTTGTAGGGCAATGTCTATGCAGCACTAAGTGAAAAGGTGAGTTATTCCGTCACCTTGATCATGACAGGCTGCCAAACAGGATAATTCACATTCTAACACAGACTTGTTTTTGTGTCTAGATTATTTTGTTTGCATATCAATTTTAAAGGCAGCTAGGGGACGCAGTGGATAAAGTGCTGGGCTTGGAGTCTGAAAGACTCATCTTCATGAGTTCTAATTTGTTTTCAGATACTTACTACCTGTGTGACCCTGGGCAAGTCACTTAAACCTCCTTGTCTTAGTTTCTTCATCTGTAAAATGAGCTGGAGAAGGAAATGGCAAATCACTCCAATATCTTTGCCAAGAAAATCCCAAATGGGGTCACAAAGAATTGGAGATGACTCAACAATGACAAAAACAAATCCATATTAATACAATTAAGTAGAGAACTCCTATATCTTTGCTTCATATTTTGCTGCGTGTATCAGAATAAATATTAGGTAGTTACAAATAGAAAACTTATTTCAAATGATCCTTTATTAGGTGCCTATAGTAAACATGCAGAATATCATGGTAGGTGCTATAACAGGTCCAAAAAAAAATGTTGGGAATATAAGTGAGTGTTAGGTGTAAGGGCTAGCTAGTCAATGACATGGTTGGGTCCCATTCTCCCCAGGGCTTTTATTCTTCAAATACAGAGATGAGCAACTGTCTGTGATGAACTAAAAGATTATAGATAATCTCATAATTAAGGGGGAAATGCCTTTTGACTGGGTTTTCCACATAGCTGGGAAGATCCATTTGCAAGAGCAATGGACATGTACCTCTTTGAAAAGATTGCATTTTATGCAAGGTTGGCAAATTTCTGAGTTGACAATTGTGGTAAGAGAGCAGTTTATTGTCCACTCTCCTTGACCTTGACATTGATACAGTTTCCTCCCTCCCCCACCCCCAATGCAACCTGATTGGTTCCAGTGTCTGGTCTGGAGTCATAAAAGATCCTGTCAACGTGTAATTGTTGCCTCTCAGACTTGGTGGGTACCCAAGTAGCTACGAGGGAGATCAGCTATGGTCAAAGTGTCATAGTACCCTTCTTATTCTTGCTGTGAAATTAAACATCTGGGCTCCAGGGGACCTTCAATGCCACCCAAGTCTGAGGTATCCTCCAAAGCCCCAGCCCCACTTGGATCACTCAGGGGTCTACAAAGGGCAGTCCCTGAAGGGAAGGGGTACTATGGGCTCAATATCTGTGAACACCCTTTTAGCAACCTCTGTGTATGTTACTGTGGGTCAAATGGAAACCCTTAGAGTTACCTGAACCAACCCATGTATTTAACACTATACAATACCAGGTCCCTGGAGGAGAATGGGGAGGTAAAAAATAGTTCTTCTGTAGTGCCTATGAGGAAGGCTCATGGTACTTGGCTGCTTACAGGAAGCTGAATAAAAACATCAGTCCTACCTTCCTACAAGTGTTTCTGATCTCATCAATGTTATAGACCACACAGTCTGGGAGTAAGGTGAGTGGTATGGGGTTTTCACTCTTGCCAGTGCTTTTCCTTCTATTTCTGTGGCTGAAACTAGTTGAGATCAGTTCATTTTCTTCTGGGAAGAAGTCCAATCATTGGTGTACACCACTATCTTTATAACAAATATGTTGACTGGCCAGTGGAGGCCAAGGTAGCTGAGGCCCTAGTCCTGGAAAAGTAGTTCAAATTCTCTTAATTGGTAAGCTTTGTTTCCTTTGGGATGGTTCTGGGAACTTCTTGCCAAAAAACAGCTTAGGAGATCAAGGGGGAGTTGGGAGTTGTCTGGCTTTCTAATAGCACAGGGGAAATACAATTGTTGCTTCATGACTATGATGGACCTGCATTTTCTTGGAAGAATGGAGATGCTTTAACTGACTTGCTGGTAATTCTGAGACACTAGATGAGGGTGAGGGAGAGGCCTTATTTAGGCACAGTGGAAGAAGGGGGAATCCTATCCGTAGTGGACTCTAAGGGGACAAGATCTTATTTTTTTTATCATTTCCCTGATGTAGTTCTCAGGAAGGGGAGGGGAGTAGGGGCAAGGATTTTGGCAGGCAGTTGCTATACACTGATAACTGCCTGACAAGATGCATTTCTAGATGCAGTGGAAGGGAACAGTGTCCAGAGAAACTAAGGATCAGTGTATCTGTATTGTGTGTCCTTGCTGTGTGAAGGCAAAGGGAACATCATTTTCTTCAATGTTGACAAGGGCCTCATTTCATCCCAACATCAAACCTGAACTAAGGTAGCACTGGCTTTAGTAGGTACATGCCTATACCAGCAGCCTGACAAAATCATACTTGGGGGAAACTCGGAGGCCAGTTCATCAATATAAACCATAGACAAGAATTTCCTCTACAACATATCCAATAAGGGGGATTGTTGAGTGTTTCAGGGTAGCTCATTCCACTTCTTGGTGATCCTTTTAGGAAGGTGATTCCTTATATTAAAGCTTTCTTTGGTTTCTTAGCATCTTCTATCTACTTTTTTCTAGCTCTACCCATGCACACCAAGTAAAGTACTTCTTCATGGCAGTCTTTTAATGACTTGGAGGTTCCTGACTAAGCATTCAGCTCTCCAGGCTAAATACTCCCCGCAACTGGGTTTAATCTGGCATGATCTCATAGCTTTTCTCCATCCCAATTACCTTTCTCTAGATACTCTCCAGCTTTTTGGTGGCCTTTCTAAAATGTGACACCAAAAATGAACACATAATCCAGATGGGGTCTGACCAGGGCACAGTCCAATGGAACCATCACCTCCCTAGTCCTGGAAGCTACATCTCTCAATGCAGCTTAAGAGCATATTGGGAATGTTGGCTGCTCCATTACACATCTACTGAATTTATGGCACACTATAATCCTCAGGTCTTTTTCAGCTTCATTGACTAGGGTCTGATGATGTCTCCCTCTGTATTTCATATTTGAGAAGCAATCTTTTTTTCTTTAATCTAAGAAGACAACTTTACATTTATCCCTATCAAATTCATCTTGTCAGATTCATTGCGACAGTCTGGTCTGTCAATATCTTTAGGAATCCTGAATTTATATAAAGACAACCCTTTGTTTATCCCCTCCCCCCAGCTTTGGATCATATGAAAATTTAACGACTTTCCCATCTATGCCTTTATCTTAGCCATTAGTAAAAATGTTAAATAGTCCAAGAAAAAGAATAGATATCTGAGGCACTCTACTAGAGACCAGTGTAGGGGGGAGGAATCTGTGGCTTTCAGGTCACATGTGGCCCTCTAGGTCCTCCAGTGCAGCCCTCTGACTGTATCCAAACTTCACAGAACAAAGTGGGTTCGGTCAAAGAGCAACTCTGGAGGACCTAGAGGGCCACATGTAGCCTGGAGGTTGCAGGTTCCCCACCTCTGGCCTGAGGTACCATCACAGATCACATAGTCAAGCGTGGATCTGAGACTTAGAGCAGAATGGGACCTCACAGGCCACCTAATTCAAGATATTTATTTTATGGATGAGGAAACTGGGGTCCATAGATTGCAAGTGATTTGCCGAAGGTCAAGCAAATAATTATCAGAGGTAGACAACAAACCCCAGCCTTCTGAGCAGTGTTGTGCTGGCAAAGGTTTAATAAAAAACTACCCAGAAAAACAATCACAAACCTTATGCCCCACACATTTCTCAGTTTAATCTGCATGATTAATGTTTCCCCGATCTCTTGCTTAAGTTTAGATAATCAACAAAACAATAAAAAAAAAATCAAAATTGTTGCTTTTTTTCTGATTTCTGAGGTAGAAATTCTCACACTGAATTTTAATGATTGGTTCTCCAGAGCTGATTGGAATTGGCTCCAGCTCTTTCTGGCCTCTGTCTCAGAGTCCACTGCTTTTTCCATCACATCTCATTGGCTGAAATGATTACAGGCTCATCTTTGAGTCTAGCCATTTAACCACCATCGAGCTTATCTCTGCAAATTTACCCAAAGAAGCACATGAAAGACTTTGTAAAATGTTATGACCAAAGTCTAGCAAACTATCTATATCATAGCCCTGATGTGCCAATCTAGTAACTTGGATCCATAAGGAAATAAGTTCAGTGAGAATTATCTGTTCTTAACAAATTCATTTTGGCTTTTTCTGATTGACGCTTGCTTTCATGAATGTTTATTAACTATTCTTTTAATAATAAATTCTAGGAGCTAGCCAGGAACAAAATGTTCATAGAATTCATTTTCTTCTCTTTTTTTTTTTTTTTTGAAATCAGCACATTTGCCCTTTTCTAACTAACCCTGTGCTCTCCACAACCTTTGAAAGATCACTGAAGTGTCTCAGCAATCACACCTGCCAGTTCTTTCAGTGCACAAGGATGAAGCTCCTCTGGTCCCACAGGTAAAAGCTGTCTTATATCTCCCTTCCTATCTTTGTACTGACTCCCCTTTACCCATTATTGTCCTACTTTTAGAAAACTATATATCATTCTCCCTCGGCAACAACCAAAAAAAAAAGAAAGAAAAAAATTAAATAGTGGCCTCCCTGGATAGGCGGGCATCATTTCTTTATGAATGAAACATGCATAGTTTTTAAAAGATTAGAAGCAAATGGCTGATTTTGTGTACAAAAGGGAGAGATAAAAGAGTTAGGGTAGAACAAGCGAGCCTTGAATGTCAGCTCAGGGAAATGTCAAACACCCCCTTTGATCTATTATACAATACAACAGGTCCCTTTGGCCTTTCCAAATAATTTTCAGTGAGGACTATGCAAAAGTCCTGGCATGCTAAATATTAATCAGGTTCTTCCTGAACTGAAGGAAGTAAACTTGCAACTTTTATGCCAGAAGGAACTCAAATCAGCAAGGAATGTTTGTTTCTTTGGGTACTTCATGTTTTGTTTTAGACTTTTTTTATTTTCTGTACATTACTTAGAAAGATTTGGAAAAATAAATGGATGAGCCTATTTCTGGTGACTCTTATAAGCTATACCACAGGTCTGAGGGAGAATGAGAGTGGTTCTACCATCCACGTGTCATATAACTTCAACTACCTTCATGTATCCTCTCTGGAATTCATTGTCCTTCTGTGTGAAGTGAGGGAGTGTGTCCTTTTAAGTTCTTGAATGTTATGGTTGATAATCCTACCAGATATGACAAAATAGAGCACTCCAGTCCACTTGCTGTCCACTTTCATCTTGCCTTTCTTGATCTTGGAAAGTAATACCAAAGACACGGTCTCCATAGCCAAACGACAGCAAATACTAAGTATGCTTCCTAGCTGTATGACTGACCCCTGTTTACTTCAGTTTCCTCATCTATAAAATGAGCTGGAGAAAAAAATGGCAAACCACTTCAGTATCTTTGCACAGATGGGGTAACAGAGTGAGACATGACTGAAAAAACTAAACAACAACAACTACGTATACTCAGGAAATGAGGAAGGAGTTAGAGAGTAACTAATTGAACTACTCTTGGAAGGTGAACCTAATAAGAACAGTGGTTACAGTTTAAGCACCTGGAGAAAAGGCAAACCATGCTTAATGTTGGCCTGCACCAAAAGTCCCTCAGGAGATAGCCAATGGCTGCTGATAGACTAGGCTTCTATTCATAGGCTGCAGATGCTATCAACTAGAATTTTTTTAATTAACTAGAAAACATACAGCCTTGGGAGAGGAGAAGGAGGAGTTGCTGAAAGCACAAGGAATAGTTTGAAGGTTCTGCCCTTACAGAGAACAATGTGTGCTAAACTCTTCTGACAGCAAATAACAGAGGCAGTAATTCTTTGAGTCTTTTTTTTACAGCTTTTTCTCCAACTGAATGTAAGTTGTGATTTTTGTGTTTTTTATTCCATCAAGATCCTAGGTACCACAAAGAGAAGGGAGGGTAGCTAAGGCTGGCTGGGCAGTGGAGGGAAAATCATTGATAGATAAACAGTGGGGATATAAAGAACTTTTCCTCTTAGGCAGAATACAAATAAACTCAGGTGGGATTTAAGAGGGAAACTGCAACATCAGCATTGATTTTTTTTTTTAAGCTACATTTGTATTATTTCTTCAAATCTCCCTCCCCCTCAACTTCCATTTTACCAAGCCCCTCTTTATAGGCACCTGTTAAATCAACTTTTTTTTTTTCCATTACAGACTCTTCCTACATAGCCAATAAACTACTCCTGACACCAACAAGCCTGAGGATTTATCATGCGCTGGGGATTTGCGCCTTCTGAGACCCAATGACGAACAACTCCATCGCCTCAGTTTTGGCAGTGGGATCCACTCAGTGCTGATTCTCCTGGCCCACCTCATCTATCACAGACCCAGGTGCTGGGTTACTTCAGGAAAAGAAGAGAGAGATATTATGGAAAGGGGGCTGTTAGAGACTCTTGGATATTTGAGATTTTACATGTTATCAGCTTATTGGGTTACCAGTTTTGATTGCTATGCTTTGTTCTTGTCCTTAATCCCAACAATGTCTTTAATATATTCTTTAAGTCATCTCAGTAAGTAGTGATGGAAGAACAAAACCTAGTTATGAAAACAATCCCCCCAAATAAATGTGGGGTGCAGTAGGTTAGATTCTAAAATACAAATATATATTAGGAAAGAAAAAATATGTTTCTGGGAGAAAAATTACACATTCTTAGTGTGTGTGTGTGTGTGTGTGTGTGTGTGTTTGTGTGTGTGTGAGTGCATGTGCACATAGGCATGCTCACACAGGGAGTTGGAATTCAGGAGGTATTTAAAATTTGAAGTGTTTTGGTCCAGATTTGTGATTTCCCAGGAGTGGGTAACTCCCAATATGAGAAAATTATCCACCAAGAGTTCACTGCACCTTAGAGGTCTAGAGAGCTCCATGAGAGAAGGAAAAATGGAGTGACTTGTTTATTATCCTATAGCCTATATGTATCTGAGATAGCACTTGACCTTTAACCCAGGTCTTCCTGAATCCAAGGCTAGAACTACATTTCTATAATAATAATGATAATAATAAACAAAAAATAGTTAAAAAATCTATACAATCATAATTTTGAATGTTACTGTGGTTTTTTTCCTGGTTTTGCTCTAAACCCAGAATGTCTCCCTTTCTAATCTGTGCCTCATGACTTCCTTAATGACTTATGTAACACGCTACAAAAAGCTTTCTTTTATCCTTCCTCCTCCTCCTCCTCCTCTTCCTCCCACTGAGAGTGTTTTCATGCTGGGATTACCTCCCATTTACACTGCATACACTTCTATAGTCCTTTGCACACTGTCTCTTCCATCAAGAAAAAGCTTTTTGCTTTTTCCTTTTCTTTTTTTCTTTTTACTCCTCAGTGCTTAAACCACTTTAAAAATGGTTGTTGACTGACATGGACTTTAGAAGCCAGAATCCAACCCATACTATAAATACGAATTTCCCTCTACAATATCCCTGAAAGGATGTTATTTGAGCAATAAGAAGTCCATTATCTCAAAGCAGCCCATTTCATTTTGGGACAATTCTGATGACTAATAAATGGAAGCCTGTCCTTTCGGTTAGCTGAAATCAGCATTAAGTACAATGTCTACTTAGTGGTCCTATGTCTGCCCTCTGAGGTAATAGTAATAAAAATACAATTCCACTTCCACATTGCAGACTCAGATATCTGAAGATAACTATCCCATCCTCTCATGTTTTTCCTTCTCAAGGCTAGATATTTCTGGTTTCACCATAAGTTCTTCAAATAGCCAATTTTTAAAGTTTTCTCCCTATACTGGTCCCTCCTCTTCTGGATATGTTTAGTTTATAAAGTACCCCTTTGAAAATATAATTCTGGGAAGTGAATACAGTATTTGATAAGAGGGCACACTGAGGCTGATTACAGTGGGACTATCACATTCCTTTGTGGATATTCTACTACCATTAATGTAATCTAAGATTTCATTAGTTGTAAGGGCATGCAAATCACCATTTCATCTCATTCTGAACTAAAAGTCAACCACTGCCCACTGCCCCAGTGGCAGCATGTGGTCTGGTCACATCACATCCGTTACGCTCTTAAAGAACTGATTTTTTGAAATTTAGCTCAGGAATTTATATTCATTCTTGTTAAATTTTACCTTGTAGGATAAAAGATGTTTTGGGGTGCCATTGATTCTGTTACTCAATGGATTATGGGATTCTTTAATGTGGGCTGACTGATTTCGTGTATTCATATTATTAGTTCACTTGAGAGCAGCCCACTGGCGGGTTAACATGACTACCAAAGTGATCTTGCTTATAATCAGGGAGTAGTAAAAGTCCAGACAGTATCTGAGAGAATGTTTAATAAATCTTCATGCTATATAATTAACAGTACTTTAACTTTCCATTTCCTTTTTTCTTCTCTTTAAGTCCATTGATTGGGAGAAATAGTCCCCAAATTAGAATGCCTACTTGTTTCTCCATTTTGCTTTGAGTATGTTTCTCTGGGTACAAAATACATATTTCATGGTGATAAATTCACCCTGTAAGTAGAGAAATTGTACACAAATATACTGCTTTGTCAACTTTATTGATTTCCTCAAGATTATAAAGACCTTCATTGTCCTACAATGTTTCTTCTATCTTTCAGCATCTCAAAAATGACCCCTCCCCACACACCCCCCACCCACCCACACACACACAGTCTCATTCATTAGCAGACAAAGAAATTCTTCCTCTTAGGCTTATCTTATGTATTGTGACTTAAATGGTCTGGGACCACCTCTGCTTCTGGGAAGGGAGTGGCCCACAACAATAGGTTCTCTCTAGGAGCTGATTCTCTGAAAACTGCAATTGGTCAAGTCTTAAGAACAGCTAAAGTCAATGACAAATGCCTTTTTTCTCCCTTTCCCAGTTAATCTTGGAAAGTTTAACAACCTGATCAATTCTGTTATGTAGCTAAACCAAGTAGAATCCAAATTAGTCAGCCTTGCTAGTCCCTAAGAAACACGATAAATCCTGGTCAGGTCATAGAAAGGGAAGGTGAGGCTGCATTTGCTAGTTTTACCCCATTTATCTTCTGTCCAAGTAAGCCATAAACCCAATGGCTATAGTGAAAACCACAAAGAAAATTACCATGATAGTCAATGCAACTATTATGGTAGCTTTATAAACAAAAGATTAGAGAGAACACATATTTCTAAGTTCACTTCCCTTTCCATCATGCATCAACATTCCAAAAGAAAGTTCCTAGCTTCTCTAGAGCCCAGTGTTAAGTATCTAAAGACAAAAAAATTGTCTTTGCTAACCTAAAGGAGTTATTCAAATTATGGATAAACTAGAATGGATAATTAATGTGGGGTAATGATCAATTCATAGATGATAGATTTCTAACCAGCTGTAAAGAGAAAGTTAGGTATGTCTGAAGCATATCCCCAAACTTAGCAGGTCATCATCATGGAATGCAGCTCCCATGAATACTTTCAAAAAGTAACAAACAACAAAATATTTGATGATTCTGTGAGAATAAAACAGTGTGGTCAATGAGTCTTGTTGACTGACTCAATTTAATACTGTTTCTTTTCTTAGAGAGATAGAATGACCTAATGGATAGAGAAATGGTCACCAAACCCAGAAGGCCTATATTTAAGTCTGGCTATGTGACCCTGGGCAAGTCATTATCTTTTAGTGCTTTAGGCCAATCTCTAAGACTTTTAAGTTGAAGAGAAGGTGTTGATACACATTAATAGACTAAGTTTGTTCACCTAGATGTCTATGTTAGTGACATGACAGACCATACGTTAGCCCTTTATTTAATGACATTTATGTGTACAGAAAAAAGATATGGAGCTTAAATTTCATAATGTTCATTTATACTAAAACTGGAAAGCTGTACACCATGCCTCCATGCATCATCGATTCCCTACACCTTTAGGATGCGCAAATTTGGGATATCCACCTCAAATATTTAAATATCAAACTATCTATGCCCAGCCTGTGGTAGAGCATTCCGAGTTCATATTGGTCTAATCAGTCACAGTTGGACATACTGAAATTTCACTTATCATGGTGATGTCATTTTGATCCTCTTTGAAGATGAAGGACAACAACCAACCCTTTATAGCAATCCCTCCACCTAGTCAAGTGGACTTCTATGATATGAGGGTCAGTGACACGTAAGAAATTACTTCACTTGTTCCATTTAAGCAAAAGAGCAGAAAAAAGAGAAAAAGGTAGAAGTTGCAAAGAGAAAAAAATCAGGAAAAATGGAAAATTAGACCTCTTAAAAAAGTGAAATGGAATAACTCTAGAGTTCGAGGTTCCCTTCTCAGTGGAGTCTTTCAGGCAAAATCTGGATGTGCCATCAACCTGATGGATAACCTCTGACTTCCCGTCTAACTCAGAGATTCTGTGATTTAAAGACCTAGATCTCCTTGAGACAAGAACTGTTAAGATGTATATATGTGCAATTTTTGATACGTATATAGTCTATAAAAATGAACTCACTCCTTCAATGGAGCTACAATACTCTAATATAAGTGTCCAAGCTGAACAAAGTTTAGATAAGAAAGCTCAAACCTGCCTTGGGATAATGCATCCACTTAAATTCTTATTAAACTATTTACTCCGTGTTAGGGGAGACACAGGGACATCTGATGAAAATCACTCACATCTTCTTCACTGAGCCTTGTCAGGTCTCATTATTATCACTGTGACTAACTATCCTAAGTTCTGAGAAGAGAAACATAAGCACCACACTGCCGGAGATTCACTCCCCATGGCTGCCTTTCTGAAATGGTAATGATTCACCCATTCCCTTGTCCTCTAACAGTCTCAGCAGCTGATAGAAAAATTATTCTGTGTCAGATAATTTTTACATTGTCTTTGCATCTCTAATTCCCAGGTTCACCATAATGGATTTTTAGGAAGCTAGGAAGGTTAGCCAGCCAAGACAGGAATCACATCATAAATAAGGAACAATCTGAAAATACAGTCTCTTACCTTGCGCTTATTGGTAGGGCAGACGTAGAGATAGCTCAAAATTGTCTTCAGACCAACTTTATCATTCAGCTTCTCATAGGTTGTCCCATAATCTGTTGACCTATAATTCAAAGAGAGCATTAATGAGTATAGAAGCTCACGTCATTTGGCTGCTTGTCAATGTAATGCATGTTTTACATAGCAAGATGGCTCTCAAGAGGTTTCTGAATGATTCATGTGGTATATAATGATGTTTAATTATGTACACAGTAGCATCATGTGAGTGGTTAACATTTGCATTTAAATTGGATTGGTAAAAATTAAAACTCAATCTTTCTACTGCTCTTTAATGTATCCATATAGCATAAAGAGTGTGATTAATTTAAAAGAAAAAAGAGTTTAGCATGTCCGTTGTATTTGCTAAAAATCAGATGTGATCCTTGATTACTGGGTTGGAGAGAGAAGGTATACTCTTCTGTATTTTAGAACTCTTTGAGAGATAGTTCTTTGGGCTAATAGACAAATCAGTTACTTAAGTTGTTTATTCACTATTGAATTACAAAGAATACAGAGGGTCAAGTTCTCTAAAGGTCACACAGTCCATTTCAGCTACATTGAAAGATGGAGTAAGTAGTCTTCCAGCTGGCAGAGCTCCCACAGGTCATCTAGTTTGATCCCGTCATGTTTCAGATAATGAAACTGAGGCATAGAAGGAAATCACTTCCACAAGGGAACATTGGTAGTAATTGAAATCCATCCCAATCTCAGATGTACATCTATTGGGACAATAAGTGAGATTTCAAAACTCTTTCTCGGTAATCTGTTCTAGTTTGTTGTTTTAAAATCCTTATAGCTAGAAGAAGGATTGTCTTGATTATCGGATAATTTGTCTTTATTTCTAATATAAGGGAATATTGAGCTAGAAAGGTCTTTAGCCATCATTTCATCCTATTTTAATTTTGCAGATGAGAAAATTAAATCTCTAAGAGCTTAGTGATTTGTTCAAGATCTCACAACTAATAAGCAATGAAGAAGGATTTGAACCTTTACCATCTGACTCCAAATCTAGCTTTCTTTGCAAGACACCTTAAAGGATATTTTTGAGTTGTCCTAAGTGGGGATGGACAATTATTGGTTAGCCTCTACTTTATTCTCAAAGACTCATCCTTACACTCTTAGGTCAAATAGTCTCCATTCCCCAAAGAAATATATTTGATTAAATTAGGAAGAAACTAATGGCAAACAGATTTCTGATGATGGTGAGAGGTATGATATTCCCAAGCCACAACTGAAGTAGTGTGGTGTACTGGAAAGAAATTTGAAGTGAGAAGATTTACATGCAAATAAGTGCTTACTTTTCATCTGAAAAGCTGTAATAACCGTCAAATTATTCTTGTCTCAAGTCCCTTCCCTTTCTAATCCAGCATTTACTCAACTGCCAAAGTGATTTTTCTAAAGTATGGGATGGACTTTGTCACCCCTCTATTCAATAAAGTCCAATGGCTCACTATTATTTCATGAAACAACTGTTGATGTTCATTTTCTTGTCACATCCCACTCTTCATGACTCCATTTGGGGTTTCCTTGGCAAAGATACTAGACTAGTTTGCTATTTTCTTCTCCAGTTCATTTTACAGATGAGGCAAACAGGATTAAGGGACTTGCCCAGAATCACACAACCACTAAGTGTCTGAGGGTAAATTTGAACTCATGAAGATGAATATTCTTGACTCCAAACCTAGTTGCTCTGCCCACTGAGCCACCTAGCAGCTCCCATGGAACAACTAGAAATACCAAAATCTGTTTGATATTTAAAACTCTTGATAGCTTAACCTTCTTTTATGTTATCCAGCCTTCTTAGACATTATTCCCCTCTACACACTCTATAATCTAGCTATATCTTGTTGTTCTTTGTATGTGACACTTCATTTCCCAAAGCCATATGCCTCTTTTCTTGAACTGTACACACATACACACACACACACTCACACACACATGCACACACATGCACATACCTCATACCTGAAAGGTACCTCTACTTCTCTTCTGCCTCTTAGGATCCCTAGATTCAAGACACAGTTCAAATGTCACCCTCAGTAGGAAGCTGTTCCTGGTCCCTATTCCCTCCCCTACCACCTGATAAAACTATCACCTCTAAAATTACCTTCCATCAACTCTGTATCTTATACATACCTATTTCTTCACAAATTGTCTCCCCATTAGAATGTGAATGCCCTGAGTACAAACATTGTTTTTGTCTTTCTTTGTATTCTAAGTACTTAAAAAATGTTTCGTGACTGACAGTCTTAGTGTCTCCATCTGTAAAAATGGGGAAATAGCACATATACAATATACCTCACGTGGAACTTTTTTGGGAGAAGGCGCATGTATATGTGTATATATATATACATATATATATATATATACACACATACACACACATGTATAACACATATGTACATACATAAATGTACAGTACATTATTTTGTAAAACATGAGATATTATATACATAAAAGTTATTAAATCATTCAAGCTTAAATCATTATTTTCAAACATTTATTGAACTCCACCTGTGTGTGAGATACTCTAAGTGCTAGAGATAAAAAGAGATATTAGATTCCCCAAAGAGTTTATGATCTATTTGAAAATATGTTATACCTATGTAAAAAAATGTCCAAGTAAAATCAATAAAGCATCTATTAAGCACCTTTGGTGTCATAGGAACTATGATGAGGCAAAGAAAAGGCAGAAGAAAATGCCAAGGCAGAAAAGATTCCCTGCCCTTAGGGAGCTGATATTTACCCTGGCAACAATAAAACATTTTTTTTCCAATTTATTTATTTATTTTTAGTTTTCAACATTCATTTTCACAGGATATTGAGTTTCAAATTTTCTCCCCATCTCTCACCTCCCCCACTCCAAAACATCATGCATTCTGATTACCCCTTCCCCAATCTACTCTCCCTTCTATCACACCACTCCCTTCCCTTATCCCCATCTTCTCTCTTTTGTTCTAGGGCAAGACGGATTTCTATACCCCATTACCTGTATATCTTATTTCCCAGTTACATGCAAAAATAATTCTCAACATTGATTTCTAAAACTTTGAGTTCCAACTTCTTTCCCTTCCTCCCTCCCCAACCATCCCCACTGAGAAGGCAAGCAATTCAATATAGGCTATATATGCATAGTTTTGCTAAAGACTTCCATAATACTCATGTTGTGAAAGACTAACTATATTTCCCTTCATCCTATCCTGCCCTTCCCCATTTATTCTATTCTCTCTTTTGACCTTATTCTTCCCCAAAAGTGTTTACTTCTAATTACCCCCTTCCACTCATTTGCCCTCCCTTCTATCAACCCCCCTACACTCCACTTATCCCCTTCTCCCCTACTTTCCTGTAGTGTAAGATAGCTATTCATAACAAATTGAGTGTGCATGTTACTCCCTCCTTAAGCCAAATATGATAAGAGTAAGCTTGACTTTTTCCCTCTCACCTCCCCCTTTTCCCCCTCCATTGAAAAAAGCATTTTCTTGCTTCTTTTATGAGAGATAATTTGCCCCATTTCATTTCTCTCTTTCTCTTCCTCTCTCACCCCTTAATTTTATTTTTTTTAGATATCATCCCTTCTTATTCAACTCACTCTGTGCCCTCTGCATATATATATATGTGTGTGTGTGTGTGTGTGTGTGTGTGTGTGTGTGTGTAATCCCTCCAACTACCCAAATACTGAGAAAAGTTTCAAGAGTTACAAATATTATCTTTCCATGTAGGAATGTAAATAGTTCAACTTTAGTAAGTCCCATATGATTTCTCTTTTCTGTTTATCTTTTCATGCTACTCTTGATTCTCATATTTGAAAGTCAAATTTTCTATTCAGCTATGGTCTTTTCATCAAGAATGCTTGAAAGTCCTCTATTTTACTAAATGACCATTTTTTCCCTTAAAGTATTATATTCAGTTTTGCTGGGTAGGTGATTCTTGGTTTTAATCCTAGTCCCTTTGACTTCTGGAATATCATATTCCAAGTCCTTCTATCTCTTAATGTAGAATCTGCCAGATCCTGTGTTATCTTGATGTATTTCCACAATACTTGAATTGTTTCTTTCTGACTGCCTGCAATATTTTCTCCTTGACCTGGGAACTCTGAAATTTGGCTACAATATTCCTAGGAGTTTTTCTTTTCAGATCTCTTTCAGCAGATGATCTGTGAATTCCTTCAATATTTATTTTACCCTCTGGTTTCAGAATATCAGGACAATTTTCCTTCATAATTTCATGAAAGATGATGTCTAGGATCTTTTTTTGATCTTGGCTTTCAGGTAGTGTCATAATTTTTAAATTGTCTCTCCTGGATCTATTTTCCAGGTCAATTGTTTTTCCATTGAGATATTTCACACTGTCTTCTATTTTTTCATTTATTTGGTTTTGTTTTGTAATTTCTTGGTTTCTCATAAAGTCATTAGCTTCCATATGCTTCATTCTAATTTTTCAAGGACTATTTTCTTCAGTGAGGTTTTGAAGCTCCTTTTCCATTTGACTAATTCTGTTTTTTTTTAAAGCATTCTTCTCCTCATTGACATTTTGGGCCTCTTTTGACATTTGGGTTAGTTATTTTTAAAGGTGTTAATTTCTTCAGCATTTTTTTGGGTCTCCTTTAGCAAGTTGTTGACTCGCTTTTCATGATTTTCTTGCATCTCGTTTCTCTTCCCAATTTTTCCCTCACCTCTCTTACTTGATTTTTAAAATCCTTTTTGAGCTCTTCCATGGCCTGAGACCATTGCATATTTATTTTGGAGGTTTTCGATGCAGGAGCCTTGACTTTTAGGTCTTCCTGTGATGGTGTGCATTGTTATTCCTCATCAAAAGGATGGAAGAAAATACTTGCTCACCAAGAAAGTAACCTTGTATTGTCCTACTCTTTTTCCCTTTTGGGGGCATTTTCCCAGTCAGTTACTTGACTTTTCAGTTCTTTGTCAAGAGGAGGGTATACTCTAGAGACCAGTAAGTTCTCAGTTCCTCCAAGGTGGCAACAATCAAGGCAGAGGCACTCTGGTGCTACAAGCACTCTTTTCTGCCCAGGATCTTCCAGTATAATTTCCTCTCCAGAGCCTGCACCAACTCCACCATGCCAACTAGCACTCTTCCTCACCCCAGGGCCACCACTCAAGGATGAGATCCAGATCAGCAGCTCAATTCTCCCAGGGTCTTTAGGCAAGGGCTCCAACAATGGAAGCTGACACTTCCTGGGGCTGGGCTAGACCACTGATTTCCCTTCTCACGCAGATGAAAAAATTTTCTCACTCATCTTTGAAGCTGTCTTTGGCATTTGTGGGTTGAGGAATCTGAGAATCACAGCTACTGCCAGTGGCACCTTGAAGCCTGCTCTGGTCATGTCCATGCTGTGTGGTCAAGGCCAGACTGCGCTTTGCTCTGCGTGGTGTGATAGACCTTTCCTGTCAGCCTTCTGGGCTGCCTTGAGCTGGAAATCTCTTTCACTTTGTCATTTTGTGGCTTCTGCTGCTCTGAATCTGTTTAGTAGAGTCATTTTTTACAGGTATTTTATGGGCTGAGGGTGGAGAGTTTCTAGAGATGAGTTCTTCTACTCCACCATCTTGGCTCTGCCCCCAATAAAGCATATTTTTAAAGCAATAAATGAATGGTACAAACAAATACTATCTGACTTAAGAGGACAGAGGGTTACACCTAGCACAATTATGGCTATATGCAACATGGAGAGGTAGTTATTTGCCCTTCAGTATCAACTTAGAGATATCCAACATTTTTATCAACAGCTTAGATAAAGCCAACTATATAATCAAGTAAATGTTTAATAGAAATTGAGGATAGAAAAGCAAGATAAAAAAAGAGTCTGTCTTCAGAGGGTTTACATTTTAACTGGGTGGGAGAGGGGGATACAACATAGCAGATCAGGTACAATAATTTGAAGGGGAGCAGAAGACACAGTATATTTTTCAAATAAATGCTTGAGTCAAAGTTAGACAGGATAGTGAACACAGTAGAAGATAGAAACAGGTTCCGAAAGGATGTCAGCAGGCACATTGGGCTGAATATATCAACTATTAGGGCTAGGGACTTGACTTATTATCTCATTGAGAGAAGTCCCAAGGAGGAAACCCTCTAATAATATTAAATGGAATAAGAATAAATGAAAACTTTTATACTTGAACTCCAGAAATCAGTTTCATAAGTATAAGAAGAGGGATATATCAACTGCATTTTCTTTGAAAAAAAACTCGATGTACTACAGGCTCAATGTGAATCAGTAACATGATATGATAGTCCAAAACGCCAATGAGCTCTTCAGTTACATTAATGGAGGCAGAACATGCAAGCTTAGGTAGATCATAGTCAGGGTACCATAGATTTAGAGCTGGCAAAGACTTGGAAGGCCACTTATTTCAAAGCTCTGATTTGCCAAATGATGAAATGAAAGGCTTAAGAGTTTATATGTCTTGTTCAGTGTCCTGCACATAGTGTAGGAGAGAAATGAAATTTGAACCTAGGTTCTCTGATGACAAATATGGTACTTTTCACTAGGCCACATTGCTACTGATCAGTCTACACTAAAATACTTGTGTCCCAGTTCTGCAAGGCATTTTTAGGAAGAGCGCTAAATTAGACAGTGCCCAGAGGAAAGCAGCCAGGAGGGAGAAGGGCCTCAAGTTCATGTCACATTGATGAGCAATTGAGAAGAAATTTTTTTAATCCTAAAGAATGGAAGATTTAAGTGGAAGACATTATTATAGTCTTCACATATCTGAAAGGTGATCCTGTTCAAGAGTGATTAGACTTTAAGTTTCTTTTCACAAAAAGAAGTAGTAGGGAAAAAAAAATATAGAATTGGAGAAAGCCAAATTCAGGCTTGATAAAACAAAAGCTTCCTAACAATCAGAGCTGAAAAAGGTGGAATGGCTTGTTTCAGGGGATAGTGAGTTCCACTACACCAGATGTCTTCACATAAAGGCTAGAGAGTCATTTATGATTCCCATTATAGAAAATTCAGGCTGATCTAGTTGTGTTTGGAAGTCTTTCCAATTCTGAGATTTTGTGATTCCATCATCACAGACTGAAGCAATTCAGAAAAGTCTAACATAAGTCATGGTACTAGATCTAAGAGCCTCTACAGGCCTATAGGCATGTATGGCACATTTCATTCAGAGGTGCTATCAGGGAATTTGGACAGTTAGGTGGCTCAGTCGATAGAGCGCTGGGTTTGGAATCAAGATGATTTGTCTTCCTGAGTTCAAATTGAAACTCAGACACTTATTAGATATCTGACCCTGGGCAAGTCACTTAACTCTTTTTCTCTCAGTTTCCTCATCTGTAAAATGATCTGGAGAAGGAAATGGCAAATTATTCAGCATCTTTGCCAAGGAAACCCCAATTGGGGTCACAAAGAGTGGGAAACCACTCAAAAATGACTCAACAACAATAAATATTTTGCTATATTTTTAAAAGCAAACTTTTTGAATATTCAATCTTAGATGACATATTTATTATTAAATATATGAAAACTTAGCTAATATTAGACTAAACTACAACATTTTATAAATTCTCCCTCACCCAAACAATTGCATCCATTATCAAATCCTGTCATCTCTATCTTCACTACATCTTCTCTCCACTCACACAGCCACCATTCAGGGCTGCATTTCCTCTCACCTGGACTGTTGAAATTACTTTCTAATTTGTCTCCTGACCTCCCTCTACCCTCATTTCAGTTGTTAAACTTGTTGTTTTTGTTGGTGTTTTTTGCTTTTTGTTTATTCGTCTGTTTTCCCCTCAAGTGTGAATCTGATCATGTCCCCTCCCTCCTCAATAAAATCTAGTGGACCCTTGTTACCCTTAAGAATCAAGTATAGAGGTCCTCTGGTATTTGAAACTCTTTGGGCATCCTTTCCTATCTTTTTCTATCTAGTTTGCTAATATTTTACTCTCTTTCATAAATTCTATAATCTAGTTACACAGGCCTCCCTGGTGTTCCTCACAACACCCCATTTCCCATCTCTGCACCTTTGCAACCATTTTCCATTCCTCAAATGCTCTCCCTCCTCTCCTCTCCTTCTTAGTTTCTCCTGGTTCCTAAGTCTTATGACTTAGCTCAAGCTCTGTCTTCTAGCTCTTAGTTCTTCCCTTTCTGAGATTATTATCCAGCTACTTTATCTTAAATTATTCTACATGTTATCTTCCACATTAGAGCTTCTTGAGAGAAGAGACTGGGTTTTTGCCTTGCTTTGTATCTCCACCATTTTGCATAGTGCCTCTTATATAGGAGATACTTAACTGAACTTGCTGACCAATTTACTGACTGTACCAATAAAACTGAAAGTGTTTTTTGCCATTTTAGGGGGACTAGGAGGAGATAGAATGGTGTGGCTAGAAACACACAGCACACCCTGTATGCATTCCAATGAATAAGAAACAAATTAGCAGAGAGGGGAGGAAGACATTCTCTGAAGGAGAAATGCCATAAGTAGACACATGGGAATAAGTATGGCTTATTCAGGCTTAGTGAAGAAACCATTCTGGCCTGGCACAAGGACCGGAAGTAACGGGAGATGAGTTTTGAGCAGAACTCTTGTGGTTGAAGTATTTGTCTTAAAATGTCATGTTTTCTGTAGACTTCATCTCTTCTTTTTTATTGTGATTTTGCCTCTATTATTATTTTTAAATCCTCACCTATTCCTAGAAAGCACAACTAAATTACTAACCTAGTTTACATTACTGCCTTTGTGCTAACATCATATGACTATATTACTCTTGCATATGACATTGTGCACCTATGTTTCATTAGCCTATATGTGATCATTGACTCCTGGTATCTCAACATCCTGAGAATGATAATATAAGACATGAATTGTGGGAAATCATTGTGTCTGCTGAAGGTGCCATTTGGCTCTACCTCAGCAACAAACAAACATCCAAGAACAAAGGCAGACAAATAAAATTAATAAGGACTAATACACTTGAAATTGACCTAAGTAGAGAAATGTACCAAGTATTTTAAGTTTCCTGCTGTCAAGGACTTAGTCTTTGCCACCTTTGAGAGGCAGCATGTAAATAGCACTGGAAACTGAATCAGACTCAACCCCAGAGTTACAGTTTTTCCATGTTTAGGGGAAAAGGGAAGGGGAAAGAAAGGAATAAGCCTTTATACAATGCTTACTATATGCCAGACACTTTGATAAGGACTTGACAAATATCATCTCACTGAATCTCCACAATAACCTGAATATTGCAACTAGAGAAACTGAATCAAACAAAGGTTATGTGTTTTGCTCAGGGTCACACAGCTAATAAGTATCTGAGGCCAGATTTGGACTCAGATTTTCCTAACTCCAGTCTGTGTTCTATCCACTGTACCACCTACTACCTTCTATTTTTATATCTGTAAAACTCCGATAATACTTGTACTCAAAAGCCTAACTACCATAGGGAAAATGCTGCTTTGCCCCAACATGCTAAGACATTTCCATATGGGGACTGCTATTCCTAGGTCTCACTTTATGGTCTTTCTATTGGAACATATACCCATGCTTACAATTGCCCTCTTGAATAATCCTCTTCCTCCTCTTTTCAGGGGAAGGAAAAAAGCAAGGATCAAACCATCCCTTGAATAATGCCCTTTCACATGATGGTTATACCTGTGATCGGACCATTCTTTGCACGCAACCTGGTGATATAATTTGGTCATCCTTTACTCTTACTAGTGCCTCACACAGCGCCTCCATTACTGAACCAAATAAAATAAGCATTTATAATTCACAAACAAAGGCACTTAGGAATTGGTCCTTAAGCTTCAAGCTGTCATAAAGAAGAAAAAAAGAACAAAGTATTGAAAATGTACATAATGATGCATTCATACACATATAGGTATATGCATACATATATACACATACATACACATTTTCCCCACCGTAACACAAGCTTTCTTGAATTCTAAATCTGTTCTATTTTTCAACATTCTGAAGCAATTGTGTTTTTGTTGTTTCAGGCTTTATTTACAGGTCGAATTTTCTACAGAAGGGAAAATGGTGCTTCTGTCAACACCTATAAAGGTGCCAGTAAGAGCCAACAGCTTTAAAAATAAGCATTTCAGGCAAATAAATATTCAAATGATCAAAGCAAAACTCATCTGTTTTTGCTTTTATCCTTAAGCCATTCATTCCTTCCTCTTCTTGTAAGATTGCTTTAAAAGGGGGCTTTCAAAATCAAATCAAGGAAATGTTGCTGAACATTGATTCAACAAGTATTCACCAGTCACCTACTATGGGCTCCTTAGTGAGCTAAGTACTATAGGGGATGCAGTATATTTATAGCATATGGTCTCGGCCCTCTGAAATTGCTGGTCTCTTTGCAAAGAGGAAACCATTCACATGAAAAGCTATTACAAGGCACTCTGTATAAAAGTGCCCCCAAAGCATGTACATATGGTGAAAGAAGTAAGACTTCCCTCATTCATCCAGTTCTGCCTCTCATCTTAAAAATTGTACTAATAGCAGGTAGCATTACTGTGAAAATACTGAGAACCAATTTATTACAAGTTAGTTTTCTCTGCAGAGCCTTCTAGTTTGAGGATAACCTGATGGATGATACAAGGTCACAAAGCTGAAACTATAGGTTACTGAAATATGGGAAAGTTTTCAGGGACGTTTGAAATTTGGATACTCCTTACCGATCTCCTCTCTTCTGTCAGTAGACAGTACCCTACAGTGACTGTTATAAGGAACTCTTTAACTAGATTCACTTTCGTCTTACTCCCTTATTATACTGATACTGTGGCCCAGTGCCCAATATAGTATATAACATAAGTTCTCAAACTTTACTTTTCACCAAAAGCTATCTAGGGGGTCTCTGTCAAACACAGAAGACAGCTCCTTCTCTCCTATGACTACTAATAAAATACTGTCAAGTTTGACTATCACATTTTGAAGGGCTCTTTCCATCATGATTCCAGAATGTTTTATGTATCTCGGTACAGATTTCACACACCTTAGCTTCAGTTAATAATGTATAATCTCAGCAGTGTCAGCTGAACATTGAGGCCAAGTTGGTACTGGTGAACTGCTTCCAGTCTCCTGTGTCTTCCCTCTTAACATCTTTATCTGTCCCATATGAACTGATGAGATCATGTTAACAATCCCCATGCTCTAAGGGAAAGTGGTGTTACCATTTTTCCTCCCTAAGGTACTCAGGCAATCTCAGTGATGGGTTTTCTGGCTATGAGCTAAATCAATCTCACAGTATATCCTGAGGGTAGAAGGAAACATTTTAGCGATGCATGATCCATGTTACATGGACGCCAAGGAACTCTGTCAAGGTCACAGAGCCCAGAGGGTCACTCTGGGGAGCAGTAGAGCTGTACCCAATGGGGAGCACATTAGAATATTACCCAAATAAAACCCAATGACATATTCCAGCAGCAGAGTATCAGTCACCTCCAAATCAAGCAGCTGTGACTTTTGTGTTTTGTTTCATTTCTAAAATCATTAAGAACGGCACTTTCATTGCTGCTAGTTCATTTGGCAGAATAAAAATAGCTGCTGATGCCAAGGATGCATTGGCTGAATCCCTAGCTCTGCTGCTTAATAACTTAGGACACATGAGGTTAAAGAAGCTAGAATAATTTAGGGTTTGTAAAATGTTTGCTAGTGAGTCGACATTTAAATAACTTCATTATCATTCACTGACAGCTTTTTTAACCTGTCTGAGCCACTGATATTTCTATTACTGTGTTATAACAAACCTCAAATGTTCCAAATACAGTCACTGGATTCCATTAGTCTACCTACTGTCAAGAAAAGATCTCCAAATCCATTTCTCGCAATATCTGGAGAATGTAACAGGCAATCTACATCAAATGGTGATGCGGAGCTGAAGGAAATTGTCTCCTGCTTTCTAAGGATTCTGTACTGGAATGCTTTGGCCTGTCAGCTTAAATGTATAATTTAAACACGTGGCTAAGACACTGTGCTGCTTTCTGAGCCATCCAATGTTTCTTGAATTCTCACACTGTTCAGTTTAACATGCAAAATGAGCTCAAGAATATGAAAAGGATCCTTTAGGATAGAGGAAGTTTGGCACCTGTGGATAGAGCACACTGAGATGCCAAAGGCTATAGATTTGGTTATCAGAAGCTCACAGAATTTCAGAGTTGGAAGGGACCCCAGTGGCCATTTGGTCCAAACATTAATTGGAAAAGGATTGCCTCTATAGCATACCTGACAAGTGATCATCTAGTTTTTATGTGAAGATATCTGATAGAAAAACAAAACAAAACAAAAACTCTTACATTCCTGGGCAGCTTCTTCTATTTATTGCTAAAAAAAAAAAAAAAAGGATGGGGTGGGGTACTAAAGCTATATTTGCCTCTTTATAATTTAGCCATAATGATTCTAGAACTGAAAGGGATCTCAGAAGCTATCTAGTCCAAAGTCCTCATTTTGAAGAAAACTATGGTAGTGATTGGGGAACACTGAAAATAAATAAAATTCAACAAAAAGAATTAAAAAAAAGAAAAATAGATATTAACATTTAAAAAAAATAAAGATGAGAAACTGAGACCCCAGAAGACTAAGGGAATTGCCCAAGATCATATAGGTATCAAAAGTGAAATTTGAACCCCAAGTCTTCTGACTGCAGAGAGACTTCTCTTTCTATCATACTTCATCACTGCCAAATGTCAACCCACTCTTCCGACCTCTGTCCTCATAGGATAAGCAAAATAAGTCTAATCCCATTTCTACATGATAGACTTTCAAATACTTGAAGAAACCTGTCATTCATTCTTTCCCCAAGTATTTTCTCTTCCACCCTGAAAATCTCCATTTTCTTCAATCCACAAATGGCATAAAATGTGAAGGCATCTTAACCATCATTCCCAAATTCCACATAATGTCCTTCCTAAAGTGTGGTGTCCAGAATAAGACAGTAGTCCAGCTGTGTCCTGAATATAGTAAAGTACAATAGGACTCATTTCCTTGTTAATAATGTCTTAATGCAGCCCAAGATTTCATTCTTTTTGAATTATCTTTATATAGACCTTAGACTATGTCATGCTTTCTCCAACAGAGAAAATATAAAAAAAACAGAATGCACCCTTGTCCTTTGACATTATTATTAGTTAATTTAGGGTGAATATGGCAGCTATTGGTAGGATTCTTTATAAGTTTACTTAGTAACTTCTTGTTGTTCAGTCATTTCAGTTGTGCTCAATTCTTCATGACCCCATTTGGAGTTTTCTTGGAAGATACTGGAGTGTTTTTCCATTTCCTTCTCCTCCAGCTCATTTTACAGATAAAGAAACTGAGGAAAATGGGGTTCAGTGACTTGAATAGGGCCATACAATTAGTGTCTGAGGCTGGATTTGAACTCATGTCTTTCTGACTTTAGACCTGGCACTGTATCACCTAGCTGCCTTCTTAGTAACTAAAGGTAAGTATTTACAAGGATGTTGCCATAATGAATTCCATTTTCAAAAATCTGTGTTTGTCTTCTCTCTATCCCCAATAATATTTGATATATGGATAGTATTTTAGTTTAACTATGTACTTTAAATATATTATCTCACTTGGTCCTTAAAACACTATAAGGTAGCATTATTTCCATTAAACAGATGCTTTCCAAAGGCATTTGCCGCTATTTTGAAGGATGTGCAGTGAAGAGGGTTGTTGTCTGTTTCTGCCACTCCTGAATGACTTTAATCTGTCTTCTAAGTGTAGACTGCTCTCTCTCTTAGAGAAGAAGGTGGACCTTGAGGAAAACTTCTCCAACGCTCCATAGCGGTAGGGGAAATGAAGGGTTCATAAAGCAAACAGAAGCGAGGCTTCAGTTGGGGGATGGATGGGGTGGGAGAAGGTATCTGAGATGGAGGACAGGAAATAATACTAACAATGATGGAGAATAGATGAATGTGACAGTAGAGAAAGGAAAATAATTGCCATTCTACTGTAGCTTAAAAAACAGGTCTGAGGATCTTAAACATAAAATAAAGGAGAGAGCTGGATTCTCTAAAGAAGGAGTTTCTTGTCCTTTCAAAAGAGAGTAGCTGCAAAGAAGCTATCAGGTGAGGCTATTCAAGAAATGCCAGAACTAAAAGACAGTGGTTGTAATTGCTAATTCACTTGATTATGGGTACTAAGGCAACTATTTCTCTATCTATTAAAATAAAAGAGATCTATTTGGCTGTTGAGATTGCTAGATTAAAAACATAAAAGAGAACTTATCAAGAATTATCAAAATGGACAACAACTATTCACTTTTGGTGATTTGTGTGGATATACATGACACTTCCATAAGGAACCTAAAGTGTATTGCCAATGAGTAAGAAATCTTGGACAATAAATTGAAGACTATAGGGGCACAGGCTGTATTTTCTTCACTGTTGCCCATTACTGGCAAAGGTTACAGAAAAGAAAAACTGAGATGGGAAATTAACATTGGGAATGAAATGGGATTTAGACCTTTTGATCATAGCACATGATATAAAGTTGACAGTTCCTGGTCAAAGAAAGAGTATACTTAACAAAGTATAGTCAGAATTTGGAGCTTCTTGCAAATATAATCAAAAGGATATTAAAATAAAGAGGACAGAGAATGGAAAAGGCTGCCAATGGACATCCCTATAATTAGATATTATTGAGTATAGCCACAAAGAAGGAAGAATTGAGACACCCTGAAACTCACAGGAGACAAAATTAAGGAAATGAATAAATATTAAAACCCTTGGCCTCAAGTGCCTATTGTAAAGGCAAGCAAAGTAGGATTTTTTGCTGTTTGAGTTTTAGTCAATAAAGTGCCTTTGACTGAGTCTTGCCTTTGATTGAATCAATCAAGAGTCTTTGATTAGTAACAGTATGTACATATTGTAGAGAGAGCAATCAGAAGCAGATCTGAGAGAGAAGTGACCCTGAGCAGGCTAAGGGAACTTGTTTGTGGGGAGGCCTAACAAAGAATGTTTGTGATGTTGAAGCCCTGTCTGTTGATCTGCGTTGATTTCTCAGACAGAAACCCTGTCTGTTGGTCTATGTTAATTTCCCAGGCAGAAGCCCTATCTGTTGTTTTTATGAGTGAATTGAGATAATGGTATTGGTAATGTGTATAAATATTGTGATAGCCTGTTCAGTCTTGTTTCCCTAGAAACAGAAGCTGTGGGCAGGATGCCCTGGAGTCTGCCCTCAGACAAAAGCAGGAAGAGTTTGAAGGAGAAGAGTTCTCATGGGCTGAGACAAGGAGCAGGAGCAGAGGGGCTGTCTTTGTGTGAACCTGGAGCACTTGGCCCATAGCTCCTGCTATGGGGTTTGGAAGTCAGCCTTGAGTCAAGATGAGAGAGGACTTTACTTGGACACTGTGTATTGATTAAGAAGATTGTTGTTACTGGGATCTAGGGGTGGGTGGTGTAGTATTTTGAAAAAGGACTTTGCTTGCATACTTAGTATTGATTAAGGATGCTGCTATGAATGTCATTTTTTACTTTATTGAACAGTTTGTTGTTGAATAGAGAGTTCATTACACTATGTGATTAGACCCTTGAAACCATTCACAGCTGAAGTCCTTAGGAGTGCTGCCATGATTGGTTTTACACCTAAAAACAAATGTTCAAAGTTTAAGCAAAAAAAGAAAAAGTCAATAGGAACTAGAGGGTGACTTATGACTTTACCAGTATCAATGAGATTTAATGCGATAAATACAATGATTGGACTATAGCTCTGGATAGAGATACCTTATTCAAAATAAACAGGGTGGGCATAAGGGGGAGAAGAGTAATATAGCACCTTATATTAAAAAGGGAAACACATGCTAGAAATATTGGAACTTGATTGATGAAAGATAATATGGAGTATTTGTATGAAGGTCAAAGGAGGGGGTAAAAAAAGGAATTTTGTTACTAGAGTATACTACAGACCATCTGAAAAGAAAGAGGAAATAGATGAGGAGGTTCAGAAACAGATTATAAGCCTGGCATGGATACATCACTACTAAGTGATGAGGGACATCAATTATTCAGACATCTCCTGGAGCTTCATCTCCACCAAAAGTAAAATAGCTAGAAATTTCTTATGGTGCCTTTGTGATAACTCTATCATTCCAAAGATGGAGGAACAAAGAAGGGATATTATATTGTAAATTTTATTCTCACTAACAGGGAGGAACTATTAGGATACATATTATGGGAGACTTTAATACTCCATCCTAAAATGTGTGATAGAGATAAAATCTGGGAATAAACTGGCATTGACCAGATATTTTGGAAGGGAAACTTCAAAGGGTTCAGAGTAGAGAAAAAGGGAGAATCCTGTGGACTAAATTGCTTTAAGGAGAGCAAGTCCAAGAGAGATGCGAGATATTGAAGAATTAAATTCTGAAGACATAGAGGGATAAAATTTCACCGAGGATGGAAAATTGGATTTGTCTGAAAATATCAACGTGAATGCACAGGAAACCTAAGAAAAACATTTTTTAAAAAGTTATAATTCAAGAATAAGGAGGATAAAAGAAGAGATAGGATCTTTGCTTGTGGTCAATGAGACATTGGTAGCTGACAATGGAGAGAAGGTAGAACTGCTCAATTTTTTTTCTGTTTTCTTTGCAAGGGAGAATGACTTTTACAATGAAAATGACAGAAACAAAATGACTAACAAGGAATTCAAGTCATCTCACTCAGATGAGCTACATCTTATGTCTCAAGACAAACTGCAGATGTGAATGTCAAGCCACTGTTAATATTTGAAAGGTCAGAGGGGAAAGGGGAGAGATATTGCAATAACGGAGAGAAGCAAAAAGCTGGTTTTCAAAAGAAGGGAAGAGAATAGAACCTGCAAACTATAAGTCAATGAGCTTAACTCTGATTCCTAGGAATATTCCAGAATGAAGATGGTTGGTGAAGATCTAGAAAGGAAAGTGGTGTTTACAGTATGCATTCATCAACAAGTGGTCATGCTAGATTAATCGCATGTAGTTAATAGTAGATAAGGGGAATGCCTTAGATAAAATTTACCTAGATTTTTACAGAACTTTTGATAAAGTCTCTTACACTACTGTTAGGGATAAGATTGTGTTGTGTCATTGTGTTTGTCCTTCTGTTTCAAAGAAGACCATGACATCAGGAAAATGATGACATGACTTGCAGTTGACTTTGTTTTGAGTGAGGGAGGGCTGTGAAAGGTCACCAGCCTCACTTTCTCCTCCAGAGCCATCTGGATTCAGTGACCAGATATTCATCAGGATGACTGCAGAGGGTCCAGGATGCAATGGGAGACCCTAGCCCTTTTAGGACAAGGCCTTTTCAGGTACTCACTTAGAAGTGAAGTAGACAGAACTGATTATTCAGTCTTCTTGGAGGGAAGGTATTTGCAGGTGTACATCTAATTATGAACGTGGGTGTTTGTGTATATGTGACACACTTGGTCAGGGGATACACTGACTTTCAGCCACCTACATCTGAATGGAGGATGGGCCTTAATTCTCATTGTTGGTCAACAGTCCATTAATTCTTCAAGCTCAGACACATAGTTTCTTGTGTTAACAGATAATAGCAGACTGACCAGTTCTGCATAATAAAGACATTTCCATATGCCCACCACTAGCCCCTGGTAACACTTCTCTGCTGATCGTTACAATAAATTCGGTTGAACAATAACAACAAATCCTATGTAACAGTTGTGTTCTTGAATCACTGTTTGTTGGTTAATGAATTCATTCAAAGAGGATGTCCCTTTGGAATGATATTTATAATACACTGTACTAGGGGCAGCTATGAGGTGCAGTGCTTGGCTTGGAATCTGGAAGATCTGGTCTCAGACCCTTAGCAGCTGTGTGACCCTGAGTAAATCATTAAACCACAATTTGACTCAGTTTCCTCATCTGTAAAATGGGGATGATAGTAACACTTACCTTGCAGGGTGTTTTCAAGGATTTAATGAGATAATAACTGTAAAGTATTTAGTATAGTGCCTGGCACATAGTAAATGCTATATAAATGTTAATTATTATAATTGAAAACGTGCATTTTAAATGGTTTTTTTTTAGGTTAACATATTTTCTCAAAATGTGATTATGATTTGGTTCTTTACTCTTAAAAACTAATCTCAGGATTAGGGAGCCTACTTCCATTAGTGATGAGTCAGACAAGTTCAGCGCAATGAATTCAGGACAAAAAATGATGGATGGCAGGTAGAGAAGGGACTGTTAAGGGTGCAGGTCTCCAGGAAATATGCCATCTGCCAGTAGTTGTTCTGAAAAAGGATCTTGGAGTTTTACTGTACTACATGTTCAACATGAAGTTGCAGTAGGATATAGCAATTAAAAATGTTAATGTAATTCTGGGGTGCATTATGATAGCAAGTATTTGTATAGTCTTTTAAGGCTTACAAAGAGTCTTACAAATACTATCTCATTTGATTTCACAACAATCCTGTAAGCTGGGGTTATTTTTATCCTCATTGTATAGATAAGGAAACTGCTTAGGAGATTGGGGTTAAAGTGAATTACTCAGGATCTAGTAAGAGTCTGAGATAGAACTTGAACTGAGGTCTTCCTGACTATAGGCCTAACATTCTGTCCATTACAACCTAACTTCAAGTTATAGTTCAAATATATTCTGCCTTCATTAGACCTCTTCTGGAGTACTATGTTCAGTTCTGTGCACCACAACTTAACAAAGTCATTAGACTAAAGAGTGTCCCAAGGATAGCAACAGGAAAGTCAAGGGTATTGAGCCCATGTAGTATAAGAATTGGTTGAAGGAGCTGGAAATATTTAGCCTGGAAATGAGAATATATGATAATTGTCTTGAATTATCTAGAAGGCTGTCATTTGGAGTACTTGATGTGTTTTATTTGATCCTAGAGGGCAGAACCAGAAGCAATCAATAGAAGTCAGAAAGAACCTAATTTAGGCTTCATTTCCAGAAAAAAAAAAAACAACTTCCCTAAAATGTCAAGCTGAGCCAAAATGGATAAGTTTCAAAAGTAGCGGGTCCTCTACTCTTTGGAGGTTTTCAAGAATAGGACAACAAATGTTGGGGTATGTTATAGTGATGATTATTTTTATTCATGCCATTTATAGGTTGAGCTAAATGGACTCTGAGATCCCCTTCAACTCTCAGCTCTTTAGTAGTTAACAAAACACTTAGCAAGCCAAACAAACAAACAAAAAACCAATAAATGCTTACTGACGGATTCTCAAATTCTATGATTCTATGTCTCAAAATGGAAGAATCTCCTTACAACGATGAAGGCCTCAAGATGCTCCTGTCCGCAGATGACATTGTGCTAAATTTATCAAGCACTGGAAAATTACAGAAGTATTCCATATGACATTCATAATCATTCAAAGAGATTGAACTAACTATTCTCTCAAGAGAAAACAAGTAGATGAAGAATGCTTATGATGAACAATGAACTTGGCTCAGAATTAAAATTAGGTGAGGAAAAAAATAGGTTATGTTGATTCCTAGAAACTCCACAACACTTTCAATGAGCACAAGTTTCTTCCCCTTGATAAATACCAATCTTTTTAATGTCAGTACTCTTCTGTGATGCTATCTGGCTTTGAACCATGAGACACTGGTCTCCAAGGAATTGGAGATGTGGGCAAAGGAATAATAAATAAATATGTTACCACATATTAACAATGAAAAATGTTAAAGCCATGACAAGATATCATCAAAGGTAAATGTAGACACCCCATGTGTCCCACTAGTGTCTATGGAGCATAACATTATCTGAAAGGAGGTTCCTAAAATATTGGCAAGATGCTGTAGAAAATTTATAGGATGACATTAACAAGAGTTTTAGACAGTCACGATGAATGTGGATGGATTGAAATTTACAACATTGGAGAAGGGTACCCACTTTGGACATTTCACAAGTATATCCTACTATGAAAGTATTAAACTTGTAAATCCTGTATTAAAAAACAGTTGTGGAACCATACTCAAAAAAGTTACTAAACAGTGAATACTTTGATATAGCAATGAAACTACTAAGCCTCAAAGAGATCAAAGAAAGAAAAAAGTGTCCCAAATGAAAAAAAATGCAGCAGCTCTTTTTGTGGTGACAAAAACCTGTTTACTAATGGAGTGTCTATCAATTGGGAAATGGATAAATAAATTATGTTGTAGGAATATAATGAAATACTATCATGCTACAAGAAATAAAGAATGAGACAGTTTCAGCGAAACTTGGGAAGACATCTCTGGAATAATGTAGAGTGAAATGAGCAGAATTAAAAGAATAATTTATATGAGTATTGTCAAAATGGAGAATTTTGAAAGATTTAAGAAATCTGATCAACAAAAGGATTAATAAAGATTACAGAAGACTGATGAGGAATTGTGCTATTTACTTTCTGACAGGTGATAAAATAATATACAGAGTAAATAATACATTTTTAGATGGGGATTATATGATCATTTGCTTTGTTTAATTCTGCTTATTTGTTATAAAGGTTGTGTTTTTTCTCTTCTTTTTTCCCTATTTTCTTTCATCTTCAGTCCTTTTCATATCTGTAAATGAGAACATTAAAGCTTAGACTTGAGAAGTGACTTGCCCACAGTCATTGAGTTAGCAGAAGAGCCAGGGCTTTAATCTATATTTTCTGATTTCTGTTCACCTTACACCCTTTCTTTGAAATTTTCCCCAAATATCCTCTTAGCATCGGGGGTTATAGTACTTAGCTGCCCTGCCCAAGGATATAAATGAAAGCTGAACGAGGATACCAAACTCCTGAGTAAATCCTAAGAGATTCACTTTTTCCCCACAAAGCTAAGTGAGAGATGGGAGACATGCTCAGCCCTGGGTCTGAAATAACTGTATCATATACATATCCCTTATCTTATGGAGCCTTGTCAGAAATAAATTGAAATGGTGACTGCCTATTGTCATGTGCTCTTTCAGGCTGAGTGCCTTGCAGTGTACTCATATGGCACTCAAGACTGCCAGGGGAGCAGTGTGTGATTACTCACTCCTGGAGATCTCAAAAATGAAATATTTATCGCTGGAAGGCAATGTTAGTAAGTCCTGCCTCCCACTAGCACCCACATATACAAATTAAATAAAAATAACTTTGACCAGAATCAACTGCAAAACGTTTTTCCTGGGAATATCAAATCTATTTGGTTTTCCAAAATCATAAGGTTGAACTAAGTGTCCCTGTAGTATGTGTGACTCTTTGTTCACAATATGCTGGGAAAAGAAATAGAATGCTCTTGGTCATTTCCACATATCTATCATCCATCACATCAAGTTGGTCCTTGAAAAAAAATTCACCGATTCTATGTCTTCTACTAAATCATCACTCATATGTTTAAAGAGTAGATCTGTTTCCAGAGATGGTGTGAAACTAACTTTCTTCTTTTCAACTCCATTTGTTTCAATTTAACATTAAGATCCTTTCCAGTTCTAAAAGTATCTTATTCTGATGGCAAAGAGATTGAAAATGGGGAACTGATGGAATCATCGTGATAACTACCTTGACTTTCCCCTTCATATTGCAAGCACATTAAAAGCTTTTCCAGAATAAAAGTACATTTATGTCACTCTTAGAATAGTCAACAGAGAAAAACCTGTTAGAATGAAGAACCCAATATATACAATGGGAATAAGAACACTGATTGTTATAAGAGAATCATATCTTTTACCCTTTGCCTTAATGTTGCTGGTTTCTCCAAATAAATAGTTTTCAGATTCTTTGGGAGTAGTAGAGAAGATGGCCTTACTTCTCTCTATCCAGGAGTACTTCTTATCCACATTCTAACTTTATCTACAATCTAACTACCACCAATGAGGAAGCCAAAGTCCAGTTAGTATCATAAGAATACAAAAGCTCAAGATGATGTATAATTTACAAATGAGGTTACTGAGGTGCAACAGGAGGAAATGACCAGCTTACAAAATCAGTTAGTGGCATTGCTGGGGCTACAACCCTGACCTCTTGATTCTTTTCCTAGTATTCTTTCCAGACCATTCCCTCTTCTAGCTCTTTCTTTATCCTGTTGTATGCTTGGGCTATAATAGTCATGGCTAGTAGCCTAGTAATACACATTCTAGACCAATGAGAATTTTAATCCTTTGTTTCTCAGCCTCCTCATCCTGTCTTACATTGACGTCCTCTGTTAGAAATAAGTACAGGAATGACTTTAGAGGTCACCTAGTCTATCTGTCCCACAGATGAAGAAGTTGTGGTCCAGAAAATCTAATTGACTGGTCTAGGGGGATGTCATTATATGTCAAAGGCCAGGCTCAGATCTTCTGAGACCCCTGGTAAAATCCACTATTCACTATGTAAAATACCTCTTTTAGTGTGTAGAGTCCCCTTATTTAGTAAAATATATGAAGAGTCAGATAGTAACATTGCAAAAGGCTTGTCATTTTACAAAAGAGTGCTTTAAAAGACAAAGTTACCTTTTTTCATTTAAGCATTTGTTCATACATTTTTAGCTTCTTAAGCTAAATGCTTAAGCTTAAGCTAAAATATTAAGATAACAGAAAAATAAATCAGAAATCAGGAATAGAGTATCTCAGAAATGAGAATATACCAACAAGCAGGTCCATTTATAAAATCTGATTCATGTACAACATCCTAGGAGTATATCTGTCATGCTTCTACCTGCATTGCAGCAGTTTGGATAAAGTCAGGAAGATTTCTGAATGTTTTTCATCTATAAGGTAGCCCTTTATATTTAATTCAATGGTCAATGATCAATTAAATTCATTTTATTTCACCTCCAAAAATTTGTTAACTCCTACTTTGGGTAAGGCACTGTGCTTGCTAGTCACTGACAAGATGAAAACAAAACTGCATCTGATTTAAAGAGTTACATTCTATCCTAGGCAACTGGTGGTACAATGGATAGAATGTTGGACCTAGGGTGAAGAACACTTGAATTCAGATCTGACCTCAGACAGTTACTAGTTGTGTGACGCTGGCAAGTCATTTAACCTCTATTTGCCTCAGTTTCCTCAACTGTAAAATGGGAATAGTCATAGCACCTATCTCATAGGGTTGTTGTGAGGATCAAATGAAATGATGTTCATAAAAAACACTTAGCACAGTGACTGGCATGTTTCTTGTTCAGTGATTTCAGTTGTGACCTACTCTTTGTGACCCCATTTGGGGTTTTCTTGGCAAAGATGCTGGAGTGGTTTGCCATTTCCTTTTCCAGTACATTTAACAGATGATAAAACTGAGGCAAATAGGATTAAGTGACTTACCCAGGGACACAAAGCTAGTAAGGCTCTGAGGCTGAATTTGAATTTAAACTAAAGTTTTCCTGATTCCTGATTCTGGGCTCAGCACTCTATCCACTTTGCCACCTAGCTGCCCAAATGGCATATAGTATATGGTATAGATGCGCTACCAACTGTCCAATATATCAGAATGCCCATCAAAACATTTCTTCATTCTGAGAAGTCATATCCCAAACCACACGTTACATAGCTATAAAGTCCAAAGTCTAGTGCATTCAGTCTAGCTAGGTAGGGTTCTCGGAGTGAATCAGAAATCTTTTTCTGTAGTACTTTACCTTGTACAATGGTACCTTGTACCTTGTACAATGTTACAACTTCCTTTTCCCAGGATCTTCACCTATGAAACCTTATAAAATGATCAAGACTATATGAAAGCCATAAGATCAAGGTTCTGGTTCTGCCACAGACTGTGAGGGTAAGCAAGTTGTTTAATTTTGTAATGATGTCATTTCTCTGTTTGTAAAATGAGATGATAATGTTCTTCTACAAAAATCTAGGAAGGGCAAAATGATTATATATGGGTGTGTATGACAGATTTTGAGAAAGAGAATCAGAGAGGGACAGAGAAGTACAGACAGAGAGATGCTAATGACATATTCCTTACCTCTTCATCTTGAAAGTTCTCTCCACTCTTGGAATACTTATAACACTGTAAATACCCTCTTCATCTTTGGCCTCTCCTTCAAATGTCTGGATCCTTCCAGAACATACAATTTAAGAAGGAGTCTAAAAGTAGACATGTAGTCTAATGGGGCAGATGCAAATAGCTATATGCAAACAAGATATGTACAGGATAAATTGGGGTAGTTTCAGTAGATAGCTACTAAGATTAAGTAGAAGCTGAAAAGGTTTCTTGCATAGGTCAGGCTTGAAAGATGCCTGAGAAGCTAGGAGACAGAAATGAAGAGGGAACATTTTCCAAACATAGAATATAGTCTGAAAGTTCCTAGAGTTGGGAGATGAACTGTCCTGTGCTAGGCATCGCACATGTATATAGACAGGAGTAAGGTAAGTAAGAATGGGAAAGGAGGATGGGACCAGAGGCTTTGAAAGTCAGAAGATTTTATATTTGAACCAGTAGGTAATTAGGAATTATTAAAGTTTATTGAATAGGGAGGTAACATGGTCAGATGTGCACATTTCCAAGATCAACTTGACAGTCAAGAGGAGGATGGATTGGAATGGAGAGAGTTTTGAGGCCAGACTAACTAGAAGACTATATAGTCTTGAGGTGATGAGGGTTTGTACTAGGGCAACAAGATGACCACAAATTGAATATGGAGGGGGCTAGGGATGTAAGAGAAAGTAGGGAATTGAAGATGACATCTAAATTTTAAGCCTAGGTAACTGGAAGAACAGTCGTACTCTCTATAACAATAAGAAATTTAGGATGAGGGAAAGGTTTGGGATGAAAGACAATGAATTCTATTTTACATATGTTGAGTTTAAAAAGTCTAGGAGACATCCAATATGTAATGTCTAAAAAGCAGTTGGATATATGAGACTAGAGGCTGGGAAAGAGGAAAAGCCTGAACAAGAAGATCTAAAATTCATCTCAACAAAGACAACTGATATCATGGGACCTGGTTGACCAGGTCCATAGGACCATAGGAGAGAGGACTTCTGACAGAGTTTATAGGACCCCCACTATTAATGGGTGTGACATAGATGAAGATCTATTAAAGAAGGAGAAGGAGCTATCAGACTTAGTCAGAGGAGAACCAGGAGACAGTTGTGCCATGAAAACCTAGAGAAAAAAACATCAATGAGAAGAAAGTGATTGTAAGTGTCAAAGGTTGCAGAGATGTCAAAAAGGATGCAGATTCAGAAAAGGCCACTAAACTTGGTAATTAGAGATCATTAATAACTTTGAAGAGAATAATTTTGATTGAATGGGACTGGAAGGCAGACTAAGTTAAATGAAGGAAAGAAAGATGGGGTATACATTGTCGATGGCCTCAAGAGGTCTGGACACAAAATAGAAGAGAGATATAGGATGATAGCAGAATATAGTTGTCGACAGGAACTTCAAGACCTATGGATCTTCTGGTAGTCTCCCTATACTAACATCCTAACAGCACAACAAATAACTGTTAGATATCTGACATACGTTCCCAATATGCATACCTCCCAAAGGCAGAGTAAGTGACAGAGGAGATTACTATCTTCAAGATCAAGAAACTGATGGGACAAATGAAAATGATAGAAAGTTTGAAAAGCATTGTCCAGACATCTTAAAATTTATGATACATGTGGAAGAGGAAAACTGTTGGCAAAGTTAAATGCAAGATGAAAGCAGATTTCATGGAATTCAGAGAGGTATGATAGCTTGACCTGAGATTTTAAAATGGGCTAAGAGGTTCTAAAATAAAAACAACGTCTAGTGATATTTGTAGTTGATGTCTTTTCAAAATAACTAGGTCACCTTATTTTCCCAAGGTGGGAAGTGCAAGGGCTATTCATAGGCCCCATCCTATACTGGCATTGAACCTTTGACCTATTTGGTCTCTGTTCTGGGCCAGATCATCACTCCTGGACCAATTGGTAACATCCCCTGCTCCTGGAAATTCACCATATTAGTGCCAAACTTAATCGTAGCACTTTATCAACTTAGCCCACTAAAACTCAGACTTCCTGAGCTCAAGAGATCCAACAGCTTCAACTGTCCTGGTTGCTGGGATTACAGGCATGAGTCACTATGTCCACCTGCAATTGAGTCTAAGAAAAAAGCAAAGAGGTGACCATTCTTGAGTCTTAGTTTCTTCACTTGAAAAATGAGAGCATCAGTCTAGATAATTTTTTAAGGTCCCTTCCATCTCTAAATCTATGAAAGATATCTAAATCAAGTGAAACAGATTTATAGAGAACTCAGAAGTGAGGATAAGCAACTGAGCATGAACATAAAGGGATAAGGTAGTAGAAAAATGTCAGGCAGACTAAAGCCAAGTATTAACGGAAGCATATTTTATATATATATATATGTATACATACATGCATATGTACATACATGTACATATGTGTATACATATATGAACATCAAAAAGAAAACCTTTTAAGCTTGTCTTAAGAACAAGAAATTGGAAGGGATAAGATTCATTTTTGGAGTGAATGGGAATATGAAAATGGATGACAAAAAGAAGATATAAAAATGAACTCATTTTACTTCTGTTTCCTCTAACAAGAAGAAATCTGAATCTTTTCAGTGACCTCATTGTAGCTTTTATTTGTTGTTTATTCCTTTTATAAGTCTTTGTGGAACATCATTCCCCTTATATCCCCCAGGAGTTCTACCATCAGTCTCTATGGCTTTCTTTCTTTTTTGAAAATTTAAATAGCCTTTATCCATTTCTAGTTCCAGATCCCTCACTTGTTCATCATTCTTTCACAGAGATCATTGATGATGACTCAGTCAACATTAATTAAGCACTTATTACACATAAGAAGCATTTATTATCCTAAGAGATAAGAAGAAAGAATTTGATCAATTAAAAAAGCACTTATTAAGCACCTACTATGTGCCAGGTAATGTGTTAAGTGCTAGTTCTTACATTAAAGAAGTTTATATTCAGAAATGTACTGGTAAATATTTAACAAATGGCTCTCCCAAGGGAGAAAAAAAAATGTATGAACTACATACTTAATTTTCAAACTGCATTATTAACATATTCTCTATCATTTTTTTTAAAAAGTCCAGAACAATAAACAAACAATAAATCAAATCCTGACATGTGGCATTTGCCAATTTCCAAGATGTAAATGTTCACACTGAAAATTTAACTGCTGGAGGTTCAAGTTGGTTCCAGTACACCACTGCATATGTACCAGTATAACATCCACAAGTTCTTTCACTATCCTAATTTGTAGTTCTTTTGAACCTCTTGACTTAAATTCACCATAAGCAGCTAGGTGCTTTCTTATTATCTCTCAATTAATCTTGAATTTTAAATCTTTGTTAACCACTTTTGATTTACTCATCCCAGATATATTGTATTGAATAATGTGTTGATATCAGCATAAGAAGGGGATCTATACCATATTTGTCATCTACAAACAGCTCCCATAAGCATAAATGATATGCTTATTAAAATTCTCTAAGACGCAAAGCTAAGAGGCAAAGCTAATATATCTTGGTTGAAAGAATCCTCATCTAAAAAATTCTTAACAAGTTGAAATGGTGAATTAAAGCTAATTATAAGAATTTTAATAGCCATATAGTCATTCAGTGGGCAGTTAAATGACACAGTAAATAGTGTGCTGGTCCTGGAGGCACTACAACTTGAGTTCAAAATCAGTCTCAGAAACTTATTAGATGTGTGACCTTGTGCAAGTTATTCATCCCTGTTTGTCTCAGTTCATCTTAAACAAGTAGGTATGTTAAACTTAGTAATTATTACTGAGAACTGATAGGATGAGATTCAGGGTTATAATTTGGTATTGTAAATATGGATATATATAAAAGTATGTGTGCATGCATATACAAACAGATAAATGATGTCACTAGTGAAAGGAATTCCTGGTGTGAAAAATATCTCCACTGATGGGAGCTGGTAATTCACTAGTATCCTGTAGTCTTAGAGAGCTGCCTTAGGCACTGAGAAGTTGTGACTTGCCTATGATCACTCAGCTAGTATATGTCATAGGCAGGGCTTTATCCATAGTTGTTCTGATTCTAAGGCTGACTGTCAATCCACCAAGCCATGAAACTTCTCTTTTGAAAGGTAACTATTATTCAAAAAGAACATGGTATTCAAATGAGGATATTGAAGAACCTGAGAGGAAAATCACGGTAAAAAAAAGCACTATACAGAGACTTGACAGAGGTAGCAAGAGAAGCCATATGATTACAGAAGTTCACTACATACTAATAAGAAGGAAGACTTAGATAAAGAATTTGGATAAAATATGAATCTGGTGATGGAAATACAGTATTGTAGTGATGAGGAACTTGAAATATTCAGACATCCTTCCCTCCCTCTCTTCCTTTTATTTTATCTTTCCCTCCTTCCTTTCCTATCTCCCTTCTTTATTTCCTCCTTCTTTCCATCCTTTTTTCATCACTCCTTCCAAATATTAGAACAGATGATAAAGTTGCAGCTGACCTTTGTGATAATTTCATTTTCTAGAACAAAAAGAAGTAATAAGAGGAATTGTTATTTGGCATCAATTTCTGAACTGCAAGAAGAGATCAGCTGGTAAAGTAAAAATGACAGGAACCTTGGGGCCATATGACCACTCCATTATAGAGTTTGTGATGAAGTGGATGAAAGCCTGGCATAATCTGATATGCATTCTAAATTTTAGGAGAGCTGATTTCAGAGTTCAGAAAAAGAATGTGAATGATCTAAGAGTCTTACCCATGGGGATGAGAATCACTCAATGAATTCTCAGGACAAGATTCTTTCGAGCAGAAAAAAAGTCACCTAAACAGAACATTATGGATGTGAAGGGGACTCAAAATCAGATTTTAAAATAACATCTTTGATTTTTGGAGAGCAATGTAGGAATACAATATAAAAGTGAACTTATTGATCATACCTTCTAATCCAGTCATTTCATTGCTTGGACATGAACCCAAAAACATAATAAAAAGGGAAGAAAGTGATTCTATCTCTACAAAATAGTCATAGTTTCTCAGTTTGTAATAAGAAAATGAAGAAGGAAGGAAGGAAGGAAGAAAAGAAGGAAACAGCCTATATGTTCATGAGAGGTTCAATGAACAATAGTATATTAAAGTAATGGAACATTATAGCGTTATAAAATATAAAGCATATGAGGAGACAAGAAAGACCCCCATGAGATGATGCAGAGTGAAATCACGCATGTCTAACAATGAGCAATTATGGAGAAAAGAAGGAAAGGCAAGAGAAAATAAGAGAAAATAGAAGAAAGAGAACAAAGTCAAAGATGATCCAACTTTGGACAAACCTGAAAGGGGACAAAGAACAAAATAATTTTCACTGCTTGCTTAGTCTTTATTGATTTGTCTTTGTTCTGTTGAAGGGTAAGGTTATTACACAATATATCCCTCACACTTTTGTATGTTTATTTGATTGTCTTATTATTATACACACACACACACACACACCTCTACACACACCTCTGCACACATGTACAGAGGGTCATGTAACTGAAAATTAATATTTAAAGTAGTGTCAGAGACTAAAGTCCACAATGAGCTGAGGCTGTCAATGAATTTTAGTGATTCAAAAAAGTCCTGGGAAATTAGAATGTATAAGGCTACTTAATCTTGAATAAATGAATTAAAGAGGATTAGTATATCACATCATACATTCAGGAGGCCTGCTAGGTCATCAGTACTTCTTGGTATTAGACCTTTCTGGTGGGCACTAACAGACTCCTATGACATTGAAAGATAAAGTGATTGTCTTTATTTGGCAAGGAGTTTCCACTTAGTTGAGTGTGTGTCCAAGAAGATTTCTGGGACACTCATTTCTTTCCCAAGGCTCATGGGGGAAAATAAAATTGTTGGCAATAGGAACTACTTAAAAATGTTAATCTATGGCAGAGACTACCAGAACAAAGCTGTTCAATAGGCCAGAGGCCAATGGCCTAAGGCCATTCATTGACAAGGTCATTTTTGCCCCACATACAGTCAACTTGTTCGGTCTCTACTATCTCAGAAAGACTAAATACTGACTTGAGAAAATGTTCTTTTTACCTGATTTGGTCCAAAAAATTATGAGCTGAAAACATAGGCAAGTGATTATTAATCAAAAATTTGTGGAAAAGTCTACTATCATTACAAATTCATCAGTTTTGTGTTCATGGATAGTATATTGGAAGAAATTGAAGGCAGATGAGTTTGGAAATGGTACTCCATAGAAAGGGAAAAGTAAATATATAATTCTTTGGTGTCCTTTTGAAATCCGTATATAAAAGCCTTAAATTATGGGACCATCACCTATGAAAAAGAAAAGCATTTACTTATTGCACTGATCTGTATCAAATTATGTTGTATTTACTTAGCTGCATAAATGTTGTACCCGTAGGTAAAATATAAGCTCCTTGAGGGAAGGGACTATTTCTTTGGTTGGTTGGTTTTCCTTTGTCTTTTTTTGTCTACTATTAGCAAAATGACTCATGGAGTAGATACTGAATAAATATTAAGTAGACTACAGGCAGTCTTTGGGGACCTAATTAACTGACTCCCCCACAGACTGGTGTTGCCTTTTGCAGATCAATATAAGCTCTTTTTGTTACAAATAGATGACAACTGCATTATCCTGGGAATGGTTTTGTAGAAGGGACATGATGGCAGCTAGAATTTAATGCATTTCCAGCCAGAGACTTACTGACATTGTCTCATTAGCCTATTCAACAGTTGGAATATGAGGTCCTGAATTAGACTGTCGCCAGAAAGTTTCAAGAGTGCAGAGAACAAATCCGTATTAGGAAGCACAAAAATGCCTTTAACTATATCCTAATAACCGCCAAATTGGATGCTACCAGGCAAAAAGGGTAACTGGCTAATTGTGTGTTAGTCCTTCACTGCCGAAGAAGACCATGCCATCAGAGAAATGATGACATGACTTGCACTTGGCTTTGTTTTCAATGAGGGAAGGCTGTGCAGGTCACCAGCCTCACTTCTCTTCCAGAACCATCTGAATCCAGTGACCAGATATTCATCACAATGACTGGAGATGACTCAGGATGAGGCAATTGGGGTTAAGAGACTTGCCCAAGGTCACACAGCTAGTGAATGTCAAGTGTCTGAGGTGAGATTTGAACTCAGGTCCTCCTGACTTCTGCACTGGTGCTCTATCCACTGCACCACCTAGCTACCCTAACTGGCCAATTATAAGTCTACTGAACAACATAGGCTAGAAAGTAACAATATCTATGTAGATAAGCTCTCCAATCTATATCATGCATCAGAAAACACGGTATTTCCTACCTGCAGAGAATTGTGTGACTCAGTGGAAGCAGTGCTATTGATATAAATAGTCTTAACTAATACAATTATGCCATGAAAGTGAACAGTTCTCTTCATGCACTCTTCAATAATAACAAATGACCCTTGTTGTTTTGCACATATGACATTGCTGTGCCTTTGTACAGACCATGTCCCTTATCTAGAATGCAATCTGCCCTTACTCCTCCCTCTTAGAATCCCTAGTTTCCTTCAAAGTTCAGCTTCTTCTACATGAAATCTTTCCTCATTCTCCCACCTGCTAATGCCTTCAACCTGTATTTCTTCTATATGTAAACATCCATATTACATATAAGTTATTTTGCATATTCTTACATGAGGGCACAAGTTTATATGTACACATCATCTACTTATAGAATCAAAACTTTTTGAGGGCAAGAAATATTTCCTTCAGTATTTCAAAGGAAATAAACTGTACATTCCTGACACTATGCTACAAATCCAGATTACAAAGTAATAACTGATCAAAACTTATTTGTGGGTTCTCAAATTGTACTTTTGAAAAAACAGGAAGGAATGGCATATCACACACACACACACACACACACACACACACACAGATGGGTATTTCTTTGCCTGAATCTGTGGCAGGAGCACAAAATGAGAACTTATAAACCAAATTAATTTATTAATTATTTATTATTTATTAATCAAATTAAAATTATCAACTGGGAAGAAATCTCATCCAAATTCTAAGAAGGGTATTAGGATTATTTAAAGTTAATAGTTAAGAAAGTTTTTAATTTTCAATAACTAGGTCAAGAGACATTTTTTTTTGGAATTGTTTGAAGCATATTCTACTAATTTTGATTGGCACCTGAATTCATATCCACATGAGACATGCTGTATACATCCAAAGGTAGATATCGCCAACATGAGTTGGAGATCTTCAAAGTAATATGTAACAAATTGCAAACTGATGGGGAAGAGGGAGACAGAGATGCAGACAGACAGACAGAGATAGATACAGACAGAAACAGAGAGAGAGAAATGCAGACAGAGAGACAGACAGACAGAAGCACAGAGAGACAAAGAGAAAGATACACAAACTTTTTTTCTAAAAAATGATCAGAATTCTGATCAGCATTCTAGTAAGGATTGACCAGTTTAAACAATATGGATAACCCTCTCTAATGTAGAGTCAAGGGATATCTATGGTGGCCACAGTGCTACAAAAGATATATGTCCATGTATATGGCAAACACCAAAAATGGAAAATGAGATGGACTCAGGATTGTTTAGAATGAAGACAGTGGGCTGAACTGCATTTGAGAAATTACACACTGCTCTGAATAACCTCAAGCTTTTCTCTGAAACAAAAATCCATCTTTTGATCATCAGTATTATTCTGGAGATGCTACGTGGCTGTGAGAAATGGAACACTACAATCTCTAAGATCAAAATTGCAGGTGACCCAAAGGGCAACAGAGAAATATGGAACTAGCATAAAGCATATTAACAACACTGTTTTGCCCAAAAGAAGTGGTACAAAAATAGCATCTGGAATATACACACATATCCACACACATACATACACATATATACATATCTATACATATGTGTATACGTTCATGTGTATGCCTAGAAAGGTAAGCTAATCAAAGATGGGTGGGGGAGGTCCCATTTACTCCAAAATATTTATAATAGCACACAAAGTAGGCACAAACAACTGGGAACAAAATAGATGTGTATCAACAAAGAAATACCTAATCCAACTGTGGTACATTAATATAAAGGAATAATGCAGTAACCTAAAAAACAATGAAAATGAAGGATACAGAGAAGTGTTAGTAGAGTTATGTGAATGAATATAAAATTAAATAAGCAGAAAAGTAAAATAATAGCTAGCATTTACATATTTTAAGGTTTGCAAAACATTTTACATATGATGCCACGTGTGATTCTTACAACAACCCCATGTCTTATCATGTTCCCCATTTTACAGATGAGGGAATTGAGGTTCAGAGAGAAAAAGTGTCTTGGCCAGGCTCACCTCGTAATAAGTATCTGAGGCAGGATTTGAATTCAAGTCTTTTGGACTCCAAGTCTAGCAATCTAGCCAATGGGTTACCTAGTTGACACAATGACTAAAACAATGTAAGTGGAAGGAACCACAGCAAAAACAAAATGAAAATCGCATAATTGTAATGATACTATTTCACTTGATAATTTCATCAGTTTCCACAGATTTAATTATCATTTCTATGATGATGATTATCAAAGCTACCTTTCCTGCCTCAATCTCTCTGCTGACCTCCAATCTCACATTTACAATTGCCATTCAGACATCTTGAACTGGATGTCCAGTAGACATCTTAAAATCAATGTTTAAAACAGAAGAGGAGCCAAAATGGTGGAGTAGAAAGATACACATATAATAGCTCTGAACCCATGGCCCATAAACTACCTGTAAAGAAGAACTCCCAACAAATTCAGGAGCAGTAGAAGCCACAGAACAAAGGAATGGAAGAGATTTCTGTTCCAGAGAGCTGTGAAAAACCAACACAAAAGGTCTGTTGCGCCCTGAACCTGGAGCAGAGCCCATCCCTGCCTTGGCTGCAAGGCACCGTGAGGAGCAGATCCCAGCAGGCTTCAGGGACAGAATCTCCAGCAGCTGAGCGGGTCCCTCCACCCACAGGTGCCAAAGGTCAGTGGGAGGGTCTTTTTGGCTTGTGGAGAGGGGAGTGGGGTTCCCCATGACTTAGGCCCCCTCGGGAGGTAGCAGTGGTGGCGGCAGCAGATTGGGGCTCCCAAAGCAGGCAGGAGCCTGGATCCATTGTTGAAGGTCTCTGCATAAACCCCCTGAGGGAAATGAGACCCCAGTGGTGGCCCTGCCCCTACCTGAGCAGCTGAACTTAATCTCACACTGAATAGCAGCTCTGCCCCGCCAAAGCCCTGAGGCTGGGGAGCAGCATTTGAATCTCAAACCCTAAGCGCTGTCTGGGTGGATCGGGAGGCATGGTGGGTGTGGAAAGAACACTCAGAAGTCAAGTACCAACTGGGAAAATGCCCAGAAAAGGGGGAAAAAAAATAAGACCATAGAAGGTTACTTTCTTGGTGAACAGATATCTCCTCCCTTCCTTTCTGATGAGGAAGAACAATGCTTACCATCAGGGAAAGACATAGAAATCAAGGCTTCTGTATCCCAAACATCCAAAAGAAATATTCAGTGGGCTCAGGCCATGCAAGAGCTCAAAAAGGATTTTGAAAATCAAGTTACAGAGGTGGAGGAAAAACTGGGAAAACAAATGAGAGAGATGCAAGAAAAGCATGAAAAGCAGGTCAACACCTTGCTAAAGGAGACCCAAAAAAATGCTGAAGAAAATAACACCTTGAAAAATAGGCTCACTCAATTGGCAAAAGAGGGTCAAAAAGCCAATGAGGAGAAGAATGCTTTCAAAAGCAGAATTAGCCAAATGGAAAAGGACATTCAAAAGTTCACTGAAGAAAATAGTTCTTTCAAAATTAGAATGGAACAGATAGAGGCTAATGACTTTATGAGAAACCAAGAAATCACAAATCAAAACCAAAAGAATGAAAAAATGGAAGAGAATGTGAAATATCTCATTGGAAAAACAACTGACCTGGAAAACAGATCCAGGAGAGACAATTTAAAAATTATGGGACTACCTGAAAGCCATGAAGAGAAAAAGTGCCTAGACATCATCTTTCATGAAATTATCAAGGAAAACTGCCCTGAGATTCTAGAACCAGAGGGCAAAATAAGTACTCAAGGAATCCACCAATCACTGCCTGAAAGCGATCCAAAAAGAGAAACTCCTAGGAATATTGTGGCCAAATTCCAGAGTTCCCTGGTCAAGGAGAAAATATTGAAAGCAGCTAGAAAGAAACAATTTAAGTATTGTGGAAATACAATCAGGATAACACAAGATCTAGCAGCTTCTACATTAAGGGATCAAAGGGCATGGAATATGATATTCCAGAAATCAAAAGAACTAGCACTAAAACCAAAACTCACCTACCCAGCAAAACTGAGTATAATACTTCAGGGGAAAAAAATGGTCTTTCAATGAAATAGAGGACTTTCAAGCATTCTTGATAAAAAGACCAGAGCTGAAAAGAAAAATTTGACTTTCAAACACAAGAATGAAGAGAAGCATGAAAAGGTAAACAGCAAAGAGAAGTCTTAAGGGACTTACTAAAGTTGAACTGTTTACATTCCTACCTGGAAAGACAATATTTGTAACTCTTGAAACTTTTCAGTATCTGGGTAGTGGGTGGGATTACACACACACACACACACACACACACACACACACAGCACAGAGTGAATTGAATAGGATGGGATCATATCTTAAAAAAATGAAATTAAGGGGTGAGAGAGAAATATATTGGGAGGAGAAAGGGAGAAATGGAATGGGGCAAAGTATCTCTCATGAAAGAGGCAAGCAAATGACTTTTTAGTGGAGGGAAAAAGAGGGGAGGTGAGAGAAAAACATGAAGTTCACTCTCATCACATTCCACTAAAGGAAGGAATAAAATGCACACTCATTTTGATATGAAAACCTATCTTACAATACAGGAAAGTGGGGGAGAAGAGGATAAGCAGGATGGGGGCGATGATGGAAGGGAGGGAAATAGGAGGAGGGAGCAATTTGAAGTCAACACTCTTGGGGAGGGACAGGATCAAAAGAGAGAATAGAAGCAATGGGGGGCAGGATAGGATGGAGGGAAATATAGTTAGTCTTACACAACACAACAATTATGGAAGTCATTTGCAAAACTGCACAGATATGGCCTATATTGAATTGTTTGCCTTCCAAAGGGAATGGGTGGAGAGGGAGGGATGAAGAGAAGTTGGAACTCAAAGTTTTAGGAACAACTGTCAAGTTCTGTTCTTGCTACTAGGAAATAAGAAATACAGGTAAGGGGGTATAGAAAGTTATCTGGCCCTACAGGACAAAAAAGAAGATGGGGACAAGGGAAGAAAGGGATGATAGAAGAGAGGGCAGATTGGTGATGGGGCAATTAGAACGCTCGGTGTTTTGGGGTGGGTGGAGGGGACAAATGGGGAGAAAATTTGGAACCCAAAATTTTGTGAAAATGAATGTTAAAAGTTAAATTAATAAATTTAAAATGAAAAAAAAATAGATAGATAGATAAATAAATAAATGAAACAGGACTTATCATCTTCCCCCCTAAATGCCTCTCACTCCTACCTTCCTATCAATGTAAAGGGCAACACTATCCTTGTAGAACCTCAGCCTCACAATCTAGGAGTCATCTTAGATTCCTTACTATCTCTCATACTCCATATATCCAAGCTGTTGCTAAGGCTAGCCAATATCACCATTGCAACATCTCCTCTGGTATTGCCATCACTCTACTACAGGACCTTATTATCACAAGTCTTAATTATTTCAAGTCTCACCCCACTTCAAAAGATTCTCCTTTCAGACACTAAAGTGATTTTCCTAAATGCAAGTCTAATCATGTTATCTCACCACTGCCACCACCCACCCTACCCCAACACCAATTCAATTAACATCAGTGACTTTTTATTATCTCCAGAAATAAATAAAACATGCTTGGTTTGTCATTCAAAGCCATTCATAATCGAGCCCCCTCCTACCTTTCCAGTCTTTGAACACATTGTTCTTTAGTGATTACTCTCTATTCAGTGACACTGGTCTCCTGGCTGTTCCACAAACAAGACACTCCAACACTTGGCTTCAGGCATTCTCTCCAACTGTCCCCCATGCCTGGAAAGCTCTTCTCTTCTGTTTTCTGATTATTGATCTCAAGGACTTCCTTTAAGTCCTAACTAAATTCTCCCCTTCTACAGGAAGGCTTCCCCAACCCCTCCTAACTCAAGTGCCTTCCCTCTTTTCATTCTTTTTTATCCTGTATGTAACTTGCTTTCTACATATTTGTTTGCATGTTGTCTTGTCCATTAGATTGCGATCTCCTTCATGTCAAGGACTGTCTTTTGTGTCTTTTTGTATTCCCAGAAGTTAGCACAGTGCCTGCCTGACACATACGAGGCACTTAATAAATGTTTATTGATTGATTGATAGTCTTTGCCTTGAAAAAGAGAGGGGAAAAGTAACTGTCTCCCTTCTTCTTAGAGATGGGGCATTATGGGTAGACAACACTGCATGTACCATCAGAGCCAGTAAATGAGTTGATTCATTTTGTTGAACAATGCTTTTTTCCCCCTACTTTATGTTCTTTGTTACAAAAGAAGGCTCTCTGTGGAGGGAAGTGAAAGAGAGATATATTTGGAAATAAAGGTGATATGAAAACAAAAGATAATTACTTTTAAAAAAACTGGCAAGTTGTTCACCAAAGTATTTGATCAGACAAGAATTAAGAAATTTTAAACCACTCCTAGGAAGAGCCCCTGCTGGACTGCTTTACTTATGCCCTGTTAAATATACTCTCTCACTCAGACCAAAGCAGAAGGCTTGGTGAGAGGAGTTAGCTTGCGATAATTTCAATATATTACTATGAAGGTGCCAAAGAATGATGCCACAGGATTTATCCCATACATGATGTCTGGGTAAGAACAAGACTGCCTTAACCTATGATTTATACTGTCGGATGACAGAAAAGCCTAGAGCCGCGTGATCAATATGTCATAAGATCAAAAAAAAATTTTGAGAGAGACAAAGCGCTTAAATATAGTTTTGGCATAGAATAACAAAGGGAGGAACAAACATTGGGGAGATGCTCGGCTTTACTGTTAGGAACTGCAGGGGAGTCATAGAGTCGTGCTATTCACCGAATCGTAAGCTTTCTGAGTAATAGCCATAGAAGCTGTCTAGTCCAACCTACAACAAAAAGAAAACCTCCCCAGAGCAATGTTTCCCTTCTGAATAGTTTTAACAGTTAGGAAGATTTCCCTGTGATCAAACCTAAATTCTCTTTCACTTTCTCTCATTATTCCTAGTTCTGCTATCTGGGACCACAAAAAAAAAAACCAAAAACAAAAACCAAAAAATGAATCCCTCTTCCACGTGACAGCCCCTTAACACAGAGGCAGATATCATAGACTTCACTAAGTTACTTCTTTACCCTCAGCTTCCTCAGTTGCCACCCTTTATGCCATATGAACTTAAGGTATGACTCATTCTGGCTGCTCTCCTTCCAGCTCTCCTTAGATTATCAATGTCTTTTCTGAACTGGCTCCCAGAACTGAAAACAGTAATGTGGGTACAGTCTGACTAGGATTGAGTACAACAGGACAACACTTTCTTTACTCCTAAAACTATGCCTCTCTTAATGCTGCCCAAAATTACATTAGCTCTTCTGGGTGACATATCATGTGGTTGGTTCAAATATAACTCAGAGTCTACTAAAAACAGCAGGTATTTTTCAGGAAAACTGCCATCAAACTGTGCCTTCTCCGACTTGTACTTGTGAAATATTTTCTTTTACCTCAACCATAAAGTTTTATATTTATTGGATTCATCTCAATGTTCATATATTCAATTTTAGTGTCATTGCAAAGCCAAACTACATAGAATAGTACTTAAAAGTGAGTGGGGCCCTACCAAGACAATCCATCCCAATTATTTGTCCACAGGTGAACAGTTTAGAACAGGAATAGGGACTAGATCTGTAATTTCAGGTGAGCAAACTCCTTAGGCCAATACGGGCTGACACCTTTTCTGTAACTTACAGCCTTAGAGATTTGAATATTGCAGTGAGAGGTTAAGTAATGGGCTAGAGATTGGTTAGGTGATTAGCCAAGAATGCATAACCATAATGTTTTATAGGCTTAGATCTTCTTGGTGTAAAATAAGATATGGTATCATCACTACAATGTGACACAGCCAAAACTCATATTGTACTTGGGCCTCACATCTCTCACCTGTTCATGTCTAGGGTTGCAACTGTTGATTCACTCCAAACTGCTCTCACACTAGCAGGTCTAGATCCTTGAAGATAGGACACCACTACATGGTTACAATCAAACTATTCCTCTCTCAGAGTCCTAGGGATAACTGTGTTGAGGAGAAATATGCTTCTACTTATTAGCACTCTAGCTCATGAGTCCCTATCCAATTCATTTTCTATCTACACAGCAGGGTAATGTATTCATATACTATGTAATATATAAATCCCCAGCAATTCATAATAGTGGGACTTTTAGATCTTCAGCATAATCAGTTACTTAACAAAATGACAAAAAGGAATATTGTGGATACTAATAAATTAAAGTCAATGCAAATATATTAAGACACGTATAAACCCTGCTCAAACTCTTGCAACAATACACTCCCTATCTATGGTGAAGAATGGTCACACATAGAAATCTGATAAGGAAGCACATGAGGGAGAAAAAAACCTCATATTCTTAGGGTAACTCATAACTTTGAGTGGCACACTTCAATGCTATTGGTCTATTCAGGAACATCTGAACCACAGAAAACTGCTTTTTTGCTCACTGCTTGACATTTGATCCTCGCCACTCTTTATCTAGGAAAATCCTCTTCATTATTCAAACATAGCATTTATAAGCTCTTTCCATTTAACATCATCCTTAATGAGAATAAAGCTGCTTTTTAATTCAAAGCATGGTAAAACTGATCAAATTGTTAATCCATGGGCTATGCAGAGCAGTCCAGCTAGTTGTCGACTCAAATGAATGTGTTGTTCAATCAGAACAAAGCAGTTATGCTCAGGCTGTCTCTTTAAGTCAGTTCACCAGGATGCCAAAGTAGCAGAGGCTCCCTATTAGGTCCCCTCTCAAGTCAGAGAGGGCAGCAGGGAACAATAGGATTTTATTAGAAGCTTTACCTCCATCCAACTATAGGTGACACCAAAGGGCAATGACTGTTACCAAACTCTTGGTTAATGAAGTCCATTTTCTTTCCTGCCAATCAGTAAATACTCAGTTGAAGCCTTCTGTAGGCTGACTGCTTCTAATTGCCAAAGCTCCAGTAGAACAGCTTGTCAGCCTCCTCTTGCTGTATCTCCAGCTCTCCTTAGGTTTCTTTGTCAAGGTTCCTCTACCCAGTTTCTCTGCACTTCAAGGGCTTAAAATAGATCTTTTTAACTTGCAGTGCCTTAACTTACTTAAAAAGTCACAACTTCCAAATTTTTCCCTATGAAATTAATAGTCTCTTTTTAAACCACATCTCATTGTCCAAACGTTTGAGTGATTCTTCATTGTTCAAAGTCGTCAAACATGAATGTGCAAATGAGCTGAGGCAGCACCGTTTTCTGCAGCTCTGAAAACTTTAACATAGTCCAATATCTCTTTGGTGTCCTTTGAACTATGTTTCTTCACACTTTTATTTCTGTAGGTTTTTATGTTTTAAAAAAAGGCCTTTCACTGCCTCTCTAAAATATTAAACTGTCAAGTGAAGCTTCATTCTATACTGTTCACAAGGAAATTTAAATCTTTATATTTATATCACAGTTCATTTTCTATGCTTTCTGAAATTTATTCAAATATATCTAATAGTTATATGTATTAAAATAAATTATTTCCCTATTTCACTTAGGTATGAAAGTGTTATCTATAGAAACAGTAATATCATATATCCTTTGACAATATAAATAACTTCCTTTACACAAAACATTCTATCACTAATATGCTCCACATGAATAGGTCATTAAAAATGTCTTACATTGGCTCTGAGCCAAGCTCTCTGTCCTTAAAACACTGCCTCTTTAAATTGGTCAGTTTCACTCTGAAATAGAAGGTAGAGAATTTCACCTCATTTATGTGTTACAGTCATTTATCTGTTTCCCAGAGAAGTTCAATGTGGAAGGATGAGAATAGGTCAATAATCTGATAAAGATTAAACTTATTTGAGGTACGACACTTGGAGGTATAGAAAGTCACTTGAGCCAATATAGCAAGCAATTCTCCAGAGCAGATGAGAAAATCCAAATCCATATGTTCCCATATTAATATTTTCAGCAATCCTATTGGAAGTCTCAGGAAAAGAGGTCACAGATGGCCCCTACCTATGTGGGAAAAGTATAATTGTACATGAGGGTAATGACTATGAGCGACTCTGAAACACAGAGTGCCCACAGTTCTCTGGTATCCAGTGATCCAGAATCTAAGTTGTTGATCAATAGTCCTGGAAATAGCTCATTCTCCATTGACAACAGAGTCAGAGCATCTGAAAGTGTAAGCCAACCATAGGAGAATGGTTTAGATTATATGGCAAGTGATGAGACTCCAGGGATGTTATGTCATGGATAATGAATGAAATTTCATCCACAAATCATGCAGGGACCTTCTGGCACAGTTCAACTGACTATATCCAGGGAGAATGTTAAACAAATGAAAGAAATGAATGCAAAAATTGCATAATTTACAGTACACAAATATTTTATATTTCATATTGTCTATCATATACAAATCGATATATATAAATAGACTGGTGGGGGCTGGAATAAACAGTGGAGATAGGGAGTTGAAGAAATAACAAAAAAAAGAGGGAATGGAGTTAGCGGTAGCAATAGAAAAAAAAAATAGAACTTTGGAGGGATTATCCACAACTTTCATGATAGACCTGATAGTGAAAGATACTGAAACATAGAAATGTACTCTAGCCTTACCTGAGAAACTGTGTGAATTTGTGCTGTGGAAATTGAGAAGAGTCATGAGGAAATGTAGGAGGCTAGGGGGTGGGGAGGGACTGGAAAACAAAATAAATATCCCCCTTACCTTTGAATGGTACTAGTGGTTTGTGGAGAGGATTTCTTTTGGTGGGGGAAAGGAAGCAGGGAAGAAAAAGAGGCAGAACAGAGGATAGGTCTGTATGAGAAGCTATGCTATTTGAGACTCTAAGTGAGGATTTATACTGAGGATTTTTAAGACTAATGATTACTCATTTGAGGTTCCATGTTTTATTCCCCTTCTTATTTAAGTAACAAACAAACAAACATTTGCCTTTTTAATATTATTAACTGCATGCTTATAAACTGGAGTGTTGGTTTCATTATGGAAAGGCAACACCCAAAAATATTTCCAAGTTTCCTGGTTAGAGATTATGAAACCACCTCCCCCAACAAATGAGGAACATCCCTCCCCTCAAAGTAAACTCCTGATAACACTGACCACAAAGCTTATACTTTACCCCATCAAAGTATCTTTACTTTATACAATTTTCACTGTCTGAAATGTTCTGCCTTCTCCCTCTCTCCTTCCCATCTAGATTTTACAATCCTTTTTGGCCTAGGTAAGATCATGCTCTGAAATAATTGTGTCAAACAAATAGAAACAGGGGTCACTAAATCATACATAAGGATCCTTCGACTGCATCTTGACTTTAAAAAAATCACCTATTAATATTATCTATGATTTATTGTATTTTTATTTATTTTGTCAAATATTTCCCAATTGCATTTTAATCTGGTTTGGGTGGCATTCTGGAGTGTTGTGAACCACCTGTGGCCCAAAGTTCATGTGTCTGACACATGTGAGAAATAGTTTGACACAATGGATAGAAAGCTGGTCTTGGAGTGAAGAAGATGTAGATTCAAGGCCCATCTCAGACACAAACTGGCTGTGTGCCCTTAGGCAAATCATTTAACCTGTCAGTGCTGTGAACAACTTGCTAAGACTTTGCCAATATGTTAAGGAAATGCAATGAGAGTGCAGGCTACTTAAGAGTGGGGACTGTTTCATATTTGTATGCATAGTACTTAGCCTATAGTAGGCTCCTAAGAAATGCCTGCGGATTGATCAGTGGAGTGAGCCTTCTCACCGGGAATTTGTTACATCAGATAGTCAAGGGGAACAAAAGATCCTGTTCATTTCCTCCAGGATGCCTTGCTTAGACACCTCTAATCATCGTAGAGTAAATTATAAAGACTTGCATGAACTGATACAGAATGAAGTGAACAGAACCAGGAGAACATCTGCGTCTGAAGTTCTACAGAAGTTATAATTCTATAATGCACAATTTGTCACTTAATAATTTTATTATTTACCTCATATTCAGATACATCTGGAAAACTTGTGTGAAATTCAATTTAATATTTTGTCTAAGTCACTGTGGTATGGGCTGGAGGTACAAAGAAAAATCAAAATAGCCTGACCTTCAAGAATCTTACATTTTCCTCAGGAGAGAGAGTGAGATAGAAGAGTGGACAAAAGACATGTCAGGCAAAGCAATCCAGAATATTAAATGATAGTGTTTAATAATTGGGAGGGAATCTGGGAAAAGTTTTGTTTAGGAGAAAGGATTCTGGGTTGAGCCTCTAAGGAAGAAAGATAAGAAAACTGAAAGGAGTGGATAAGAAAGGATTGCATTCTAGGCATGGGAGATGGTGTGTGTGAAAACACTAAGCATTCTTCTAAAAATTACATTTAATAAAGGGATATGGAAGCACAAATTAAAAGTTAGTTGGAAACTAATCTAATCCTAAAGAATTAATGGGTCAAAGAACAAGTCATAGAAACAATCAATAATTTCATTAAAAGGAGTGACAAAAATGAGACAACACTCGAAAATTTGCGGTATTTAGGAGAAAATTTATATCTCTAAATACATACATCAATAAAAGAAAAAGTAAACCAATGAATTGGGGATGGAACTAAAAAAAAACTAGAAAAAAAGAACAAATTAAAAATTCCCAAATATATACCAAAATGTAAATCCTGAAAATCAAAGGAGAAATTAATAAAAATGGAAGTAAAAAAAATCATTGAACTAATAAAAAAAATGAGCAGGTTTTATGAACAAAAGAACCCCAAATAAATAAACCACTGATTAATTTAATTTAAAAAAGAAAGAAAAAAATTAACAGTATCAAAAAATAAAAATTGTGAATTTATTACCAAGGAAGATGAAATTAAAGTAATTATTAGGAATTATTTTCTAAATTATATGACTGTAAAACTGACAATCTAAGTGAATGGGATGAATATGTACATAAATACAAACTGCCCGTATTAACAGAAAAGGAAATGCAATACTTAAATAACCCTATATTAGAAAAAAGAAATTGAAGAAGCTATCAATGATCTGCCTAGGAAAACCCCCCAGAACCAAATGTATTTACAAGTGAATTCTACCAAACATTCAAGGGACAAGTAATCCCCAAACTATATAAACTATCTGAAAAAAAGGTAAAGCAAGAGTTTTACCAAATTCCTTTTCTGAAACAAATTTGCTTTTAATACCTAAACAAGGAGAGGAAAAATAGAGAAAGAAAACTATAGATCAATTTCTTTAATGAATATTGATGCAAATATTTTAAATAAATTACTAGCAAAGAGATTACAGCAATATATCACAAAGTTCATATAATATGACCAGGTGGGATTTATACCAGGAATGTAGGGCTGGTTTGATATCAGGAAAGATAAGAGCATAATTTATCATGTCAATAACATACAAAATAATCATAGGATTATATCAATAGATGTTGAAAAAGCCTTTGATAAAATACAACTATTCCCATTAAAAACACTAGAAATCATAGAAATCAGTGGAATCTTTTTTTAAAAAAAAGATACATAGTATCTCTCTAAAATCAAGAGCAAGCATTATCTGTAACAGGGATAATATTGAAGTATTCTCAATTTGACCAGGAATAAAGCAACGATGTACATTATCATCATTATTATTCTATATTATACTAGAAAAGCCAGCTGTAGCCATAAGAAAAGACAAAGAAATTAAAGGAATAAAACTGGGCAATGAAGAAACAAAACTATTACTCTTTGCAGATAACATGATGGTGTACTTAGATAACCCTAGAGAATCAATTAAGAAACTAGTTGAAACAATTAATGACTTCAGTGAAGTTGCAAGATATAAAATAAACTGGCCTAGGTCACCAGGATTTCTATATATTACCAACAAAACCCCACAGCAAAACAGAGAAAGGAAACTGCTTTTAAAATAATGGCAGATAATATAAAATACTTGGGAGTCTACCTGCCAAGACAAACCCAGGGATTATGCAAACACAATTACAAAGCACTTCACATAAATAAAATCAGATCTAAATAACTGGAGAAATGTTCATTCCTCATGTGTAGGCCAAGCCAATATAATAAAAACGACAATCTTATCTAAGCTAATTTACTTATTCAGGGCCAAACCAATCAAGCTACCAAAGAATTATGTTATAAAGGTAGGAAAAAAGGGAAACAAAATTTATCCGAAAGAACAAAGGTCAAACATATCAAGGGAATCAATGAAAAAGAATGGGAAGGAAGGCACTTCTAAATTTCAAACCATATTACAAAGCATTAATAATCAAAACAATCTGGTACTGGTTAGGAAATATAGTGATGGATCAATTAAATAGAATAGGTATATGATTCACAGTAGCAAACTATCATAGTAATCTAATATTTGATAAACCCAAAGATCCAGGCTTTAGGGGTAAAAACTCATCCTTTAAAAAAAATTTCTGGGAAAACTGGAATGTAGTTTGGCAGAAACTAGGCTTAGATCAACATCTGACACCATATACCAAGGTAAGGTCAAAATGAATGACTTATTTAGACATAAAAGATGGTATCATGAATAAATTGGAGGAGTATGAAAAAATGTACCTGCATATCCATGGATAAGGGAAGAGTTTGTGACGAAGCAAGAGACAGAGAAAATAATGGGAAGTAAAGTAGATAATTTTAATCAAATGAAATTTAAAAGCTTTTGCACACACAAAAACTAATATAACCAGAATTAAAAGGAAAATATTAAGCTGGGAGAAATTTATAACAGGTTTCACTGACTGAGTCAAATGTATAAAAAATAAGAGCTACTCCTCCCTCCCCCCCTCGCCCCAGTTGATACATAGTCAAAGGATATAATCTGGCAGTTTTCAGAAGAAGAAATTAAAACTAATCATAGTCACATGAAAAAATTCTCTAAAATACCACTTATTAGAGAAACACACATTAAAAAAACATAAACCCATCAGATTGGCAAACATAATAGAACAGAAAAATGACAAATGCTAGAGGGAGTGTGGAAAAAATGGGACACCAATGCAACTAATGTTAGTTGAGTTGTGAACTAGTCCACCCCTTCTGGAACATGATTTGTAATTACTCCCAAAGGGCTAAAAAAACTGTGCATATCTTTTGACCCAAGAATACCACTCCTAGGTTTATATCCCAAATATTGACATAAATATTGACATATTTTATTAAAGAAAAAAGGAAAAAGAGCCTATCTATATAAAAATATTATTAGCAGCACTTTTTGTGGTGGCAAAGAATTAGAAATTGAGGGGATGCCCATCATTTGGTGAAAGGCTAAATATGTTGTGGCATATTATGGTTATGTAATACTATTGTACTATAAGAAATGATGAGTAGGATAGTTTCAGAAAAACCTGTGACAACTTATATGGACTCATGCAAAGTGAATTGAGCATAAACAGGAGAACATTGTACACAGTAACAGAAATAATGCAAGGATGATCAGCTGTGAAAGACTTAGCTACAATGATCCAAAACAATTTCATAGGACACATGATAAAAAATACTATCCACCTCCAGAGATAGAACTGATGAACTATGGATACAGTTTGGAGCACCTTTTTTGAAACTTCATTTTTATTGTTTTATTTTGTTTGTGTTTTCTTTTGGAACATAGCTAATATGAAAATACATTTGACAAGGTTTCATATTTATAATCAATATTAAATTCTTTGCTTTTTCAAGAAAAGGGAAGGAGTGGGAGGGAGAGAATTTGGAACTCAAAATTCTAAAAAAAAAATTAAAACAATTTATATGTAATTGGAAAATATTCAATGACTTATTTATTAAAATTATTTTAAAATATTATTTAAATAAAATAATTTTAAAATCATTTAAAATAAATTGAATTATTTTTAAATTATTTAAATTTTATTTAAATAAAATAAATTGTTATTTAATAGTATAAACAATTTTTTTGAAATATTTTTAAAATGAAATTTTCTTAAAAAGAAAATACTAAGTATGAGATCAAGTTAGGATTTTTACTTACCTCAGAGAACACCTCACAGTCCAATTTGGCTAGGATGCAGGAGTATGAGAAAATAATAGGAAATAAGCCTGGAGAGGTAGTTTGGAAGCAGATTAGGGAGGCTACAAGTATGCATAAGAGACAGTCCATCTCCTATGATTATAAACTCTTTGAGAGCAAGTAGTTTACAGTCTTAGATGTCTCTGTACACACAAGACAGTGCAAATACAATACTCAGCACAGTCTTAGTAATTGATTTTCATGAGGTATTTTCTACTACTTGATGCCCAGAAAAGGTTTCCTACTAAATTCACTGTAAATGATGTGCTTTAAATAGTAATCCCTTTCCATTTCACTCCAATGTTCACATAAGCATTTGGAAGGAGGATAGGGTAGGGAAAAGCATTTATTAAGTACTTACTATATGACAGGCACTCTGCAAAGCATTTATTAAGCACCTACTGTTTTCCAGGACATGTGCTAAGCCCTTCACATGTATTTACTCATTTGATTCTCACAACAGCCTGTGAAGTGGGTAAAATTATCCCCATGTTACAGTTGAGGAACTGAAAGATTAAGTGACTTACCTAGGGTCACTGAGCTAAGGGTCTGAGGCTGCATTTGGACTCTGGTCTTCCTGACTCCAGGCCCAGTACTCTCCCCATTGTTTCACCTAGCTTGGAAATCTTCTTGCCTCTAAAAATATCTTTCTCCCTAATTATAGGTGTTATAGCATTCTATCCTTTGTATGTTGACACTACTAAGATACCATCAACTCTGAATAGTCTCCTTAGTTGTGGCAAAATTTTTATACCTGCTATTTCCATTCTCTTAACCAGCCTCTTTATCAGTCAGGTAGCATTCATTAAGTGCCTACAACTATGAGTCAGGCACTGCGTTATTCATTAGGGGATATACACTTTGTAGGGTCACAAAGAGAGGAAAAATAAAACAAATCATTCCATGCTTTCAAAGAGCTCAAAGTCTATTCAAGAGATTATATGAAAATATCTACCTACTAACATGATGTTGAAAGGATAAACTAGTGGTTGCCTCAGAGTGGATGCACTAAAATTAAGGAAGACTTGGAAAAGGTTTTTTGCAGGTGAGAATTTAGCTGAAACTTGAAAGAAGTCAGGGAAAACTAAGAGGCTGAGTTTAGGAAGGGGATCATTCCAGGCATTGGTGGGGGTGGGGTGAGTAAGAGATCAGTGAAAATGCTCCAGACCAGAGGAGTATCTTGTGCAAGGAACAAGGAGAGCAACATCACCTGATCATAGAGTACTTGGAGGGGCGTAAGGTATAAAAAGACTGGAAGCATAAGGAAGCGGCTAAGTTGAGAATTTATTTTTTATTTGATCCAGTACATAATAGGAAGCCACTGAATTTTATTGAAAAGAAGATGACATGATCAGTTCTGCACTTTAGGACAATCAATTTCATGACTGAATTGATGGGTTGAAGTGGGGAAAGACAAGGCAACAAGACTAACTACTACTCTATTGCAATAGTCCAGGCATGAAATGATGAGGTCTATTCCAAGGTGGCAGAAGCTCAGAGGAGAGAAAAGAGCCTATACCTGAGATCTCACAAAAGGAGCAATAACAGGATTTGACTATGGATCAGATGTGGGGAGAGAGAGTGAGTAGTTGCGAATGACACCTAGGTTGGGAACTGGGAGACTGGAAGGGTGGCACTACTATTAGAAATATTTGGGAAGTTAGGAAAAGAGGAAGGTTTCGGGGGGAAAGTTAATAAGTTCAATTTTCTACATGCAAAGTTTATGATGTCTCTGATACATTCAATTTGAGACATATAAAAACAGTTAGAGATGTGAGACTGAAGATCAGGAGAGGTTGAGATTAGACAAGTAGAGCTGAGAGTTTTTACATAGATATAATCAAATCCAAGAGAATTGATGAGATCAAGTGAAATAGTAGTATAGAGGGAGAAGAGAAGTCAGAGTCCTGGGAGAACCTCACTGTTAGTAGGTGACACAGATGAAGATCCAGCAAAGGAGCCAGAGAAGAAATACTGAGAAAATATCTGAGAGAGAATACATGAGAAAGAAAGGTAGAGAGAGGTGTTTTGAAAACCTAAAAAGAAAATCTGAAACAAAAATGTGATTGAGTGTCAAAGGCTTCAGAGATGTCAAGAAAGATGAGAGTTGAGAAAAGGCCACTGGATTTGGCAGTTATGAAGTCATTAGTTACTATGAAGACAGCAATTATATTTGATAGGGTTGGAAATCAGATTGCAAAGAGTTAAGAAGAGTTTGTGTTTGTCCTTCATTTTTAAAGAGGACCATGACATCGAGATGATGACATGACTTGCAGTTGACTTTGATTTGAGTGAGGGAGGGCTGTGCAAGGTCACCAGCCTCACTTTCTCCTCCAGAGCCATCTGGGTTCAGTGGCCAGATATTCATTAGGATAACTGGACATACCCCAGGATGCCATGGGAGCCCCTGGTCCTTTTAGGCTAAGGCCTCTTCAGGTTCTCCTTTGAATGAGGTAATCCCCATTCAGTGAACAGACCATTAAGAAGAAAGTAAAGAAAGGAAATGGAGGCACACACAAAACCAATGCACTTGAAATGATAAGGGAAGCAGTTAAGTAGGGGTAAAGGGGAAGCAACTTTGTAATTAGTTTCTCTTATGGGGGTTTCATACTCAAGATATGGAAGTAAATGATTCAAATTTATAAGAACAAGAATCACAAGTGCCTCACAGGATACCTGGAACACAGTAGGCACTTTTAAAAGGCTTAATGAATGTAATTGAATTAAATTAAATTATATAGCTTAAAGTGATTGGCCAACTTTTTTTTTTTTTTAGTGTGCTCCTGATGAAGATTCAGATGCCAGAATGTTAGGAGATGGGGATCACAGAGAAGTGTGGATCAGACTAGATCACAACTGAGGGAGGGGAGTAAAGTCCAGAGATGAGCAAAATTCCTGGAACTAGAGATGGGAAAAAAATAAAGGACCTTCAAGGAGCTATGGAAAATGTCCAGATAGTGTTACAATGTGTTTCAAGGGAGAGATAAGCTAGCTGACTGAGACAAAGTAAAAATGAATAAGGGGGCAGAGTAGATTCTGCCAGATGGCATCTACTAACCAGGGTGGGTCTTGGCAGAAAAGAGTCGTCACCTTCTGCCCTCTCTAATGTATTGATTGGGTTGACTCCTCATGCTGGAAGGAAACAAGTGTGACTGAGGAAGTCTGTACGCAGCCTTCTGGGAAACACTTCACATTCATTGTTGTATACAGATTACCCAGTTAATTTCAGGTAGAACTGAAATCTCTTGGCTTAAACAATTTTTCGTTTTCTTTTTCTTTGTTAGGTAATAGAGTCAAGTAAATGGACTTTGAGTTAGAAGATCTGAGTTTAAATCCTTGCCTCAGCTATTTACTTGTTGTTTGACCATGGTTGTCATTTCAGCTTTTTTCAGCATCAGTTTCCTCATTTGCAAAATGGGGATAATAATACCACCTATCTCACAGAGCTGTTATGACAATCAAATGAGTTATGTAGGACACTTTTATACATTAAAGTGATATATGAATATAAGCTATTATTATTATTATCCTTAGACACAAGTTGTCCCAAAAGGTTTAGTGCAGTTTTAAGGTTTAAAAGCTTAAAACCTGTATTTCCTTCCTTACTTCGGAATTATTATTCAGTACCATTTCCCTCACCGTCTTCTTTCCTCCCTTCCAAAATATATTAGTCCTCTTACTTTAAATCTATACCCCAAATGTACCACCTTTTACATGATCTTGCCAGATTGGCACTCCCTGGCTTTAGTAACTTTAATCACATCAATAACTCTTTCAGGAAAAGGCATCTAACTGTCTCTCACTCCTACACATTCAGTGTTTGTGTCTATCTTCAAAGAAAAGTGTTTAAGTCCACCCTTGTAAATGGATTTGGTGCCAGGAGTTTTCAAAGTAATGGGCTCTGAAATCTCTAATCCACAGTCTGCCAATGACTTGCTGTGTGACCTTGGACAAGTTGCCCAGTATGCCAGGGCTTTGCTTTAATAATGTTGTTGGAAGGAATTACTAATCATCCTAATTGTGAAATACATTGTCAATGCAAAATGCTTAACAAATATGTACTAACATACAATGAGCTCACTGTATTTTAAGGCCAGGAAAGTTCCATAACTAGCAAGTGATAGCCATATACCGTAATGAAAGAGCTGAGCCAAACTTAGACTTATGTTTTCTAATTATTTTACCATATGAGAAGCAAGGTATCAAATGTGTTGTGATAGCCCTGTATGGAGACTGGGTAATGGCAGAGCTCTGGAAACCTCTTTCTAATTGTTAGAATCAATGACTGTCTTCCATGAAGATTTATTCCTTGTAACAAGACTTGGGCTTTTGGTCTCTTTCAATAACAATTAAGGGAATGTTTATTGCAAATAAATGTACATAAATCCTTGTAGGGAGGAGAATATATAAAGGTGAATAAAATCTAATCCCTATCCTCAACTTTCTTACTGTAAATTAGAGGAATGTAAGTATGCTCAAAATAACAAAAAAAAAATACAAATTAGACTATATGTCCTTTTTTAATGCTTAATAGTATGTTATATTTTTCCAATTACATGTAAAGATAGTTTTCAACATTCATTGTTGTAAGGTTTTCCAAGTTTTCCTCCCACCTTTCCCTCTCCCATCCCAAAGATAGTAAGCAATCTAAGTTATACATTCACAATCATGTTGAAAATATTTCCACGTTAGTCATTTTGTGAAAGAAGAATCAGAACAAAAGAGAAAAACCATAAGAATGAAAAAAAAGTGAAAATAGTATGCTTCAATCTACATTCACTCCACAGTTCTTTTGTTTTTTTAATTAATTTTATTTATTTTCAGTGTTCTACAATTACTATCATATAACTTAAATTTTTTTCCCCTCCCTCCCCACTACCTCCCCAAGATGGCATACAATTTTATATAGGTTCTATACATACATTTTCACTATAGCCATGCTGTGTAGAAGAATTAAAATGAATGGGAGAAATCATATAACACCAAAACGTAATACACACACACAAAAAAAATGATCTGCTATATTCTGCAATTGAATTCCATGGTTCTTTCCCTGGATGTGGAAGGCATTTTGCCTTAAAAGACCATTGGGAATTTTTTTAAGTCCTTGCATTGCAATGAAGTTCCAAGTCTACCAGAAAAAACTGGTCACAGTGACAGAGAGTCACACTGTGATCGTTGCTATGCACAAAATTCTCCTGGTTCTGCTCCTTTCACTCAGCATCAGATCATATAAGTCTTTCCATGCCTCCCTGAAGTCTTCCTGTTCATCATTTCTTATGGTGCAATAGTATTCCATTACATTCATATACCATAATTTGTTCAGCCATTCCCCAATTGATGGACATCCCCTTGATTTCCAGTTTTTGGTCACCACAAAGAGAGCTGCTATAAATATTTTTGTACATGTAGGAACCTTTCCTATTTTTATGATCTCTTGGGGATATAGTCCTAGAAGTGATATAACTGGTTCAAAGGGCATCCATATTTTTGTAGCCCTTTGGGCATAGTTCCAAATTGCACTCCAGAATGGTTGGATCACCTCACAGCTCCACCAACAATGCCTTAGTGTTCCAACTCTCCCACATCTTTTCCAACATTTGTTGTCTTCCTGTTTTGTCATGTTGCCCAATCTGATAGGTGTGATGTGGTACCTCAGAGTTGTTTTGATTTGCATCTCTAATCAACAGTGATTTAGAGCATTTTTTCATGTAACTATAGATAGCTTTAATTTCTTCCTCTGAAAACTGCCTGTTCATATCCTTTGGCCATTTATCAATTGGGGAAAGACTCCACAGTTCTTTCTTTGGATGTGGATAGCATTTTCCATAACAAGTCTTTTGGAATTGTCTTGGATCACTGCATTGCTGGGAAGAGTAAGTCTATCATAGATGATCACCATACAATGTTGCTGTTGCTGTGTACAATGATTTCCTGGTTCTGTCAACTTCCCTCAGCATCAGTTCATGTAATAGACTACATTTATAAGAGAGACATTCTTAAAAGAGACACAGAGGAGGAGAAAAAAAATAGTGCTATGCATTTCCAATGGGACTGAGACCCAAGAAGATTTCATGAAGGAAGTGACATCCAAATTGGGATCAATTCCAGTACTTTTCTTTGTGGAACACCTAAGATGTAAACATGTAATCTGAAATAGAAGGGCCACCCTAGAACAATTTAAACCCCTGGTATACTTACATACCTTTTAAAAGTAGTCTCACATAGTTATAGTTCTATATAAAAATGAGTTTTCTCATTATCATTATTATTATCATCACTACTTAAAATATCCTCTTACTATAATTGCTTTATCTTGTGGATTTGCCTTTTCCTAAAATCCTAAGGATCAGCATATGTTCTATATACACTTGTATGCATATACACAAGTGCATTTTAATCAGCATAAATAATTGGATTTATGGTTTAGTATAGTTATTTTTGTACATGAACTTAAGCTACAAAGTGAGAATTATGGGCTCATTTTTATAAGCAGAAACACATTAGTCTTAACGTGTCTGAGGATCTCTCAGGTTATAAAACTCACTATTTGTGGTGACCACAGGTGGAAGAAATGAGAATCAGTAATTTCTTCCCCTGACATCTAACCTTAGGTCAAGATGAATTTTTATAGAGACTGAAATAAAAGTATACAGGCAAAGATTGATATTCCTTTGAGGGCTGCAAGGAAGAAGACCACACCAATTCCTCTTAGGGGACAAAATGGCAGTGATTTTCATTATGTGTCAAAGCTACACTGAAGGATGGCATAGGGAACATGGGACAAGGAAGGAAGAAGATTGTAAAAGCAGAGATACACCAAAGAAAAGGTGTTTCTCTGTTCCATGGCTCAGATCTAATGTTCTCAGAGTGAGCTGGGATTCTTTCATACACTATGTAGAAAACTCCCATACAACGGGTAATTTCTAACTGTCATAAGAGATAGCACTTTTTTCCCCCTCTGCATTCTTGATATAAGAAAACAAGGTTTTTGGTCTGGAGGGAGGGGGTTTCCAAAATGTCAAACCTAGGATAGAATCATTGAATTCTTGGGGTTGGAACTCAGAGGTCATCTGATTGATTCCCTGCCTCACTCAGATAAGAGCATAATATCTTATACATATCATAAGTCCTCAAACATGGAAAATTTTCATCCTAATACATTGATGTTTGTTTTTCTAAAATCTAGTAATGTGTTTATATTCCTTCACACACCACACACACACACACACACACACACACACGTTAACACTGAAAAAAAAGATCTGTGAATCTATGATCATAGATTAAGAATTTGAATGGAATTTTGAGATCATGTAGCCCAACCTAAACATATTACCACTGGGAAAATGGAATCCTAGTGAATTCCAAGACATGGCTAAGGTCACACAGGTATGTAAATTATAGAAGGCATAATGTGAACCTGATAACTCTATAGCCTGCATCGTGAATTCTGTAGTAGAACACCTAAGCTCAAGTCCTGTTTCCATCACTTGCTACCTGTATGACTAAGCTTAGGCAGGTCACTTAATTTATCTTAACCTCAATTTTTTCAAATGCAAAATTAAATTAACAGCATCTTCCCCCTACACCTTGTGAGGTTGCTGCAAGGAATGAGCTTTATAAACTGCAAAGCCCTATGTGTATGTAAGCAATTGTCATGAATTTCAGAGATGATTCTAGTCTTCAATTGATTTTTCTAAGAATTTTGTCTATGAAATCTGCTTTGTAGAAAACCTATCACCATGGTAGATGTAATTAGGCATTTAATAACTGCTACTGACAATAATGATAATTAGAAACAATTGTGATTTTCAAACCTCTGAAGACATCTCAAATGTTTGCTTGCTTTAGAAAGCCTATGAGCATCTTAAGGGAGATGTTCACTGAAATTATCTATTATGGACCCCCACACAAAACTCTAAAAAATGAAAGACAGGCTGCAAAATGCCTTAGGTAGAGAAAAGAGAAGAGTCCTTTCCCCACCCTAATAGCCTTTTTTGAGACTTGACTTTCTCCTAACTCAATCTGAACTATCAGGTTCAGAGAATGTGGGTAAAGGGGAAGCAGTCACATATCAAGGCTATAGGAAAACAGCCTAGCTCACCATGATTAATTATTTGCCAGGCTATCTCAGAAGCCTATAGAAGCATTCCTGATAGAAGTGTCTAGAGGCTGTGGATCTGGAAAATCACCTGGGTATATATGAGGAGGTGAGTAGATTCAGAGAGTAAAGAAGGAGCATTTCAAAAGGGTTAAAAGAAGAATGCAGGCAACTGTAGTGTAAATGACAGGAAGTAAGAAAAGAGTGGCTTAGAGAAGAGATGTAAGGGGAAGGTATGAGGCATCATAGGGGTCTGAGCACTAGTGGGTGACTTGTGGGAGAAGAATCACTCAGGAAGTGGGAGTAAGAAAGAGTCTGGGATTAAGCAGGGATCTAGCTATGAGCACTGGATGGGACATAAAAGGGATGAAGGTGACAGTGTAAGGGGAATTAGGGTGTGTTTTGCATTTTGAGTCCTAAATTCCCCACACACACCTACATGATATCAGTGTTGAAGCTGTAATGAGAAAAGCCAAATCCAATTCACTATCTCTGAATGGCAATTTCTAAGCTCTTTGTATGTACAGGGAAAGAAAGAACCTATTCCCCAAAAATGGGAGGAGGAGCTAAATAGGAGAAAATTACTAGTTTTGGGGGTCAGAAGACTTGACACTTTCCCATGTGTCTTTAGGAAAAACTACTTAACCACCATAAGACTCAGTTTCTCAGTCTGTAAAATGATGGAACTGAACTCTTGGCCTCTGAGATCTCTTTCAGCTCCGCTTAAAATCTATGATGCTATTAAGACATATAACTGAACCCAGAGTTCAAGGTAAGAGTAAAAGCAGTATATAATAGTGAATTTAATAGTAAGGCAGTAGTGAGATAGTGTTCTACCACCAACCTAACCTGTGATCTCAATAAAAAAATGACTGCATAGTGTCTTGTCTAAGATCCAGTAGAGCCATCCTCCTTAGGGATCCACTTGCATTAGAAAGGTCTTCCCACTTGTAGCCAGTTCCAGTCATGTGCTCCATTACAAACATATTCGGCTTTCATTTCATTCATTTAGTAACTGCTACAACAGGCTTCTTTACTAGCATCTCCCCTCGACCCCATCAAATACCTTCACCCCCTCTTATAAGAGGAAAAAAATTAAGGCTTGTCAGACCCTTCATTTTGCCCACGCAGCTATCTACCTTCCCCTAGGACTCTCCATCTTAATACTAGAATGGTCCTCTTTACCTAGTAGGCATTTAATAACTTTGAAAATGAATAAATTACAAAAAAAAATGAATGTTACAAAGTTATGTCCTAGAGCATGCTATCATTGGGTAATTGTACATACAGTAGGAGGCTGGACGGTATAATAGAAGGAAGGTCTGCTAACAATATTCTGGCAGAGAACAATCGTTCAAAATAACCCATCGAACTAAGTCAGATTTGCAAGCTCATTGTCTTCATTTACTTCTCAACTACAGCTGGAACTCTGCCTCCTGGGACTGATTTTCAGCTTTGACAGGTGAGTTTTATTTATTGTTTTGCCTTACTCTACCTCTAGCCACTCTTCCACTATACTTCTAAACTGTTTCCAGACCATTCCTCTGTATCATAAACTCCACCCCTTTGCAACTTCCCTTTTATATGCTGTCTTCCACCATGAAATTGTAAGCACCTTGAAGGCATACACTGTCTTGTTGGCTTGTATTTGTATATGTACAGCTTATTGCAGTGTCTGACATATGCTTAATAGATACTAAATAAACATTACTGGGATGTATGAAGTGGTCCTTCCAAAATGTGTGGTGAAACTCTGGTGTTTCCCTAAAATACAAGCTTTACATAATAGAGATTTGCACTTTCATGAACAATTATCTCATTCTAAAATGTATATAAAATGTTCATTTTATTTAATGTTTCTTAAGTTCAATTTTTCCAAGTTAAAAAAAAAAATCTGTGATGTTCCCTAGAATTTTAGATCTGAAAAAGGCCTTGGAGATCACCTAGGTGTCTATGTCTCAATTTCTTATTAAATGATTTATCCAATGTAATAATTTGCACAATTAGGAGTAAAACTTAGTTTGCCTAATTTCCAATTATTTCTGAAATATCTATAATGCTTAACCGAAAAAAAAAAAAAGAATTCCAGGCAGTTTCAGAGTAACTTAAGTGAATTGAAGAAAATAAAATTCTCCATCTTTTGAGCCAACCCCAGCTACTGAGGACTGACTCCTATTAAAAAAAAAGAATCACCTTATGTTCTCTATCATGCCCTCAGGACAATGCTGTTTGGACAAAGAGTAGCACCCTACCCTTCATGCCTTAAAACCTTCCAATAATTTTTTGAGGAAAGTTCCACATTGGCACAGTGGGGCTCCTGGCATAGCTCCTTCCTGGCAAACACACACTGCCAACTCGTCTCTTCCCCACCGGTCACAGCTTGATACCATGCTGCCAACCTGAGCCTGCAATGACTGTGAACCAGGGATGGAGTAAGGATTTTATTCACATCTGTGCTTTCTTCCATTTTTAGTGTAAAATTGGATTGTCTGCATTTCATATCCTATTAGTTTTGTCTAACAGAAATTCTTATATTCTCCTTTTAGTAACATTTTCAGCGGGTTTGGTTTATGTTTATGTAGGGCTCAGAATCATTAAGGAAGGCTTGATTTAATCCATTCCAGGATAGAATCCAATCTGCTTTCCAATTCACAGAATCACAAAAAAAATGAAGGATCAAAAAATTATAAAAAATAAAGGATCTCAAAATTGAAAAGATCTTAGAGGTCATCTCTTTCAATTTTTCTCCCAAAGCAGTTGTTTCCTCTACAATAAATGATTTTGTCTCTCATTGAACACTTCCAAAGTGGGCTGCTCAATACAGATCAGGATCACCCACTCTATTATTGGGCAGTCTTTAGAAATGTCTAGCTCTAGGGTTAAGTGTGATAAAATCTACTTTCTGTACTGATTGTTGATTGATCCTACTTCTATTTCTTGAAAAACAGAAAACAAAACAAATAGAATGTTTTTTCTCCATTCCAGTCCTTCAGATATGTGTACTCTGTGTACTAAAATTTCCAGTTTTCTTAATAGATTCTTATGTGCCATGGTTCCAGACTCCCTCATCAAGCTGGCTACCCTCTTCTGGGTGTGCTCCTGTTTTATCAGTCACATTCAGAATAAGATAAGAGTACTCCAGTTGTGATCTGATCAGTACAACGGGAAGCAGTACTATTAACCGTCTTGGAAAGGATATTAACATAACCTCAAATTATGTCTGCTCTTTTAGTAGACTGGAATTTGACAGACTGCACACCAACAAGTTTCTATCTCCTAGTGAGTCCCCACATCCAAGCAAGGTCAGTAATACAATATTAAAGGTAGTATTGTGCATCTATTATTTGCAAAAGCAGAGGTATGAAATCATGACAGACTGACTCCCTAATGGTGCTATACATCTCCAGACCTCAGAACAAGTTGTTAATACAGTGTCAGACACATGGGATGCCTCTAAGGAAACATACAGAGAATGTGAATCCTGGATACAATCCCAGGATGTATGAATGACATGCATAGAATGCAAGTAAAACCCTTGGGGATCCCATACCCCTGGCAGCCACACTGCTTTACTGAATTTAAGGTCTTATCTCCGTTCTTCCCTTTCTCTCCTTTCAACCAATCATTTTGCAGCCATAGAATACAGGCTGGGTTAAGGGGAAAAATTAGGATCAACCTTTTATTGTTAATTACTTAAGTATACTTGTTAAATGTAGCCACTCCTGGGTGGTAAATATTTCTCCATTTATTTGGATAAGCTATATTCATGCCATTTTTGACATAGTGGGCCAACTATGAATCTTTTCTTATTTTTCACACAGACACCTTGCCATTTTAAAATAATTGGTATATTCGCCATCTTCAATTCAGGGAACTGTTGTATGTTCCATGAATTCTTAAAGATCTCCAGCTTCCCTTCGGCAATGACATTTGCAAACTATTTCAGTACTCTGGGCATTAGAAAGTTATTTCCATACGCTGGCATGTGATTGGCCAAGTGCCTTGATTTCAGTGAGAGGAGCTAGGTGCTCTCTTATGAACTGCTCAAAATGACAGCCATCATGTTGTAGTGGAAAGTTCATTGTATTCTACTTGGAATCGATGGACCTGGTCTCTGCTTTGAGTTGTGTGTTTCTATGAATCACAATCTTTCTCAGCCCCAGATTCCTTGTCTATATAATGGGGATAATTATATTTGCATTGTCTCTCTCACAGGATTGTTTAGAAAGAAGTACTTTGTAAACTACAATCTATTTTTAAGTCTGAGCTATTATTATTGAATATAAATCCTGTTGAGTTTACGTTTTCTCAACCATTTTTCTTCTGATTTTTCTAGTCAGAAAGTTATTTTTCTTAACAGAGAAGAAAGAGAATATTGTTCTATCCTGTTTCCAATTAAAATTTCACCATCATTTCCAAGCAGTAGGCCTAATCATTTTTTATTCTAAAGGTCCCTTTTATTGTCTTTGCTCTTTTTTTTCAAGCTCCAACTCATATTGGAGTTTAGTCTTCTTGACACTTTTCCTGTGGGTCCATGCCATTCTTCTGTATTTTTTCACAGTCATTTATTCCTATTTGCAACTTTCATACACATCTTTAAAAATTTCCCCTCTTTGGTGAGCTTCCAGTGAAACCATATGTCTTTCTTCAGAAGCCATCAAGTTTTTTTTCTGATTTAGCACTAAGGTTCATTCATGAGTGTACCTATTTCACTACTGAGAGGGGCCTACAACCCGTGCTTCACAAAGCTGCCAAAAGTGTTATTTCTAATGTACGTAGATGACTACGTTTCTCCTTGAATAAATTCCAGACTCCCCTTTACCTCAGGGATCAAATACAAAACTCCTTTGCCTTTCAAAATCCTTCATGCCATAGCTACAGGCTATATTTCCATTTCAATTATGTATCTGTAACATACAATATATAATCAAAATATTGTACATGAATAATGTACACATGCACAATAAATACATGTGTATGCATTATTTGGTTCAGTCAAACTAACTTTCTTCCTCACACACAATATTCCATCTCTCATCTCCTTGTCTATTCCCTATGTCTACAATTCTCTCTCTCCTCATCTCTACCTCTTGGAATCTCCAATTTCCTTCAAAACTTATCTTACACCTCCTATATGAACTCTTGATTCCCTCCCACCCTAGTACCTTAGTACTTTCCTCACCAAATTACTTTGCATTCATCAAGTACATATTTTGTATTTACCAATAAAGGTACATAGATAACGTAATTTCCCTTGTAGATAAAGGTCATTTCAGTTTTGACTTTGTGTTCCCAAAAGGAGTAGTAGATCCTTAGCATTTACTGATGCTATCTGATATTTCTTGGATCTCAGTTCTTGAAACCACCCAAATAATTTCTTTTAATTTTTTAAAGTGTTTTTCTATCTCTGAATATCTTAATGTTGCATTGATCAAATGTCTTGGCTACATGATCACTTTCTTCCAAGAATTCTGACATAATATCCACCTGTTCATTAGAGCTAAGTATCAGTTTCCTACCTTGTTTGCGTTACTTTCTGAGAAATTATTTTTTTACCTCAAAAGTTTTACTTTTAAGTAGAATAAGACTTCACACAGGTGGCAGACAATTAGAGTTTCCTATCCATTATCTTTGCCTCCTGTATTAGTTTTATCACATACAATAGGAAACCATGGTCCATAGCCTCAATCTGGACCAGTAATCTATGGTTACTCCCACGGTGATATTACCTCTATTTCTAGCCTCTTCTGTCCTCATTAAGGTACTCTCCGCTGTGCTCCCACCCTTAAGTTTGTTGAATTCCTGGAAAGTATACAATCCCTCTCCTCATTTGCTACATCTTTTTCCTCCAAAGAAAGCCATACCTTCCACAGCTTTATTCCAGACATGAATTCCATGTAATCCCATCTAGTCACAGTGATACATATGAGGGGTTTCGGTTACATGTGTTAAAATTTCAAGCTCATTTTATTTCTTAACCATATTCTGTGCAGTGGTATAGTGGCATCTGAATGAATAAACATTAGTCTCAACTTTTAAAAAAAAACTTTATATTGTCTCCTTCTGAGATTCACCAGGTGTCTCTATTGTGGAGGTATTTCTTTTTGTGGAACATCTCCACACTATCTGATTTGACCATTTTATCAGAAAATTTCAATTTTATTCTTCGCAGCTTCAACTTACACTCTTCTGTACCAGGTAGATGAGTGTCTCCTGAAAAAAAAAATACTCCTTTGAGTCTCTGTAAAATGCACTGTTGTCCCTTGCCAAGAAGTACATCATGTTAGTATGATAATCCATGGTCCAAAACAACAGACCCTGTTCTTCAGTATCTTCTATTCAACCAGCTGTTCTCTTTCCATTACCTCCTTTCTCTTCCAATTTTATGACCTTCAAATGGAAGGAGATTTGAAAACAGATATACCCAAGTCCTTTAGATTTGTACCAAAGCCTATAAAGAGACTATAGATACTTCAGATTTCTTCTGTTTGTATGCTGTTTCATGAATTAGAAAATGTTGATAATTATTACATCATGGTGCCCTCAACAAAGAACATGTCCAGATAATGAGGGAGTGGGTCAACTTGATCAAAACAATGAAATATGCAGGTTGTTCAGCAACCTTTGTGCACTGAGGGGGAGGACATGGAAAGAGAGATGTTTATGTAGGAGACACCCCTCTTACTCCTAGCTACTACTCCCACAGCCATAAAGAGAAGCTACTTTACCATATATCCTATAATAGATGATAATCCTTTTCATAGAATCAAAGATTTTGAGCTGGAGGGATCTCAGAGATCATTTCTTCCAACACTCTCATTTTTATATGAAGAAACTGAGACTTAGAAAAGTTAATTACCTTATCCAAGTCCATACAAGGATTTAGTAGAAGAGCTAGGACTCAAACCCAGATCTTCTGACTCCAAACCAGAATTACTTCAACTATACTACACTTCCTTTCATTAGAAACTCTCATGATAAAAGGAAAAGGACCAATATGTACAAAACATTTATAGCAGATTTCTGTGGTGGCAAGGAATTAGAAATTATGGGGATGCCCCTCAACTGGGGAAGAGCTAAACAAGCTGTGGTATATGATGGTAATAGAATAGCATTGCACCATAAGAAATAATGGGCAGGAAGGTTTCAGAAAAACCTGGGAAGAATTATATGAACTGATGCCAAGTGAAGTGACCTGAACCAGGAGAACACTGTACGTGGTAATAGCAATAGTGTAATGATGATATAATTATGGAAGACCTAGCTACTCTGATGAAGACAATGATCCAAGACAATTTCAAAGGACCCATGATGGAAAATGCTATCCACTTCCAGAGAAAGAACTGATGAACTCTGAGTGCAAATTGAAGCATACTTTTTCACTTTCTTTATGTTTCTTGCTTTTTATTTTTTGCAACATGGCTAACATAGAAAATATGTTTGGTGTGACTTTACATGCATAATTAATATCATATTGCTTGCCTCCTCAATAGGTGAGGGAGGGAGGCAGGTACGGAAGGGTGGAAGAGAATTGGGAACTCAATTTTTTTAAAAATGAATGCTAAAAGTGAATAAATTAAAATAAAAAAATGATTGCAACAAAAACACATGCTACAGTACTATTAGTCGGGCTGTAACCTGAAAAAGTAAAGCCTCTGACTGGTACCTATTGTGCCACTATTAAGAGTCCCTCTTTTTCCCAAGGGTTCTCTTTTTTATGATGACTGAACCCACCAATTTTCCATAAAAAGTCACACGACCTCACTTTACTCCCTTCTTCAAGATTTCACTGAACTCTGCCTCATCCCAAGTACGAACAGCCCTTAATAGCTAAAATGAATTAATTAAGTGATTCCTCTCTCTGTTTCATACCACACAAGGATGCCAACACCTCACTTCTTATAAGGATGGTCCCAATTTACCAACAACTCTGTAGTTAAACCTTTATAGTTTTCTAGGGGGAAAAAAGCCTTCCTTTCTCCATCAGGAGCGTTGCTTGATCAGAGGCTTATAGAGATAGAGCTAGAAGGCACTTTAGGGGTTATCTAGTCCAACCCTCTCTATTTTATAGTTAAAGAAAATGAAATCCAGTGGAGTTAAATGACTTGCCCACACATATGGGCATCTCTACATGCTTTCACAGAAAGCAAGCTTCTATGTGATAGCAAATAGAGGTACTGGGATTTGAACACAAACCTTCTGGCTCTAAATCCAATCATTTCCCCACCTGCACTGGATCCTGCTGCTTCACTGAAGTATAATCATCCTCTTCCCTTTTTCCTTTCCTCCCTCCTCCACACCCTTTATGTGTTCTGTTCCCTGAAGCCCAGGAACTGTCACCTCAATGGCAAAGACTCACATCCATCATACGTCTCTAAGATATGTTATTCTGGTCTCCCCCATCTCATTCTTCTGCTCATCAACTTCTTGATACTGGTTTCAATTTCTCTGTACCCCACTGGAATATTGCTTTCTTTTTATTCATGTTTTTCTTTCTTTCTTTTTGTTTTAGGTTTTTGATTTTCATGAAGATGGAGGCATTACATTGGCAGAAGAAATATTTACTAATCACTTCAGGAAGAAAATCATATATAATATGCCCCTCTCTTTGGTCTTCAAGATGAACAATAGTTCTTTTTTACTTTCTCAAGGAAATTTCAGAAACTGCCATGGAAACTACCTGTTCTCATTTTATTGGGTGTTATCTGCTTTCAGGAAGAACTGTTTGGTTTTTTTGCTTTCTTGTTTGTTGTTTCTTTTTTAGTTTTAACCTGCTTAGTCTTATGTGTATTACAATTTAGTATTTACCACAGTACTAACCACTCCTCAAGGACACACACACACGCACACACACACACACACACACACACACACACACACACACACACACATACGCACACACAGCACCCAAATGAAGCTCCCATCAAAACTTCCTATCTCGTAAGGGCCACCAAAGCATATAATTGTGAAAAAAGAGGTACTCTTGCTCCCCAACTTCCATTCTCAAATCCACACATTACATTTCTAAATGCTATAAGAAAACACCAAAGTTGGTCAGATTATTTATGGTTGTTCCACCTAGTTCTACCAATTTTAGTTTGAAAATTTCTTTACATCCAAATATCAGCACCTGACCCTATTTGGACATCACAGGAAAATGTTTAACACAAAAGAGATAATTCTATTGTGGGAACACCTGCTAAAGATTATCTTGGCATCTTGTCCTCTAGAGATGTACAATAAGAGAGGCTAGCCATCTGTCTTGACTAGGTTTCTTTCTTTTTTCCATGCCCTCAAGCTGCTTATCAGAAGCCACAAAGAGTTTTAAGACTCTCAAGGGGTAAGACCACACCATACCGCAAGGGTTGCTGAATGAACAACAAAGAATCTTTTACTTGAATCAGACTGAACCTACATATCTTATATTTATTAACCTATGGTTCTCGAACTAGGAGACCATTGGCCATCCCTTCTAAGAGACAGAGAAGTCAATGACACCAAAGCTATTATAGCAAAGTATGTGCTGAAAAACTTAAAGTGATACAAGTTCCAGTCTGATAAAAACTGATCTGTTTACTCCATCAGAGGATTATCGCCCTGGGGAAGAATCAGTCAAATGATAAGCATAAAAGCTAAAAAACCATTACAAGAACCTCCTAAGTCTTCTCAAATTGACTCAAGAGGTATCTGCCCACTGAGACTCTTCTGCTGTTTGGTGGAGTGTCATTGACATTTTAGGCTAAGCAGATGTCTTTCAAATTGACTTGATTTCAGAAGAACCACTTGCAACTGATGTGTAGCTCATCTACATAAGGATATCTTTTGCAAACCTTGGAATTATTGCCACTGTCTTACAAATGTATAGCATTCTGTTTGATTGTTTTAAAATATTTATGCTTTTTAAAAGAAAATCATACTTTTTATAGCTTTACCCTATCCTTTGAGGTAGGTAGTCTCATATGCTCTTTCTTTTTATATATATGTCATATCCTAGAGGCTGAACAAGGGCAAGAGGCTAATGTCTCCAGGAAACAATGAAGGACAAATCTGTCAGTAAAGGTTGTATTTACATTTCTACCTACATTTCTAGGCACTTGTTGAAATGAAGCTCCTTTGTTTTCACTAACATCACTAGCACTATAAGTCTATGAAAATATACTTGGATTTGCAGAAACTTATTTGAATTTTTAGCCTAAATTTTGTAGTAGTGAATCAAATATAGTCAATATTTTCACTTATTTACACCTTCAGTCAAGGCACACACTCCTCTAACAACTGATTGTTCTTCACAATATGTGTATAAACATAACTGGGATTCATCCATGTGTTCATTCATTAATGTTTCGCTACTAACTTTTGCTTTGAGCTATAACACACGTAATGTATTTGCAATATTGCTTTTGTTTCTTATTCTGTAAGCATCTGACATGATTATGACTACTGGCCATTAAAAGGCTGTCAAAAACTACAGGTAAAGTTGTCTAAGGCTGTACTCATGAGGGTCTGCGGCAAGTTAAGAGGCAGCTCAGCAGTAATGGCCGAGATTTCTATCCTTAGCCAAATATGGAATGAGTCAAATTCCTTCCATTTACAGAGTTCTAGGATATAAAGGTAATGGATAAGGTCTGCACTGCAGTAAATGTTGAAATGATTCTATTAGATGTGGTTTCTTGTCCTGGTTCCTATTTCTGGAAAAGTTTTCCTGCTTAGTATATAAGGCACAATATCCTTCACTCTTCTGTCTCCCCACACATTTTTTGGGTCCATTTTAAATTTATGGAGGACATTTAAACTGATTTCAATTTCCATTAATAATATGCACAATTGATGTTCATTGGAGAGAGTTTAATCATGTGCTGGTGACAAGTTTAACTCAAAGCAGAGCTTCACGTAAGACCTATCAAGTAAATTTCTATTGAAAAGGTCAGTTTCTAACATTTCTCAGTATGGTCCACTCCAGACGAATTAGATTTTGCCCTACTTGTCTAGTGTACAAACACTGCTCAGGACCACCAATGGTTGTTAGTTAGGGAAGCCATAAAACCACTGGGAGTCACACTGCATATTCCTCCAACACCCTGAGGACTCCTTCAAACTAGGAGATTATCTCTTGCTGAAGATTACCTTTGGAGTAGTAGGAAGAAAAGAAATTTTCCTAATTTAAATAAATTACAATTCAATAAGCATTGGAGCACTTGCCATGCATTAGGCAATGTCCTAGACATTATAGAAGATACAAGGAGTACCACAGAGGTCTTGTTCAAAAACTTTGTGGTTATTCTGAAGAGTCAAGACTTATACATATGAAACAATAAAATAGCAATATACAATGTCATGTGAAGAGTGCTAGGCTTAGAGTCAGGAAGACTTGGGTTCAAATTTAGCCTCCAGAAGTAACAGTTGAATGATTCTGGGTATCTGACTTTTATATACCTCAGACAAATCCTTAGGACGTAACCAGTCTTAGGTTATGTTCCACCAGCCTTTGTCTAATGAAATCTAATGAATATTCTCATCATATCAAATCAAATGCTAAAGTGAATTTTTAAACTCAGAACCAAAATGAATAGTGCAGACATTTAAGTCTTATGGACAGTCAGGAAAGGGTTATTAATGTTGGGTGGGTTGATTAGGTAAGATTTCAAGAAGGAAATGTGTCTTGACTCTTGAAAGATTGGGTTAATTAGTTGTCAAATAAGCTTTCCCCCCTTTTCTCTATCTGTACTCTCAAATCACATAGCACTCCATATCCTGGTTTGTCTTTTTTTTTTCTAGCTCATAATTATTCACTACTTATAATTTACACTAAGTCAAAAGATATATGACCTATGGTCTGAAATAAATCTGGCATGGAAGGCCAACAACACCTGAAAATAGAATTAGAAACACAGGCAGATGGAAAGGCTGATATTCAAGGAGAGAAGTTTTGGAGGGCATCTCACTGGGCTCTCTTCCTATACGTATTCAGGGGTGGCTGAGACTATGATGATCCTACCCTGATCAGGATGGGAAGAAGATGAGACAATTACAGAGCAGGAGATGTTGATTAAGAAGAGGAAGAGAGGAAGCAGAAAAAGTCATTTTCAAAATTGCCTATAGCCAAAATAATAATAAAACAAGCCAAAATCTTGCACACATAGCAAATAAAAACAGACAATCAGCCCTCGGCTTGAGTGGCAACATTAACTGAGCTGCCCCTAGATTACAGAGGAGGTTCTTTTCCAAGCATCCTATGATTATTATCGATCTGTTTGGCTCTGCTCATTGCAACTCAGCCTTGCTAGGTGCGACATATGAGGGGAATGGAAGGTGTTAAAGGACCTTTGCATCTATTGCGGGAGCATCCCTCACTGTAAGCAAATCCAAAATGCAGAAGTTCAGATTGTCAGGAAGACTATTTAGGTTACATTTTCCTTTTGAATCCTAGATCCCAAAGGTAAGAATTTTTCAGACTGGAAAATATTTTGTATGTTAGGCAGCAGTTGCTACTAGTACAGTGGAAACAGTGCTAGATTTGGGATCAGAGGTCCTGGGTTCAAATGTGAGTTGCTCTACCTCCTACCTTTGTGGTTTAAAGACAGTGGTGTCAAACTCAAATAGAAATCGATCTCTGATGACTTCATATTGACTTAGAAAACAACAAATTAACCTTATATATGCTTTCTTGTATTTTAGTTTATTTTGTTAAACATCTCCCAAATACATTTTACTCTGGTTCAGCCATAGTCAGCAGGAAGGCTGACATAGGGCACCTCATGCAGCCCATAGGCCCAAGTTTGACACCTCTTTTACAATGTCAAAATCTCTCTGGGGCCTTTTCCTCAGCTGTTAAATAAGGAATTGGATTAAATGACCCCTTAGGTCCGTTAGGTCCTCTAAATCTATGATTTATAATTTTGTGAGTGTGGCTTCTCCTTCTTACTAATATAGATCACAACACAATTAGAATTGAGCCCATGACTCAAGATTTACTAAGGCTGAAAAATTAATACCCTGCATCCACAGCGTCAATAAGCCACACAGAACTTTGAAAGACTGGTTCTCAGACAATAGATATGTAGTCTATCACTGGGCCATTACTCAAAGCCTTTCCAAATAAATGGAATCTACCAGATTAGGCTCCAATAGCATATCCTTTGAAGATTCAGGTCACCTCTACATCATTCACTGATGTGGACACTGAAGAAGGTTTTTAGCGTTATATCATAAATACTCAAGTCAAATAAGGAGAGGAACGAAATGCATAGGTTAGCTATCTGTAAATCAACAAATATTTACTGGACACCTACTGTATGCCTTCTACTGTGCTACACAGAACAAGTGTTGAGCTGGCCATATGCTAGACTTACACAAGACAGTGGACTTGGGGGAGGGAACACAGAGATTATAGAAGTCTATGGCCATAAATTCAGTGTAGGAGAATTTGCAAGTCAAAGTAGCAGAATTACTAATAATGACATTTCTAACAAGCAGGTCCACAACCTTTAGTCAATATCCCAGCAACATATAGTCTTTGTGACTAAGATGGTTAAGCATACTCTGATCTCTCCAGTCATTCTCATACAAATTATTACTAAGGTCATCAATACATTGAGGACCGTGGGGAACAGCAGCAAACATGGGCTCATCATTTTGGATAATTGTAAGGAATTTTGTAAGAACATATTGAAGTTAAAATTGTTAAGTCAGGAGATGGGTAGGGAATCCTGAGGACTCAATGAGAAATTGTGTTTAGTAGACGGTGGTGAGGATAGGGAAAAACTATCAGAAATAGCCATGAGGCCTGAAAAGAGTAAGTCAAGTCACTGAAATGGTAGAGGGTGTGTTTGGGGGCAGGGACTGGTGTTTGAGGAATCCAGAGACAAATTCGGGTTCTAAAGATTCTAGGTAAGTAAGGAGTCCATTAAAGGTGGCTGCATGCAAGTCAAGGTACCTGTGTTCAGAAAATACAAGTCATGTTCAAATTATGCAAACAGAGGTTAGGAATCAGTCAGAGCAATGCCCTCACTGAGATCTAGATGTTTTGCTTAGAGATATAGAGACACATATAGGTTATTCTCCCAAATATTCCATTACCCTCCCTCCTCCCATGGCTCTTAAAAGTGTTCAAGGAATGGTGGTGACTGGGAATGATAATGCATATTGCTTGGTAATAGAACAACGGACAAAAAGTTGAAATCCAAAATAACCAAATTGTGTTTGAGGAATTTAGAGAGGTAATGGAAATAAGCCAATGCTGCTAATGATGGAAACATGGAAAACCTGGCTTTGAAAAGAAACCATTGACAGAGGTAGCTTTTTATTATAACCAAACAAAAAAGTTTTTTTTGACTTGCCATTATATGTATTTATCTTCTTGAAATATACTGCATTTTTTCATATATTCCCTACCCTTATCTCTCTCCCTTTTTCTCTCTTACCTCTTTGTACATGAAAGTGTTCTAAATGATGAGATGAAACTAAGACTAAAAAAGTGTCTAGAACATAGTAGGTATTTAATAAATGTTTGTTGACTGAGTAAAAGATAGGTAAGAACCTTTCAGTGCCTCAGATTTCTCATTTATAGAATGAATAAAATATCACTCCAAATGTTATAAGCATAAATGAAGAGCATATGTGAATATACTTTGGAGGCAAGCATGTGAATTTCATATACAGTAATTTCAAGGTTTTATTATTCATACAAAGTGAACAGAACGGCACAATGATAGAGAAGTGCTCCCACTTTACTGACTGGAAAGTAGAGAAAGTAAAATATGAAATGACTAAGACTACACTAGGATTCCAACTTCCCAGGTTTGAATTCTGTTTGTTAAAATCACCCTGGCCCATCTCTTGGTCAACAATTCAAGGCCATAAGGGACTGCTGGCTGGGCACAAAGAAATTCAAAGTCAACCTGGGCAAATTTAAAAGAAGATTGAAAGTCAGGAAACCTGAGTTCTAATCCTTGTTCACCAGTAACTCAGCTGGTTATTTAACTTCTCTGGACTTCATTTTTCTGATCTGTAAAAGGGGGAGAGCAATAATCCTGTCTTACCATCCTAATAAAATTGCTATAAGGATGAAATGAGATCATGGATATAATTTACTCAGTAAACCAGAAGACTCTGCTTAAATGAGGGAAAGCTATTACCCTAGCCCTGTTTGAGTATACTACTTTTTGAGGGTGCTCAAAAATAAAACTAGGTTTTGATCAGTGTGAACAATGAATCCCCAGAAGTAGTCACATTATTCAAATTCACGCTGCATATTTCCATTGAACTGATATCAGTTATCATGATTTACATAATTGTAACTCTGAATAGGGTTGACTCAAATACATGCTACCAATTCTGGGGGATTCATTATATACACTAACTGGAACCTAGCAGTAAAAGTCACTATATAGTGAGGAGCAAAATCAATAAGGAACATAAGAACCTATGGTCATAATTTTAAAATGGGGGGGATATACTCTGCCCTGGTTAGATAACATCTAGAGTACTATGTTGTGATGCAAGCATCTGGTGACTCACACAGCTAGCAAATATCTGTAAGATAAATAAACACATTTTAGGAACAACATTGATAACTTACAGAGCATCTGAGGAGAGTAACTTGGATGGTGACAGGACTCAAGGGTATTCCGTATGATCATCAATTGAAATAGCTGGCATGGTTAGTGGATAGAAGAGACTCAGGGGAGACTTGATAGATGCCTTCAAGTATCTGAAGGCCTATCATGCCAGGGAATATCCTTGATCTGTTTGGCCATAGAGGGCAAACTAAATGTAATGGGCAAAAGGTGCAGGAAAGCAGACTTAGGTTCCATGTAAGGGAAAACTTCCTATCAAATTTATTTGATATCTAACAGTATCTATCTAACAGCAGAATACTACACATTCTCTTAGAAAATAATGAGGTGGCAGCATGGCATAGCAGAGAGAGTTCTAGACTTGGAGTCAGAAGGAACTAGGTTCACATCCCACTTCTGTCACTTACCTGCTATATTACCATAGGCAAATGATTTAACCTAACTAAGCCTCAGTTTCTGCCTTCTGTTATAAAATTGGGTACCTTGCCTACAGGGCTGTTGTAATGCTCAAAAGAGATAATCATAAAGTTCTGATAAAAAAGAAACTTAAACGACCATATTGTCTGTGATGATGATAATGATGGTTGAGATATGTCATTTTATCCATATGGAAACTCCCACGGTGGAAAATCCCTCTACCAATACAGATCAGCAGCTAATCTATAACTTAAAACCTTACAGATTTGTCTCAGGGCACTGAGTGGTTAAATGACTTGGCCCTGGTCAGTCAGTCAGTCAAGAGACATTTATTAAGTGCCTACTGTGTGTCAGGTATTCTGTTAAGCACACTGGGAAGTCAAAAAGGGGAAAAAGATAATACCTACCATGAAGGAACTCATAAGCTAATGGGGAGACAACTAGCAAACAAACACACATGAACAAGCTATACATATATATGTATATACATGTATATATACATATATATGCTTAAAATAAAATAATTAAGGAAGAGAAGGCACTAGATTTAAGAGGGATTGGAAAAGGCTTCCTGCAAAAGATGAGATTTTAGTTATATACCTAATATGTGCCAGAGGCAGAACTAGAATCCAGGTCTTCCTGAGTCCAAGGTTAGCCTCTTTCCATTTTACCATGATACCTAATATTATCATTGTAATTATTATCCCCATTGTGGTTCAAGTGATAAAGCTCTGGCCCTGGAATCAGCAAGACCTGAATTAAAATCCAGTCTCAGATACTGTATGTAAGGTGAATTTTAGAGTAAGTAAGGTAAATTTTAGTGTGTGTAAAGTGAATTTTTATTATTATTTCTCAGAGTTCAGTTTTCCAGGATCCATGGACATAACAATCTCCTGTTCCCAGGTACCAGATATGAGTTCCCACAGTTATGGTTCAAAACATCTCCACCATGCTTGTGCAGAGTTATATAATGGTAAATAATATGAACATCCACTGCGACTGCATAGTGAGATGCAGGGATGGGGTGATGTAAACTTGTGAGGCTATTGCTGGCAATATGCTTTCTTTGTCTGATACCCTATAAACCAGGTGGTCACTAGTCAGTGAATGGGAAACTCTTAGGGTAGAATGCACATATACTGTGCATGCCTTGATTGGCTGCCATCAAGGCTTAGGGAGAATCTGTGTTTGCCTCAGTTGGCCCCCAATGAAACTTGAGGGGATCTAGGGGAAGCCCAAGTTGTGCCTGTCTTGATGGACCCCATTGAGAAGCAGGGGTAATTGCCCTCCCTTTTTAGTGTCTTTCTTGTCTGACAAAATCAAGAGTGAACCTGTGCTAGCAGCCCTCCAGTGTGTTGTGTTTATTTGTCTTACTCACTAGCTGTATGACTCTGGGCAAGTCACTTAACCTCTATTTGTCTTAATTCACTGGAGAAGAAAATGGCAAACCACTCCAGTGTCTTTGCCAAGAAAATTCCATATATGGTCATGAAGAGTTGGATGTGATTAAACAACAGCAATCATTTTTACTAGTGGATTCCCAAAGAAAGAGTTATTTAAACAAAGATTGTCCGAGTAACAGGCTACTACTACAACAAAATTTTGGAGACAACTCTTATTCTGGCATGGGATGGAGAAGATGGTCTGAGGTCTATTCCAAATCTAAGATTTCATGATTGTAACTCTATAAATTACTGATCATGTGTACAGAGCTTATCATCCCTTCTAGACTATGTAACCCTTGAGGGTAGGGATCTTGTCTTGTTTATATTTGCACTATCCCAACATTCATATTTGTATTTCCCCAACAACGCCATAGGGCCTTGCACACAAAGGGCTCAAAAATAATTTATTTCATATTAAATGTGAAAGTGCTTCAGGAAGTTAAAAGGCTTCTACAAACATAAGAACTAACATCAGAAAGTATGCTGGATAGATCTGGGGAAAATAGTCATTTATGAAGAAGAATTATATTCTCCTCAGCCTCTGTGTTATAGCTGAACACCTATTCTCTCCTACTCCTTAGAAAGTTAACTTGACTTGGTCTATTGCTCAAAAGAACTTTAGTTAGTCAACAAGGATTTACTAGTACTTTCTATATTCCCAGGGACGTGTAAACGCTGAGGATCCAAAGAAAGATAAAAACAGCCCCTGACCTCAGGGAGCTGATGGTCTAATGGTGGTCTGATGGTGATGATTAGGCTGTCCTATAAAGGGAGTACTTTTTTTTTTTAGTTTACAGATTGTTTTCTTTACAACCTACAAGTACACATTTGAACTCCATTTCGCAAACGAGCGTACTAAGGCTTAGAGACTGCAGTTAATTGACCATGATTACACAGGTTACAAATGTCAGAACTTGGACTCAAACCCAAACTCTTCCTACTCCATGTCGGACAAAGACACTAAGCTGTGTCCCTTGATAAGTGACCTCCAATACCAAGGTGCTCTTCTGGATGAAGAAGACAGCTCACTGAAGGCACCGCTATGCCAGGAAGCCAGGGCATAGACAGCAGGTTTGTCGGCTTTGCCAAATACTACTTAACCCCATTGATTGGGGGCAGAAGTCCGAACCTTGGCTACTGCCATTCTCACTACTGTGCTGAGCAAATACCCAGAAATCATGACCCACAAATGCAAGCTACTAAGCTGTAGTTTGTGGCAAGAATGAAAATTTCACCTGCACATTCCAACGAGTCTATTCCCTGGACAGAGTCAGTACTCTAAATGGAATGGATATGTTCTCCCCAGTCTCCATCTCTGTTGGGAAAAGCCTGATATCTCAAATTATATCCTACCCCTCCCCTTCCTTAAAGAGCAGCCCTTTTCTTCCATTTTAAAATCATTTGGGGGTTGTTTTCTTTAATAAAATGGCTACAATCCTGATTAAGGAATGTGATAAACCTGCTGTCAATTACCTTAATTGATCTGACAACCTGATTGGACTCAGAGAGGGGAAGATTTCCTCAGCAGAGACTTATTAAAAAACAGAAAACAAAACAAAGGCCTGTGCAATTAAAAAGTGATAGCTGGCAATGAGTATGTAAGAACAGCCCTGAGAGGCATTTGTGATGGAAAAAACTTCTCTAAAAGAAATCATAAGAAAATAGAATCCAAAAAAATGGTGCTAATTAGGTAAGAAATTGACACTAATTCTGTTCCACGGCTAAAGAGAATGAGAAAAGAAGACAGCTCTGTGTGTTGTCCTTCAGTACAGGGGCAGATAGGTTATTTCCTTTTCTTAACTCTAATCTTTGAATGAATTTTCACTATTTGGTCACTGAGAGAGCTGCGTATGTGGGATTGCCAAGCAGTAACAGGTACCTGAAATGGCTGACCATCAAATAATCAGATGACTGCATTTTCTGGAAAAATGAACAATGAATAAATGGACAGATTCAAGACAAAGAACAGCTTGTTTCTTTGGTAATAAATGTCATTGAGATACTTTGTGATTTAATGTCCAGCTTGCCAATATCATGAAACACCAAATTTTATAATCAATGAACTTATATTCAATCTTGGAACATGCAAACTCACTAAATTAACAAAAGAAAAGACATTTCAGTTAATCATGAGCCAAGATCTATGGCTGCTCTCAAAGTTCACACCAGTTTTAGCCTGTCCCCTATTGGAGCATAAGGCAGATTTTCAAGAATAGTAGGGCAGGTTGGCATCTTCCATGATTTAAAACATGAAAATACCAATCTTCCAGGTTGGGGGAGGGTGAGGAATAGAATTTTATCATCTAATTAGGTTGAACTGTCATATTGGAGTGTTTGATTAGATTAATTAATCAAGACTATGATTGGCCTGGAGGGGTAGAAAGCTGTTTTTGCAATGCACCTGGTAGAATATGGTAAAGGACAGCATTAAAAGGGGGGGAAATAAAAATTAAGTCTTTTTATTTTTTTTTTTATTTAACTTTTAACATTTATTTTCACAACATTTTGGGTTACAAATTTTCTTCCCTTTTATCCCCTCCCCCCCCCAAATCCAAGCATTCTAATTGCCCCTGTGACCAATCTGCTATCTCTTTTATCCTCCCTCTCTGCCCTTGTCTCCGTCTTCTCTTTTGTCCTGTAGGGCCAGATAGCTTTCTTGACCCCTTAACCTGTATTTCTTATTTCCCAGTGGTAAGAACATTACATTTGATCCTAACACTTTGAGTTCCAACTTCTTTAGCTCCCTCCCTCCCCACCCCTTCCCTTTGGAAGGCAAGCAATTCAATATAGGCCAAATCTGTGTAGTTTTGCAAAAGATTTCCATACTAGTTGTGTTGTATAGGACTAATTATATTTCCCTCCATCCTATCCTGACCCCCATTACTTCTATTCTCTTATTATCCTTTCCCTCCCCATGAGTGTCGACCTCGGATTGCATTCTCCTCTCCATGCCCTCCCCTCCATCCTCCCCCCCACCCTGATTGTGCCCCTGTCCCCCACTCTCCTGTATTATGAGATAGGTTTTCCTATCAAAATGAGTGTGCATTTTATTCTTTCCTTTAGTGGAATGTGATGAGAGTAGACCTCATGTTTTTCTCTTGCCTCCCCTCTTTATCCCTCCACTAATGAGTCTTTTGCTTGCCTCTTTTATGAGAGATAATTTGCCCCATTCAACTTCTCCCTTTCTCCTCCCATTATTTCTCTCTCACTGCTTGATTTCATTTTTTCTTTTAAGATATGATCCCATCCTCTTCAATTCACTCTGTGCACTCTGTCTCTATGTATGTGTGCGTGTGTGCATGTGTGTGTGTGTGTACTCCCACCCAGTACCCAGATACTGAAATGTTTCAAGAGTTACAAATATTGTCTTTCCATGTAGGAATGTAAACAGTTCAACTTTAGTAAGTCCCTTATGACTTCTCTTTGCTGTTCACCTTTTCATGGTTCTCTTCATTCTTGTCTTAGAAAGTCAAATTTTCTTTTCAGCTCTGGTCTTTTCATCAAGAAAATTTGAAAATCCTCTATTTCATTGAAAGACCATTTTTTCTCCCTAAGTATTATACTCAGTTTTGCTGGGTAGGTGATTCTTGGTTTTAGTCCTAGTTCCTTTGACTTCTGGAATATCCTATTCCATTCCCTTCGATCCCTTAATGTAGAGGGTGCTAGATCTTATGTTATCCTGATTGTATTTCCACAATACTTGAATTGTTTCTTTCTAGCTGCTTGCAATATTTTCTCTTTCACCTGGGAGTTCTGGAATTTGGCCACAATGTTCCTAGGAGTTTCTCTTTTTGGATCTCTTTCATGTGGTGTTCTGCGGATTCCTTGAATATTTATTTTGCCCTCTGGTTCTAGAATCTCAGGGCAGTTTTCCTTGATAATTTCATGGAAGATGATGTCTAGGCTCTTCTCTTGATCATGGTTTTCAGGTAGTCCCAGAATTTTTACATTGTCTCTCCTGATTCTATTTTCCAGGTCAGCTGCTTTTCCAATAAGATATTTCACATTATCTTCCATTTTTCGAATCTTCACGCTATGTTCTGTGATATCTGTCTTTCTCATAAAGTCCTTAGCGTCCATCTGTACCATTCCAGTTTTGAAAGATCTATTTTCTTCAGTGAGCTTTTGAATCTCTTTTTCCATTTGGCTAATTCTGCTTTTGAAAGCATTCTTCTCCTCATTGGCCTTTTGAACCTCTTTTGCCAATTGAGTTAGGCTAGTTTTCAAGGTGTTAATTTATTCATCATTTTTTTGGTTCTCCTTTAGCAGGGAGCTGATCTGCCTTTCATGCTTCTCTTTCATCCCTCTCATTTCTCTTCCCAGTTTTTCCTCCACCTCTCCAACTTGACTTTCAAAATTCTTTTTGAGCTCTTCCATGGCCTGAGCCCATTGGGTGGGCTGGGACACAGAATCCTTGATTTCTGTGTCTTTGCCTGATGGTAAGCATTGTTCTTCCTCGTCAGAAAGGAAGGGAGGAGGTGTCTTTTCTCCGAGAAAGTACCCTTCAATAGTTTTATTTCTTTTCCCTTTTCTGGGCATTCTCCCCAGCCAGTGGCTTGACCTCTGAATATTCTCCTCACACCCACCTCGCCTCCTGATCCTCCCAGCCAGCGTTTGGGGACTGAGATTCAAATGCTGCTTCCCACCTTAGGGCTTTTGGCGGGGGCAGGGCTGCTATTCAGTGTGAGAATTAAGTTCAGATGGTCAGGTCAGGGCAGGGCCGCCTCTCAGGCCCAGTTCCCTCAGGGGGTTTATGCACAGACCTTCCACAATGGATCCAGGCTCCCACCTGCTTGGGGAGCCCCTGTCTGCAGCCACCTCTCAGCTTCTATCTCCCGGGGGGCCCGAGCCATGGGGGCACCCCACTCCCCTCTCGACCCGCCAAAGAGACTCTCTCACCGACCCTCGTCACCTGTGGATGGGGGGAGCTTGTGCTGCCGCTGGAGATGCCGTCCCTAAAGCCTGCTCGGATCTGTACCTCTTGGAGCCGTGGCCGCCACAGGTCTGGGCTGGGCTCCGCGTCTGCAGCGCGACAGACCTTTTGCGAGAGGTTTGCAGGTCCCTCTGTGGGTGGAGGGACCCTCATGGCCGCAGGATATCTTGTCCCCGTAGCCCGCTCGGATCTTTTCCTCACGGTGTCGCGGCCGCTGCAGGGCTGCACTCAGCTCCCAGTCCCGGCGCCCAGTCCACAGCGCGAAGGACCCCCGCGAGAGGTTTGCAGGTCTCTCCGGAACAGAAATCTCCCTCACTCCAATATTCCATGGTGTCTGGGTGCAGAATTCACCATGGGTTGGTCCCCTCTAGCTGTTCTGTGGGTTATGGGTTCGGAGCTATGTGTATATGCGTCTTTCTACTTCGCCATCTTGGCTCCACCCCCCCTGTTTTTTCAAAATTAAGTCTTTTTAGCTGAAAGGAAAACAAGTTAGCAGAAAAGTGAGAAAGAACATAGAATTAAAGAATGGGATTTTGGTGCACCCTCAGAATTCAACAAGACATACCAGTGCTCTGGTTTTTAAATGTTCTTTTTAAATAAAGTGAGCATATTAAAAAGCTATGTCATAGAATAAGACCATCTCCAGATTGGGGCGGGGGAGCTTCATCAGTTCAGACCCTCTTCAAGAATGTTGTTGCAACTAAACCTCCTCAAATTAATTGTATAAGCATCTTAAAGATGTTCTGCAGTTCCACTTTGAAATTTGCTTTGATGCCTTATTTTTCTTAAAAAGGATACACCCCCTTATTGAGACTGGGTTGTCCATTATTTACTCCAGGAATATATCTTGGAGACTATGCCCTCCTTAATTCTAGGATACACAGTCTACGTATACCTTTCCGATCTTGCTCATGGCTATCCAAATCTATCATTTGAGACCAGGTTATATATCTGAATATAACTTAGCCTCTGCATACCCAAAATCATGTCCTTGTCTGATGAAATAGGTCACCATCTTTTCCTTCAGTGAGCTCTATGCCAGGCTGAGAAAGGAAATTATCTAGATAAAACTAAGAACTCCTCTGAGAAAACCTGGGAAGACTTACATGAACTGATATAAAAAGAAGTGAGCAGAACCAGGAGAACATTATATACAGTAACAGCAATATTGCATGATGATCAACTGAGAATGAGATATTCTTAGCAATATAATCATCCAAGATAATTCTGAAAGAACTATGATGAAAAATGCTATCCATCTCCAGAAAAAGAATTGATGGAATCTGAATGCAGATTGAAGCACAATTTTTAAAAAAAACTTTATGGTCTGTGTTTTTTTTTTTCACAACAAGACTAATATGGAAATATGTTTTTCATGATTGTGCATGTTTACCTTATATCAAATTGCTTGCTTTCTCAATGTGGGCAGGGGAGAGAAGGAATGTGGAATTCAAAAATTTTTAAAAGAATGCTAAAAATTATTTTTACATGTAATTAGGGAAAAAATATTAAAAGAAAACTCCTTTGATATGAAAATAAATCAAAGTGGATTAGGAAAGCATGTCACTGAACTTATCACCTGTCCTTCGTAACCTTGGAGCTACCTAACCTGGAGAATAGCCTTCCAGTTGCATGGGACCTCTCTGCTGTCCTCTGTTCCTAGAACAAATTCCAACTCTAAATCAGTTACTGCTAACCCAGATTTAAATGAAACATAGCTGTGTTTCTCAACCACTGCAAACGGAATCAGGCTATTTACCCACAAACATACATACTCACACACAGTCTCTCTCTTCTCTGTGAAAGGCGGAAGAATGAAGAAGATAAAATGCAACTCAACAAGATAATGATATCACTTCCAAAAAGCAAGAAAAGTCATATCTATGCTTTATATGGAGCCGGGTAGAATGTGAATACTCATTAGAGGGCTTTCGTAGAGTGTCCAGTAGAGTTTTTAATTTTATTTTTTTCAGTTTTAATAACTTTAGGCAACAGGCTGCTAGCCTTTCAGTAAGAGACAGATTTTTTTCTTTCCTCCCACTAATACAACTCTATTGGCCCCAGAATGCAGTTTACTTTTCTCCTCTACAGTTACCATTCTGAAGGGTCACAGAATTAGAAATAAAGGATGCACTGAGTATAACTGTCATGGAACTTTCCTAATAATAGTTACATTAAGATGCCTATTTAGAATTTTTACTATCCCAATTATTCCCATAGCCTTAGTTATTGAAGGTTAAAGATATATAAGAATTTTAGGAAGCCCCTGTATTAACAGAAGAGATGGCGATTGAATCACACCATAGCATACACATCCTTATGATGAGGGCTGAAAGGGGGATGTGAGATGCCCAAGAAGACCAGGGTATCAGGGACAGGTTGTATGGAGAAGAATTCACAGACTCAAACATTATTGAAGTCAAGGTAAAGATTTATTACACTTTTCAGTGGGCAAGAGTTCTTAGGGGACCTGCAACTTTAAAGGGGTACAGGGAAAGTTTACATAGGATATTCTATAGCATGTGCCAAAGATGCTAACTAGGTATTTTGGGGTGGGATTAGAGAGTGGTTAAGGAATGGTCAGTTCTTAAAGGAACATGCACTTTTGGTATCTACTGCCCAGGAATTTTACCTAAAATTCATCAGGAAATAGCCCAAGGGTGGGACTACCTGGAGATGTGGTTTGGGGCCTGAAATGTCACTAAGTCAACCAGCAGTAAGGACTGGCTCAGAAAAACCAGATTGCTCTCATCAATGTCTTGCTAGACAAGATAAATGTAAGGGAATGTCTAAGTCCAGGATGCATATGATTGGTCAGTGAGTAGTAAATGTCATTATGACCCAGTACACAGTCCACCAGTACATATCTGGTTCAAACTAATGAGTTCTATGGGTGCAGCTGGCTACTATAGCAGGAAGGGAGATAATGGTTGTTGCTAGGACAGGCTATGGACTTGGGCTGGGGAGAAACTGCCTGAGATAGTATTTTGAGGCTGGGGAGAAATATGATTTTTAAAATGAAATGTGATTTTAGAATTGGGGTCCAAGTGCATGCAAGCAAGCACCCCATCACTTAGAATAACGTGCTCCCAAAGCTAAAACCTTTAAACCGTCTTTTAACTCTGGGCCCTATTTAGTATACTCCCAGAAGATTTGACAATTGGAAAACATTTCTCAGTTCGCTCTCACCATCAGGCATTTTGTTTCAAAATGGTTGGCTACCCCCAAATTTAAGGACTGTCTTCATATTCTCCAGACATTACTAGCATTTAAGAATCCAAATATCATCTACCAGGGCAGAAAATGGAGATGAAAAACCTGAGCATGTTTAGCCTAGATAAGAAAAGTCTTAGGAAAGAAAATGTTAGCTTAGTTGGAGGCTTTGGACCAGGCTTTGGACAGGCTGCCTAGCCCCCATGCCTGGAATGTGCTCCTTACTTACCTCTGCCTCCTAGGATCTTTATCTTCACTCAGAGTGCAGTATACGTACTATTTCCTCTAAGGCATCTTTCCTGTGGCCTTTAGTTATTATTCTCTCCCTCTTCAAGGCACCTCTTATAGAATTATCCATGTAAATGGTACATAACACCCCATCTCACTTCCCCAGAATATAAACTACTTCATGGCATTTCATTCTGTCTCTGTACCCCCAAACCTAGCACAGTACCTGGCACAAAGTCGATGCTTAATAAATACTTGTTGAATTCCATTGAATTTTCAGTTGAGTACAAAGTATGACTAAGTCCAGTTAACCCTTACACATCACAGAGGCATCTGCCAGTCAACTTGAAACAAACACTCTACATCTTCCAATCTAAAACATTCAGTACAACCTGCCCACCCTGCCCCAGCTACCCCCAATGATGGACAGGCCCTAACAGCTGGTGAGTGAATAGCCATCCAGTCACAGATGCTCTGAGAGGTTGTATGGGAGCAGGGAAGATTGACTTTTTACTGGAGAAATCACAGCAAAGATGCCCAGTAGAGAAAAAGGGAGACAGAGAGGTGAAGGCAAGGACAGCCCAAGGGGGCTGATTCAACATCGTGATTCCATGCCATACTGCCTCCAAACGCCAGTAATTATCTTCCAGCTCTGGGGCCAGCAGCGTGGGGCTGAATGGGTGAACATTAGCTCTGATGCAGCGCATGAGTTTGCAAGTAAACAGGAAGTTTGTCATAAAATGGAGCTTCTGATTTGCATGTAAGTTCTCCATTAATAAAAAAGATGGACTTACAACTAATCATTACAGCTGTAGCTCTTGTCCTGACATATGGAGCCTCTTGCAGGAAAGCATACAATTCAGGGAAATGTTCCCAAATCCAATTCTTTCTAGCTTCCAGAGGGCAAGGGAAAAAATGAAGCAGCAGGTGGGAAATTCATTTTTCTCTAATAACCCATGACCATGTGACACCATTTATTTCCTCATTTGATGTAACTTAATGAACAATAAACTGGAAAAATCCAGCAGCACGGAGGCAGTTGGCCTGTGGTTGTGGGGCAGGGGAGCAGGGTGGCTTATAGAGGGTGAAGCTCCTTTGAGGTCACCAGCTCCAATCTGTGTTGGCCGCCATCTAAAGCAATTACCAGGGCAGGGGAATGTTTCTTATTCACTCAGCTACAGTGGTCTGGAGTCAAGTTCTTTCAAGGTAAGAACCCATCAAAACAAGACTGATGGCAGAGAGGCTTCAACCCTCCAGGGCAGGATTACAAAGGCTCTTGGGGACAAACTTGCATCCTTTCTGCCTGAAGTTCAGGAATCCATGGAACTGTCAGTCTGGCAGATTTCAAGAAGAAAAGCAGCTGCCCATGAGTTTCAAATGTCAATATGCTTCATTATAGGAAATACTCATAAGCATACACATACATAATCTCTGTGTGTGCATGTGTGTATACATACATGTAGACAAATGTGTGTATATACTGTATATGCATACATGTATATATATTTGTGTAAATATATGTGTGTGTGTGTGTGTGTGTATATATATATATGTATATATATATATATATATATATATATATATATATATATATATATATATATATATATATATATATACAATTCCCTAATACAGGATAATCCAATTTTACAGAACAGACAGATAACGGAGTTACTAATCCACTGTGAGAAGGATTTCAACACTTCACAGGATTAACAAGTATTTACTTAGAACTTACTATGTCCTTGCTAGGTGCTATGCAAAGTACTGGGAATAGAAGGAAAAAAACAAAAACAGTCCCTGAGTCCCCGCCCTCAATGAACTTATATTCTAATGAAGGAGAGGGCATGGATAGACATATACATATATGTATGTGTGTGTATATATATGTATATATACATATATATACATATATATATACATATATATATATATGTATATATTTACCTCCCTCAAAGTGAAAAGCCTAACCTAAAAAGGCCAAGGTCTCCCAGTGCATCCTGGGCCATCTCCAGTCATCCTGATGAATATCTGGTCACTGGATTCAGATGGCTCTGGAGGAGCAGTGAGGCTGGTGACCTGCACAGCCCTCCCTCACTCAAAACAAAGTCAAGTGCAAGTCATGTCATCATTTCTCTGATGGCATGGTCTTCTTTGGCAACAAAGGACAAACACAACAACAACAATAGTTGCACAAAAGATACATACAGAGTAGAGGACAAGTTTTGAGAAGAAGGAATTAGCAGCTGAGGGACCAGGAAAGATCTCCTATAGGAGGTGACCCTGAAACTGAGACTTGAAGAAAGATAAGAAATCTGAGACCAGGAGGGTGGGGCATCATGGTAGGGAGAGTATTCCAGACTTGTGGGGGGGGGGGGAGGGCAGGGCAAAGGCAAAAACACTGGAGATGGAATGGTATGGGTGAAGAACAGTTCTATCTGTAAGCACGTGCTTTGCAAAGTAAACTACAACTGACCTTCCCTTCAACTGTTTGTATGCTTTCCAAAATGATTTCCATAACTCAGATCTGTCTGCAGGTGACCTTCCCTGTGGAATAGTGGATATTGCACTCAAGTCCTTCAAGGTAGATCTTTGTTAAGTTCATTAGATCAAAGGCACAGCTGAAGTGTCACCTCCTCCAAGAAGTCTTCCCCAATTACTTGCATTCACTTCCCATTTTATTAACATGACCAACACACGTACATCTGCAGCATGGACACTTAGTCCCAGACTGCCTTATATTTTTCTCTAATTATTTCCTGCATGTTCATCCAGTCCCTTCAGCTACACTATAAGCAGCTTAAAGACAAGAACTATCCATAACGGTGCTGATGTCAGTGCCTATATCTAATGGAATAAGACATACACCCAAGTCCTTGACAACTCGCTCTTTTCTGAAATTGACATTCAATCTCGCACCTCAGTGCCTTTACATATATTGTCCCCCAAATTTGCACTTCTCTTTCCTCCCACCTTGACCTCCCCAGCTCCTTTCAGTATTCATCTCAAGTGCCACCTCCTACATAAGGTCTTTCCTGATCCCCTCTTCCCAAGTCACGTACCTCAAATTAATTTGTATATCTGCTACATACAGTCTGTATTTATTGGTCCATGCACATACTGCCACTTCCCTCATTACAAATGTAAACTTCTTGAAGGCAGGCATTGTTCTGTTCATGTTTTTATATCTTCTCTGCCTGGCATACTGCCTGATAGGCAATCCGTACCTAATAAACATTAAACCGAATTGAATTTAATAGATTCAAACATACTTGCATAGGGCTGACAGATCACTTGGAGACCATGAAAAGAGCAATCATCCATTCACAAAGCTATAACTGTGACCGCTAAAGAAGAAGATTCTGCCTAGCAGAGGCACTGTAAAGGCATGGTTCCATTCATGCTAGGTCATTATCTCTAAATACTCATCCTCCTCAGCTCACTGAGCTTAGCACTTTCCAATTTATTTGTTTCTCATCTGGACTGTGTTTATAGTTCAGCAATCTGACAAAAGCTTAGGACCTTCGGAGGTAAGGAACACACCCCCCTTGCTGGGTGACTTTTAATAGCTCTGCTTAGGGTTAGAAACATTGTCTACTGATTCAGGCCAGGGTAAGTGCTCTGTGTTTCCTAGAGAAGCAGCAGCTACTATAGGATCCTCACAGATAGGTATTCTTGAGAACAGGTCTCCTTGGTGTTTGTGACACAGTTTTTCTTACTGATATTTATCTGAGGTAGAACTTACTTGGGAAGAGGCAATTGGGAAACTGATTGTGGCAGCTGACTCTACCAGAAGTGTAGAATAAATTATTACTGAGTACTCTTGAATGTATTTAAGTGGACATTTTCTTCTGCCTCTATCTTAATTTTTCAAAGGCCTCACAGTACTTAAGGAACATAAAGTGATGAGACTGGCCTTCCCCTGCCCATTTTGAAGTCCCTTTGCCTGTGGGTGTGATCCCATATAAGCTCCACTGACTCTGTTCAATGGTTCAGGAAGTTGAATGTGGCCAGTCCCCAAAGATTCTCTAATCTAAACTTCTACAGCTCAGCTTTGATTGGAAGTAGACAAGTCTTTTGATGCTTTCCCTTTTTGCATATGTATAACTGACCACAAACCTATCTTCCTACCACCCATAGAAGTTTTCCTTTGGAGGAAAAAAATATTAAAAGCTCACCAAAACAAATTCATACATTGGCTGTGTATGAGAATGCACATTTCTTCCTGTATGTATCTCTAGTATATCAAATTTTATATACTCATTCTTATTTTTGTTTGTATATTGAAATGTTTGTTTGTTGATGAATAATAAAAAAAAATTAAAAGAAAGAAAATGGACAGGACCCTCTGTACACATCAGCTAAGGCCAGCTTGAGATGATGGGCTATGACTGATCTGCCATCTGGCCTCTTTCCACAGCTTCATCAAACTGGCCACAGCAGAACAGCTACTGACTAGGGCACTGCCAATGTTCTTTCTCACCCTCAAAGTACCTTGCATCGCCAAATTGGTTCATCATATTGTAGTTTTGCAAATGGTCCCACATTTTCTTCTATTTCTGCCGTTTGTTTTTTTGTTTTTTAACTCTGGATTTCCTTCAGATTTCATATTTAATTGGTTGCTGCTCTGTGAAATGTTTACCTATTCCAGCCCAACAATTTCCCAAAGTCTATTAAAAGAAGTCAAGCTCTATCCACCTACAGCACGAACATGCTAAGAATCCTCCAAACCTAATTAGACGTCTGGCAGCCAATTCCTTAGGCAGTATTTCTGTCCTTCCGTGGGCTCAGAGATAGGTTTTTATTTTTTTTTCTGCAAGGAATATGTATGGGGAGAGGACTATGAATAGACCAATAACTAGGTAAACTATTTATATGACTAATTCACTTTCTCTAATCTTACTTTTTCTCTTTGCTTCCTCTGAAGGAATCAACATTGACACCTACAATGACCGATCACGCTCAGTTTTATATAGTTTTGAATTATAGCCAGACAAGAATGGTTTCTAATTGTTTCAGATGTGTTTGCTTAGTGTCTTTGGCTAGACTGTGGGCCTCTGGCTCCACCGAACAATTTTCCTGCCTTCCCCATAGCACCAAGAACAGGGCAGGAATCAGTTTAACCCAGGGTTGTTCAAGGGGATGTAGAGCGGCCATGACTCCAGTCTGTCTGGTCATGGCTAATGCAGTTGAATCCCAGGCCTAAATCCCACATCCTAAATCTACCAATATTCAATGATAGTTCACAATAGTGCTTTTGGGGGTTTGGGAAGAGAGAAGGCACATAGGTCTCACTGATACAAGAGAAGTTGAGGAAAGTTTTTCTAACAAAGCAAACTTACACCTGCTCTTTATGTACTTTACAAGATGCCTGGGGCACCAAGAGGTTTCCAGCCTTAGCCAGGATGACTCAGAAGTAGAGTCTGGACTTGAACCAAGGTTGACTCTGTCTTCCCTTCCCATGCCATGCTGATTCTTCTTACATTGGTAACTGACCCTGGTACACCACTACTCTGAGAAGAGGTTTTGTAGTTTAGGGGAGGGAAGGAGGGAAATGACTGTGTCCCAGAGTCAGTCTACCCTGTATTGCCTTGATTTCAGTCACACATATTAGCTGGGATTTAACCTCTCAGTGCCCACGGACAATTCCAAACTAAAAGCTGAAGAGAAGGAGGCAATCAGAATTGATAGAGGAAGTTGTTTGCCTAAAGTTCTTTAGACCAATGAAATTACAGGTCCAGTTCCCTCCCCCTTCAAAAAAAAAGAAAAAAAACTGTCCAAATTAGAAAAACCACAGGAAAATATATGTTTTGTATATTTATATTCCACCACTTCTTCACCTTACAAAAATTAAAATGAAATGAAAACAGTGTTTGTACTGAGTAACTTTTAAAAGTATGGACATTTTAACGAGGCACTGTAGGGCAAGTGGCAAGTAACACAGAGATAAGAGGCACAGTACCTATGCTCAATGCATATATTTTCCTGTGAAGCTCCAGAAGTCGGAATGACAAATGCGAGTAGAAGTTAAAAGGTAGATTCCAGCTCTAAAGAACTTTCCAGAGCATCCAACAAGGTTATAAGGTAGTGAAACCCTTGCCACTGGCAGTACCTAAACATAAACTAGGTTACAACCTCTCTTGGGTGTTGTAAAAAAGAGTCTACTGAATCAGGTAGGAGACTAGATTAAATCTCCAAAAGGGATAGTTTCAGAAAAACCTGGGAAGACTTATATGAACTGGTGCAAAGTGAAGTGAGCCGAGTCAGGAGAACATTGTACACAGTTCCAGCACCATTGTAAGGATGACCAACTGTGGGAAAACTTAGCTACTTTGATCAAGACAATAATCCAAAGCAATTCCAAAGGACTGATGATGAAAAATGCTATTTACCTCCAGAAAGAAAACTGATGAACTCTGAGCATGAATTGATTTTTTTTACTTTATTTTTCTTGCCTTTTTTTTTTATAATGACAAATATAGAAATGTTTTATGTGACTTCATATGTTTAATGGGTATTACATTGCTTTTCTACTCAATGGTCAGAGTAGATAGGAGAGGGAAAGAGTTTGGAAGTCAATTTTTTTTTTTAACGTATGTCAAAAATAAAGAAGATTCTATGCTTTGAGCCTTAGATGTCTTTAAGAGCACCCAATAAAACTCTCATTGAGATTATTGATCTAGCAGGTATTGGGATATAGACTAGTGAGGCATACAACCTCACCTCAAAGAATTTACAGTCTAGTCGAGAAGATAAAGTCTATGTAATTTGGAAGCAATGAAAGGACACAACAATGATTAAATGAAAAGTTAAAAGAGATTGGTGATATATTGACCAGAAAAAGCACTGGATTTGGAGAAAGAGGACCTGCATTAGAATTCTGATTCTCCTACTTATAATCTTTACGATTATGAGAAAACTACTTATATTTCATAAGATTCATAGATCTAGGACTTTACAGGATGTCAGAAGCCATCCACTCCAACTCTTCCATTTTTCAGAAAGGGAAAATAAGGCCCAAGGGAAGTTAAATATCTTGCACAAGGTAACATTTGGAATAATCACCAGAGGCAGGATTTCAACCCAGGCCTCTGACTCCACAGTCAGTGCTGTTTTACTTATAACTCAGTATCTCAGTTTTATCATTTGTAACAACAAAAGGAATAATATGATTTACATATTTTATTTTATTTTATTTTATCCTTGTAATAACCCTGGGAGATAAAAGCTGTTATCATCGCCATTTTATAGATAACTCTGACAGAGAGTAGTTAACTGATTTACCTCAGTTTACCTCACATAGCTAATAACTATCTGAGGTGGATTTTGAACACAGGTAATCTTGATTCAAAGTCAGCACTTTGTCATAGAGGTGCTAAGTGCCTGAGGAAGGTTTTGAAATCTGAGTTTCCTGACTCCAAGTCTGGCTCTCTCTCCACTAAACCTCCTGGCTGCCTTCCAATAGTATCTCAAATTTATAGAGCACTTTAAGATTTGCAAATTGCTTTACATATACCATATCTCATTAGTTCCCCTCAATTATCCTCTGAGATAGGTAATATCTCCATTTTACAAATAAGAAAACTCAATCTCAGAGAGATTAAGGGACTGGCCCAGGATCACACAGTAAGTAACTGTCAAAAAAGGGATTCAAACCCTGCTTCTACTGACTCCAGTAGTCTTTTAAATACATTGCACTGTGTTAAAATGAGTCTTGTTGGCCTAGACAATCTCTAAGGTCATTTCTTATTCAAAAGCTAATATTGTAGGATCCTAGGTAGCTCAGACAATAGTTACCAGAGGAGCTGAAAAAAAGAGAGAAATATGTTGAGGGCTGGAAAAGTCACCACTCATTCTGGAAGAAGTAGGATTGTATCTGGAGGATTTGGAAAGGAGAGGGGAAAAGAAAGGAACATTGTAGAAAATCATTGCGGGGAAGGGCAAAACACAATAGAAGACTATCAAAACAATGTTGATCAAAAATATTTGGAAAGTTCTCTTCTGTTTGATTCTTCCCCCAGCTCTGGGAAGCCTGTGTCTGAAACAAAGCCTGCTCTCTCATCAGTTTGGTGACTTCCCCAAAATGTTCCTACTACATGATTCCCAGGGAAATAATAAAAAACCTGAACAAGCATCCGATAAAAGGACAAATGTAAACTTCTTTCTTTTTTTAACAAGGACCTGGGAATAAATAATAAATAATATTATTGATGACAAATTAAATTCTCTTCCCTTAGGTAGTCAATTTACTGATTTCAGAGAACTTTTGAATAAAAGTTGACCTTTCAGCTGATTTAGTTTTATTAAGATAAAAAAAGATCCTTAGAATAGTCAAAATCTCCTTTATAGGAGGAGTCCTCTTCCATTCCAATGCCAACACTGGAGAAGTCCTAGGGCATGTAGTTATCTTTTACTCATTTAATATTTGGTTGATTTTCATTTCAGGGCCGAATTCCATAAAGAGACTGGTTCAGAAATCAAAGAAGGCCCAGCTCCTAAATCTCTGCTCTGGAAATGATTTCCTAAAATGAGAAAAATGAAGGCCATTATGCTAGCCCATTGCTTGTTATCACTCCAAGACAGGGATGAGAACTAGTCTTTTGGGGGTGGTTGAGTACAGAGAATTACCAGGTAAGGAAATCACCATTACTAATTCAGGTCAGGACTTTCTTTGCAATAATCTTAGAGAGTTGCTTAGTGCATTGATAGGTTAAGAATTCCCCAAGGTCATTTAGCCAGCATATGTTAGAAAGGGGACTTGAACCTAGCTCTTTCTCTCTCCTTTCTGTCACTCTCTCTTTCTCTGTCTCTCTCTCTCTTCCTCTTTGTGAGCATTCAGAGTTAAGTGACTTTCCCAGGGTCACACAGCTAGTAAGAGTCTGAGGCTGGATTTGAACTTATGACTTCCTGACTCCAAGGTTGGTGTAGGTTTTCCTCTCTTAAAGTCTGTTTCTCTTTCAACTACAAGAGCCTGTGTCTGTTATCCTAAATATTAACAGCAAAATAATTGCTTTTGGCATAAAATACTATTTAAAAATATAGGCCAACATAGAATTTGGCTCTGTTTTCACGTGCGTCTACATTATCTCTTTACAATTTTACTTGAAATCCTTCAAATTAATGATGGTTGTTTGCTTTGGAAGAGCAAACTGACTCAGCGGGACTTTCTCATACAGAAAAGAAAGTGTGAAGTTGAAGCGAAAGCAACAGCCAAATCCAATGTATTTTTAATTACCTTTAAATTACATTAATAACAACATTCTCAGTGGGGCTAGGGAAGGAAATTATAGTTACTACAAGACTGCCCATTAGTTTACAAAAAGAAAGTGAGTTCAGTCTTGCCAGTTCGTTCCAGCTTTAGCGAGCAGGCTGGGTATGCTTCGCAAAGCTGACAAAGGAGAGGGTAATGGACACAATAAGAAGGCTGTGCTTGATGGTCTACAGAAAGGAATTCTAACACAGCATCCTGGATGCACAGTATGAGTGATTCTAGCCTCACTGCCTCATCGCCAGCGACATTTCTCCTTCTCTAATTCAGGGACCAGAAATTAAGACGACTTTTGCAGAGAAGAAAACAAAATCAATGGGTACCCCAATATTTTCTTAAAACTAAGGTACAGAATATTCAAAATATGGTCTGCATAAGGTCAAATAATCAATGTTACATCCTCAGATTAGAAATGAGTCTTTTGAATACAAGTCTAGAATGTTTTCTGAACATCTCTACCTTGGCCAAGATTAATGATGTAGCAGTACACAGTTCACACTCCTGGTGTGGGCTGAATGTGTGGGCTGTGTCTGCTGAGGGCTGATCACCCAACAGCTCACCCAATAGCTCATGTGTTCACTTGTTTCAAGGGGTGTCTTAAAATGATCAGAAATGAAGTTGATTGTAATTTTAAAATCATATATAGATCTTAAAATACCCCATATGTGGCCTACCATTCTATGCAGTCAAATGTCAAGAGCTAGCTAGAAGAGTAGAGAAGAAAGAACACAGAAATGGAAGCCCAGAGAAATGGACTTGGGACATTTAGCTTGTGACATTAGCTTAGTATGTGTCCTTAGACAAGTTACTGAGATCTCTTGGGTCTTATTTTCTTTTTGTTGTTCATTCATTTGTTTTTTTCTTTTCTACCATATGAAGACCCTGAACCTAATTATCTCTGAAATGCTTTTTGACTTTCCCATTCAATGATTCCATAACCAATAGGCTGACTGGGTAACACTGGGGCAGTCACTTAACCTCTCAACCTACTCCCAACTATCTATGAACACAAGCTACAGAGCAGATGCCAACCTACACTACTAGAAGGAATTTTTTCATTGGGAGTCCCTATACTGAGGAAAAGCCAGATCTAGTATATTAACTAACAAGAGTGTTCAAACTGGAAAACTGGAAATCAACCCCTTACATCTTTCCATTTCTTCATCTCCTTGAGAATCCTAATCTAAGTCAAGTCTGATTTAATGGTCTTATACTCTTACGGTCCCTCATCACCAGTCCCTTTCTCTTCTTCAGAGAAATCTACATCCTAGATCTGTTACTCTGATTTAGAACATGAACTTGCAAGGCAAGAACCAGATGAATTTTAATTGTGAAAATAGCCTAAAGTGCTAGTGACCAACAAAATGGGAAATGTGAGCCCTCACAACACTGAAGTGAGAGGTGGATGCATCAGTAAACGGAGAGCCAAGTGTCCCCTATTCATCCTAATCTGAGAAGGGAAAAGCTATTGGGTGATCAGCCCTCAGCAGACACAGACCACACATTCAGAAAGTAAATGTAGTAAGATCATAAAGGGGCAGCTAGGTGTCATGTTGCATAGAGCACGAGGCCTGGAATCAGGAAGACTCATCTTCCTTGAGTTCAAATCTGGCCTTAGATATGTACTACCTATGAGACACTGGGCAAGTCACTTTACCCTGTTTGCCCCACTTTCCTTATCTTAAAATGAGCTGGAGAAGGAAATGGTGAAATGATCTAGTATCCTAGCCAAGATGGGGTCACAAAGAACTAAAAAATGATTGAACAACAAGGAATGAAAATCTTTCACCTCCAGAGACATCTTTAACTTCCTTCAAAGCCTAGCTCAAGTCTCACCTCATCTAGGAGGCCTTCCCTGACTTCCTTTCTTCAGTGATTCCTCCTTTGTCTAAAGCAGGGGTTCTCAACCTGAGATCTACAAATAGATTTCAGAAGAGTCTATGAACTTGGATGGAAAAAAATGACACTTTTATTTTCACTGACCTTGTTTTTCTTTGTAATCCTATATATTGTATTTTCTGCCCAACAGCTCACCCAATAGCTCATGTGTTCACTTGTTTCAAGTCTTAAAATGATCAGAAATGAAGTTGATTGTAATTTTAAAATCATATATAGATCTTAAAATACCCCATATGTGGCCTACCATTCTATGCAGTCAAATGTCAAGAGCTAGCTAGAAGAGTAGAGAAGAAAGAACACAGAAATGGAAGCCCAGAGAAATGGACTTGGGACATTTAGCTTGTGACATTAGCTTAGTATGTGTCCTTAGACAAGTTACTGAGATCTCTTGGGTCTTATTTTCTTTTTGTTGTTCATTCATTTGTTTTTTTCTTTTCTACCATATGAAGACCCTTAAGGAGGAATCCATAGACTTTACCAGGCTACCAAAAGCTTCCACTGCACAGAAAAGGTTAACAAACCCTTATTTATACCTTAAAGTCATTTAACTATACATTAATGCATTGTGATCTATACATTCTCATTCATTAGATTCATTGCATTGCTACTTATATGCCCTTCCCCTCTAAAGAGATAAACACACCATATTGTCATTGAGTGCCTTGTATAAACAAAGGATTTAATTAATGTCCATTATTAAGGATAATAACAATAATTACTATTCAGTTTTAACTATTCTTTGGACCTTGGGCTATGTCAAAGCTACATATTCAAAGGGAGAGTCAATTGGATCATATAGAAGAAAGCCTAACTATGGCTCTGAATACATGGCAGCCTGTAGAAATAGGGTCTAGACAATGGAATTCTCGTCTCCAACAATGCTGGGGAGTACGGGAGGGGCAAAGGCTCATAGAACCCAAACATGAGGTTTTCATTCTTTTTAGAAATAAGAGACAACGTGGTATAATGAATAGAATGCTGATTCACAGTCAGAATCACCCATGTCAGGGGTGGTGAACCTGCGGCCTGGAGGCCACATGTGGCTCTCTTTCCTCAAGTGTGACTCTGACTGAATCCAAACTTCCCAGAACAAATCCCCTTAATAAGATTTGTTCTGTAATTCTTGGATTCAGTCCAAAGGCCACACCCAAGGACCTAGAAGGCCTTGAGGCCACAGGTTCCCCACCCCTGACAATGTTCAAATCCTTTTTCTGGCACTTACTAGCTATAAATGTTATATAAATATATAGCATATAAATGCTAATTTTAAATATCATTGCAAATAGCTATGTAACTCTTGGAAAACCACTTAAAGACATTTCATTCTTCTCCAGGCTGTAAGCCTGACTCTCTGGACGTTTTCTACTGTGTATGCTTCAGAAAACTCTTCACCCTTGAAATTCAAAGCACCTCTAGACTTATCATACTGGAAGTACCCACTAACCCTTCGACCTCATCCAATAATTGGCTGATTCTTCCCAGAATTTCCATTTTAAAAAAAGGATGTCCAGGTCAGTCATGTCTTCATTATTCTCCAGCCTACACTCTAGCCTTTCACTACTATGATCCAAAATAGCTACACTCCTTTCCCTTTGTTTTTCCCTTCCGCTCTCCCACTTTTCCACCTCTTTCCTCAATAGATTTATTTATGAATCATAAATAGGTTAAAGTCTACAGTTTGTAAAATGAGTTTCCAGTCTTGATGTAATTGTTGATCCTTCCCTAATAATAACCACCTTTAAGGATCATAACACACTTTATATATATTCTCTCATTTGAACCTTATCACAACTCTGTGAGGTAAGTATTACCACTACTATTAACACACCCATTTTACAGATGAATTAACTGAGGCTCAGTGAAGTTAAGTGATCAGATAGCTGGTATTAGAGGTAAAATTCGAATCCATCTTTTCCTGTCTCTAAATCCAGAGTTCTATTCATTATTTATATATACAGCTATATATATAGATAGATAGATAGATATTCATGATTTATATATACACTTTATGGAGCATCAGGATATGGTATTAGAAAGCTCTGGGTTCAAATTCTGCCTTATTTCCTAGCTAAGTGATCCTTGGCAAGTCCCTTAAACTTTCTCAGCCTCAGTTTCCTCACCTATAAAATGAAGATATTAACAGGTACCTGAAAATGTTGTTTTGAGGAGCAAAGAAGATAATATATACAAAGCAGTTTGCAAATCTTAGATCACTATATAAATGTTAGCTATTATTTTTATCATTACTACTCATTTTTAGAATTATCTAGTAGAATATTCCTCTCTCCCTCCCTCCCCCTTTCCTTCCATCTCATTATAATTTATCTTCATAATTTTCAGTGGCAAGATAACTGGGAAATGAAAGTCAGTATTCTAGGTGTGGTCTCCACAAGTACAAACTCATTTGAATCCTCACAGAAACCCTATGACGGAGGGAAGGTAGATATTGTCATTACCTGAGGAATATGATATTTAGAGAAGAGAAAATAATATAGCTACTGAGTGACAGAGTTGAAGCTCAGACCTAAGTCTTTTGCTCTATGGCCAGATCTCTTCCAATTATACCATGCTGCATTCCTAAACATTCTCAGTTGATCCAGCAATAAAATACCCTACCACTACCACCAGTTTCCTAACTTTCCTAGAAAAGGAGGGAAGAAGGAAGGAAGGAGGGAGGAAAGGAGGGAAGGAAGAAAGAAGAGAAGGAAGGAAAGGGAAAAGGAGGGAAGGAAAAAAGGAGGGAGGGAAGGAGGTTTATTTTAGAGCCTAACAGGTCTGGCTAGTGACATTTATCCAATAAATTCATAGAAATGTCAAATGATCCTTCTTCACTGTATGCTGGCTACTGCCAGCATAAACAGCCTTAAGCTATCACTCTTGAACGTGTGTGTGTTTGTGTGTGTGTGTGTATGGATAGAGAGAGGGAGAGGGAAAGGGAGGGAGGGAGGGAGGGAGACAGGGAGGGAGGAGAGAGAGAGAGAGAGAGAGAGAGAGAGAGAGAGAGAGAGAGAGAGAGAGAGAGAGAGAGCGCTTCCCAATAGAAGTTCCTAGAGGGTAGGAGAAAGTTTTCCTCATTTTTGTCCTTGTATCCCCAATCCCCAGCAAAGAATCTCTTCTGATTTATCGTTGACACTTAATATAAGCAGAGCTGGAATAGCCATGAAAATTCCCATCAACTGCTTTGCTAAAGACCTTTATCTTTTCTTTAACCAGGTACTGCAAGTATAAACATGCATTCCTTTCTTTTTCTTGTTCTGGAGAGAATTCACAGAGAAATCTACTGGCCATATGTTTGCCTTTTTTTTTTTTTTTTTTTTTTTTTTATCTTTAGGAAAGACAGATTAACTTAAATCAATCGAAAACCAAAGAGAAGGAAGGCAGTAAGTGTAGGAGCCGAATGCTCCCTTGGCATCTTCAGACAATGAAATGGACAGTAACTGTACATATAGAGCAAAGGAAAAATGCTAAGACGACTCCTAACCTCACTCTTCAACTCAAAACCCTGTAGAGAACTAGCAACAGACTTCACTGATTTTCTTGTACTATGGTATTTACATCTCAAAAGCCTGTTCCCTTCCTACTGGCTTTTCATTCATGCAGGTCAACTGGGATTTAAGGAATGAACACAGGATGAAAAGCAACTTAATTCTTGCTATTAAAGGAGAGGGATTTTATAGCTCACACTGCTGGGGATGGGGGTAGATATCATGGCTTGTAGAAACAGAAACTCAAGCCAATTACTACTTTAACCTCCAGTCCAGTTTTCAGACAGACTGCAGTGTATGCAAGGCAAACAGTATATGTTTGAAATAAAGATCTCAGAAATTTAATCTATAAGGATAATTCATCATAACTGAGAAGGCAGGGTTAAGGTTAGTCAGCTTCCCCAGAGTACACCACTGTATTCACACTGAGTAGGTGCTTTTTTTCTTTTGGAAAAGGGTATTAGAGGGAAGCAAACATGAGTTTGCCAATGGGCAGCAATGTGGCTTTAAAAAAAAACGGTTTATTTTTGCTTTTTACATCACAACCAATATACTGCACCTCCCCTCCAATTTTATCTTCCCATATTGTATTTCACTAGTAAAATGGAAGCTCTTCCAGTGTAGGGACGCTCTCATTTTCTATTGGAATCCTGAGCAACTAATCCTGAGTTGTTGGCACACGATTGGCATTAGTGAAAAGTTTGTGGATTATAACAAAAATAAGTTAAACAAAACTCAATTGACAATGTAACCGCATCTGAGAGTCTATGCAACATTCCACATCCACAGTCTCCTACAAAGAATATAGTGAATGAATCAAAATGTAAAACTCAGTGTCATTTTGATGAAAGAATGTGGAGGAGCAGCTTGCAAAAGAAGAAATGTGAACAGCTGGCAACTGTGTCACAAAAGGCTCAAAGATCACTACTGATAAGATGAATGCAAATTAAAAATAAAACAACTTGAGATTTTTGCTTTGAGCCCTACAAAGGGACAAAAATGATAAAAGATAGAAGGAGTTGAAGAGGTTACAGGGAAACAGGAACATGAATGCTCTGTGGATGGAACTATGAATAGGTCCAATTATTCTGGAAGACAATTTGAAATTATGCAAGAAAAGTCACCAAATTGTTCCCATCCTTTGACCCAGTGATGTTATTTTGGACAGCTTTCTTTCAGGTGATCATGTGAGCATGAGCCAGGGCATCACTGACTGGCTCTCTGCTGTGCATTCAAGTCTTCTCCAAAGCAACAAACAAATTATTCTGTTAGGAAACTGGTGGGAGGATAATGACGAGTCCAAGTGTCTCCCAAATCTGCTATTGGATTCAAAACACCATCATTGATCATCCTAATAAGTTCTTACAAAGTAAATCAAAGGATATTAAAACACTTTTGACATCAAGCTAGTTTCCTCTAGCAACACATAAATGCTTGGAATTTACAATGTGTGCTGGGGGGCAGGCAAGAAGATGCTCGGCTTTAAACAAATTTATTGTCTCATTTCTTATTGGTTATTTTTTCTAGAACAAAGATAAAACATGATACTCTATACTGTAATGGGCTGCTAAATTCCTAGTTAAGGCTCTTACCATCATCTGAGCCCTTTTGGAGTCCACAGCAATGATTTATAGCCTTGTGATGGCAAGGAGGCTAGAGGGAAAAAAATAAAAAAATACTTCCATTTCTACTAATCTCTGATTGAAGCTGAGATTGTATGGCTTATAACCTGAACTCTAAGTGCCGCAGGAACCACTGAATCAAGGGTAGATTTTGCCCATGCCACATGTCAGATGAACTGCTAGCATTCTGTGAAGCATCATTACCTCAGAGTACAACTGGGTGACATGAGCATCTCAGCTATACTACTTCCTGCTGCTGGAAGATGTCCCTGGTCAGAGAGAGAATTACCCAAGGTAACCTATTTTCTATCCTCCTTCTGTTCTGCCTTCCTCAACTTTGACGCTAAAAATGGATATGAGCCTGTCATCTGCTCTAGCCCTTGGCTCACCCAAACGTTGATTAATAAATTTGTGATGCTGGCAGTGGTAGAAACATCATACCCATTTTAAAGCCTACAGCTTAAAGGAGGAATAACTCTGATATAGAGTGAGCTGTCAGGTGCTGCTGAGGGAAGGGAGAGTGCTTTTAATTAGACAAGAAAATGTGGCTGCTTGACTGAACACTTACTGATGACAATCTTTTCTAGAATGCTCCATTCAACTCTGAAGTACAATAGTCCAAATGACAGAAGACTTCATTCTGTTCTCTACTTCTATCTTGACCTCTTTAGACACTTCCATCTCCAACCTGGACCTCGATATGCACACAAAGGAAGAATGCCATGTTATTCCTAAAGTTATATTTTTCTCTCTCCCTCAAGCAAAATATCAACTTAAAAATGCCATCTTCTCAATTTACAAAAATGTTTTACTGATGCCTTATTGTCTTTTTAGTAGTCATTTCCCTTACCCCTTTCTCCAAAATTAAACCATCCCCCTGGATACAAAAAATGGGCAAAAATATCCAACACAACTAGCAATCTATCTAACATTGTGCCCTCGGCATCCCACACCTATCAATTATGAGTAGTTATTTATCATTATCTCTTCTCTGTGACCTAAAATGGCCTGCTTAAAAATCAGTGAAAGACCATCCTTTTTCCCTCTTGTACCTACTGTCTCTTTTCTCCTATCAGAGCAATTTATTTATTCTCTGAAGAGAGAGAGAGAGAGAGAGAGAGAGAGAGAGAGAGAGAGAGAGAGAGAGAGAGAGAGTTGACAAAGCAACTGCATCTGATGGCATATGTATCATCCCATTTAGTTTCTTATGAGATACAGGGAGAACAGAACAAAAGATAAAATGAAGCCCCCAACAGAGATAGGTGGTCTCCTTCACCATCTGCTCATTCCATCTTTCAGTCCATGGTTTTTAACCTTTTCCTTGTATCCAAATAGTTTTCAAGTTCCACCTTAAATCCTTCATACCGAAATATCCAAATAACAAAGGAATGAACAGATGAATAAATAAATGAACCTAAAAGGTCATCCCCAATAGAGATAGATAATAGAGATGGTCTCCTCCACCATCTGTTTGTTCCTCTTTCTAGTTTATGGTTTAGCCTTTTTCCAGGTATCCAAATAGTTTTATGGTCCAGTGTATGTATCCTTCTTATTAACAGATTTTTAGACATATATGAACTGATGCTGAGTGAAGTGAGCAGAGCCAGGAGAACATTATACACAGTAACAGCCACAGTGTGTGAGGGCTGTTTTGATAGACTTAGCCCTTCGCAGCAGTATAAGGACCTCACACATTTCCAAAGAACTCGTAATGCAAAATACCATTCACATCCAGAGAGAGAACTAAGGAGTCGGAACACAGAATGAAGCGACTGTTTTCTCCTTTATTATGTTTTGTTTTTCTCATGTTTTCTCCTATTCGTTTTAATTCTTCTATGCAACATGACTAATGTGAAAATGTATTTAATAGGAAAGTATGTGTAGATCTCATATAAGATTGCATGCCATCTTGGGGAGGGAGGGGGAGAAAATTTGGAATTCATAGAAGTGATTGTTGAAAACTGAAAACAAAGAAATTAATAAATTTGGGGGGAAAGAGGAGTACAAAAAAGATTTTTAAAAAATCTTTCTAAAAGTATTTCCAAATGATTCTAGGTCCCACTGCTGTTTTCTGTCTCCCAACTTCATATTCATTTACTATCCACATTGTACAACTTGTCCACTTGACATTTCCTAGTTGCTTCATGTTTATGTCAGTCTTGAGTGCCAGTAAGATGATGAATTCTTTGATGTCAGAGTTTTTTTTTAATATTCTGATTTTATAGTCACTGGCAGTTTTGTGCTTAATAAATACAGTTAATCAACTGATCAGAAAGAGGCAGCATGGTGTAATGAAAATCTTATTCCATTAAAAGTCCTGGGATCATTGATTTAGAACTTGCAGGTACCTTGGATGTCTTCTAACCCAAACCCCTCTTTTTAAAGCTGAGGTAACTGAAGTTCATGGTGATTACATGACTTTATTTATGTGACTACACCTGGAGCAAGTAACACATTTCAAAGGCAGTATTTGAACTCAAATGGTCCTTGACACTAAGTCCTCCACTAGAAACAAAGCCTCTCTCCTTCTATTTTAATCCTGTTACAGCTGCTTACTAGCTGTGTGATGCTGAGTCTCAGGATTTATATGTAAAATGGAAGTAATATCTGCCCCATTTCCCTCACAGATGTATTGTGAAGGTCCTATGAGATAACATGTATGGAAGTACTTTATAGAATGTAAAGTACTATGTGCTTTTTGTTGGTGTTCAAATGTGAGATTTCATTCCTTGTAGTGAGTTCCAAAGTAACGAAACTACATTTTTTTAATGAAGATCAGCCATTTATCTGCATTCTCAAGAGGTGTCCAGGGTACTATACAGGGTCATCGTTGTTGTTGATTCATGACCCATTTGGGATTTGGGGGGCAAAGATACTTGAATGGTGTGCCATTTCCTTTTCCAGCTCATTCAACAGATAAGGAAATGGACAATTAAGTGACTTGCCTAGGGTCGCACAGCTAGCAACTGTCTTCCTGATTCCAGGCCCGGTGCTCTATCCAATGAGTTACCTAGGTATATGGGGTCACATAGTTACTATTTGTCTGTACTTAAACCTTGTTCTTCCTGACTCAAGGCCAGCTTTCTATCCACCACACTACATTATCTGATACGATACAAATGCAAGGAAGATGAATTTAGTAGATCTGTTTTCACAAGAATCCCCTGGCCTGGCCTATAGTCCTTGTGACTCCTGTGGGAATTGATTTGGCATTAGACTATCCCCTACAGCCAAGCAAACTGAATTGATATCTAAAAATCTCCTTCATCTCCCTTTAGCAGCGCTCACATCCAGCATTGATGCCAAGTTGGCACCAATCCTATGCAAACTTCTGATTTAGTAATTGTTTTTTTCAGTAGCTGCTGCTCATTTCAAATAGCCTCGGAACACCAGGTGAATTTATAGCTTGTTGACTATTCATAAGGCCTTGTCAATTAAATTCAAATCATGGCAATTATTCTTTTGTCCTTCTATTGGCTATGTCCTAAGAGTTTCAAAACATCTATCTGCACCTGTATCTCTGTCACACTTCCTGTCAGATTATGGAAGTACTTCGCCAAATAAGTGCTTTCACAGTCAAAAGAGTCACAGAAAAAAGGATGAAACGGTCTGAAGTTGGTCACCAAGGTTAAATGGTGGTGGGTCAGTGAGATTTCCTCCCAGTAGAGCAAATGACTAGGTTCCACTGGGTAAAAACGCAAGGGATTCACATTCATATTTTAAGACTATATTAAAAGTATGTGGATGAGCTTTCTTTTTTTTCTTTTATGTTGTAAAGTTAATACAAGTAATTATCAAAACACCTGATGATTTCTTACTCTTCAAGTCACAGGTCCATCTACACTTTAAGGGACAACTTTCTACTAGAAATAAGTATATTAGAATATTGTGTCCAAGGAAAGACTTTTCCTCAAAATCCATGTCCTTTCACAATGATTGCTAGTACCCTGACCTGACTTGTACATCTAGATTCTCACCTCTTCCTGCTCCTCCGGACCTTGACATTTGTTCCTCAGTGATGGATTTCAAACCACAAAACATTCTTCTTGCTGTCCTCACCTCCGCAGAGAGCACTTGAGCTATGTCAAAGCTAAGGAATTTCCACAGAACCATTCAGAGATGCCAGAAGGAATGGTGGCAGCTGCTGGGAGAATGGTATTAGATGTGAGAAAGCGTGGTAGTCATGGAGTGTGATGAGTCAGTGGAATGATTTCTGTGGGGGAGACCATTTGAGACTGGGAATGAAATACTCTGAATGTTTGCTGTTTGGTCTCCCTCCTTTTTTTGTGTCATTTGGGATAAGTGGAGGTGTTCATTACAGTTTGCCTCAACAAAGCAGTCACCAGAAAGGAAGTGGGTAAAAAAAAAGATGAAAACTATGGAATAGAACACTGCTATCTGAATAAAGTAAGGTTAGCAGGAGGTGGGAAAGGTGCCCAGGCTACTTAAAAATCCACCTGCTCGTGATCTTGCTTAAATGTATGGATCTTAATTCTTAACTGTCTTGTCTGGGTACTTGATTTATTATCTCTCCTACATCCTAATAAACAAATGGCTTGTAACACTGCTAACTCTCCTGGCTTTGGATTTCCTATTGGCCTCTCCTTTACTGCCCCTTTGCCCTCAATAAGACACTGAGGAAAATCAGTGATTGGAAAGAATTAAAAAGGTTGGATATCTTTTTTTTTTTTTTTTGCACCCTACACATAGGAATCCTTAAGTCTGAGGCTTGAATTCAATTCAGATGAATAAAAATTGAGACTTGCTACGTGCATCGTGCTGTGCTAAGTGCTAGGGATAACAAAGGCAGAAAAGTGAAAGATCCCTGAGTCTCTTAGGAGTCTATAGAGAGGGCCTAATGGATGGAGTGCTGGACCTGGAGTCAGAACTGAGCTGAAACCTAGCCTTACATACTTACCTAGCTGTGTGACTCTGGGCAAGTTTCTTAACCTCTATATGCCTATATAGTGAAAATAAAAATAGCATATACTCCCCAGGATTTTTGTGAGGATAAGATGAGATAATATTTATAAAGGGTTTTTCAAATCTTAAAGTGATATACAAAGGCTGGATATTGTTGTAATGGCCATTATTATTGTTGATAGCCACTAATCCATCTCAACTATCCTATCTTTTAGGGGTCCAATTTAGACTCCTTTTTTAGGTTAGCACAGACTTTATCAGTTTCCTGATATAGGAGAAACCAGGGATGGGATCATAGCAATTAAAAAAATCTGAAGAATGCTAACTCCATTACCCTAAAATCACATCTACTTTGTTAAATGATCTGCATACTAGTAGGAGTTTCCAGAATAATTTTCTCTGGCTGTGGGTGTGGTGGGATGTCCTTTCTACATTCTTGAATCTGTAACCAGAGGAGAAATCTATTTCCTGGGGGTTAGTGCTCCCCCTGATGTAAGTCAATTCACCTAATACCATTCTTTCTAACTCTAGGTGATCATGCTCTCTCTTGACAAGTTTCTGTCATTTGGCAATCACTTCTGCAGGGGATTTCATGTCCTTCCAAGAATATATTTTGCTCCTAATAATTAGCTTCTCCTCCAGTGTTATAGATTATGCTACATTTATGTTGTAAATTTCACATTTAATTGTGTCACATCTATACCTTTTTTTAAACCTCTGAATTGCTAATCATTTAGCACCAGCAAGAAGCACAGAAGTCAAGACTGTGAAAATGCCCACGTGCAAACCAGCTTAGACCAACTATAGATAGATAGATGGACTTGCTCAAGTGGATCAATTCTGATATAGATGATTCAAGCCTTTAAAAGAAAGGATGAAGGGAAAGGGCTAGACCTATTCCCCAGATCCCTTCTTCAAATGACTATCTGTTTTTAAGCTCCTGAATCAAGCTCCTCTCTGTTTGGGCAGGTCTAAGCTGTCACTTTGCAAATGGACTGGGCTTCTGCCTAGCAGAATAGTCACCACAGAGTTTCACTGTTTTAGCCTCCCCCAGGCAGCAGCATAAGCACTGATGCTAGCAGAGAATTTTGGAGCTGAAAGAGAGACCTTAGAATTGCAGAGGGCGTAGAGAGCATGACCATCTGGCCTCTATTTAACATACCGCCTTTGGATAACTGTCACATTGCCGATTTCATAATTTGCCTCTGAGCTGCTTACTATTCATTTGGAAATCATAGGGGACATGCCGCCTCTCCCTATTTCCTGCTACCACCTCAGAAATAAGGCTAGAATTTATACCACTTGCTTACTGTGGGCAGACACTCATATCCCCTCTAGCCTCAGGACTCTCTGGAACAGTCATCTTTCTGCCCTGCAGACCCTTCGATGCCACAGTGCACTTGCCACAGCTATTGGAAAACTTGCCTGGCTATAGTAAAAAACTACTAAAACCCAAATTGAAGCAGCTCCCTGCAAAGCATGAAATTGCCTTGAAATACAATTCTAATAAATAGATTTTTTTTAATTGTCTCAAACTTCGTCATATATCTGGTGGGCCTTTCTCTATGTTGTGATCCCACAGGCTTTCTAACTCTAGGTGGTCATGCAAATTCTCCATGAGCTTCTGCCATTTGATAATCACTTTCTGAAAAAAAATTTTGCCTCCTTCCAAAAATATGTGTCAGTTTAAGGAATTAGTTTTTACTTTAATGTTTAGATTGTGCTACATTTATTTATGCTGTAAATTTCATATTTAATTGTGTCACATCTATTATCATTTTTTTATGAGAAGATTCTTCCCTTCTAGTGAAACAATATTACAAGGTCAGTCCAGTGCCTTTTAGAGCAAAAAAAAAAAAAAAAATAGATCTGGAAGGAATATACTATTTCCTTTTCAAATTCTCTTCCTAAAGCAGTAAAGATAATGGTTTGTCCTAAGGCTTTCTTGATGGAAAGAGAACCACATATCAGGTGTGCTTTGCTTATATGATAGAAGCATTAATAGGCAATTACATGCAAATTACATTTGTATTCATCAAATACCATTGTAAATACACTAGGAGAGTTTATGGTATAAAAATGCTAACGGTGAATTTCTCTATAAAGTGAAAACTCCCTAATGGAAGCATTGCATAAGGGCTAGACAGCCAATCTTGCAAGCAGGAAGAGGTCTGTAAGAGTCCTGTCCCTGTCACATAGTGACTGAATAGCAGTGGGCAAATCCAGCAGCCTCTCAGTGTGCTAGTTAATGCATTAAGATTCTGAATTTCAGAAAAGATTCTGCTTTGAGAGAGGGAGTTTCTTCATCTGGAAATTCTCTATATTCCTGAAATCACAGTTGTAAGTCTTTATGCTCACTCCTTTCAGAGAATGAGCTCTAACTGCATGATCCATGCATCTGTTCTGAAAACAAGAGGGAGAATCCTAGGATCGGCAATGCTGTTTTTCCCACCTTCAAAAGTGGTAGTTAGATCAAGTAGCTATAAAAGAATAGCAGGGGCATTTGAAATACCACCTCTGAATGTGCAAACTCTCACAAGTGAGAGATCAACAGCTTGCTCTGAGGATCTGGGTTTCTTTAAACCCTTTTCACCATTAGTGGCATGCTTATAGCTCAAAGAAAAAGTGGTATTGGAAGAAGGACTTAAAAGAGAATTATACTGAGGGAACAGAAAAGGATGAATGAATGCCTGTTCCAGGACAGATCAACTTGAAAATCCTCATCTGAGGCTTTCTCATTGCCTTTCACTTGCCTCTCCCACATGGATCACCTGTATCTCTCTGTTTGCAATTAATGAAAGAGTCATAGAAGAAGGAGAGGAGAAGAAAGAACTTGGGGGATTAGGCTAGAAGACTAGATTAGGACAAGGAGTGGTCTATTAGTGAAAATGAAAACCCACAGAGATATCTGTCTTGCATCCGCATTCATTCTCGCTTCCTATTAGTGAAAGAAAAGAATACACAAACAGTATCTCTTTCCTCTCCTGCATCTTTCCTCTTTTCTCCTTAAATAATGAAATCCCACTGGGGCAGATTATAGTCCTCATTAGTGCCTTGAAAAGAGGGATCCCATTGAGAAAGGCAATATTTCATGTTTGGCAAACCATTTTCCTTCTATTGTTTTAAGAAAGGCTGCATGGAAAAATCAAACTTTGTCACCTGGGTTTCCATATGGGGTGGAATTTGGGAGCATTCCCCCAGATGAACAAATACCAGAAGCCATGCGAGCAAAGTAAGAATGTTGGGCAACTGAGATGTCAGATAGCAAGGTAAGAATAAATTGTGTCTGGTCATTAAAATTCCATAACTAATAATTCTGAGTGTGCTGCAGAATGACTAATGGCTGAGGGGTGGAAAGGGTGGGAAAGCTCCTGGTGTTTAAGAAAATCAATTAATTAAAGGGTTAAGACTGATTGGTTAGAAAATCACCAGGAAAGGTCACTCCTAACAGAGTCATTATGCGTTAGAGTAAACAGTCATCAGCTTAGCCTCAAAGTAAGTGTCAGAGCTGCTGCAAATCTGAATACAAATTATCTGCAGTATCCTCTGCTAGCTCTGGCTTACTCTGGTTCTGAGAAGTAAGTCAGGGTAGAGAATGTGCATGTGTGTGTGCGTGTGCGTGCACATGTACATGCTTATGATCGTGCCCTTGATTTTGGTAAGTCACAGAGTTCCTGAAAAGAAGACAGACAGGCTCCTCAAGGGGCATCCAAGGCCTTTGTGTGTGTGTTGAAAAGCTTGAACCAGCAACATTTCCATTCCAGAAATGGCATCTGGGGAAACACTGGCCACCATGTTTTCATACCGATTTCATTCTGCTTAGTTTACTCAAGGTATATGGTCTCGCTCAATCAAGTTTCAGTGTGAAATTTTTGTCATTTGAAATGCACTCCCTTCTCCCCTCCAGCTGGAAGAATTACAAGTTTCTTTCATAGTACAGCTCAGGTGCCACTTTCCTGCAGGGGGAGGAAGGAGGCAATGAACAAGCATTTATTAAGCACCTACCATGTGCCAGGTACTATTTGAAGCACTTTATATATACCTCATTTGTCTCATCTCCGGAAGTCGAATTTTTTTGACATACTCCCTTAACAACCTAGTATTCTAGAAATTATCTTGGAGTACTTCATGTTTATTTACTTGTGAGTTAACTGTATTCTCTCAGTAGACTGTAAGATTGCGGACAGTAAAGACTTCAGTAGACTTCCCTTCCCTTCTCATCTCTTTTAATCCTCTTTTCCTTTTCCTTCCCCCCTTTTTTCTTTTCTGTCATTGTATACCTAAACTCTAACATAGTATTTTGTACACATTAGGTACTTAATGATTGTTTGCTAAAATGTATTGAATTAATGCCAAAGTAAAACCCAGGATGCAAGTATCAAATTCCACCTGATCTACCATTAAAACTATCCTCAACTTTTTCTTCCTTTGTCAACCATGAATAGGATTTAAGAAAATGAGCTCCCCAGTGCTGATCTCAATGGGATTTAACAAATCAGGATTTCTAAAGTCAGATGTGATAGAAGTGGTTATGGGAATGATTGATGCAGTTTCTATGGTCTTTTATATAAAGCAAAAGTGGGTGGGGGGCTCAGAGTGGTTGAGATTCCTCGAACTGTGTGATTTACCCAAAAACCAGCTTTAAAGATGGACTCTAAGGGGGATCCTGGATTTAACTTCTCAACTATAACTAGGAGGGGTAGAAAGAAAGGGAAAGCCTCTACTTTGTGCTTCCATCCTTGATAACCTAAACAAAGGATCAATACTATGGTGCCTAGATGTGACCTCTTGCCTTATAATGCTACATTCTAAGCTTTTTAAAGACCTCCATATCTTCAGGGAAGGGAGAAATCTAGAGTCTTTCCCACAGGACATGTCTATGAACCAGAGTTTTGAACTTCATAGCTAGAGTCTACTGAAGTCCCTGGTACCTCCATTCAAATAGAAACTACTCAATGATGACATCAAAGGTCCGTTTGAGCTGGTCCTGGACCTTATCCCAAATCCATCACCCCAGGGTTTTCAAATGGCACAGTCACATGAATCTAGTTTGTTTCTTTCGAAATGCCAGGCGGTAAAAGTCACTAGTCCAGAGGACTCATCATAGGACAACCTCCTGCAGGTTTCATGGAGAGTGCCTTATGAATAATGGAAACTTTCAGGAATGATTTTGGTTTAAGAGCTGGGATAAGTTCTTCTTGTGGGGCTGTGGATGTCAGCACTATGCCCTGGCAAATTATCAGCAGACAGTGTAGTCTATCAAAATGAGTACACTGCTGTTCATTTTTTTTGCAGCCTGCCATGCTGTTTATTAACTCCCATCCATTATTTTTAAAACGTTTCTGGAATCAAAGGTGGGAATGGAAAGAGAAACAGAAAGATGAGCTGTGCCAAATGCTCTGTGACTCCAGACCGTGCATGCTGATAACAACTGGAAAATACCTGGAAAATAACAGATTCATCAGGAGACCTTGGAATATTCATAGGATTACATGTTTCTGCAGAGCTCTGTTGGCTACAGGGTTTGGAGATGAAGGCAAGACTGCCCTGGGGAGCTTCTCCCATTTTTCTGTGCAAAAGGACATAGTGTATCCTCCCACTTTTCTGAAGTTGCTTAATAATGATAGTAAAATAATTTTGACAATTGAAAATTATTATTATTCTTACAGTAAACATTTACATAGTATCTCCTTGTATGCCAGGCAATAAGCTTAGTGCTTTATAATTACTATCTCATTTGATCCTTATAACAACCCTGGGAGGCAGGTGTTATTATTATCCCCATTTCACAAATAAGGAAAATGAGGCAAATAGTCTTGTCTAGTGTTACAAGGCTAGTATCTGAGTCTGCATTTGAATTCAGGTCTTCTTGACTCCAGGCCAAAGCCCTATTCACTGCATCACCTAGTTGTCTGGATAGCCATTAACTCTAGTGGAGAAAGTGCTAGACTTGGACTCAGGAATGCCTAGAGTTCAAATCTTGCCCTCTAACACTTAATTACCCTACAGACCATAGAGCAAGTTATTTACCATCTCTGTGACTCAGTTAATTCATCTGTAAAATGGAGCTAATAAGACTACAAAGCCAACCTCATTGGGTTATTGAGAGGTTCAAAGGAGAAAACATATGTAAAGTATTCAGCAAACCTTAAGGTACTATATTAAGGACTGTTCTAATTTTTATTTCAACTTTACAATTGAGGATGTTGAGGTTTGGGGACACGGGAAGAAGACTATCTAAGGCAACACCACAGGGAAGTGTGAGAGCCGAGTTTCAAACCCAGGGTTTCAGATAGTGCTCTTTCCATGGCATCATCCTCCCAGTGGGTATAACAATGCTTTCATTTGAGATTTTACTTCCTGTTCCCTTTGTGACACATTCTGTATGACATTTTTTATTCATTTTAAGTAAAATAGAGATTTTTAAAATTTAGAATGTTTTAACATTCCTGAAAATAAGAGTGCTTAGGGTATATGTATGAATGTACACATGTATGATTATGTGTACACATGCATGTGCATTCACATAGACATGTGTGTATATCAATGTATGTGATTTTGTGTGCACATATAACATGCTTATACATATCTGTGTATATACATATATAGTATTGTGTACATTTATGTGTATGGTATGTATGTTATACGCATGTACATATACACACATATACACACATGCACATGTATTGTGTATGTATGTATGCATGTGTAAATATATGTATGTATTATATATATATATAGTAAAATATATAGTAAAACCAAAGTAAGAAATTTCTGGGTTGAGTCAAGGTATCCCTGCATCAGACTGCTTAGAGATCCCAGTGGACAACACAGCACCATTTATTTTCTGTACTCCTCATTTAACAAGTAATCACATATGCCTTATAGTACCTCATGGATTGTCATCTTATGTGGTTAATTAACCCTTCTCTGATTACCTACTGGTATAGCTTATCTTCTGGGTGAGAAAACAAGCTTCCCCAGAGGCTGAAGCTACAAAGTATTTTGCACATGGCTCATTATGTTATAGGTATTTAGAAAATAGATACTTAGTGCGAGACTAACCCACTTCATGAGAACATGCTTGTCTTTTGCTCTGCTTTTCCAGAGGGAAAGCAGTAGCCTGACAAGGAGATCAAACTAGAAAAGAACAGAAGACTTGGTTCTTTAAACATGGAAATATATATGTTGGCTAACAAGACCACCAAGAAGCTAGTGCTGTAGGGGTATGACTGTTGTCTATGCCAAGTTGTCTTGGGCCGCTATCCCTGATGAAGGAGACTTCCCCAATAATGTATATGTCCTGGAGAAATCACATCTCAGGCCTGTGCTTCACAAGCTTTGGCCTGAGTAGTTATGTTGAATCAAGCAAGAAAACTTTTATTTAAGAGCCAAAGGCAATGTGGCATACAAGAAGGGTCATTGGACATGTACTCAGATAAGTCGAGTTGGAATCTCGGCCCTGACATATTGGTTATATTGCCTTAAGAGACAACACAGTACAGTGGAAAGAGCATTGAATTGTGAGTCAAAAGATTTGGGTCAAATTCTGTCTCTGGGGGCAGAGTCAAGATGGCCTAGTAGAAAGACGCACATGTTCTAGGTCTTCCCCCACAGCCCATAAAATACCTGTAAAGAAAGACTCTCAACAAATTCTAGAGCAGCAGAAGTCACAGAACAATGGAGTGGAGGAGATTTCCAGCCCAGAGTGACCAGGAAAGGTCTGTCACACTGGACGCAGAGTGGAGCCCAGTCAAGCCTTGGTGGCACGGCACCAGGAGGAGCAGAACTGGAGCAGGCTTCCAGGACAGAATACCCAGCAGCAGTGGAGATTTGTAGATCCCTTAACCCGCAGGTGCCAAAGGTCAGTGAGAGGTCTTTTTTAACCAGACAGAGAAGGGAGCAGGATCCTCCCCACCCCTGGCCCCAGGTGGTGGCAGCTATCTGCAGGTGGCTGTGGTGGCTGTGGCAGCAGCCAGGGACCCTTATTGGAGCAGCTCAGCTTAAAGACCCTGGGGGAATTGAGCAGCTGATATGAATCTCAGCCCTGAGCATGGTCCTGGGGCATGGTGGAGATGGAGGCCCCAGTGGAGTAAATTCCTCCTCCTTGATTGTTCCACCCTGGAAGAACCAAGAATTTACAAGTCCCCAGAGTATACTGTACTCTTGACAAAGGACCCAAAAGTAACTGGCTGGGAAAATGCCCCCAAAAGGGAAAAAAAATAAGACTATAGAAGGTTATTTTCTTGGTGAACAGTTATTCTCTCCCATCCTTTCAGATGAGGAAGAACAATGCTTACCATCAGGGGAAGATATAAAAGTCAAGGCTTCTGCATCCAAAAACTCCAAATTAAATATACAATGGTCCCAGGCCATGGAAGAGCTCAAAAAGGATTTTGAAAATCAAGTAAGAGACATGGAGGAAAAATTGGGAAGAGAAATGAGAGAGATGCAAGAAAATCATGAAAAGAGAGTCAACAGCTTGCTAAAGGAAACCCCCTCCCCCCCAAAAAAGCAGAAGAAAATAACACTTTTAAAAATAGGGTAACTCAATTGGTAAAAGAGGTCCAAAAAAACCAATGAGGAGAAGAATGCTTTAAAAAGCAGAATTAGTCAAATAGAAAAGGAGGTTCAAAAGCTCACTGAAGAAAACAGTTCTTTAAAAATTAGAATGGAACAGATGGAACCTAATGACTTTATAACAAACCAATAAATTACAAAACAAAATCAAAAGAATGAAAAAAATGGAAGATAATGTGAACTACCTCATTGGAAAAACAGCTGACCTGGAAAACAGATCCAGGAGAGACAATTTAAAAATAATGGGACTACCTGAAAGCCAAGATCAAAAAAGGAGCCTAGACATCATTGTTAATGAAGTTATCAGGGAACACTGCCCTGATATTCTAGAACCAGAGGGCAAAATAAATATTGACAGAATCCACCAATCATCTGCTGAAAGAGATCCAAAAAGAGAAACATCTAGGAATACTGTAGCCAAATTCCAGAGTTCCCAGGTCAAAGAGAAAATATTGCAAGCAGTTAGAAAGAAACAATTAGAGTATTGTGGAAACACAAGATCTAACAGCTTCTACATTAAAGGATCGAAGGGCTTGGAATGTGATAATCCAGAAGTCAAAGGAACTAGGATTAAAGCAAGAATCACCTACCCTGAAAACCTGAGTATAATACTTCAGGGGAAAAAATGGTCATTCATTGAAATAGAGCACTTTCAAGCTTTCTTGATGAAAAGACCAGAGCTGAAAACAAAATTTGACTTTCAAACACAAAAATCAAGAGAAGCATGAAACGGTAAACAGGAAAGAGAAGTCACAAGGAACTTACTAAAGTTGAACTGTCTACATTCCTACATGGAAAGATAATATTTGTAACTCCTGAAACTTTTCTCAGTATGTGGGTAGTTGGAGGGATTATACACACACACACATATGAATATACATATATATATGTATATGTATATATGTATAGAGACAGAGAGCACAGCGTGAGTTGAATAGGAAAGGATCATATCTAAAACAGTAAAATTAAGGGGTGAGAGAGGAATATATTGGGAGGAGAAGGGGAGAAATGGAATAAGGCATATTATCTTTCATAGGAGAGGCAAGAAAAAGCTTTTCCAATGGAGGGGAAAAGGGAGGAAGTCAGAGGGAAAAAGTGAAGCTTACTCTCATCACATTTGGCTCAAGGAAGAAATAACATGCACATTCAATTTGGTATGAAAATCTATCTTACACTATAGGAAAGAAGGGGAGAAAGGGATAAGCAGGGTGGGGGGATGATGGAAGGGAGGGCAAATGGGAGGAGGGAGAAATTAGAAGTAAACACTCTTGGGGAGGGACAAGATGAAAAGAGAGAATAGAAGAAATGTAGGGCAGGACAGGATGAAGGGAAATATAGTTAGTCTTCCACAACATGACTATTATGGAAGTCATTTGCAAAACTACACATATATAGGCTGTATTGAATTATTTGCCTTCTCAGTGGGGGTGGGTGGGGAGAGAGGAAGAAAGAGAAGTTGGAACTCAAAAGTTTTAGGAACAAATGTTGAGAATCGTTCTTCCATACAACTGGGAAATAAGAAATAAAGGTAATGGGTAGAGAAATTTATCTTGCCCTACAGGATAAGAGAGAAGATGGGGATAAGGGAAGGGAGGGGTGTTAGAAGGGAGGGCACAGTGGTGAAAGGGGCAATCAGAATGCAAGGTGTTTTGGGGTGGGGGCAGGGGAGAGATGGGGAGAAAATTTGGAACTCAAAATTTTGTGGAAATGAATGTTGAAAACTTAAAATAAATTTTAAAAAGTTTCTGTCTCTGTTATTTAACACCTTTTTGACCAGAGACAAATCACTTGTTCTTTTCATCTATAAAATGAGGGAAATAGATTGGATATTTCCTTTAAGTTTCTTCCATTTCTAACTCTAGGATCTTAGGTTCACCTCTATGAACTTTAGTTTCTTCATTGACTAAAAGAGATAATAATATTGGCATCATCTACATCACAGGAGCATGAACTAATATCCAATGCTTCTTGAAAGCTGGGACTGTTTCATTTCTGTCAATGCATCCCAGCACTCATTATAATGGCTGACACATAATAGGATCTTTAAAAACACTTGCACAATTTAATTGATCTATAAAATACAAATAAATGTGATATATTAATAATACACAATTATTATTAGAGACAATAATATTTTTAAAAGAAGCCTGCTGTATTTGAAGTTAGCTTCCAGTCACTCTACCTCTTCTCCCCTTAGCAAAATCACAGAACAATTACCAACATCACGTCCTTTTAAAGCAGTGCAAGGTTCATGCCATGGTTATTTAAGGCATATTGATGATCTATGTCAACATTAATATTCATAACCCTGATTTACATGTTTTCCTTCACATTACAAAAAAGATCTAAGCTTATGATTTACATGAGCAGCACGGCTACATTTCATGACTAGATGCAAGGGAGAGCACACTTTTAATGTGGATGATAAATCTATATCCCCGTTAATGCAGAATATTTTAGCCATGACAAATGGAGAGATGGAGAATGTTACCCTAAATTCTAATGCTCTAGAGGTGAAAAAGCGCCAACATTTAGAAAGCATCTTGAAGTCACTGAGAAACTTCATAAGTCATGGAATCTAGAACAAAAGTTCTGGATCAAGAGATAGGAGTCTAGATTATTGTTCACTGATATAGTTGATCAATATTTAATAAGTATCTCTTGGGAGTATGGACCTGCTTACTAACAAACTGGACTTAGAAATCCAATTTTCCCAGCTTCAGTTTCCTTATCTCTATTACTAGAAAAGAATTTTCCTGTTCCTTTCTTCCAGGAAGAAACTGGTTATTCATGTGATTATATATGTGAACAGTGTTGAACCACTTGAAAGATAATTCGCAGAAAAGATGAAAGTATTACATCTCCTTGTTCTCTTTAGCATCTTATCATGTACAGGAAAATCTGCTTTAAGAAAATCTGTACTCACAGAATAGACAAATTATGGTGGTATTATTCACTTTACACAAATCTTTGTTTTAAGATTCCTTTACAGTAAGCTTCTAAATGCAGTTAAAATTGGATTTGATTTGCGTGAATCTTTTCAGAATCAGCTATTGTGTAAAGCATTTCTTTGTTCAATTTGTTTTTTTTTTTTAATATAACTGTTATGAATGTCTTAAGTATCTCAGAATGCGTAAAACTTTAACATGATAATGGCACAATGGATAGAGAATTGGCCTCAGAGCTAGGAAGGAAGTAACTTCAAGTCCCATTCTCTGAAACTGGTTGAGAGACCCTGGGAAAATCAGTTAATTAGTCAGGTGCTCTGGACAATTCTCTAAGTCTATAAGTTGTAAAAAGGTATCAACCTGCTTTGGTAGAAGGAGTTGCTTCACCACAGAGTTCCATTTACCAATGAAATCAATAGATCCAATCCAGAAATCAAAGGGTAGTTGTTAATGATTCAATGGCAGTGTATCATATGGTCTCCAGTGGAGTACTCCAGAGACTTGCACATAGGTCTGTACTATTTAACATTCTTGATGATGATTTAAATACAAAGGCAGAGATTGTATACTCATCAAATTTGCAGAAGACACAAAACCTGGAGGGAGAGCTAACAGTGGAAGACAGAATCAGCATCCAAAAGAATTTTGACAAGTTAAAATATCCAGCTGGATCTAATAAGATAAAATTCAATAGAAATAAATATAAAAAACTTTGTACTTGGATATAAAAACCAAGTTCCCAAATATAAAATGAGGGACACATGCTTAAACATCAGACACTCTAAAAGAGATCCCATGGTACTGTAGACTCAGCATAAGTTAGTAGTGTGTGGAAGGACAAAGAACAAATGACATTTTGAGCTGTATTAAGGAGTACGGATTCTGAGAAAAAGGAGGTGATAGAGAGTCTCACCATATGAAGCCCTCGTTGCACCAGCTCTGGAATAGTGGGTCTACCTCTGAGAACTGTCCTTTAAGAAGGACAGTGATAAGCTAGAGTGGGGTGGTGAAGGGTTTTGATGCCATGTCATACAAGAATCAGCTGAAGGGACTGGGCATGTTTAGCCTGAAGAAAAAAATAATCAGGGGAAACATGATAGTTATCTGCATGTAGGGAAGAGCTCAGATTTGATCTGTTTGACCTAGAGGGAAGAACCAGGAGTAATGGCTTGATGTTACAAAGAGGTAACTTTAGGCTCAACATCAGAAAAAGAAATCCTAACAATGTGAGCTGTGCCAGAGTGGAACCGTGCTTCCTAAGGGGATGAGGGGTCCTTCCTCAGATATCTTCAGGCAGAAGCTAGACAAGTACTTGTAGGGTATATTATTGGAGGAACTCTTCTGTTGTATGGGTCAGTCTAAGTGACTGCAAAGATACCTGCCAATTCTCAAATTCTGTCATCCTTTCCTTTGTTGGACTCAAATATTTTTTCATTTTCAATTATCTAGGAATTTAGTCACAAAGATCAAGATATATTAGGATGCCCTATGAACTCTGCCTAAGAACCACATTTTTGCCCCATTCATTCATACACAGGCATCCTCAGTAGAACACAATGCTTCAAAATAAATCCCTGCCTGTCTGGCAAAGACATTTTCCCAAGGATCTGAAATCCTTGGGCAGAATAGTGCTAATTTTGTCTTTCTAAGCCCATAAAATAGCAAAGCTACTTATTCTAGGGAAACAAATAAGCTAATGGAGCACTACGACCCATGCATATATGAAATATGGGGATATATAAGAATTTGAGGTAGAGTGGGTCCCATTAAATCAATCAACAATAATTATTTAGTACCTACTACATGCTAGACTCTGTGTTACGTACTGGTCAAATTATTTAATATGTTCTTTTACTTGGTCCCCATCCTCTAATGAATTGAAACAAACACTATGAGGCATCATGATCAAAGTAGGGAAAAGGTATTAAGATGGTAAAGGAATGTAAGAGAAATAAAAAACAAAACTGGGTCACAAATCTTAGGAATTAAAAAGAAGAGGATCAGAAATTCAAATTTTCAATCTGAAAATCAGTTAATGTTTATTTGTTGAGAGCTTATTATGTGCCAGACACCATGCCCTAGGGATACAAAGAAAGTCAAAAACCCAATGAAAGATTGGAGGAGGAGAATTAAGGGTGTCATAGAAGAAGTAAGGTTGTCAAGGCAAAGTGAAAGAGATGACATTATACTAAATTAATACTGAAAGCCAAAACCAAGTTGGATGGCGAGTATATATATACATATATACATATATGTATATGTATATATGTATGTACACACACATATAAACATACATACATATACATACTCATACATATATACACACACACACATATACTTTTTGCTAGGTAAAATGAGGGGGTTAGATAAGAGAATTTTCTAATTCCTCTCTTGTTGAGAGTGTTCCCCAAGATTCTGTCTTAGGCTCTCTGATCTTCTCCCTCTGTGCTCTTAATATCTCATCTGCTTCCATGAATTCCACTATCATCTCTATACAGATGACTCCCACATTTATATATTTAGCCCCTTTCTCCCTGGAGTTTCAATTTCATATCACTGATTGTCTGCATATTGGACATTTTAAACTGCATGTTCTGGAGGCACAATAAAGTCAACATATCTAAAACTGAACTATCTTTTTTTTTTAACATTTATCCTCTTTTCTAAACATCCCTACTTTGGTTGAAGGCACTGCCACCCTTCCAATTTTTCAGATTCATAATGGTTTCCCATCCCCTTTCTCCATCATCCAGCATATCCAATTAGTTGTCAAATCTTGCTGTTTCTGCCTTCATAGTATCTTACATTTGACTGTTTTTCTGTACTTGCACAGTTACCACACCTTAGCTGAAGCCCTCACCCTCTCTCACTTAGATTACTGCAACAGCCATCAATATGGTCTTCCTTCCTCAAGTCTCATTTCCTCTTACTCATTGTTACCAAAATAATTTTAAGTTCATGTCTGATCATGTGAGTACCTAACCAACTTCAGTGGCTTCTTATTATCTCTAGCATGAAATATAAACTCTTTTATTTACCTTTGAAATTTCTATACAACTTAATCTCTACCTGCCTTTCCAACCTCATTGCATATTACTTGGTCTCCAGCACTCTGAAATCCAGCCAAACTGGCCTTCTCTCTATTTTGCACACATAAATGCTCAATCTCCTTTCTCTGTAGCTTTTACTAGCCACCCCCTATTATTGGAATGAATTCCCTCCTTACCTTCAAACATCACTGCAGAGGGGGAAAAAATAGTCCTTCAATTATTTTTTTCTAAATGAATCTCATTCACATTTTCTACATGAAGCAATTCCTGATCCCCTCCCCCAACTTCTAGTACCTCACTGTTTTCTATTTTGTTGTTGTTCGGTTGTTTTTAATCACATATGACTCTTTGTGACCCCATTTTGGGTTTTCTTGGCACAGATACTGGAACGGTTTGCCATTTCTTTCTCCAGCTCATTTTCAGAGGAGGAAACTGAGGCAAATAGTTAAGTAAAGTGACTTGCCCAGATCACAGAGCCCACACAGCTAATAAGTGTCTGAAGCCAGATTTGAACTCAGGAAAATGAATATTCCTGATTCTAGGCCTAACACTCTATCCACTCTGCCACCTAGCCATACCTATATATTTGTATTTATTAACAAATTTATACAGTATGTATTTTTACATATACTTATCTCCTCCACTAGAACATAAGTTCCATTGGAACAGAGATTGTTTCCTTTTTTGAACTTGTGTCTGTGGTAACTAGAAAAGCTTCTGGAACATAGTAGATCCTTAATAAATACTTGTTGGTTGATTTTTTAATAGCTCTAACACACTATTTTCTATAGGTTCCTAAGACACATTTTTCCTTCTAGGGAAATGTAATATATGGAATTTGGTCACAAATATGTGGACCATTTCGCTTTATGTCATGGAAAAATTCAAAGGGTGTGCAAAATATCGGTCAGAAAACTGTAACTTCTCTGTTTCCTAAGGTGGTTTGTTGGTGGGGGTGGGAATTTTTCAAAAATTCCATTGATTTCAAACATAGGAAGTTAGAACTAAGTTCACATTGGGCAAGTGCAAATCCTCTTAGCTGAAAGAGGCAATGAAACAGGACATTCAATGATAAATTCTTTTCAAACAGTTCTTTCAAGTCCTGCCTCTAAACTGCTGGCAGAAATAAATACACATTTTTTGAAAGAAAAAAATGCATTTGTGTTTCATGAATTGATTGCATCTTCTGTTTCTGCAAGCTAAAAAGTCATAATCCTCTGCAACCACAGAATGTTTGAAGTCAATAAAGCACAGGTGATGACCTTGCTAATACATCCCAGCAGGAGGAAGAAATAATGCTACACTGAGGAATAACTCTCCAGCCGCCATTTCCCTTTGGAAAGTGGGAGGTGGCAGGAAAAGTGCATCAGCTTGATCTATGGACAAATAGTATTTCAGAAACTTCACCTGAAATAAGGAAAAAAGGGATTTTGCAGAATTTCTCCAGTAGAACCCTTTTCATATCCCTTATCCTTGGATGCTGAGGATTACAAAAACTCCAATCTGTGGATTCCCAGACATAGCACTGCTCATAATTCTCTCTCATTTAACTTCTAATCATTTAAAGGATCATAGATTTAGGGCCAGAAGAGAACTTGAAGGCTACTTTGTTCAGCTCTCTCATTTTACTGATGCAGAAACTGAGGCCCAGAGAGGCTAAATGAAATTGATTTCAGAGAGGTTCGTTGAGTTCACCTATATGGAACAAAACTATCCCCTCCTGCTGTTACAGTGTGGGGAATAAGAACAAAGGAATAGGAATTCAAACAAATCAGTCACCACATTAGCACTTTGCTAATTCCCATGAGCAGCCAGTGGGGAAATAAGATAGGCGAACATGATGGGGATACTTTTATACTTTTTCTCACACATCTCCTAGCACTGACTGAAGCTGAAAGTCAGAAAAGGCAACTTATCAATGCTTTCTCCTAATATAAGATGTGGGGGAGGTTAGATTACATAATTTATAAATCCATTCCAGCTCTAGTAGCCTATAGTTTTTATAAGAATCTACATGTAGTGATTTGGATCAATATTTATTATTTCTTTTTTCTAAAATGACAGTATATTAGACCATGTTCTGCCATCTTTATACATTACCTTCTGTTAGTCTTCATTTACCTTTAATGAGATCAGATGGGGACATCAGAGAAAAATGAAATCCATAGATAGCCCTGGACCTCATTAGAGCCAATCATTGTCAGCTTTCTCACCCAGCAAACCTTTCACCAGAGCAGCTTTCATAAGTAACAAAAAAAGGACACAATTGACTTTCTCATGTGTCTCATCCCTGCCTTCCTTTTGGGTAATGTACTGTTAAATGTCCTAAAGGGAGGGGCTAGGAAAAGAATAGAGGAAAATTAAAGGCCAAGATGGCACCATGAATAGATTAAGGAATAATCACACATCCAAGGGAATATTTCTGAAGGACAGTGAATCTTTTTTTTTTTTATTTTGTAATGTTTAACAATCACTGCCATACAATTGCGATTTTATCCCTCCCCACCTACTCCCCACTACCCCCCTCCCTCCCCACGACTGCATACAATTCTGTATAGATTCTACATATACTTTCCTATTGAGTATATTTTCACTATAGTCATGCTACGTAGTCAGACTAAGATAAATGAAAGAAACCGTATAACAAATCAGAACATGATACACAAACACATACACATACACAAACATGATCTGCTACAATATGTGAGTGACTTCCATATTTCTCTCTCTGAGTGTGGCAGACATTTTGCCTTGAGATCCTCCATTGGGATTTTTTTTTTTTTTTTTTGGTAAGAAGTTCTTGTGTTATTACAAAAATCTAGGTCTACCAGAAAAAACTCTCACACACTGTGGTTGTTGCTGTGCATAAAGTTCTCCTGGTTCTGCTCCTTTCACTCAGCATCAGGTCATATAAGTCCTTCCAGGCCTCTCTGAAGTCTTCTTGTTCATCATTTCTTATGGCACAATAGTACTCCATTACATTCATATACCATAATTTATTCAGCCATTCCCCAATTGATGGACATCCCCTTGACTTCCAGTTTTTGGCAACTACATAGAGTGCTGCTATAAATATTTTTGTACATGTGGATGTGGGACCCTTTCCCATTTTTGTGATCTCTTGGGGATATAGTTCTAGTAGCGATATTGCTGGGTCAAAGGGTATGCACATTTTTGTAACCCTTTGGGCATAGTTCCAAATTGCTCTCCAGAATGGTTGGATGCGCTCGCAGCTCCATCAACAATGAATTAGTGTTCCAACTTTCCCACATCCTCTCCAGCATTTATCATTTTCTTGTTCTGTCATGTTTGCCAATCTTATAGGTGTGATGTGGTACCTCAAAGTTGTTTTGATTTGCATCTCTCTAACCAATAGTGATTTAGAGCATTTTTTCATATGATTATAGATAGCTTTAATTTCTTCCTCTGAAAATTGCCTGTTCATATCCTTTGACCATTTATCAATTGGGGAATGACTTATATGATTATACATTTGGATCAGTTCTCTATAAATTCTAGAAATGAGGCCTTTATCCCCGAGCTTAGCTGTAAAAATTCTTTCCCAATTTACTACATCCCTCTGGATTTTGGTTGCATTGGGTTTGGTTGTGCAAAAACTTCTCAGTTTAATGTAATCAAAGTTATCCATTTTGCATTTCATAATGCATTCTATCTCTCCTTTAGTAAAGAATTCTTCCCTTCTCCATAGATCTGATAAATACACTATTCCTTGCTTCTCCAGTTTATTCATGGTATCAATCTTTATACCTAAATCATGTACCCATTTGGACTTTATTCTTGTGTACGGTGTCAGGTATGGGTCTATGCCTAATTTCCGCCACACTGTTATCCAGTTTTCCCAGCAATTTTTGTCAAACAATGAGTTCTTATCCCAGAAGCTGGGGTCCTTGGGTTTATCAAACAGAAGGTTGCTATATTCCTTGCCTACTGCATCTTGAGTGCCAAGTCTATTCCACTTGTCTACCTCTCTGTTTCTTAGCCAATACCAAGTGGTTTTGATAATTGCTGCTTTATAGTACAGTTTGAGGTCTGGTAGTGCTAGGCCACCTTCCCAAGCATTTCTTTTCATTAGTCCCTTTGATATTCTGGACCTTTTGTTTTTCCAAATGAATTTTGATATTATTTTGTCCAGCTCTAGAAAGTAATTGTCTGATAGTTTAATTGGTATGGCACTAAATAAGTATATGAATTTGGGTAGAATTGTCATTTTTATTATATTAGCACGGCCTACCCATGAGCAACTAATGTTTTTCCACTTACTTAAATCTGACTTCATTTGTACAAAAAGTGTCTGGTAATTGTGTTCATATAATCCCTGGGTTTGTTTTGGCAGGTAGACTCCTAAGTATTTTATACTGTCTACCCTAACTTTAAATGGGATTTCTCTTTCTATCTCTTGCTGTTGGACTTTGTTGCTAATATATAGGAATGCAGAAGATTTGTGTGGGTTTATTTTGTACCCTGCAACTTTGCCAAAGTTGTTTATTAATTCTAGTAATTTTTTCCTTGAATCTCTGGGATTCTCTAGGTAAATCATCATATCATCTGCAAAGAGTGATAACTTAGTTTCTTCTTTGGCTATTTTAATTCCTTGGATATCTTTATCTTGTCTAATTGCTACAGCTAACATTTCTAGTACCATATTAAATAATAGTGGTGATAATGGACAACCTTGTTTCACCCCTGATCTTATTGGGAATGCATCTAGCTTATCCCCATTGCATATAATGCTTGCTGAAGGTTTTAGATAGATACTGGACAGTGAATCTTAAAGAGTTTATCCAATTCAATTCAACAACAAGAAAAAAATGATTAAGTAATTATTCTGTGCCAGATACTGTGCCTGGCACTGGGGCTGGAAATAGAGGGAGAAAATATATTCCCTATTTCTGGAGGTAAACAACAGGCTCAAAAATAATAAAATGTTTAGAAAATGAATGTATCTTTTAGGGGGGAGAACTAACAATCGAGGAGATCTGCAAAGCTCTCATAGAAGATGGGGCTTGAGCTGAGCTTTGGATTTCAAGAGATGGAATTGTATACTTTATAAATTTTACCTCTCTAACCTTTCCCGTTCAAATATGGAAACTACCAGCAGGGTCTAAATACTACTATTCTACTTTCAATGGGAAGTTTTTGTTTCCCAGTTAACCACACTTGACTATCTCTACAACGAATCAATCAGTAAGCATTAATCAAACTCCTAGTATGTGCCAGATACAGTAATAGATGTTAAGTGGGATACAAAGAAAGGCAAAAAAACAGTCCCTGCTCCCTGCATGGAAGTCAGTCAGTAAAAATCCAGAGTAAGGTGGGGTATCATGTGAGAGGAATGAAAAGAAGGCAAGAAATATTAAATCATAGAGTAGGCGAAGGGGAAGAAAATATAAGAAGACTGGAAAGATAGGGAGAGGGCAATGCTGTGGGAAAAAAACAAACTTAAAAGTCATACAGATTTCATATTTAATCATGGAGGTAATAGGGAGCCACTGGAGTTCATTGAGAAGGAGAGGAATTTGGGGAAATCACTTTATCTGCTGAATGGAGGATAGATTGAAAGGGGAAAAGACTTGAGGCAGGGAGATTAATCAGAAAGCAATTGTGATAGTCCAGATACTGCAGATAGTAGGGTGCTGGGAGAGAACTCTGTGAGAGGTTTGAAGAAGGACAAAGAGTTCTAGAATAACCACTGTGGTGAGTGGGAGAGTAAATTGACTGGGGAGATATAAAAGGATTTCTATGCTGTAGTGAAAGCTCAATTGAGATTATGTAGCACAGCACATAATTTTAGTTGAAGAAAATAGTTAGATTTTATGGTTTTCCTCCAACTCCACTTAGGGTACCTATTTACTTTGGGTAAGTTGGCTTGCTTCCCCTTTCTGTAAATAGTACTCGGTGGGGATAGCTGTCCATTTTTACACAGGAGTTGCTACCCATGGTCAATGGTTATGAAATCTAGGACAGAAGAAGGGATAGTATTCTGGGACGTGTGATTATTCCATTGGCTCTTGGACTAAATTGCCCATAGATGACAATCGGTGCTTGGTATTGGAGGTGGCAAGGATGGTAGGTTATTTCTCTGAAGGGGTCTCCATGATAACTGTGGGGAAAAGGCTGAAAGCAGGACTAGTGGGCTGAGGGTGAGGTATTTCTGTTATTTTCAGAGTTCCTGAGCTCAGGGTCCTGGGTTATCTCCACTATGGTCTGAAGGGAGGTGCTAATCCAGATGATGGTGGTGGCTTGACTAATTTAGAACATAATATCTTCTTTCTCTCCCTCTGAACTGCATGTTGCTAAGCTGGCTTCAATGCCCAGCTGATGGGCAGTTTGATAGTTGGAAAGAATGGATGGCTCCTTTTCTACAGGGGTTGCTCACCTTGATGATGGTAAAGTTGGAAGCAGAGCTGGTGGTCTGGAGATGCTGCTGTTTCTGGGGATCTTGGGCTCAGGGTTCTGTTCTATTTTCATTATGGTCTAAGGGGTGGTGGTGTTAGAGATGATGTTGATGGTTTACTGTTGGTTTTATAGAATTCTATCATTTTAAACAGAGCTCAAACCTCCTTCTCTGTATAAATGACTGTTCATCAGTCTTTTTTCCCAGTTCCCCTCTCAAATGATAAAATAACTAAATCAAAAGCAGTTCTAACTATTCATTGTTTTATAGCTAAGGTAAACTGGCTTTGAAATACTAATTCAAATAGCAAATAAGAAAATTTGATGAAAAAAACTCCACCTTTGAATTAGATATCCATCCTGTTGCTATCAGATAGACAGTGCCTTTAGAAAAGACAATCATCATTTTCCTGAATTTTGATCAGGGGAAAGTGCAGAGAAGCCCCACACTATAAACTTCTTTATCAGCCAAAGTCACCAGCTGCCATGATAAAGCCTCATTTTGCTCAGTACCAATGGCAGTTGACTGCCTCTCTTCACTCCCTTTCTCCTGTTTCTCTCTTTCACGAACAGAATTTCATCCCAACCTTGTATCTCTGCACACTGCCCACAAGAGTCTATCAGAATCTCTAAGCTTGGAAAGAATTCTGTTGTTTGAGATACATTTCACAGAAAGTCATGCAACTAGACTGAGAACTTCATTTCTGACTAGAGAGAAATCAGACTGTCCCAAAACTATGCTAGAAAAATAAATAAAGAGGAAGATAATGAAGAAAGTTGTGAGCAGATGGTTGGTGGGGGGAGGCAGAAGTGTTTAAGCAAAGTTGTTCAGGAAATTGAAAAATCATTGAAGGCATCTCATGAGATCATGAAATCATCTAATTCTCTGCCCTCATGGTGAAGAACAAGTCGTCCAGTCTGGTATAAATGAGTTTCCAGGGTAAGGATTCACATACAGCCAAAATGAATAAGGCGATTTAGTCTTCCCCAAAATCAAGGAGGTGAGTCAGACTCTAAAATCTCCTGATGTTGAGAGTGAGTGGGTGAGGTAATGCTGGGAGCAGACTAATTAATTTCACATATAAAAGAAAGAACAACTTCTTCTATATCTCCAGCATCTTAGTTCAACATGTACTTTGGATAAATGAACCTGTCTCTACACATAGGCACTATAGACACTTTTCAGAACCAAAAAAAAGAAACACCACAGGTCTAGAGATGGCAGATTGTTCTAGATGACTTTGGTTCCCAATCTCAGGTCTAGACTTCAATTATGGTCACCAAAGGTCTACAGAAGGATCTGTACAAAGGATATTATATAAAAGCTCCAAGTAGAAATTGAGTACATCTGTACTTACCACAGTCAGGGATAAAATAGAAACTTAATCTTGGAAAAAGTTTGATAGTTTCCAGTCACCATCACTGTGATATTTTCTGTGATATCTTCTCTCCTTGCCTCTCCACTCCTCAGGCTTTCAGGTCATAGACACCAAGACATATGGAGCAGGCACAGTGGCAAATGAGAAACCCAGGGAGGTAGGAGCATTACCTCTGGTTCCCCAATCCCACTTATGATGCTGTCCAGTGCTGAAGACTTCTTAAAGAACTCATGATAGTCAAATAAGCAGTTGCATGAGTAGTATAAAGAGAACATATCTCTGCAGTTTTAGAAAAGAGAAAATTACTAGGTGCCATGGCAACCTGGTGCTCAAATTTTATCTAGCCTTGACTTAACAAAACCTTCTCTGATTAACTCCACCAGGCTCCTCTGACTAAGTACGTCACACTGCATGCCAGCATTAGCTATACTAATATAGTGTTTTATGTTGTATTCTTTTAGTTTGTGTTAATTGGACCACCATACTGGCACATGTCTCTTCCCAAAGGAAATCTCAACTTGTGGTAATTAGTCCAATTCTCTGATATTTAGATCACAGGTCAGAATGTAATATGGTTCCATAGGGACTTTCTGAGGCTTTAACTTCAATGGAATATAGGTTCCTTTAGGACGAGGGCTTAATAAGTTTGTCTGTGTACTCCAGAGCTTGCTTGGCACATTGACACAGAATAGGCACTTAGTAGATGCTTGCTGATGAACTGATTATGCAGATGTGGGAAAATATAACTGCCCTTAGAAAAGTGGCTTGTGGAAAGGCTTCCTTTTGTGATAAAGTGGAAAGAGAACTGAATTTGAAGCTAAAAATCTGGGTTCATATCCTGATTTTGTCATTTGCTACCTGTGTAAGATTAAAGGACTTAGGCAAGTCTCTTAATCTCTCTGGTCCTCAGTTTCCTCAAACATAAACCAAAAGAATTGGACTAGTTGATTTGAATAGTTCTTTCATGCTCCAAGTCTATGATTCTGTATGATATATACCCTCTATGGGAACATGGATAAGTGAATGAAAAAGCATTTTAGCACCTACTGTGGTTCAATTATTTTACAAGTATTTATTAAGTACCCACGGTATGCCAGACTCTGCTAGAAAATGCAGATATAAGACTGAGTTCATATTTTAATAGGGAAATACAAAGTATATGGATGTATATAGGTACTCATATATACACATATACAAAAATACATACACATATATGTTATATATGTGTACACACAGATACATACATAGATATATGTGTATATGCATATAGATAGAGGCAAATATTAGAGGCAGCTAAGTGGAGCAATAGAGTAATGGCCCAGGACTCAGGAGCTGGACTTCAAATTCAACCTTTAACCTCATTAGCCTCAGTTTCCTCAACCATAAAATAGGGATAATAGCACCTAGCTCCAAAGGTTGTTGTAAGGATTAAATGAAATGCTATTTGTAAAGTGCTTAGCCTAGCGCCTGGCACAAGGTTTGTGGTTATTGAGTCTTTCCAGCCATGACCCCATATTGAAGACTTTCTTGGCAAAGATACTGGAGTGCTTTACCATTTCATTCTCCCGCTCATTTTACAGATGAAGAGCTGAGGCAAACAGGATTAAGTGACTTGCCCAGGGTCGCATAGCTAGCAAGTGTCTGAAGTGGGATTTGAACTCAGATCCTCCCAACTCTACAAGCAGTGCTCCCTTCACTGCACCACCTGGCAGCCCCCTGCACATTGCAGGCACTTAATAAATGATTGTTTCCTTCTTGCTCTCTCTGTAGGGGAGTAGTGACCAGGGAAATCAGACTCGGTTTGGGATGTCAGAGGGATTATGAATTAATCCATAGGGCAATTGATTGTGACACTCTTTCTAGTAGCAACGGTAGAAATAATTAGATTACTGTTTCAAGAGGAAAAGTTCAGAATTGGGCATTATGAGAAAGGGAGACTATAATACTTGAATAGTTCTTGATACTAGAATCAGTTTTATGCTAATTAGCAATGATAGCTAAGCACCTTATACTTGTATTCTAGAGTACAGAATATTTCACTTTCATGGTCTCATTTGATAAGGAAACACCAGACACTAAATTTTACCTCTTAACATTGTCTTGGTTTCATTTTCATAGGTTGTAGCGCACTCCTTGCTATTCTGTTATGCTGATTAAAAAGGAGTCTGTGTAGATGGGGTAGAGTTCTAGTCGAGACCCTCTGGGTAATTTCGGCAAGGTATATAACCTTGTTGGGGAAGATGCAGAGCAAGTTCTTAGTAAGTACTGTCCTGATGGTTATATAAAAAATAATTAGTCAAAATGGAAGTTCTTTTCCAGAGGTTCTTGAAAATATTGCCCTGGGCCTCTAGGAACAGGCCTGAAGTCTCTGACTTGATGCTCTAGGCTTCTCAATGCTGGAAAATACCCTACTTTTGATTGGTATGATGGAAAATGACACATTTGAACTTCAGAGATCAACGTTTGAATCTTGACTACCCAGAAGGATTTCAAGGCAAAGGACTGGATTCAGATCACTTCTCTACCACTTGCTACCTGTATGATGTTCAACTAGACAGCCATATAAGTGGATGAGCAGCCTCAGTTCCATCATCTACAAAATTAGGGAGTTTAGCCATCTTTCCAGAGGACTGACGATTATTACTCACCTCTTGACAGAGACATGATGTACTTACGATGTAGAATGAGAACTAATTTTTTTTTTCCACACAGTATACATAAGAATTTGTTTTGCTGGATTGAAAATTTGTTAAAATAGTTTTGTTTTTCATTTTATTTTTTTCCTAAGGTAGGGGCAGAGACAAGTAAAGATGAGGAGAAAAAAAAGAAGGAAGAAGAAAAGTTATTGTGGAATCTTTTTTTTTAATGGTGGGACAAGACTGGAAAGAGGGCCAGACAAGTCAAAGAGCTCTGAAAGCTACAGGTTGTACTTATTATATACTTAAAAAGAAAAATAAACTATATATAATAGTAACCTGCACAATCCTCTTTTTTCTGTTTTATGATATGTAAGTAAAGGCCTGTTCTATTCAATGTTTAAGTTCAGAATAAAAATAAAACCTAATTTAAAAAAAGCTAAGAGGTTGGAGAAGATTACCTCTAAGACCTCTTCCTCTAAATCAGGATGATCCTAAGTCGCTGAACTCAAAAATAAGAATAATAAGACTTTAACTCTCTTCCTCTGAGGTTTTCTGGGGAAAAGGTCTCTGTTAACTTTAACCTATCATATAATTGTGAACTGTTTTATTCATTATTATTACCACTATTGTACCCAGGAATGCCAGTAGATACAATGAAGTATATTTCAGAAGTAGCTAGGAGGCACAGTTGATAAGAATTCTGAAGACCTGAGTTCAAATTCAGCTCCAGACATTTCCTTTGTGATCACAAGCAAGTCACTTAACTTCCTTAGCCTCAGTTTCCTTAACCATAAAAATGTGGCAAATCAACTCAAACTGGTTGCTGATTAGAAGGAACTCTGCTATATCCTGGAAGAAATAAGTGATAAAGATGTAAACCACGTCTCCCCCTCCCCCCTCCCTTCAGGGAGCTTACAAGTTACAGGCATAATGGTGTATTCCTTATGGAATGGTGTGAAAGAAAAAAAATATTTACAGTATATAAAACCCCCCACTCCATGTTTTTGGGTATGTTTTCCCAGGGAAAACATTCTTGTCTAAAGCATATCTATTTTTAGAGTTTACTGAATACTGAGTTTTTATTGCAATGTCCTTGGAAGCATGTACAAACTCCCCTTTCTCTCCTGTACCCCTCTTCTTTCCTCACCTCTGCATATCTCTGCAGCAGGAAAGAAGAGGCAGAGAGAGTGAAGGTGGAATCACCTATGGGACTGTCAAGCTAAGGTGTGAATTCTGCTATATACATGTAAGTCAGCTTCCCTCTGTCAGAGACAGAATAAACATCTGGCTACTGTCTAGGGAGCAGAGAGAATGTTACTGGACCACCACAGAGTGTTCTACCTACAACAGGATCTCAAAGCTCTTTATGGTAATGAAACCCTTGAGAGAAAAATCTGGATCATTATCCTATTCAGAAATACACAAAGATAAGCAAATGACCTTCCCAAGGTTGTTTAGCAAGACCCAAATTAGACAAGAAAAAATGTAAACCTGACTTCTATTCTCCCTATTATAGCATGCCACATTCTTCCAAAAGGGTCCTTTTGGAGACTGAGGGGAAGGAGTGAAGGCACATGCATTTGGGGGAGTCCTAATAGAGACCTTATTTACCTGGCAATGAAAATAGCATTAAATTCTAAGAGAGAGTAACATCTGTTCAGGCAGGACGCAGTGGCAGCGTGTGTCCCTTTAAGACAGTACAATTCCAATCCCCTTAAAGAATTGCCCAGGGCTTTCTCACCAGCTAAGCATATCTCGGCAGAGTTCTGATTACCCTGGTACAGCCCAGAAAGAGGAAAGAAAAGGAAGATGAATATATTTCTTCTCAGAGATAGTGTATTTGGATTTTGACATTTTATTTATCTCAGCCTTTAAGCTTATCTCGCTTCAATATAGTCAAACTACCATTTTCTACCAAGTCTCAAAGCTTAATCCACTTTGTGATGAGGAAGTTATCTCTGAGTGCAAGGGGTAAAAAAGCCCAGCTAATTGGTCTATGTCAGATTATCTCTATTTTCTCCTCCATTTTTTTTCCTGGTCTGAATCCCAAATGACTATACAAACAAAACAATGTCAACCACATGCTCTTAGATGAAGGCCTAATCAATGTCAGACTCCATGCTAGAAGGAAGCTGATTAATTCAATAGGTGACATTTTGATGTGTCATCCAGAGCTTGATGATCCATGGAGGCTTAAAGCCTAATAGGACATCCATACTGCCAATTGCCTGTAACCTTCTCTCAAATTTCACAGTCTGTCCAAGGATCTCATATGCCCAGGTCAACAGTTAACTGGTTTTTGTTAGATGAGTCTAGTGAGTTAATGGAAAATTCCTGTGTGCTGCCTCAGTCCAAAAAAATTGTTCAAGTAAATGCACAATTATTAAGTGCTTACTGTATGTATAACACTATACTGGGCACCAGGGGACACAAAGAATTTAGATAAAATTCATTCTCAGCCCTTGTGGAGACTAGTAGACCCCTGTGACATCTAAACAAATAACTAAGACAAATAATGCCTAAGTGCAAAAGAAAGGTGAAAGCAAAAAGCGAGGTGAGATTGAAGAGGGGAAAGATCATTATAAATTGTGGTGATCCAGGAGTTCTGCTTGGAAGATGTGGAATGTGGGTTCAACATCAAATCTGTTTAAAATCAAAAACAACAATTTATTTGGCACCTAATATGTATAATATTTTATTCTGGGCAATGAAAATAGAATGAAAAATCAACACAGTTTTTGTTCTCAAGGAGCTTAAATTCTACCAGGGACAATATCACACCTAAGAAAAGCAAATGCAAATTATATGCAAAACCACTAAAAGTAATTTCAAGAGAAAGACATTGCTAATCAATGGGTATCAAGAATATCTTGGATAGAAGACAGCAGTTGATCTATACTTTGAGGAAATTTATGTTTTCTAGGAGTTGGAAGGCAAAGAAAAGAGTACATTCTAGGTATGGGATACAGGCTGTGAAAAGGCATGATGGTGGGAGATGTGTGTTATGCACAGGAAATACAAGAAGGCCAGTTTAATTAGAATAGAAAATTGGTAAAGGGAACAAGTATGAAAAGGGAGGTGGAAATCAGAGTACAAATGGCAGTAAATGCCATACCGACTAGAAGAAATAGGGAGCCACTGAAGATTCTATAATGGTAGCTTTAGTTTTAAAGAAGAGGTAAAAATTCAAAAGATAAAGACTACAAATGCCACAATTACTTATACCTTACCATCTTCTAGCTCATGAAGCATAGGTAGCATGGCAAAACAATGTGCCCTCTTGTCCAAAATCTAGTTGAAACTACAGATGTGGAAAACATTGAAAGGGCAGCTTTTTGTTGTGGACAGGCAAAGGTTTCTTAAGTGAAAACTAGTCATGTATGTGATAAAGGCCTCATTTCTAAAATATATAGAGAACTGAGTAAAATTTACAAGAATGCAAGTCATTCCCCAATTGATAAATGGTCAAAGGATATGAACAGGCAGTTTTCAGAGGAAGAAATTAAAGCTATCTATAGTCATATGAAAAAATGCTCTAAATCACTATTGATTAGAAGGATGCCAATCAAAACAACTCTGAGGTACCACATCACACCTATCAGATTGTCTAACATGACAAAACAGGAAGATGATAAATGTTGGAGAAGATGTGGGAGAGCTGGAACACTAATTCATTGTTGCTGGAACTGTGAGCTGATCCAACCATTCTGGAGAGCAATTTGAATGTAAATATATATGTTTTCATATGTATGTGCATATATATATGTTTACATATATATGTAAATAAATATGCACTCAGCTATGGCTACAAAAATTTACCCTTTGACCCAGCAATATCATTTCTAGGGCTATATCCCAAAGAGGTCATAAAAATTGGCAAAGTTTTCACACATATAAAAATATTTATAGCAGCTCTCTTTGTAGTGGCCAACAACTGGAAATCAGGGGGATGCACATCAGTTGGGGAAAGGCTGAACAAATTGTGGTATGTGGATGTAATGGAATACTATTGTGCTATGAGAAACGATGAACAGGTGGACTTCAGAAAAACCTGGAAAGGCTTATATGAACTGATGCTGAGTGAAATGAGCAGAACCAGGAGAGCATTACACACAGTAATAGCCACAGTGTGTGAAGAGTGCTTCTGATAGACTTAGACCTTCACAGAAATGTAAGGACTTAAAATATTCCCAAAGGACTCGAGGCAAAATGCCATTCACATCCAGAGAAAGAACTATGGCATTGGAATGCAGAATGACGCAGACTATTTTCTCTTCTATTATGTTTTGTTTTGATTTGGTTTTCCTCATGGTTTCTCCCATTCATTTTAATTCTTCTCTATGTGTTTTAATAAGAATGCATGTATAGAACTCAGGTAAGATTGCATGACATCTCAGGGAGGGAAGGGAAAGGGAGTGGGAGAAAATTTAAAACTTAAGGAAAATTTAAAACTTAAGGATTGTTGAAAACTGAAAACAAATAAATTAATTAAAATTAAAAAAAAAAAAAAGAAAAGTAGTCAGACTCTTAAAAGGAGGTTTTCCTAAAATGGAACCAATGGATATCTTATCTCAAAAAGAACTCAGAAAGCAGAGATACAATTTTCTCTGATCCTTAGAAAGGAAGGAGAGTGGTACCAATGACCAGTCGAGAATAGAGATGCTAGCAATGTCAGACTCTCCATCATGTGCCATAAGTGGACCAGGAGTGGGAAGGATGCTAGGAAGAAATACAGAGGATATTAACTCTTTTTGAAGGCAGCAAAAGTGCTTTCTTCCTATATCTGGCCTTCTGTCATGATAAATTACAACTCAGAATCTTTCCTCTTGCAATGAATATAACACTCTTTCTGAGTTTTACTACTGCTAGGCTACATATTTCAAATAGTGAGGTATAAAGGACAGGACTAAGGATTCCACTCAGATAATGGCAAGCTTCAGGAGTCTTGGAAAGCCTTTTAATCACTCTTCAATCTCCTCATTGGGAAAATGTGGATAATAATAACATCTACCTCACAGGGTTAGTCAGTTCACTAGCACTTATTATGTACCTATTATATGCCAAGAACTGTATTGTGTTGGCATTTCTTATAGCACAATAGTATGAAAGGCAAAACTAAACCAAATGAAGCAAAACAATTCAGTCCCTGCTTTCAAGCAACTTACCATCTAATGGAGAAGACAACTTTTGAACAACTATGTAGAAAGAATGTGTATATGCGTGTGTGTGTGTGTGTGTGTGTGTGTGTGTGTGTGTGCTTGGATCTGTATATGCATGCATAGAAACATTTACATATATGTATGAAAAAATATATGTATTTACATATATTTGGCAATTGTCTCAGAGAGAAGGTACTAAGATTGAGGATTGATGTTGGGATGAAATGAGATAATATAGAGTATAATTTATAATATAGATAATAATATATCCCATATATTATAGATAATATAGAGTATAGTGTTACAGCAAAGTTACTCTGATAAGGGTTTTATTTCTCACATATATAGAGAAATGAGCAAAATTTTTAAGAGCTATTCTCCAAATGATAAATGGTTAAAGGATATGAACAGGCTGTTTTCAAAAGAAGACATCAAACTATCAATAACAATATTGAAAAAAATGTTCTAAATCACTAATAATTAAGAGAAATTCAAATTAAAACAGTCTTGAGGTATGACCCCACACTCATCAGATTGGTTAAAATGACAGAAAAGGAAAATGATAAATACTAGAGGGGATGTGGAAAAATAGGGAAACTAATACACTACTGGTGCACTTGTAAACTGGTCCAACTATTCTAGAGAATAATTTGGACCTATGCCCAAAGGGCTATAAAATCGTGTATACTTTTTGATCTGGCAATACCATTACTAATTCTGTACGCCAAAGATATCTAAGAAAAAAGAAAATTGCTCATATGTATAATAATATTTATAGCAGCTCTTTTTTCTGGTGTCAAAGAATTGGAATGTGAAGGGATGCCCACCAATTGGAGAATGACGGAACAAGTTATGGTATATGGTTGTGATGGAATACTATTGTGCTATAAGAAATGATGGGGATGGTATGGTTTCAGAAAAAACTTGGAAAGATCTATATGAGATGATGCAAAGTGAAGTGAACAAAGTTAGGAGAACACTGGACACAGCAGCAGTGACATTATAATGATGATAGATTGTAAAAGACTTAGCTATTCTAATAGATACAATGATCCAAGACAATCCTAAAGGATTCATGATGAAAAATGGTATCACCTTCCAGAGGGAAAACTGATGAACTCTAAGTAGAGATTGAAGCTTTTTGTTTCCACTTTCTTTTTCTCACTTTTTTTTCTCTTACATGAACAATGTGGAAATATGTTTTGCATGACCTCATTCGTATAATAGAGGTCATATTTCTTGCCTTCTTAATGGGTGGTGGAAGGGATGGGTGGAGGGAGGGATACAATTTGGACGTGGAAATAAAGAAATAAAATAAAGGTACCCTGGGGGAAGGAAACTTCATAATGATATACAAATGTGAATTATCACAACTCTCTTGGTTACTCCTTTTCATTCTTGGGTTCAGTACATGGAACAGTAAGTCCATATGATCTCATGTCAAGAAAATCAAACAATGCCTTAGGAGAAATAATTATTTATAATCTGCTTCAATTCTCTTTGTAGAGAAGCTTATCTGTTTATTCTTACAGTAATTAATAAAACATTGTTATTAACTTAAGTCATTTCTGATAGATTGAGTTGTTTATATTGAGTTAGAAATTCCATTAAAAAATATATATATACACGTTCTTTTGTTTGCATGTGTGTGCTGTCACTTTAACAACAGCTTTTTGTTTTCCTCAATGATAAATGAAATAGTTAAAAAAATTTATCCTATTAGAATAGGTTGCATCTTTTAAAAAATTCATTAAAAAAAAAAACCCTCTGGCTTTTGAGATGACTTATACTACTTACACTGTTTATTACCATGCTGCAGCACTTTAAAAATACTACTTAAAAGCAAAATAAACTTGGTTTTCATTTTTTTTTAATGTATGTTCTTGCTAAGCACTATCCATCCAGCAAGTCAACTACAAGCAACACTGCTGGACAAATGTTTCAAGTCTCATGAGGCAAATTGAAGCCCAAATCCTTTCTAATAGTAGTATTTGTGATGATAAGGAACAACATGAGCAAAGAAAGAGAAAAGTGAAAAATCTACGGTATATCTGGATAGAAGACGTGAAGGAAAATTATATGAGACAAGGTCAGAAAGACGGAGCTGTGTGAAATTGTGAAGAGCCTTGAATGCCAGACAGAACTTTGAATGCTATTTGGTAGGCAAGAGAGAGCCTGTGGAGCACTGGAGTGCCATGACTCTTTACTGTCTTCATGCTGCTTTTAGAGTTAATGATTTGTACACAGATAATTTTCCTTCACGTCTTCTATCCAAATATACTGTACATTTTTCACCTCAGGAAGATCTCTTAAAAAAGGTTTTTTGCAAACCCAAGGCAGCTAGCAATGAGGCACTGCCTGTTGAAGGGCTGGAGCAGTGGTACAAGAAGCGTCAGATGATAGACCTGGAGAGAGATGGTCTTTCTCACCAATGTCAACCTTTCTACTTGTCCCTTCATCCTGTTTTTTCCTACCTCTTCCAAGAATTTGACTCTTTAAAAACTTTTCTCCCCCTAATTTTCAAAGTTACCAAATTCATTTGATTCTTCTCTAGTGCTTTGTAATGGGACTTAAAAACCTTCCCCACCCATTGCTAGGTGTCAGGCGGGGCTACTGAGGGAGGCTCCATGAGGAGAGGCCTGTTGCCTAGGAAGGTTCACATCTCCTGCTGATGGCGCACTGGGCACTGGGTCCTGAGGGGTTGTTCCCTCCGCCTCGGGGAAAGAGTATATATAGAAGGTTTTAAGTTGAGCCTTAGTTTTTGGAAGAAGGGTCGCGTGCCCGAAGAGACTGAGCAGCTGATTTAAGAAGTCATCCCGGGAGGGACTGGGCGGCCATGAGCGGTGTGGAGCTGCCTGGGACCCGGGAGCCCAAGCTAGGAGGGAGGCCTTGGTTGGGTGGGGACTCAACCGCGGTCGTGGGCTCCCGCCCAGGCCAGGCCTCAGAGAGAGGAGCAGGCGGGTCCTCCCGCCTCGCGTCCCGCCCCCGCCTCGCATCCCGCCCCGCCTCGCGGTGGGGCCCGCTAGGCCTCTGTGCATCCCCGGCCTCGATTAGTCCGCTCCTTCTGGCAAGGGCGCCCCGGCAGCGGGCGGGCAGAGCCATGTCTCTAGTCGCCTACGCCAGCAGCAAAGAGAGCGAGCCAGACGAGACGGAGCCAGAGGAGGAGGCGGCCGCCTCGGCTCCGACCGCTGGACCCAGCCTGGGGGGCCTCTTCGCCTTCCTCCCTCCGCCCAAGGGTCCTACCTTGCTGCCCCCACCCGCCTAGCGCTGCCCTCAGCCTAACCCCCGCCGGCCGAAGACCCCGCCCCCGCTGCCCTTCGGCCTGGGTGGCTTCCCCCCGGAGATGGGGCAGCCGCGGGCTCCAGGCCTTAACCTGCCCCTTCCGATCGGCGGTGCCGGGCTCCCTCCAGGGCTCCCCAAGCCAAAGAAGAGGACTACGGAGCCGGTGCGGATCGCCGCCCCGGGCTGCCCCAGGGAGATCCAGATTCAGAGGAAGATGAACCTACAAAGAAGAAAACTGTTCTTCAGGGATCTGGTGAAGGGACAGGTTTATCAGCTTTGCTTCCCCAACCCAGAAACCTGACCACAGAAGAGACTGACCGATGGCTCCTGCCCTACGCTTTCTCTGGAAAACCCACTGCTGGCTCTGCTGACAGCAAACTCTCCAGACCAAGCCCCAAGACCCAATCTGCTTCTTCTACTTCCTCCTCTGCCCTTCTTGTGGGTGCCATCACCACTACTCCATCACCCTCAGCCATCCAAGCAGCTGCCAAGACTGCTGCCCTACAGGTGACAAAGCAGATCACACCAGAGGAGGATGACAGGGATGAGGAAGTAGCCCCTGAGAACTTCTTCTCCCTTCCAGATAAGGCTGAGCTTCCTGGAGCTGAGCCATACCCTTACCCTGTCCCTGCTGCTTCTGAAGAGCCACCCCCAGGCACAGAGCCAGATCCCACCTTTCAGGACGATGAGGCAAATGCTCCCCTTGAATTCAAGATGGTGGCTGGCTCAAGTGGGGCTCCCTGGGTGCCTAAGCCTGGGGAGGACTACAGCAGTCAGCCCTACAACCAGTTCCCTACATATGGTGACGCTAATGCCCCTGGCCTTTACTATCAGGATTATTACAGTAGTGGCTACTACTCTGAATCGGATCCAGCCTTAGCTCCCCCCCAGGAGATTACCCCAGACGCCTCTTTCATTGATGATGGAACATTTAAGCGGCTTCAGGGCAAGAGGAACCCGGGAAGGGAGGAGATTAATTTTCTGGAGATCAAAGGGGATGACCAGCTCAGTGGAGCCCAGTGGTGGATGACCAAGTCCTTGACAGAAGAAAAAACCATTAAGTCATTCAGCAAGAAGGGTGAGCAGCCAACAGGCCAGCAGAGGCGAAAACACCAAATCACATACCTGATTCACCAGGCTAAGGAGCGAGAGTTGGAGCTGAAGAATACCTGGTCAGAGAACAAGCTCAGTCGTCAGCAAACCCAAGCCAAATATGGATTCTAGGCTTCTGGAACTGATTTCCTCAAGGATCCCATCTTCCCCTTTCCCCAGTACTAGGTGGCCTGGCCTTGTCCTTCCCAGCTAACACCTTTGGGAGCCCAGCAGCTCCAAATTCAGAACCTTTTTCCCTAGGGCCCCAGCCATCACCTCCTTGAGAAGGAACACATTGGATTTCATTTTCTTAACAAAACTTAGAAAATGCAGCTTCCACATCTCTTGGGGCCAACAAAGACTCCCAAGTGACTCTTCCAGGAACAACTGTTGAATTCCAGTTTGGGAACCTGGTTCCCTAACAGGGTGAAATGACTGGTTGAATTCTGGATTTTGTTTTTTTTGTCTTTGTTTTTGTTTTTAAACAAAAACAAAGATGTCTGTTGAAATAAAACATCCATCCTGACAAAAAAAAAAAAAAAAGAAGTCATCCCCCACTTTTGAAAACCCAGATGTTGGTGCTTCTCTCTCTGGTCATGATGTATATATTGCTTATGGTCAGACAGTTGGAAGCCCTGTCTGTTGATCTTGCTTGTATTTTCTCTGTTAGTGTATGTAATTAAAGTAAGATTGTTTACCCCCTCTTAAAGTTACTTTCCTTTTAGAAAAGCAGATCTAAAAACCTGTGCAGTGGATCCTGCTGATACATGCTTACAAACCCATATTTATCCATTTCTAAAGAAAAATCATTAAAACACCTTTAATTTGATCCTACTCTCTTTTCAAGCTATCCTCTATGTCTGCTTCCTTTCAGAAAAAATTGCCTATACTTACTAGCTTCACTCTCTCATATCTCCATTAATTTAATCCCTTTGCAATGTGCCTTCCTCACTACTCAACATAATCTTTTCTGTTCAAGGTCACCAGCAATCTAATTTCTAAATCCTGTAGTCTTTTTTTTCTGTCCTATTTGACCTTTCATCACTACTGACCCTAGATATTCTTTCCTCCCTAGATTTTCAGAATGCTTTTATTTCTATATTTCTTTCTCCTTCTCTAGCCAAAGTATTTTATCATATAGTCAAAGTAATGGTTCATTCCTGAGTAACTCTTTCACAAGACTTGAAGAGACAACGTGGTCCAGAGGAAAGAGTACTGGATTTAGAGTCAGAAAACCTGGGTTCAAATTCACCTTCCATCATTTATTTTGTATATCATGCTAGGCAATTCCCTTGTGACTCAGTTTCCCCATATGTCAGATGAGGTTTGTGTTAACCTCAAAGAACCTCCTCAAAATTTATAATTCTATGACCTTTTTCTCCACTCTCCTCAAGCATAATTATGAACAGAAGTAATTTGAAGGTAAATGGGTCTGCACAGCCTCTCATTATCTGTAGACCCAAAAGTTAAGGGACCACTCTTCAAAGGGACCACTCTTCAAAAGAACCTCACTTGTAGTACAGCCCACACTAATAGTATCATCTTTGGGTTCAGCTACAGAGAACAGGCAACTTTGGGGTTGGTATTCAGGGTAATTTTTTTTCTTTTGTTGCCTTACATATATCTTAAATGAGCACTCTTCCCCAGGTGGGGAAAACTGCCATGATATGCCTTCAGAGGAGAACAGCCTTAATTTGAGGTTTTGGAATGACATAAAGTCCTAACTCCTTCTATAATTCCTTTAGGAGGAAAGAGAATGACTGTTGTAAGAGAATGACATTGAAACAGAACAGCTTATCTTTTCATTTTCCAACATGCTGGCTTCTCTTTATGTGGCCAGGAACATTGATGAAAAAAGGCTGGCTTCTCTTTTCATTTTTATAGTTGTTTGTTTGATGTTTGGTATCCATCAAGGAAGCAGAGTTCAAGTTATGAAAAAATGCTGTGAATTAATGTATTTAAATAATAGTGCTGCTCTCCCATTATTTACCCTACTCACAAAAAGAATGTCAGACCCATTAAAAAGTGGTGGGGGGAAGTTTCTGGATTGCTTCCGTCAGTGCTTTTACAAACCAAAATGAATGCCACAGTACACTAATTAACATGCACAATTTCCTCATGGTAGGGAAGCAAGTTTGCCAGCTACTCTGGTGGAGAAGTTGGCTCTTTGAATTTAACATTCCCAACACCTTCTAACAAGAATAGATGAAATGGACTTCAAGTTCCACATCTGCTCTGCCCAATAACTCCCACATTATATAATAGATGATAGGATTTCAAAATGGAAGAAATCTAGTGCAATCTCTTCATTTGATAAGTGACAGAGCACCCTAGAGCATTATGGCAACATGTTTCAGGTCACACGGGTAGTAAGGAGCAGTCAGAAATCAAAACCAAATTCTCTGACTCTGGAACAACACGTATTTTACTCCACTGAAGCTACTTTGCCTAGGAGGAATCCAACCAGACATAAAGCCAAATTATAATGTGGTTTGCATGCTGCCACTGGAAGCCTTCAGGTGAAGGTTGGATGATTAATTGCTAGCCTTTCCATTGAAGGAAATCATGCTTTAGTTATAGGTAGAATCTCTAGAGTCTCTTGTATTTTTTTTCTTTTAAGTTCTCAGATTCTTTGCTTATAAAGGGAATTGGGTAGTCACTTGAGAAGAAATTTTATCAACCTCTATAAAGAATTTTAACAATTTTTTTATCTAACTTTCTGTGTGTAATTCATTTCAACAAACATTAATTGGGTATTATGTGTACTATGTAAAGCACTTCTGAAAGAGTTCATTGAGACTGTCACATCAGAGTAGGGAAGAAGAGAAAGGAATAGCATTGGCAATATGGTTGAGCCCAATGCAAACTATGAGTTGAGGATGGGATGAGGACAAAGCGGACCTTTGATATCATTGGCATAGAGAACTCCTGGGTGAGGAAGCCCTCTACCCATTCAAGTAAGGCGTGTTCTCTGCATCTTAAAGTCTTAAAGAGTTGCCAGAAGCATTAAAAAGCTGAGTGACTTGCTCAAAGTTTTACATCTAGTATGTGTTAAAAATGGGATCTGAACTCAAGTCTTCCTGGTTATGAGGAAGAGTTTCTAGGTATCAAATCATGCTGTTTGTCTTTGAGTTGAAGAAATGACTTTTTGAAAATAGTTTTGTTTAGGAGACCCAGAAATGTGGGTGAACCTCTCTGTAAGAGTGGTTTAATGGTGCTTGTTTCATCATTGTGGGGACCTCTGGGAAGCATGGAATCATGGAAAATCAAGTGGAAATACTATAGAAGTAAATGTTTATGAAGTAATACCATAGAAGTAAATGATTATGAAGTATGAATCAAGAAAACAACATCATGGCAATGATCTATTCTTCAAACAAATATAGGCTGCAATACTCCCTTATACAAGATATATGACAGCTTGAAATATCTTAAAGAAAGGATGGGAATTCATGGTGAAACTTCTCCAGTGTAACAGAAGAGTGGGGGAGAATCCAATTAAATTCAATAAGAGACATAGCCAGAATGTTCATGTTTAAGTAACTCAGTAATTATTAGCTCACTTTATCTACTTACCTCCAAAGTGAGCTCTCAGTGATGCTCCCTAGGTTATAGTCGTAGAGCTTCGTCAAAATTAGAATCACCTGAAGGCAAAAGAAGAAATCATGGTAAGTCTCAAACAATTACAATCTCATAGAACTGAAATGGCCCATGGGAAGGCTTAGGATTCCTTTAATGGGCGCTTAACATAATTGAATGAATTGTTAAGGCTTTCTGCCTAAACTGACATGGGAAGTGTTGGCTGGGCCATGAGCTGAACTACTCAGACCTTTCCCCCCATTGCACTAAATGGCTACCTAATACTAACATATTTCTTTAATGATAAATGTTAACCCTGAGGGCTCTGCTCTGGTAGCCTGTGAATTATCTCATTAAAGGTCAGGAAAAAAAAATGGTGGCCATTGCTCTATTGAACAGACAACTGTGAATCTTTTTTCCTGGGCTTATATTCATCCACCTCATCACCTGCTTCAAACAAGGATGTAGAAAGTGCTGCTATTTCCTGGGAAAGCATGCTTGGAACTTGCCCTAAAGATGCTAGCAAACTCAATTTCGTTCACTTCATTTTCTTTTTTATTCTCACTGTGCCTGCAACAATATCATTTTAACCATTCTTCTATTCATTTTATAAATAATTATTGTGGGCTTTGCAGTCTGCTATACGGATATAAAGAAACATAAGCCTTAGCTCTTGCCCTCAAGAGGTTTACAGTCTGATTAAAAGATACTGGTTTTTGCCTGTTACCTATGAAATAGAAATTGCTATCACATACAAGCCAGTACCTTGTTCTTGGGGGTATACCATCATCATCATTATTTTCAGAGTAGAATCCACACCAGCATGTTCTAATGGAAAAAATACCAACTCAGAAGTCAGAGAACTTGGATTCCAATCCTGTCTTTTATGCTTACTAACTATTCAGCCTTGGGAAAGTCACCCAAACAATTCCCACTACCTTCAAACATTCAGAATACAATTTTAGCTTTCAGTGGGACTACTGCTTTCTGTGACTATACTCACTACTCAGGGCCAGTGGATATTCCAATTATACTGAGCATTTAAGGGAAATGAGCCCCTCAAAGCCAGGATAATTCAAAGATCTAGCACCAAAGTGACTCCCTTATGCTGTTCACTGTGCCCAAAGTGGACAATGAAAACACAGTGGGCTTACTCATTGCCTTCAGATGTGTTTTGTGGTCCTTACATCCTAAAACATTTGTTTTGTATTTGTAGTGGGGGCCATATCCAAAAGCCCTGTCTGGGTAGGTTAAGCTAATTTTCCTTTGAAATATATTGAACCTACCTGCTCTGTCAAAGGGGAATGTGATTCTAGCCCATTCACATAGGCTCCTAATTGCCTGAGTTAAAAATAAAAACAAACAAACAAACCAGGACATGAGTAGTTTTTTCCTAGCTCAGAATACAGAAGACCAGTAGCAGCATAAACCAGCTATGCTCAGCTGAATCAGCTGTGTCCTAAGTGAAGCTCTTTTTTCTGTGCTAAATGTCTTTCCTTGGATATGGATCTTAAAAAGCCTTTTGTAGACTCTTCAACAGACTATGAGTATATTATGTCATTCCAATTCCAAACATAAGGCATGTGTCCAGCCTTGTTGGCCCAGAACCATCCTGCTCAGCCCTGACAGTCTTGGTCTTCCTCATTCCTAAAGGGATTAAGGTTAAGTGGCTTGGCCTGAGTCACACAGCTAGTAAGTGTCTGAGGCTTACTTAAACTCAGGTCTTCCTGACTCTAGGCCCAGCACTGTATTCACTCAGCCACCTAGCTGTCTCCACCAACCAGCTAACACTCCACAACTCAGTTTACTAAAGGAATGTGTTTGAATGAGCAGGGCAATCTTCAATACTTCTCTCATAGCAGTACACCAAAGTTCTCCATCTATAAAGATTCCCTGAATTAAAAACATTGAAAAAAAAAACCCAGTAGAAACATTTAAAAGACAGCTCTGGGATTCCCTGTCATCCATGAATATTCCAGTGGCCAAGCTAGACTGCTGACTTTTTTTGTTTGTTTCTTTTAAAGTTGTTCCTTTAACAAAATGCAAACATGTATTAGGTGCTGGGCACCCTATCGGGACATCAGATGGTGGGACTGCCATGGGGACATATGCTTAACAGACAGGTTTGCCAATTAAGGCACTCTAGGTGCTAAATTTCAATCATCACCATCCCAGGAACGCTTATCAGCGGCAGCAGGGAGGCTGTTTGTTTGAAGATACAGAATTATGTTGCCTCTCTACCTCAGTACATTTTGCCGAATAGGCCTATAAATCCCCCACTAAGAAAATGGGGGTGTGAACATAAAACATTTCTGGATAGTTGCACTCCTGATACAATATAGCAGTAAACTCAATAATGAAGTTCAGCCTTTCACTCACCATGACCATCCTTCCTCTGAAGTAGGAATTAAGAGAAGCACCAGTGATGAAACTCTTTAACCCAGCATGCAGCTGTATGAAATCACACACATGTACCCTGAGAAATTGTTTACGCAATTCCCAGAGCAATGGAGGTGGGGATGAAGAAGGAGGTAGGAGTTCCTTCCCTTCCTTTCCTTCCTGGGCTAGTAAAGCTCAAATGCCAGTGATATACTCGGGCACTTTATCAATACAACATGAAGAGAGGCATCCTTCATGGCATTTCAAAGCATATCTGTTTGAATCAGTCTATTTAATCTTTCTGTTTTTTGGAATGGTAGCAAGAGAGAGAGGAGAATCACGAATCTTTTGTTATGGTTCCAAATGATTTTTGAAAATTCTCTTTTTTTCTTGCTCCTGTGAATTCCTTGCTGCCTTGCTCTTTAATTGTGTTTCTGCAATTCTAGCCTATAGTTTTGGTTGTTTAACAATCCCATTAACTACTCAGCAGAATTAGAACATGTTAACGAGATCAAGGGCCAAAACTCTTAGCCTGAACGGAGCCAGCAATAGAACAGCCCCACGGCAGTATTGGGGTGTTAATGAAGAAGGAAAGCAAACTCAATCAAAAGTCTTTTTTTGGATTCTGTTATCAAAGCATCATAGCATCTGAGGACTGGCACAGACAAGTACTGAGAGCTGTAGTACCCAAAGGTCACCAACTGATGAATATTTTTGCCCACTGAAACTTGAAAAACAAATAAATTAGATGATGCAAGGTTCTTGTGATTCAAATAAGCAAAGGGAATATTCATACCAATAAAATCACAGATCCTTAAGGTAATGAAATTAATTCTTCTATGTATGACCAATCTGTGCTGAGTAAAAGAAATATGCTATGGCCCCTGCCCTTGGGGAGCTTACAATGTATTGAGGAGCCTAAGACACAAAAACACCAAACAGCATAGTGCAAGGCACGTTGTAACCAAAATGATACAAATAATAATTTTAGCAGGATTTTAAAAAACGTGTAGAATTAATGTGAGCTGGTGTGGTTGAAAAAGCTTTCTAAAAGAAGTAGGACCTGAGCAAAGAATGCCCTGAAGAATGAGCCATATTTAACCTGTCAGAGGGGAGGAAAGAGGTCATTACAATTGAAAGGAACCACATGAATAAGGTTAAAGTGGTGGGAATGAGGATTGATTACTCTGGGGACAGTGAGACCTTCCTGACTGATCAAAAAGTGTTAGGGAGTCCTGGAGATAAGGTTGGCTAGACAATCTGCAGCCATACTGTAGAAGTGACTATAAACTCCTAGGCTCCAGGACCTAGAGAATTTGGTCAGAAAGATTTTTCTTTGTATGATTTTTTCCTTCTTTACCAGGGAAGATGAGCAACACTGGGGCTACCTTGAACAGGTGTTTCTTTAATTACAACCCATGGGAGATGTCATAGAGGCAGCTGAGCATCACAGGGAATAGAATGCTGGACTTGGGATCAGGAAGAGGTAACTTCAGATGCAGCCTTAGACACCAGCTGTGTGACTCTTGTCAACTCACTTAAACTCTGCGTGACTCAGTTTATCCAACTGCAAAATGGTGAGAAAAATAGTAACTACCTCAAAAGGTTTTTGTGAGGATCAAATGAGATGCTATTTATAAAATGCTTAGCATGGTGCCTGGCACATTTAGCACGTTTTGAATAAATGAACATTCCCCTTCACTTCATAGTCTTCACTGATTCTCAGATTCATAATTTTTTCTGCCCAATATGGCTATTAGTCCAAGTCCATATTAAGGATAGAACACATATTAAGGATGCAAGAAAACTGAGGGCTGCAAATCTGAATACAGGACAACTTTGGGTGCTTCCTGGTTGCTGCTGAGGTTGTGCATCCAAGTCCAGACCAATTGTCTGGAGGCACCAACAGGTGGACTTTTTTTTTTAACAGTTAAGGATGCAAAAAAAACTATTAAAGCACAGAAAGAGGTTCTATGAAGGATTTCAAAGGATCCTGCATTGGCCCTAAAAAGGAGGACAAATGCACTCATTTAAGAGTATAGATCTACTGAGTCATAATTAGAGATTAGTTAAGAATCCAACTTCCATATTATGTCTTGGGCTCAATTACTTTCAATCCAGTCTGCTATACATTCTATCCCTACTACATGGTCCATGAGCAAAGAGTGTTTATGATCACAATGATAACCCCATGGATATGAAAAAATTAAGTTCCACTCAACAGCTAGGAGTTATAAAGCCAGGAAAGAGAACTGAGACATCTTAAAAAGAGTTTCACCAAGAAAGACTAAAACAGAAAAGAGGTTTCTGCTTAACTTTTAGTCAATAGTCAATAGACATTTATTAAGTACCTACAATATGTCAGGCCCTGTGCCAAGCGTTGGGGCTACAAATAAGAAAAAAGAAAAAAAGATCATCACCGCCCTCAAAGATTTTACAATCTAATGAGGGAAGACAACACAAAAAAGGAAACTGAAAAACAGAGGAATAGGGGTGCTGCTAGAGGGAACCCAGTGGAGTTGAGGGTGGTCATGGTCTTTGTGTAACCAAAGCCAAGCAGAGCAGTTGATGGAAAATGAGACATTAGCTGGAAAGTTCTGAGAACTTTTCAACTAATTCCTCCTGGCTTCAGAGGGATGTAACAAAATGAAGAAATATGTTATATAGTTATAGATTTCTAAGGAAACACTATAAAAATATCATTAGAACAGAACAGTCCAGTAATGGAACAAGTTTCCTGACAGGCTGGTAAGACAGTCAGAAAGCTGGTGCAGTAATTAGAGTGGTGTCCTTGGAGTCAGAAAGACTGGAGTTTGAATCATGTGTGAGACGCTTACTAGCTGTGGGACCCTAGGCAAATAAATCACAACCACTGTATGTCTCAGTTTCCTAGTCTATATAATGAGAATAATGATTGTACCCAAGACACAGGATTGTTGTGGGATCCCATATATGAAGAGGAAGACAAACTTTAAAGTGCTATATAAGTGCTAACAGTGTTGTTTCCTCTGATGGAAGATATTCAACAAAGCCTGGATAACACTGGAGGCTGTATTGTAGGGGAAGTTAAATTAAAGCAGCCTCAATGCTCTTTCCAAATCTAGCATTCTACTATTCTATTCAGAAAAGCAATTAATCATAACCACCACCACCACCCAGATCCTGAATAACCCAGTTAATTTATAATGAATTAAAGAATGAATTAAAATTTATTTGGTGCTTACTATATGCCAAGTACTGGGCTAAGCGCTGAGGATAGAAATACAAAAGTCAAGATAGTCCTTGCCCTTGATTGCCACTGCCCATACTGGGGGAAATCACCAAACAATCCAAACTTTGTGAAAGAAATCAGGTTGATTTAGTAAGATGAAGAAACCCAGACAGAACTTTGATCATCCCAAAAAGGTCCTTCATCTTCAGAAGCTACAGTGCTTATTACTGAAAAACCCATTAGATACAACATGAAAAAGGATTTTAAAAGTTAATCACACCTCCAAGAAATTTTAAGTCAAGAACAACATCAGTGTGTTCACATAGCAATAAAAGATATGTAAACAATTGAACCTTAAATGTACAAAAATGCCTCTGTTAGTTAAATGCTTTCTAATATCCTTCATTCTGGGTCCCATTCTCCATAAATAGTCACAGAGACAACTGTTTCATTTTTTTACCTGAGACCAAGGTCATCATACTATCTCATCTAATATCTAATGTCTAATCCTTCATGTCTAATACTTCGCAGGATCATAGATTAATGGGTATAGAGCCAGAAGAGATATCAAAAGCCATCTGCTCCTACTTCTGCCTTTTACAGATGAGAAAACTAAGGCACAGAGCAATTAATGTGACTTGTCTGAAGGTAATGCAGATAGTAGTGTCACAGGAGGAATCAGAACCCAAGCCCATTAACATTAGTGCTTCTTTCTACAGTATAGGCTTTGAGTGTTTGAGCTTTGAGTATTGACCTACCTCCTATGTGCTAGCAATATCCTAGAATGAAGAGCTTATTTTCCACTTGTGCTAAATTCTCTCCTGTGATGTCTCCTATGATCCTGTGGCTATTCCAGGTAGGATATAACTTCCCTGAGGTTAAGGGCTGGTTTAGTGCTCTATCTATATCCCAAAGGTTAGCACTGTGCTTGGCACATGGTCATTAAACACTTGGTGAATGATTAATTACCATTCTTCTACTCTAAGAATCCTTGGTATCTCAGAGACAAAACAGTATAATAGAAGGAAGCCTGGAAAATCTGGGGTCAAGAGTTGGCTGTATCACTGACCAGCTGTGGGAGTTGAAACAAGTCATTGCATCTTTCTTGGTCTCAGGTTCTTATCTGTAAAGTAATGACGATAATACTTAAGTAAGAGTTCCACACTCACCACCTCAATTAATGTAATTACAGAAAGCACAGTCACCTAATTTGAATCAATCAATCCCAGAAAGTAATCACAAAGTAGTAGGTGTTAAAGAATGTTCCAACAACCTTATAATGTGTGAATAAGTCCTAAATCAATTTGAAAGGATTATAGAGTTTTATCCATTGGATGAAAGGTAGCTGATGCAACTAGGAGACATTTTAAGATTGCCTGATAGATTCCGATACACCTCGGGGGCAATGTGAAAAACAGTGCCCAACTTGGCAGTGTGTTATTCCAGAGATAAAACGTTTCAAGGGATGGGGAAAGTCTTATTTCAGAGTTGCAGCCAGCCCATTGAGAAGAACTCACTTTGGGTAAGGATGTGTGGGGTGTGTAGAGGACCAAAAGGTCTCTTCCTCCTCCCTTTCTTTCTCCCTCTCCTAATCCCTCTCACTCCCCTCTCCTCTGTCTCTCTGTCTATGTCTGTCTGTCCATGTCTCTGTGTCTATTTCTATCTCTCTCTGTCTCTTCTCTGTCTGTCTCTTTCTATCTGTGTCTCTCCCTCTCTCTGTCTGTCTTTTTCTCTTTATATCTCTCTTTCTGTCTTTCTCTTTCTCTCCCTCCTTCTCTCTCTTCCTTTTCCTCAATGTAACTGGAGAGACAGGACTGGTAGGAGACCAGACTGGTAGCAGACATTTCATCCAGCTGGGATCAGAGAGGCTTCATTCACAGAAAAAAATGACTCCAGTCCAAAGCACAGAAACCCAATGAAGACAAAATCATGTGGAGAGATAATCACACAAGGGGAGTGCACAGGGACTCCATGAAGGAAAAGGGGACTTCCAGTACCAGAAATGTTGTTATCCTTTTATAACATGTGTTAAGTGAGAAGACACACTGAGGTTGCAATGATGAGATTGTTACTGAAGGAAAATGGCAGCTTTCAGGGAATTTCAATGTCTCTACATATGGTGGAGATAAGTCCAGTTATAGCCTTCAAAAACCTACAGATTCGAGGGGGCAGAGCCAAGATGGTGGAGCAGAAAGATGCATATATACTCTAGCGCTTTCCCCACAGCCCACAAAATACCTGTAAAAATGACTCTCAACGAATTCTAGAGCAGCAGAAGCCACAGAACGACAGAGTGAAAGAGGTTTCCAGCCAGAGATAACCTGGAAGGCCAACAGAAAAGGTCTATATCATGGGAGGCTGAGCAGAGCAGAGCCCAGTCCTGGCCATGAGACGCTGGGAGGAACAAGACCTGAACAGAACTCCAGGGCAGAATTCCCAGCAGGGAGGGTCCCAGACCCCTCAACCCACAAGTGACAAAGAAAGCTCCAAAGATCAGTGTGGGAGTGCTTTCCCAGCTGGGAGACAGGGGAACGGGTTCCTCTTGCACTGGCCTCAGGCAGCAGCAGAAGCAGCAGCAGCAGCAGCAGCAGCAGTGGGTTGCGGGCAGCTAAGCAGAAGCAGCCTGGGTCCATGGTCTAGGCAGTTCAGCTTAAAGCCTCTGGTGGAATTAAGCAGCTGATCTGAACCTCAGCCTTCAGTGGCAACCCCACTTCCCACCCAAAGTCCCTGGAAGAGTTGAGCAGCTAATCAGAATATCAGCCTTGAGCAAGGCACTGAGGAGAGGAGGAGCACTAGGACCCTTCCTCTTGAAAAAAGGATTCAGAAGTCAAGTAACTGGCTGGGAAAATGCCCAAAAAAGGGAAAAAAATAAAACCATAGAAGGTTACTTTCTTGGTGAACAGGTGTCTCTTTCCATCCTTTCAGATGAGGAAGAACAAGGCATACTGTCAGAGGAAGTCAAGGCCTCTGCCTCCAGTACCTCCAAAATGAATATGAAATGGGTTCAAGTCATAGGAGAGCTTGAAAAGCATATCAGCAGCCTGCTAAAAGAGAACCAAAAAATTACTGAGGAAAATAACACCTTTAAAAAGAGACTAACTCAACTGGAAAAAGAAGTCCAAAAAGCCAATGAGGAGGAGGCGTTAAAAAACAAAATTAGCCAAATGAAGAGAAGGTTCAAAAGCTCACTGAACAAAATAGTTCTTTAAAAAAGAGAATAGAGTTCAGGGAAGCTAATGACTGACAAAAACCAAGCAGTTAGAAAACAAAACCAAAAGTCTGAAAAAATAGAAGATAATGTGAAATATCTCATAGGAAAAACAACTGACCTGGAAAATAGATCCAGGAGAGACAATTTAAAAATTATGGGACAACCTGAAAGCTATGATCAAAAAAAGAGCCTAGACATTATCTTCCAATATTAAGGAAAACTGCCCTGATATTCTAGAACTAGAGGGCAAAATAAATATTGAAAGAATCCACTGATCACCTCCTGAAAGAGACCTGAAAAGAGAAACTCCTAGGAACACTGTGGCCAAATTTCAGAATTCCCATGTCAAGGAGAAAATATTACAAGCAGCTAGAAAGAAACAATTCAAATATTGTGGAAATACAATCAGGATAAAACAGGAACTGGCAGCTTCTATATTAAGGGATTGAAGGGCTTGGAACAGGATTTTCCAGAAGTCAAAAGAACTAGGATTAAAATCAAGAATCCCCTACCCAAGCAAAAGAGAGTATAATACTTGAAGGGAAAAAATGATCATTCAATGATTTAGAGGACTTTTAAGCATTCTTGATGAAAAGACCAGAACTGAAGACAGAATTTGACTTTCAAACACAAGAATCAAGAGAAGCATGAAAGGTGAACAGGAAAGAGAAATCATAAGGGACTTTCTAAAGATGAACTGTTTGCTTTCCTACATGAAAAGATGCTATTTGTAACTCTTGAGACTTTTCTCAGTATTTGGGTAGGTGGAGGGATTATATACATACACACACACACATATACACACACACATATAGATAGAGAGTACAGGTTGAGTTGAGTCAGAAGAGATGATATCCATAAAAAAAAAATAAAATAAAAATTAAGGGATGAGGGAGGAAAATACTGGGAGGAGAAAGGGAGAAATGGAATGGGGCAAATTATCACTCATAAAAGAGATAAGAAAAATCTTGTTCAATGAAGGAGAAAAGGGAGGAGGTGAAAGGGGGAATAGTGAAGCTTATTCTCTTCACATACAGCTTAAGGAGACAATAACATGCTCACTAAATTTGGAATGGGGGGGGGGGAAGCAGGAACCCCCTTACTCAAATTGACTACTCAGAGGCGTCTCAAGGTAAAAACAGAAAATCTTCTTTATTTGGTTCTCGCAAGAAACCGAGAAACCTGGTGGTCCCTTCACCAGTAAAGCTGGAGTAGGGAGGCGCCTTACAGAAGCAGAATGGCAATTTATATAGACCCTGACGCGGAAAATCCCCCTCCCAGCACTGACCATTATTCTCATTGGCTGAGAAGCAAGGTCTTACATTCTAAGCACTGAAATCTAACCAATCCCTTTTGAAACCCAGTTCAAATTTCTTGCTCCTGGACATTACAAAGCCCACAAAAATACACATCATTATATGCAAACGAGGCATTGAGGAGTTAGTGAGTCATATGCAATCATTGATCCTAATGCAATTCATAGCCTTATATGGAAATCACCTGATTCTGCAGGAATGGAAACCTGGGCCTAAGGTCTCTTCCACTCCAGGGAGATACTCCACATTCCTGAGAAGTCTTCACTAAATCTGTTCCCATTCAGAATGAAAATCTGTCTTACACTACAGAAGAGTAGAGGAGAAGGGAACAAGTGGGGTGACGGGGAGAAGGGAGTAACTAGAAGTAAACACTTTTGTGAAGGGACAAGGTCAAACGAGAGAATAAAAGGGAGACAGGGTAGGATGGAGGGCAATATAATTAGTCTTACACAACATGACTATTATGGAAGTCTTTTGCAAAAATATAGCCTGTATTGAATTGCCTGCTGCCTCAGTGGGGAGGGGTAGGAAGAGAGGGAGGGAGAGAAGTTGGAATTCAAAGTATTAGAAACAAATGTTAAGAATTATTATTGCATGTAACTGGTAAATAAGAAACACAGGTAATGGGGTATAGAAATTTACCTTGCCCTACAAGAAAAGAAATAAGATGGAGATAAGGTAAGGATGGGGTGTGATAGAAGGGAGGGTACATTGAGGGAAGGGGTAATCAGAATGCAAAATATTTTGGGGTGAGGGGAGGGGTAAGATGGGGAGAAAAATTGGAACTCAAAATTTTGTGGAACTAAATGTCAAAATCTAAAAATAAATAAATAATAATAGTTTTTTTTAAAAAAAAAAAAAGAACATTTATTACAATCTACCGGAAAAAAAAAAAAACCCTACAGATTCTTGGAGACCAGCAGAGAGCTACACCTAAGGGAACTTCATGAGCTTTCACAAAAGCAAAAAAGGACTTCTGGTAGAAAGGATTTCCTATATCACCCTTCCTTCTTCCATGTATAAAAAGACCTTGTAATCCTTCCAAATTGACACCTTCTACCTTACTACTTTGTGATTATTTCTGGGACTAATTGCTTGAATTAACTGAAGTTCCTGTACCTTCTGTCTTTATGTCAGCTGAGGTTTTCTCATACAAATACCTGCTCTCAGAAGAGACAACACATGTGAAAGTGCTTTGAACTCTATAAAACATTAAGAAAATATAAGATATTTTGAAAATTGTTAGAACTAGAAGGTACATTAGACCTAATCAATCAACAAACTTATATTAAGCACCCACTATGTGCTAGAAACTGTGCCAAGTGTTGAACACTGACTTATTTCACAAATGAGTGACCTGAGACCCTAAGAAAGGGAAGAACTTACACAGGGTTTTATAGAGAGTTAGTATCAGAGAGGGATCTAGAATTGGACTCTCCTTATTCTGAGTCGGGTTTACTTTCCATTATACCATATTTCTTAGAGAAGAGTAGATAGGTCCACCCACTACAGATAAATTGCCATCTTTTTCTAGAAAAAAAGGTCTTTCTAGAAAAGTTCTTTCTAGGAAGGGTCAGGTGCCCTAAAATTCACTGAAATATTTTGGAAAAATATTTCAGAACTATTTAGGAAAAAAGGGAAAGAAAGGTCCTCTCATGGACTCATTGTGAGACAAGAGAGTAAGCTTTTACTGGCAGCTCCTTTCCTTGCAACCTCAAAGCTTATGCTAATAGACCGAAGTTTCTGCAGTCCTGGCTTGGAGGTAGAGGAATGGACCAGATGAGCCCTAGGGACCCCTTTAATGCACTGATGTGTGTTCTCTAGAAGGATGGTAGTTAAATGAGAACTTTGAGATCTATCTGAATTACAGACACTATCTAAATATTAAGGCATTTTTAAACTAGGACACGCTTACAGAGTGAACACGCCATTGAGCACCAAACCGTGTGTTAATGATGAGGAACTCCTTATGTTCAGAAGCTTTCTTTTTCTCTGCTCATGATTTTTTTTTCTGCCTCCAATATGATGAGATGAAAGAAGCCTGTCTTTTCCCACTTCTCCATCTTGGTTCCTATCTTGGTGTTATTTGGGCTGTGTTTAAGCTGTTTTTCAAGACAGTCACTAGCTTACTTGCAAGAGCCTAACGAATAAAGACATGCCTGTTATGTTGTCCTTCATGTTAGGATGTGGACTGCCATAGAAGACAAGAAAGAAATGAAAAATAACAAGGCCAGCCTGGTTATTGTTTATTTTCTCCTTCTTTTGCCAAGGAGTACAATGAAACAAAGGCAATGTCAAAAAAAGAACAGGAGCAGTTACATGGTAACACACGACTTAAGCCCAGACCAGATTCTTTCATGATTGTAAATCCTAGAAAAGGGAAAGGAAAAACATCTATTTAACTTCCCTTAACACTACTCTTCCAGAAATTGTGTCATTCTGAGAAGGTGCAAGGCATTGCAAACAGAGTACTGGACTGAGATGCAGGATGGCCTGGGTTCAAGCCCCATCTCAGATACTTACTAGTTATGTGAGTGACTGAGAGCATATTAATTCATTTTATCAGCCTTAGTTTTCTCATCTGTAAAATAAGAATAAGAAATATCTGTAGCACTTACCTCTCAGAGCATCAAATGAGCTAAAGTCAGCAAAGAACTTGGAAATCTTTAAGCTTAAGGAAGAGCTTTTAGAGGCAAATATATATGTGTGTTGGATATTATTATAGTGCTTATGAAGATATTTTAGGATATTATTTGTTGAAAAGTAACTTCAAAAAACATAAAAAGCTTGATTTCAGACACTTGACAGACAAGTCTTAGAAAGTGTTCGTGGAAGATGATTCCCAGGGTAGAAAGGATGAAGTGATTTGAAGTGGAAAATAAGTGTGTGTGTGTGTATGTCTATGTACACACATACACAATATATATGTATATATGAGATGGCTCTGGAGAAGAAAGTGAGGTTGGTGACCTTGCACAGCCCTCCCTCACTCAAATCAAAGTCAACTGCAAGTCATGTCATCATCTTGATGCCACGGTCCTCTTCTAGAACAAAGGACAAACACAACAACATGTATATATGTGTATGAATATGTATATACACACACAAATGTATATATAAACACAAATGCATACACACACACATATACATAGATATATATCTATATATATACATACACAAAGCTTGCGATTATTTGGTACAGTTTTAGCTTATAAATCCTACCAACTATCATCTAGTTCTTTGCCAGCAGAATTTGAATCTCCTTGGCACAATCTGAATATACCATTTTAGAGAGGGGAATAAAGATTCGAGTAGGCTGAGCTCTGCCAGTTATTTCCTGTGTGACCATGGGCCAGTCATTACCTTCTTTAAGCCTCCACTTTGTCATCTATAAAATGAGAGATTGGGATTAGGGGGACATCTGAGGTCCCAATCAATTATAAAGGCCTCTGGCTATTGGAGCCCTTCAAAGTCTGGCTCCTTTCCTACCTTTCCAGTCTTTTTATACTTTACTCCTCTCTGCAGGCAGCTAGATTTTTGCAGTGGATGCAAAAATGTCGGACTTGGACTCAGAAATAGCTGAGTTCAAATCCTATCTGAAACCCTTAATTAACCATGTGACACTGGGTGAGTCAATTAACAACCTCTTCTAGCCTCAGTTTCCTCATCTCTAAAATGGAAACAATAATATTACCTACCCCATAAGGGTTCTTGTGAGGTGTAAGTGACATAATAATATGTGAAAAAGTGACTTGCAAAACTTAAAGAGCTATATAAATGTTAGTTATGATGATATATATTCATCAATCCATGACATTGTCCTTTTTGCTGTTTCTCCCATGTGACACTCCATCTCCCAACTCCATACCTTTTAACTGACTGCTTGATCATGCTTAGAAGGTTATCCCTCCTCATCTTGGTCTCCTGGCTTCCTCTAATTCCACTGCCTGCAAGAGGACTTTCTCAGTGTCTATACACTAAGAATGCCCCACTGCCTTCCCTCTGAGGTTACTTTCCATTTAGAACGTAAATTTTCTGCTACATGTCTATATCTCTATCTTTTTAGTTCTTTACATGTTACCACATCCATGTTAGTCCTTGAGGGCAGGGACTGTGTTTTGTCTTTCTTTATATCCCCAATGTTTAGCACATTTCTGACACGGTGAGGGTGCTTAATAAATGTTCATTGACTCCATGACTAAGTGATCTTTCAGTGGAAAAGTAACAATCAAAAACCGAAACAAAACAAAACACTGAATTTGCAAAACCAGGATCTGGTTTGTAATCCTATCTCTAACTCATAATTATGTCACGTAGGACAAGTCACAATCTCTTTAGGGCTCAGTTTCCTCTTCTGTACAGTAAAGGGGTAAGAGGGCTAAACTAAATGGCCTCTAAGTTCCAGTTCAGTTCTAAGTCTATGATAAGGTTCCTCTAGATTTTATTTTTCTGATTCTCTATCTTATAACCTCTCTCTGCTTTCAGAAGACACCATTTTTTTTGTTACTTTAGCCTTTATGCAGGAGATTAAAAAAAAAAAGTGATGTTTCATCACAAACCTGACAGGAAAGAGGATGATATAACAGTGATGAACTTCAATTATCCAGACATCTGCTAAAGGTCTTTCTCTGTCAAAAGAAGAATAGCTAGTCATTTGTTAATATGACCTTACAATTTCATTTTCCAAAAGGTGGAGAAACCAATAATGTAAATGTCTATTCTGGATCCAATTATGGACAACGAGGAAGAAAACTGTTTCTAGGATGAAAATTATGAATCTTGGGAGTGGGGGAGAAAAGGGAATAGCCATTTGTTAAGTTCCTACCATGTGCCAGGCACTGTGCTAGGCATTTTACAAATATGATTTCATTTGATCTTCATAGCAACCCAGTGAGTTAAGTGATATTATTTTTCTCCATTTTGAAGTTGAGGAAACTGAGGCAGAGGTTAAGGAATTTGCCTAGAGTCACACAGCTAGTAAGTATCTGAGGCCAAATCTGAAGTCAGGTCTATCGACTACACCTTTTTGTCCACTGCACCTCCTAGAGACCTCTGGGTGAGGGAAGTTATTCTACCATTATAGAATTTGTGATAGAGAAGTAAAGCCAAGCATGGTCTGACTCACATGCTAGGTTTGGGGAAAGCAGCTTTCATGAGATTCAGAGAAAAGCTAGGTAAGTCCCCATGGACAAAATTCTATAAGGAAGTTAGCCCAAGAAAGACCAGAAGCTTTCAAGGATAAAATTCTAAAAACACAAAGAGAAACAATTCTTATGATGGAAGAAAAAGGAAGTCGACTGAAAGGACTGATAAGGACATAGAGGGAATTTAAAAAAAAATAATGTACAGTGATTTCAAGAAAAGGCAGGTAATGGAGGATGAATACAAAAGCATAGTGTGGGTTCAAGAATATGGATGGAGTACAATGGTTCAGGCAGCTGAGAATCAGGAGGAAAGCTAAGGACAAGAAAAGGAGCATTTTAAAAACCCATTTGGGAAAAAAAAAAGACAAAGCTCAAAGGAGAAACAGGGCCTTGCTTGAGGTGGATGGGATGATAACAGGTGACAAGACAAAGGAAGAAAATGCTCAATTCTGATTTTGCTTTCAATAGTTTGTGTTGTTGTTGTTTTTTGCATAGAAAAGGATAGAACAAAGAATGGCTAACATGCAGTGGATTCTCAAGATAAATAGGTCCAAGTAGGGGAGCACTTACCTACTCTTGAAGAATTTATGTCATCAGTCCAAAAACTACAGTTGTGGTTACTGAAAGACCTAGGAGATGTGACTTCAGAATCACTGTTAGGATGAGGAAGGACAAATGTTTTCCCACTTTTCAAAAGAAAGGAAAAGAATAGGTTCTGGAACTTATAGGTTAAGTGACATTGGCTTTAAATTGTGGGCAATATTCCAGAACATATCTATGCTGAGGTCTACCATCCTCCTTCCCTAATATGGATTTGAGGACACACAAGCAGTTGGAACAAGGGTGAGATTTCATGCTTATTCCTTCATGACACTACCCCCTCCAATGTTTTTTATAAACTTGCAGGAGAAAACGATGGACATTCTAGGATAGTCCCTCCTTATAAGGCACTGGAAAAGAAAAGGCCACAGTGCCTCCCCTAATATCTCCCAGCAGAACAAGATAAAGAAATGGAAGGAAGACCTGCCATAGAAACAAGCACATTATGTGCTCAATGGAAACTGGGATTCAGTCAATCGATCAAAAGACATTCACAGAGCACCTACTATGTGTTACATAAATATTATTGTGCTAAGTAGTGGAGATAAAAAGACAACAATCGACCAATCAATAAGTATTTATTAAGTGTCTACTGTGTGCCAGGTTCTGTGTTAAGCCCTAGGGATACAAAAAGAGACAAAAGACTGTCCCTACTTTCAAGGAGACTGCAATTTAATGGGGGTGACAACATGCGTATATATTCAAATCTCTGTGTGTGTGTACACAGATACTACACTGGAATTAAGGAGCAGTTAAGAGGAAAAGTTTTCAGTAAAAGATGGAATTTTAGGTGGAACTTAAAGGAAGACAGTAGGCAAAGTTGAGGAGGCAGAGCATTCCAGGCATGAGGGAAATGTCTGGACCAGAGAGATTGTGTCTTGTTCTTAGAACAGGCAGGAGGCGAGTGTAACTGAACTGGAGAATGAGGAGGAAGGTGTGAAAAGACTGGAAAGATAGGAGGGGGATAGGTTAGGAAGGGCTTTGAATGCCAAAGAGAAGGTTTTGTATTTTATCTTCAAGGCAATACGAAATCCCTGGAATTTCAGGAAATGGTGCCATGTTCAGACCTGAGCTTTAGGAAAATCAATTTAGTATCTAGATGGAAGATGGATTTCAGAGGGGGAGACCTACCAGAGGCTACTGCAGTCATCAAGCGGCAGAGGCCTTCACTAGGATGGTGGCAATGCCAGAAGACAGCATGGGTATATTTGAGAGATGCTGTAAATGTGAAATAGGTCTAGGAAACAGACTGGATGGTGTGGGGTGGGATAGGGTGGGGAGGGAAGGGGGTGTTTAAAAGATAGTAAGAAGTCAAGAATTACTCCTAGGTCATGAGCCTGAGGAACTGATGAGGATGGTGCTGCCTTCTGCAGTGAAAAAGTTGTCTTACTGCATTTTAAGAAATCATGTATCCATTAAAAAGTAAGTGATTCCATAGCCTATAAATGAGGTCAGTCAACAAAGAGGACAAGATCCTAAAAGCAGGGGGTGAGTTCTCAGAGCAGAGGAGAAAGGATTTCTTACTTTGATCATCTGGAGGGTGTTTCAGGATCTCTCAATAAAGATACATCAAACCTGGGTCAAGGGGAAGAGTGGGATAATCATATACAGTGAGCACAGCATCTGGTGAACTATAAAGGGTATTATAAGCATTGGAAAAGTATTCACAAAAATACTGAGGACCCTGATATAGTTGCTGAGTCGCTAGCCTGAAGGTAATTCTTTGTGATGATCCAAATACAAACTACGTTCTATAGCTGCATAATTACTTAGCTACTTAATTAATTATGTGACAGCCTGCTATGCTCTTCTGATTGAAGAAATCAGGGGAATAACCTAGGAGTAAATCTACCTCACCATTCATTCACTTAACACCACCTTACACCAACAATTACGCCAACAATTTTAGTAATGGGATGGTTAGTCATTTAGTAGAAAAAGAAGGAATGATGATAAAGAGTCAATCAGGTCAATCACCTCACTTTTTTTTGACAGAGTTAGACTGATAAATCAAGGGAATATTGTATTATAGTTTACCTGGATTTTAGCAAAGCATTTGACAATATTTCTTATGTTATTTTTTATTATTGTTTAGTCATTTTTAGTCATGTCTGACTCTTCATGACCTCTTTTGGGTTTTTGTTTTTTTTTTGGCAAAGATACTAGAGTGGTTTGCCATTTTCTTTTGCAGTTCATTTTACAGATCAGAAAACTGAGGCAAACAAGATTAAGTGACTTGGGTCACACAGTCAGTGAGAGGGCAGTTTGGAACTCAGGAAGATGAGTCTTCCTGACTCCGGGTCTCTCCAGGGACTGACTTCAGGCACTCATCTATTTTACCACCTGGCTGCCCCTGTTATTTGTGTAGAAACTGCTAAGTTAAAAAAGTCACATCAATATGCAATCACTAAGTGCCTACTAAATGCCAGGCACTGTGCTAAGCACTGGAGATACAAAGAGACTTTCACAAAAATGAAACAGCTCTTTTAGTCAAGGAGTTTATATTCTATGAGATCAAGTCCCAGGATTTGCCTAAGGCACAGAGAAGTTCACTCAAGTCAGCAAGCATTGATGAAGCACCTAATATGTGCCAGGCATGGTGTTAAGCACTGGGGATACAGAGAAAGGCAAAAGCAGTTCCTGATATCAGGGGTCTCAAGGTCTGATGAGGGAGACAATTATGATACAAACAAGATACATACAAAATAAACTGATAAACTCAGAGAGAGGGTGCTATCATAAAGGAGACCAGGAAAGACTTCTTGAATGGGTAGAAGAAGGGATATTCATTGAAAATTGAAGGAAACAAGGACAGTCAAGAGACAGACTAAGAGAGAGAGAGATTTCCAGGAACTGGAGGTAAGTAACAGGTGATATTAGAACCATGTGAATGGAAGGACACACAAAATAGTCCTTAATGACCTCCTTTCTAGTCCACATACTAGACACTCCATCTCCTAAATCCAAGACTGAAGTTAGGTTGTCCCTACTTAGATGCTTGTCATTCCTCATGCTTGGAACACTCTCTCACTTCATCTCAACCTCCTGGCTTCCCTAGCTTTCTTCAAATCCCAGCTAACTTTATACTTTCTACCAGAGCCTTTCCCAGTCTACATTAATGTTTTCCCTCCAAGATTATCTCTATTCAGTACATAGATATTTGCATGTTGGCTCCTCCATCAGACTGTGAGCTGCTTTCTTTGAACCCCCTCTGCTGAACACAGTGCTTGGTACAGAGCAGGTGATGCTAGTTGATTGAGAGACTGAATGATGGTTTGAGTCATTTTGGAGGGTCAGCAGTGATGTTCCCTGGGAGTCTGTTCTTGACCATGTTCTATTTTACATTTCTAGCAATGCCTTAAATTAAAGCACAGATATCTTACTTCATATATTTTCAAAGTAACAGAAAGCTGAAAGGGCTAGCTAACACATAAGGCAACAATCAGTATTTAAAAAAAAAGCCTTTGCGTTGGTGAGAACACTGTTTCAGATATAATAAAATTGACATTTAGGAGAATTAAATGTTTAAGAGTAATGATCAATAATGACAGTTACACTTTGATTTATGAAATCAGCTTCCCAAGTAGAAAATGGGAATGTGTGGCTAAATAACAGTCTGTCTGAAGGGATCTGGGGGGTCTTAGAGAACCATATATTCAATATGACTCTACAGTCACATGATATCCAAGAAAGCTGATCTGATGGACAGTGTCTAAGGAAAAGCACAGTGTCCATGACTGTATCAGTGATAGATGTGTTGAATTCTGCTCCAGTCAGACCACATCTGTAGGAGCCTGTTAATTTCAAGGGGCCACATTTTATATGAGTTTAGCGGAGAGCAACTAGAATATTAAACGTTTGGGGGAAAGACAAGAGAGGAAAAAAAGGAAAAGGGGGAGGGAAAGGGAAAAGAGGAAAATGAATAGGAGGAGGAGAAGAAATAGCTAAAATCCAAAAGTGGCATCAAAAGCCCTTCCATAGATGATGACATCTCCCAAAAAACACAGGCAAATAAAATGTCAAATAAATAGCTAAGTCCTAGGAATTTGTTTATAGAAACTAAGGAAATCATCAGGGCAATTCAAGAACATGTCATGGACAGCAAAAATTAAGATGGGTTATCCTTAAGGATCACAGCCTTTTTGATTAATGCAACTGATATAAGGAAATGTAAAAGGTTGTGTCCTGAAGAATTTGGTAGTGCAAGGGTTCTGGGTTTGGACTCAGGAAGACCAGAATTCAGATCAAACCTCAGATTTCTTGTTGTTTTGTCAATTTTATCATGTTTACCACTTTGTGACCCTATTTGGGGTTTTCTTGGCAAAGATACTAGAGCAGTTTACCATTTCCTTCTCCAACTCATTTTACTGATCAGGAAACTGAGACAAGCAGGGTTAAGTGACTTGCCTAGGGTCACAAAACTACTAGCAAGTACCAAATTCCAGATTTGAACTCAGGTCCTCCTGACTCCAGGGCAGGAACTTTATCTGCTGTGCCACGTAGCTGCCCAGACAAATGTTAGCTATGTGACCTTGGGCAAATCACTTAAACTCCCAGCCTCAGTTCTCTCCTTTGTAAAATGGGGATAACAATAGCAGATGAAGTAATATGTAAAGTAGTTTAAAAATAGTTTCTTAAGAGACAAATGTGCAATCCATTACTATAGGCTGAAAAGAAAAGCATCTACCAAATAAATCTTGACATAGCCTAGTAGCTAGAATCATCATCAGTCTCTCATTATCCTCCATAAACTAAGATAGAGACTTCAAATTCTCATCTTTGAAAATTCAATCAATACACTTGAACCAGAGCACTATCAAAGCCAGACCTACTGCCCACCTTCTCCCCCACATAACATTATTTCATAAAAGTTTAAGGACAACGTTTTAAAAAGATGCCACCATGTTAAATACTCATATTTCCCAACTGCTTGGAATGCAAAGCTTTTAAAATGTAGATACCTTTCCAGAAGAAATTAAAATAATGAATTTTGATTAGCTAAAATTGAAATACTTTTACAAAAATATAATTAATGCATCTTAGAAGAAAATAGTCAGATAAAAAAAACATCTTTCTCAGATAAGTGTTTGGCATTCAAAATTTGTTGACAACTAAAAGAAATGCCTGTGCAAAAAAAAAACCAAAATCTCCAAAAGATAAGGGGTAGAATGATATTAACAAACGTCTCAAAAAGAAGACTTGAAAACTATTAACAACCATATGAAAGAATACTCCAAATAACTAATAGAGAAATGCATATTGAAATAAATCCATAAGTTTACCTCACACTCACAAATTGACAAAGGTGACAAAAGACAGAAGTAATTAATTTGGGGGGATTGTGTAAAGATAAATATCCTAATGTATGACTGATGGAATTATAAATTAGTACAAAATACTAGAAAGCATCTTGGAAGTATGAAACTAAAAAGATGAAAATGTCCTTTCCCTGAAAGACATATACCCCAAAGAGGCCACTGATTTAAAAAAAAAAAAAAGACCTTCATAAATCAAAATATTTAGAACAGCCTCATTTGTGGTAACAAAAGATTGGAAAGAAAGTCGATATTCATCAGATGAGGAATTATTAATCAAATTGTGATACATGAATATTTCTGTGATGTAAGAAGACTATGATGAGTACAAAGAAGTGGCGGGGGAGGGCATTTACGGGGGCACAGTAGATACAGTGGTAGGCATCGAATCAGGAAGATGAGTTCAAATCTATCCTCAGATACTTACTAGCTATGTGAGCCTGGGCAAGTGACTTAATCCTATTTGCTTCAGTTCCTCACCTGTAAAATGAGTTGGAGGAGGAAATGGCACAGTCTAGTATCCTTGCCAAGAAAAGCCCTAAAAGGGGTCATGAGGAGTTGGCCATGATTGAAAATGACTAACCAACAATAACAACAGAGAAGCGAGACTTATGGGAATTTGAAGAAAAGGAATGAAAAGAAAAACAACCCCAAAACAATTTTAAGAAATGAAAACCAGAAAATTACAAAGAAGAAGTTGCCCCCAATGAAGAAATATAAGTAAACATCTCCCTCTAATCTTTTGAAGAGGAGTTGGGAACAAAGGTAAAGAACACTGTATATATTGTGAAATTTGTTTGTTGTGCTAATTGGGTTGACTGATTTTTTTTCCCCTCTTCTTTTTCCTTATCCTTTATAAATTATTGTTATAAATATAGCTATCTGGGAGGGTGAAAGAGAAAGAAATTTAGATAATCTAAAAACAAAAGATATTAGTACAACTATCTTTAAAGAAGGAAATTGAAATCATATTAGAATAGGAAGAAGTCTATTCATTCACATTTTCCTTTCTACTATTGGAATTGCATCTTGAAAATGCTTTCACTAAGTCTACAAGTCCTTATTTTCCAACATTTTCATTCCATTACAAAAATCATTTTCTTATCCAACATATTTACCGAACATTACCCATAAGTGAATACTAGGGGAATGACTTGACCCAAGACTGCTTCTCTCTAAGCTCCATCAAACATGAAGATGAGAAGAATGATATAATAATAGACAATATGTACGCATAGTACTTTTAAGGTTTGGAAATCTCCTTATATACGTTGTATACATTATCTCATTTGAGCTCATTATCTTAATTGATTTTCGCATGAGGATTCCTTAAAGTAATGTAAGATGTACATCTTGGAAAAGAGATGAGTCTGAGGAATATATTTGTTTCTAAATAATTCAAGGCTTGTCATTTGAAAGGGTAGGACTCCATTTTGCAGAAAGCAAAACTAGTAGCAAGAAATGGAAGGTACAAAGAGGTTAATTTAGGCTAATGACTAGAGCTCTCTAAGAACAGAATTATAGTTAGAAGTAAGTGACAGGGCTATTTGGTTCTACACCTGAGTCCTTGACCTGGAGTCAAGAGAACCTGGCTTAAAATCTAGTCTCTGATTCTGGGAAAGTCACTTTACCACTTCACCTGAATCTGTTCTCTGATTTGTAAAACAGAGAAAATAGTACTTGCTTTTCCAGGGTTGTTGTCAGGATAAAATAAGATGACATTTATAAAGTACATTGAAACATTATATAATTTCTAGCTATAATCTTCATCATTATTAGCTAAGATTTGAACTCAAGTCCTCTGATTTCATATTGAACCTTGTTTCCCTTGAGCCGCACTACATATGTGCAGGTATTATCATCATGTCCATTTTACAGAAGAGGAAACTGGGGTTCAGAAATGTTACGGGACTTCATGGGATCATGTATGTCAGAGCCAAGATTCAAATGGAAGTTTCCATAATTAAAGGCCAGCCATCTTTTCATTAGACCACAGTGCCTCTCACAGAAATCATGCAAAGCCCTTCCTTCAAATTATTTCCCAAAGATACCAGTTTTCTCATTTTTATAATTAGGGAGTTCCCTTAGATCAGAAGTTTTTAACCTTTTATATGTCATGGACTCCTTTGGCAATCTGGAAAAGCCTATTGACCCCTTCTTAGAATAATGTTTTTATTCTAATTCTTAATTAGAGGAAATATTAAATTTCAGTTAGGGGGTAGGGAAAATAAGATGTGATGTATTTTTCCCCCATCTAAATTCATAGACTCCCTGAAACTAATCCACAGATTACTTAAGGTTCCACCAACCCTGGGGTATACTCCCATATGTTTAAAACACAGTTCACTTAAAAAAATAATGCTTTTAATCTGAATTATTAACATTTTCTTCATCACTTCCTTAAGTCTTGACAACCAACAAAATCATTCTCTGATTTGTAGCTTTTGCCGATTTTCATGGTATAAATTTTCATAGTATAAGCTGAAAATTCAAGTGTAGCATCTCACTAGACCATTTAAAATGGCTCCAACACACCTCTGTGTGGACCTCAGGTTAAGAACTCCTATTCTAAATCATCTCAATGGTCCTTTCCAGCTCTACCATTAAGTGAGTCTATGAGTGAGATTCAAGTGCCACCTAAGTTCCTTGAGAAATGGACTGTTTTATTTACTGTATTTTGGGGCCCTAGTACATTGCAAACATTTAATAAATGCTTATTGATTGACGTTCTTCATTTGAAGAATTGTCTTCCACTTCCTGAATGACACGGGCAAAAGAAAACATACCCTTCATTGCCCATCTATTGGCAAAGACAGGAATGACAAGAGAACCAAGAGAATGTGCACAGTAGATTATCCACTCCCTTGTCAACCACAGGTTTCAAAATACGCACAAAAGTATCAGAGAACAAAAGCACATTGGAGGCTAATGGGATCTTACTAACTAAAGCTACTTACTAAAGCTAAAAGAGTCTTTATGTGAATCTAAGTAAAGTCATTAATGATTTTGCTCTATCTAGTAGAAAGTTTAATTATAAAGGGATAAATAATCATTTTAAAAGCTCAAACCATTGTTACACTTCTAACCTATTAATCCAAAATCACATGGTCCATGGAACTTAAAAAAAAATAAAAAGCTACAGCATGCTGGGAAATCTCCCAAGGAAAGCAGCCATTCTCTCAAGGGAAAAGTCAGAAATCTATTCCTTTGACATTCTGAGCCCTAGCAAGAAGGCTCTGGGCAAGCTGACAATAAGCCAGGAGCAGAAAAAGAGAGGTGTGTGGACTAAACTTTCAGGATCTCCCATGGGGGCCACATGGAATTTCCCCCAGAAATTCTAAGCTTCAAACCTGATTGATCACTCACACAGCATCAGAATGGTTTCTCGAACACTATCTTACTGCCCACCTACGGAAAAGGAAGAAGAAAAAGGTTAAAAAAAAAAAAAAGAAGAAGCAACCTTTGCTGGGAAATAAAACTTCTTGCCTTCTGTCCTGGATTAATGTAGTAAATATAAAATGCCCCCCAGGCTGCTTATTTGGAAGCTTACTACAGCACATAAAAGGAAAGAATTAGCATGCAATGAATAATTTATTTTACGCTTTACTGTTGTTTTAAACAAATCACTTTCATGAAAGCAATGTGTATTCAAGCAATAAATCACTGTTTAGCACTCTGTCACCACGAAAAGATACCACTTGACAGAATTATTGAATGGCATTGCCTGGCCTGACGAGTGGGCACAGTGAAGATTAAGGTATTCTTCCATCAACTGAGATTCCATTTGCTGTGCATAAGGAAAAAAAAGGCAGATTGTCACTTTTTTTAAAGGAAAAGGTAGAATTAATTAGTGAGAAACTTTTAAGTAAAGTCTCAGGGATTGCCTCTTATGATTGGTTGAAATGGAATAGGTGTGGAGCAATTGCTATATGAGGTGAGAGTTTTACATCAGATGGATTGTAAAAGTTTTTCGTTTGTTTCTTTTCTCAATCTGAGATTCCATCAACTTAATGCTTCAGGACTGGAGGGCTTCTAATCTTATACTTTTCTGCTTCTCTCCAAATCAAAGGGCAAAGTCTCATGACTAGAGCATATCCCATTTCCTGTAGGAAATTAGTGTAGTTAGCCCTCTGGATCTCACTCACCCTCAACTCTTAAATGTGTTGATGGGTCAAGTCCCCAGAGGATGGCTGCTACTCTTACTCACTGCAGGTTCTAGTGATAACCCTTTAGGTTGCAGGGGTTTCTAATATTGTCACTCACAAAGCCCCACAGAGTACTTCCCATTGATTATCAGCAATACTTAATGAGCTTTAGAAAAAAGTATTTACTAAGCAGGTAATATCAATCAGGCACAATCTTCTCATATATACTCAAGATTAGTTGAAAGAATGGGCTTAGATTTTTGGTTAAATGGTAGTGAGGAACTCATGGAGCTCATAGCTCTTGGTTAATGCAAGTTGTACTTGGTGAAGTCCTTATGAGTTTTTCTTTAGGTATAGCTTTCTGCTAGGTGCTGAGGCTAGGTTCTAGTGCTCTTGTAGAACTTTGAAGACTCCTTATTTTGATATTTCTAGTTTTTCCTTGGCATTTTTTTCAGTTCCCTATGGAGTCACTGTGGCTGTTAGGGCACTGTTAGCGTCTATGGTGCTCACTCCTATTAAAATAATAACCTTTCCAAGGTCATAAATTTGTCAATTCCTTCTCTGGACACTTGGTTGTCTTTTATTAGGAGATTCTATTTGCCCTTGGCATATCTTCCTCTATTCCTAGCTAGATGCATTGTATTTTGCTAAAACAATCTCTCTGACAGTATGGTTAATGAAGTAAGGAGCAAGAAAGAGATGTATACTTTCCTCCCCCCAATAACAATTCTTGCCAGTGGGCTAGAATCCCAAATTTGGAATCTTTCCCCATTCAACTGACAGAACTAGTTTGCACTTTTTATATAACATTTAAGAGTCATGATCTGATCTAGTTAACCAATTCAAGACACTTTCTCTGTGGTGTATTTTTTCTTTATCTAAATGTCTATGATCCTCACAAATGAATTAAGAACTTTCTCACACCTAGTTTATTTTTGGACAACTGATTGATTAAATTGAGATGTACTGTCATTCTGTGATTAATTGGCATAGAATCGACATATATTTCCTCTCACCCAGTTGAATGTTTGATGCTCTGAGAAAATGAGTTCAAGTAATTCTGACCAAGTCCACAGTTCCAGATTCTGGGTAGCTTTCTAATGAATCTGAAAAGTTCAGCATTATGCTTTTGGAGTACTTTCCTTAACTTCTACTAAGAGTCTCAGAAAAGATGTACATGGCAGAGATCATAAACACAACTGAAAATTTAAATTCTTCCAAATATTCAAATATATCATGCTCTAACTTATCAAATTCATCATTTTACAAAATTTTCATTAGTTACCACCTCTCTAGGTGCTTGAAAAGGCCTTCCCAAATGAAAAGAAAAGAAAAGGAAGAAAAAAATAGTTCTTCCATGTTCTAGTACCATAAGAATGTCAGACGCATCAGAACAAAGCAGAATTACCACTTGTTTTCTAATTTTTCAGAGAATTTCTGCTACCTATTTAGCATAATCATTTTGTCATTCATTTTTACTAATAGTAGACACACTTTCTCTTTTACATTTGATTAATTTGTGCTTTTGTTATGTTGGATTACTTTTAATTATATAGAAATTTTTCACATCCTCCATCTTTAAGGGTTCTCTCACTACTCCTTGCTTATCAAACCTCTAATGGATAGATTTTGATTAATGCTGATTTATTTATTTGGTTTTGATGTTCTTCTGATACCTTTAAATATGACCAAAATTTATCTCTTTATAAGTTTCAATGATTTTATTTAGTTGAGCTTCTGTGATAAAACAAAAAAAAGAAAGAAAGAAATCTAACTCATCTTCCCTCCCCCCACTCCCCCCAAAAGTCCTTTTAAGACAAGAAATATGTTCCCAACTCATCTCTTCTCCAGGCTAAGTAAGTAATTGGGGATATACAATTACTTCAAGGAACCCTTATATGCAATAAATATGTATCTGTAAATAACATGCTTTGTATATACATATATATGGCACGTAAAGAGTTTTGCAAAACGTAAAAGCACAATATATAGATTAGTTTTAATTTCATGCTTCTTCTTGCCTTTGTGTTTGATGAAGTTCAGCTAGAAACTGTTTTGGGATAAGTTCCTATTCGACCATTGTCCATTATGTTCAATGTTTGGTAAGCTTTTGCACAGGAAGAAACAAAAATTGATTTTTTGTAATTGAATGAAAGCGTTGCTGTGTCATCATCAGGTTTACAATGCTGAAATCATCTTTGTGACAACTCTAGTAGCAGAAAAGACAAGGTGGTTGTTATATCCCTTCCTGTTCATTCATAATTTCAATTTTTATCCCCATTCTAAGCATTTTGAAGATTAGGAGTATTTGGTATGGAGGCATGTTTTGACAATATTTTAAACCTTTTACTGGATCAGTATTATGTTGGAAAGATGGTCAGCAACACTTCTGATTTTAGTAATGCTCTGATTCAAGTATATTTGTTGAATCTTCAGGCATATTTTGAGATCTATAGTTGTAGGACAGGGCTATTGTTTTCTATTAGTTTCTGAAGGATAATAAGTTTCTGAGGATAATCCCTATCCTTATCTTTCCAGGTATTTTGGAAATGCTACGTTTGCAGTCTTTACTGATGGTAGTAGTAGTTTCTGCCATTCCTTTGCATAAAACTACATGAATTAAAAAGTCTGTGCTCCTTCAGGACAAACACTTTCTTGAGGGTATATTCTTGATCACACTCATACGAATATCACCCATTAAAGACTTGTCATTTTATTCCTGAATTTTAGCAAGCAATTCACAGGGATGCATGAGTTACTGGAAAAACATTTTACCAGCTACCTTCTGATGTAAGTCCGATACAATCTTTTTTAACAAATAACAAATAATATTACGAAACATAACAGTGGGTCCCTCCAAAATTAGTACAATTACATGTTTATGTACTTTATACAAAGTATTCAGAGTTTGCTTTGCTCAGAAAAATATCTATAAATTCTCATAAGAACAAATGGCATTCTCTAAGAAGCAAAAAGGGTCTGTCAAAAAGTTCCAGGGGTCTAAAGAGTAACTCATTATTGAGTCAAGGATTATTGATCAAGCTACCTGAAAGTACTATAACATGTATATCACCTTAACTGATAACTGAAAAGCCTTTGACAGTCCTGAACTCACACTTTAATCATATACCACAAAATACAGATCTAAGAACAGCAGAGTATCTGATATCCAGATGAAAAAGAATGTTTTTATTAAAATAAATAACAATTCTTACACAATAATGTTAAGGTATTTGATATAAAGCATGACATCGTTCATGAAGACAGTTTTAGCCCATTATGGTCCTGTCTACCAGGAAACCCATTACAAATCACTCCTGAATAGACCTCCATATGGCTTTCAAATCAGAGGGGATGATATTAAAATTTTATATTAATTACTTGATATACATCAATTATATCAAGTTGTATGCAACAACAACAAAAAATCCCAGCTATTTCATCTTATATGAATGTCACTATACTCAATAGGTATGAGATTCTTAATTATTTTTTTATTTTATTTATTTTCAGTGTTCTACAATCACTTCCAAATATCCTAGATTTTTCCCCTCCCACCTCTCTACCCCTACCTCCCCACTCCCTCCCTGAGATGACATACAGTTTTATATAGGTTCTACACATACATTCCTATTAAATGCATTTTCACCTTAGTCATGTCTGCATAGAAGAATTAAAATGAATGGGAGAAATCATAAAACAAACCAAAGCATAATACAAAAGAAAATGATCTGATTCATTCTGTGATTGAATTCCATAGTTCTTTCCCTGCATGTCGAAGGCATTTTGCCTTAAGGGAACCATTGGGAATTATTTAAGTCCTTGCATTGCAGTGAAGCAATAAGTCTACCAGAAAAATTCTTCGCACACTGTGGTTGTTGCTGTGTGCAAAGTGCTCCTGGTTGTGCTCCTTTCACTCAACATCAGTTCATATAAGTCTTTCCAGGCCTCTCTGAAGTCTTCCTGTTCATTTCTCATAGCATAATAGTATTCCATTACATTCATATACCACAACTTGTTCAGCCATTCCCCAGCTGATGGGCATCTCCTTGATTTCCAGTTTTTGACCACCACAAAGAGAGCTGCTATAAATATTTTTTGTACATGTGAGACCCTTTTGCATTTTTATGATCTCTTGGGGATGCAGTCCTAGAAGAGATATTGCTGGGTCAAAGGATATGCACATTTTTGTAGCCTTTTGGGCATAGTTCCAAATTGCTCTCCAGAATGGTTGGATCAGCTCAAAGCTCCACCAACAACGAATTAGTGTTCCAGCTCTCCCACATCTTCTCCGACATTTATCATCTTCCTGTTTTGTCACATTAGACAATTTGATAGGTGTGATGTGGTACCTCAGAGTGGTTTTGATTTGCATCTCTCTAATCAATAGTGATTTAGAGCATTTTTTCATGAGACTATAGGTAGCTTTTCTTCCTCTGAAAACTGCCTGTTCATATCCTTTGACCATTAATCAACTGGGGAAAAACTTGTATTCTTATATATTTGACTCTGTTCTCTACATATTTTAGAAATGAGACCTTTATCACAGACACTAGTTGCAAATATTCTTTCCCAATTTTCTGCTTCCCTCCCAATCTTGGTTGCATTGGGTTTGATTGTGCAAAATCTTTTCAGTTTAATGTAAACAAAATTATCCATTTTGAAGTTCTCAATGCTTTCTATCTCTTCTTTAGTCAAAAATTCTTCTCTTCTTCATAAATCTGATAAATACATTATTTCTTGCTCCCCTAATTTGTTTATAGTATCAATCTTTATACCTAGATTATATATGGTGTATGGTGTCAGGCATTGGTCTATGCCTAGTTTCTGCTACACTGTTACCCCGTTTTCCCACAAATTTTTGTCAAATGGTGAGTTCTTACCCCAGAAGCTGGGGTCCTTGGGTTTATCAAAGAGTGGATTGCTGTATTCATGAATTACTGTGTCTTGAGTACCTAACTTATCCTACTGGTCTACCCTTCTGTTTCTTAGCCAGTACTAAGTATTTTTTGATAATTGCTGACTTATAATACAATTTGAGATCTGGTAAAACCTTCTCTAGAATTTCTTTTCATTAGTTCCCTTGATATTCTGGACCTTTTGTTCTTCCAGATGAACTTTGATATTATTTTTTCTAGCTCTACAAAATAATTATCTGATAATTTGATTGGTATGGCACTGAATAAGTAAATTAATTTAGATAGAATTGCCATTTTCATTATATTGGCTCGGCCTGCCCACGAACAACTGATGTTTTTCCACTTACTTAGATCTGACTTTTTTTGTATGAAAAGTGTTTTGTAATTGTGTTCATATAGTTACCGGGTTTTTTTTGGCAGATAAACTCCCAAATATTTTGTAGTGTCTACCCTAGCTTTAAATGGGATTTCTCTTTCTATCTCTTGATGTTGGGCTTTGTTTTTAATATATATAAATGCAGAAGATTTGTGCGGGTTTATTTTCAACTGCAACTTTGCCAAAGTTGTTTATTATTTCAAGTAGTTTTTTACTTGAATCTCTGGGATTCTCTAAGTATATCACCATATCATCTGCAGAGAGTGATACTTTAGTTTCTTCTTTGCCTATTCTAATTCTTTCAATTTCTTTTCCTTCTCTTATTGCTAAAGCTAACATTTCTAGTATCATATTGAATAATAGTGGTGATAATGGACATCCTTGTTTCACCCCTGATCTTATTGGAAATGCATCTAGCTTATCTCCATCACATATAATGCTTCCTGAAGGTTTTAGGTAGATACTGCTTATTATTTTATGGAAAGTTATATTTATTCTTATGCTCTCCAGTGTTTTAAATAGGAATGGGTATTGTATTTTGTCAAAAGCTTTTTCTGTATCTACTGAGATAATCATGTGGTTTCTGTTAGTTTTGTTGTTGATGTGATCAATATTGAACCAGCCTTGCCTTCCTGGTATGAATCCTACCTGATCATGATGTATTATTCTCGTGATAAGTTGTTGTATTCTTTTTGCTAAAATCTTATTTAAAATTTTTGCATCCATATTCATTTGAGAGATTGGTCTATAATTTTCGTTCTCTGTTTTGTTTCTTCCTGGTTTAGGTATCAAAACCATATTTGTATCATAGAAAGAATTTGGGAGGACTCCTTCTTCCCCAATTTTCAAAAATAGTCTATATAGTATTGGAATTAACTGTTCTTTAAATGTTTGATAGAATTGACTTGTAAATCCGTCTGTCCCTGGAGATTTTTTCCTAGGGAGTTCATTCATGGCTTGTTCAATTTCTTTTTCTGAGATGGGGTTATTTAAACATTCGACTTCCTCTTCTGGAGATTCTTAATTATATACAACAAAAAAGGATAGACAAAAAGCTTTGAGCATGACTTCAGCAGTTTTATTGAAGCAATGGAAGCTTATACTTACAAATACATTGATCTTCTTCAAATAAAATACATCAAGTATAAGGAGGCTATCAAAGAGAAAAATAAACTGTCTATGTTAAAAGACTGGATGGCATCCTGAAGTCAAAGCATAATGGGTAGAATATATTTAAAGCAAGTAATACTTACATAATGATAATCTTAGCACATAGTTTCTGCATGGTAAAATGGACAATGTATTTAGAAAGTGTCCCAACGTAAATAAAAACAAAAATTAAGGAAACATCACGTTCATCAGCTCAAGAAGGTAAGGTTATCAATTCCTCATCAAAAAGGGAGGAAGATGATAGATAGTTTCAGTGCACATTATAATAGGTTAAATGTTTTCAAAAATATTTTGGAACAAAAGAACACCAATTCACAAAGCAATAGGAAGGGATGACAATCTTAGATACATAAAATTTGCTTAATATAATCAAAAGTGGTTTATCTTTAACTGGAGTCTGTGCAGCACCGAAGATCCAAGAGTGGAATTAAAAGGTTCTCTATGTGTGATTATCCACATAAACTCAACCAGTAATGTTCCAGTAAAGAAGCATCAAGCTAAGGCTGAACAATGTAATGAAATTTTGCTTATGAAAAACAATGGTTAAGATTTCTGCCACTAGACATTACAGAAGAGATATCTTTATATGACTCCTGATTTACTAATTGATGAATATTTGTAACAAAATAGTGGAAACTGAATAACATATTGCAGTTTGCAAAAATTTAATTTTTGCTATGTTCCTCAAAAGATACAATTACATTGCAAGATGTGTATTCTATAAGCTCACTGTCCTTTACAAACAAACCTATGAAAAATCCCCATATTACAAGTACCAATTGCAACATATCCCTGAGAATTCCACAAAGAGAATTACTGGAAATGGAGTATCATTTCAGAAAGAACTGTCACCCAGCAACTACCCAGACATAGCATTCATCCATAAAAACTTAAAAGCAATGTTTTTAATAGATATAACCATACAAAATACAATCCACTTCAAACCACAAGAGACGGAAAGATTTCAAATATTGAGTCCCAGCGGAAGAAAGCAAAGCACTGTAGAAACAAGACATGATACATGCCAGCCCTGTCATCCTGATTGCTATTGGAGTTGTCATAAAGAAGCTTTCTGTTAGTGTACTGAAGATGAGCCTACAACCCAATACTCATTCAATTACAAAAAGCAGTCATTTTCTCCACTCATGCAACAATCTGCAGAACATTAAATATAAATGAATAATAGGAGGAGAGTGACTATCCTCAGACCTTTTCTATCTGAATTCCACAAAAGATGAGAATGAGATTAATAATAAAAGAATAATAATAACATTATTAAATATAAAAGAATAATTGCAGGGTGGCAACTCATCCTAGGACTGTTTCTATCAGAACTCCACAGAAAATTATGAGAATTAAATTAACATTACTACTACTAATAATTATAATTCCTCTTAGGAATAAATTTTCTCAGTTTACAATTTTAAAACTACTTTTGCCAACAGTGTCATAAAAAAAGAGTGAAACCTGAAAAAATAAAGCTGTGACTTCTCTGTCTTTTCTATCACCTCAGCTAAAGAAGAAATTTCATTTTAAGAATATTTTTTAAATATATGATCACTGATTTGCTGCAATAGATGTGATCCATCTGGAGAAGTAAAGCCTTCCTGGTCTTGAGACTGTGAGACAAGTAAAATGACTTCTGAAATGACTCAAGGTTGTAACTCCTCATAAGTCTCAAAAAGATAGCTTATTTTTCCTTGTACCATTTTGAAGGTTTCTATGGAAAGTGAGCTCTGCTTGGTTTTAGATGACTTTCTTTCAAATAGTTACAACTCAGATTCTGCTAGAAAAGAGCAGTTTCATCAATGAGCTTGTGAAAATAGCATCACAAGAATTAAATCACGGAGTTTATTATTATTGAAGTAGCAGAGATCAGTACAAACTCATGATTGCTAGATGAGGATACATCTGATGGAGACCCCTAACTGGGTGACATAGACTTTGCCCATTGCTGAAGGACATGTGCCTTGCTTGGAAAACAGGGGCTCCTTACTGGTATTCCCTCTTCTCTGGGATAAGCTGTAATTAATTTAAGGTGGATAGCAACTACAAGCACAGATATGCCTCTGTTTTGGAGAGTGAGTGAGACAGAGAGACAGAGAGAGAGAGAGAGACAGAGAAAGAGAGAATGATCCTGGGAGTAAAGGGGCTTGCCTACCACAGTTGGTATGACTGATGATGGGATGATTTGATGATGATAATGACAGTGGTAAGATGGATAGATAGATAGATATACATACATACATGGATACACACTATTTTATATCTTTCTATATTTATGTTAAGTATATAAAACAAGAGCTATATATATCTCAACACCATTATCATCATATCATCCCATCATGTATGTGTATGTATGTATTATATGTGGGTATATATATGTATGTGTATGTATATGTATATATATATTTGTGTGTATGCTTTTCAACATTACACAATGCATTGTAGCATGTGAAAAAAGTTGTCAACAGCTCAGTGTTGGAAATCCTACATTTAGTTTGCCAAATAATCTGTAAGTCCAGAGGTGTGATTTTATTTCCTACCATTTAAAAAAAAAAAAGATGGAAAAGTTATTAGTTCTCCAATCCATAGAACATTGAAAAGCATAGCATTAAGACTCTCCCATGCATTCTACATTGGGGAACAATAGTAAGAGGAAAAGGAACAGTAAAGACCATCCAGTGATTTCCTGGCTTTGTTTATGAATGCCTAGTCAAGAGCAATTTTAAAGGCTGGAGAGGAAAAGTGCAAAGTCAACTACCTTCCATTAATTAGTTCTTTCTATCTTGTGACTGTAAATCAATGACATGCAAAATTCTAATACTTTCACTCTGGCAGAGAGGTAGTCCTGTCACTCACAGTCCATCTCTTTGCCCAGAGAAATGGCTTTGCTGAGCTTTCTCTGGGTAGTCAAAAGATCTCCAGTTATGGGCATTCCCCTCACTTCTCTCAGCCTCCAGTAAAATGTGCTAGTGGCAGCTGTTTGTAATAAGCTGAAGGCATCGAGAGACCAATTGTAATGCAAAGGTCATATTTTCTAAGCTGTTTATAGATTGTAATTTGTAAAGTTGTAATGTCACATGTTGTCAATAATTCAGGGAGGAAAATTACCACTGCTAATAGGCCATCAATTCCCTATTCTTCGGCTTTAACTCTTTATTCTTCCCACTCACCCACCCCCAAAAAACACCTTTTCACTTTTGCTCCATTTGAGTTAGTTTCCTGACACAGGAACTACAGGTTTTATTTGTTTATATAGACTGGGGTGGTAAATCTAAAGGAATCCTTTAACAAGCTTAAAGAGATTCAAGTCAATCCAAAGGCCACAATTCAGACGGGAGATAAAAATCCTTGTTAAAGGTCTACTCTCTATGGAGCCTGGTGTTCCAGAAAATGTATTTATGTTGTCAGTCAGGAAGAGACCTTTTTAAAAAAATCGGAAGAGACTGCAAGTTTGTTAAAAAGCACCAAATGTTGGATGCTGGAATAGTTAGAGGTGATTGCTAATGATGTTTGTTTGTTTTTTTAAACTGCAATTGTTAACTGGTCCATCTCATGTTCAGCAATAGGATTTTGGGGTAGAGGAAAAAGAACTGAGTAAAGGAAATACTAGACTTCGGACTCCCATTGTTCAGCTTCAGGAAACGGTAGCCTGTCACCCATCATAGAAACATTATGAGTGACAGATGAAGGGTTTTTCATTCTCATCATTTTTTCCCCAGACCGTTACATTTAAGAGGGTAAACTGCATAAAGTAGAAACCATGGATTTTTCTCCTCACCCTCATAAGATTTAGAGAAAACAGAGCATGGTTAGGTGGTACAGTGGTAAACCACCAGCCTACAATGAGGAAGATTTAAGTTCGAATCTATCCTCAGACATTTGTTAGCTTTGAGTCCCTGGGCAAGTCACTTAACCATTGTTTGTCTGTTTTCGAAACTATAACAGGGGGATAAAAATAGCACATATTTTCCATATTTGTTATGAGAATCAAATGAGATAAAAATTGTAAAGGACTTAGCACACAGAGTATGACACATAGTATGCATTGTAAACACTATGTACATGTTAGTTGCAGTTATTAGTAAGGGATGGCTAATGATCCCAATCCTTACGAGAAGGCTCACCATGCTTAAGTAATGAAATCCCTACTCAGATGCTGGAGTATAATCAGAAATTATAGAATTGGTTCCAGTTCATTAATCATGTAGTGAGAACAAGTCTTTTTGATCTGCTGTGGGATCAGAACTGGGACATATTCAAAAGGCACTAATCTACCAAGCATTTAAAGAACAATTAATTCCAATACTACAAAAACTATTTGGAAAAATAGATAGATCCCTATCAAATTCTTTTTTATAATACAAATGTGGTGCTGATAACTAAACTGAGAAGGGCCAATACAAAGAAAAAAAATTATAGACCAATTTATCAAGATGGATGCAAAAATTTTAAATAAAATATTAGCAAAGAGATTACAGCAACTTATCACAAAGATAATACACTATGAGCAGGTAAGATTTATACCAGAAAAATTAGGAAAATTATCAGCATAATTGATTATATCAATAACAAAATTAACAGAAATCATATGATTATCTTAATGGATGCAGAAAAAGCTTTTGACAAAAACCATCCCTATTCAAAACACTAGAGAGCATAAGAATAAATGGATTTTTCCTTAAAATGATATGTAGCATCTATCTAAAACCATGTGTGAGCATTACATGTAATGAGAATAAGGTAAAAATGTTTTCAATAAGACTGGGGTGAAACAAGGATATCCATTATCACCACTGTTATTCAATACTGTGTTAGAAATGTTTGCTTTAGCAGTAAGAGAAGAAAAAGAAATTGAAGGAATTAGAACAGGCAATGAAGAAGCAAAACTACTACTCTTTGCAGATAATATGATGACATGCTTAGAGAATCAACTAAAAAGCTACTCAAAATAATTAACAATTTCAGCAAAGTTGCAGAATATAAAATAAACCCACATAAATTAACATCATTTCAATATATTACTAACAAAGTCCAGCAACAAGAAACAGATAAATTTCCTTTAAAGTAACTGCAGACAGTACAAAATATTTGGGAGTCTACTTGCCAAGACAAACTCAGGACTTGCATGAATATAATTACAAAATACTTTTCATAGGAGTAAAGAAAGATCTAAATAATTAGAAAAGTATCAGTTGCTCATGGATAGGTCTAGCTAATATAGCAAAATTGACAATTATACCTAAATTAATTCACTTATTCAGTGACATACTAATTAAACTACAGAGGTAGAAAAAATTTTATAGAGCTAGAAAAAATAATAAAAAATTCATCTGGAGGAACAAAAGGTCCAGAATATCAAGGGGATTAATGAAAAGAAATGCAAGTAAAGGTGACCTAGCTATATAAGATCTAAAACTGTATGATAAAGTAGTAATCATCAAAACTACTTGCTACTGGCTAAAAAACAGACTGGTGGATCAGTGGAATAGAGTAGGTATACAAGGCCCAGTGGTCAATGACTGTAGTAGTCTGTTTGATAAACCCAAAGATTCTACCTTCTGGCATAAGAACTCACTATTTGACAAAATAGGAAAACTGGAAAACAGTATGGCAGAAACTAGGCATAGACCAGCATTTTATATCATATACCAAGATAAGGTCAAAATGAGTCTATGGTTTAGACATAAAGGGTGATACTATAAGCAAATTAGGAGAGCAAGGAATAGTTTACCTATCAGATCTATGGAGAATAGAAGAATTTATGGCCAGACAAGATATAGAGAACATTACAAAATGCAAAATGGATAATTTTGATATCATTAAATAAAAAAGTTTTTACATAAACAAAGCCAATGCAAGCCAAGACTGGAAGGGAAGAAGAAAGCTGGGAAACAATTTTTATAGCCAGTGTCTCTAATAAAGGCCTCACTTCCAAAATATATAGACAACTATAGACAAAATATATAGCAAACTGAGACAAATTCATAAGAATACAAGTAATTCCCCAATTGATAAATGGTCCAAGAATATGAATAGGCAGTTTTGAGATGAAGAAATTAAAGCTATCTATTGTCATATAAAAAAAGCTCTAAATCACTATTGATTAGAGAAATGCAAATCAAAACCACTCTGAATCACCTCATCATTCCTATCAGATTGACTAACATGACAAAACAGCTCTTTTTGAGGTGGCAAATAATTGGAAATTAAGGTGATGCCCATCAATTGGGGAATGGACAAACAAAGTGTGGTACATGAATGTAATGGAATACTATTGTCCCATAAGAAATGATGAGCAGACAAATTTCAGAAGAAACCTGGAAAGGCTTACATGAACTGATGATGAGTGAAGTGAGCAGAACCAGGAAAACATTGTACACTGTAACAGCAAAGCTGTGTGGTGACCAACTTTGATAGACTTAACCTCTTCCCAGCAATGCAGTGATCTAAGAAAATTCCAAAAGATTCATGATGGAAAATATTATCCACATCCAGAAAAAGTTATGGGTCTGAATGCAGATTGAAGCATACTCTTTTTTCTCTTTTATTTTTTTTTATTTTCTCATGGTTTTTCCCTTTTGTTCTGATTCTTCTTTCACAACACGACTAATGTGGATATATGTTTAATGTGATAGTATGTGTACAGCTTATATGCAATTACATGTCATCTTGGGGAGTCAGTAAAGGAGGGAGGGGGGAAAACTTAGAATTCAAAATCTTATAAAAGTGAATGTTTAAGACTAAAAACAAATAAATGGCACTAATTAGCCAGAGCTTGACTCCTGGACAGTCTTTTCTGACTGACTGATATTTGGGAAAATAATAATGATCCAAGGCAGGAGTTTTTGACTATTTTTGCATCACAGAAACTTTCACAGTCTGGAAGTCCATGAATTTCTTAGAATATATTTTTTAATGCATGAAATAAAACACAAAGGATTACAAAGGAAAGTGATTCTCTTGACATAATTATGAAAACAATTTTTAAAAACAAACATGTTCATCAAACCCAGGTTAAGAACCTCTGAATAGGAGAGATCTTTTGTCTTCACTATCTGAGGCTGACACATGGCCATGGATATAGGTCTCTATTCTTTGAGCCTTTTTTTTTTTTTTCACTATTTATCACTTTAGATAAAGGAAATTGGAGAAGTCTGTGAACTTGTGAGCTTTGGAAAGTCAGGAGAGCAAGTCATCTGAAGATCCATGAGCAGAACCTAGAGTTGTGGCAGACAGAGAGTACAGCATTGAGTTCCCACAGGTTTACCTTCAGTATCCAACCCAGGAGTAGCAGAGACATAGATTCAGTATCAATCCATCAATCATGCCATATTTAAAAGAGAACTTGGTGGACAAATGCTATATAGAAACTGTGTTAAATACAAGTCTGTTTTACCATGGAACCAAGGTAGCATAGGGGTCAGTGTCATACCTCTAGTTTTTTTTGAGAAGATTGGAAAGATTATACTTTTGTCCTTGTTTTCTTGTAAAAGCATTTCTTTGTAAAAGCTAAAAAAAAATATTTGATTAAATAGAACATAGATATTAATTACTGGAGGCTGGCAGTAGGAGAAACACATTGAAATGGGGGCTCTACCCTACAGCATTAAAGAAATATGCACCTAAACTTTCAAGGAGTACTCCTAGAACTTTTTTTTTTTTTTATTAAATTTATTTATTTAACTTTTAACATTCATTTTCACAAAATTTTGGGTTACAAATTTTCTCCCCTTTTATCCCCTCCCCCCCCAAACACCAAGCATTCTAATTGCCCCTATGACCAATCTGCTCTCTCTTCTATCATCCCTCTCTGCCCTTGTCTCCATCTTCTCTTTTGTCCTGTAGGGGCAGATAGCTTTCTATACCCCTTTACCTGTTTTTCTTATTTCCTAGTGGCAAGAACATTACTCGACAGTTGATCCTAACACTTTGAGTTCCAACTTCTCTTCCTCCCTCCCTCCCCACCCCTTCCCTTTGGAAGGCAAGCAATTCAATATAGGCCATATCTGTGTAGTTTTGCAAATGACTTCCATAATAGTTGTGTTGTATAGGACTAACTATATTTCCCTCCATCCTATCCTGTCCCCCATTACTTCTATTCTCTTTTGATCCTATCCCTCCCCATGAGTGTCGACCTCGAATTGCACTCTCCTCCTCATGCCCTCCCTTCTATCATCCCCCCCACCCTGCTTGTCCCCTTATCCCCCACTTTCCTGTATTGTGAGATAGGCTTTCCTACCAAAATGAGTGTGCACTTTATTCTTTTCTTTAGTGGAATGTGGTGAGAGTAGACTTCATGTTTTTCTCTCACCTCCCCTCTTTATCCCTCCACTAATAAGTCTTTTGATTGCCTCTTTTATGAGAGATAATTTGCCCCATTCAATTTCTCCCTTTCTCTTCCCAATATATTTCTCTCTCACTGCTTGATTTAATTTTGTTTTAAAGATATGATCCCATCCTATTCAATTCACTCTGTGCACTCTGTCTCTATGTATGTGAGCGTGTGTGCATGTGTAATCCCACCCAGTACCCAGATACTGAAATGTTTCAAGAGTTACAAATATTGTCTTTCCATGTAGGAATGTAAACAGTTCAGCTTTAGTAAGTCCCTTATGACTTCACTTTGCTGTTCACCTTTTCATGGTTCTCTTCATTCTTGTGTTTGAAAGTCAAATTTTCTTTTCAGCTCTGGTCTTTTCATCAAGAATACTTGAAAATCCTCTATTTCATTGAAAGACCATTTTTTCCCCTGAAGTATTATAGTCAGTTTTGCTGGGTAGGTGATTCTTGGTTTTAGTCCTAGTTCCTTTGACTTCTGGAATATACTGTTCCATGCCCTTCGATCCCTTAATGTAGAGGCTGCTAGATCTTGTGTTATTCTGATTGTATTTCCACAATACTTGAATTGTTTCTTTCTAGCTGCCTGCAGTATTTTCTCCTTGACCTGGGAACTCTGGAATTTGGCCACAATGTTCCTAGGAGTTTCTCTTTTTGGATCTCTTTCAGGCGGTGTTCTGTGGATTCCTTGAATATTTATTTTGCCCTCTGGTTCTAGAATCTCAGGGCAGTTTTCCTTGATAATTTCATGAAAGATGATGTCTAGGCTCTTCTTTTGATCATGGCTTTCAGGTAGTCCCATAATTTTTAAATTGTCTCTCCTGGATCTATTTTCCAGGTCTGTTGTTTTTCCAATGAGATATTTCACATTATCTTCCATTTTTCCATTCTTCTCTCTTTGTTCTGTGATTTCTTGGTTTTGCATAAAGTCATTAGCCTCCATCTGTGCCATTCTAATTTTGAAAGAACTATTTTCTTCAGTGAGCTTTTGAATCTCCTTTTCCATTTGGCTAATTCTGCTTTTGAAAGCATTCTTCTCCTCATTGGCTTTTTGCACCTCTTTTGCCAATTGAGTTAGGCTAGTTTTCAAGGTGTTATTTTCTTCAACATTTTTTTGGGTCTCCCTTAGCAGGGAGCTGATCTGCTGTTCATGCTTTGACTTCATGTCTCTCATTTCTCTTCCCAGCTTTTCCTCTACCTCTCTAACTTGATTTTCAAAATTCTTTTTGAGCTCTTCCATGGCCTGAGCCCATTGGGTGGGCTGGGACACAGAAGCCTTGATTTCTGTGTCTTTGCCTGATGGTAAGCATTGTTCTTCCTCATCAGAAAGGAAGGGAGGAAATGCCTGTTCGCCAAGAAAGTAACCTTCTATAGTCTTATTTCTTTTCCCTTTTCTGGGCATTTTCCCAGCCAGTGACTTGACCTCTGAATATTTTCCTCACACCCACCTCACCTCCTGATCCTCCCAGCCCGTGTTTGTGGTCTGAGATTCAAATGCTGCTTCCAGCCTCAGGGCTTTTGGCGGGGGCAGGGCTGCTATTCAGTATGAGATTATGTTCTGGTGCTGAGGTCGGGGCAGGGCCACCTCTCAGGCTCAGTTCCCTCAGGGGGTTTATGCACAGACCTTCCGCAATGGATTCAGGCTCCCGCCCGCTTGGGGAGCCCCTGTCTGCAGCCGCCTCTCAGCTTCTACCTCCCGGGGGGGGCCTGAATTATGGGGGCACCCCGCTCCCCTCTCGACCCGCCAAAGAGACTCTCTCACCCACCCCTGTCACCTGTGGGTGGAGGGACTTGTGCGGCCGCTGGAGATCCCGTCCCTGAAGCCTGCTCGGATCTGTTTCTCTCGGTGCCGCAGCCGTGGCCGCAGCAGGTCTGGGCTGGGCTTTGTGTCTGCAGCGCGACGGACCTTTTGCGAGAGGTTTGCAGATCCCTCTGTGGGTGGAGGGACCCGCGTGGCCGCTGGAGATCCTGTCTGTGAAGCCTGCTCGGATCTTTTCCTCTCGGTGGCGCGGCCGCGGCAGGGCTGCACTCAGCTCCCAGTCCCGGCGCCCAGTCCGCAGCGCGAAGGACCCCCCCGCGAGAGGTTTGCAGGTCTCTCTGGAACAGAAATCTCCCTCGCTCCAATGTTCCGTGGCCTCTGGGTGCGGAATTCGCCGTGAGTTACTTCCCTGTAGCCATTCTATGGGTTGTGGGTTCAGAGCTATGTGTATGTGCGTCTTTCTACTCCGCCATCTTGGCTCCGCCCCCCAGTACTCCTAGAACTTTAAGGGAAGAAAGTAAAACTGACTTCACTTTGGAAGAGTGAGCCTAGAGTAATCCCTACACCTGTATTGTATATTATACAGTATACTGTATATACTGTATAATAGTGTATATACTATAATATACAGTAATATATAATATACTATATAATACTGCATATGATATATAGATATAGATATATAGATATATACACATAATATAGTAAATTATATTCAACTTTACTAAAGGACAGGTCTCAACATGATTTTCTGCTATAGAGTTCCGATAAACTCTCTATTACCTCTAGGGTAAAATACAAACTCCTCTTTTTATAATTTTAAGTCTTTCACAGTCTAACTTCAAGCTACCTTTCTAGCCTTATTGTACATTATCTACGTTCATATATGTTATGATTCAGAAAAACAAAGCAAAACAAAAATAATTAGCCTTCTTGATGTATTTCATAGAAGATACTGTCTCCTGTCTTCAAGTTTTTACATAATTTGTTACTCATTATCATATTGTATTCCTTCTCACCCCTCCATCTTAGAATGTACCTTTCCTTCAGCAAATTACTATATGTGTGTTTATATATATGTATATATATATGTATGTATATATAGAAACAGAAAGAAATATTTTTTGTATATGCTTACACATGTACATAAACTTACAAATATTTCTTGAGGGCAGTAAATGTCTGATTTTTATCTTTGTATTCCCAGTAAATTCTGAACAAAGGCTTATTGATTGACTCTATGTGAGTTCGTCAGTCAACAACCATTCATTAAGCACATACTATGTGTCGGGCACTATGCTAAGCACTGGTGATACAAAGAGATACAAAATTGTCCCTAGTCTCAAGAAGCTCATCTTCTAATAGGTGACAGAGCATGCAAAAAACTACAGTTTTATAAGATATATAGTATAAATAGCAGGCAACATGAGCAGGAAGGTACAATAGGGGTGGGGGTGGGGGAAGAGAGGTATGGGATAGTGGGATTTGAGCTGAGTCTTGCAGAAAGCCAAAGAAGTCAAGAAGTGAAGACATAGATGGAGAGCATTCCAAGAATGGAGGACAGTCAGTGAAAGATGTGGTATTGTGTGTAAGAGACAGAAAGAAGGACAATATTTCTGGATTATAGAGTATATAGTGGGTGATAAAATGTAAAATGGGGCAGCTAGGTGACTCAGTGGATAGAGTGCCAAGTCTGAATTCAGGAAGATCAGTCTTCCTGAGTTCAAGTCTGGCCTCAGACACTTAGTAGCTATGTGACCCTGGGCAAGTCATGTAACCCTTGCCTGGCTCAGGTCCTCATGTGTAAAAGAAGCTGGAGAAGGAAATGGCAAACTACTCTAATATTTTTACCAAGGAACCTCAAATGAAATCCATAAGAGAGGACTGAAATGATTGAATAACAACAGCAAAATGCCAGATACCTTAAGATTGTGAAAGTCTTTAAAAGCCTAATGGAGTATTTTATATTTGATCCTGGAGGGAATAGAGAGCCACAAGGTAAGTACTGGGGTGGAAAAAGTGCTGGATTTCAAATCTGGAAGACCTAAATTCAAATCTTCCCTTAGATGTTATTAGCTGTGAGGTCCTAGGCAAATCACTTAATCTCTCAGGCTCAGTTTCCTTATGTAAAAAATGGGAATAACAATGACCTACCTCACAGAGTTGTGAGGATAAAATGAGTTTAGACAGAAAATGAGGTAAAATTTAGGAGGACAGAAGTGACAGCTGGATCAAGAGAAATACTTTTAATAATGAGGGAAGACATATGATCAAGTAATAACGATTCTTGGTTAATGGTGATTGCAAATAAATTGTGAAGAGTCAAGTAATATACATAGAACAAAAACTAATGTTATTTTAGAATGAGGAAGAAAAGCACTGATAAAATAACTATCCTTTATAATTGATAAATATTATTTATTTCAGGGTATTCTTTACATGTCTTTCAATTCTAAACCTAGACCAACAGAGTGCATCAGCACCTGGTTGTTCTAGTAGATTCAGTAACATTATCTCATAAAGACTTCTACTGATTTGTTGAAACATATTATTATCGAATATCTGCTATGATCTCAGATCTGTGCTAAACACTAGGCAAAGAGAAACAATTATTTTTGTTCTCAAAGAGCTTATAATCTTATTCTGTTTTAGAAAACAATATTAGTTGCATCTTAGAGAATGCTTTTTTCACTTTGTTGGTAATCAGAGACATTAACATTAATTCAATCCACCACAAGTCAGTGTTCAGGAAAGAAAAAAAAAGTCCCAAAAAGGAAAATGCTGGAGGGTCTGTTTAGGGTTTGGAATAAAGTGAAGAGGATCAGTCATGGGAGTAAGAAATTTTGGATTAGAATTCTAGCTCTGACACTAACTAAGTATGGCACTCTAGACAAGGTCCTTGACTTACGGAGGTCTGAGTTTTTCCATGAATAAAATGGGAGACATTTCTATTGTGAGGATAAAGTGCTTGAGAAAACTTAAAGAAATATAAAAATATAAGTTATTATCAATCAATTGGCTAGGTCTTAGCATATGTTAGAGTCTTATCCCAGTCATCTGATTTTCCTGGAATTTATCACATATAAACATTTTAGAACAAGTTACATAAAATAATCAGCATCAGTCATCCATTGAGAGTTCTCAAAGTATACTAGGTATTCCCATCAGGGAGTTTAAAGTCTATTAAATTCCATTTTTATGTGAAGTTCTCACCCTGATGCTACAAATCTTATGCAAGGCATTATCCAGGCATAGCAATAGCATTTCTGTCCTTTTGAAAGAACAGAGTATCTGTAATGCCAATCAACACAGCACACTTGAGGGCTGCTGCTGCTACTGTGTGTGTATATACACACACACACACACATGCACATATATACATACACACATATACACACATATGTATGTAGATGCATATATACACATATGTGTATACGTGGGCATATATGTAGGTATATGTGTATATATACAAACATATGTATACACACACATATATATATACATTTATTTATTTGGGGGTCTAATCACACAGTATAACAAGCACTCTATTTACTCAAAACTAAACCTTATTCAAGGAATTAAAGCATTCACAATTCATAGCAACTTATTACCAAGGTATCCACAAGGCCCTAAACTGAAACAAAAGGATGTAACATAACATAGCATAAACCCCCACCTTATATATTCTTTGGAGGGGGCCAAAATCTTTGGGTAGTGAGCAACCAGCTCCTCCTCACTCAGATACTGTGCCAAAATACTTGTTTATACAATCAGGGGATCACAGCCCAAGGTCTTCCCTTACACAGCATATCCTCTGGGGTAGCAAGGAATACAACACACTCCACCCCTAGGTCACAGCAGGTTATAAGAGTATCCAAGTAAATTCCTCTTGGGGCTGTGTTCTTCTCCCCATGCTGCCATTGTAGGCTCGTACCTGGCACTATCAGGTGCATGCATGAGTGAAAGAGTCCATGTTCTAACACTGCTCTAGCATCCACTTCCAAGACCTGAGGGATAGCCACGGAACTTCCCCCATCTACCATAGACAACTCCACCCCTGAGTCCCAACTCATTCCAGTGAAAAGTGGCAGGAAAGCATGTTCACTGCTTCTCCCTTGCTGCAAAGCCTGTATTTTGTCTCTGGGCTGAGTTCCAAGGTCCAGGGTTCCTTCTCTTGCAGGTCCAGAGGCCAACTACTCTCAGATTCTGCCTGGGGGAAACACACAGGCAGCTCCCTATTCCTGCTCCATATCTCACCTCACTGGAGAAGGGACTACTCCACTCTCCCTGATCTTACCTGGGTCCAGGTGCAACAGGCTGCAGGGACTCCTGTCTGGGGCTTCTGTCTCTTACCTGCACCACCCCAACTCTAGGGCAACTTGTCCTCCCCCAGCCTTACATAGGAAAGGGTTGCTCTGGTCTGGGCTCTGGGCACAGCAAAATAATAGAAGATAAAGGTAAAGAAGTGAGTACCCAAGAAAGATTAACATCATCCAGTAATTCAGGGGAAGGGTCAGCACTCTGAAAGGGAAGAAAATCAGTGATCATACATAGGGCTCCAACTGTCTAAACAGAGTAATAGAATGATTTACATATATCACCAGACTGAGAGAGCCCTGATATCTGGGTTCACAGTGGTAGGGGGGAGGGGGTGTTAACAACTCAGAGTCTGGTCTGGGAAATCAAAAAGACCTCAGGCAAAACAATCTTCCCAAGAGTGAGCCCCAAGGCAATATCTCACCTTAGGATATATATACACTTTTGAGTAATAGGCTCAGAGCCAGAAGGGACTAAAGCCTACATGACTCAGTTCCTGATTGGCTCAGAGTCAAACGATGTGAAAATTTACTTGACTTAGCCCATGATGTGTTCCAGCTGTGAATTACCAGGGTTCAAAGGAGATTGAACCTTCAGATGTTTATAATTTAACATGAGCCTGGGAAACTGAACTCCAGAAAACAAAAACAAATAAAACAAAAGTCCCACCTTGCTTGCACTCAGAGTATCTAATCCAGGTTACATATAATAAAAAATATCAGAGCATGTCCTTGTACTTCAGAGTATTTGTGGATGGCTCAAAGCATGCTTTAATAGCAAGAAATTTCATTCCTGAGATCTGCTCAAGGAAAACATACTGTATAGTTCCAAAAATGACTAATGCACATTTTGTTTTCTTTTGGAATTTTTGTTTATTTATATGCACACATATATGTACATAATCTGTATGTGTGTATATATATGTATATATACATATACATATATATATATATATATATATATATATATATATATATATAGAGAGAGAGAGAGAGAGAGAGAGAGAGAGAGAGAGACAGAGAGAGACAGAGAGAGAGAGAAAGGGAGAGAGAATGTATAATGTAGTTATAGTTCTGTTTTCCATGATAAAAACCACGTTTTTTTTTTGGAGGGGAGGGACATGCCCTATATTCATTAGCCAAGAGAGCTAAGCTTAAGACTTCACAGTGTGTATTCTATGAAATGTGGAAATGTAAGCAAAAAACAATGCATATTTTTAAGAATCAGCAGATAAGATTATACTTTAAAGAAGAAAAGTAGGGGATAGGAACCTTTCTTTTCCTTCCAATTTTTATTGTTTCCTGAAATCTAACTGAACTGAACCTTTTTAAGACTTTGAACTGTTTAGAAAAGCTCTCTGTTCTCTGTTTCTTAAGGGTTTTTTCCTCTGTCTCCAATTTCTTAAGTGATCAGACTTGGAAGCCTCAACATTTAGCTGCGGTTCATTAATTATTCCAGCCACATGTCTATCCAGGATTAGAGAAGACAACCCTTTCTTCTCACTCTTGTTCACATACCTGAAACCATAGGATTGCCAGCTTCCAGTCTGCTGAACACAGTGGTAGAGAGGTACATCACAACAGATTCTGAGAGCTTAAACCCTAAGCTGGGGTTCAGTTCCCTCACTGACACACAGTCCCACAGACTCTTATAATAGTATAACTTCAGAGGAGAAACATGAAGTACTAATGTTTGACCATTTGGACAATCTTTGGACCAGCTTTAAAAAGACAAAACTAGGGTATTTACGTGAATCCTATCTTTAAGTAAAGCAAATCTAGATGTAGGGTTCTTTAGAGACTGATAAACACTGATATAGAGGTCTATGATATGATAAGGTCTATGAATACATATTCCATGGAAGTGCATTTACCCTTTAACAGAGTTATGTGACTATAATCAAAGATCCAAACATATGACTTAGGTTTGATCACCCCCAAGAGGATTTTTGTCTCTGTATTACTAATATTCTTCTAATAATCAAAGTCCATTGATTTTGAAATGCAGCTATCCCCATCAAATGTCATTTTTATGAATAACACAACACATGCATATATGTATATGTATGTGTGCTTGTACACTCAAAAGTAAAGAATTGTAATCATAGAATACCAGAGCTAGAATAATCCTTAGAGCAGGAGTTCTTAATATACATTTTTTTTTTGAATTTGTATTTGCTTTTCTCCCCAAGTGTTGGAGTAGGAACACAAACAATTGATTCAGTAGTAGAAGAAACAGAAGTGTGACTTTAGTATCAAAGACCCATCCAAATGAGCCAGAAGATGCCAGATATCTTGCCAGTTGGATACCACGTGGAAAATTCCTTGCAATCAAAATGGTAGCCAACAATGGCTCCTGCTTACCTTGTCTATCCTAAGTAGGGTAATAATTAACGGTTATATGAGAGAAATGTAATGGGACCAGTCATTAAGGAATTATAAATGCCTGAACTAATGGCTTATAACCACTCCTTGGGCTGATGGCTAACTAGAAAAGCTCTTTAAATGACAAGAGAACTGGAACACAACGAAGGACTAAATATTTAAGTGTATTGAAGCATTTTAATCAATTATAAAAAGGAGAGCCATAAAGAGTAGGAAGCCTCACTAAAACATTATAATAATAATCCCAAAGAGAGGTCACAGGAGGATAGAACAACAATTTTACCTTTGGAGTGATTAGTTTTTGCTCCCCCACCCCCCACCCTCCTCCCTACACAGATACACACTTTAGAAATGCTAGATCACTGCCAACGGCAGGGACTCACTAGCTAAGCAAAACGAAGGGCCAGCAAAGGCTCAGATTATTGCTTCAGTTCCCAGCTGATGGTTCTGGGCAGACCTGAACAAATTTAAGTTTCCTGAAATGGCTACTGGGTACTAGTTTGAGGCAAGAAAATTCCCCTCTTTTTTCCTGTTTTATGTCAGAGTTTTATAAGGCACAGAAAGAAGCATACACTGTAGGTAGACATTCCGGAACTTGATTTATACATTTGTCATCCTGAAATCTCAAGGACACATCTACATGATAACAACATTAGTAAACATGAGTTACACTCCCACTGGGCTGGCTAAAAATATAGCTGTGAAAGTGATATATTTTCAGTATACCATATTCCCCAACTTAGACTCCATAGTGTCAGCAACAGGGTGTATCGTGGTTTTTGTTTCAGACCAAATACTTGTTAGCTAGGGCCTGTGATTAAGTAACTGATTTCACGTGCCCATCCTCTGATGTACTGCTCTTTCCCTTATATCAAAGCATGCCCTCTCTCTTATACCTTTTGTAATTATAAGCAATCTCTATGTTGGCCACAGTGGTAGGTATAGGGGTGTAAACAAAATGTCACTGACAAGTGACAGTTCTGAACTATGTCTCATTTCATAGAAAAACAAAGTTCTAGAAAAGCTGTTTGCAAACTGAATCTTGGCAAAACGAATTATTTAAAATGCACTAGGGAAAACTCATTATAATTAAGGGAATGTTTCATTTTGTTTGGCAAAACTAAATCATCCTCTAATTTACCCATTTTGCAAAAACATATTTTTTTTCATATTTTGGATTTGCTTCACACAAGGTACTCCATGTATGTGACATAACAGAGCCAATTACATAGACAGAAAAGACATTTCTCCCCCTCCAAACATATTTTACTTTCTTTTTATCATGTTAAAAAGGAATAGAGGGAATCATCAATCTGCCAATCCCATCTGCATTTTGTGAACTTCCAATATCATGTTTCCAATTAAACCATCTGCTGGAGGGATGGAAAAGAGAAACATTCCTCCATCTTCCATTCAATAATAAACACCCTTACTCTTTCACAATGAGAATTGGGTCCTTCCTGGACCAAGGAGTTCCAAGAAGAATCTTTTTTTTTTGGAAACAAAAGCATTTTATCCACTGTTTTATCTGGGTAGATTAGGTGCCAGTAAAGAGAGATGGTGTACATTTCCAATGCCAGCACAGGGTTAAAGAATATTTCTTTAGTCAATTATGAAGACTAAGGGTCCGTATCAGGGTGGATATTTGCAGCATGAAAGGCAAGGAGCAATGGTAACTTCCTATAACACATTCTTTCCATGTTCCATGAAACCATCCTGTCTCCCAAGAGAAGTCCCATTCTAGTGATGCACCAGAGTTGAAATTTTTGTTTATTTGTTTAGAATTCTCCAGAAAGATATGGCTTTGCTGAAATGACATGGGAAAGTACCCAAAAAGCATTTGACTAGTTATCCCAAATTATATGTAAATGCATTAATATTTAATATTTATAGAATACCACAAATGTTCATGGTGATAGATGAGAAATACAATTGTGGCTCAAAATGAATCTTTAAAAAATCTTCACACAGAAACATCTTTGAAACTTTGTAATAACCTCTCAAGGGAAACAGCCATCACTTAAAAGTATGGTATCCTGCACAAAAAGCAGAGAATTTTCTAGAAGGCATGAGCCTGTGCTGATAAGACAAGGATTAAATACCCCCATGAGGTGCTTTTCTTCTCTAATTTATATGATATTACTATAATGTAAGTGCAGTCCATGAAGCTTGCCTTCAGGCTTCCTGTCTCCCCTGGCAATATCCCCATTCTGTCAAGTTCACTGACAGTAAGCAGTGACCTTGATGTATAGAAAATTACCTCCTTCTCTCACCCATCATCTAAGCACTAATATTCCCCTCCTCTCTTCCCATATAAATACCCCAGGCTCTCTAAACTTCACTTATCATAGATTTTCCCAGTCTTTCAATATATCCCACCAACTCACTTCTCTTTGTCAAGAACATTTCTTTATCAACTACTATCTTAGTTTGATTCTAACCTCTTTGCAGATCACTTTATCAGATAGCAGATAAAATTTTACAGGCTGGTGTTCTCAGTTTGATGATTTGCATAATCTCATTCCAATGAGGCATTTTCCGTATTATTTATTCCCTCCTCCATTCCAATTTACTCAATGGTGATATTCCACCCTGTGACAATGCATCAAGAAGGTATCAAAACAGTTGGGATCTGGAACAAACCATTCTCTGCTACAGAAACTATCAATGCAGATAATGTGTTCCAATCTTCATCCCTTCCCATGCTTGCAAGACCCTGTCGCTAGCTGGGGGCTTTCAGGGGTGACTTCTAGGGATATTCAAATTTGAGAATGATCAAAAACAGGTTCTAAAACTCAAAAATAAATAAACCAGCATTTTTACCAACCAAGTAAGAAAATCGAAATCTTCTTACTAGGCATATTCCCTAAGGAGGTCAAAGACAGAAAGAAAGGACCTATACATACCAAAATATTGAAAGAATACTTTTAGCAATTTCAAAAACTGGGAACAAAGTTGATACCCATGATTACATAATGGCTGAATACATTGTGGTATATGAATATAACAGAATATTATTGCATCATAAAAAACAATATAACAATATAATATAATCAACAATATAAGAAATTCAGAGAAGCATAATAAGGTCTTTATGAATTTATGCAGAGCAAAGCAAGTAGAACTGGAAAATGAAACACACAATAACTACAATAATGTAAAAGAAAACAACACTGGAAAGTAAGATGAACACTAAATAGTTGTAACCACCAACCTTGGTCTCCTTAAGAACAGGTAATGTTCTTTCCTTCCTCCCTTCCTTCCTTCCTTCCTTCCTTCCTTCCTTCCTTCCTTCCTTCCTTCCTTCCTTCCTTCCTTCCTTCCTTCTTTCCTTCTTTCCTTTTCTCCTCCCTTTCTTAAAATATACTTGATGCCTTCTATCTTTATATCTTAGCTATTTCTACACACATCCTATCTGCCCTGCTTGAGGGATCCCTCCATGAGACAAAGAAAAACAATTAAGCAAAAAAATTCCATAAAATGACTGTATCCAACAATGTATATTTATATTCTGTCCTAGTAGTTCCCAAATTTTCTACCAAACAGGGAGAATAAATGTTCCATTATACATTCCCTTGTATCTTCATTAGTTTTTCCATTACTCTGAGTTCAATTTCCTTTTATTAATCTGGTCATTTACATTATTATAGCCACTGTATGTATGTTTTTTCTTGGTTTTGCTTATTTTGTGATATATCGGTTCATACAATTCCATGTATCTCTGAATTCCTCACGTTCATAATTTCTTATAGCATAATAACATTTAATTATATTCACATATCATAGGTTTTTTTTTTCTTCCAGCTATTCTCCACTGACAACACACTCAGTTTATTTCCAGTTTTTTCTACCACCCTAGTGTTACTATGAATATTTTGGTATAGAATAAGTCTTTCTGTCTTTGACTTCCTTAGGATATATGCCCCATAGAGAGATTACTGGGTCAAATGATATGGACAATGTAATCACTTTGATTGCACAACTCCAAATTTAAATCCAGAAATGTTTGGACTAATTCATATCTCCACCAGGAGGGCATCAGTATTCCTGTCTTCCTAAAGACCTCAAACATGAACTGCTCCCATAGTTTGTCATCTCAACCAATTTGCATAAATGTGTGGTCAAAGCTCAAAGAGCATTTGGATCTCAATTCTGAGTGGCAACAGCTGCAGGTCGAGAACTTGAACCAGGGACCTGCTCTAGCACAGTGATGTCAAACTCAAATTGAATGGGGGGTGATGGTGTCACTAATCCCTATATCAGGATCCCTGTGGGCTGTATATTGACTTAGTTTTAAAATGTAATATTATCTTTTTTATTGTATTTTTGCTTTTTTAAATATTTCCCAATTACATTTTAATTTACTTACATTACACTTGGACTACTACAGGCTTCCATGCTTGTCACCCCCAGTCTAGCACACATAAGCATAAACCCTGCAACTTTACACTAGAAGTGACCTTTGTGGTAATCTTTGTCACTTTAAAATTGAAGTCTCTCAAAATAAGGTTACTTGTCCAAGGTCAGATACCCAATGAAAGAGGTCAGCTAGTCCAGCTTCTTCACTTTACAAGTGAGGAAACTGAGGCTCAGAGAAGCAGAGGAACCTAAATAATAAATGGGAAAACCAGGATTTGAACTTAGATGTTCTACCTCCAAATCCAGCACTCCAAGAGTAGACCAACATCTGATGAGATGATCATACAGTATATATATAATCAAAGACATTTGGATTTCGGTTCTGAAAATAAAGACCAGGTCTGCTGATTCCAAATTCACTACTCTACCATATTTTATGTATTGCTTCAAGTTTTCATAGTGGTAGAACTAATTTTACATAAAGTGGGTATCTTCTTAAAAAAAGCTCAGGCAAATCAAAATGGTAAAACATGAAATAAAAATGAGAGGAGAGAGAAAGAGAGAGAGAGAGAGAGAGAGAGAGAGAGAGAGAGAGAGAGAGAGAGAGAGAGAGAGACTTGCACTGTGATGGGCTCCTATGGAAAAACCTTTCAAACAGACTGACTTTGTGGCCATCTCCACACCGTGATGCTTTCCTGCCAACATTCTGAACTTTCTCCCAAATGAAGACTGAACTCCACCCTTGTGTCCATTAGCTTTGATAAGTGAGATTTCATCCTATCATGCCTAGAAATAGTCCTCGATGCTACTATATCCCTACTTCTTAATCATCTCCATGTCCCTCCTTCTCCCCACCTTTCTGGTCCCCTTTACATGTTGTCCCACCCATTGCCTTGAGGGTAAGGACTCTAATGTTTGCTGTTTCCTCCCCAAGACCTATAATAATGCCCAACCCATGTGGTTAGTCACTTTTCAGCCACTTCTGACTCGTTCTGACCCCATTTAGGATTTTTTTGTCAGAGATATTAGAGTGGTTAACCATGTCCTTCTCCAGCTCATTTTATGGATGAGGAAACTGAGGCAAACAAGGTTAAGTCCAAGATCACACAACTAGTGTCTGAGGCTGGATTTGAATTCAGGAAGAAAAGTCTTCCAGACTCCAGGCCTGGCATTCTGCCCACTGCTCTACCAACCTGCCCTGCCTGGGCCACAGTAAGTGCTTTAATAAATACTCTATCTTATCTATTGAAAAATTCTCTTTTAAATGAAAAAAATGGCCCTTTCATTTTACTCTTTTCACATATTTGGATTTTTTTTTTTTGCTTAAAGCAAGGCTTATTCATTGTTATTTATATAAAACCCTAATGTTCTTAAATTATTACTTAAATAAACCACCAGTTTAGCATGCCCAGAAAAAGACTAATTTGACTGATATCTACCTGCGTTCAACCACTTATCAAGCAGCAGACACAGAATAGAGTTTTATGTTTCTTTCCTGGTGACATGTTTTACATTTGCCATGTAAACCCCTTAGGGATACTTGGAGTTTTCTCTTCTTCTTAGATGCTTATTCAGCACCTGTTCCTAGAGAGATGATATTATTTCAGTTTCCAAGTTTTCAGGTTGCAGGAGGTAAATGAGTAAGTAATTCTTCTGAGAATCCTTAGTTTGACAAGCCAGATAGTGAGAAGCTATCACCACCCCTCAACCTGGCCATTCCATTCCTCAAAGGCATGAAGCTCATAAAATAAAAGCTAAACGCTAACACCATTCTCTTCTCAAATGTCATCCTCAAGCGAAGCTTGATGAAGGTTTACAGGCTCTAATTGTACGGGACAATTCCAGCCTGAAAATGGATTTTCTCCCCAGAGATCTTCCCTGTATGTGTCTTCTAGGTCTCTCTGCCAGCTTTCCTGAAACAGGAAGTTATGCCTTGTGAAACAGTCAATAAAACTAAGGAAGAGTGAGTTGGGGGCTCTTCTTGCTAGTACATCATCAATAATTATCTGAGTGTTCATTAAAAATCATTGACTACTGAAATGTAATAGATTTGCTGCTCCCAGGTCCCCTTGGGAACCAAGGGGGAGAAAACTTTCTAGTTCTATTTTTTTCTACTCTGAAAAAGAAGCACATTTGATACAGGGAGAAAGAAAAAGAGAGGGAGGGAAGTTGCAGAGATAAAGAAGCTGTTTAAAATCATTTCTGCAGATTCTTTTTTGTAGTTTCATTTAAAATATATATATATACGCATGTATACATGAAATTCTCATTAATTTCTGCATCCGAAATTTAGTTCTATTGAACTCATTTACTCTCTGGGGTCTTTTTATCTCCACTTCTACCAAATACAGATTCAAGAGAGATAAAATATTTTATACAAATAAAAGTATTGGGTTTTATGATGTGACTCAGTATTAATATTGTATCTCAATAAAGGAAAAGAAAAGCAACCTATTGGAAATAAAAAGGCAAGAAGTGAGCAGTCAATTCTGAGGCAAAAAGAGAGAGGACAGTTCAGATGTGGAGTCTGAAGACTTGGGAACTGATTTCAATTCTGTGGCTTACTTACTCAAGTGACCATATATGAATCACAGCCTCTCTGAGCCTCATTTTCCTCAACAGTAAGATGAGGATCATACAAGAAGTTATTAAGACATGAGATTTACACCTGTTGTATCAATTAATGCAATTTTTAAAATAATTTTTATATTCTCCAATAATTTGGCAAACTACTCTAACATCTTTACCAAGAAAACTCCATGGATTCTACTGGCACACTATGGTCCATGGAGTCACAGAGTTGGATACAACTGAGTGACTAAACAACAACAAAAAGTAATTTTATGATTGCTATAAATTTCCTAACTCTCAGATTCACTTTACAAATAATCACAATTGTTATAATTATACTTTGAAATTAAAATTTCCAACCTATCTCTTTCTTTCTCTTATGGATTAAAAAATTGTACTGTCTCAACTGACACAGATGGGTTTTTCAAGGTATTCTTAATTCCCCTCCTTGTGATGTGGATACAAACAGTTCCCTAAGGGTTAGTAAGGGTCACTTTCCCAGGTTCTCTGTGGGGGTTTGAAGCTCATTCTATAGCCTATCCTGTAACTTGAGGATATCCTAATGCCCTTTCTGCCTTATCTTGAAATACTATGCAACTTGTACCAAAAGAATTGCTTTTGTCTCCCTTATCCTGTGTTCCCTACCTTGTCATTCATATTCCTCATCCTATTTCATGACAACTTTTCCTTACCTTGCAAGCAGCCACCTTCCTTACCATGTTTGTACTTATCTTGTCCCTAACTCTCCAACCCTTGTTAGAAACCCTAAAAATTATGTCATCATCCAACAGGCTGAATAACTTTCTGTCTATATAAGTCTGGTTTTTTCCCTATATCAGTGCCTTTGTTTAGCTCCTTGATAAATCTCAGGTCCATGTGATTTTGCATCAATAATGCTCCCATTGACTAAAGAGAAGGTCTAAGTGAATTCTTTCAAGTCTGAACCAGCTCTTCCAACTCTGATCTCAACAATTCAGTGCTGAAACCTGCTGGTCCAAATACTAGTTGGACTTCAGTGATCTCCTAGCCACTGGGATAACAGATAAGCATCCATTTCTTTGTTTTCTTCCCCAGACCTTCCTGCTCCTATGTTTCACTGGATGAGAGAGCTTTGGAGTGCCCAAACATTGCCAGAATCTTCTGAAACTGACTTCTGCACAGTCAGTAGGGCTGTGGACCTTCTTATCAGGGGATGCCCTTGCACTAGGTTGGTCACATTTTTTTCTCTCCTCTGTCCTGGGATGCTGAAACAAGAGGGGAGAGGTTGCTAAGAGACTGCTAGAGAGGAAATTCACGGAGGAGATCTTAAGGAAAAGCAGCTAGTGTTTCATTGTAACACAGCCTGATCGCAATATAATCTAGTAAAATAATTTGTTAAGGGGATTTCTAAACAAAACAACTTTAGCAAGAAATTTGGTCTCCAAAACTTAAAGAAAAGGCACCTTGCTCTGCCTGAGCAGATTTTTTATCCCGTATTGTTCCCCCTGCACCCTGGTTTACCCTGCATTGTTCCTTCCCCTCTCCTATGGGATGTTGGGGTAGGTGGGCCTCTGCACCTAGTTTTCTTTGTGGTACCTGCACCCTGGTGTCAGGGTCTCTGTGCCCTGTGAGCCCCTGCACCTGGTGTTTTTTGGTGTATCTGCATCCCACTTTCTAGGTCTCTGTACTCTGTGCTGATGACTTAAAACTTTATATGCTTTTTCTAGTACATGCAGCTCAAAATTCCTGGGAAGATGGAAATGGAGAGCTGAATGCTCTTTATCTGATAAGCAAAGGGATAGGAAACTCCAGCCCAAAGAAGAGAAAAGTTATTTGGAGCTGGGAATTGTTACCACAGGTCTTTCAAAAAATTGTGAATTTATAGATAATAATCTTTTTCTTTTTTAAAGTGGTAAGAGTATTGGCTCTTATGTTACCACTAGTGATTATGAATCCAGATTTGATTTACTCATCCAACTACCTTATTGGTAATTAACTGGTTCTGTTTCAAGTTTTAAATACATGATAATTGCTTCTGGTATAGTTATAGTTCTAAATATTCTCATATTGTATAATTTGGTTAACGATTGTATTACCTATGTTGTTAGAAAAGCAATTTCTCTTATAATCTAGATATGCTTAGATTAAGAATTGTACTATCAGATTATGAGGTTTTAACTAAAACAAGAATTTTTGGAACTATCCTAGTCATAAATTCTTATCAAGCCTATGTAAAGTCTTCTCTGTAGTAGAATTTCTACTGAGTAAATTTTTAAAAGTCTGGTAAACTTTCTTATTGTGATAAGACTAGTTTAATTGGGTATGTTCTTGCCTTAGGAAAAACAAAACTGAACTTCTCCCCCAAGGTAACACCTTTTGGTATTTAGGAATTTGTGATTATTGAGAATTTTGTTTTTATGGCACTTTGAGGAATTGTGATACTTAAAAGGCATTTCATACAAACTTGGCATGTTGTGCAAAATCTTTTTGTATGATTTTAAAGTCCTACAAAATTTCTATTCACAAGCTAATTTTTTGCAATAATTTGATACTGACAACAATTATATCCAAATCTACTGTGAATTTTCTCAGTTTCCCGCCTAGGTTTGTTGTGTCCTTGGATTGCCTTAAATAGGTGCTTTCAGAGAAACAGAGTCATTTGTTCATGTTTCAGGTATCTGAAGAAAGGGCCCTAATCTCTTAAATGTCAGTCTGAAAGATTCAATGTCCCATTCTAAATTTTTAAGGGGTAAACATAGAAGTGAAAAGTTAGAACAACTAAAAAAAAGCATCATAGGAGATCCTGGAAGTTCTGTGACTGACCATTAAGGAGTTCTGAAACACCTCCTTACAATCCTGGTCACTTTGCTTCCCCCTCCTTTCCCTTGAGTCAAGAGGGTATCTCAGTACAAGTGCAGACAGCCCTGGAGTTTTTCTATTCACTCCTTTTATCCCAGATCAGATTGGGACAGATCAGATTCTCCACCTGCAAATTCACCTTCCCCTACCTGGAAAAAGGAAGGAAGGGAAGGGGCAGCAGCTTACAGCCCGGAAGTATCCAGTTTTAGCACACAGCCACAGTCCTGGGGAGATGGGTCAAAAAAGACAGCCCATCTTTCTATCAATAATTTTTATATGATCTGAAAATGCAATTGATGTTATTATTGTCTGTATTATAGTCAAAACAATCTGATTATCACTTATGAAAATTGTAAGTTTACTGGTTATAGTTTTGATGCTAAAACCTAAAGCTGGTGATTGATTGCTATGTATGTATGTATGGAAAGGAGTAGTCCTCAGGGCTAGTCAAAGAGTAGAGTCCCAAGCAGCTCTAAGGAGCTTGTTTGAGTCATGGAGTTCCTAACCAAGGAACTTGTTTTGGTGATAATTTGCAAATAAATAGAAATGACCTCTAGTGATTGGCTTTTGCATGAGGACAAGTTTAAATTGGAGATGAAAGTCCTAGTAAATTTTTGATTAGTGAAACTTGCCATCTGAGGTAAAAGCTCTTGGGACTATAAAGAACAATATTTTGAGTTATCTGATGGATCATAAAAATTCATCAACAGTCAATAAGCCATCATCTGAGAGAAATGCCACAAGCTACTCAGAGAAAATGTGACTGTTACAGGAGAGCTTCTTCTAGAAAAGCTGAGAGGACAATCCTAGCCTCAGCTTAGGATGGGATCCTACAGGCTCAGTTTCCCTACTGTGTTCCTTTGAAAAGGAATGTTTCCCACTTGATCATTCCTGAATTTGGCTATGAAGTGGAATTGATACTACGTGTTTTTATAAAAATGTGATGTTTTATCTAGTCATGTCCTTGCTTTTCCTTTTTATGACAAATTTCTGTAATCAAGGCAAGTGGTCAATATGAATGGGTAGCTGTAGGTAAATTAGTACTCCTGCATAGCTATGTGAATGATTAAATCCTCGGAATAGAACATTCTTTGTGAATGATATAGAAATAGACAAAGAGAAAAGAAGTGTGTGAAACAAAGGTACAAATACAATGTTGAATCATAATCCCATAGACTAAGATCTGAGCTACTGTATTAAAGTGTATGTTTAAGATCTGAGTTATTCAGCCTAAGATTGTATTCCTTTTTATATATTTAACACCTTAGTAAATGGGTGTTTGGCCTGATGATCTGCTTGTTACTAGATATATGTTACTAGATATATGGAATAATGTCCTTAAATGTTTCAAAATGATGTTAGAATAATTGGGTATTGGTACAATTGATTGAGGGACCTAGCTGTTATTCTATTAATTACTGAAACTAGATCAGAAACATCTTCAGTTTGAGGAAAATAATTTCAGTACAATTTTTTAGAGGGAGGTAACATATGGAATATTTTTGTATTAATGAAAAAGTCAACTTTATACAAAGTTTGTTACCATTATGAAAATAATACCCATTTATGCTGTATGTCCTGTGGTACAAATATGTTTTGTTGTAAACAACTTATTGATATATACTGTTTTGGAATTAATTACTTCTGGAGCCTCCCTAATCCTTTATAATAGCTGGGGTAAAAGTCAGTCTCTTATAAGTAATTCATCTGTATAACTATTGAACGTAAGAATAGAAAGCTTCTACCTTCAAAGTGTTGTTATGTATATTTACATGTATAGAATTGGATCCTTAATAGCATCTGATCCTTCTAAAGGAATTGGAATCAGAGTGGAAACTTTGAGAAAATAACAGGATCAGTAAATCTTGTATGTCAAAAGTAAATAATAATGTCAAAGGGCTCTTGGTTTCTTTATTTGTTTTTCCTCTATTCTGATATCACTTTTAATGCTCCTTCTATTTGGGCTGCACATATTGAACTCATCTGACAGATTAGTATCTCCTAGATTATTGGCTGTCCCCCTGCAGACGGTCATGCAACGAAGATACCTGTTCTACATTCTTCTCATCCCCTGGATGCCGCTTCAGCCTCATTTTACTCCCCTTCCCACCCTGACTCAGGCAGGGACAGCTCCTTTATCCTTCTGCCAAAAACATTTGGGTGGATGGTGAGGCAGACGGGAGTGCTGAAGCAGAAGAGCAAGAAGGAGGCAGGATGAGAGATGCGAAATAAGATACAGGATGTGACTAGCCAGAAAAGTGATAAAAAAAAACAACTATGCACTGAAGCCCCTCACCACTGGGACTTGCCTGTGTGCTTTCTAGCTATGCTGTGCTCTAGGCCCCTCCTTGAACTACTTCTCCTGTTCCTAGCCCCCTGATTCCTTTTTCCCACCCTGTGCCTAAGGTTAGGCCTGCTTCCCCAGGACTAGGAGTCTAATTCCTTAATTCAAACAGGGAACTCTTCAGGGAAGGGTAGAGTACATGATTACTGAGTGTGTCACCATCATTCCCAGAATACTAGCTTACTACCCCACAACTCTCCCCTTATTCCTTGAAGACCCTGAATGGAATTTATCCTTTGAGCACTCAAAGGATGCTACAGGCAGCCTCTTGGGTGCAAGACCTCCACTCCAGCCTGATATTTCCTCCCCACCTCCTCCTGGGGATTGTGCTTCCTCTCCCTTCTTTCCCCCATTCTGACCTCATTATTAATCATTTTACTCACTCTTACATTTGGTCTGTGCATGTTTAACCTCCTGGTTCACTTTGTGTCTTTTCACCTGCAAAAATTCCACCTTCAGCTCTTAAGGATACCAACCTCTTCTCCTGATGTCCCCAAGTGGTTTGTCTCTCTCCACCCTGGACTCAGCTGGCACCGCATTCTGTACCCCCAAGCTGACCACCCCTCCTCAGCTTATTCTCAGCCCTTGAAATGGACTCTTCACTGCAGTTCAGCAGGAAGCAGCTACTGAAGACAATTACCTCTGCCCTTTTCTCCCCCCTAAAGAGTTTTCCTGCCTAGCGGTTGCGTGGGGAATTGATGTGGATATAAACAGTTCCCTAAGAGTCAGTAAGGGCCACTTTTGCAGGCTTTCTGAGAAGGTTTGAGACTCATTCTGTAGCCCATTCTGTAAATTGAGGGTATCTTAATGCCCTTCCCTCCTTATCTTAAAATGCCATGCAACTTGTACCAAAAGAATTGCTTTTGTCCCCCTTATCCTGTGTTCCTCATCCTGTCATTCATCTTCCTCATCCTGTGTCATGACAACTTATCCTTATCTTGCAAGCAACCACCTTCTTCACGTTGTTTGTACTTATCCTGTCCCTGAAAACCCTCACTGGAAACCCTAAAAATTACATCATCATCATCCTACAGGTTGTATAGCTTTCTGTCTCCATAAATCTGGTTCTTTTCCAGCATCAGTGACTTTGTTTAGCTTCTTGTTAAATCTCAGGTCCATGTGATTTTGTATCAATAAAACTCCCATTGGCTTTGAACATCTAAGTGAAAATTCTTTCAAATCTGAACCAGCTCTCCCAGTTCTGGCCTCAACACTTGTATTAAGCATTTATGTATGAGTAACAATTCTATTTAGCAGGAAGAGAAAGATAAAAGTAGAATACTCCCTGGCCTTGAGATTCCATTTCTATCAGATAACAATTCCTACTCTCCTTTATGGTAAAGAGGGTGTAGAGACAAAATGAGTTAATAACAATAATAATTTTAACGGATAACATTTTACAGTTTGCAGTGCATTTTCCTTGCAACTTTATAAATTTGTATAAATATTATTATTATATTATTAAAAAGCATGCTCCTTTTAAAGACAGTATTTGCTTTATATTTGAATCCCCAGCACTTAACACTACTCTTAGCACAGAGTAGATATTTAATAAATTCCTTTTCATTCATTTATTCATCATTCATTCTTTATCCTCATTTTGCAGATATGAAATCAAAGTTTTGAAAGATTAAGTAATCAAGGAGCAAGGAAAGTGTCTAAGGGGGAATTTAAATTCACAGATGCAAAGCACTTTGTAGGCTATAAAGTGTTACATATGTCAGCTAGCATTATTTTAAAACTGGTTCCCTAACATGACTTTGTAAAGTAACTGACAGTATGAAAGTATCTTTGGCAGACAAGGTGAGTATCTTTAAAAAATAGTGATAAAATAAAAATAAAAATAAAAAATAATGAATTATGGGGAAAGTAATATGCTAATGTCTAGATCTATCTAAAATGAGACTGTTCTGGGTAATCATCAAAAAAAGAGATTATCCCATATACATATCAGATAAAGATTAGCAACCATTTGACTTATGGGTAGCTATTGACCCACATTTAAATGAGGGGATGACTTTTGGAAAAGATTCTGAAATCATTTTCCTTGAAAATGGTGCCCATTTCAATAGTGATTTTGAATTTAGCAGCTGATTAAAACTATTTCAGACACAAGGATGCCTTGGTGACTGGTTTTTGCCCTGAAGTAAAAGTAATGATTCAGATTCAATTTAAATTTTGCCAGCGCACATGGTATTCAATATTACTTCAATATGAAAATTCGGGTAGCAAGTAGTGGAGGGAATCAGCAAATTACACTATAAAATAAAGTCAAGTCTTCTGGAGGAAGAAGAGGAGACGTATAGGCGATAACTCAGTGACAGCAATCTTGCTAAGAGGGAGAGGCACATATCTTGCATGCAGACACCAAACTGTGCAGGTTTCCTTTCTTCTTCTCATGGGAAAAGCAATAATATTCCTTGTATCAAATTGGCAAAATTAAATATAGTACTATCAATAAAACAATGTCCAGTAAAATATTTCAGGTTGTTATTGTTGGTCTAGACTTATGATTTCATGAAAGCAGTGAACTTCCGGTATGAAAAATCCCTTTACTGATGCATATAGGCAACTCTCTGTAAAGTATAGTCTAAGACACCTGACTAGGTGCAATGAGATGTTAAATGACTTATCCATTGTCCCAAAACTAGTAGATCCTGGCCTAGGAGATAGAGAAAACTTCAGATCTTAGCATCAAGAGCAGAAACTCTGAAACTTCAATCAGGATGGAAATGACCACATTAGCGATACACTCACCATCTATCCCAAAGGAAATGAGCTTGCCACCCACATTTTCTCATAGCAGGAAATCAGTTGCATATTGTTTTGAGAACTGTAAATTCTCCTTTGCAAATGAAATATTCAGGTGATACAATGGCATAAGGAGACATGCGGTGATCATACTCGGTGTTCTGGCCAGAAAGTATAATCTACTCATAACATGATTAGCATTGAGACAATTTGAGGAATGATGAAAACCCAACATTCATGAGATTTGAACTGAGCATCTCTAAAATGCAGGGTAGTTTTTTCACCTAAAAAGTATAATTTGCTAGAAGAGTTGTACACTGCTTCATAGGTATGAGAAAGAGAAAGTGAGAGAGACAGAGAAAGACAGAGATAGAGACAGAGAGATGGAGACAGAGAAAAACAGACAGAGACAGAGGCAGAGATAGAGATGGACAGAGAAGAAACACACATACAGAGGAAGAGAGAGACAGAGAGAGAGAGAGAGAGAGAGAGAGAGAGAGAGAGAGAGAGAGAGAGAGAGAGAGAGAGAGATCAAAGTGGCCTGCATGATTTAGGGGAAGGCAAGTGGATTGGAATTCAGGTCTCTGCTCTATCAGTTGCTAGTTATGAGGCCTTGGATAAGTTGCTTCCTACCTATAAAATGAGGGTGTTTAGTTAGGCAATCTTTATAGTCTCTTCCACTTCTAACATTCTGTGATTCTAAATGCAGTATCAGTTTGCAAAATTAGAAGTTGGTTCACTGAGACACAAGGAGCTATATACTAGGCTATGATGAACAGTAAGTAAGAAAGTGACCATACTTTCACAGGAGAATTCCTGAAAAGAATCTCAGACCCTCTGCAAGACATGCTTCTACAACGATACAAGTCAGAGCTGGAAAAGTCCTCCAGTCTAACCCCTTTCATTTTACATGGGTAGAAATTGAGGCCTCAATGTGTTAAGAGTCTTATTACCTAATGTCAAGCAATTACTAAGTAGAAATGATGGGATATGAATACATACCCAGTAAATGAAAATCTTTGAATTGTTTTCAAAACTAACCTTGCAAATATATTTTGCTGTCTATGTCAACATACATATTGCTTGTTTGAGTGTGAGGACAGAAGTCACAGCTATTTTATTCAGCAAGGAATAACCATTAGCAAATTGTTAAATCCGTAAATTATGTCTTTTTATATTTCTAGTGGCAAAGGAGACTTAAGAGATTGTCAGCTTGAAATGTACAAATCATGATGTTCACACCAGTGTAACAGTTTCAGCATACATTTATTTGTCTGATAATTTTGCTCAGTCAGTCAGTTAACATGTATTATGTGCCTCCTACGTGCCAAGCACTGTGCTAAGTACTGGTAATACAAGAAAGACAAAAGACAGACCCTGCCCTCTAGGAGCACATAATTTAATAGAAATAAATAATCAACAAATGAAAGACCTTAGAATTAAGAAAGACCAAATGAAAAGGCTTTATTTAAATAAAACTATCAGACTCGAAAAAAGTAAAAATAAAAGCTTAATTTAATATTCTCCCCTTCTGACTTTGCTGGTTGACACATTGCGTGTGTATGTGTGTGTGTGTGTGTGTGTGTGTGTGTGTGTGTGTGAGGGGGTATGTGTGTGGGGGGTATGTATGTATATGTGTTCTCACATACACATACACAAGGAGAGGTAGGGTGGCATAATGGATAGAAACCTGGTCTTGGACTCAAGAAGACCTGAATTCAGGTTCTGACTAACATGTATTGGCCTTTGACCCTGGACAAGTACTTAAACTGTCCAAGAATCCCCAGGCAATTCTAAGCCTATAAAAGTTGCAGATGATTTGCCCATCTAAACTGGTAGAAGCCATTTCCTTACTGAAATTGGTTTTCTATATCAATGAAATCACAAGTCCAGTTTGATCATTTTCAGTTGTGTCTGACTCTTTGTGACCCAATTTAGGACTTGCTTGGCAAAGATACTGGAATGGTTGGCCATTTCTTTCTCCAGCTCATTTTATAGGTAAGAAAATGAAGGCAAACCAAGTAAACTGACTTGCCCAAGGTTACACAACTTGTAAATTTCTGAGGTTAGATTTGAACTAAGGAAGGGAAGTCTTCCTAAATCCAGATGTGGTACTCTATCCACTGCAATACATAGTTGCCCACAATCCAGACCAAAGACCAAAAATAAAATAAAATAAAATAAAAAATGTATATAATAGAGCTCTCCTTTCTTTAATACTTTAATGACCAGTGATTTCATTTTTATAGTTTCACAAACCCACTACAGTCTCTTAGTCAGTCTGGGGATGGGCCTTCAAATTTAGGCAAAGGAGGCTGATCCTGAGACAAGAGTTAACGAGCTAGAACTTTTCAGCATGCTAGGACCCACCAAAACTCGCACTAATTGAGTAGAGAATTCAACTGAATTAGAGAATTCAAGGTCATCTTCAAAGTAAATTGAAGCATCAGAGCAAGCAATGGATAGACAGTTGGGGTTGAGGTCAGGAAGTCCTGAGTTCAAATCCAGCCTCAGACATTTCCTACCTGTAGGGCCCTGGGCAAGTCATTTAACGCTGTCTTCCTCAGTTTCCTCAACTGTAAAATGAGGATAAGAGCAGCAACTATCTTAAAGGATTATTGGGAGAATCAAAGGAGATGATATTTATAAAGCACTTAGCATGGTGTCTGGCACTTAGCATAGTGTCATAGTAGGCACCATATCAATTCATATTCCCTTCCCTTCCCTCTTCCAGACCAGGAACTTAGTATATGTAGCAAGTATAAAAACTCATATTTACCTAGTGTTCCAGTCTTATGAGAGGCAGTGTGGTACAAGCAGAGAGAGTGATTAGAATGAATGAATGAAAAAGCATTTATTAAGTACCAGGAACTGTGCTAAATCCTGAGAATGCAAGTAAGATAGTCCCTATTCGGGGGAGGGCTGAGCAGAAAGAGAGAGACAGCATAGAAAATGGGTAGAGGAAAAGTTCACCACTGATCCATTTTCCATCAGAGATAAGACAGAAGTCCAGGACTGACCTGGAAAAAGAAAGATCTAGATCCAACCCTGCCTCAGATGTGTGATTCTGGAAAGTCACATTATCATTTTCCACTTGAGTTTCCTTATCTACAAAATGGAGATTATAGCTGTAATGGTACTTAACTCACATATTAATTCTGAGTATCCAGTAAGCTAATGTATGTAAAGTGTTGGGTTTTTTTGGTTTGGTTGGTGTTTTGCAAATTTCAAGTGCCACATGAATATCAGTAATTATTATTACTGTTGTATATGCCTTGACTTTGAGCGTTTTGGGATTATGCAAACCACCAGAACAAAAAGGTCTCAAGGGTCACTTCTTGATATTAGCATAGCAGAAAGGCAGGTGTGATTCAATGGAAAGTCATGGTGTAGGAGGATCTGGGTTCAAAACCTGACTCTGAACATCACTCTCCCTCTCTGAGTCTCAGTTTTACCATCTGTAAACAAAAGATATTTGTTTGAAAACTGAAAAATCTCATCCTGTTCCTAAAATTTCACATCAAAACTCATTTATCTCTACAGTCAACATAAGGGCATGATACAACTTGGGTTGACTTCTCAAGTCAATTTTGTAACGCTTGTCCTTGATGGACATTCCTCATTCTACATTAACCTCAAAACTTTAACCCATCATTGTTTTTCAACTAAGAAATGAATTTTGTTTGGATATGAGTCGGTATGGGTAATTAATGATCATGAAAAAAAGAAGCACTTTTTTTTTCAAAGTGCACTTTAATATGACAGAAGCTTTTCAACTACTTTTAAATGCTGATGACTTGACCTAGAATTTTGTTTTAAAGCAGTATTAGATACTTTCAGATATACTTTTAAAGCTAAACGGCCATCATCTTTTTTACATTAAGTAAAGGGCATGGTGCCATCCCCTTTCATTTCTCCAGTAAATCAAATTGAATTATTCATGAGTACTAAATGTTTCCAAATCTTCTCCCCCCTCCTCCCTCCCCTATTACCTCATTTTAAAGCAATGCAGACATAGTTCTCCTATAAATACTCTCTCTGAGAATTGAGCTTCTAGCATTTTGGTACCTTATGATGAACATTCTAAAAATTAATTTCTGTGGTTAGAAGATCTAACATTCTTGAGAATACAATCAGACAGCAGAGACAATAAACTTGCAATTAAAGCACATCTCCTCGTAGGGTTTTTACATTCTTTGCTCATGGATGACTGCAGAACTTTGGAGCCTCAAGTCGCTAAGAGACCACTTTGAAAGAAATCTGAACTCATAAAAAAAAAAGAAAGAAAGAAAGAAAGAAAAAACAGTATATGGGAGAGGGAGGGGAGGAGGCTTGTAAAACTTGGCTCTTGGATAAATAGAGGCCTCCTAGAAATATCTTTCTAAGATCCTGGGTCAAAAGAGAAATGGGGTTTGTATGTTTTATTTTATTTTGTTTTGTTTCCCCTCTGCCTCCTTTGGCTGTTTTTGATATTTATACCACCCAGATCTGATGAAAGAAACAAACTAGAAAGGGAAAGTTATTATCCCAACAACAGTGATCAGAACACCGACCGGTGTTTCAAACAGCATCCTACCTCCCTACAGCCCACTCTTCTGATATGTCCCATTTCATTAACACAACCTCATCAGAACGACATCAGAAAGAAAAGATACATTGTTTCTATTAACATTTACAGCCCCATTCATCTCATTTAAGAAACTGTGCTTAGTTGTCAGCCTTAAATTACCCAGTAGAGATGGGTTTCTGGAGTTCAGGGGGCATATTTATTCTACTGTCTTTGTGCTCTGTCAGGAGAGAAATCACTTCAGGTTGGCTTAAAGGCAAACCATTTCCATTTGTGCCAATAACAGAAGACTGCCAATCAGCAACAGTGGGTTACTATGCAAGCACCTTTAGGGGCCTCATGTTTCCAAAACAGGTTGTAACTTCTCATGTTGGGGGGGGATTCCCACTAATTCAGGCATGGACTCAACTGACATTTAAGACTACCTTATGAAAATAGGATTTACAGAGAAAAAGAATAATATAAAAATAATATAACAATTGTATAATTATATATTACATATAATACAATTTAGTAATAGAAATAGAAATATTAACCTACCCAAGGAAAAGTAAAAAATGTCTAGTCTTTTATCAACATCTACTTCTATACAAGTCATGAATTAATTAGAAATTAAATATTCAAATGGATCTATGATTCTATGATTCTGGATATTCGATCTACCAATGCATATTCCAACTCATCCATGGCTACCCATCCTGTATGACCCTTGCTCATATCTTCACATAAGTTTTTAGTTACTGATTAATTCAATCTTGTCCAATAGCATACATAGCAACATTTTTCACATGTATCTATTTGTATATTTATATGTTCATATGTAGACACGTGTGCATATATGTATGTATACATACATGCCTTCAAAAGTAACAAATTTGAAAAATATTTCAAATATTCAGACTTTTTCTCCCCCCTCAATAAGTTTGAATCAGTAAAGTGTGACTATTCTTGGAATTGAAATGTAATAGAATAAAAAAATTCCCCTGGTATTGTTTACTGTCAGAATTTATTAGTTCAGTGTTATTTAGATAGCCTTGATTAAATAATACATTGATTCATTCAAGTTATAAGATTCCTAGATTTCTTCACAGCTAGAATCCCTTCCTCCCCACCCAGCAAATCCCAAATTCCACTGAGGTGTCCTTGCCTAAGGAAACCTAATTCTTTGGCAACATGAGTCCCAAAATATTTTATGATATCTGAATTATCATTCCATAAAATTGAGATAGGAACACCTTTCCTGTCTGAAAATAAGGACTTGAAAAGAAATCTAGGGCTCCCCTCCCGCTCAGAGATGTACCTATGGCAATCCTAAGTGTTATTTCAATCAACAAACATTGAGTGCTGTCCGAGGTACATTACTCAGTCTGGAGGCAGAATGGGGCTCAAGCAGCAACTTGCCTGGGGTAGCTAAGTGGTACAATGGACAGTACTCCTGACCCGTAGTCAGGAACACCAGAGTTCAAATACAACCTTGGATACTTGCTAGCAGTGTGACCCTGGGCAACTCACTTAATCCTGTTTGCCTTAGTTTCCTCATCTGTAAAATGAGCTGCAGAAGGAAATGGCAAACCGCTGCAGTATCTTTGCTAAGAAACCCCCAAAAGGGTCATGAAGAGTCAGATGGGAAAAAAACGACCAAACAGCAATCACAGCAATTTCCTGGCACAGAGGATTTCCCACTGGCATGCTTGGTAGGAATTAGCAGCCAGTCGAAGCTAACAGCACAGGGTATCAAATGGATCATGAAGAGTCAGAAAAGACTGAAAGAAATTGAATAACAACAAGACAGTGAGAAATTCTAAGCTGAACGATCTTCTAACTTGGAGGTCAAAAGGCAGGTGGTTAGAATCATTTGAGTATTGAAGGAGAGGGAGAACAGGAAGCGTGATGTAACGAAAGTACCCACATTGTTTTTCCTTGTTTTTCACTCAGTTCTCCTGACATTGTAAGTAAATAATGATGATACCTGCGGTCAGATACAACTTAGTTCTATCCAGCTGAATTGTACTAGGTAATATCACTTAATTTTCCACTCCTAGAGAGAAAAATGAGCTCTCAGTATTAGGAATAATAATAATATTTATACAATGTAATGTGCAATACTTTACAAATATTTCCTTTGATTTTCCTTTCTGGAAGGTCAGATTATCCCCATTTTATAGAGGAGTAAACTGAGGTAGACAGGATTTCTGTCCTTTTCAGTCATACATGACTCTTCATGACCCCATTTGGAATTTTCTTGGTAGAGACACTGGAGTGGTTGCCATTTCCTTCTCTAGCTCACTTAACAGATGAGGAAACTGTGGCAAGCAGGGTTTCAGTGACTTGGTCAGGGTCACAAAGTAAGTGCCTGAGGCTAGATCTGAACTCAGGAATATGGGTCTTCCTGACTCCAGGCCCAGCACTCTGTCCACTGTGCCACCTAGCTGCTCCTACAACATATATACACAATTAATAAAAGGTAGTGGCTATTTGGGGGATGGGGGACTAGCCATTGGGAAGATGAGGAAAAGTGATGACCTGGAAGGTGGCATTGAGCTGGCCTTGAAGGAAACTAGGAATTTTTGGAGGCAAAGGTGAGGAGGCAGGAAATTCCAGGTAGAGGAAAGAAGCTGGATAAGGCAGGAATGAGATGGAGGGGAACATCCTGTATAAGTATGAAGGTTGGTTTGACTGGACCAGTAAGGAACAGTAAGAAGGTCAATTTGGATAGACTAAAGCTTGCTGCCTCATGTGGCCTCAGAGTTGCAACTTCCCCACCCCTGGATCTCAGCCTCACGCTCCCATAACATATCAGTGATACAAAGATATTAGTCAAGAGATCTGAAGGCCCCTCTAGTCAGGACATTTAAAGGGCACTCATTAATTAATGAAACTCCCTCAGTGAATATTTTAGTAACTTGAAGAATCCTTCTAAAATTGCAATCTTTTTAAAAGAAACAGAATTTTAGAGTAGAAAGGGACCTGAATAGTTATATAATCCAGATGTTTAATATTGTTTGTACTTTATTTCAAATAGGTCCAGAGACATCACAGGTGGTATCTTGACTTTGCGTGAATTGGATTTAAGTAAGGTAGGGTTGCACAAAGTCATCAGCCTCACTCTTTCTTCCAGGGTCATTGAAATCCAGTGACAAGAAAAAAATCATGAAGATGAGAAATGGTCCAGGATACAGTGGATGACCTTGGCATCGTTGATGTCTGATGAAGCTCCAAGTTCTCCACAGCACCTGCTTCAGTCACCTTCATGTCTCTTAGAACAAATTGTTCCCATCTACCCATTCCACCAGGAAAAGTCTTCACATGCTGGAGGTAGGCTTCCCTTTAACTCAACATAGAGTTTGAGACCTGTAAGTTACCCTCAACATGGTCTAGTCCATCTGCCAAGACAGTTTTACTGAGTGTATGGAGTGTTCAAGGTGGAGTAGTAGCACGTCTAGTGTGAGGGCTGACCAATCTCTTTTTAGGGCTGCTCATCCACTTTTGCTATTGACCTAGCTATAGCCTGCGTGGCCATCATAGCCTGGTAAAAACCATCTGGACAGATGTTTAATACATACTGTTGAAAGAAAAGTCACATGTGTAACTGACGATATTGATAGAACCAGAATAAACTATTTAAAAATGTCAAATAAAGCCATGAAATGTACATGCATCAAACACCTCCCCTAAAACCCCTTCCCCTTAAGCTACAGAGGTTTTTAGGAGAAAGGGATGTAAAGTCATTCTTTGAGGAAGATTTTAAGTGTTAGAGACTCTTCTAGTTGAAACTGAGAATATGAGAGGCCATCTCTTAGCCATCTTCAATTTATACAAAACAGATCTGAGAGCTGCCAAATCACTAGCCTACAGAACCTTGAGAATTTGTTCCATTTCCTTCGAATGATTTTTGGAAAGCAATTGTCATTGAGTTAAATACCCATCACAAGCAAATGTTCAGTATACTGATAATCTCTTCTGCAGATCTGTTTATCCACGGCTCCATATGACATGCACTGAGTGTTCAACCTCCAACAGACTCTTTCTAATAGACAAAATTTAGAAAATCAACGTCCCTTCAGAAAGTTGGATTGGAGCTGATGGAGCATCTAGCTTAATATAACAACTGATCCTATTTAGGAGGAAATCAAGTCTCAGAGTAAGTCAACTGTCTGTTCAGCCTTGTATGGCAGTTCACGGTGATAATGAACACTGTATGAAAAAAGTCTATTGGCAGAGATATCCCAAGTGCTTTATTTTTTTTTCCACTAGATTGAACATATCCTACAGATAATCTGATCTTCCTCATGCCTGATCTTTCAAAACAGGACTCCCCAACAGAGATAGTAACACAATAACACTTCATACCCCTCACCAGGAAATGCATAAATGAGCTGCACCATAGGATGCTAACCCTTGCTATTTTCAGATATATTATACATTTAATCTCTTCATATGAGGCCTTTCATTAGGGTGGACCAAGCTGGAAACTGCCAGTTCCCAGTAGGCCAGAAAGTCCAGGAGAAAAACAAATCTGTAGTGCCCGTTATTCAATCCCCTTTGATCTCAACTCAATGTGTCCACTTTGTTCTTCTGTCTTTATCTTCTATTCCTCTCTATATTTGCATTCAATGCCTCCGGAAAACTAAACTACTTGGCCCAGAGACTTCCTACCTGGGTAACACTGAGTAATCTATTTAACTTCTAGGAGCCTCTGCCTTTTCACCTGTAAAATGAAGGGTAAAGGCTGGGAGACAATAATGCAGTAGAAGACCAGTGACTCTGGAGTCATGACCTTGGATACATCTCTTACCCTGTCTAGTCCTTGGTTTCCTCATCTATAAAGTGATAGATAGGATGGGACTAGAAGGCCTCTTTTTTTTCTCCCTGTTTTAAATCTATGATCCTATGACTAAATATCCTCTAAGGTTCTAAGTACCTCACAGATCGAAATTAGTGACTGTCACTCCCCACCTTCTATTACTATTACCTACTATACAAAAGTGGGTGATACCACCCCCTGGAGGGCACTGGAAGGATCACAAGCTGTGGTGATAGCCTCAAGTGCAACTGGTGTGTGTTGAATAAAAATAAGGGAGTGTGGAAAGATAAGGAAAGAAGAGAAGAAAAGAAAATTTTGAAAAACATTCACACATATTTCATCTGTTGTGTAACAGAGTTAAAATTGTAGAGATTACTTTTTTTTTTTTCCAAATGAACACACAAAATGCAAGTTATAACTGATCAGTGGTCAAGTCCACCAACAGGTCTTAACAAGCAAGTGTTGGCAGGTGAGTATGTTACATATTGTCAGGAAGTCCAGCATGCATTAACAGGTATATATGCATGTAATGACTTGTTTGCAATACGATACAATACTATATGGTTATATGACGCAAGTTTGCATCACCAAAATTTCAGTGCAGGAAAAACTGACAAATTTACAATAAATTATTAAATTTAAGATGTGTTATTTAAATACATATTTCATATTTTTTGAAATAATACAAATTTTTTAAAAAATTAAAGGGCTAAATAAAGTAGATTTCCAGGGGGGCACTGAATAATTTTTTTTTGAAAAGGGAGAGGTAGGTTGAATTAGTTTGGGAACCTCTGATCTAGATAGTCCTTTCTATTTCTTCTACCTCACCATGTCCTTACCCTGAAGTCTTACCTAGATTTCCATTTAAACTCAAATGCTACCTCCTTTCCTGAGGAAGCCTTCCCCAATGACCCCAATGGAAAATTATTGTTTCCTTTTTTTAAATTCTTAAATTAGAGTTCACATCTCTTTTACATGCTCACTCCTACTTTGGATTATAGGTTGTTTTTATATGTGTCTTATTTACTTCAAATATTAGAGTGTAAGCACCTAAAGAGCAGGGATATGGTCTTCATCTTTATATCAGTCTTTCCCTTTCTACTCCCCAGGGTTTAACACAAAGGATTGGACCCAGGTGGCACTAAAATATTTGCAGAATTTGCCTCTTCTCAGACTCACTGTCTCCCTTCCATATAAAAAGCCAGCCTGGCTTTATTTCCATTTTTACCCTCCACACAGCAAGAATAACTTCCCAGCTAATGTACTCTCAAGCACTCTGGCAATCACTTCTATTGACCAAAGGGACAGCAGACAATTGAACCCTGAAGCCTGTGTTGGGCTGGAGTGTCAGCATCTAAAATTCTCTTCTCTCTAGACTATTGCTGGACTACACTTTACTCTGCTGCCTGACACACAAATCTCCTTTAATAAACCCAATTCCCTAGGAACCCAGTCAGTTAAACATGGGTTGGAGGGTTTTGGTCTCAGGTCACAGGACTGAACAACAAAGGATGAAGAACTTTTCAAATATATTTAATATGCTTACCCGTCTTTCCCTGGGGTTGGGACTTTGTGAACTCCCTTCCTTGATATGGGTGAACAACTGTTCTATAAGTAATAGACCCTAAGAGGTTAAGTGATTTGTTCATGTTACACAGGGACAAAATTTTATTGGTATGAGGAACTTCCAGGAGAGGAAATTCCCTCTACCAATGCAATTAAGTAGCATGCTCCCTGCAGCTTATAGTCTTAGAAAGTTGTCTAGGCAAAAGTGTCAAATTTGCTGGCCACTGACCAAAATTATCTACTATGCCTTCCAACCACTAAAAATATGTACAATTATTTATTATACATTGTGGGAGTTACGGAAGTGGCACCCCATGTGATCTGGAAAGTCCCCATAAAAATTGTTGGCCCTCTTTTCATATCAGAGAAGATATTATACAATACTATACATATATTTCATGCATTTCTGAGTTTCTGAACTTCTTTTCTGTGTTGCCTGCTGGCCTTTGCATGTTATCTGAGGCTTCTGTAAAGCTCCCCCAAATTTCCATTTAATTTTATGCCCACCCACAATATATTGAAACCTAGATGGAGAAAGTCACACTGTGGAAGGGATAACTGTATTATGATCCAGATTTCACAACTGAAGAAACAGAACTTCAGAATGTGGAAGGGATTGGCTCATGGATCAGAAAGAAAATGCAAGAGATAGAATTTTAACTCAGATCTCTTTTGACCAGTATCTTTTTCAATATAATATTTTATCCATGATAACACTTTGCACGCAAGCTGCGATGTGGGGACAGCCAGCAAGCTTTAAATACATTTCTTGGCCTTAAGCAAATTTGACTTTTGTAGTTTATTTGGAAGAACACAAGAAGTCAAGTCAACAGGAAGGATGTGGGGGCTAAATGGCATTTAATCCATACCCACAACTAGTTGAAATTCAGCAAGGAAGTTCCTGTGTGCTAAGGTAAATGACATGCAAAGCTTTCTGACAGACACAAGAATATCACAAAGTAATTGCTGCAATGAGAGGGTCACCAAAGCAAAGGTAATTAGTGCTGCTGGTATCTGGAAGTCAAGTGTCACCAGCAGGAGATTAGTGATTACCTTGAATAGACTAAAGGGACAAGAGGCCAGCTATTTCCCCATATGCCCATTCATTTCTATTCTCTCTCTACCAACAGTTATCAGGCTGGGATTAACATCAGTAATAGGGCTGTCTGCATATTTACATGTGGTAATTAGGCTGGAGTGAAGAAAAAGAGCTCTTTAAGGATATTTATTAGAATGCAGAAAACACCCCTATTTGGAAACTAATTTGGGCAGTGGTTGTAAAATAAAATAAATATCCTCACCCACCCTGTGACACTATAAATTCCCTCTAGATTCCTTAGCATTAATGAGATAGATGCATTAGCAGTCAACAGAAACGTAGGTTTAGGCTGCTGAATATTGTGTTTAAAACAAATCAGTTAGACATAAAAGGCCTGCAATGAATGAATGAATGAATGGACAGATAAATAGATAAATGTAATGGTAATTTAAAAGGGAAGATCTTTCCCATTCACTAATAGGCCCATGTTACCTGCCTGGGTCACATGGAAGTCTGAGTCACATGGAATAGGAAGGGGTGGAGCAGGAAGAGACAGAGCTAGAGCAGAGCTGAGAGGAAATTGGTCAGAGTCTAGTCAGAGCTAGGAAGGATGCAGGCAAGCAGGTAGCTGGCTACAGTGAGTGAAAGTGGTTGTTTGTGATTTTGTTTAACGGAGCTGGTTCCTGGGAAACCTAGCAGGGGGAAAGCTTGGGGATAGTGTTGTTCTCTGCATTAATATTGCCTATAGATTTTGTTGCTGTGATGGATGTGGCTTTGTGATGTCTGAATAAATGTTTTGGTTCTGTCTTCCATATGGAGAGTCTGTGGTATTTTGCCATTCGGAATTGTGCTATGATATTCATGGCCATCATAGGTGCTGTGAATTTCACATTGGTGCTAGAATAAATTAAAAGCTTTAACCTGGTTATGTAAAAAGAGTAACTGATTCCATTCATTAGACAGGTTTTTAAATCACTGCAAGCTTCATTAGTACACTCAAGGAAAAGCCACACCTACTTCCACCCATTTCATTTGAGAGAATCTGGGAGCTAATTAGTAGGACCAGAAATGACATGCTGAGGCAGGGAGAATGGATGCAATTTAGGCAAGCAAAGTAGGATTGTAAAAGAAGGAAGGCAAAGAACTTCAAATCTGTAAAGTAAGGGTCTGGATTAAACTGAGCAGTCTCCCTACAGACTACATTGTTTGTTTAAAGGCTAGCAACCAAAGCAAAGGGATGGCTTATATAATTTTTAAAAATACTGATGTTGGCTGTTCCAAGAATGAGCTTAGTATATGTGTATATATGTGCATGTGTATGTGTATTGATACACACATATACATACATACATACATACATACACATGTTGATATTTGGGGCAACTAGATAGCACAGTGGATAGAGATCTAAGCCCAGGTTAGAAAGACCTGAGTTCAAGTGTGACACTTATCAGCTATATAACCCTGGGCAAGTCATTTAACCTTGTCTTCCTTTGTTTCTTCATCTGTGAAATGAGTTGGAGAAGGAAATGGCAAACCACTCTAGAATCTTTGTCAGGAAAACTCCAAATGCAATCATGAAGAGTAGGACACTGCTGAAATAAATGAACAACAAGTGGTTATTTACATATATATGTGCACCCCTAGGTGCTTATGTACATACACACACATACATACATATGTGTGTGTGTATGTGTGTGTGTGTACTTGCCAGTTGGTATGCAGATAGTATGTGTTAGAAGACTGACTTGAACCCAAATCTACCTAACCCTAAGACCGGCACTCTATCCTCTATATCATGTAACCTCTCAAAGCATTATGATGCCCATTTTACAATGGGGAAACTAAGGTTCGGAATGTGAAAATGATTTGCCCATGATCACAGAGTGTCAGAGCTGGGACATATACACACATATGTATATAGAGAATATGTGTGTATAGAATATGTACACACACATGTATATATATGTGTGTGTGTGTGTATGTGTATGCATATATCTGCATATATCAAGCTGTAGCTCTAGGACAGAATCAATGCATTAATAAACATGTGGCATTGGGCCAAGTCTTGGTGATACAAAAAGAGGCAAAAGATAATCCCTGCCTTCAAGGTGTTTACAGTCTAGCAAGGGAGACAACATAAAACAAATATACACAAAGCAAGATGTAAACAGGATAAATAGTGGATAATTAACAGAGGAGAGATACTGGAAATAAGAGGGGTTGGGGAAAGCTTTTATTAAAAGATGGGATTTTAGTTGGGTATTAAAGGAAGTAAGGGAGGTCAGAGTGAAGAAGGAAGAGAGTATTTCAGGAATGGGGGACAGACAGCTAGAGAAAATGTCTGGAGTCATGAGATGAAGTGTCTTGTTCATAGCACAGCTAAGAGGCTGGTGTCACTCAATTGAAAAGTACTCTGTAAGGTGTAAGAAGACTGGAAAGGTAGAAGGGCACAGGGTTATAAAGGGTTTCCAATACCAAAAAGAGCATTTTGTATTTGCTCCTGGAGGCAATATGGAGCCGTTGGAGTATGTGTGTGCATGTGCACACACACATACACACAGATGTTGCAAAGGTGAAATTGACAGATATTAACAATAGATTGGATATGAGGAGTGAGAGATAGTTAAGAATCCAGGATGACTTCTAGTTTGTGTGCCTGAGGGTCTGGAAAGATAGTGTTAGTTACCTTCTGTGTGTGTGTTCGTCCTTCATTGCCAAAGAAGACCATGCCATCAGAGAAATAATGACATGACTTGCACTTGACTTTGTTTTGAGCGAGAGAGGGCTGTGCAGGTCACCAGCCTCACTTCTCCTTCAAAGTCATCTGAATCCTGTGACCAGATATTCATCAGGATGACTGGAGATGACCCAGGATAACACAATTGGGATTAACTAGTGAGTGTCAAGTGTCTGAGGTAAGATTGGAACTCAGGTCCTCCTGACTCCTGCACTGGTGCTCTATCCACTTCACCACCTAGCTGCCCCTTTAGTTTGTTAAGGTTTGGACCAAGAACTCACTTTCTTTTTTTAGGAACAGACTTTTGATTTTATCAATATAGGAAACTCTTTAGAGAGAAACTTAGACTAGGTAGTCTAAGATGAAGATCAGTACCTGCTCTGTGATTTGTAAGGTTACAGAGTTACCTGAGGATACCGAGAGGTTATGGACATACCCAAGATCACATAGCCATAGGGAAGACTTGAACCAGGGTCGTTACACCTAACTCAGACTGGTTCTGTATTCCACCTGCTATATTTAGATTACCTACCGTTAAATGAATTACTTGTTCATTAGTTCAGATGTATGATATCTAGACTCTATCCTCTTTTCTGCCATTCTGACAATTACAGTAATGGACTGAGGTGGAGGGATGGCTTTAAAGTACTAAGAACAATTTGCTATTTTTATGTCTCATGTGTTACCATGGCCAAAACCAAACCAAAACAACAACAACACCCTCTATAGTAATGGAGAAGGAAAGTTTGGGGAGGAAAGATTTATTTTGGACACATTGAATTTAAAATGTCTACTGGCCATCCAGTTTGAGATGTCTGAAAGGCAGTTGGGGACAGAAGATTGGAGGTCAGCAGAGAGACTGAAGCAGGATAGGTAGATTTGAAAATCATCACTGTAGAAATGGTAATTAAATACATAGTAATTGATGAGATCACTAGGTGAATTAGAAGAGAGGGAGAAGTTTAGTAAAAAGAACTTAATAAATATTGATTCCAGTAGTTAATGTGGCATAATAAATGTAGCACCAAGCCTGGAGTTAGGAAGACCTGAGTTCAAATCTGGCCTCAGATACTTACTAGATGTGTAACTCTGGGCAAATCACTTAATCCTGTTTGCCTTAGTTTCCTTATCTGTAAGTGAGCTGGAGAAGGAAAAGGCAAAACACACTCCAGTATCTTTGCCAAGAAAATCCCAAATGGGGTCACAGAGTCTGACACAACTGAAAAACAAAATAATAGCGAAAAAAAAAATATTCATTCCTTTATTAAGGAAACATGCCCATGTAGTTAAAGTGACATTTGAAAGGTGACATACTTGGTAAATTAGTCAGTATCTGCCCATAAAACATACTGATTGTGTCATCCTATGCAATTCACTCAACTGCTCAGTAAACTAGGCCACAAACTATAGATTCTCACCTACATTAGGAGAAAAGGATTCCTGCACCCAGATCATCCCTTTATGTCAGTAAAACTCAGTCTATATCCTATCACTATTTGGTAGTGGAATTAACAGAATAAAAGAATATCCTGGATTGTAAAGATCCTTTGACTTTACTGTCCAAGTTTTCATGCCTCTCTATGAGGCAGACATGACCAAAGGTGGAAGAAATGGGCTCTGGTGGTACCATGAAGGTCAGGGCCTCCATGACACCTCTGATAAAGATGCTGTAATCAGATGTCCTTAGCCTTCCCTACTGCCCAAAACCTCAGATGCTTCAACCACATTATTCCATTCAAAGAATGCTCAGAGAACAGGAGAAACACAAGGATCAATATATAGGGAAAGTATCCAGAAACATGCAATTTCCAAAACTATACTGCCCTTCAACATAGTCACCGATTTGGAAAAGATCTCACAAACCAACCATCTATAGGCATTCCTCAGAGATATTGAGAGGTCTGTTCCAGACCCCTGGAATAAAGTAATTATTGCAATGAAGAGAGTCATACAAATTTTTGGTTTCCCAGTGCCTTTAAAAATTATGTTTACATAATTTTATGTTTACACTGTAGTGTAGTCTATTTAGTGTATAATAGTATTATGGCTAAAAATAAAACAATGTACATATTTTAATTTTAAAAATTTTTATTTCTAAAAAATGCTAACCATCATCTGAGCTTTCAGTGACTTCTAATCTTTTTGCTGATGGAGGGCCTTGTCTCAGTGTTGATGGTGGCTGACTGATCAAGCTGATGGCTGCTGATGGTTAGAGTGACTGTGGAAATTTCTTAAAATAAGACGTCAGTGAAGTTTGCCATATTGATTGACCTTTTTTTTTTTTTTTTACCTGAAGACTTAAAGGCCATTGTACAATTATTAATTTTCCTAATTTCAAAACTGTTGCTCCTCAGGGAATAGGATGGGCCAAGAAAGGGAACATCTGGTTAGCAGAGCAGTCAGAACACATACAACATTTATTGATTAATTTCACCATCTTCTATGTGTACAGTGCATGGTGACCCAAAACAGTTACAATAGTAACATCAAAGACACTTTACCATAACATATAATAATAATGAAAAACTTCGAAATGTTGCAAGAATTATCAAAATGGGACACAGAAACATGATGTGAATATATGCCATTGGCAAAATGGTACCAATAGCTTGCTCAACAAAGGGTTGCCACGAAGCTTCAATTTGTAAAAACTGCAATATCTGTGAAGTGCGATAAAGTAACACACAATAAAATGAGGTGTTCCAGTATTTGAATCTATTCCTGACCGAGATTCCTCTCTATAGCATCCTCAGCTAACCTTACCAATCTTTACATGATGGCCCCAGGTGAGAGAATACCACCACCTCACCTGGAAGCCTATTTCATAGTTTTCTGTCCTATTTCCTTCCTCTTTCCTTAAACTACTATGGTGATTGCTAATTTCCACACACCAGCAATATAAACCCTGATTCCCCTGGCTTAAAGGCACTGACAGATGATGGTTCTAGAATATGAAACAGGGGCATAAACCCTTCAGTGACATTAAGTACCACTACCCTCATACTTGACAGTAACCTAATTATATTGCCTTCTCTCCTAACATGGATTGAGTAGTCACAGAAGGCTTCTTGGAGGATGTGGGATGTTACATCTCATTACTCAAAATCAAGACTTTAGTTCTTAAAAACTGGGGAAGAAAAGAGCTAATCAAAGCTTTTGGGGAAAAAAAAATAGCTCCTAGCTCTGGGCCTGGTAATCTAAAAGATATGTGGGATGAGTGTTTTTGGATTAAACTAACCAAGCCATTCTACTCAAAGGATACTAACTGAACTGAGACACAAAAGAACTTATGTTTCTATCTTTTATGATAACTAGACATACTGGTCAAATCAGCTTTTCATCTTTCGGATTTCACTAATGGGTGCCTTCCTAATGTTCTGGGTTTTGCTAAATGACATACAGTAAATGCACTGGTATGTTATCAAAGCAAACCTGAAATGACTTGGCCTGTTAGAGTCTGTAGGGACTTTTCAGCTTAGAAATCTAGGCATGTTGGGGATAGATGGCGTTGTGTGCAGTGTGGTCTTTGGTAGAGTGTGTGTGTGTGTGTGTGTGTGTGTGTGTGTGTGTGTGTGTGGGTGTGTGTGTTTCTCCCACACCTTCACCAATGATTTAGGAGAATATATATGTATGTAAAAGTTTGAGTATATTTATATATATGTGTATATATGAACTTTTCTTATGAACAAAACATGAATATATATATATGTACATATATATAAATAGATATATGAACTTTTCCCCTATTGAGAAATTTAACAGAACATTTCTTCCATGCTCCCTTAATTTACTTATAATAACAATCTAAATCACAAAGCATTTTGAGTTTATCTTAGTATATAGTGTGAGATGTGTCTATCCCTAGTCTACACTACAATATTTTCCCATTTTTTCCACCAGTTTTTATCAGATAAGTTTTGTCATGTCCAAATAATTGGGATCATCAGGTTTATTAAACATTAACCTATCAGATTCATTTGCATCTATATGTTGTATACTTATTATATTCCATTAGTCAAACACTATTTCTCAACCAATACCAAATTATTTTGCTTATTACTACTTTGTAATATATTTTGAAATTTTGTACTGCTAGGCCTCTTTTTTCATTAATATTCTTGACCTTTTGATTTTTCAAATGAATTTTTTTATTCTTTTTACTAGGTCTATAAATTACTTCTTTGGTAATTTGATTGAATTAGCACTAAATAAGTAATTTAGGTAGTATTGTCATCTTATTATATTTGTTTGGCCTATCCACAAGTAATTAACATATCTCCAATTTCTTTAGACTTGCCATTATTTGTGTGAAAAGGGTTTTGTAATTCTGTTCATATATTGTTTGCATATAACTGTTTGCATATAATTGCTTGCAGTTATTTTAAATGGAGTTTCTATTCCATTCCTTACTGCTAGGTTTTGTTCATAATATATATAAATGCTAATAATTTGTGTGGGTTTATCTTATATCCTACTATCTTCACCAAAGTTATTCATTGTCTTGGCTAGTTTCTTTTTCTTGTTTGTTTGTTTTGGTTGTTTAGTTAACTCTCCAGGTTTCTCAAATAAACCATCAAATTATCTGCAAAAAGTGAGTTTTATTTTCTCACTGCCTGTGCTTATTCCTTCAATTTCTTCTTCTTGTCATTGCTATAGCTAGCATTCCTAGTACAATGTTGAATAGCAGTGGTGATAAATTGACATCCTTGTCTAAAAGCTAATCTTATTAGAAAGTTTCTAATTTATCCCCACTACGGATAAAGTTAACTGTTGGTTTTAAACAGGTACTGCTTTTTCCAGTCTTTTTAATAGAAATGTAAAAATCAAAACCTTATTAAGTCCCTTATGATTTGTTACTCATATTTACCTTTTTAGGCTTGAGTCATATCTAAATGTCAAATTTTCTATTCAGCTCTGTTTTTCTTTTAAATAGGAATGTTTGAAAGTCCTCTATTTCATTAAATATCCATTTTTCCCACGTACAACTATACTCAGTTTTGCTGGATATGTTAATTTTGATTGTAATCCATGTCCCTTTGCCTGGAAGAATATTATATTCCAAGCTTTTCACTCCTTTAACATGGTAGCTACTAAATCTTGTATGATCCTGACTGGTTTCATGGGATTTGAATTATTTGTTTCTCACTGTTTGACCTAGGAGGTTGGGGAGCTGGTTATAATATTCCTAGAAATTCCTATCTTGGAATCCTATCCCAAGATAGGAATCTCTTTCATGAGATGATTAGTGGATTCTCTTAGTTTCTACTTTGCCTTTTGGTTCTATGATATCTGTGTAATTTTCCCTTATAATTTCTTAAAATATGATGTCAAGGATCTTTTTATTATTGCAGCTTTCATACAGTTTAATAATTCTTAAATTGTGTCACCTTGATCTGCTTACTAGGTCAGTTTTTTTTTTTTTTTATGAAATATATCACAATTTCTTCTATTCATTCAATCTTTTGACCTTGTTTTATTATTTCTTGCTGTCTCATAGAGTCATTAGCTTCTACTTGACCAATTCTAAATTTTTAAGGCAGTATTTTCTTTGATGAGCTTTTGTAACACCTATTTTACAATTTGCTCAATTCTAATTTTAAAGGAATTGTTTATTCTGCATTTTTTTGGTACTTATTTTATCATAGAGCCAATTTCAGTTTCAAGTAGCTATTTTTTCAATATTTTTTTGTGCCTTTTTTGCCAAGCTGTTAATTTCCTCTTCTTAATTTTTCTATATTGTTCTCATTTCTTTTCCCAGTTTTTCCTTTACTGCTACTATTGGATTTTTTTTTTTGGTCTTTTAAAAATTCTCTTACTTTAGCTCTAATAGGGATTATTTTTTATTTTAAATTATTGTATTTGTTTTCAGTTTTCTATAATCACTTCCATATCTTGGGTTTTTTTCTCCTCCCTCCTCCTCCTTTCCTCCCTCCCTCCTTCCTCCCTCCCCAAAACGGCATGCAATCTTATATAGATTCTACATATACATTTCTATTAAATACATTTTCACCATAGTCATGTTGCACAGAAGAATGAAAATGAATGAGAGAAACCATAAAACAAAACATAACACAAGAGAAAATGGTCTGCTTCATTCTGCCATCCAATTCCACAGTTTTTTCTCTGAATGTGGGTAGCATTTTGCCTCAAGAATCCACTGAGAACTTTTTAGATCCTTCCTGGTAAGACTTCTTGCTGGGCTTGTGTCCAATATGCATTTTTCTTTAAGTCTTTCCTTGCAGATATTTCAAGTTGCTTTCTTTTAAGCTTGCATATTGAAGCTTCTCTGTCTTCATAATAGCTTTTTATGCTCAGGTTCTTTTTTGTTGTTTGCTCATTTTTCAAGCCTGCTTCTTGACTTTGGGCTTTATTTTAGAGTTGGGCTCTGCTTACCTCTGGGCAGGAAGAATGGGAGGAAGATGGTTAGTCTGAGTTTCAGACTTTTATGTACTGCTGCTTTCAGAGCTAGGTCTGAGTCCTGTAAGTTTTTACTGCTTCCAAAGTTGTACTATCCAGGGTATGGTCTGGTCACAGCATTTCTTGTAGTAAGCACTATGATAAAAATGTTAAGACAAGGCATAGTCCCTGATACCTTAGAGGTTACACTCAAGTTAATGGAATAAAAAAAAATAATGTAATACAAAATAGCATATGAGAAGTGAATTATATAGGTTGTAAACAACTCCAAGGGAGGAAGGTTGTTACCACCAGAGAATCTCAGAGAAATCTTCCTAAAAGACAGGGCATTTGATATGGGACATTTAAAGAATGAATAAGAATTCAATAGATAAAGAGAGAGGGGAAAAGCATTCAAGGCAAGTTCAGGATGTAGAATTCACTTTGACTGGAACCTAGAGTAGGAGAGAACATGAGAAAATGCTGGGAAAGTAGAGTGTCATCAAATTGTGGAGGACCTTACATGTCAGGTTAATAAGTTGGACTTTAATTAGTTGCCTCAAGAAGAAGTGTATTTGAATTTCCAATGGTCTCTTAAAGCAAAATACCTTCCATATCCAGGAAAAGAACTATGGAATTCGATCATAGAATGAAGCAGATCATTTTCTTTTGTATTAGGTTTTGGTTTGTTTTGTGATTTTTCCCATTCATTTTAATTCTTTTAAGCAACATGACTAAGGTGGAAATGTCTTTAATAGGAATGTAGTGTAGAACCTATATAAAACTGTATGTCGTCTCAGGGATGGAGTGGGGAGGTAGGGGGAAGGGGTAAAGGAGGGGAAAAATCTATGGAAGTGGTTGTGGAACTCTGAAAACAAATAAAATAATAATAATAATAAAAAAAGTATATTTGACTAGCCATCAAATGACTAGTATTCTTATTCCAACTCCTTCACTGAATTTAATTTATGATTTTGGAGAAATCATAGCAACAACAACAATTCTCTTACTTAACATATGAGTAACCAGAAGGATATCTTATTATTTTAAAGCTTTCCAGGAAACAGATTTCATAAACATTATGATTAAATAAGCTTTAATCCTCTGGATTTCATTAATAGGCTTTTTTTCCCCTTTGAGACTAAGGGAATTATAAAGATCTTAACGCCAGCTCCTTGCATTAATAGAGTTTCTAATTTACCAAGCTAAAGTAGAAAAAAATAAATATGCAATTATTATTCAATAACTATACGATAACTATTAAGCTCTTTCGTATATGATTCTCTTAATTTTCAAACTTATCTCATACTATTCTACTCCATTTACACTAAGTTTCAGGCAAACTGGACTACTTATCCCCTTGTCCATTGTCACTGTCCTCTCACCTCTGTTCCTTTCCTTGTGCTGTTTCTTATACCTATAATCCTCTCTTATCATCTATCTATGCACCAACTGAAATTCTTCAAGGCCCAGGTAAAATCGGACCACCTTTAGAAGTTTTCCATGGTCCTTCCAATCAGAAAGGACTTTGCCTTCCTTGAACTTTCCATATCATTCTGCTTTTCTCTTAACTTGGTCATAAAGTGATAGGATCAAAGAAGTTTAGAGAATGAAGGGACCTAGGGTTACCTGGTATAGAGCTTCTTAAACTTTTCCCACTCCTGACCCTTTTTTGTTGGTATTGCATGGTCTGAGGGCATGTGCAATGAAAAGTGTGCATGCTTTGTTTTCAGAACCAAGGAAGTTTCATGATACAACCTGGGCAAGAGCTGATAGAAACATCTTGAATTCATTATGCATTTGATTTTTAATTAATTTGTGGTCATTTCATGCTTAGAAATCTTTTAATGTTGCCAGTTTTTTCTTTTTTTTAAATTAGTTATTTGTTGTTTATTCAGTATTTATGGTTAGTATGATGTTTGAGGAATTGGTTGCATTGTTGTACATAAACAGATTTTTTATATAATATGGAAATTTATATGTATGTGTGTATATATATACAGGCAGAAAAAATCAGGTCCTCTGGAAAGGTGATACATGGGGCCATGCTGTAGTGCTCTAATGGAAAGGAGCACAAAGGTAATCAATTCATCAATAAAGGATTACTACTGTATGGTATTTTGTATCCAGGATTGTTGTCTTCTGGACCTAAGGGAACCTGTAGCACTTACGTACATAGCAGGTAGTTTATGTATCTATGGAGCACTGGGTCTGTTTGACACTAACCACTGAGACTATTCAAATCATATCCAGCATCATATGCAAACTGCAACAGGGTTCTATTCCTCATTTATAACTTTAGGAAGAAACTAGAGTATATTTACAGGTTTTACATTTCTGGTGTTTAATCACTAATCAAAGGAAGAATTTGGCCTATTTGAAAAGTGGATTATACATAACCCCTCAACCCCTGTCATGTTCTCTTGATGGCAGCACATTCAAAGGTTTTAAAATTGCAGCTCCTTCTGGATTCTCCAAAGAGTATCTGTGCTCTTTTTTAAATGGCTCTCCTCCTCCAGATTCAGGTTGACCTTTACCACATCTCAAATGCCATTCTGCCCCAAGACACATGGGACACTAAGGAAGACATCCTCATTAATGCCATATAGGCCCTTAATCATGGTGGAAATTGGACACACTCTCCTAAGATTCTTCGTAACGCTTTCTGCCAGATCTGCCACAGACAAGCCAATGGCCCAGGAAATGTAGCCCTTCAGCTTGATTACCTCATAAGCACTTTCAACCACCTGTTTATGAACATCTTTCCAATTCTCTGCATCAGCATCAGTTCCCAAAGAAGGATGAATGTTCTTTAGAGACACACTGCCAAGATTCATACCGCTCCACACAGGTATATTGGAGTCTCCATGTTGCCCAAGGACCCATCTATCACAATTTGAAGAAAGGACACCAAGTCTCTCCCCTATTAGGTAATGAAAACGGGCAGAATCCAGATTGCAACCACTTCCAATAACCAATAACCTTTTAGGAAAGCCACTTAGTTTCCAGGTCACATATGTCAAAATATCCACTGGATTGAAAATAATAAGCAGCTTGCAATTAGGGCTGTATTTAACAATATTGGAAATTATGAATTTAAAGATATTCACATTACCCTGAACCGAATTAAGATGACTTTCTCCCTCCTGTTGACATGGTCCAGCCATAACAATGATCAGTTCTGAGTTTGCAGTCACACTGTAGTTTTTGCCAGAAACAATCTTTGGCGTTTTGAGGAAAAGGCTGCCATGCTGGAGATCCATCATCTCTCCCTTTAGTTTGTCTTCTATTACATCAACTAGGGCAAGTTCATCAGCCAATTCCTTTGTTAAGATACTAATGGCACATGCCATGCCAACTGCACCTACCCCAACAACAGTGATCATGTTCTGGGGAACTTACTCTTCCTTTAGGACATTCAAGATCAGCTGATCCTTGAGAGTTGATGTCATTTTGGAGGGTAGCTGAGGGGATAGCTGGTCAGGCTGCAAAAGTTCTGAGTTAGATGTGAGGTTGCTGCTCCCAGGCTCACACCTCTTGCCAATATTTTTGCAACACTATATGGGGCTGTGACCTACTGTGATCTACTGCAACATTTCTGACACGTTGTCATCCACCCTCCATGTGATGATTTTCTGCAGTGGGCAATTCCAGTTGACTATCTATCACCTTCACATCACTATCTGTCTTGCTATCCAGCCTCTCCACCTTGTAGTTGCACAGCCCTTACTCCAAAGAACATAACAGATGTTCTCTCCCATTATGATGTAAATTTCTTGGGATTAGATACTGTCTTGTTTGCTTTTATTATTTTTTTCTTATCCCCAGAACTCAGTATTTTACATGGCAATGCACTCTATCCGTCCATCTATCTATCTATCTATCATCTATCTATCTATCTGTCTGTCTATCTACATTGCAGTTTTCTGCAGCTCTATTAGGAAGATTTTCCTGATAATGATCTGAAATTTGCCTTTGCACTATAGGTCCACTAATCCTAGCTTTGCTTCCAGGGTATTTAGCAGTGCAAGTCTGATTCTCTTTCTATGTGACTGTTCTTCAGATATATAAAGATAGCAAACATATCCCTCTAGAACTTTTTTCAGAGCTCAATTCTCACTTTCTTCCACTGGGTGAATATGGGATGACTGCAAATTCTACCCCTCCCACACACCATCCTAGTTCCTCTCCACAGAACATGATATGGCTTGTAGATACTGTTTCTAAAATATAAATCACAGATTAGTCAGTCAACAAGAATTTCCTAAGTGCCTACAATATACCAGGTCCTATGCGAAGACCTCAGGATGAAATATTAGTTAAAAAACAACCCTTGTCCTCAAAGAGCTCACAATCTAATGAGGGGAATGACAAGCAAACAAATATGTAGAAACATGCTATATATAGGACAAATAAGCAATAATTAATAGTGTAAAGACACTAAAATAACAAGTAAAATAATAGTGTAAAGACATTAGAATTAAGAGAGGTTAGGAAATGACTCCTAAAGAAGATGGGTTTTTACTTGGGACTTTAAAGAAACAAAGGATGCCAGAAATTACAGATGAGGAAGGAGAGCATTCTAGGCATAGGGAAAAGCCAGGGAAAATGCTTGAAGGTGAAAGATGGAATGTCTTGTTCATAGAAGAGCAAGCAGGCCACGATAATAAAGTGAAGGAAAATTGGAAAGGTGTATGTGGTAGGAGGTGGGTTTGGGGTTAGTTTATGAAGGGCTTTGAACATCCAACTCTTTTGTCCTAGGAGTCATTTGGAGTTTATTGCGAGGGATGGAGGATGAGACCTACACATTAGGATTTGAAGTTCAAAATGACAGCTGTCACCCAACTAACGCTATCTCATTCATTTTATAGATTAAAAAAAAAAACAAAAAACTAAGGCCCACATAGATTTGAGTGACTTGCCAAGGAAAGAAACAAGGGTTTATTAAGTGCCTACTTTGTGTCAAGCACTGTGCGAAACACTTGAGAGATATTATCTTATGTCATTCTCATATCACCTGGGAGGTAGGGGCTAATATTATCTCTACTTTACAACTGTGAAAACTCTGGGAGACAAAGGTTGTGACTTGCCCAAGGTCACATACCTAGTAAATGTCTGAGTCTAGATTTGAGCTCAGGTCTTCCTGACTACAGACCTGGTGTTCTATGCACTGTACCACTTAGTAGCTAGATGCTTAAGGTCATAAGGTAGGTAAATAGAGTCAATCCATTCTTTCTAGTACATCACACTGTGACATCCAAAACAATATGCGATATGACCAGGGCAGAACGCAATAGGGCCACCATCTCCCATGGTCTGAAATACCTCTATCTATCCCATCTCATTTTATAATTATTTTAATGTTACCTCAAGGGTCTGTCATTTACTTACTCTAGCTTCTCCCTCCATGGAATTAAAAGTGACTTTGGAGTTACAGGACCTTAGTTGAAATCCCACCTCTGATGCTCATGTGATCTTGGACAACTTGTTTAACTTCTTTGGACCTCAGTTTCTTCATCTGTAAAGCTATTGGAGTAAATGACCTTTGGGTTCCCTGTCAGCTCTAGATCCATCTCCCTTGGTGATCAAGTAAATAGTCTACATAAATGGCTGTGACCGAAAGAAACAATCATCACTTGGTGGTCCAACATCTGGTAACAAACATCTTCAAACAGCCATTTGGATCCTGGGATGAGAGATATACAATCTATTTCAAGGTCTACTCTTGAGCTTTTTCAGTATCACTGGACCTGCAAAGGTTTGGGCTTCATTAGCCCAGCATAGTCTTTGAGAATCCAGGGGCACCCCATAATGTAGTATTAGAATAGTGTTTTAGTGAAGATATACAGTCATTGTATATTTATGCATGTCATATCTGCCTGCTAGCTTGTGAGCCCCAGGGAAGGAGTACTCAGGAAACTTTTGCATCTCCCCTAGTACTTCACATAGCAGGGGCTTGATAACTGATTATTAAAGAAATGAATGAATTTGCTCACCATTCTATCCCACTAATTATCTACTGTCCTATATGAGTTTTCTTTCTTCTTCACATCCAACTCTTACCTCCCTTCCTTTGGATTGATATAATTTCTTCTTCTCTCCAAAAAAATAGTTTCAATACTCCACATAATTTTCCTTAATTTATTTGAGGATCTTGGATAAGATCTACTAGAATTTGATAAAGAGGAATTTTAAAAAAATCTTTAAATTATAACCATTAAAACTGACATTTTCATAAAAGGTAGGAGGATAAGAGGCTGCCAATTCCCTATATATCTATGAAAATTTTGTGAATTTCCACTGCTTTTTCATTATACTCATAAATTACATTTTATTTCCATTTTCACAGGGTAAATTGTGGAAGGCTTTTTTTTTTCTGATTCTCAGTTGTTTCCCACAGAACAGAACACGAGACAATGGGTCATAGGATCAAGATTTAGTGCTGCAAAAGTCTTTAAAGGTCAGTTAGTCCATTAAGACCAACTTCCTCATTTTATAGATATGAAATTGTGGTCCAGTGAAGTGACTTGTCCAAGGTCATATAGCTACAGAATGTCTGAGGCAGGTTTTTTTTTTACTTCAGTCTTTCAGATTGCAAGTTCATTGCTTTATCTTTTGTTCCCCATAAGGAGATTAAAATCTAATGGGGGAAGACAACATTAAAGGAAGCTGAAAAGTGTGTATGGGGGTGGAGGATACAGGGGGAACTTGGCATAAGGATATGATGATATTAGAGTCAAAACCAAGTAGAGCAGCTGGTAGAGTATGAACAGCTGCCTGGGACTGCAGGCCTTCTACACAGAGAAGATTAGGGAGATTTTTTTTGATCTACCCTCCAACTCTCCAAGCTGAGAGACAAAAGGACTTGAGGTTCTGAAAAGGTGTGAATACCAAAGCAAAAACAATCTTCATGATGATGAATTTCCTGGTAATAAGCTTATGGGGGAGGGTGGCCTCAAGGAGAGAAATGAAGGAATGATGATAGTGGAGTCCATACTAAATAGAACAGCTAGTGAGAGACAAGAATACGAGTAATTTCATTTGCCAATCACCCTTAAATGGCTAAGGATTTCCCATCTGTCAGGGCACCACTAAGGATTTTTTTTAAAGATTTTTTTTTTTTATTTGTCTCAAGTTGTTTCTTTGTAAGGTTCCTGGGATAATTCTCTCTCTGGTATTATTAAGATGTGTCCTTGTCCTCTCTGTCCATTTCAGCCCTCAAATTAAGCAAATACTGAATAATAACTAATGTTTAAATAGCGCTTTATAGTTTACACAATGTCCTACATACCTTATGTTATTTGAGTCTCATGATAATCCTTTATCTCACTGTACAAACAAAGAGAAGTTCAATGACTTATTCATGGTCAGAGTCAGGATATGAACTCAGGTCCTCCTGATGCCATGTTTATCATTGTATCCATTAAACCACACAGGTACCTACTGTATGAAGGGTACTATACTAGGCAGACAGGAGCATGAACTGTGATCCCTGAGATAATCATATCTCCTCATTGGAATGATAGTACACATGTACGCACACACATTTATATAGCACTTCAATAATACATTAATCACTATAGAAATGAATGTCAAAATGTGTGGTAGGGTCTATAAAAGCCACAACATTACAGAGTGCTTTATCTAATTTTAAGTTCCAGAAGGGCAGGAATCCTTTCTGACCCTTCATATCTACCCAAGGGCCTTGTACAGAGTTGGCATTGAATACATATTTGTTGAACAAACTTATTGAATAGAGGAGGGAATAATCAATTTGAGCTACGAGCCATTTTCCCTGTTACAAATCTGGGCATTCCTTTTAAAATAGTGCTCTCCGAGTTTTGTTGTCTTTGCTCACTCACAGACATGGAAGGGAGCAGGGCACTAAATGGTGCCATAAATGCAGATGAGATCACTATCACATATGGACCACAGTGGTCAGCAGAGTGTTAAAGAAGTCACAAGAATATGGAGTGGATTTGGGTTGGCACAATGTGAATGCCTGTCCTGAGACTTGAAGGGAAAATGAGCATGGCATTTGGGTAGGGTCAATGTAGAGACTAAATTAGCAGAAGATAAGGGTAGATATAGCAGCACTGATTAATTGAGGCTTTTGATCTGGCAGGCAGAGAAGTTTAGACTTAATTCTATAGACACTGAGAGAACACTGAAATATTTGAAACTGAAGGTGATTCAACGAATTGATGCCAGCAGAATTTTAGCAATACAAACCCATCAAAGGAATTCAGGAAGGCTAGAAGATAAAAGAGAGTGGAGGTAAGAAGACCAGAAAGGAGACTGTTGCAATAGTACAAGCATGAAATAATTAGCTTGACTAGGGTAATGCCAATGATAGTGGAAAGAGATAAAGAGAAAAGACATTGAAGAGAAGAGCCAATGTTACTTCAGATATAAGGAATGAAAGAACAAGACTGAAAAATGATAGAAGATTCTTGTCTGGAAGACAAAAAGAAGTGTTATTGCCAATAGAATTGCGGGAAACAGGAGGAGTAGGACCTGCTTGATTGTGACACAGGGGAAGGAAAGATGGTATATTTAGTTCTGGACACATTCAACTAACACTGATGACAGATCATCCAAGTAAAAACATCCAAGTAAAAAGTCATCTGGGTATTTTACAGACTGGTGTTATCTATACCTTCTCAGCTTTCTTTTTTTCAAAGCAAAGAATCCTCTGTTTTCAAGTGGGATGGATGCACCATCTAAATTTCCAAGCCATCTCTCCTCCCCATCCTCAGCTCCATAAGAGTACAGGAAAACTCACTCACATGTGAAATGCCATTATATCTAGTTGGGATTCTTACTAAATTTAGGAATGAGAAAAACATCTCAAAGAGAGCTGGCTAAATTTTACTAGTCATCTTTTGTTGTCTATTAACCTCTCTACTTTTTCACATGTGAAGAAGGTGGAAGGAAGTTCTTGTCTACTGAGATAGAGGAACAGACAAATCTTTACTTAATTTATTGATTTTTTCCTCTGTTACTTCTTCACCTTCCTACTGTCTTCACCTTCTGGTCTTTTGACTGCTTGTTAGCAATTTCTTACAATGATCAGCAGAGCTGGGAGAGGTGGAGGTGACAGAATCAGTCAATACATTTCATTCTAATAAAGATGAAATGGAAAGGTAGCTGTAATTAGAGGTTAAAGTCAGGCTTCTAGATAATCTAAGGGTTGAACGTCTCTATACTGTGCTCAAATTATCATTTTATTAAAGAGTTTAGCTATATTTGGCTTACTTTTAAAATAGTTTAGACCCTTTAAAAAGATAAGTTGTTATGTTCTAAACACCTTTGGGTTTTGGAGAAAATTCACTGGTCACACAGGGTCATGATATGTCTTGGCTAAAAAAAGGCAGAAAGAAGGTGGTGAAGGAGAGTGGAAGAATAGATACTCTTCCAAAAATAAGGGCCAGTGCTGATTAGACTCTGGTTGCTCTGGGAACCAATTAAGAAACAAATGAACAGAATCCAAGACATTGGAGGGCTTAGTAATTTAGTAAGCACTGATATTCTGTCACCCTGATACCTGCTTAAAATAGATAAAAATAGGCAAATGGAGAGCCAAAAGTTCTCACAATCTAGGAAATAAAAGACATAATGTACTTTTGGTACTGTGACTTTTTTATCTTTTTAAATTTATTTTTGTTTGATGTTTCTATTTATGTTTGAACCATGAATTAACTAATTTGTCTTTGGCTGGTATTAAAGTGTCCTTCCGTGAACACTGGTATGTACTTTCCTGGGGTGATGTCTTAATTTATTTTTCTATTTTTTTAAATCTAGAACTGTCCAGTCCTGAACTGCCAGTTCTGCTGTCTAAAAAAAGTGACATCACATTTAAACCTATAGTTTCCACCAGAAGCAACATTCCATAGCAAAGAACAAAAAGACATAGCACCGATCTCCAGAATTTCTGAGGAAATAATAACTATCTTTACTTTCCAAGGAAGGCTCCATACTGACTAGCTCTCTTTTGCTTGGTTACATACTAGAAACAACTATCTAGGACTAGAGGACATTAGTTACATGGAAAAAATAAAAAGCTAAAAGTGAATTATGTAAATACACATGCTCTCATCCAATCCACTATGTTTCCATAATTTGAGAAATCCCAATGAATTGTCTTGAATTTCTTCTGCTCCATAGATGAAATAGCTAAACTGGAGGGGATTTCCAGAACTTTGGACAGTGATAAATGCCCTCAAATCACACTAGCTTTGATTTCAAACACTATATTTCAATAATGATGATGATGCTTTAAAGTTTATAAAGCACTTTGCAAATATCATATCATTTTATCCTTACAAAAACTATGAATTCTGTGCTACTGTCACCCTCAATTTACATATGGGGAAACTGAGGCCGGTTAATTAACCTGCCCAGGGACATACAGCTAGCAATTAAGGTCACATGTGAACTCACTGCTTTCTGACTCCAGGTCCAGAGTTCTATCCACTGTGTCACCTAACTACTTCAGTTGACACTCTGGATAACTATTCCCGAAAAATTGTAGAGCAATCATACTCCTGTCAGCTCCCTCATATTTTAATTGCTTTCAGAGAGCTTGTTATTTCAAGGAACCCTGCGGTGAATCCCATTTTGAAATGCAAATATTCACTGTCCTAATTTACCATTTTTTAGGGTTTTTTTCTCCCATAAGGAGACAGTGTGGTGTATAGAAAGAATACTGAACTTAGAATCTGAAGATCTGAGTTCCAGTCCTGAGTTGACCACTTGCTAACTCTGTAAACTTACAATAATCACTTAGCGCCATCTGACCCAAATTTTCTCATCTGCTACCTCACAGGGGTATAGTGAGAATCACGTGGCATATTGTATGGTAAAGGAATTTCAAGTATACACAAATATTTGATAGGCAAAGGGATTTGTGATTTCCTCTCCCTGGGAGAAGCTCTATGCACCTACAAGGTTGGATGATCCATTAATGGTTTGGTAGACCAAACAACCAACTGATAAGCACTTACATAACCTAATATGTTTCAGATACTGTTCTTGGCCCCAAAGATGCAAAGACAAAAATAAAAGGCCCCTTCCCTCAAGGAATTTATATTCTATCAGGTAAGTCCTTGAGAATTGCCTGAAGCATAGAGAGGTTGAAGTCAAGTCAGCAAACATTTCTTAATTACCCACTGTGCTTCCCTGTGGATATGAAAAAAGATAAATACATCTCCCAAACTCAAGGGTATCAAATTTCAGTAGGTCAAACATGCAGACGGTTATATACAAACCAGATATATACCAGGAAAGTGGGAGAAGGCATTTGCATAGAGGGGGACAGGAAAAGACTGGTGATGAAAGTGGAATTTTCACTGAGACCTGATGAAATCCAAGAAACACAGAGGAGGAGGAAAAGAATTTTAGCTAGTGAAAATGCATGGAGACAGGAGAGAGATTGTCAGTATGGAAGCAAGTTATCATTAGATTCTAATTACATGGAGCAGGGTAAGATGTAAGAAAATTAGATAGATAGGAAGGGGCCAGGTTATGGAGGGGCTGTAAAAGGTTAAATGGCTCACCCAGATAGTATAAGATACCAGATGTGAACCCAAGTTTTCCTGACTCCAAGTCCAGCATGCAATTTATTATAATTTAGTCATCCCTACTAAGTCACTTATTATTATTAAAGTGGTGGTTCCAGGGCATGTTTTAGGAGGTTGTGTACCTGCCACAATGATGAACCATTCCCCTCACCACACAGTATTCAATATTCAATATTAAATGTGGCAGACAGATGAAGGGTTGAGGAAGTAATGGGGGAAGGACTTGGAAAAAAGCCGGAATCCTCATGAGCAATGGGTCTTGTCTCCCATTCCCATAATGATGCTGTCAACTGCTAACAGAGGGATGAGCTGAGGTGGTTGTGGCCCTCCGTTCAATGCTGATGTCCCCATGAGTCCATTCATTTTCTTATTTACCACATTCTTGGCACCAACTACATTTCCATTGAATTGGGATAATCAGTAAGGAGTTTTTCAGCCCCTGGAATCAGGCAATCCATGTAACTCAGCATGGCAGCGTGACATTATCACCAGCTAAGCAATATTAGTTTTGTATGATCATCATCTCCAGGGAACTTGCTGTATGATGGGGCTTCAGGTGCTGAAGTCATAAACCATTATCTTCATTCCTAAGCATCTGCGTGACACCCGTCTTCAAGGACAGCATCGGAAACTTGCACAGTGGAGCTAACCTGATTTATTGGCAGAAACCACAAGGGCACAGGAGTGTGTAAATTGCCCACCACTGCAAGAAAAGGTACATATGCTGAACTTCTGTGACAAACTGTTTAGTGCTCACCTAGAGGATTTTGTGAGACACCAAATACAACCTCTCCTGTCCCTTCATTAACTTGATTTCCATGGTAATAATAATCATAATCTTTCCTGCTTCTCTCTTGTATTTATGATCCCTTTACAATCATTATCTCATCTGATCCTCAGAGTATTTCAGAGATGCAAGTAAAGTAGGTATAGTATTACCTACCCTCATTTCACAGGTGAGGAAACTGAAGAACAGAGAGATTAAGTGACTTGATGGCAGTCTGGAATGCTCTGAGATTTCACCCAGGTAGAAAATTCCTGGTGTGAAAACTCCCTTGACTGATGCAGAACACAATTCATCTGCAACTTGAGATTTTACAGAGATGCCTGAGACCCTGTGAGTAACATAGCTAGTACAAGATGTGAACCTAGGTCATCATCATTCCAAGGCTGGTCCTACACCCTCTGTGCCATGATGCATCTCTAAGTGCTTTTCTCTAATGAGTAAGTTGGGCATAATCATATAACTGCTAAGTATCAGACCTAGGACTCAGATCTTCACCTTTCAAAGTCCAAGTATTTTCATCACATTATTGCCATCCCTTTTAAATTCTAACCATGAGTTTAGATGGTTGAAGAGATGATTTCTTGATCAAACAGTTTATTAATTGACTAATGAAACAGTTATTGATTGAGCTGTCTTACTCATGACAGGATATGTAGAATCATATAAGGAATGCAGATGAGAGGAAATAATAAAGTGTAATAAAAATATGAGCAACAATAATAATGATGTATTAATCATAACATCAATTATAATATTATCCATAATAATAATAGCATGAAGATGCTTGGGATGCTCTCTCTATGGGTTAATTACATGGGTGAATTTTTGCACCTAGTATACCTAACGAGTACCTCTTTTCAAGATGGTATGTCCTCACAATAAACTATTCAATGTCATTTGTCTGCATGAGCCTCGTTGTCATTAGCTGTGATGGCTTTATTTCATGAGAATAGAAAAAGTAAAATCAGAAACATATGTATAGAAAAAAGACTAAAAGGAATTATAGGGGGTAGGCTGAATGAGACCCCACAAAGGCTGGATGATCACTCATCATTGATCCTTTAGAAAGGATGCTTGCCCTGGACTGGCTGCACTAGGTTTCTTCCACTGAGATTGTTTCCAATTGTGAAGTGCTAAGATTTTGTGATCTGGTCACATTGGGACCTAGCTATTCCTGAAAACAAAATTTTCCCATCCTCCCTTCTGCTGCTTGATACTCCAATTGCATTAGAATTGAAAAAGAATCTTCCATCAGCCCAAGCCAGGGCTCTAAACATGATGAGCTGCTTGCTGATGAATCCTTAGTGTTCTTGAAAGGTCTTGGTGTGCTCTTGTGTTAGCTCTTCCTTGTCCCTGAGAGGGAGTGTTCAGCACTAACTGAGTGAACACCACCCTCAGGAACAGGATTGTGCATCCAGGCATACATTCCCAAGTAATTAGAGGTGACCTTACAACGATCACATGTCAGATGCGCTAGTGAGCCTCTGCGTCTTCTCTTGCTGGCTTTACACAGTCACCTTTAAATGGCCTTCCATTCCCCAAGGCAAAATAATCGCAAGTTGGACTGCAAACAAAGATTCATAGACAGAATAATTTTCAGGGAAATGTTTGTGGGAATTCAGGTAATTCACTTTCCCTGTCCAACCTCACAGCCCTAATCCTCATTTTATAGATAAGAGTGATAACACTTGTATCATCTCTACCTCATGTCCTTGTTATGTGGAAGGATCTGATGAGATTCAGATGATAAAGGTCTTGATCAAGCTTTAAGCACCTATAATATGTGTTAGGCTTTTGACTTTCTTCTTTCCTGGCCTCTATTACCACAACACAGTGAGCCAAATCTGCAATAGAGGCAACCCCTTAGATTAGGCTCAGTTCCATAACAACAGTTCTGTCTTTGCTCTCTGGATTTTCTCTTATTCCATGAGTCCCAGGAGTGGGCTAAAGCTAGATACCACCACCTCAGGTTCTTCTAAATGGCCACTCTTTGCTTTCCGTTTCCTTTCCAATGATTTCAGCGTCTTCCACATGGAGACATGTCCCCTATACGCAGGCTCCATACTTCAATGGGAGATTTTAAGATTGCAAGTATATCCCAGTAAGTTATGGCTCTCTAAATTCAAATAGAAAATTGCATCACTAATGGGTGATGCAATACATTTTCTCTAACTTGTCAATATCGTATGTGAAAGGGCGGGGCTAGATGACTTCTGAGGTGTCTTCCAGCTCTAAATCTTTTTTTTTTTAAGTTTTATTGATTCCTTTTGTTTGTTACACCATTGTCATTCCCTGAAATACCCTTCCCCAAAGAACCCTCCCCTGCAACAAAGAAAAAGAGTTACGCAGATCAACCAACAGTGACTAGGTCTGACAGCATATGAAACATTCTATTTCTGGAGTAACTCAACTCTATGCCAAGAGGAGAAAAAGGAGTTTTGTTACCTGTCCTCAAAAACCCTGATTGGTCATTGCATTTAATCTGAGTTCACCCAGCTTTAAATCTATGATCCAGGGTAACTTCCATTAGTTTTGTATCCATGTTCAATATCTTTGGGGTCATAAAACATTTCATCACCAAGTGGAATCAGCGTTGATATTCCCAACAGTTACAAAATCCTTTTCTTCCTCACATCATGACAAAGTATTTACCTTAAAAATAAGGAAGTGGGAGATGGTTTGAGGACTCAGATATGGCTTCCCAGGAAAATGAAAAGTTTATAGATCAGCATCCCACCACCACCATTGTACACCCATGACCTGATTTCCCTTATGGCTTTACTATTTCCCAATTTGCATGGTTACCAGGTTATATGTAGTTTATATAACCTGAAAATGACTGTCATTTCACTGAGTCCCTTTAAATCCAATGTATAAATAGAGTAATGATCTATTCCACAGTGCCTTTTTTCTGGAAAGGTATGATGACCCTTGTCTACCAAGATAGTTCTTGGGCTCAGATAATAAAGAAACGGTTCTGTGGTTTTAGAGTAATTCATTTAATCTCTCTGAGCCTCTATTTCTCATGTGTATAAGCATAAATAGTGTCTCTTCTCTTAGGATGCAATGAAATAGATACAGATATCGTGCATTTCTGCCCAGCACATCAGATTATTATTTTGTGAAATGGGATAATAAAATAAAAGGAATTCACAAAGCTACATACTGTGTTTTATTCATCATTTCCTAGTTAAGTAAAAAAAGTTTTTATTAAGCACCTACTATGTATCAGACAATGTTCTAAGTACTGATGATAACACAGGAAAGCAACAACAGCCCCAGCTCTCAAGGATCTCAAAGTCTAATGGAGGAGACAACATGAAAAAGATTCTGTAAATATTAGATATACCGAAGATTGACTGGAGATAATCAACGTAGAGAAGGCACTAACATTAAGGGGAACCAAAAAAGGCTTCTTTTATAAGGTAGAATTTTAATTGGCACTTGAAGGAAGCTGGGAAACTAAGAGGAGTAGATGAAGAGGGAGAAAATTCCAGCCTTGAGGGATAGTCAGTGAGAATGCCCTGAACCAGGATATAGAGTGACAAGGACAAAGAAGAACATTAAGGAGTTCAGTATCACTGGATCAGAGAGTGTATTGGGAGAGCGGTGGGGTGGAAGAATGGTTAAGACATTAGAAATGTAAGAGGGGCCAGATTATGAAGAGTTTTGAACTCCAAACAGAATTTCATATAAGGAAGAACTTTCCCAAGTACACTGTAAATGTGAACTATCCTTTTGCTCCTCCACTTTCTCCCGCACCTCCTCCTTATTGGGTACATTTCAAAGCTGGCTAATAAGTATTCAGTTTAATGGTATGAAACCCATGACCAGGTGATATGGCCTCAAAATTAAAAGACAAGACTGATTTAAAATAAATTTAATTAAAATAATTTAAAAATTAAGAATAGCAAGTATAAGTTCATGTAATAAATGTAACAAACAATATGAGTGTCTTCAATTCCAAGTAATGAAAAGTTTCTAGTTAAAGGGAGAGAAAGAGAAATGAATTGGGATAGTATAATAGCCAGAAAGGAAAGAAATTGAAATAATGGAGAAAAAGAGACAAGCGTAGCAGAGAGAGGGAGACAGAACTAAAATGAAGAGATGAAAAGATACAAAAACAGAGGGGATCAGCCAATCCCAAGGTTCAGTAAACTGTTTTATTCACATCCTGTTCTCTTTTTGTGGGCTTGAGGTAATTATCATCTCTTAACATTTACCCCTTAAATGCTAATTATTATTTGATAACTACTGTTTACAGCTATTTATCTGTTCTTTATCTAAACTTTTCAAAGAAACTTCTCTGAATAGGATAACCACAGGAAATCCATATGAGTGGGGATCATCATTATTTTCTGGGCTACAGCAATAATGACAGAGGTAAAAAGTCAATAAGTAAGACAACCCAAGGGCCAGATGTTACCCCTACCTTGCTTCTAAGGTATTAACAACTCTTAAGAAACCATTTCTTTTTTCTTACTTATGCAGTGATTAGATAAGAAAAGAACAATTTGTACTGTACTTCCCATTGATATTCAGACTACCCCAATTGATTTCGTTGATGACTAATTTTTTTCCAGGGCTCTTCTCTAGCCGTTGCCAGATTTTCCCCCCATTTTTAATATATTCTTTCCAACTATGATCCATAATCCTCCTAAAATTGCCAATCCTAAAGCTGTTGATTAGAATCAATGCTCTCTTAGTAGTTAAGTCGATATCTAAGGTTCATAGGCTTATGATAACATCATTTGGCAAACTCCTTTGAGTGGCCCTATTCCTTTTCTTACAGCTCGAGATGGGCTCTTCCTAAATTATTTGGTTTTGAGAATGTTGTCAGTGATGGTATCTGCATTATTATCTGTAGAATACGGACAATTCTCAACAGTCATGGAACATCTCCAGCCCTGACCTTTTATTTAAACTTTAGTCCAGCTGTTACCACATATTCACACTAGCTAGGACTGGAAATCAACAAACAATCTATGATGACCTTATCACCTCAAAATGATTCTTTCCAAGTATCTCATATCCAAAAGTGGGCCCACAATTCTTTAGTCTTCTGGAAATCTTGGGGTCATCTTTGACTTTTCTATATCTCTTTTGTTTTCCTTACTTTTCCCAGGTACTCTATGTCTAGTCTGTTCTCTTTTTTCCTTTGAGTTATATTTTATTTTTATCTTTCTTTTCCCTGCTGCCTTCCTAATCTCAGCTCTTACCACCTTAAGCCTGACTTCCTATAATAATAATTTGATTAATCCCCTTGAAAATAAATTTCTGCTATCTTATGCACCATTTCTGAGTTCATCTTATTAAAATACCACTTATCACATTGTTGTTGTTCACTTTTTTAAGAGGGCCAATGACATCACAAGGTGATGCCTTGAGTTGTAAGTCAGAGTTGCACAGTCATTGACCTTACCCTCTCTTACAGAGTCATTGAAGTCCACTGGCAAGATGAAAGTCAAGATGACTGGTGATGGCCCAGGTTGCAGTGGATGACTTGTGGTATCTTCAATGTCTGACCAGTCTCTAAGCACTTCAGAGAGCTTGCTTTAGCCACCTTCATGGCCAATGGAGCAAACTATTCTCATCTGCCCATTCTACCAGGGAAAGTCTTCACGTTCTTGGTGAAGACACTATCTTAATTCGTGATGGATTTGAGGCCTATCAGTTACCCTAAAGTTGGTTTAACCCATCTGCTGAGATGGTTTACCAAGGTGTGACTACTTCCTGGAACCACAGATGAGTGTTAAATGCCTGATAGATAACAAATGGATGAGCAGCCCTGAAAAGGGTTCCCCCAAGGTCTCACACTAGAGGTGCTAGTCTTCTTGAACACCCCACATAGTTATCCCATTATGGCCCTGACCAAAATCTTTATAGTGGCTCTTCTGCTTAAATTTGAAGGCTCCTATACTCATGCCACATCCCACCAATCCAACCTCATTTTCCAGAGCAAGAGTGCTCATAATATGTTCTCTTCTCCAAATAGGCTCATCATATCATATGATTGTGATGGAATATTATTATGTTGTAAGAAATGACAAGCAGGATGGTTTCAGGAAAGAAAAGCTGGAAAGACTTTTAAATGAACCAATGTAAAGTGAAGAGAACAGAACCAGTAAAACATTGTACATGAGAACAACGATGTTGTAAGGATGATCAGCTGTGAAAGACATCTATTCTGATCAACACAGTTCCTAAGGACCCATGATGAACAATTTATCCATCTACAGACAGAACTGATGAACTTTGAATGCAGGAAGAAGCACACTTTTTTATTTTTTATTTTTATCATTTTATTTTGTTTTGCAGCATGGCGTATAGAAAATATGTTTTGCATGACTCCACATGCATAATTGATAACATATTGCTTGCCTTCTCAAAGAGTGGAGAGGGACAAAAAGAAAGGAAAGCATTTGGAACTCAAAATTTTAAATAAATTATTGTCAAAATATTTTTACATAAAATTGAGAAATATTTAAATTAATAAAAATAAATTTATTTTTTAAAACATAGAAATTTGAGTTGTTATTAGACAAATGCATTACAACTGGAAACCCAATGGAATTAGATGCAAAGGACATTTGATCACAAGATCGTAGATACAGAACTGAAAGGTTCTGAGGTCAGAGAACATGGAGTCAAACCTCCTTATTTTATAGATGAAGAAGATGAAACCTAGGGAAGCTGAGTAACTCACCTGAGGTTACACATGTTTACTTAAATATTAAGGGTAGGATTTGAATTCAGATTCTCTAACTCCAGAGTCACTGTTCTCTCTCCTGTAACACAGTAATTCCTAAATTGTGGTTTTGCTACTTACTTCTTCACCTCTTTGAGCCTCAGGAACATCATCTGTAAATGAGGGGATCAGATCAGACTACTGCTCCAGTCCCTTCTAGTTCTAAATTCTATGATCCTTTATTCTTATCGTACCTCTGTTATGCATCTAAAATGTTCTTATCTCTGCCTAACTAAAAATTATTGATCTTTTAAGGCCCAGTTCAACTTTAACATCTACTCTGAAGTCTTCTCAAATTTCTCCACCCCACACAATTCTCCCTTCTCTATGCTCTTAACATGGCCTTTATTACTCAGATTACTACTTAACGTAAATCAGCCAAACACCACTCAGCTCTTCCACTGTGTCTGCTCAAAAGTCTATTGCATAAGCAATAATCCTCACCCTAAATCTTTTCTCTCCTTCCTTCTATCTACTGGCTATTACTTAAAACTGGAACCTCCCTGATGACCACCATTCTGATGACAGAGCCTTCCTGGCCACCTTTTCTGATATTGGATGCACCTTCTTCACTCATTCCCCTCAGCTCACTCATAGAGGTAGGGGAGTGAGTTGGAATTTCCTTTGCTTCCTACTGCCACTTCCAGGCTCTTTCTCTATCTCCATCACTTAGTAACTCTCCTCCTTTGAGATTCATGATATTCATATCTACCACCCAATCCAAATCCTGGTAGCTGTTGTCTATAGAGCCCCAGGTCACTCCACTTCCCTTTCTTAATGAGTTTGACATAAGGCTCAAAATTTTCCACTTTTCCTCAACTCAACTGTAAGACTTCAACATGTACAATAACTGTCTCAAACAACCCTAATCATGCAGTTCCTAAACCTACTTACTTCTCATGACCTACTCCTCCCCAACCCACCTCAGCCACAACAGAAAGATGGTCGTACTCATGATCTTGCCACCACCCACAAATGTACTATATCCACATTAAAAAATTCCAAAACCCCCTTATTCAATCATAATATTGATTTTTCATCTTCCCTTCCACCTTCCCTTAGAAAATGCTACTCTTTATCTACACTGTGACTTCTAATTCCTTGTCCCATCTATTCTCTCCTAAGCCACCTCTCCTGCACTCTCTTTTCTTTCCCCCATCTTGACCCTTTGGCAAACCAATTCAACTGTACGCTGTCTTCCTTTCTTAAGACCCTAGCTCCCTTATCATTTCACCAACCACATCCTGCCATCCTCAGCCTGGCATCAATCTCATCATTCGCCACCTCTGCTCCTTTATATGTGCTGATGAATGAAGGTGGAGAAAATCATATATCTGACTCAATGCACTACACATTTATGTTATGCAACTTCAACTGGGACATTACTGTTGTCATGCAATCCTTCTATACTTGCATCATCAACTCACTACCCCGCTCTACATAGCCACTCTTCTGAAGCTCCAAAAAGCTCCCTTGTCTCCCCCTCTCTCTACTCTCACAGCTGAAATCTTTGTGTCATATTTTACAGAAGAAATTAAGCCCATTCACTGTGAATTTCCTCTTCTCCCCTTTTCTTCATCTCCTCACTCTTATGCTTTCTGCATATCTCCTCCTTCACCCCTGTCTCACATGATGAGGTGGACTTACTCCTTACCAAGTCTAACCCTTCTACCTGCTCAAGTGACCCCATTCCTTACCATCTTCTCCAATGTACTGACACCTCTATGTCCTCACTTGATCACTTATTTTCAATCTTTTCCTGTCTACTGACTCATTCTCTGGACTGCCTACAAATATGCCCCTATCTCTTCCACTAGGAGAAAACCCTTACTTAAATCCCTCCATTCCCACTATCATCCTATAACCATTTTGCTTTCTGTGGCTAAACTCCCTGAAAAAAATTGTGTACAGTAGGTGTTTTCACTTTCTTTTCTCTTCATCTACTTAACCTTTTCATCCCACTGAAATAGCTCTGTCCAAAGTTACCAAAGATTTCTTAATTGCCAAATGTAAGGGCCATTTCAGAGTCCTCATTCTCTTTGTCCTCTCTTCAACCTTGAACCCTGTTAATTACCCTCTGTTTCTTGATACCCTCTTCTCTACTGGCTCTCCCCTTTCCCATTCAGGTTATATACTCTATAGATTTCCATCAGTGTTCCATCTTGGGCACCCCTCTATACTACTTTTTCTGATTTGATTACCATTTTTATACTGATAATTCTCAAATCTCCCTATTTTGCCTCAAGTTCTGTGCTCACCTCTAATCTCATATCTCCAACTGTCTTCTAGACATCTTGAACTGTATATTCAGTAGGCATCATAAACTCAACATGTCCAAAACTGAACTCTTATCTTTTTCCCTTATCCCTCCCTACTCATTTCTACTTTCCCTATTACAGTAGAGGGCATCACCATCCTCTTAGTTCCTCAGGCTTGCAACCATCCTTGACTATTCACTAGCTTTCACTCCTAAACTTCACATTTGCAACATCTCTGAAATATGTCCCCTTCACTCTGTCACTGCCACCACTCTGGTGCAGGCCTTCATCACTTCACACTTACACTATTATCTAATGGCCTTCTGGCTTCAAGTCTCACCCCACTCCAACCTATCCTCCAACCAGCCACTAAAGTGATTTTTCTAAAGTACAGGTCTGATCATGTCAATCCCCCTATTCAATAAACTCCAGTGGCTCCCTGTTGCCTCCAGGATCAAAAACAAGCTTTGTTTCACCTTCATAATGTAGCCCTCTCCATCCTTTCTAGTCTTCTCGTATCTTGCTACCTGTCATGTGCTTTTCAATCCAATGGTACTGGCCTCCTTGTCGTTCCAGGAACAAAGACACTCCATCTCTTTCTTTTCAAGCGTTGTCTCTGGCTGTCCCCCATGTCTAGAATGGTCTCTCTTTTTATCTTTGCCTACCAGCTTCCATGGCTACCTCTGAGTCCCACATAAATTCCATCTTCTACAGGAAGCCTTTCTCAATTCCCATTAATTCTAGTGCCTCCCTTATGTTAACTATTTCCTATTTATCATGGATATAATTTGTTTGTACAACTTTTTGTTTATTTTGTGTTTCCCCCAATAGATTTTGAACTTCGTGAGGGCAGGGACTATCTTTTACCTCTTTTTTTTTTTAATGCTCAGGGTTTAACATAGTACCTTGCAGATATTAAGTCTTTAATAAATATTTTTTGATTGAGTTATTGAAAGTTTGTTCTGCAGAGTGATTTTTAGAGCAGCAGTTATGTATATACAAACATCCACATCACTGTATTAGGAAGCACACCAACAAATTACAAGTGTTACATACTAGAAATAGCAATGGACTGGCTAGAAGTACGGGGAACTAGATTCTAGTTCTAACTTTGCCAATACCTTGGGCAAGTCAATTCACTTCCCTAATTCTCAGTATTTTCATCTGTAAAATGTGGGAGTTGAATCAAATGATCTTTATGATCCTTTTAAGCTTGACTATTCTGTAATTCCAGATTTTGATAGCTATTGTCAAGTAGCTAAAGCACAATAAAAGGCTTAACTAATCATAAAGATATTTCTACACAAGACCCTCTTTAACTTTTCTGAGCCATCTCTATATAAATTGAAATCAAGCAATAGAAAAACTCATTTTTCACTATCAAATGTTATCTCTGTCTACAACAGGGCTACACACAGTTACGCACAGCTGGCCAGGGTCACGATCTAACTTGCTAGATTTAAGAGGCCAAAGATGTAACAAAGTATTGGTTCCACCTAAGTCCTGCCTCATTAAGCCTTAGTTCCTCTAACTGGAAAATGTAAATAATAGTACTTTTACTCTGCAGTAGTGTCACTGTTGAACAATTTAGGGACTTTCAACCATTATCCTTCCCCAAATTAAGATTAAAGGTTCTAACTTTAGGACTTTCTTCCTCCTCTCCCCCCTGGCCCATGGTTGATGCTCCTTAAATTCACAGCTTTCCCCCTTCCCATATTATTTTAAGATAATCGTTCTTGATAAATTATATTACTTTCTGCTAACAGGAGAACTTCATGATATGAGAACTGGTGAGCATACTTGAATCATGATTTAAAGAGTAGAGCCAGCCAGCCAATTCGGCACATTTTATCACCACTGATGCCTTTGGAGAATGCACAATAGAATTATAAGTCAATAAATTCCCTCTCTAATTGGTGGACTGGGTGATTATGGAGCACATAATCAGCACCTTACATACATTCTGGGAGAGATTTCTTCCCCCCCCCCCCACTTAATATTATTTTTTCCAACTTCATGCCAGTACAGTTTTCAACATTCATTTTTATAAGATTTTGAGTTCCAAATTTCTCTCCCTCCCTTGTCCTCTCCCCAAGACAGAAAACAGTCTGATACGGGTGATACATGCACAATCATGTCAAACGTATTTCCACATTAGTAATGTTGTGAAAGAAGAATCAGAATAAAAGGGAAAAACCACAACAAAGGAAAAAAGTGAAAATAGTATACTTCAATCTGCATTCAGACTCCATAGCTCTTTCTCTGGATGTGGATAGCATTTTCCATCATGAGTCTTTCGGAATTGTCTTGGATCATTGAATTATTGAGAAGAGCTAAATCTATCAAAGAGGATCATCGTGTAATGTTGCCATTACCATGTACAGTGTTCTCCTAGTTCTACTCACTTCACTCAACATCTGTTCATGTAACTTTTTGGGAGAGATTTCTGAAAGCAACTTGGGAAGAGTGGAGGTTGACTGAATAACTCAATGGGAAAATCTCTTATTTGTCACATCTGGAAGCATCATGTTGAAGTCTTAGATTGTCTTATTAAAGAGTTCTCATGAACAGAAAAGACCAGGAAAGAGAAGCAAGATTTCAATGCATGATGTTCTTTCTGTAGTACTGAAGATGCTCCATATATTAGGAAAAAGGCTTAGAGTTAAAAATACAGAGGCTGTTGGAGGGATCCTAGGGAAACTTATAATAAGAAGACAAGGGAATTGCTCTCCCATCATTTTCCTAAATTAAATTTCACTTTGAAAACATATTTATGTTATTTGATGTTTTTTTTAAAGAACTAATCAATCACTACCTCTATTAGAGAATTTAAAGGTGAAAAATATTTGTATTCCTCTAGAATAGGTGTTCTTAACCTGGGATACATTAACTTGTTATACATATATATACATGTGTGTATATATATATAATATAGGTTACATGTGTATGTGTATATATATGTATATACATACATATACTTATGGATATGTATGTGTAAAATTGTATTTAAACATAATTGGTTTTCTTTGTATTCCTATGTTTTATTTTATCCTTTTAAAAACATTATTTTAAGAAGAGACTTCAGGATACTGCTCAACAAATCCATTCTCTAAAAAACTTAAGGACTTCTGCTACAATGATATTTGTGCTGCACTATAGGCAGAGAGACAGGATAAAAGACTTGTCCTCCTTTCCCAAAGTACCATGCAGCTCTTTGCTTCAATGAATTCATTAAAATAAATTTTCATATATCGAGGTAATGCTAACCAATTGCAGTGGGAAGAATGCTAGATTAGTTGTTTGGAAATCTGAATTCTGGTTCCCATAACGGCACTTGCTAGATGGGTGACCTTGGGTAAGTCACTTCATTCCTCCAGATCTATTTGTAGAATAAGAGAGCTAAACTAGGTAATTACTCACATCCCATTCAGCTTAAAATTTCTATGATTCATAGGATTCCAGAGAGGCAAAGTCAATTTCTGAATGCCAGAAAGCCTGAAAGTGACAGTGCTGGTATACAAAGCTGGGTCTTTAAGGCTAAGCAGTATCATATTCTTGCTGTATGAGATGGATGGATCTCCTACTTCAGAGTTTGTAAGAAAATCAGGAAGTGCAATGCCCACTAAGATTTGTAAGGTAAAGTAAATGATTTCTCACTAGTACTATCTCTTGCAACCTCATGTTATTTCCTCATGAATTTTGCAACAGATTCCTTACCTATCCAGTCACTGAACACTGGGCAAACAAGGTGCTTTGGGGAGGATGCATTGAATACCTTCTATTTTTCATTAACACCAGAAAAAGTTAATCAGTGTACTGTATAGTGACTCTGCAGAAGAGTGTTTAATCAACAAGGGGCTCCTCTTCCATGTTCCAATGAGATTTCATATACCTGAGGCAGAGGTGATAGTGATTGATTACAAACATCACCTGCAGTTTGGAAACTTTTCTCCCTTTCTCTCCGTCCCCACCCCACCCTCTCTCTCTGTCTCTCTCTCTCTCTCTCTCTGTCTCTCTCTGCCGAATAAGGTTCAATGCTCATTAAAAAGCTATTGCATCATCTTACTTTATCATGGCTCTAATATGCTATAAAGCAAGCTAATTGCAGGGTGACATTAATATTCTGACCTCAATGGATTTCTGTCGAATTGATCCAGTTCACAGGGGGAAGGTTTCTATGCAGGTGCTTTATAATTCAATAATCAGAGCTGCAGAGGGACCAGCTCCTTCATTTGCAATGGCAATTAGATGGTGATTTCCATGGGGAGAAAATGAGAAACCAACCAGTTTTCTTGCTCAGAAATTGTAAGAGTGGGAGTGGGGGTAGTGGTGGTCCATGATGACTACTGCAGATAAATCCAGACTCCCAAAGCACAGGAACTTTTCAGAACCTTTGGCTTGCTTTAGCATAGAAAGATTGGCTTTCTCCCACTGGGTGGCTATAGGAACTTCCTCATTTCTATCTTTGGTAGGTGAGAAGTGAGAAAGGATGCAGCCCATCACAGTCACTAGTGAGAGAGAACAGACTACAACTTGAATGAAGACCCTCGTCTAAGCATGTCTCCCTTTCCCTGAAGTGCTTAAAAATTGCCCTTGAAGTCCCTGAGATATTATAGATGTGAAACCACATCTTTTCCTTTGGATAAAAAAAGTTTCATTGAATATAATTTAACTTTTTAAGAGTACTTCCTCTTTGAATTCACTTCACGGGGTAGGGATTTCTCTGAAGACAGTAAGTGCTTAGGAATTGTTGACTTTCTGATCTTAAAAAAAATCAACCGAAACCAATGTAAAACTAACTTTAAGTGGGAAAGAGCAGTTATCTGAGTTTTCCTGTATTTTTATACTGATATAATTTGTTTAACTGCAAGGGCATAAGATTATATGGGGTAGACAAAGGTAGCACCATTTGTGGGCTCCATTCTGTTCTCACTCGGTGTTAAGGTACAATGATTTGTATGTATTCCTATGAAGCTTCAGGACTCAAGGAATCTTGAATAAATATTGACATATTTTATAAATGAGCTATGGGAGGGGAGAACTCTGTGCCCTTAAGAGATGAAATCAGTCCAGGAAAAAACTCAGGGAAACTGAGTTCTTGGAGCATAAAGTGCTCAAATTTCTTTTTTTCCCACTAATGCCTTTGAGGAAAGCACCAGTTTAAAGCTCATTGGTTCCATTATGATAAAAGGTAAAGAAGTCAAAAGAAAGAAGTTGTATAACAAGATCAGAGTGCCATTTAGAAAATGAAGATTGCTACTAATGATTGGTATCCTTGTATGTGAAACTGGACTGACATTGGAGGCGGCGGCAAGTTTTCTTTCCAAAAAAGAAAATATTAGGATCTCATGAGACACTGAAAAAGCAACAACTTCCTCCTGTCACTACAGAAAATGGATAGAACATTGCCAAGTGGCACAAACCCACCAAATATATATACGTAGACATATATAGACATGAATAGAAGTTAAAACTACTTTCTATCTGACTAAGCTGCTGAATACTCAAATCCAGTGGTTTACCAATGTATCCAAAATTCTCTCCTTACATTATTTTGAACAGGTCTCTAAATACTCTGCTCCCAAAAGCTGTTGTTAGAACAGCTGGACATGATCTTACTTAAGATAAAGGACAACGATAAAAGGTTTCCTCATCTGCAGAAATACGCAGGTGAAACATATACAGGTTGACAACAGAATTAGCCTTCACAGGGCTATATTGCTCCCCTCATTATGTAAAGGTTTGGGAGCACATATATGTGAGACTGATCAGTGCCTTCTCTGGATACAGAATTATCCAAAAATCAATACAAACAATGAGCATTGTGAATAAGACATTAAAATTCAGAGGCCCTGGGTTCAATTCCCAGCTTTGCCAATCATTTCTGTGTGGTCTTGGGTAAGTCAATTAACTTCTCCGGGCCTCAGTTTCCTTACTTGTAAAATGAAGGGGGTAAACAATCTACAAGGTATCTTCATAGCTCTAGTTCTGTGATATCTTATCCATGATCTACTAATGTTTCTTTTTTTGGGGGTAACATATCAGATATTTACAGTTTTCAAAAAGATAGCTCTAGGTCTCTAAAGCCATAGCCTCAAGGAAATAAAACAGAAAACACTTGAGTATGCATGCAAAAAGATGATATTATTTGACAATAACAATACTGATTTACTGGTTAACTGTGAACAAACCAAGCAGCACCAAGCTAGGATACAGAATAACTGTATTTAAACATCTAAGTACAAAATGGTACACCTCCTGAACTTGACTGTGATAGCTGTTTGCTTCTCCTTCTCTCTTATCTATGTTAAGCAACGTCTCAGTATTAGAAATCATACCATTGCTACATTATCACTCTCTAGGAAAACAACCTTTTCTGGAACTTAGCAAGTAAGAATCTTCTATGGTTCTCAGAACATACAGTCTGTTGAAACATGTCCTTTCTTCCCCTTCTAGAGCAGTCTAATTCTACAATTTTCTCATTTTTGTATACCTCCTATAGAATAATAAGACCAGAGATTTAAAGTGGGAAAGGACCTGAGAAGTTCTGTTGTCCAAATGGAGATGTTTATCACTTTGTCACAACTGTTTCAAAATAACCAACCCCTGGGTTGTCTGTGATGTTGAATACACAACGATATAGGTTAAACAGTTATATAAAACAATTACAAAGTTAATATACAGGTTTCTTCAGAAAGTCAAGGAGAAGGTTCAATTGTTCAAGTCTGCTTACCAAAACTGAACTTAGGACCCTGAAGATGGTATATTTAAATCTTCAAGCAGCTTTGAAAGGCCATAAAGCTACAGAGTCTACCCTATTAAACAATGATTACTGACTTTGAGAAATACATCTTGCTGTTAGAAATCCATATATTTTAAATAAATTATCATATTTTTGTTTTGTTTTGTTTCTAGGATTGCCCTTGCCATGTTAATTTTCTCTGGGTGCTTATGTTTAGATCAGTAAAGACCTTAGTAGCAATTTTCTTTTATTGACTTCCTGTTATATTCCACATTTAATTATGCCAGATAATAAGTACAAAAGCACCGCATAGAATCCCAATCACATAATCCAAGCACACAAGGCAAAAAGATTCTTCTATGACCAGCCAAAACGTCCCTGGCCCCAGAACTTGAGGTTCCAGATGGGCTGTATTTTATCCCTTGGCAGCTGGCATGGCATGAAATCCATTCATTCTCACACTCAGTTCAGGGAACAGAAAAGGCCAAAGGTTTTCAGTTTCTGAGCAAGGGACCACTTATTGTCCTCTTGGGCTCATATCAAGGCAGACTATACAGTTTGGGTGGGAGTAACAACAACAACAAAAAGAATCGAAAATAATAAATCGTGTTTAGAGTATCCAGTGGGTAAGAATACCAGGAAGCCGAGGTTTTGATTTCTCTTCGCCAAACAAAGTAAGAGATGTAAAAGTAAAAAAATGTGGTCACTCTCTTCAATGACTTTATACTCTACCACAAGAGACATGACTCACAAGTAAGAAAAAATGAAAAAACAATAACATTGTAATAAGCTATATAAATAACATATATAGCGTAGGAAATAACATTTTTGTGGCAGTTTTTTTCTCACAGTTTCTTCATCTGTAAAATGAGCTGAAGAAGAAAATGGCAAACCACTCCAGTATCTTTTCCAAGGAAACTCCAAATGGGGTCACGAAGAATCTAAAATTAATGAAACGACCAAACACAAACATTTCCTACAGCAGTTCTATGTGGTAGGTAGTAAATGTATTACTATTACCATTTTACATATGATACAACTGAGGCTTAAAGAATTCACATAACTCACCTACAGTCCCATGGCTAGTAAGTGGTGGAGCTAGGCATGGACACATACCTTCTGACTCAAGTCTAGAGATCAAGCCGCTGCACCATGTGGGAACATCAAGTTATTTTCTTCTTTACAAATTTCTAATATTTGCTAAATAATTAGGATTTAATCAGGTCAAAATGATTTGTTGGTTATTATTTGATGAGTACATGGAACAACTACTAGATAATGTAATTGATTGAGTGTTAGGCTTTTAGTCAGGAAGACTTATATAGTCTCAGAAACTTACTAGGCATTTAGTCAGGAAGACTTGTGTAGTCTCAGAAACTTCCTCCCTTCCTCCCCCCCTTCCCTCCTTCCTCCCTTCCTCCCCCTCTTCCCTCCTTCCTTCCTTTTCCTTCCTTCCTTCCTTCCTTCCTTCCTTCCTTCCTTCCTTTCTTCCTTCCTTCCTTCCTTCCTTCCTCCCTCCCTCCCTTCCTCCCTTCCTTCCTTCCTTCCTTCCTTCCTTAGTTCCTTCCTTCCTTCTTTCCTTCCTTCCTTCTTGCTTATTCTATAGCAGTGGGTCAATAACGTTAATATGGCAAACTGCAAAGTAAGTGTCAGATAAAGTATCAGAGGAATTCAGAGGAATGAAGTTTATACCACTGTTTTCCCTTCTCCATTGAACTCTAATAATATTTGACACTCAGATTTGATTAAGTGGGAAGGAAAAGAGCTGACTTTTAGAAGACATGAGTTCTAGCATGATCTTTATTCAATCAATTAATAACCATTTATAAAATGGTCCATATACTGTCCTAGGCACCAAGAATACAAATAAAAGAAAGAAAATATCCCCTGCCCTGAAAGAATATATATCTTAGAATCATACATAGAAGCTAAACACAAGGGAATTTGTGTATGTCAGGGAGATATTGGCAGCTGGAGAAATCAGGAAGTGCCTCATGTAAGAAGTGCCACTTAAACTGGTTTCAAAGTAAGCTAGGGATTCCAAGGGTCAGAGGCAAGGAGGGAGGGCAGTGCAGTTAGGGGGATCTGACTGGGGAAAAGCAGACGTAGGAGGTGCAATATCATGTGGGAGGAGCAATGAGAAGGTCAGTCTGATTGTACCAGAGTCTATGTGGTTGTTGTTGAGTCATTTTCAATCTTTTTCAACTCTTCATGATCCCATTTGGAGTTTTCTTGGCAAATATTTACCATTTCCTTCTCTAGTTCATTTTTTATAGTTTAGGAAGTGAAGCAAATAGAGTTAAGTGACTTAACCAGGGTCATACAGCCTGGCACTCTATCCACTGTGCCACCTAGCTGCCCTCACAAAATCTATACACAATGAATAAAAGGTAGTGGTGATCTGGGAGATGGAGGACTAGTAGATGATGAGATGAGGAAAGACAATATTTGGAAGGTGATATTGAGTTGAATTATGAAGAAAACTAGGGAAGATGAGTCTTCCTGACTCTAGGCACTCTATCTACTGCACCATCTACCTGCCCACAAAGTATATAAAAAGGAATCCAATGTAATAAATCTGAAGATGTAGAATGGAGCCAGATGGTGAAGTGGTTTAACTGCCAAACCAAGGAAGCAAAAGGGAACCAGTTGAACTTTGTGAGCAGGGAAATGGTCTGGTAAGAACCATGTGTTAGTTATATAACTTTGAGAGTTGTGTGAAAGGTGGATTGGAAAGGGGACAGATGAAGAAAGGAGAGCAACAGGACTGCAACAGTCCAGGCAAGAGATGATAATTGCTTCAACCAGACTGATGGCCATGTGAGTGGAGAGGAAAGAGGAATGGAGAGGTCAAATGATTGGATATGGAGTATGTGAAACTTCAAATACCTGAGCATGTCTCTGATGTTATAAATGAAGGGAAACATAAGGATGGTGGTCGCCATGACAGAAATGGGGAAGAAGTTAGAAAGCAGAGTACCCTCGGGAAAAAGTTACGCTTCTAATTATATTGAATGTGAGATGTCAATAGAACATCAGGCCAAGATGTACAATATAAAATTGATTGAGAGATAGACTGGATACAGAGACTGAGGAGTCATTTACCTAGAGATGGTAATTGAACTGAAATTTTGGAAACTGATAAAATCATTAAGAGTATAGAGAGATAAAAGAAGGCAACACTGGCTGTCCTCTGGAGTCATATATCCTGTATTCTAATCCCACCTCTGATACATAATACCTATATGACCTTTGGGAAGTCATTTAACTTCCCTGGGTCTCAGGTTCCTCATATATAAAATGAGGAAGCTAGACTCAATTGCCTCTGAAACCTCTTCCAGCTCTACCTCCATGATTTGAGGTTACAGTTTCATGAGCAGGCTTCAGTTCTCACCTCCGATGTTTCCTACCTTTATAGACTTGGGTAAGACATTTAAACTCTTTCAGTTTCAAATCCTCATTTGTAAAAATGAGAGCATTGGACTAGATTACTCTGAGATTCCTTCCTGCTCTAAATCTGTGATTCTGTGATCATTTAAAATGGTTAATATGTCCAAACATGAAATTTGAGAAAAGGGATAAGACAACTTTTTTTTGAAATTTCCCATGAAAACAGGTTACTGTTCGGCCTATATGTAGATCAATGACTATTTCTCCAAATTAGACAATCTATATCTAGATTGTGTTGATATATCAATCTATATAATCTATATCTAGATTGTAGATATAGATTAAGCAATCTATATCTAGATTCTGTGTGTTGAATATCAATAATCCTTTTTATCAAGGTGATCTGCATGTGCATGCTACTATATGGAAATGAATTATGGCCATTTTTCAGGATCCTTGAGCTTATTCCTACCACTACTTGGATTTTTAATTTTAAGTTCCTCAATTAATGCCTATGTCGCTCAGTTATTTTAGTCTGTCAAATAGATACACTATTATTTGCCATCTCTTTCTTCTTGGGAAGTGGTAAGATTAAACATGAGTGAACAACTTAGCAAAGTGAGAAGTGTTCCACAAATCTAAGTACAGGTCAGTTCTCCTCTAGTAGAATGGAACTTTGATGAGGCCAAAGTCTTTTTCATTTGTGTTGCTTTATTTGTGGAACCCAGCACAGTGCCTGGTAATTAATGAGTATGTATGCACTGAACATGCATCTTCACCTGTGATTCCAATGATATAAAAAACTACTGCTGTGGGAATTCTGTTTACCAAAGGAGGTCATCACCATCTCTGCTATTTATAGACCAGAACATTGAGAGATTATATAATTTGACCTGGGTGATAGTCAGTATGTTTAAGTCAGGAATGATACCCAGGTCTTCTTAGCTCCAAAGCCAGCTCTCTATCCTCTATGGCACATTACCTCTCTAACAAAGGTAAAATTAAGAATAAAATGCTGCAGTCACTGCCCTGTTCCCCAACATAACTCACAAAAGACACTCTAAGGTACACAACCCCAAAAAGTAAGGTAGCCTTACCTAGATCCAATCAGAAGAGTCCAAGGAAAATCATTGGAAGTAAAAAGGTACAGACAAACAGATCCTGGTAAATGTCCAGTGTGGCTTAGACTCAGGAATGTACTGGATCCAGTTCCCACTAGTTTGGTAGATCTGGTTGTTAAATTTTCAGTCTAAACATGTATAGCTCAAAAATCATAAAATGCTTCAAATCAGGGTTTGATTCATTATTTTGTTGACTTTCTAGATTTAGGAAAGTGAAGGTGAAAATGTCAATGATGCAGAATATATTTAAAAGGGCATTGTGTATGTATATATCTTTGAGGCCCTGATGAGTCAGTTGTTAAACATTTACCACATCACCCATTCTTAGGTGCAATAATATCCGTTCTACTCTCCCTTAGGTTTCCCTTTTAAGCATATTTGAGCATCCACATCTGAATCATTAATGACCCAGCCTGACAACAGAAGGAGTCGATGAAGAGCTCCAGTTCTTGAGAGAACTAGTCTTTTCTCAAAGAGAGACCCCTTACTTGCCAGGACCTTGAAATGATGACTCTCCTTAGGTCCAGGCTCTGGCTACATCAAATCAGAGAGCCCTACTCCAAATGCAGTGACTTTCCTGAGTCAAAAACTGTTTGTTAAAAATGACTGGATTGAATTTTGCAGCTCACCATTCACACATATTGGGATCTTTGGCTTTTTAAATATATTCTCCTTCATCTCTTCTCACTCTGCAAATGTGAAATTAAATTAAGCCAAGAAACCTTTGGCTGATGGGGGAAAAAATTCTGTGAGTCAAGCCTATTAGATAGGAAAAACATATCCCCAGGGAAGCATTGAGACTTGGAGCACTTCAGTCATTAAAACTAGGCCAGACAAAGTACTAGAAAGCAGCTATGAAGGAGAATTCTGCTTTCATATCCTAAGGGAGCAGGACTGGATGGCCTATTAGGTCGTTTCCTGTCACAGATTTCCATCAGGACTTTACGCTTCTAATCTAGGACTGCGTTTTAAAATGTTGAACCTGCCTTTCAAATACTTCACTGCTGCAGCCTGTGAGACTAAATTATGTTCTCTTGGTGGAGAGGAGAAGGAAGCAGCCCCCCAAAAAGCTACTTTGAGCTTTTAAGAGGAAAAGTACTTCACTTGTACAAAAGCACTAGGATTACTTTTAGCATCTTGAAGACTGGGTGATCCATTTGTGGCATCGGATGTATTCTGTTTTTTCCTTCTTTCCTGACTCTAAAAACATGTCGTTCTTGCCTCAAGTATACAAAACTCTCTTCTCCTTACTGAATAGTGCTTCCCTCCTCTCTTGCTCATTTTTCCTATATCTTTGGGAGGTTTTCACTTCCCCCCACCTGCAGTTTACATCAATTTCATCCCCCTACTTGTCATACATTCATAGTGTTCTTAAAGGACTGGTTCCTCAGTTTATATTCATTTCATTTAAGATGTCTTGACTTATTACAAAGGGTCTTGTGGAATTCTAAAAAAAAATCATTTTAACATTTTAATTCAATTCAATTAGGAAATCTGGAAGAAATATAGCATAACAGGAAAAAAGAAAAAAAAAGATTTGGCATCAGGAGACCTTTACTTCAAACCATCCTTTCCTACTCTAGGGCTCAGCTTTCCCATCTGTAAAATGAGAGAGTCAGGCTAGATGATTTCCAATGTTGTTTCCAACTCTAAATTCCTATGATCTTCGTCAAAATTTTCATAATAGCCTGTCTGGGAAAGACCATACAACTGACGTTTCAGAATTCAGGAGAAGCACATTGAAATAAGGCACTGGAAAGAGGAAAATGTACCATGTACATCAAAATATTCAGTCAGTCAACAAGATTTTCTTAAATGCAGCTATTTGCCAGGCATCATACTGAGAACTGACAATACAAAGGCAAAATACAGTGCATGCTCTCTGAGGAAGAAAACATATAAACAACCATAAGCAAATGCTATAAACAAGATAATTAATTGGGATAGAAAAATGCAAAAAAAGGAAAATAAATGTGTGCCCACGGATTGGGGAATGAATGAACAAATTAGAGTATATTTGTGTTATAGAACATTACTATATCAGAAAAATGGCATATATGAGGAATCCATAAAAAACATGCTTCTACTTGTATGAACATATAAAAGGAGAAGTAGAACCTGAAGAACAATAAATATAATTACTATAATAAGGTATTTTTTTTTTAAAAGCGCCTAAATTCAGATGGATTGTAACAACCAATTTAGTCTTGGAGACGAGCCGGTAAAACCACTTCTTCTCAGGAGAGAGGTACAAAATTTTAAGTGCAGAATGTTAAATAGTCTTTAAGACAGTTTTTATTTAACTTCCTCTCTTTGTGACAAGGGAAGGTTTGATTGAAGAGGGAGTATATTAAGTAATGATTATAATGAAGAAAGAAAAGATGTTAATAAAACTTTTTTTTAAGTCATAGAAGAGATGTGTGGTGTTGCTTTCCCATCATCTTTTTCCAGTGGAAAATCTTCTCAGTTTGAGAAGATAATGAAATCTCAGTCAGGTGATTCTGAAATCCTCAAACATCCAAGGATTGCTTATGGATATCAATATGGGAAGAGAGCAGGACTTTTCGCCTAATTGTCTGTTGTCCCTACAATAACCATGATCCCATCTGCATGAGTCACTTTTCCTCATAAAACTGACATGGGATTACAACTGCCACTTTTTACCAGATTGGGAAAGGTCAGAGAAATGGATCTGACCTTTTCGCAGGGCTCTATTGTTCAAACAGGAGGTGTTTTCAAGCTTGAAGATAAATAGAAATCTCAAAAGTATCTGATTTGAAGCCCCTATCTAAAGAAACTCAGGGGACCATCCACATGTCAAGTATTGGAAACATTGTTAGTTTTCAGGTCAGTTACCTATTCTATGAAAAGCAGGCATTTAAATGACATATCAAGGTTAATAAAGTATTTACATGTATTAATTCAGTTGATTCTCACAACAATATAGGTACTATTATCCCCATTTTGTGGTTGAGCAGCCTGAAGTGTGACAAAATTTAACTGCTTTGTCCGTGGTCGCAGGGTCAATAAGTGTCAAGGATCCAAATACAGGTCTCTGGAATCCAAGCCTAACACTCCTTATACAAACACCATCCATCTTCAGAGAGGAAGTAGTGATGTAGCTCCAACTCAATTCAATTAAACAAGGATTTATTAAGAGCCTACTCTGTGTCAGACACCATGCAAAGTGCTCATAATACTGAGATAGGTCATGGTTTTGACCTTGCAGGTCAAAATTTTCAATGTTCTGGGAGCTCACTTTAAAAAATAATGAATTTACATATTCAAGAGGATAAAGAAGAGGCTTTCCATTCAGTAAGTAGCAAAAGGCCTGGTTAATGGTTCAGAAGTTAAAGATGTATAAAGAGAATGATGAGCACCCAATTCTGAATGTAACCTCTGTGCCTTGGGAAAACGCTGTGTTTGCTCTTTCACAGCGAGTGAGAAAGCACTCACAGGTGTTCATGCATGCTGCTTGAAGCAGAGGCAGAGAAAGGCCTAAGCCTTTTGGAAAGTTTTAATACTCAATCGTGCTTATATACTGGGAGAAAAAAACTAACCCCAAACATACATATCTTTGCTCACATTTTTCCTAGGACAAACAAAAAACATGAGGGACTTGGTTAGAATAAAAATTACTTGAAGGACCAGGCACATGGATTACAGCAGAAATTAGGAATAAACCAACATCTCATACTGTATACCAAGACAAGGTCAAAATTGGTTCATGATTTAGACATAAAGGGCAATACCACAAACAAGTTAAGGAAACATAGAGTAGTGTAGTTCTCAGATCTGTATATAAGGGAAGAATTTATGATCAAACAAGAGATAGAAAATATTACAGGATGTAAAATGGATAATTCTGATTACATTAAATTGCAAAAAGTGTTTGCACAAACAAAACCAATGATGCCAAAATTAGAAGGAAAGAAGAAAATTGGGAGAAAATATTTATAGCAAGTCTCTGTGATAATGGTCTCAATTCTCAAATATACAGAGAATCAAGTGACATTTATAAGAATAAAGATCATCTCCCCATTGATAGTCAAAGGATATGGACAGTTTTCAGATGAAGAAATCAGTTTTCTATAGTCATATGAAAAATGCTCTAAATCACTACTGATTAGAGAAATGCAAATTAAATACCTCTGAAGTACCAAGTCACATGTATCAGGTTGGCTAACATGACAGAAAAGGAAAATGACAAATGCTTGAAAGGATATGGGAAAATTGGGACACTACTTAAGTCTTGGTGGAGTTGTGAACTGATTCAACCATTCTAGAGAGCAATTTGGAAATAAGTCCAAAAGGCCACAAAACTATGCATGCCCTTTGATCTTTCTGTATCCCAAAGAGATCAAAGGAAAAGGAAAAGGGTGTGTGTGTTTGTGTGTTTGTATGTGTGTGTGTGTGTGTGTGTGTAAATCAAATCTTCTTGTGGTGGTAAAGAATTGAAAACTGATGGGATACTCCATCAATCAGGGAATGGTTGAACAAGTTGTGGCATGATTGTGATGACACATTATTATGGTATAAGAAATGATAAGCCAGTTGGCTTCAGAAAAATCTGGGAAGTCATATATGAACTGATGCAAAGTTAAATGAGCAGAACCAGGAGAATGTTGTACAGAGTAAAAACAATATTGTACAATGATCAACTGTGAATAACTTGGTTGTTCTCATCAATACAATGATCTAAGATAATTATAAAGGACTCACGAAGAGAAATGCTATCCACATCCAGAGAAAGAAGTGATGGAGTCTAAATGCACATCATTTTTTCTTCCACAATATGATTCACATGGGAGTATGTTTTGTATTACTGCACATACCTAGTACATATCAAATTTCTTGCCTTTTAAATGAGGAGTGAGGAGAAAGGGAAAGAATTTGGAACTCCAATTTGTTTTTCATAAATCAGAAATTATTATTTAAGTTCAAGAACAGGTTACAAAGGGGGAGGGGGCACATTCAGAACAAAGAGTCAAAGATGGAACCCTAGAGGAGAATGAGTATGGAGGAGACAGGGAGACAAGGGCCTCTCATCTGTGTCTGCTCTACAAGGGGTTGATCCTGATTTCTGAGCCGTGGTCCAGGGCACACAATGAATGGTGCACAAAATAAGATGAGTTCCAGGGGGTACAGTTTTAGGAAAGTATCAAGGGGTGACCAAAGTTACACATCCAACCAACGTTAGCAGCTGAGATTCTCCTTGGAATAGCAGTACTGCTTCTCTTTATGGAATTGAGGCATGGAAGTATGATAACACATTCAGCTCTTACGAAACACTCTTGTAGTTAAAGTCTTTGTGCTAAAGACTTCTTTCATCACCTTCTCTAACTTCTTGTGCTTTTCTTGTAGTTTCTTTGAATATGCCTCCAACTTGTAGGCTGCCTGCTCAAGAGCGGCTATTTGCTCCTTAATTAAAGTGATCTGATCCAGGTAAGGCTGAAGTGCTGTACATTTCTGGTTTAAGTCCTTTAGGTTTCTACTGATCTTTACTGCAATATCTTGATATTTCAAGCTAGTCAGTTTATTCATATTTTCCAGAAGTTAGTAGTCTTCACTGGTGATTGTCAGTTCACCTGTCAGATGGTGGCCATTTAGGAGAACGTGTCCTGGCAGGGCCCTGTAATATCTGCCTCCGTGGGTTCTGTGGCCTCCTTGGCCATCTTAACCACTGCATCATCTAAACTAGGAGGAAGGGAGGAAGGAAAAAGGATAGAGGGAAAGATGGCAATGGGTGAGGAGAGGGAGAAGGGAGAAAAGGGAAAGGAGAGGAGGGGAAGAGAGAGGAAGGAAAAGGAGAAGGGAGAAAAAGGGAAGGGTGAAGAATTGGAGGAGTATATAAGGGAATAGCGGAACTCCAAATTAAAAAAAAAGTTTTACAAGTATTTGGAAAAAAATAAAATATCATTAAAACAAAAAATAACTATGACACATAAAATATCTTGGAATCAACTACCAAGACATATTTAAGAATTAAATAAATATAATTTTAAAACACTCTTTACAGAAATTAAGGTACAATTAAATAAGTGAGGGAATAGTCACCGAAAATGCTTAAGTTATGCCAATATAATGTAAATGACAATATTGCATAAATTAATCGTATATATTAAGTCCTACATCAATCAAACTGCAAAGTGGGTTAAAGCACAGAATTATGCAAAATGATCATAGAATTCATTTGGAGTAACAAATCTTCTATAATCACAGGATGGTTTTTTTTGGTAAGTGGGATTGATGGGGGAATAATATTCCTAGGTTCTTAAATCATATTATAAAGCAATTACCATTAAAAAACTTTTTGATATTCCTTTGAAAAAAAGCCTATAAGTCTACACTTCTATACCAATATGAATACTCTACAATCTCCTTTGTAGATTAAAGTTCTATTAAAAACTGTCTCTCCCTGTGACCTCATCAATTCACTTTAGTATGATTATCATTTGAATGTGTATTGATATCATTTATCATATGTACATATGTAGCCACAAATCTCTCTCAATCTCTCTCTCTCTCTCTCTCTCTCTCTCTCTCTCTCTCTCTCTCTCTCTCTCTCTCCCTCCCTCCCTCCCTCCCTCCCTCCCTCCCTCCCTCTCTCTCTCTCTCTCTCTCTCTCTCTCTCTCTCTCTCTCTCTCTCTCTCTCAACTCCATTCCAGCATCAACAGATGCCTACTGTAAAGTTTAAGCTGAATGTCCTACAGACATTTGAATCTCAATATAATTCACACCAGAATTCATTATCCCTTCTCACAACCAACTATTCCCTCCCTATCAAACTCATTTATGTTGCACATACCCTCTTTCTTCTAGTCTGAAAACCTCAATATCATCCTACAATTCAGGCAAACTGGGCCTCTTGGTATTTTTTAAATGCATACATACATATATACATACACACACATATATATATATAATTTTTCCCAATTACATGTAAAGACAATTTTTAACATTCATTTAAAAAAATTTTCTCCCTCCCTCCTAATGCTTCCCTAAGAAAGTAAACAATTCGATATGGGGTATATATGTGCAATCATGCAAAACCTATTTCTATATTAGTTACATTGTGAAAGGAGAAACAGACCAAAAGAAAAAAAATCATAAAAAAATAAAGTGAATAATAACATGCTTCTATCTGCATCCAGACTCCACCAGTTCTTTCTCATTTTTCATCATTAGTCCTTTGGAATTGTCTTGGATCACTGTATTGGTGAGAATAGCTAAGTCATTCATAGTTCATTATTGTACAATATTGCTGTTACTATGTATAATATTCTCCTGGTTCTGCTCACTTCATTTGCATCAGTTCATATAAGTCTTTCCAGGATTTTCTGAAATCCACCTGCTACTCATTCCTTATAGCACTATAGTGTTCTATTACATTTCTATGCCACAACTTTTTCAGCCATTTCCCAGTTGATAGGCATCCCCTCGATTCCAATTCTTTGCCACCACAAAAAGAACTGCTATAAATACTTTCGTACAAATAGGTCCTTCCCTCCACTTTTTAAAAAAGTCTTTGGGATACATACCTAATAGAGATATTGCTGGAGGTATGCCAGTTTTGTAGCCCTTTGGGTACAGTTCTAAATTGTTCTTCAGAATGGTTGGATCAGTTCACAACTCCACCAAGAGTGCATTAGCATCCCAATTTTCCCACATCTCCTCCAACATTTCTCATTTCCCATTATCCAATTATGATAGGTATGAGGCAGTACCTCAGAGTTGTTTTTAATTCACATTTATTTAATTATTTAAAGCCATGACTATAGACAGCTTTGATTTCTTCATCTGAAAACTTCATATACTTTGACCATTTATCAGTTGAGGAATGACTTCTCTTCTTATAAATTTGAATCGGTTCTCTATATTTGAGAAATGAGGTCTTTATCAGAGACTTTTTTCTTTCCTTCTAATCTTGTTTGCATTAGTTTTGTTTGTGCAAAATTTAGTATTCTTCATATACAACATTCCATTTTCTGTCCTGAAGGAAGTAAGCAGAACTAGAAAAATAAAGAACACAGTGACTACCATAAGGTAAAGGAAAAATTTGTTAAAATATAGCTGAATGCTGTATAGTTGCAAGGACTAATCTTAGTCCCTGAAAAGAAATGTGCTAATTGTACTCCTTCTTTCTACTGTAGCAGTTGCAGATAATGGATTCATTATGCTTCATACCCTGGCAGCCTTGATGGCCACGTGAATTGGTTATAGGAAAATGCCCAATTAAGGGAAAGAAGTGGGGGAATATTCAGGAATGACTGTGATATAAAAACAAAAGATATACATTTTTTTTTAGAGAGTAAATCAAGAAAGCCCCAATATCAACAAAGTAAACTGTCACAAGCATCCAGATGAGGGTGCAGGATATACCAAGGACACCCTAATTTGTCAGAAGCCCTTTTCCTAAGGTGAAGCTCCTTAGAATCTCAAGCCTGGCTTATCAGCTTTCCCTGTTCCTATGGACTCTTGGTTACACAGCTACCTCCATTACTTGTCTTTTCTTCCTCTACTTCCTTATTTGCTTTCTTTCCCCTCCTTTTGGTAGGCTTTGAAGAAAGCAGACTCATGTAGTAACTTGGTAACACTGGAGCACAGGGTCCCTTTATAACTCCCTTCCTGACTCTCTCCATGGTGTTCTCTTCCCGGTTTCAGTGGCATCTCTGCTTGGCAAAATCCAGTTTCTCCTTTCTACCTTTGGAGTCCCCCATGCCTGCCTGGAGACTCCAGCAAGTTCCAGCCCTGATGAGGGACATATCAACCAAACATTTCTTTGTTCCCCCATATGATTTTTCCTGACACTTTCCCCATGGCACAGATGGCCATTCTATGTAATCCATACAGATTAGGAAGGCAAACAAAATCAAATATTATATTTTAAAAGGATATCTTTATTTAGCCATCATTAACTTCTACCATTAATTAGGTTGTCCCTTCAGTACTAGAGGATGAGGGTCCAATTGGAAAGATAATGATTTTTACCCCAGAAAATAAGAACTGAAAAAGTTTTTCTGAATTTTAGGGAAAGGAGAAAGTTTTGATTTAAAACATTCCTTTAAAAACTTTGAATTTTAAATAAAGTTTAACTTAAACATAAGTCTAGTTTGAGTAATTTTGTGAATAGTAATGAAATCCTTTATGACTAAATAATAATTGCTGAAATTTATGTATTCTTTAGAATTTGCAAACCTTTTCACATATATTATTTCATTTGACCTCATTTACAGATATTATTTTAATTGATTAATAACTGTTTGCCTTTAAAAAAAACATTAAAATTCCCAACATACAAACCCTAATGAAATGTGGTGTGCATTCCTATGCAAGTGATTAAGAAGAACAGGATTATTATTTGTAAATAATTTGTAAGATAGAAAGTAACATCTTTTGAGATGACCCATAATCCTTACAACTAGATACTGTACCTATTCTTTTATGGTAGGTAGTGTGTGCGTGTGTGTGTGTATGTGCGTGCATATTTTAAAGCACACACACTTAAGATTTATTCTACTTTCTCCAAATAATCCCAGCTGATGAGTTATCCCTGTTTATATCTGTTCAGCATGAAGAGGATTAGTTGATCAACAGTGTGTACTATTTTCAAGGCATTATGCTCCCCCTTAGAAACTGGGGATATAAAACAAAAATCAAAGTTTCTATCCTCAAGAGTCTTACATCATATTGGGATGTGAATACTTTTATTGAAGACCTTGAAAAGGCAATTATAACCAAAGGACCACCTGTGGAATTAATGGGGTTTCCAAGGCCAATAAATCACATATAAAGACAAAAATCATTTTATCTTAGTGCTAATGATTGACTCACGATGGCATGTATTACTTTAAAAACAAACATTGCTTGCATGCTGTCCTCTTGTTTTTGTCATCGCTCAGTTGTTTTTCAATTGTGTCTCTTTGTGACCTCATTTGGGGTTTTCTTGTCAAAGATTCAGGAGTGATTTGACATTTCCCTCTCCAGCTCCTTTTGCAGATGAGGAAACTAAGGCAAATGGGGTCAAGTGACTTGCCCACAACCACACAGTTAGTAAGTGAGGCCAGATTTGAACTCTGGAAGACGAGTCTTCCTGACTCTAGGTCTAGCATTCCATCCACTTGGCCACCTAGCTACCCTTGTTTACTAAAATTTTTAAACCCTGGGTAGGTGTGGGAATTATTGTGTCCATCTACAGATCTTGAAAGCTCTTGCAAAGAATGTAAGAAGACACACAAGTATTTCGCTAGTTATGTACCAGATAATGTAATCTTTATGATGCCATGGACTCCTTTGACAGTCTGATGAAATTCATGAACCTCTCCTTGGAATAATGTTTGTAAAAGCACTACAAAACATAAGATTACAAAAAAAAAAAAACCCTAATTATATTTTAAAACTTTTTTTTTAAATAATCAAGTTCACAGCCCCAAGGTAGAGAACCCCTGGATTACATGAAATTAGGGAAAACTCACTGTTCTTGGACTTCGTGATCAAAGAAAATGTATGAAGTGAAATTCTTAGCCAGATTGGTCAGAGCTAAATCAATCTTAAGAGGTTTGACTTGGCTTGTACTTTTTCCATCTGAGTTAATTTTAGAGGACATTAGGCAGAAATATTTGGAATATCCCAACAATCCAGCATCCTATCCATGTGAAAGTAGTACCTGAGCTTGGGGCAGAGTCTGGCTACTCTGTATGGGACAGGGAGTGTGTGGAATTTAGTGATTTTTAGTTCTCGAGCTTTTTGAAAACCTCACCCTCTTGACTTCAAGTACAGTTTTTTTCTTTTGTTTTTGGTTAAGCAATAAAATTTATCTTTAATTCATTATTCAGGCAGAAGCAATGCTCAATTAATCAGGACTCTATTTTAGTGAGAGAAAAGAACTGTGCTCTTTCTAACTTATTCAACAGGGAAACTGAGTCAGTCACTGCTGTTAATTACATATTAAAAATGATGTGATTTCAGAGACAAGCCTGTAATTTTAGGGATACATTTTTCCCCTGACTTTTCTGCTTTGATATTTATACATGAGAGTTAAAGATGCAACTCTGGTAATGTCTGATGAGAAAGGAAAAATTAGTAAATTAATGAATTGTGCTTTACTTTAGCTTTCTGTGCTGCTTATGCAAGACACTTACCTTGACTGGGACTATTAGCACATGAAAATAAATTTACATTTCCAAAAATGTTTGGGTGCCTTTTGCAAGTCTTACATTTCATACCAGGTATCTTGGTTCAGGAAAGACAATGTTTGTGCACTTGTGTGTGTGTATGCATGTAAATACACATATGTATATATCCATATATCCATACACATATACATTTGTGTATACATATATGTACACATGTATGTGTGTGTATAAATTACGTGTGTGGGTGTGAGGGACTGGGCGAGGACGGGTGTGGGTATGTATGAGAGACAGAGACAAAGACAGAGGATTAAGTAAATTACAGAAATCCTTTATTACTTAGGGTAGAAAATTGTATCCAGAGAAAATCCAGAGTTACTTGTAAACTCTTAAGCATGAAAGTCAAAGATGGGAAATAAATCAATTAAATGAAAGTTGTAGTCCAGGCTATAGATATCAGGATCATTCGCACTTAAATGGGCTTGTATTTTCTAGGGAGAGGTATTGAGGCAGAGGGACATGTATATCTCTAACTATTAAGAATTCATTTTAATACTCAGAGATTTGATAGGAATAAAAATATCCTTCCACTCTTAGGATTTATGACTAGAAGATGCTGAAAATTTTCAACGCCTTCCAGGGAAACCATTTCTGTACTATTATTTTATATAAAAGAAAATGCACTAAGCACAAGACCATCTTAATCAAAATTTATACTGAGACCTCAGTGTACATCACATTGACAGCAAATTCTATTTTTTTAATAGCATGGAACAATTTCACATTTAGGTAATTTTTTCTCCTTCCAAAGGTGCTACTAAGAAGATAACATTTAAAACACTTTATAAACCTTAAAAATGCTACATAAATGATATTATTGTTATTATTACTGAGAGTAGGAGGAAAAAAATGCCTCCACTTTGGGGCAGAAATGGGAGACTGTCTCTCATTTCTACAGATCAAGCACCTCCTTCCCCGATTTGGCATGAGTATCTAGTAGTTTTCTCATCTGTAAAATAACGTCCGATTAGACGACCTCTGAGGTCCCTTCCAACTCTAAATCTATGTTCCTGAGCTCTGAACCCTGAGAAGAGCGAATGGCTAGGCAGGGTTTGTTTTTTATCTCCAGTGCTATTATCCTTTTTCAGTTTTCCCTTTCTTCTAGAACCTTTTATAGCCAATAATTACTTCATTGACTAAATCATGAAAAAACTTCATTGTCTTGCTGTCTTATGGAGTTTAAAATTTCTATGGTCCTCCTTTTATTACAACTATGATTCTTGCTTTGAATGTCAGCCACCTGAGTCTCATCCCCAAGTTCCATTCAGAATCTCTTTACTCCAGTCTTTCAGATCATTAATAAAAATGTTAAGTAAGCCCATGGTCTAGATCCAGCTCTGGGGCACCTAACTGGTTATCCTTCCCTGCCTTGGACAGACTCATTTATCATGTCAGTGCAGTTGTGGGCCTAAGGAGAGTCTTTGCCTGAGAGATGGGGCTCTGATTCAAACCAAAGCCCACTCCTAAGATTTGCCATGAAGACCCAAGCAAAAGCCTAGTCGAAGCCCAAGTTCTGCTGACTGTGCCAACTTGACAAAGAAATGGGGACTTCAATTTCATTCCAGCCTCAGAAGCTGTGGAAAATCCTTTAGCATGCGAGCTAGTATTACCAAACACAGTTGGACATGCTCCTAAACTCTAGCTGATTTGTTCTCCTTTTCTCATTTATCCTGATGATTTCTCATTCAATAGTCTGTCAAATTCTATCCTGAAAAGGGATTTTTTCTTCTATCATCAAAGCAAGAACCTAACATTCTACTTCAGAATCATCCTGTTAGCACATTAGTGATAGGGAAAGGCATTGAAATCAATACCCACAGAAAATGAAATGCTCTGTTTCTCAGCTATACCAACCAACAAAGATGGTACTTGTAACAGCCAGTAGACTTGCTCTATACTGCTGTGTTGACAAGCTGCATGGCAGGCTTTCACGCTACAGACATATTCCATTTAGAAGGATACTGACTTCCCCTTAAGCACTTAAAAGAGAAAAGAAAATGAAAACAATAAAAATATATTTGTTTTATCAGCACATACTCCAAGATACAACCTAGGAAAACCCTCATCCTTTCTCCCTTCGACACTGCTCTCTCTCTCTCTCATTCATTCATTGACTCCAATCAACCTCTTCAGGATTTCTACAACCTAGTTTACTTCTCCTGTTTAAAAAAAAATGTTGAATTGTTTTCTACTGGCAGAGCTGAAATGTATTACTCTTTCCAAATGCTTGCACGCCCTTGAATTTAAAATGCAAAGTGCTAGAGAAATTCACTTTATACTTTTATGATTTATTACAGCAAAATACCAGCAGCTTTTAGTGGGCTACTTACCATTACCAGAAGCATTTTAAACTTTTATTTCTTCAAAAATCTCTGGTCATGTTTTGCCAAGGGTAAATGAATTTGCATAGCCAAAGGTTAAGTGTTTTGGTAGTCACAGTCTGACTTAAGGGGAGCTGCAAAGTGTGCACAGCTACGGCATTCATTCACCATTTTTTGTGAGTGAGCATGTGTTTTTTTATTCATTCAAGGAGGAAGATGCTTTAAAAAAAAATGGGCCATTTGTGAAGTATTCCAACATGGGAAGATATAGAATTAATTTAAAATTCTTAAAAGTCACAGCATTTAGCTGTGTGATATGAATTGCTCTACCCCTGGTTGATGGAAATGTTTAGCATAATTATAATGATAATGATGATAAAAAAAACAATTAATAATATGAGCAGCTAGGCAGCACAGCTGGACCTGATGCCAAGAAGACCTAAGTTCAAATTCAGCCTCATACATTTACTAGTTGTATTACCCTAGGCAAGTCATTTCATGTCTGTTGGCTTCAGTTTCCTATCAGTTAAGACAGAGATAATAATAGAGTCTTCTTTCATAAACAGACATAAGGAAAAATAATAAGATAATATTTGTAAAGTGCTTTGCAAATCCTAAAGTGCTATATAAATGCTAGCTCTTATTATGATTATTAAGTTAATGCTTAAAAAAACAACCACTATTTTTATTTTTTGTCAACAACAGCTGGCATTTATATGTTGCTTTAAGGTTTGAAAGCCCTTTATATATGTTTCTCATTTGATCTTAAGGGTGAAAAGAAAGGCATAATAGTCAAGAGGTTTGATTAAAGAAGTTAGTTGCTTTCTTAGGTCAATTTCTTGCTGGCATCACTTGGGATTTACAATATTCTATCTAGCTTTTTACCCAGGTTCTGGCATTAAGGCTGCTTCATCTAGTGTGATTATTTTCTGCTGATACATCGAGCATTTCTTGTTTATGGAGATGTACCAGGACTGTTTGGCATTAAGCTTCCTTTTGCTGAACTGAAAAATATAAAGCCATATAATTAACACTTAAATGGTAAGTATTAGGAACCATCTAAACAACAAGAAATAATATGTAGTAAGGAAGTGGCACAAAAAGAAAAAACAAAAGGAAAACAGGCAAATTTTACCTGCTCAGGAAGATGTAGGCATCAGTAAGAGGCAAGGCTGAACTACATTGCTGCAGAGCTATTCTGGAAGTCACTGCAGCATAAGCTACAGAAACTCAAACAGTAGAAAATGTTAAGAAACCCAAAGGGAATAATATCACATTACACCACAGAAAACCCCTGCATGCCTATCTAAAAAGATGCAGTTGTTAAAGTGAGTAATGGCCATTTCAAATAGTCAGCGAACATAACCGAATAAGTTTTTATCTTTCGAAACTTTTAAGGCAAATGGGAAGAAACTGGGCTGCCTAGTATAGGAGTCGATGATGGACATGCCACAGTTTCAAGGCAGACTCTGACTTCCAAGCCTATGATTTACAAGAACTTCATTGCTAAATGAACTCATTAGCTTTCTCACCAGATGCTCCCCTCTCCCTAACTTCCATGTTACGCCTAAAGACACCACAATCCTTCCATTCACCCAGGCTCAGAACCTAGATGTCATGCTCAACTCCAAGCTCTCACCCTCCTTATCCCATCAGTTTCTGTGGCCTCTTGAGTTTTACTTCTCACCTCTCTAATAAGCCTTTTCTTTTTTCTCCTCTGATACTGCCATCACTTTGGTGCAGGCTGTCATCACCTCACACCTGGACATTGCAATAGCCTGCTGGTTGAGCAGCCTGTACAAATCTTTCCCACTCATCTATCCTCTCAGCTGCCAAATTGATCTTCCTAAAATGCAGGTCTGATCATGTCACTGCTCAACTCAATAAATTCCAGTAGCTCCTCTAGGATCAAATAAAAATCCTCTTTTTGATATTCAAATCCCTTCATGATCTCCCCCCTCCCTACCAACCCCCATGAAGATGTTTCCATATTTCTTACACCTTAACTCACTTCTTTCTCCTCCACATAGTCTGCAATCCAGTGATTCAAGTTTCCTTTCTGTTCCTTGAAGAAGACAGCCCATCTCTGAGTTCTGGATATTTTCTCTGGATGTCCTCCATGCTGGAATTCTGTTCTTTCCCTGGCTACCTTCAAGTTCTAGCTAAAACTCCATGTTCTACAAAAAACCTTTCCTGACCCCTCTTAATTCTAGCACCTTTTCTCTGCTGATTATCTCCATTATCCTGAATACAGTGTGTTTGTACATAGTTTTTTGCATTTGTCTCCCCTGTTAAATTGTGAACTCCCAGAGAACAGGAACCATTTTTTCCCTTTCTCTGAATCCTCAGCATTTAGCTCAGTACCTGGCATACAGCAGACACTTAATAAATCTTTAGCAACTGTCTTGATTCCCCTCTTTGCCCTGTACAAAGTTCTGGTCTCCAAATTCCCTGAACCGAAGTCAGAAGATAAAAAAGAACAGAGAATCACAGAGTTTTTCAACTACTAGTGATACTGTAAATGGATATAGCATTTACAAGTTTTCAAACCGTTTTACATGTTATCTCCCTCAGAGAATCCTTCTTTTCCTTCAAGATGTAGCTTGAACACAAACTCCTACATGAATTCTTTTCTAATCCCCTTACCTGCTAGTGAGCTCTTTCTCAAACTATCTTGTATTTAACTGCTTTGTGCTTTTATTTTCTTCATATTTATTCTACACCACATACATGCACACATTATATGTATATATGAATATATATATTTAGATTCCCATATAAACATATAAACATTTATTACCTCCTTCATTAAAATATAATCTCCTCAGAAGTTGGGACAGATTCATTCATTCATTCATTCCCAGCGCCTAGTACATGGTTGACAGTTAATACATACATAGTGACTGGTTAAGCCACATAACAACATTGTGAATAAGGTATTATATGTGTTACTAACTCTGACTTCAAGTCCAAAGCTCTATCCACTATACCACGTTGTCTCTCAGAAGAGGCTTTAAGGATCACTTCCAAGACACCAGTTTCATAGACAGGGAAGGCTAAGTTTGCTCATGGCCACAAACGTAATTTATAGCAAAACTGGGACTAGAACCTAGTAGTTCTCCTGCCTCTTAGTTCATCATACTTTTAACTGAAGGGTTGGACAATGGAGACAAGGTTCAGTGAAGTCCACTTGATATCCCTCATTGTATTCCCAACAGTACCAAGTCATTCCTTTAGTAGAGGTGTATTAGAGGAATAAATCAATTAATGAGAAAGGGATGTTTACATAAAGGAGTAGGTGGTAAATATTACCATGATCTGGTGGTTTTAAGAAAGAAAGGAATTTTACTACTGTGCTATAAGAAATGACGAATAGGCAGACTTCAGAAAAACCTGGAAAGACTTATATGAACTGATGGTGAGTGAAATGAGCAGAGCCAGAAGAACATTATACACAGTAACAACCACAGTGTGTGAGGATTGTTTCTGATAGACTTAGCCCTTCACAGCAATGCAAGGACCTAAAACATTCCCAAAGGACTCAAGGCAAAATGCCATCCACATCCAGAGAAAGAACTATGAAGCCAGAATGTTTCGTTTTTCTCATGGTTTCTTCCATTTGTTTTAACTCTTCTGTGCAACATGACTAATGTGAAAATGTGTTTAATAGGAATGTATATGTAGGAACCCATGTAAGATTGCATGATATCTTGGAGAGGAAGTGATTGTTGAAAACTGAAAACACATAAATTAATAAATTTGGGGGGGAAGAGAGGAATTTAATAAATACAATATTTAATATGTAATATTTATAAGGAGTTTAGGATCACAAGGCACTTTCCATACATGATCTAATTTTATCCTCACAACTTGAGAAGGAAGGTGCTATTATTAATGCTGCCTTCTTACAGATAAAGAACCAAAGGCTCACAGGGGTTGGATGGCGTGGCCAGTGAGGCAGGATTCAAACTCAAGTCTTTCTGATTCCATGTCCAGCACTTTTCCCATGATACTAAGATGAGGTATATTATAAAATTTCTTGTAATATTATAAAAGCAGTTTGGTGGCACAGTGGATGGAGCACTAGCCTGCAGTCAGGAGGACTTGAATTCAAACGACCTCACACTTACTAGCTATCTGACACTGGGCAAGTCACTTTAACCCCAATTTCCTCTAAAAAAAATGGTAAGTTTTGATTCCTCTGCTTCTTAAATAATCATTCTCTCCTCAATCTACTACAATCCCACTTCTGTCCCCATCATTCTACTGAAATCGCTCTTTTGTGATCATCAGTAACTTTATCACCAAAATCAATAATTTTTGTTGTTCAAAGCCACTTTTAATGTCCTTGCAGTATTTGACACTGTTGACCACTCTTCCTTAACAAATACTCCCTCTGCCCTTAGCTTTAGGGACACTATATTCTTTCTTCTGGTTTTTATTCTACCATTCTGATCACTACTGTTTTTTCTTGCTTATGCCTCATCCTTTTCTTGAAAGCTCAATGGGAAATTCCTCAAAGCTGCCTTTGACCCTCTTCTCCTCGCTTGATATACTTTCTTCCTTAGCCAATTCATCCACTTCCATAACTTTAAATACCACCTTTATGAAGATGATTCCCAATATTGTACCATCAGTCCAGACCTCTTTTCTCAGTTTCAGACCTGCATCTCCATTTATCTACAAGACATCTCTACTTCAGTGTTGGACCAGAACCTTAAACTCAACATGTTCAAACTGAGCTTCATATCTTCCCTTCTAAAGCTATTGAACCTTATGACCACTTCTGTCAGTTGCACCCTCATTCACCTGCTTTCTCATATTGAAAATCTTTGGGCTCAGTTTTCCTGTCTAATCAGCTTTTAAATTTTCTCTACCGCAATACAGATAATGACTCACCTCCATTTGTATCTTTACATTCCTACTGCCACCACGCTAGTGCAGGGCTTCACTTGCCTTGACCCTAGCAATAATACAGTTCTTTCTTAATATATCCTCCTACCTCTGTATACAATCTGTATGTACCCTTCTAAGCTAAGACAGCTGGCTAATATAGCATATAGAGTGCAAGGCCTGGAGTCAGAAAGACCTGAGATTAAATCCAGTTTCAGATATTTACTATATGTGTGGCTTCAGGCAAGTCACTTAACCACTGGCTGCCTCAACTTCTTCTATTATTAAATGGGGATACATTTAATCTGGGATACCTCCCAGAGTGTGTTGTAAGGATCAAATGAGATATTGGTAAATTGATTAGCAAAGTATCTGGTATATAGTAGGCACTTAATAAATGCTTATTTCATTCCTTAAAACTAATCCACTTGCCACAATGAAATAATCTTATGTATAAATCTGATCATATCATTCCACTGTTTTAAAAAACCTTCACTGATCCACCCTTTCTATTGGTTTTTTAAAAATTCATAATACTTTGGATTGCTTCTTTTTGTATCCACAGCCATTATAATAGTACCTGGCATATAGCAGGCACTTAATAAACAGATTGATTTAATGGAATTCAAGACCCTCCAAAAGCAGTGGCTCATAACCTTTTATTATCATCAATCCAGGGCAGCTAGGTAGCCCAGTAGGTAGTGTCAGGCCTAGAGTCAGAAAGACTTATTTCCCTGAATTTAAATCTAGCCCCAGACAGTTACTAGCTGTGTGACCCTGGGCAAGTCACTTAACCCTGTTTGCCTCAGTTTTCTCATCTGTAAAAGTGAATTGGAGGAGGAAATGGTAAATTACTCCAGCATTTTTACCATGAAAATCCAAAAGGGGTCATGGAGATTCGGCCACAACTGAAAATGACTGAATAATGATAAAAACATGGGTCCCTTTGACAATTTGCTGAAGTCTGTGGTCTCCAACATGTTGTTGCTTATAAAAGGCACAATGCATTAATTTAATAATTGTTCCTTTTTCATCAGACATTATCAGAGTTGCATCTTTAGCTCTCATGTATAAATGTCAAACTGGGGCAGCTAGGTGGTGCAGTGGATAGAGCACCAGTGCAGGAGTCAGGAGGACCTGAGTTCAAATCTCACCTCAGACACTTGACACTCACTAGCTGTGTGACCTTGGGCAAGTCACTTAACCCCAATTGCCTCATCCTGAGTCATCTCCAGTCATCCTGATGTCACTGGATTCAGATGGCTCTGGAGGAGAAGTGAGGCTGGTGACCTGTACAGCCCTCCCTCACTCAAAACAAAGTCAAGTGCAAGTCATGTCATTTTTTCTCTGATGGCATGGTCTTCTTCGGCAATGAAGGGTGAACACACACACATGCCTATAAACTGAAGAAAATGCCAAATTTCATGTAGAGACCAATGAATATAAAGATGTAATTTTTTACATCCAATTTCACAGAAGGGGTCTGGGAGTCCTGGGTTAAGAATTCCTGCTTTAGAGTCTGTCACTGTTGAATCTTTCCAGTCTCATCTCATTATTTCCTTCAACACTCCAGTCCAACTGGAGTACTCTTTGATACATAAACACATTGCTGTTTACTATTCTTTCTTCATGGTTTGGCTCACCCAGTTCCATATGAACTGTCCTCCCTCTCCATTTTCAGCTTTTAAATTTCAATGCATTTTCAAAATCCTAATTCAAATGTTATCTCCTCCAGGAAGTCCTTCATGATATCCACTGTTGGCAATGCACTTCCTCATGCAACCTCATAGACAATTCTGTTTATACCTTGCTAATACACATACCACATAATATCACATATTATAGTTACCCATGTTCTGACTTACTGTATCTCCCTGCTGGACTATGCTTTATTGGGGCAGAGACCATCTTTTATCTATTCTAAACTTTGTATGTTGCACACCTGGCAGTATTCAACACATAAAACATGCCTAAGAAATATTTGCTGAATGAAGAGTGAATGAAATTTCAATGGACAATACATTTTCACACACTAAAAAGTATACTTTAAATCAAAACGGGTATGTTTTATATGTATACATATATGTAGGTATATATACACATTATGTAAACTTAATTGAAATATATTCCATTTAAATTATATGCATATATTTTTAATAAATTGCCTGGCAATGTCAAGTTATCCTAGATTTTAGCTAAGCGTCGTACACATTACTGAGTATATCAGTAAATTTTTGAGTATGTTACTTAAGGTCTGAATAGGTAGCAGAAATCTCTCTAATTAATGCCCACCATAATATACTCTTCAATTCATTCAGCAAACAGTTCTGCCAGTTCCACTTAGAATGGAGCCCCACCAAGGTAATATTTTACCACACTGGGAAAATATTACAACTGGACATTTCTAATTAGCTACTAGAACTGTCTTATGGCTATACTAGAAATAGAACAGAGACTGGGAATGTTGGCATCCAAACTGGTGGGAGGACAGCGTGGATCATGTTAAAACAGAGTGTTTGGAGAAAATTTCCATCTGCAGGAGCCATCAGGGGCTAATCCGTCTCTGCGTTCTTTCTTCTTTATTTTTCTGAAAGCTAAAAGTCCCACTTTGCAGATGACTTGGAGAGATTACTCTCTCATATACCTCCCCATATTCCTTTCGCTATTTGACACCCATTCATGGAGAAACAAAGCTATTTAATTTGAGAATCTAGTAGTTTCTTCATGACATTTGGCAGAGAAGAATATTAGAAGTCGTGGAATCGGTTTCATGCATTGACTCTGTAGCAACGAGCACAGTTGTCTGCAGGCTTTAATCATTATAAATATCAGTCATCCATTGTGAAAACTGTCCTCAGGAATGGGGAAGGATCTCATAAAGCCTGAATACTTTGATTTACTTGTGGGGTTCAGGGAGCAAAGTGATGGACTGAGGCTCCAGTGATGAGCATTCAAAATCCACCGCCACAGATTGGAAGATCAAATCTCCTCCCCAACCTGTGACTCACTTGTTCCTCATCTAAAATGTGTAGGCTATGAAAACCACCACATCCCATGGGGTCATGAAAAGAAAGGGCTAATTAAATCAGCTGCAAGCCACTGTGGGGTAAAGTTTCATGGTACAAAGTAGGACTCCCCTCTGGCTCTTTCTAGAGTGCTTTTGTTTTCTTGGTCTTAATTTCAAGAACATTCTGTTCCAAGAGTATAGTTCTTCACCCCAAGCTCCTCTCACCTCATCCATTACATGCTGTGGAGGTGGCAAAAAACCCTCATCCAGAGTTAGAGCTCACAGAAGAATAAGCCTACAATTAGGAGATAAGGCTTTGGAGGAAAGTTATGTTGCTTTTTGCATGAAATTTTCACAGAAACAAAAATAATATTTCTTAATTTTATGTTCCCAATTCAGTTATTACTGCTTTAAAAAATAATAGAGAGGTGCGTGTGTGTTTGTGTGACCTGTTAAAGATCTTAGCTTAAAAAGTCTAACACTGCATTCAGGGCCATCTCTTGTTGTCCTGATCTATATCTGGTCATTGGCCCCAGATGGTTCCAGAAAAGAAAGTAAGGCTGGTGACTTTGCACAGCCCTCTCTCACTTAAATCCAATGCACTTGCATGTCATGGCACCTCATCCCTGATATCATGGTCCTCTTCAAAAACAAGGGACAAACACCACAACAAAAGAGGAAAATCAGTGTGTTTGCAAAAGCTGATGAACTTCTGTAAATCCCTAGAGGGTCAGTGCTACAAAATTCAAATAGTAAGATTTATTTATTCTTCTCTATTCCATCAATTAATAATAATAATGATTCCCATTTACATGGTATCTTGAGATTTGCACAACATTTTCCTCACAACCAGCCTCTGAAGTAGGTAGTGTTTGGACTATGATTTTTGCTTACAGATGAGGAAGTTAAGGTTTTGAAAGGTTAAGTGACTTGCCCATCATGGTCCCATATACCACATCAGGTGGTAAAGGAGATAGGACAGTGAATAAGACATGGTCATCGCCCCCTAGAAGCTTATGGTTTATCAAGGGGGAAGAAAACTTGCCCACCAAAATATTATACCTGATAAATCTGACAAGTGCAGGGAGGTGGAACAAAAAGCAATGTGAAGAGGCCTTCAGGGAAAGGGTGATCAGAAAGTACTTTCTGCTCTAATCAGAGTGTTTGGGGACCCTGCAAAGGACTTCGGTCTACTGTCTTTGTATTTCCCTCAGTGGACTATGTGAAGAGTTGCTGGCTGAAATGGTTCACAGCATGGAGTCGCTGCAGTGACATGACATCACTGTGAAGGAGAGTTTTCAAATGGAATTCATTTTCAAATTTATCCTTTTTTTCCCTCTTTTACATTCACTGTCATGATGACCTGGGTAGCTGTTCTTATACAGTTAAGTATACCTGCTTCTCCTGCCTGAAGGCACAGGTGCTTACCATTACCTTTTCTCTGCTACAGTTTAGTCACTTAAAACTCAGAGAATATTGCTCAAGAGTAGAGGAATGAAAAGAAAAAACACACAACCTAACAAAATCAGATTAATGTACGTGGCTCAGCCTAGATGTCGAACTATCAATCTCCACTTAGTTTTATAGATTTGTGGAAATAGTAGCAAGTGTTAGGACTACAGTCAAGAGACCTGAGTTTGAATACTGGCAATCATTTAATGGCTCTAGGAATGTGGGCAAACCATATCATGTCGTGACGCCTCATTTTCCTCATTTTTAAAGTGGGAATAAAAATGCTTGGATCATTTCATACTTCTTCAGCCCATATATCCTCATCTTTACCTTTCAGATATTTTCTACCCAGTTATTACTGCAGCTTCTCATAACCAGACCTTGAAAGCCCATTCCCACCAGTAGCTAAAGTACCCAGCTCTGAACACTCTGAGTCCATGCATCCTTCTCTTAACCTCAGACTTTCTCCATGGTACTTCATACATGCTGCTCTATTCCTCTTTCCCCCAAGGTTTCCATATCTTGAGCTAAGAACTTTTTGAAATAGCAAATCAGAGGATTGTCTCTATTTACCATGTCTAGAATGTCCCAAATCAAAGCATCCTTCCTCTGGGTCTCCATTTTTCCCTGTGTGTGGTCTCCCTCCATTAGAATGCAGCCTCCTTTAGGGGAAGGACTATGTTACTCTTGGATTCACACTCTCAGTGCTTAGCACAGAGTTTGGCCCAAAGCAATCGCTTAATAAATGCTTTTTCACTCATTCATTGGGTTTGTTTTTATTCTGTATATATTTATATGTGTACCTGTTGGGTCCTCAATAGAAGGCAAGCTCCTTGGGACTTTGTCTCTTTAACCCTAGTGCCTAGCACAATGTCTAGCACACAGTAATAAATGTGTATTGGTTGATTTATACATGAAAAAATGAAATAACGTATTTGGCAACTATAAAGGGCTATAAAGGGAAACACAAGCAGAAGAATATATCAGCAAAATAAGGTAAAGATTCCTAATGAAGCTAAAGCAGTGGCCAAAGCTGTTATGTGACAAGCATCAATGTGAATTATTATTGTGGTAGTGAACAAGCAAATGTGAGTCTTTGTGGCTCAAGAATTATACATCAACCATGATCCAACCAATGGGTCCATAGGAATTTCTTCCACCTTTGATAAGCCTCAGAACATGAAACTTATCCGTTCTGTTTCTTTTCTTTTGTCTTAGTATTTACAATAACTGATACTTTGGTTTAAATATTGCACCTGGCCAGAAGTTACCTGCATACTGTAAGCCAGCCCTAAAACTCTTCGAGTTTGAGGCTTTCAGTTTCATAGAATATATATGTATAGTTAATAGAAGAAAGTGAATTCAATCATATAGGTATCACTGAGACCTGGTAAAATGTAATACAATGGAATATGGCATTAGAGAGGTATATGTTATTCAAGAGGAACAGATTAAAAAATAAGTGGTGGAGAAAACACTATCTATCAAGAAAATATAGAAGTATGGAAATCCCTGAATTGTAGGAAGAAAATTATGGTAAAAAGCACTTTGTGGGGCTCAATAGAAGAAACTGAAAGGATCCGATGGTAGAAGAAAATCATACCTAGTCACAAAACAAAAGAAACGAATATAGGGTTCTGGAAAGAAGACCACAAGACAGCACAAAGGCATGGCATAGCAGTCACTGTGGACGTTCATTTCATTGGATGTCTGCTGGACTTCACTCTACTAGAAGAGAGTAGCAAAAACAAAAAACAAAAAAACCTTGACTTGTCTTCCTATTAATTCCTTCTTTCGAAATATGGGAGAAGCAATAAAAGGAAGTGCTTTTCTGAACCTAATTCTGGGGGAGAAAAAAAGAAAAAAGGAAAATGAACTGCAAGACTAGAAATGATGGGAACTTTGGAGTAGATGACCATACCACTTTTAAGTCTGGAATATATAGTTTGCTGGGTACCTTCGGGTCTGAAAGAGTAGATAAAAAAGAGTTGAGAGAAAAGAGAGACAGAATTTTGTGACTTATGATTCTATAGGGAAAGGTAACCCTCGGACTGCTGGCATCCTTTCAACATTAAAATATGGACAATATAGCTGCAAGTAATTCTATTAAGGAAAAAAAGAAGTAATCTACGTGAATTCACTGAATAATTTGGATTTTCAAAGGGGCATAAAAGAGCAAAGAAAAAGATAGATAACCAAAGGTGAATTCAAAAGAACAGCATGGTCCCATAATCATTTTATAAAATATATAAAAGCCCCAAAGGAGCTAAAGTTGACAGTGGATGCTAAGAGAACAATGCAAAGGGCTTTTTTAAACTCTGTATTAGAATGAAAAAAAACAAACTACAAACTACTTGGGGTACCTAAGTTAAAGGCTATATTTGGTAAAAAGAAGACATAATTATTCAAATCTCATTTTGTTTCTGTTTTCTCTTCTAAGGAACAAGATACTCTGTAGAGTAGGAAAGATTGAACAAAAATTAGGGGAAGGAAATTAAAACCTAAGATACATGAAATTGAAAAATGAGAAACCACTTGTCTTCATTGAGTTTAAATCATCATATTCAAACATCCACCCACACTAATGAAAAAATAGGCACAAAATAAAGTATAACAGGTGTTACATTGAAATTAGCAGGCGCAACTTCTTCATTTTACCTTTTATCCACCATTACATGAAGTTCAGTTTCAACTTCACATGAGTCACCTGATTTTGATGATATCTCAAGAGGACTGCCCTATGTACTGTCACCTGACCTAATGAATGTCACAAAACTACCCCTTCTTCTCAACTCAGTGTGTCCCAGCCCCCCAAGACCAAGATCAGATGTTTCAAACCTATAATCTTGTTTTTTCTGTCTTTTACTCCCTCCAAATTGTATATTAGCTATGAGAAAGCAAGCTTCAGGGTTCTTGGTTTACCAAAAGCCTTAGACCTGATTTGTTTTGCAACTACATGCACTGGCAAATAAATCATTGCCTGGATGTAATTACTTGGTTTCTTTTTTCACTATAACACAAGGGGCTATGCAATAGGGGCACTGTCTTTCAAGCATACACAGTCTGCTCTGCCTAGTGCCAGCCCACATGGAGCCTTCTTCTGGAAATGTATGAGAATATGTAATGAAGGGGTTTTATTCCCAGTTCAGAGAATGAGCTGATATTTTGCGACTAGTTGCTTTTTTACTTCCTGTGTTTAATAAAAAAGCCTTTTAATTAATGACTAAGCTAAAATGAGTGTTCATACAAAAGACTCCAGTGGAAGAACTCCATAGCTCCCTTACCTAGGGGTAAGCAGGAATTGCTATAAGTTTCTGGGTGGTGTGAGGTGAGGAATATCCACTTTGGCAAACATAGTTTTCCACCCTAACTACATGGTAGTCCTTTGATTTCTTCTATCCAGTTGAATTTATTCTTTTCTGAGGTTAGATGAAGGAGCATTGAGGATAGAACAACTTCTTGAGTTTCAAAAGGTCAGAGGACACCAGACATATAGACCAAAGGTCACCGTAGAGACTGCCAGCCTAGACGTAAATTAACAGTAGCTAATGCAACATCCTGCAAACAGAGCCAGCAGATAGAGTGCTGGGCCTAGAGTCAGGGAGAATTGAGTTCAAATCCACCCTCAGGCATTTTTATTTATATAACCCTGAGAAAGCCACTAAACTTCTGTCTGCCTCAATTTCTTTAACTGTAAAATGGAGATAATAATAGCTCCTATCTTCCAGTGTCATTGTTAGGATGAAATGAAATATTTGGAAAGCATTTAGCACAGTGCCTTGGTTCATAATAGCTGTTAAATAAATACTTATCTGCACTCCCCTCCTAACCTCTTTCTTTCCCTTCATCCATCAGCTATGTTAACCTTAGAAGTAAATTCGATGAGAAGGAATGTTTGTAGCAATCACTTTAAATCTAAGTTCATTCTCCCTAGGTACCAATGGAGAGGAGGGATATGAGCTGAGTTTGGGAGGTTTTTGTACTTCAGTTCTTGTTATATATTCTCAGTGAATATCCCTTTGTAAAAATTAATTGGTTATAATTGCTTACTGATAACACTAAGGAAAGATTATTAAATGATAATAAAGAGAAATTAACTGGCACTATCAACTGTTATTGGGCCACTAATCAATGATGATTGATACTAGGGAGAAGACACTGGATAGGTGGTCAAGCCAACAACATTAAAAAGAAAAGCTCCAAACTCTTTAAGGTACCCCCAGAATTCTGAGGGGAAGTATAGTCACGTTGGTGAGAAAAAAAGTGTTGAGAGAGTAAATCTAGAGCATATATTGTGTGTGTGTGTGTATGTGTGTGTTTATGTGTACATATATGCGCACTTATTAGGTAGAGAAAAGGGGTTTCAGTATCAAAACTTGTCAGATGTTTCCATTTTCAAATACTTTGGCTAACATATTATCTGACAGAACCAAGATTCAAAAAGATTTCAGTAGGTTGGAATGCTGAGTGAAATCTAATAATCTGACATCTGTCAGGGAAAATATAAAGACTTTTACTAGGGTTCAAAAAATTAACTTTGCAAGTAAAAGACAAGAGAGGCACAACTAAAATAGAATTATATCTGAAAAAGATCTAGGGGTCTAAGTGAAATGCAGACTTAAAATGTATGTAATTGGGCAGCCTAAAACACTGATGGGATCATAAGCTGAAAAAAGAAGTCTTGCTCCACTCTGCCCTCATCAGATCACATCTGGAGTACTGTCTTATTGATAAACTTAAGAACAACCAGAGGAACTCAGTGACATCCAGGACTTCAAGATCATATAAGGATTGGTTGAGAAAATTGTAAATGTTTCTTCTGGAAAAAAAAGAAGATTTAAAATGTAAATGATAATAATGTTTTCAAGTATTTAAAGGGCTATCATACAAAATAATCACCCTTGTTCTACTTGACCCAGGGGGGTAAATTAGGAGCTAAATTGTAAAAACATAGATTTAGTATCAATTTAAGGAGAAAAATTTTCCCAAGGATTAGTACTTGCCCAAACCCAAACGCTGCTTGAAGAAGAAGTGAGTTTTTTGTTACTTGAGATTTTCAAGTCTGCAAGTCCATTTTTTCTGGGACACTGGAGAATCATTCCTATAAAGGTACCAGTTACTCTAAATAGATTCTGATGATCCCTCTACTTCTGAGATTATGTGAACATTCAGACAGTGCCTATGAGTTTGATTATAATTCCTATCAAAATCAAAGAATGCTTTCATATATAAATAGATATAAAGATGGATATCTATCTATCACCTATCTATATCAGCCCTCCCTCACTCAAATCAAAGTCAACTGCAAGTCATGTCCTCATCTTGATGTCAAAGTCCTCTTCAAGAACAAAGGACAAGCACAACCTGTGAATGAGTAGCAACTCCTCTCTTCTCCTGTCTTCTCCTCTCCCCTTCCCTGCTCTCCTTTCCCCTCCTCTCCTCTGGGGTTCTGCCCAGGGGAAGATAAACTCCATGGCCAAATGCTGCCTCTTTTTCTTTGAGTTAACTGGTTACATTTCTTGCTCAAAGACGAAACCTTAAACCCAATTCACTCTGGAGTTCATAGACTGGACAACAAGTTCCCACCCACCTAGCACAGAGTGGATGTAATAACTAAATAGGAATTGTTTCTCTTTTACCTAGTAACCTAGAGGGTCTTCCCATCCAAGTTTGATTTTTCTTTCTTTTTTTTTTTTTTGATTAAGGGGCCATCCCTTGTGTAACTTAAAGAAGCCTATCCGTTGAATGGGTATATTTCACTCAAAGTGAGATTGTAATAAGACCTTAGCCTAGAAGGGCCAGCATCTCACATGGCATTCTGGGCCATCTCCAGTTGTCCTGATGAATATTAGGTCACTGAACCCAGATGGCTCAGGAGGAGACAGTGAGGTTGGTGACCTTGCACAGCCCTCCCTCACTCAAATCAAAGCCAGACATATACATACATACATACACACACACACACACACACACACACACACACACACACACACATATATATATATACATATATATATATATATACCTCAGCATCTTTTGCTTTTATCCATCCTTACATCTCCCTGGAAAGTCATTTCTTGTAACAAAAGACAAAAAAGAGAGAAGCAAAAGAAGTCTGAAGCATATGTGACCTTCCATATCCCTGGTCCTCTACACCTCAGCCAAGAGAGGGAGGGGAGGAGGTCCATTTTCCCTTTGGGGCCCAGCTGTAACACTTAGTGTTTTAAAATTGTTGTCCTTTTTCTTACAAAGAAGGTATACTTAAAGGGATAATTTGGAAGCACTTAATGGAGCAGTGAACCATATGAACCAGCATGGGTTCCTCAATACTAATGATTTTTTAAAAAAATTCAGACGTTTTCATTAGCAGTGATAACTCAGAGTGAGGAATCTCCAACCAATGCAGGCTAGCAACTGTTCCACAGTTTATTGTCTGAGAGTCGCCTTTAAACACTGAGAGGTTGAAAGACTTGCACATGGTCACATAAGTCAGTTTCTCCTTTTGCTTCTTCTCATCGTATAATCATTGTATGCTTTTATATTTTAACCAAAAAAATCCTCCCAATAACCTTGTGAAACTTGTAATACAAGTAGTATTCTTTTCATTTTGCAGATAAGGAAATTTAAATATTAAGAGGTTAAATTACTTGCCCATGATCTGATTGATAGTTTCTGAGGCACGATTTAACATAGCTCTCCTGACTCAAAGTTCTACCTCAACTCATGGTATTTTTAAAAAAAAGTCATAAGAAACTAACTTCATAAATTCTTTGACAGTATTACTAGACTTATAGTTTAAAGGAAAGCCATAAATCTAATAATGCTTAGATTAGATCATATCTCATGATGTTCTGAGAAGTAAGATAGAGAGATGTGGGCAGCTGGGGGCATTTGGAACTGGTTGAATGATCAGAACCAAATAATCAGAATAGTGTGATATCAACCTAGAGGAATATTACATTAGGAAAGGGAATCATGCTTTCTACCTGCTCCATTCTGTTCAGTTTGGGTTATTGTTGTTATTTATCATGTTTTTGCCTAAAGGCATAGATTACATTATTAAATTTGTAACTGACACAAATCCAGAAATAATAGAATACTAGATATGATCTTGGGTAAAGTCTTCTAGAAAGAGTTCTAGAGAGTTCCCTATCATAGGATAAAGTCTACCCATGTGAAGAGTGAAGAAAAGTTAAGTCAATAAGTATTCATGAAATGTTTACTACGTACCAGACGTTGTGACAAGACCCGGAAATATAAATGTGAACAAAAAGGAAGACAGTCGTTGGCCTCAAGGGGCTTAAATTCTAATCCAGAAAGGCAAAACATAAAAGGAAGTGAAAAGGGAAGAAGGGAAGGGCCCTGCATGGGATATAGTGAAGAAAGAATTCTGGGGAGTCAGCAGTGGAGCCCTCCTCCAAAGAGGAGTGAAGAAGTAAATATGTCTGCACTGGTTATTGTGCATAAAATGGAGATTCTGGAAAGAACTTCCAATCAAAAGAGAGGGCTGAAGGACTGAATGATCTTCCAAGGAAGGATGATTGCTGGATGATGGTGGGAAAAGAAGCCTGTAGAGTCAGGAAAAGATCCTAGAGAGGAGTAAAGAAATTAGTTCTATAATGTTTTCACTCAGGGAAAGGTTTTAAGCATGATATTGGTCATAGAACAGAGTTCACAGAATTTTCTAGACTGTTTCCTGCAGGGACGGTTGCATTATTTAATGCCATGCCACATGAAGCCAGTCCCATCTTCTACCTTCCTTTACTTAACTACAGCTGGATAGTTCCTGGCACAGATGACCACATCACACTTGCAAGGATAGGAAGGTGTTTAAGAGTCAGCAGGTGATTAACAGATGCATTAGATGCCAGAGTCAGGATCCAAAAAGACCTTGATAGGCTAAATTGGCCAAGTCTAATAAGCTGAATGTAACAGGGATAAATGTAGACTCTACTCCCAGGCTTTAAAAACAACAACAAATATATTTGGTCCCAAATGACAAAACTGAGGAACCACAGGAACAAATTACAGGGAGAATTCATCTTAAACAGGACATGGAGTGGGGGTTGGGAGAAGCTTTTTAACCACAAGATAAGCTGTTTGTAGAGAGAGTGAGTTCCCCATCACCGGAGGTCTTTCGATGGAGGCTGTATAACCATCTCTCAGAGACACTAGGCACGCTACTTCTGCTAAGATTTAGTTTGGACCACATGACCTCCCAAGTCTCTTCTGATGTCGAGATGCTATGTTTGCCTTTTAAATTCAGCAAATCCAAAAAGCCAAACATCAAAATTATGTAGAATAAATCAGATAATGAAAATGAGAGTGGATTTTAGTACACCCTCAATATAAACCTTTCTATACCAATGGCAAGACATAAAATGTTCAACTCACCTTGAGAAAATGACATGGATTTCCAACAAATTAAACAACATAGGCCTCAAATTTGTCCAGTTAAGTTCTAGTTCCTTAGAAGAATATTTTATGAGGTGGGACCATGATTTCCTAAAAGCCTTCAATAGCCAAGACCAATCAATCACCTCTTTTATGTTGTTTTTTTTTTAAGATGGTTTTTGTTTTGTTTTCTAATCTAATTAATCAGGCTTGGTATACAATAAACAAAATAGCATCCCTTCTGTAGTACTGTACATTTTCCTATTAGAAACCTAATTCAATGAAATCTCTTTATAAGACATTTTGCTATAGGGCAGGATTAATGTCAACGTTATGATAGAACCAGGCTTTTACTATTAAAAGAAAGTTCTGTTATTCAATATGAGTGAAAAAATAGTTATCTCTGGCCAATCATCCATGTTAATTGATAAAAAAAATTCCCAATTAAATACCAACCAGTTTTTAAAGATATTGAATAACTTAATATATTTAATTCCACGATAAAGTTATATCAAAACAAGAAGTATTTCTGATGATTCAGAAGGCCTTTCATTTTCTCTGATTTATCATTTTTAACATCATACTTTAAATCTGTGAAAACACCAGCTAATGGAGAATCTGCTAAGTTTGCAATGGTGTTTAAAAAAACAAACGTTTTCCCATGTGCTTAGTAAGCACGGCTGTTATTATAAGGTTACACTGCAGCAAACTACAAAAAATTGATTCAGGAGCAACCTTTCCAAAAAGTGAAAACTGATATATCTCAAAGAGAGTTGTTTGCCATTTCTCATGACGATAATAATGATGCTGTATTAGACCAAATTTGTTTTTCCCAAATCTGACTTTATAAGACCTAAGCAAAGGCTATGAATTAGGTACTTCTCAGTGTGATTATCTACATATTTTTGTTCCTTTTAAAGGGATCTCATTTGGGAGGTATGAACTGAATTATAAGGAATCCCATATTCTTTTCATTATGCTGACAATTATAACAGCTAAAATGTAGGTGGTGCAGTGGATAGAGTGCTACCAGGTCTGGAATCAGAAAGACCTGAGTTCAAATGTGACCTCAGACATTTATGAGCTGTGTGACCTGGGCAAGTCACTTAATCCTGTTTCTCTCAGTTTTCTCATCTATAAAATCAGCTGGAGAAGGAAATGGTAAACCACTCTGATTCTTTGCCAAGAAAACCCCAAATGGGATTACTAAGAGTCAGACGTAATAAAAACAACTGAACGACAACATACATTTGTGTGGCACTTCATGATTTACAAAGTACGTTACAGACATTATCTCATTTGGGCTTCATCCTATTAATGTAATGATGAAATATCATTATGCCAGTTTCATAGACAGCAAAAAAAAGAAGGCAAAGAGACACTATTTTTATGAGGTGCTAAACTTTTCTATTATGTCTGATATCTTGGAAAACAGTAAACCATTTCAGATTTTCTATATCTGGGTTTGTTCCTATAAACAATGTCTAGATTAAAAATAATAATAATGTTAACCTAGGCTAAATGATCTCTGATCTTGAAGAGAGAAAATTCTATTTTTGTTTTCTCCATACAGGCTTGATTATGATCAGATGAACCAAATAGTTCCAAAGAAGAATCGGTTTTATTATAAAGCCAAGCACAAATTTCACATACAAACTAACCCTTCTTTTGTCAAAAGTGACAAATGGAAGCCATATAGTTTCACTGTTACCATAAAATAAGCTAGCTACAGTTGCCCACATAACACAATTTTCCAGTGTTTTGTATTCCCAAATAAACACCTTAAGACAAAACCAATTACATTAGTGGGGTTTATACTGGTAAAGAATAAATATTTTTGCTGATGGAGCCCAGGAGATAATCTGATGGAAGAAGGGATATTAACGGTGTAACAAGGATGGGAACCACTGGGGTTTTGCCCCAGAGTGCCAAATTTAGAGGATGCTGGCAGTCCTTCAGCAATATAGAAATAACAGATCTTACAACCTAACTGGCAAGAAAAAAATAGATTACCTAAGAAGATACCAGATAGATGGCTGGGGTGAGTGCCCAGAGTTCATAGGATTAGAGCTTAGAAGTCATTTCCCTTATTTTACAAATAAACCTAGTGAGTCTTAGAAAACTTAAGAGAATCACAAAGTCAGTAATATCGGAGGCAGAAACCGAACCCGGTCTTCCCTAGTCCAAAACCAGGACTTTATTCACTAACCCCTCTAACACGTCAGAATCCTTTCTCCATTCTCCTCAATTTCACTACACCACAAATTTCCCAGAAGCAGCCTCATAATAGAAGCTCAGGATTCCTGTCTTTTCTCCACAAGCCAATATCCTGCCTCTACTATCAACTCAATTTATCCTTTATGCCACTTGCCCCAAGTGTCACTTATGTTACTTGACATGAGGACACAAATTCTTCATTACAGCTCAAAATCATACCTCAGATCTCAGCAAATATACCCAGATTTCTTATGAGTATTGAACGGACAACTAAAAAACAAAGCAAAAAAAAGCAAACAAACAAAAAAAACCCCAACTCTCTGATCACTGGGGTAGTCAGAATCAATAGTGTGCCTTCCAGGCGCTGTAAAGCTTTGAAAGGATTGTGTGTGAATGATGTATGCCTTTTTTATTTTGAATATGAATTTTTCAAAGAAAGGTTCCTGAGATAAATGGGAAATCAAACATTTGTGAACTATAAAGACTGAAGGGGCCTCTGAGAGCTCACCTAGTTCATTTCCTGAGAGTAAGCATTCCTAATCTTCAAACTTTCCCAACCAGGTGCACCCTCTATCTCATTTTTGAAGATGTCAAGGAAAAAAGATGCCAGGACCCCTCTCTCAGTAATTTTCACACAAACCTGTGTCAGGTTCTTGCCAAGACCACAAAACTCTGTTATAAAGTGGCTCAGTAGGCAGATTTGGTTATGCTGAGGGTGAAATCTTGCTCCTTCTGGACATAATGATTTTACTTCAGACACAAAAACACTACTCTGAAGGTATCAACTACGTCTCCTGAACCCAGTGGGGTAACAGAATTCCATTGTACTCAACTTAGATTTTCTCTATTCTGTTCTTTAAGTGTTTGTCTAAAATTTAAAGCCTCCACTCCTACTTTTTCCCCAAGTAGATGTAAAGATTGTGTGGTATTATGATTTTTCATAGTTTCAAGGACTGCTTTGTTTATGGTGTAGATTCAAGTGTGTGTGTGTGAGTGTGTGCGTGTGTGTGTGTGTGTGTGTGTGTGAGAGAGAGAGAGAGAGAGAGAGAGAGAGAGAGAGAGAGAGAGAGAGAGAGAGAGAGAGAGAGAGAGAGAATATGACTGGCTGTAGACTCCCTATTTCTCCCTCCCACAGCAAACTCACTGCATTCTTAACTACATCCCACCTAGAATTTGCCTAAGCTGCCTAGTGGCTAAGTCAGTGAACTTTTTTCCTAAAGTCTCTTCTCTAACACCTGCCTCAGAATGTTCTTGTCTTTTCCTATTGTTGACCTGAAAACTTGGTTAGAGAAAAGGCAACATGGCTAAATGCATACATTTTATGATTTAATTAATTAATTGATCAATTCCCTATAAAGAAAACAGTTACATAGCGCTATGGAGTCAGAGGTGACTCTGACTATCTAGTACAGAAATCATCTGTCTTAAGTACATTTTGCCATGAGAAAGAAACTCTCCTAATTAAGCAAATCATAAATTCAGTAAGACAGGACAATTAACAAAGCAATGTTAGTCAGGCCTTGAGATTCCAAGCTGGGTAAGCATATGTCTCGGTGATAAGGAAAGAAACCCCACCACTAGTAAGTGGCAGGCTTTCTCCCTTAAACAGATAATTGACATAGGAAAGGGTAAACAATGTTCAATAGAAATTATGATCTAAGATGTCTATATTTTCTTTATCATTAATACGCCATAACATAGTATATGTCTATAGATCAAAGGAAAGTCCCATTAGTCATAACATAGTATGTGTCTATAGATAATAAGATTCATCAAAAGAAAGTCTCATTATTCATCAAAGGAAAGTCTTATTATTCAAGATATAGTGTCTTAGGTTAAAGGTCTCCTTAAGGAGTGTTGAGTCGGCCTTGGCTGGCTTTTGCTGACATAGGAAGAGGCACTCTCTGAGTTTACTTCAGAGAGAACAAAGAGATTATTCCAAAATTTTATATTAAACATTATCACTATATTTACTTCCTATGATCTTTAACAAATGGCCAACAAAGGACAAACAACAATCTGTGAGTGGTAGTGACTGTCTCACTGCAAATCCAATTCCAGTTGGGCCTTCCTGCCTTCCTTCCTTCCTTCCTTCCTTCCTTCCTTCCTTCCTTCCTTCCTTCCTTCCTTCCTTCCTTCCTTCCTTCCTCTCCCTCCTTTCTTTCATCCACATAGAGAACCCATATTCTTACCTGATGGTACTCTTGCCAAAGGCATATGGATTTTGATCTCTGAAACCTTCCTAGATATCTTAGGGTTTACAGGCTAGGTTTCTTTTTTCTGTTCCTTACTTATTCTATCACTAAAAGAAAAAAATACTAGTAAAGTTAACTCTTTTGCCCCATGTAGTTTCAGTTATGATTTCCTGAAATAAAGCACTAGAAAACCAAGCTTTGATACAGCCCACTGGGATTCAAATGGAGCTACCTGTCTTAAATCCAAATCCTTGCAGCTCTAGGGGATGGACAAACAATAGGTCCCAGCCCAAGCCTCCCTTGGTCTTAGTTTGGGTTTTGATGGCTCAGAATGAGTGTACATAGCAATTGTTTCTGCTGTGGCCAGAAACACTGAGGGTCTTCCCCTCCCAGGTTTTCTTTTCTTTTCTTTTCTTTTTTTTGAGTAGGAAAAAGAGGCCATTTTTTGCCTTAATCACTGAGTAGGTGTTGCCTCAGACAAACTGAGACCTGGGAAAGACCTTAGTTAAAAAAGATCAAGGTCTCCCATTGCATCCTGGGCCATTTCCAGTCCTCCAGATCTTTATCTTGCCACAGGACCCAGATAGCTTCAGAGGAGAGGGTGAGGCTTTACACAGCCCTGCCTCACTTAAATCCAATTCACTTATAAGCACAACAATAACTACTTTTACTTCCTGGCAGCTCAGTTAATTCCACCTCAAACAATTTGATTCTTTCTCATAGGCACATCCTATTTAAGAGTTTTCTCCTCTTTTTTTTTTTTTTTTTCAGCTCCTATCCAATTACTTCAAGAAAATGACTCTCCCTTTCCCTTTATTCCAGTTGTGAGAAAACTAATTCTGGCTGATATGCATAGGAATAGTGGCAGTGATTCAATTCCACTCAGCAAGAAGTCATTAAGCCTGCTCTGAGCTAGGCACTGTGCTCAGCCCTAGAGACAGAAAGAACAAAATAAACCAGATCTTGTCCACACAAGGTTTAAATTTCTCTTGGGGAAAGAATATGTATACAAATAAGAAAACAAAAAGATACACAAATCAGTCAGTCTAAAAACATTTATTAAGCATCTCCAAGTCTAGCCCTATGCCAGGTGGGGAAGGGGGAGGATACAAAAGTAAAAGTGAAATAGTCTTTGCCCTCAAGAATCTTCCATTCTATCAGTGAAGACAACATATGCACATAAAAGTGTGTATAAAAGTACAAGGTGATTAGGTGATTGTGAGTGTGTGTGTGTATATGTGTGTATATATATATATATGTATATATATATGTATGTATGTGTGTGTGTATGTCCAGAACTTTACCCTCATCTTTTAGCAAAATGAAAATTTCATTCATAATGATGATCTTGAGATACCGTAGAATTTCCAAACTGCTTTTTTTCCAAATCACCAAATAGAAATTACATGTTTAGCATTTCATCTAGTTTATTAATTTTAGCTTAGGCTTTTGAAAATTGCTAATCTCTCTGTACAAATGACATCTCTTTGTAGGACATCAACAACTTTCCAACAGAAAAGTCTGCCACTTAGAATTCCTCCTTCCCTTCAAGTTTCATCACAGGATCTGTTTCCTATACATTCCTATTTTATTTTTCTTTTTGCTTAAGTTTTATGTAAATGGAACTTTGAGAGAGATACAAACAAGCGGTTGAACATTACTGCCTCCTTCTTACTCTATCTATACCAATGCCACTGCATTGTCTCAATTGGTCCTCTCCTGCCCCAACTGCTTCTGAGAGCAGCAAAAGGCAATAGCAGTGGATGTGAGTCCCAACTTTACCACTTCCTAGCTGTGTGATCTTCAAAAAAAACATTTAATTTGTTTGAGCCCCGGTTTCTTCACCTATAAAATTGGGTTCATAATAACACCATTCTTTATCTCACAAGGTTATTAAAAAAGATCATATAAAAACTGTATATAAACCATTGTATATATAAATGTGAGTTGCCATAATGCACTCTTCATTCATTCATTGATTCCTGTGATGGAGACCTGGAGAGCACCCACTATATGCAAGGCACCCTAGTACTAGATGCCCAATAAATACTCAGGCATATATAAAGATTGTTATTATGCCAATTCTCTGTCTTCTCTAATCCAAGTTAAAAAATAAATTTCTCTTTTTTTTTCCTATCTATACTTTGCATTCATTCCAAACAGAAATCTGCTGGTTTCTTGTATAAGCCCAACACAGACACACTTGGCTGGTAATGGGTTTATTTTGAAACATTCACAATGAATTAAGCATGGGTAGGATGGACCAAAAGCGTCACTGCTTAGAAACCTTCAGTGGAAGATCAACACATGTGAACCCCATTGTGTCTAAACACATTAAAAGAATGGCTCTCAGTGTGCTTTTCCTCCCCCATCAGTATGTTCACAGAGTGCTTAAAACCTTTTAGTCAGACTGCCTGCTGTTATTAATTCCTCTTCCTCAGGAGTACAAGTCACTTGCATTTGCAAATTTAAAAATTTCCTTGGTTAAAAACAGAAAGTGACCTGTATGACATGGTGGGGGCAGCTGTGCCCACCACCCAAGAATCTTTCCAACCTTAGATCCTAGGTTGCAGAAGGCACTGATAGCTATGCCTGATGGCCCAGGCATTGAAAGAAGATGGTTCTACACTGCAACAATCGGTTTCTGAGTAAAGAGTTACAGAAAGTGATGCCTACTTTGAAGCCTTTGCAAGTGCCCCTATCCCTTGATTCTCTGGTCTCTGTTTCAATGACTACATTAGGGAATCAGAGTGGCAGAAGTGAAAGGGGTCTTAGAAATCATCAACTTTCCCATTTTACAGATGAGAAAACTGAAGCCCAGGGAGGAAAAGTAACTTGCCTAAAGTCATAGGGATAGCTAATGGCAGACCTGAGATTAGAAAGCATATCTACCGACTACCCAGATAGTACTGTTTCCATATCATGTTGTTATTCCCTTATATTCATTTCTATTTTACAATCTATAGATATTCCTCAATCAATCAGTCTGTTTAGTCTCAGTCATGTGTGCTTGTCTTGTCTATTGAATTATACTGCAAACACCTCAAGATAGCAAACCAACTTTTAAAACCTTACCTGTTGTTCTAGACTACTAAGTCCCAACTCCTGCATGAAACCTTTCCTCTTCAACTTGGTCCGCACTGGTTTCTCCCCTCTCTGACTTCCCATAGGCCTGACTTCGTGCTATATGGTACTGATCTCCAATACTTCACTCCATCCTCAACTCGACTGGAAGTTCCAGGAGAGAAAAGAATGTTTTTCTGACTCTTATTCCCAATAGTTTACCAGAATATCACAGTAGTAGGCACATAGTAGATACTTAATGATATCTGTCATTTGATACTGTCATATCAAAGTCATTTGAGTTCCTTTACACTTCTGCGAAGTAAGCTTTTTAGATTACAGTTTGAAAGCAATCTGGGGGTTTCAGTGGACTGTAAATTCGATGTGAGTGAGTAGTGTGATGAAACAGTTAAAAACAGCTCATATGATGTTGGGCTACATGAACAAAGGCATAACTTCCAGGGATAGAGAGATACTAGCCCACTGTGCCCTGCCTTCGTCAGAAGTCATTTGGAGCATTATGTTGAGTTGCTGAAACCATAGTTTAAGACAAACCCTGATAAACTGGAGATACCCATCAGAAGGTAGCCAGGATGGTACAGGCTGGGCCTTGAGTCCATGTCATATAAGGATCAATTGAAGGAAGGTGATGGTAAGCCTGTAAAGACTCATGTCCCATGACAGTTATATTTAAACACCCGAAGGGCTGTTGTAAGAGGAATTAGACTTCTGTGTGGTTTCAGAACACAGAATCAGTAGCAATGGGTTGAAGAATCAAAGTGGCAAATTCAGGGTTGAGTTCAGAAATAACTTATTAATAATTAGGGGTATGCAAAAATAGAACGGGCTTCCTAGAGAAACAATGTGTCCTTCCTCCTTAGAGATCTTTAAGCAGAAACTTAAAGACTTATTTATCAGGTATTGACTCTGTAGTGAAGTAGATGTTGAATGGAGAGTCGGGAATGTGTGTTTGTCCTTCCTTGCAGAAGAAGACCTTACCATCAGAGAAATAATGACATGACTTGCACTTGACTTTGAGTGAGGGAGGGCTGTGCAGGTCACCAGCATCACTTCTCCTCCAGAGCCATCTGAATCCAGTGACCAGATATTTATCAGGATGACTGGAGATGACCCAGGATGAGGCAATTGGGGTTAAGTGACTTTGCCCAAGGTCACACAGCTAGTGAGTGCCAAGGGTCTGAGGTGAGATTTGCACTCAGGTCCTCCTGACTCCTGCACTGGTGCTCTATCCACTGCACCACCTAGCTGCCCAAAAAGTCTGGAGAAACCTGATTTGAAAGCAACAAAGCCCCAAGGAAAAGACTGAAGGTAGAATGAGCCACCACCTCCAGCACCATCTAATCCCAAGAGTCAATGTTTCCAGTCCACTGACCTCAGACATCATCCTTGGTGGAGATGTAGCCCGGCCACTGGTCCTGTAGGTGCTACAGCTACAGCCACTTCAGACCCAGAAAAGAAAGTTCTTGCCAACAAAGCCTTTGACATTATCAAAAACTCTATGGTTTTATCAGCAGAAATGGCATTAGGAAAGAAACATTAACATTTGCTTTATTGGTGTGTCATAAAGACCATTTTCCATTTCAATTGTAGCTAAAACCTTCCATAAATACTTTGTCCCCCGAAAGAATGGAAACTTCTTGAGTATAGCTGTCTTATTTTTCTATTTTTTATCTCCAATTTTTAGCACAATGTTTTCCACATGGTAATATCTTAATAAATGCTTTATTCGTTCATTCAAATCCCAGCTCCAATGATTATTATCTGTTTGGCCCTTAGCAGGTGACAACTAAAACCAATTTCTTCATCCGAAAAGCTGGAAATACAGCATTTGTAATATTGCTCTCACAGTACTATTAAGAAGAAAGTATTTATAAACCTTGGAGTCTGTTAGATCAATGACTTGATATTATAAGGATTCTGTTCCACCTCTGAGATTCCAATACAGAGTTCTTAGCCAGGATTCTGCCACCATCATTTCAGAAGGCTCCCTGTGCCAATGGATCACTGTGATCCCCTCTTCCTACGATGTTCTCTCCTCCACTTTGGCAATGTCTTACCTCAAATGCAAAAAACCTTTCCTTAGAAAAGCTTTCTCTGACGTCATAAAACAACTCCTTCATTGTCATTAACATGATCATAACTTTAAAAAAAAAGCTTTTTTTTTGTTTTAGTCTGATGAACTCAATTCGATTGTCTGAAACAAAGAAAGCATTCTTAATCCATAAGTTCTCAGTTTCTCGGGTGCCCCATGTTGTAATTTTTCCATTCAACAGATTGTCTATTTCATTCCAGACCAGCTGAGGGGTGTTGAGCTGACTATATACATACACAGAATTTCAAGAACTACGAAACCCTTCAGACAGAAACATTCTCCTTGAACCAGGACTATTTTCATTAGCCTACAATGGCCAGATTTAATACAAATGTTTTCACACCAAATGAAAAACATGTTATGTAAACCATAAGGAAATTGGAAAAAAATCATTTGGTTGCTTTATTCCTCCCTACAATCATTTTCCAAAGTGTAAAATCTGCTGCAGCATGTAAGAAAGTTAACAGTGCCATCAGGCAAAGAGGAAATTAGGGACAATGCCCAAGAGTTACTTCCTTAATATCTATTTAGTTTTAACTATTACCCTATATTAAGCATTCTGGATCCTGTTTTCTAGTCATTTAATTATTTCTGTTGTTATCCTCTTAACCCTTTCTAAGTTCTTTTGTGAAGAAACTCAGAATGGAACAGGACCCTCAGCTAAGGGCTATGGATAAGGCTATGCTGGTAAATGTTTAACAAGTGGCTCTCCTCCCAAAAATTGAATGCAAAAAATCCTTTTCAATTTATTCCATACTATTAACATTTTCCCCATCACTTTCTTAAGGTGAGACAATCAATGAAGTAAAAAAATCAAGCCCTGATTTTTAGCATTTGCCAATTTCTGAGATGTAAGTACTCACAGTGAAAATTTAACAATAGGCTCTTCTGAGTCCCTTCTATCAACTCAAGTCCGGCCCTTTTTCTACAAGTTATAGTCTTAAAGGCTTCAGCCACTCCGACCCAAAGGAATGAAACAACTTGCCCAAAGTCTCAGACCAGTAGGCGTGAAAAGTGGAACTTGAACCCAAGTCTTTCTGATTCCCAAGGCCAGTTCTCTGGCTGCTATGCCATACTGCTACCACCTGAGGATGGTAAAGAGAAAGAAATGCAAAGAAGGCTCTGTCATCCAAACATAAAGTTGGAGAATAATAGGCACCAATATGGACTGGATTATCACAGAGTGCTAGAAAGACTAACTTGCATAGGTTCTATAAAATGATAGGAAAAAAACTAGATTGGAACCCAAAACAAGAAGGCTCTAATTTCAGCTCTACCACTAGCTGTATTGACTTTGGGGCATATCACTTCACATCTTAGGGCTTAAATTTCCTCATCTTAAAAATAAGGAGTAGGAAGTGTTCTTCACCACCCCTCCAAGCTCTAAATTTCTGATGTAGAACCTGAACATTAGTTGTTCCTATTACTTTAGGCCTTCCATCCTTCTCCCATCTCTGAAATAGCGTTGTTAACCCATGTTCTTTATGAGTATAATAAATATTAATATTTAGAAAGTTCACTGTGACCTGTTGGGAAAAAGACATTATATAAGTCAATTATATGATTGATGATTCTATGAGACCAAGGCCTCAAGAGAATGTAGCATTGAGAGATTTCCAAAAGCCTCAGAAGCAGGGAATTGTCTTACATTTACTTATTTCTCCAATTTCTTTTCTAGCTATGAACTGAATTCCTGTTTTCAAAAAAAAAATCACTCTTGGTTCTACAAAAAGTACCTCCTATAGGCCCTGGGACTTCTTCAATAAGTCATTCTCCCTCCATCTCCCTCCAAACCCCCAATTATATATCCAGGGCATTTTACTGTGGAGTGGGAGTGGGCAGGAGGCAGAGCTTACTATAAAATATTGATTGGATTTCTGGAATTCACACTCATAGCATTGTTCCATAATGACCTAGTACATAATCTCATGCCCCTGTGTACCTGTCTCTGAAATTATCTTATGTTTGATAAAGTCATCATGGATAGTACTTAATATGGAGGACAGAGTTGGGGATGGGGTACTAGATGTCATCATCTATCCCTCATACTCAGGTAGGCAGCTAAGTGGCACAATGGACAGAGCTCCAGATCTGGAGTCAAGAGGACCTGAGTTCAAACCTGGCTTCAGAAACTTAATAGCTCTGTAACCCTGAGCAAGTCACTTAACCCTGCGTGATTCAGTTCTCATCTGTAAAATGAGCTGGAGAAGGAAATGACAAACCACTCGCATATCTTTACCAAAATATATATATATATATATATATATATATATATATATATATATATATATATATATATATATATATATATGTATGTATGTATGTATATATAATCATGGAGAGTTAGATACACCTGAAAAAACTGAACAACGAGGTAAAGAAAGCTTCTAGATACAAATGTCTCTTTTTCCCTGTCCCAGAATGCCTGTACTGGAGCAAAAAAAAAAGGTGCTGTTATGAAGAGAAGTTTAGTTTATCTCCCTTGCCAAAAATAAATAAATAAATAAAAGCATTTAGTTCATTGATTTTCTATTTTTTCTACTAAACTAAGGTCCTTTTTGGGTGACTCGTCATGGCCCAGAGAAAACCTGCTGCTTTTCAAAGGCTGTGCCAGAGTAGAATAAACTCTTGGAAGGCCTAGCTCTTTGCACAAGGCTTTGAATACTGCTCCAGAGAGAGATTATGAATGTGCTCTGACACCTCTCATGTTCTTTCTGAACATGAAGAAAACCCTATCCCAAAACTAAAATGAACTCACCATAATCTAGATTCATGATACCCAAATCTTCATTTGGTAATCTCTTAGATGCTTACCAAGTTAAGTCAACAGCTATTTGGTAAATGTCTTCTATGTGCCAGGCACTATGTTAAACACTCAGAATTCAAAGAAAGACCCTCCCAAAATAATTATTGGTCTCAGGGAACTCTCCTTTTAATCAGGAAGACAACTGGCAAACAATTATGTACAAATAAGATTATATACAGAATATTATATACTGTGTATACAGTATATAATATCTTATATTATACTGTAATATACAGTATGTATAGTATATTATATCCTGTATTATATGCAGGATAATTTATATACAGGATAGACTGGAGATCATCTCAGAGCAAGGCACCTAGATTAAACAAGAGTAGTAAAGGTTTATTGATGAAGACAGAACTTTAGCTGAAACTTGAAGCAGTCCAGGGAAGCCAAGGCATGAGAGACAGCCATTGAAAATGCTTTGAGTCAGGAGATGGAGTGTGCAGTGCAAGAAAGAGCAAGGAGGTCAGTGTCACTTGATGCCACAGAGTATGAAGAGAAGGGGGAGGGGGTAGGTTATGAAAGACTTAAAAAGTCATTTGGTCCTGAAGAGAGGGAATCACTGGATTTGACTGAATAGGGGGGAAGATATAGTCAGACCTGTGCTTTAGGAAGATCAATTTGACAGCTGAGTCTTGAAGGATAGCCTGGAGTTGGGAAAGACTGCAGAAGACCAACCATCTGCTGTAAAATTCCCCAAAGCAAAATTAATTTTAATTCACTTTAATTTTTTAATATATATATGAACATATGCATATACATATACATATATCTACTTTGTGGGGTGGGTGCTAGATTTAGGACCTTGTACCTGAGTTACAAACTAAATGATCATGTGATCAAGTCACTTCAATCTCCCAGTTTCCCTAGAGGAAAAAACAGAGTGGTACAGAGGAGAGAGAGCTGGAGGACCTGGGCTCAGCTCCCACATTAGCCCCTTTCTGGGTGAATGACTCTGGGCAGCTGACTTCTCTAGACAAGTTTCCTTATCTGTAAAATGAGGTAGATGAACTCAAATGAACTCAGAGGTGCTTCCCACCTCTAATTCTATGATCCTCTAAACCAGGGCAACCCCATCACAGAGAAGGAGACAGAGACAGAGAGACAGGAGGCAGAGAGAGAGAGAGAGAGAGAGAGAGAGAGAGAGAGAGAGAGAGAGAGAGAGAGAGAGAGAGAGAGAGAGAGAGAGAGAGAGAGAGAGAGAGAGAGAGATGGGAGCAATAATATGGCATTGCCGCTTGTTGAGGGATGAGTGCTTCTTAAATCTTACAATGCTATGTGAATTTGAGCTAATATTGTCATATGTCTGGACAGGTAGACAGATAGAACACACACGTGTGTGTGTGTGTGTCTGTGTCTGTGTGTTTATAAGTGTATATCTCCCATATGAGGATTTTATGAGATCTAAAGAATAAAGCTGAGGAATCATTGCACTAATATTTGACTGAACTAACAAGGATTTATTGAGTCTGTATTATGTGTTTAACACAGAATAATTCTTAAAGGTGAAATTGAAGGGTTGGCAGGAATCATTTCCAATGTCCCTTTGAAGATCTTATAACCCTAAACTTTTTAATGTCACTGTCTCCAGTTTGAGCACTGGGTGTCTAGAAATACAGAGCTGGAACCCATGGTCCAATCATTCATTTAGTATTCCGAACTCAAAAGACGAGACTTGATTACCAACAGTGACATGCTAAAAGACTGGGTCTTTCTCAGCTTCTTAAATATTCACAGCTCCTTCAACTAAATGTATCAACTAGTCTGAACCATTTTAATCCATTTATATTTCCTCCCAGGGCTACTTCAAAAATTGCAGACTAAAGGAACTCTTCCCGTTACCCCATTTCAAAAGATGCTCAGGAGGAGTTCACATAAATCATCTTGACTTCCAGGTAAACTCAGAAGAAGATTGAGGGCCGTGTATGACATCATCAGAATACTTTTATTGACTACTTAGATAGAAAGGCTGAATGCTCTAGCGACCTTCTGAAAAGGAGAGAGTTTTCTCATGGCCTCTTCTTGGCTGTGGCTCTCCAGGCAGCAAAATGTGACACCAAGGAGGGGTGTCACTAGAAAAAGGACAGGGCCTATTCTCTCTGCCAGTGATATGGCAATCCCACCTTACACAGTCTAGCCAATATCAGGTTCTCCTATATCCCCTATCTTCTTTGTATTTTCTTCTCTTTAGCAGGTACCCCTTCAAGCGTAGAAGGTCTGGACATCTTCACAGAGGTCTCCTCTACCATGGTAGCTGCAGTTGTGGCAGCAACAGCTCCATGGGAAGCCTTTACATGAGAGAAGGAGGCCACCAGACAGAAACTCAAGCTTGCTATTTGACAGGACAATGCCCAATGCAGAGGTGAAATGGGAAATGCCTAATTAGCAATGGTACGAAAACTCCTCTCTGTTCTCATGAGGCTTATGTGTCTCCCATTTCCCTGGATGTGCCACTACATAAGTTAAGTTACTGGATCCTCTTCAAATTCTTCTTTTAAGAGTCCTGGACTTGGAGTTGGGAGTTTAAATCCTACCTGAAACACTAACTAGCTCTGTGACCCTGAGCAAATTATTGAGTATTTTACTGGCCAGTGTTTATAAATTGAGTATTATAATAATACTTTCCTTATTGTAATATTGTATTGTAGTGTACAATGAGTATTGTAATAATAGTTTCTTACAAGGTTGTCATAAGGATCAAATGACATAATATATAATAAATGCTTCCAGTACTATATTAATGCCAGTTATTACCAATATTACTATTGTTATTATTAATATCGTATGTTATATGTATAACCTATATCAGATTGCTTATTCTTTCAGGGAAGGGGGAAGGAAGGAAGGGTGGCATAAAATTTGGAACTCAAAACTTTAAAAAACGAATCTTAAAATTGTTTTTACATATAATTGAGGGGAACATAAAGTATTATCAAAATATATTTAAGAGGAATAGCAAGTAGTACATAATAGATCTTCTGTTTCAAGTGCCATTATCTTTTTTATTGTAGTATGTTATAGAAATGCTTGTTTTATTCCATTAATTAAAAATAAAATAAATTATATATAATATATATGTAGCACGTTGTAATTTTTCTACATTGGCAGTGTTTTCTATGTAAGAATATGCGACCTCTTCCATACTTAATTCATACTATTTTTTTGACTTCTCCCTTTCTAGGAATCCTTCAGCGGTGGAACCATGACTATAATGAGAAACCTCCCCAGGAAGTGGTGTTCCAGGTGATATATAGCCAATAGATAGGAGAATGGGAAGCTCAAACTCTGAGCAACACGTTAGGCTTCCCATAGCACTGGACCTAGTCCAGAAGAGTTGACAATGTCAAGGCTAGCAAAATTTCCAAGTGGGGCCCCAACCAGGTAAAAAAAAATTAGGAAATGTTTAACAAAGCAAATAAAAAATACACCACAAGTTATGTGAATTTGTGGTTTTCTAAGTCACTATGTAGCCCACAGGGATCTGTTTCTATTTGAGTTTGCCACTATGGAAGCATAGGACTGCCTAGATGGTTTTGAGGTAAAGATGCACAGGTATCTCAACCCTGGGAGTCCGTGCAACACGTATGCATGCAGCCTTAAAGATTTAGAGCCTAAAGGGACTTTAGATATCATCTAATCAAATCCCCTCACTTTCCAGTTCAGGAAACTGAGGCCCAGTCATGAAATGACTTTCTCAAGGTCACACAGTTGAGTAAGGACCCTGGCTGAGAAAAAAAAATACAACAGGTCTTCTTCCTCTCAATATGGTCTTTCCACCACAACCCATCGGATGCTCGGTGAAGGATTTCTTCCTGGCACCATAACTAAACATTAGAGTTTTCTTTTGTACTGATTGGTCAAGTCAAATCCTTTCAGGAAACTCGCACTTTGCTGTTAGTTTACTTCCTGTGATCCAAGAAATATACTTAGGAAACCCATGCTTTGTGGCATCTTCTCCACTGACACTTAACATTGCTATTAACAAACACTTCGCTTCTTTACCACCATTCTTAAGCAGCACCAAATACCTAAACTCATTTTAGGTTAGTTTTAAGAAGCCTGTGGATGAAAGTGTTTCCACACCTTTGTATTCTGAAGCAATCTCTACAACTCGCAAAAGCTGCTAAGGGTGATAAATGAAACGACCAAGGGATTCTTTGGCTGCAAACAGAAGTGTTTGTACTACACTGGGAGCAGCTGAAGGCCTTCCATTTTTTTTTTTTAGAAACCACACGGTAGCATGTGTTAGAAAGCACTGGACTAGACATGAGAAGACATCAGAAGTTTAAGTCATGCCTGTGGCACTCACTGTATGTCACCCAAAGCTGCTAGGCGGCTCCGTGGATAAAGTCCTGGGCCTGGAGCAGGGAAAACCTGCATTACAGTCTGACCTTGGACGCTTGGTTAGCTTTGTGACTCTGGGTAAGTCATTTCACTGTTCTGTATCTCAGTTTCCTCATCTGTCAAATAAAGATGATAATAACACGTACCTCCCAGAGCTGTTGAGGATAAAAGGGGACAATATTGGTACAGTGTCTAACAAACCTTAAAGTGCTATACAAAAGTTAATATTATTGTAATCCATTCACACTCTTTGATATTCAGCTTTATTATGTAAAAAAATAGATGTAATATTCCTCATGGAATTTTGAGCATCAATGGAGACCAGAGAGCCTGAAGGGCTTTATAATTGTAAAAAATGTATTACTGATGATAGCAATATTATTAGTTACTATGATTACCTTTAAAATACTTAAGATAAACAAGTGGGGAAACGCAAGAGCCAATGAGCAAGGTATATGGGGTGCACACACGTGTGCGCACACACCCACACAAATAAAGAAAAAAATAACTGACAAAACTTGAGTAAGTGACAAAGAAGGAAGATGGGCACATAAGGGCAATATAAAAATTCTAGAGGTATATATGTATAGATATATGTATGTGTGTACATATATCTATATCTATCTATCTATCTATCTATCTATCTATCTATCTATCTATCCATCTATCTATCTATACATATATACCTCTGGAATACCTGTGGGAGAGGACATTATTCAAGTCAATAGGTGCATCTATAGAAACCTGTAAGGAACTCCAGAGACCATCTGGTCCAACTTTCTCATTTTATAATTGAGGGAACTAAGGCCCATGGAGTGATTTGCCCAAGGTCACCCAGGCATTAAGCTGGCAGAGGCAAGATTACATATATGTAGGGGGTAAGCCCATCAAGCTAGTTTTGCCCACAAGGTTCAAAATTCCTATTTGCTACTTTATTTAAAGAGATGGTCTCCAGGTGTTTATTTGCTAGGGTGACAACTATCTCTGTGCACAGCCTGGCTGAAATAAGCCAGCAATATGGAGCTCAGTGCTATCTGAAGAGAACACTAAAAACCCTTTACACTGCAAGGCCCCAGGGTTAGCCACAGGTCAATGGGCTTAGCCTCCACCAGGATGTCCTCCTTACCTGACCCCTGCTGTGCCCCTATTAAAATTCTTTCCACTCTAAGTTCCCAATTACCTTTAATTACAACGAAAGCTGCTGTTTTAATTAAATGCAGCCCTGTTCTTAAATAATGATTCCCCAAGGATACTCTTTAGACAAAGTAAAACATGTGGTGAAATAGATCAGGGTGGACAGGACCCAAAAACATTAATGGAGGTAAATGAAGCTAATTTTCTAAGAAATAGTCACCCAACTTTTATTATTCCAAAAATATATAAAATAAGATAGCAAATCTTTGTGAATTTAGTGAAAATCTATGTGTATGTGGGGTGACTATAACACCCTGAAGTAAGCCAATCTTGAAAAGTGTTTCATTGTCATACCACCTCCATACTACTTAAGAAAATGTCAGTGTTTTCACCTGGAATTCAGTAAGCCCAACAGTTCAGTTTAAGAAATATATAAATAATAGACAGAATTACAACTAGGTTGATGCAACTGGTACTTTGTTCCCAGATGACAAAATTAAGAGGGCACTGACAGCAATATGGAAACAATTTAACTTAGAAACCAGTTAGCAAGATTTTTTTGGTCCCCTTTTTTGCAAGATTAACTTAAAATAGGAAGCTACCAGATTACAAAAACATGTCTTTTCCACTAGGGGTATTGATTTATGTGAATTCCTCCCTGATTTGGCTTACCTAGCCATTTTTGCCTTGACAAATTGGCCTTGTGGTATCCCAGGGTGTCCAGTCAAGACCTCTCTTTCCCTCCTAGTAGGCACCACCAAACATTTCTTCCTTTGCCTTCTCTGCCCCTCCCTCTCCCAAATCACCATCATCACATGAAGATTTTTTGTGTGCTACTTAATGGGGGCAAAAAAGATTCTGGTTATTGCTCTGATAATACAGCTAGGTCCTAATTAATGTAAATAATAAATCTCTAAAAATGGCAGCATGTATTTGAATTCATACTATTCAAAGTCATAACTATATAAAATGAGGTAACCAGCTGTAGACCAATGGAAATATACAGTATAACTTTGAATACTGGCACTAATTCAGCACCTAGATGTAAAAAAAAAACCCATTATGTTCTATACATATTATAACTACATGGATAGATTCTAAAGGAAGAAAGGTGAAAGTATTAGGTAGGTGGGATAAATCATGGTCCAGAAATGACCATGACCAGGCTTCCAAGCCTCTCCTATTGGTATTTTCTGATCCTTCTTTCAAAGAGTTATTAAGCACCTACACAGAGCATAAAAATGAATGAACGACCTTGGGTAGCTTAGAGAGATCTCTGGGTCTACTTGAGGAATCTAAGCTCATTTCCTACTATTCTCCTAATATGCCCTTTGTGTTTATCCATCTAGACAACATTTGCATTTATTTGTGTTGTCTCTTTTGATCCTTAGAGTAGCCCTGGGAGGTAGGTGCTCTTATTATCCCCATTTTAAAGATGAAGAAATAAGTTTTGAGAGGTAAAGCAACTTGCTCAAAGTCAGAGAAAAGTCTGACCTCAAGTCTTCCTTACTTCAAGTCCAATATTCTATCTGCTGCACCACCTCGCTGCCTACATAATGCTCATTCAGTTTCATGCTTTGGGTCTTGATTTCCCAAAAGTTCTTTGAAAGTAAGGACAATATTTCATATTACTCCTTTAGACTCCACTGTGCTTATCATCAGGCTAGTCTCACCATTTTATCGCTATTCAGTTGTTGCAGTCACATTCAACTCTTTGTGACCTCTTTTGAGGTTTTCTTGACAAAGACACTAGAGTTATTTGCCATTTTCTTCTCCAGCTCATTTTACAGATGAGGAAACTGAGCCAAACAAGGTTAAGTGACTTGCCCAGGGTCATACACCTAGGAAGTGTCTGAGGACAGATTTGAACTCAGTAAGATGTCTTCATGGCTTTAGACCCTGCACTCTATCAACTGTGTCACCTAGCTGCCTCTGACCTCATAAACGGAACTCAATAATTCTTAGCAATATAGTACTGGAACTGGAAACAACCTCAGAGTTAATTGAATCCAACCCCCTCATTGTATAGATGCCTAGGGAGGACAAATAGAGTGCTCAAAGTCACTTAACAAGTCTTTGCAGACCAGAAGCTAGATCCTAGGTGTTCCAGCTCCCACTTCAGTTCTCTTAACTAGACCAACTCAATCCCTCACTGACAATCATTGATAATGTTGATCACATAAATAAAAACTTTGAAGGAACTAGCATAATGTCACCACAACTGCCCTTTTACCGTTCTAAAGGAAGATGCACACACAAACAAGCATGTACACACACACGCACACGCACACGCACACACACATACACACCTGAAATATCAGCTGTTTTTTATCAAAACTCAGTCCCTTCCTTTAAGGAGTTTACCATCTACTGGAGAGGAGGAAAGAAAGAACCACATATACAGGGGGAGAAGAATGCAAACCATGTGTTATATATATATATACATGATATGGATTCTTCTAGAGGTTTGGGGAACAGATAACAATGAGGGAGAGGGTGGGAAAGACAAAAAAGGGAGATGGCACTTGATCTAAATCTTAAATGGAAATAAGAATTGGGAAGAAGTAGAAGAAAGGATAAAGAACATTCCCAGTACGGGTGTGAAGCTGGACAAAGGTACAAGAGGACAGAAAGTAGACTGTCATACATGGGAGATGGCAAGTAGTCCAATTGAGCTAGAACATAAGGTATATGAGAGGAAATAACATGAATTCAAGCTGGAGAAACAAACTGGAGTCCAAAATGCAGAGGCTGTAAAGTGATGAAGGATTCTGTATTTTATCTTAAAGGCAATAGTGAGCCACTGTAGTTTCTTCAATAGGTGAATAACCTGAGCTTTAGGAATCCTAATGTGGCAGTTGTGTATAGGATGATTTGAAGAAAGGAGAAATCTAGATGTAAGGAGGCTAAGTAGAGGACTATTCCACAAGTCCAGGCTACCAGTGGCCAGTACCATACCTAGAGTGAATTAAAAAAAAAAACTGGGGGGCAGGAAAGGCAAGCAGCTGAAAGGTGACCGCAGTGGCATTATGTGCAGAGGCTCAGTTTATGCAACTTTATTTCAGGGTGGCCTGACAGGTGGCACAACAGGAGTTGGTAGCAGTGACACAAAGCCCTAGCCAAAGGGAGGACTCCAAACTGACACCACAGCCTGGATTTACTTGTCAATAATGGAAGCCTCTTGGATTGATCCCAACTCATGTCTTTTACTGGCTCACAATCTTCCTCATGAGCCGGTACCATCCATGGGATTAATAAAAAAATATATAAAAACAAAGGGAGATTTAACTCCCAAATTGTAACATAATTATATTCACACAATCCAAATAATTCTTGCTACTCTGGAATTCCTTGGAGATGCAAGTGAATACATTACAAACACTCGGGTATTAAAGTCCATGTTTCCCAGCAATAAAATTGCTGCAATAAACATTTTGATTCTTTTCCATTTTTAGAACCATTTTGAACAACCTGCCGCTAATATATTATATTAGTTCCCTCAAGTCTTCCAATGAATGACAAAACCCCCAGTGCTTCATCCGACTGGTTCACATTAAAACGTAATGCTGCTATGCTGCATGTGGCCTTCAAACCACCAAGAGAGAACTTATTGCTCTGCCCCCCTCCACTAAATTTCTCCCCAAGACATTTCCTGTAATATATGGGCAACTAGTAAAATGAGATCATCTTCTCTGAACTCAAGTCATCCCAGTATCAGCCGGGCGACAGTGATGTTAAACACTCATCCTTCCACATAGTAAAAGCCAATTTGTAGTCTTAGATCACAGGATGTCCACATGCTCACTCAGTCAGTGCTAATTCATGCTTCCCCCGCCCCATCCCTAACCCAACCTCTATGTGATTGGTGCAACATACATTCGTTGACATGCTTGCCTGCTAGAAAATCATCTGGTGCATCCTTTTACAAAGAGTTTTCCCAGTATAAGGGCTTCCACTGATTCTGTAATCAAAACATTAAGATTTTATTGTGCTTTCATCAAATGCTTTGCATGTAGCGATCATCTCCTATAATTTCTAGAGAAAAGTTCTCCACTGCTGTGGTTTTTAAGAGGGCAATTTTTAATGAGTTCTGCTTTGCTTTCTTACTTAAAATGCAATCATTTATTTAGACAATAGAACAAGTCACAAACTCCCCCAAATTACTGCTAAACCTGACAATCCAGATTGGCTCCACTAATAAAACAAATGTAATTTTTTTACAAAGTCCCAGGAACTAAGCTCCAGTTTCCACGGGTCCCCAGAGGATCTCTTTCTCTTTTCCCTTGCTGCCTGCTACAATGGCCTTGCCCTTTACGCAGCTCAAAAAAGTGTAATTTTATATTTGCTCTCCTAATCTTATGAGTATGCTGAAATAAAGACGCACCTCCCACCAGTTTCCTCAGACACACGTCAGTGGCCCCTGGGACACAAAGCCTGACCTAATAGCAATTTATTTCTAAGAATTCATCATGTTCCTTCACGACTACTTCTTCTGTAATAGAGTGAGAGGGACTTGACCTGATATTGAATCTAAGTATAATAGAAATGCTGCCTATGGAGTATGCATTTTGTAATGTCTCTGCTATCATACTAAGGCGTAAGTAAAAGGCCACTGCATTTCAGAACTGGCCTCAACTTCCTGAGCACCTAACCTGCGTATTCCAGCTGAAAGGCACAGTCTTAGAAGTCTTCACCATCTCCTTCTTCTTTTACATTGTGTAATCTTTGAAGCTATCTTCATTCACAAAAAGTTACATCAAGTTTCAGGAAGCCTCCTTAGACTGTTTTCATTCTAGTAACTTTTTCCCTGGAGCTTACAAAGAACACACACAGACAGGAAAAGAAAGCAAGAAAACCAAGTGTGGCAGAATGATTTTGACCCTGAGGCCTTCCAGGTCAAGGTTATTAACATTAGTCAATGAATTGTGAGAGAGACCCAGCCAACAAAAACCTAGGTAGACTCCACCTGGCCCGGAGGTAATTAACAATCTCTTGTTGGCTTTCAATACTCACCAAGGAAAATGTGCCAAAAGCTACATTTCTTCTTTCTACCTACCATTCCCCAGGAAAACAATTTTAAATGAACAAGAAATCCCACCAAGAGAAGGCAGTTCTTTCCCATTTGGCAGATCTGAAGCCACAGTGCATTTCCTAAATGCTCCAATTTGTTGTGGAATTGCCCCGTTTTTCTTCATTTCCATTTCAGAGTTTGTTTGTTTTTTAATCACACCTGTACTTCCCAAAGCTCTCTGAGCAGAGATTCTCCAGTCGTTGAAGCATCATTTCCCAGCTGTTGGGAAAGGGCATATCCTGCCCTTGGGGCTCTACAAAGAAAAAATTAAAATGTCCCCTAAATGTTTACAGCTTTAGGTTTCAGGATTCTGTAAGAGCATCTAAGAATTCATCACAAACAAAGCCTGTGTGCATTTGGAAAATCCAAGAGGCAGCATCTTTCTGGGATAGATGTGTGTGTGTGTGTGTGTGTGTGTGTGTGAAAACAAGAGAGAGAGAGAGAGAGAGAGAGAGAGAGAGAGAGAGAGAGAGAGAGAGAGAGAGAGAGAGAGAGAGAGAGAAATGTGCTAGCAGAGTTTCTGTCTTTTTGTGAGAAGGGCTATAGAGAAAGATCATAATTTAATACAGCTCAATCTAACGCCACAAGACACATGGTTTTCTATGCCTTTAAAGAGATATCTTTCAGAACTCTGATGGCCCTCTGAGGCACAGGCCAGTAAATAAAGATGGCTTTGTCTTCCACTAAATGTCCCATTCTGGGCTTCATTGTGGTGAGGAGGTCATTGTCGATGCTGGACTTTGCCAGGTCCTGCCAAGGTTTACTATTAAAGCACCAGGATGAGATGGAGGGCCTGTCTTTTGAAAACGAGTTTACTGAAGTTTAGATGGACTCATCAACAGTTTGTATACAAGGTGATGAATTTCTTTTTTGAAGCTCATCTACCAAGCTGTAGAGGGGATGGGATCTTCATGGGTGGAAGAAGTCCCTACAAGCAAGATACATGTGACTAGAAGTTAGTCACCACTTCTAAAGACCAAAAGGCTGTGATATGTTAGAGTTCTTTGTGTCTCCTCATATCAAGAGGGAATTAGGAATTATAGGAAAGAAGTTAAGAAGAGACAAATATAGGTCCAAAACTTCTATTTGTTGAGGCTAAAATCTGTTGGGGAAAATGTTGTGAACACCATAACTAGTCATTTCAACTAACCTTTCAGGTAATTTAATTTCAAATAATGTTTTCTTGCCATCTCCATTTTATTATGATCTCAGATTTTTCTTTCTTAACTTTACACGCAACCAAGACATATCACATATGACAGAAAAAATGTGCCCATAGGCCACCCATTGAACCAGTCTTGTTTTCAAGAAATTTTTCTATCCTTAGTTGAGGCATTATTTGTTTTATGAACTCAAGAATGACTGAGAACCCATGCTCTAATGTTCTGATCTAAGAATGGATCACCTTCAAAAGCTTCTAACACCATGGTCCCATCTCTACAGAGTGGCTAGAATGGCTGTGAAATGAGGCACTCTCTCCTTCAAGAGACCTTTACTTAAGAAAAGCTGAAAGAGAGTCTGGAAGACAGCGGGGGACAGAAGGAGGAGGCTGGGGAAAAAAATTCACCTACCTGTGAAGTAAGGGGCATAGGTAGGCTGGAAAGGAAACGCCTCTCCCCAATAAATACTGTGTCCAAACTTTTCCAAATGAGTAGTCTCACAAAACAAACAAAAGAAGCAATGTACTTGACTGTCAGAGAGTCAAAAGATAGTCTCGGAGTTGTTCATTTATAAAGAATACTATGTGAGAAGGCATACTGCCAGATGGGAATAAGGGCTTGCATGCCACTAAGTGCTCTGTTGAAGCAACTGGTAGCCAAGTGGATAGAGCACTGCACCAGTAATCATGAGGTACAGTCTTCAAATGTAGTCTCAGACATGTACCAGCTGTGCAACTCTGGGCAAACCACTTAAAATCTCTGTTTGCCCTAGTTTCCTCCATTGCAAAATGAGGAAACTGATAGCACCTAAATATTAGGGCTGTTGTAAGGATCAAATGAGATAATTGTTGTAAATGAATAAATAAATAAACCATTTGACATGGTACCTGAATATATATAGATATAGACATAGATATAGATAGATATAGATGTAGATATAGATATATAGGTATATATAGATATAGATACACACACACACACACACACACACACCCTTATTCCTTTCTCTTTCCTTCCTCTTTCCCCTATCTAGCTAAGAAAATGATTTTTCAAGTCTGACACATAAAAAGAAAGGAAGAACGGTTTTGTCCTCCACTAAAAGTTCTATTCTAGGTTTCACTGTGGTGAAGAGTTCATGCTGGGCTTTGCCAGGTCCTACCAAACTAGAAAGATTTTCTATCGAGGCATAGGGATGGGAGAGGAACCTGCCATTTAAGGATAAGCCTACTGAAGTGTGGATGGGTTCATCAACAGTTTGCACACAATGTGATGAATTTCTTTTTGACCAGAGAGCCCAAAACTAAACTACCCAGCTGTAGAGCAGTTGGGATCCTCATGGATGGAAGGAGTCCCCGTGAGTTTGAAATCATCAATTCTTGAAGGATTCAAGTACTGTAATCAGTGTTTTATGTTTATAAAACCCTTTCTCATGCCATTCCTATGAGTTAGCTGGTAAAGATGGTTTCAGAGGAGCAAACTGAGATTCAGAGGATAACATGTTTCACCCCTTGTCACTCAGCACCAGGATTCATATACAGGACTCAAATACTAATTCAGAGAACTTCCAACTGTTCCACACTGCTCACAATTATCCTTTGGTTGTTATATCTCATTTCCCAAAGTTATACTTGGGTTTGTCATGCTTTATGACTTGATCACAGGTGTTAGCAGATTAAAATGTTGACTGAATTTGATCCCCCTAGTGTGAAATACAAAACTTTGGAATTTAAACACAAGTTCCATTTATTAATGACATATAATTGCCTATAGTAAAGGCACAAGCTGCTAGCTAAACGGACCTAGTAATTAGCTTGTTTATTTAAAGTGTAAACAGAAAGGAAATTCATGAGTGTAGTAACAGCTTTTCCTTGCCAAAGAAGGCCTGATACTCAATTTTCACGATGAGTTTGGGGGAGCTCCTTGTTCATCAGGGACATGGAATAAATATTATCCAACCAAAACAAGTTACTAAAAGACAATGTATATTTAGCTAAAAATCTGTTTCTTCCAGATTATTCATATTGCTGATCCATTCAGTTCCCTGTTAAAATGTTAGAATAAGGATTCTATTTTAGCCATATGAACCGAGCATTCTGAAATCAAGTAACTAGGCTTACACATTCTACAGATTTGAAAACAACTTTTTTATAAAAAGTACCTATCATATTTTGCCTCCTCTTATTTCAGGTTGAGTGATTGAATTTTATATGACAGTGCCTTAAACAGAACAACCTTAGGTATATCTTGAAGATGATTCCAGACGCCCAGGAAACAGCTAATTTTAAAGAGCCTTGTATTTATTTCTTTGTCAATTTCAGGAGAAACCCTAAATTGTCCTTTGATGACCTCATAAAATTCTGGTTTGTCTAACAGCCAACATAAACCAATGTAATTTCATCCAGGATGTCTCAAGACAGTGCCCTCAAAGTTGTGATGACATCACTTCTGTGGTAGCAAGTTAAGTATTACTAGTATGTGCAAAATTACCATCCAAAACATGGTTGATTAAAATTCTTTTTTAACATGTGCCCTTTTTAGACAACTCAGTACATACAACTTGCTTTCTTTATTTTATTAAAGTTTTGAATAATTTATTTACTAACAAGTAAAATCCTCATTAGAGCCAAACAATAAAGAAGCTTCCAGGGCACTACAGGGAAATGTGGATGACAAGATGCCAGGGGCTATTTTATCAAGTAAAACTCATTTCCTATAGCACTCTTGGCATTTCCCAGCTCTGGAAAATGAGGAAGTTTAGTTACATGTAATCAGTCCTAAGACACGAAGATAGATGCTCAAAGTCTTTCCCTATTTCCATAGAAGTGTTAGTAGATTACTTTAAAAGCTCCATGGAAGTCTTCTCCAAAAACAACAACTGCTATTTCTTATTATGTTGAGGCTGTTACCTTACAAACAAATAGCAGCTCTTTGTCTTAAATTTATTCACAAAATGACCTGAGTTTTACAATAAAACAGACCAAGGAATCCTCACCATTTGTGAACAAATGTATCAGCCATGTTGTTCAAAAGAATATAATTGAATGAAGAGTCCAAAGACAGGAAGTGACTTGGGATTTAGAGCATTTCCACAAACGCTGTCAAAATGCACATTTTCAAAGCTTTCATGGTAAGAATTAGAGTTAGGAAAGTGACTGACTAATCTCACATAAGCACAATACCTAGAGGGTTCATTGCTTCCCAGAGCCATGTAATCACTTAAATGGTTTAACAATTCAGAGAGAATTCCTAATCCATTTCATATGATATTAATACCAACAAAGTAGCCCAAGACATATAAGCATGAAGGAAATTAATCCCATTCTAAAAACTCCAGCATGGGTAAATGAAGGGTGGTATATATTACATAGGCTGAAGATTTCTTCCATCTCTCCCACAACAATTAAATGACTAGTAGATTGGAATTTTACTTAAAACACAGGAGAAAACAATGCTCAGGGGACCCAGTATTTCCAGGGGTGTGGAAACAGGCAAATTAGATCAAAAGAGATGTGGCTAGGATGAGTAGAGCTTCTGAAGAGGAAGAGTTGTTTGTTTGTTTTTTTTTTTTTACTAACTGCCATTTGTCATATTGAGAATCTAAAATCCCAAGTTGAAGGGCACTTCAGAGATACTTTAATCTCTCATATTACACATGAATAACTCATGTAAGTAGTAAGTGGTAGAACTGAGAATAGAAGCAAGGTCTTCCAATTTCAAATCCAGTGTGTCTTCTACTAGATCACACTTCTTAAAAGTAGTCTCCTAATTCCCTGCAATTTGAAATTTCAGGATCATGCCTGACCTCCTTCTCAGTCCCCAACTTTATCCCAGACATCTGTCTCTCAGATGTGCAAACATTAGAGAGATCTTAAGAAAGTCTGGTTTATTACTAGGTCCAGTTTCTGGTTTATTATCTAGTTTGAAATGGTTTGGTCTCTCCCATTTTTCCCCAGGAAGAATGACTATTTAATAGGGCACCTAAGTGGCACAGTGGATAGGGTGCTGGTCCTGGAATCAGACTTGTTTTCATGAGTTCAAATCTGGCTTCTGCCATTTACTAGCGATGTGACTGTGGGCAAATGACTTAACCCTATTTGACTGAATTTCCTCATCTGTAAAATGACCTAGAAAAGGAAAAGGCAAACTACTCCAGTATCTTTCCCAAGAAAACCCCAAATGGGGTCATGAAGAGTGCAACACTGAACAACGACACCAATGAAAATTTAAGCCCAACTGCCCCAATCACCAGCAGCAGTAGGGGAGCTCCTACTTCATTTCTAAGGCTGTCTCACCCATTTCAATCTCACTTCTGAGTGCCAGTAGCCTTGAAGCTGCCAGGGTAACTAAAGTTGCCTTCCAAAGGAACCGTCATACTCTAAGGATTTGCATTTTATCATCCCCTTCCCATGAATCCCTACGTCAGCCACTTTGTAAAACTACCCAGACTGTGTGCTGATCCACCTGCTCAAACCTCCAGATATTTCAGGTCTCAACGACAGTTCACCTGATAGCCTTTAAGAGGAACCCTTTTCTTGCCAACAGTTAGGGCTCCAAAAATTCTCCATTGCTATCATCACAGATAGAATGATCAATGAGTACTCACTTGGAAACAACCAAAATAAATATGCCCAATATATCAAAGTGGAGAACTATGCAAATTCAACTCAGTGAAAAGAAAAAACAACAACACATTTCTTGTGTGTGTGTGTGTGTGTGTATGTGTGTATTTCCCAGTAGTATATAGGAACCATTAGCTATCCCTACATAATGAAGTGGGACTGAGGGAAGAAATATATGGAGAAATATTACATATGCTATATTTAGCCTTGGGCCTGACCAGATCCCCTCCCCATTATCAGGATTATAAATACTTTGACATATGTAGTCCTGGAAACCCCTACGCTGAATGACTGGGTTTAGTTACTAGAGACAGAGACTAGAGAGGGTGGTTCTGAGAGAATCTTTAGAAAGCAAAAATAAGGCAACCATCTGGTCCTCCGCTTTTTCTGTGGAAGCCACAGAGCCTTGTGTTTAAAAAAAAAAGTAGGTCACTATGCCTCCTTGATGACTACAAAGCCTGAATGTGATGACGATGTGAGACTACTTAGACCTAAGTACCTACCTGTTCTAGTTATGATGGTTGCTCCTATTAATAAAACTGGAGCTTTAGAAAATATACTATATGAATCAAATAGGGAAAAGGGATGAATTTAAGGGCAGCTTCCAGATTATACATGGCCTACATATAAAACAGGTTATGCCTTTTGGTTTGTGTGAGTTCATTGCAATCTTTTAACTATTTCTCAGAGCTTTTCACCAGAGGGAAGCAAATCTAGTTATTCCACTCTAACCTCTATACTGGACAGAACAATAAACCCTTTCCCCAACACTGATGGCATGCACTGTGGAAGAAGTAAGCTTTCTAAGGGATCATAAAAATGGGAAAAGGACCCACATATACAAAAATATTTATTAGCAGCCCTTTTTTGTGGTGTTCAAGAACTGGAAGCTGAGGGAGTCTCCATCAATTGGGGAGTGGCTGAACAAGTTGTGATATACGAATGCAATGGAATACTATTGTGCTATAAGAAATGATGAGCAGACAGATTTGCGCAAGGACCTAAAACATTCCCAAAGGACTCATGAAGCAAAGTGCCATCCACATCCAGAGAAAGAACTATGGAATCAGAACACAGAATGAAGCAGACTATTTTCTCCTTTGCTGTGTTTTGTTTTTCTCATGTTTTCTCCCATTCATTTTAATTCTTCTATGCAACATGACTAATGTGAAAATGTATTTAATAAGAACGTATGTGTAGAGCTCATATAAGACTGCATGCCATCTTGGGTAAGGAGAAGGGAGGGAGGGGGAGAAAACTTAAAACTTGTGGAAGTGATTGTTGAAAATTGAAAACAAATAAAAAATAAATTTGGGGGGGAAAAGGAGTAAGCTTTATAATAAGAATTCATTGCACTCCTTTAGTTTTCTCTATGGCTTGTTCATGGTCACTCTGAACTACACTTACTGAATCCTTGCTAACCATCACTGCTGATGGATGGCCAAGAAGAATACAGTAACTTGCATCTTGAACATGAAAGCATTGTCTCCAGCACCCAGTGAATTTGTAGAGGTAAGAGAGGCAGCAAACAAAATGGATAGCTTAGAGTAGAGTGAGTCCTTCTATCAGTGCTATCTCAACAAGTCACACTAAGAAAGCCAGGGAAGGATGGGAACTGACCCCAGAGCATCACTGACTGACATAGCAAAGGAAGGAAGGGGTTCAGTGGATACGGAGGCACAGTCATAGGCCAGTGTGTTAAGGCAAACATTCTGCTGATAAAGAGGACAAAAGTTCAAACAAAATGTCATTTTGTTAGCATCTGTGGTAAGGTGAGCACCTGGCTTCACACATACTTTCCTGGCTAAAAATTTCTGCAGTCTCTCTGACATTTGCTGTCCTTTCACCTACTCTAAACCCCCACCACCAATCAATCCCCTTCTAAAGCCTGCAGAGCCCTTGGGACCCATGGGTGTAGGGGACATGATTGATTTTTCCCCTGCCAAAGGTACCAAATTTTGAAGCCAAAACATAGTCTTAATTTTGTTGTTTGCCTCTTGCTTAACAACAGGATATGAATTATCTGGTACTTGGCTCCAGTGGAAGGACAGGAGCCTCCTGGCAGGGGCAGTGACTGGTCTGAGCTCTGCTACCTTTCCAGGGCTCTGTCACACTGGATCAAGATGCAAGGCACTTGGACTGTTCCTGAGGGCTGTGAACACTGCTTGCCCCTGGAGCTTGGGGATATGGACTGACCCATTCTTGGACCTCCAGCCTGCTACATTCAGAGGCCACAGAGGATGTTACACTTCTCCCTGGGAATTAGGCTCCATTGGTGGTAGCTGACCTCTGGTTGACCTTCATCCCCAAGAAAAGAGAATTTTCCCTTCACTGAGTGATGGTCATTTTTAGCTTTTGGTAAAGTCAAAAAAATCACTGGAACTTTGGCCTTTACACAGAAGACACGTGTTTCTGTTTTAAATATCAGTGCCTCCCCTGTACTCACACTGCACAAAGTGTGGCTCCTGGCCCTGGCCTGGACACCACCACAGGTTATCACCCCAGGCTCCTTGATGTCTGTTCCAAAGCCCCTTCCTCTATTCCTGTGAGTCATAGCATAGCCTTCTCAGAACTGAAACTCAAAATTTGTCACAGCTAGTGTCAGAGGAGGGATCTGAGCCCAGGCCTTCCTAAAACCAAAGCCAGCTTGACTTCTGCTGTAACTATCTACTAGGCCCCACTGTACCTCTGCCAATGAGAGTAACTTTCCTGATTAAAGGTGAGAGAAACCTCAAATATCATTTTGATAATGATATTTTTGTGACAGTAATATGATTATGTTTGATTAATTCTAAAAAATCTGTAACACACTGCAATCCAGTGATTTAAAATCTGCTTCTAAAGTGAGTTTATTTTGATATTTGTTTTAGTGGCTGTCATGGCTGAAAAAGATACCTTGAAAAGACACACAGATCCAACTGGAAAAACATTGGCTATGCTTACTAAATCATGATCCACAGTTTTCAATTCCATCCATGAATGTTTATGCTGTTTGTTGTCATTATTGAAATTTGGCTAGTAAATTTCCATCTTTCTGACATCAATCAATTGCTTTTTCAAACTAATTGAAAGTTATTGTATTTTTTATGTCTTAATATAGTTTCTAAATCCAATGGAACTCTTCATTTGGAAGATTTTTAAATAGGCTATAAAATTGTTTCCAAGTTATTCATGTGTGTGGGTATGAGAGTTATGTGATGAGCTTACATCATGTTCAGCAATCCAGGGAGAAGACAGTAAAAATCCAGAAAGAGATGAGTGGTCAGCAGAGACAACTGAAATACGCAGATTGAGAAGGAAAAGGAGTTTTAAAGAAGTACACCAGATATGGCAATGGAGAAATCAATGGTAAGATGGAAGGGAACATTTTTAGCCAAATGAGGTTATGCTTGAGGAGAAGATTGAGAACTCAGGAAAATGAAAGGATAGTGATGTTTTCAAGGCAAGCAAGGATGTGGAGGATCAAGTTTGGGGGTGAATGATAATAATTCAAGATTTGTGATATATAAAGACCATGTCTGCTCATTCTGGGTTACTAATCTTGGGTTACTTAGTCTTTCTAACCAAAAAAGTGATAACTACCCTCAACTATGTATATGTATGTATTTGACAAAAGGGTTTCTTACTCACCACCTGTTGTCCTAGAGGGCAGAACCTGCCCACCTGTAGTAATGTGAGGAGAGGGGTCAGGAAAGTGGAGATGGCAAGCAGTGGCAAAGGGATTTTGCCTGTGCAGCTGATGCAGGTGCCAACTCAGCCATGAAAAGACAGTAGTGGGAGGTGTCAAAGTACGGGAGTGTTGGAATGTAATGGGTGATGGAGGTGGTATGGTTAAGTTGGAGACAAGCCCACAATTAGCTATTGACGGAGAGTGGGATGCAAGCCATTTCCCGATTCGATAAAAGGAGTAGATCACATACCCCTTGGAAGCAGGCCATTGGCATCACTTTGGAAACCATAGATCTAAATGACCAAAGCCTTATAGGAAAAAGGCTCATTGTTTTGTTCCTCCCCATTGTCAAAGGAGAAGCATATGGAAATGTCTGGTCAGAAAGCATAGGAAGAAGTGGGATAATATAAGATATGGATATGGATACTTCAAAGGTTCTAAATGAGAAAGGAATATTATTTTGAAGGACAGAGATGAGAAGGCTTGCACTGAACTTAAATTGAGAGTGAGGATGGGATGTATAGACAACTGCTTAGATGTTGTAGAACTTAAGACAATGCAGATACGTAAAGGTAGACCCTACAGACTCAGGATGTCTGCCATCTGGTGGACAATCTTGGAGGCAAACAAACTGACCCAAGATAGTCCATCCACATCTTGTCACAAAGCTGTCACTTCAAACTGCTTTCCCTAATCTTCTCAATGGCATCACGCAAGAGACTCTAAGTCTTCCCTGAATGATAAATCCTACAGTATCAAATCCTTCACCTACTTATGTGATATTGGTGTGAATGATGAATGATGCCTGATGCCTTGAGAACCAAAGTGAACACTGAGATAAACATCTGCTGTCTCTTGTTTTTTTTTCTTCTTTCCTTTTTATGGTGTCAGTCTCTGGAATGTGACGATCCCTTGTTTCATCTTTAATGGGATCACATAAACTATAAGGGTAATAGGGGAAGTTAATAGGGCATTAATCTTGACTTCCTGGAAGATAACTCTTCCTAATGAACCCCACACCTGCACATCTTGAGCCATCTGAATCTTTTCTAAACTTGCAAAGATTAATGAATCAATCTATGCTTTAGCTTTTTTAAAGAAACTCATATAATATATGTATGCGAGTGTGTTCTATATTCCAGTGATGAAGTTCATCTGCTGTAACATTATAGAACCAGGTGGAGAATAATACGTAGAGATTCAATCATCCTCTGCAACAATGCCTACTTTATAGCCTCCTGCCTAAAAGCTTTCGAATGCTGAGTACACAGCAACCACCAGAGACCTACACTTGCCTCTAACAGCTGGGCTCCTACCCCTTACAGCCTAAGCAGTCCATATGGTTATGCTTTATGGTCTAACCTCCCTTTTCTGTTTCTGGGAAGTGGTACAAGATTTTTTTTTTTAAATCCTAGTATCTCTAAATATCCCAAACTTCACTAACCCATGGTTTCCTAACTAATAACTCACTTTTGGATCACCCCATAACTATGTATGAGCAAATCCCCAGCAGTCTCATCTCAAAATGCAGTGTGCATATTCTTACATTTTTCAGCTTCTCAGTAACCAAAAGATGTCAATAAATTGGAGGAGATTCCAGGAACAGCAGCAGAAATGATTTAAGAGTCCAAGGGCGTTGATTTACGAGGAAAGATTAAGAAAGTTATCACTTAAACCAGCTAAGTGGAATGGGGTAAGGAAGCCCAAGCATTGGAAGGTTATGGATGCCACAAACCTAGAGGAATTGGGATGCAATCCTTGGTCTAACAGAATAAAATAGCTACCAAGCTCAGAAGAAAGAGGTATCCCATCAATCACTTGTTGAAGCTTGCTAGAGAGAAAGGAAGCTTGAATATTCCCTCTTTTCTTTGATACACATAAAAGGTATTTGCAGCAAATTAACCATTGAAACTAAGAAAAGATACTGAAAGTTAATTCAATGATACTTTTGACACATACTTCAATCAGTGATAAGTACCCTCAGCTATGTGTTTATCCCTCAACCAGGGAAGAGTCTTTGAGGTCAACATTAGGTGCCTGAATGTTATATGGATACCCCTGAAGCATAAAAATAATTGAACAAAAAAATGGATGGATGTTTGGATGGATGGATGAATGGAAAACTAGGTGACAAAGTAATGTAAAATAACAAAGTAAGTCCTCCATAATGTTAGGTACTTGTTTTTTAAGGAGTATTGATGAAAGAATATGAACAAGAATGATACAGGCCAAGAAAGCATAAATGGAATATGTTCTGTAATAACGAAGAAATATCCTCCTTGAAGTACTCAATCTAACATGGTGGGACAACTGCTCTAGCTGCCTTCTGCCTCCTCCTCCTCATTATCATCAACATCTTAATATGATTTTCAAAAAATACAAATAAACAAATAACCATAGCTATAGAATTAAAATTTCTACTTATTCCCCAACCCAGCCTCAACCTAGGAATGCAATATGTTCTGCACCTGTTAGGAAAGACTTGAGAACTTTTTCCCCCTATTCATCCTAGACAATTAGGTTAAGGAGTCACAATTTTACTTAATATCATGAGATGTCAAATTCATTTTTTCCCGTTGACATAAACTTAAGATCCCATCATGTTCTCTTACAAACACAAGCTCCTGTATTTTCTAAGTACCTGTATCAGAGAAGTCTCAATGGAATTTTTAAGCTCTGTGGAAAATATCCCTAGAGTCAAGGACTGACAGTAACTCTCCAATTCTTCTCCAATAAGAGCCCTAAAGGTTTTTCTTTGTTGGTCACACTCCACCCTTGCCTTTCTCACATTCCATGGTCCCATGATAATGGATTTCTGAAGTAAGACTTTCCTATCCATGCCTTCATGTTCAGTGGTATAACTGTATTTCTTATTCAGATCCTGGCAGACATTATGTTAAATGTTCTGCCTAGTTAATGATTTATATGTTATACTTGTAAGGGGTGATGGTTTACCAGGGCTAATTTTTACAGTGGAAACACAAATAAACAATTATTACTAAAAGCTGAGCAAAGAACAGCAATTCAAGTAGGCAGAAAATACTCCCCAGGTGGAGAAGAAATAAAGATCTAGATCAAGGTTCTTAACCTAGGGGTGCATGAACTTGAATGGAAAACAATTACAACTTTTTTCTACCAATCTCCAGCTAAACTTTATCATTTTCTGTAAGTATTTAAAGACATTATTCTAAGAAGGGTCCTATAGATGTAACTCATCTGCCACAGGGGTCCATGATACAAAAAAGGTTAAAAAACTCTGATCTGGAATATTTGTGTGTTCATCCTTCATTGCCGAAGAAGACCATGCCATCAGAGAAATTATGACATGACTTGCACTTGCCTTTGTTTTGAGGAAGAGCTGTGCAGGTCACCAACCTCACTTCTCCTCCAGAGCCATCTGAATCCAGTGACCAGATATTCATCAGGATGACTGAAGATGACCTAGGATGAGGCAATTGGGGTTAAGTGACTTGCCCGAGGTCACACAGCTAGTGAGTGTCAAGTGTCTGAGGTGAGATTTGAACTCAGGTCCTCTTGACTCCTAGCACTGGTGCTCTATCCACTGCACCACCTAGCTGCCCCTTCTGGAATGTAGTTATGGAGCTATAAAGCCAACTACTAGGGAAGGTGTGTTTTGTTCACTTATATTCACAACAGACAGTAAAACCTTGGAAACACATATGTCTAAATGGTGAAAGAACAATTGGACACATGGAGTAAAGTTGTACTAAAAAATTACATTCCCCTATCCTTATTCCAGAGAGCTACAAGATCCAGTCCACTTCCCTATCATCTTTCATTCAAACATAATGAGCTACCCTTGTTATCCTGAACCCTTAATCATTTCTGTGGCTCTTCTCTGAATTCTCCAAGTCTCATTCCTTAATGAGATGCCCAGAAATGACTGTCAGCATAGGCGAAATTTTACATGATGTGCTAACAGAAGAATTGAATCCTTGGTGTGATGAGTATGTGGCTTTCTTTGGGAGAAGGATTGGTGAGTAGCAGAATTGTATGGGAAAGGAGAAAGAAAAACCAACAAATAAAATTTTCCCAACTGAGAGCTCTAACCTTTTTCTTACCCACGTTGAAATATTAGCTAATCCAAAATATAACCTTAGCAACAACATTCTCTTTCCTAAACAATATTTAGAATTAGTCAGAGGTCTCTGAGCTCTGAGTTCATCCTTGAACATTCATAATTCTGTTATATGTTAATGTTTATTTTTCCAGCCAGCTAATACATGATATTAATCCTTCACATAAAGATGACATTCCCACCATCAGTAAGACACATACTTGGAGTTTTTTGTCCAGTTTGGGGAAACGGATTGTCACTGAGTCATTTTGTTCTCTTGAACAGTCATCCTAGTGACAGACTGCAGGCTTTGCAGTATGGTAGGACGAGGTTAGGGGTACCCTGTAGCCATGAAACCAAAGAAAGCCCTGGACTTGAGCCCTTAACCACATTAGTCTTGTTTTCTAATCAAATGAGCTAATGAGCCACAAAGCCAATGTACCTTGTCCTCTATTAGATGAAACTCCATTTTCATAGATATGGGTATTGGGCTGATATATGATACTTCACTTTAGAAACTATATCAGTCACAGTCCTAGTCATAGAGTCTTTGATTTTGTTAATATCTGCCTTTACCTGCAGCCTCCTAGACCATCCATATTAACTCCCCCACCTCCACCCCACAGCATGTTAAATTATTCCTTTCCTGATGCCACTTTTCCGCTATTGGCAGGATGTCATATTGCTCATTGGCCTTTTCTTTGCCAGCTTGTATGTATTTAGTCCTTTTCATCTTTCCTCCTAAGTCAATCTATCCTGGACCCTTAATCATTGCTGTGGCTCTTCTCTGAACTCTCCAAGTCTCATTCTTTAATGAGATGCCCAGAAATGACTGCAGTATCCAGGAACTGAGCACTGGGTGAGGGAAGTAGTCTGTCTTCTTGCCATGACCTGATTCACTTATTCCTACAGATAGCAATAGTTCTTGATTGACAATCACTTTGCCAACTACCTGTATCTATCAGGACACAAAAAGTGACTGCTAAGCATCTCATCTGACATACCAAACAGTGACAAAATGTCTTAGTTACTGAATGAAGCTGATATGCAGCTAGATTCATTCAAATACGGTGTTGTTTAATGAAGGGACTATTCTAGATGTGATAAAAAGGGCTGGAAGAACTTGAACCATTTATGCTTAACTCCTAGGTACCTTTGGGGTTATTTATCTCCTGGAGATGACATCAGTTGAGTAAAGTAATTGATTCCCTCTCCCATTTTTGCATAAACCTCTTAGTCATTCACTTCCTATCTCAAAAGTCAATCTCAAATTCTGCTCAACCTAGATGGAGAAATTCTATAAGATGGTGAATGTGGGCATTAAAGTATTTAAAAATATACAGAATCTACTTTTGTCTGTCTTCATGATTTTTTTTAAAATAATAATATAAATTTATATATAATTATATATAATATATAATTATAAACAATAATATAAAAAACAAATGATGTCACACTTCACAAATTATAAATTTCACTTTCAGAGAAAGGGATTCCAGCAGTACTTTTTAGGTTAACAGAAACAAGTTATCAAAGGCATTGCATGCTTTTCCCCCACCAAAACAGTATAAGTTCAAGGAATAATCATATTTTTCCAATGTATAGGAAAAGAAACTAAAGTTTAGAGAGGTCATATAGGATCACACAACTAATTACCTGGATTTCAAACTAAATCTTCTTACTCCAAAGTCCAGTGGTCTTTCTCCTAAACTATGCTGTCTTTAAAGGGCTATCTATAACAGCTATAAATGCTATACAATAAAGAATATATAACCAGTGCTTTGTGAATAAATATGTTCAGTGAGAATGAGGTGATTTCATTTATCTGAAATATAAGAGATATTTTAAATCTAAATCAATATATCTTTTTCAGGATGTGGCTAATACTGAGATTTGTTTCACATGACTTCAGATTTCTGATGGGTTTTGTATCTCATCTTCTGAATGGATAAGGGAAGAGGTGGGGTGAGAGAGTAAATTTGGAATTGAAAATGAAATAAAACCAAAAGGTTAAGGAAAAGAAAGAAATCTCCCTCTTCAAAAAGTACTTTTCCCACATCAGAAGATGTATATAATGCCCAATGTAACCTATACACAACATATACAACAAAACTATACATAGCCCTTCATCTATGGGAGGTCACAATCTTTTTCAGTAGTATAAATGCAATAGGTCCTTATTTTCTTAAGAGGGATTTTTTGGTATAAGGGGTTTGTTTTAAATACGCCTTTGGGATTCATGAAACTTTTATTGAGTACTTAAGACCTACCATTTCATGGTGGTGATAATCACAAGAATTTCTAACAATGAGTACCTTTGTTATGTGTATGTGTGTATGTATGTTTGTGTGTGGGCATGCAACTTGCAATCACAGATATTCTTTTGAATATTCACAGATATAATCTTTGTGAAGGAGTCAAAGCAACTCCAACCCCACAGCTTTTGGGTTTTGACTACAAAGGGACTCTCTTTTTTTTTTTTTCTCTTTTTTAAGAACAGATACCAGAAAAACAACTTTGGGCTTAGTTAGGCTATAGTTATACCATTTAACGCCTGGCTAATTCTCATGATTCAGATCTAACCCTCATTACTGGAACAGATAATGTGTCTTCAGCCTCTATTCCAAGATTCCGACTGTTGGTTGTTTGGATGAGGCTCCCTATGTCAAAGAATCTCTTTAAGAAATACCTCAAAGGCAGGAATCATAAATAGAGCCTAACAGAGCCTCAGAGGAGAAGAAAAGGCTATATTTTGGATGTATTGGGATGCTTTCTCCATGTAAGAAAGGCAGGTCATTTCCATCTTCAGTACATGGAGGCTAGCTTCAATTGTGTTGTCTCTGAAGTATTGGAAGTAGGAATGAGAGGAATTCATAGGATGCAGCTATGACATGGGATAAAGCAGTGCCTTTCTTTCCATTCTATGAGTCTGTGGTCTGCAAATTCACAAGTCCCTTAGGAAACCATCGGAAGGGGCATCATTGTGGCATATTAGTTTCACTCTCCCCAGAGGTCTCATCTACTGTAGTTATGCTTGGACTGGAAGGTGAAGTCTGTGATAAAGTTATAATTCTTAATTAGCACAGGCCACATAGCGACAGCTAGATGTCATAATGGATAGAGTGCCAGGCCTGGAGTCATGAGGACCTGAGTTCAAATCAGACGTTAGATATTTAGTAGCTGTGTGGCCTCAGAAAAGTCATTGAACCCTGTTTGCCTCAGTTTCCTCATTTGTAAAATGAGCAGGAGAAGGAAATGGCAAACCACTCCAGTATTGAAGAAAATCCCAAATGGGATCATAAGGGATTAGGTATGAGTGAAACAACTAAATAACAACAGGTAACATATCTGAATAAATCCTCTGAGACTCTTTCGTACCCTCTTACAGGTACATCTGAGAAAGCCCCACCTATTATAATGGCAATAGATCAGCTATATAAGAACAAACATATTTATGGTGGTTTTCTTATTATAATCTCAAAATTTTCTCTCTGAAATACAGCCATCCTTTCTGCTGCAAAATTATATGTATACATATATATATATACATATATATACACATATCTCTCTCTCTATATAGATATATATACATATATCTCTCTCTATATGTATATATAGATATATACATATCTATCTACATATGTATATATGTATGTGTATATATATACATATCTATCTATCTATGTATATATGTATGTGTATATATATATATATACATATCTATCTATCTATATATGTATATATGTATGTGCGTATATATATATATATATATATATATATATATATATATATATATATATATATATATATATATATATATATATATATATAAACAGGAGTCTCCAAGAGGAAAAAGAGCCAAAACATTAGAGTAATGAGATGTAACCACCTACTACAATGAATATGATCCCAAATCCATCACCCACTTCTAAATGCAATTTAATAGTCACAGCATGAAAGGTGTTGGACAGAATATATACTTGACACAGACTTTGCCTTCTGGCAAGGGGAAGGGAACAAGTATTTATTACGTAACCACTATGTGCCAAGCATGGTGCCTATTAAGGGCTTTCCAAATATCTCATTTGATCCCTCTTACAACCCTATGAGGACTGGGCTATTGCTACCCCATTTTATAGGGGAAGAAACTGAGGAAAATAGAGATTAAGTGTTATGCCCAAACTCAATAAGTAGTAAGAATCTGAGGCCAAATTTGAACTCAGGTCTTGCAGACTCCAGGCCTATAGCTTTATCTGTGGTGCTACACAGCTGCCTTTATGTTCTAAGCAGTTGACATCAAGCTTTCCCTGTTAATGCCTTTTATTTTGTGTTAATCCTTTATTTTCATTGTCTTTTTGTTGGTGTAGTCTTAGTGGAGATATGATGATAGAGACAGTTCAGGAGTATAAAAGGAATGTGTGAAGCTAAGTACCTCTGGACTAATCAGACTAAGTCAGATTCTGAGATCTAGGAACACTCTAAATTTCAGAGGAAAAGTAGTAAGATTTTCTCCCAGGAATAGAGGACTGGAAATCTGGGATAGAAAAGGAGAACAGAGGGAAGAGGAGAAACACACAAGAAATAGAATTTCATAGTTAAAAGAATACTGGACCTGCAATCAGGAGGGATTTGGGTTTGAATCCTACTTCAAATGTCTATTAGCAATGTATCCAAAGTCATGAACCTTTTGAAAGGCTCAGGTTTCCTCTTCTGTGAGATGAGGATAATAACTTTTACAGTAACATCACACTTTAGTTGGGAGAAACGTATTTTGCAAACTGCAAGATGCTATAAATATGAATTGTAATTATTATTTACAGTTTGGGGGAAAATTAATAGCTCTTGCTCACGGGAGGATTTTGCAGACTTCAGAACACTCTCTTCACAACAGCCCTGTGAGGGACTATAAAATTTTACCATATTAATCTGATGGATAAAGAAATCAAATCTAAGTATTTTATTAATAATCACTCATCTAAGTGGTGGACCTGCAGCTCAAACCTAGTTTTCCTGATGCTAAATTCACTGTTCTTTCTCCCACACTATATAATGTATGTCAATGCTGGCTCATAGGTCACAGGTTCCTCTGTGTTACCTACTCTTCCAGGAAGTCTGTTACTTCCTGGATAAAAGTCATCCCAAAGGGAAGAGGGGTCTCTCAACAGGTAATGAGCTTCCCATCCCTGGAAGTCTTCAGGCAGAGGTTGTATATATGAGTGCCTACTAGGGATGGTAGAAGGGGACTTCTGCTAAGATGTAGATTCAATTCCGCATTAGTGCCATTCTAACTAAGAGGTATTTGAACAATGGAAATATTTTAAGTCAAAGGACCTGAGTTCAGATCTGTTGTCACTTACTATCTGTAACACCGTAGGCAAGTCACATAACTTCTGGTCTGAGTTTCTCATATACAAAATGAGAGAGTTAGACTAGATAGATTTCTTTGATCTCTAAATCTATGATTGGCAGAAATATGGCAATGTTTCAAAACAGAGTATTACTTCTATAAAGAAAGACACATGCTAAACCTACCTACATGTACATGTAGTAGCTTTAGATTTTATGAGCACAAGAAAAATCCTGAACTCTAGGTCTATAATATTTTATTAGCATTAAGCCTACCCTACTGGGGAGCTATATAAATTGCTGTAATTTTTCTTCCTTAATGTTTCCTATCAATCTTCATTCCTCAATGAAATAATACCACATTTTGAAGAACTCTCTTCCCTCAAATCTTTCTTTTTTTTTCTCCCTTCCTTTGCCCCCACCTCCTTTTTTCCCCCTCCTCTGCCTGGGCTCTTGTCCAAAGTCACAATCAGCTGAGAAAAGTATGTTCAGAAAGTTATTTTTTAAAATTCTTTAATCACCGCAACATGACACAGTTTAGTAATTTAGGCTAGGGCATTTTGATTTAAACCGATCACAAGCAGAGACAGAATCGGGTCTGCAATGCAATTAATCATCTCTGTATTATATTATCCACAAAACAATACAGGAAACAAAGGAGCAAGAGCCATCCTAACCCAGCCTTGATGTGCAAATAATTGGCTTGGCTTGGCTTTTGCAGTCACTGAGGGTTGGTGCACCAGCTAAAGTTTATTAATATATGCGTGTGAATCGGGTCTTGGGAAAAGATGGAGAGGACAATCTGCAGTCTCCCATCATCCAAAAAAAAATAATCAAAGCATTCAGTAATATTTCTTGCTGATTTCTTTCCTCTGTATGAGCATCCTTTGTCCAAAAATACAGAGTTTGATCCTCCTACTTTTAAATAACATGTAGTGCCTAAGGCTTAAGAACTACACATTTTCTGCTGTTGGTTCAATATGCTTGGTGGGAGAAATTTGTCATCGGAGTTGTTGCTGTTGGAGCAATAGAGAGATCTCCTTTTTTTCCCTTTCCCTGAAGCATCTGTTGCCTGGACTTTTGTTTGTATTAATGAAATATGCCATCTGCATTGTGCCGGGCTCTTCTTACATCTCTGTAGGAAGCTGAGAAGGGAAATCCCAAAGAGGAATCTGGTAGCCATAACAGTGCTAGCACAGGTTCCGCTTGGCACTGCTGAAGGATGAAAGCTGTCCAACCACCTAAGGCAAATGTCACCACCCCTATTTTAAAGCTGGGAGAATTCAAGTTCCAAGTAGATGAGTAAGGCCACACTGCCTGACAGCCTAAGTCTTCCGTGTCACAGGGACTGGAATGAAATTCTCCTTTCTCAGTCTTAATGGACAGAGAAATCAGGCTCTGGAGGGTTTTGCCTTTTTAACACATAAGACTTACAAAAATACAGAATGATCCCTTTCTCTGTATGACCCTGTTGTTTTGTTCAAAATATTTCTGAGCATTAAGAAGAGCTACTCTTTAAATTACAGGTATCACTCTATGACAAAGCAGTGGTCAGGGACAGGACAGGGTTAGTCAGGAGGAGCTAGGACTAGAGATTTGACAGATTTTGTGAGATGAGAAAGAGTTAGCTATCATCATAAGTTAAGTGGCCAGAAACCGAGTTCCACAGGAGTTGGAACTGCATGGGTCAGGCAGATACTACAACTGATGGGTTCTTGGCTTCCACAGACCATTTGGGAAGAGAGTTGTTTGTTTGTTTAGGGGGAGTTTTCTGTGAGCTTGGATGGGGAAAAATTATATCTCTATTTCAATGTAATTCATTTCATTTTTAATTTTATGTATTTTATTGTATGTATTTAAGAATATTATTCTGAGAAAAGGTCCATAGGTTTCATTAGACCAGGCCTGCACAACATTCATCCCATGGGCCATAAGCTGTGCAGGCCTGCATTATATTGTCCAAGGGGGCCATGACACAAACAAAGTTAAGACGCCCTGATGTGGTTCAAGGTAATCTAAGGGCAAAGTTGAGACAGATCAGCTAAGCAGAAAGGAATAGTTAAGTGCCAGAAGTTTAAACAGGACAGAATCAAGAGTCCAGGAAGTCAGAGGACCAACCTGAGATGGGAAGATGAATGATCATTGCTGTTGTCCAATCATTTCAGTTATACCTGATTCTCCATGACTCCATATGAGGTTTTCTTGGCAGAGAAACTGGAGCGGTTTGAAATTTTCTTCTCTACTTCATTTTATGGATGAGGAAACTGAGGCAACTGGGGTTAAGTGACTTTCCAGAGGTCACACAGCTAGTACATGTCTGGGGCCAGATATGAACTCAGGAAGATGAGTCGTCCTGACTTCAGTCCCAGCCATTGTCCCTACCCATTGTACCACCTAGCTGCATGTCTAATCAGGAAACACAAAATAAGTCTGCATTTCTCCTGAAATACTCTAGGAATAGGATTGATGATGTTGGACTTCTCTGCTGCTGTATGAACCCTACTATGTACCCAACTCTAAGCCACCTGTTGTTGTGGGTAGCCAGAGAGAGAACATAGAGATGATGCCTGTCTCTGAGTGACAAAGAAATAGAGAGATCAGAAACAGCTCAGATGTGTATACTTTTCATTTATTTTGGAAGAAATGCAGACTATACAAGTAATACCTCTTCTTGAAATGTATCACAAGGACTATCAATGACCGCTGACTAGAAAACACCTATACACCCCTAAGCCAACAACTCTCAGGGGATCTTCCAGTTTCCTTAGGGAGTAGGAGATTTTCACAAAGAATCAGACAGATCACACAGCTTTATTAACATAGATTTAATTCAAACAATAGGAGGCTTTATGAACTAAATACAACAACCATAGGGAGTGAGGGTGGGCAGAAACATGAAGGACCAGTGATAATGAGGAAGAGTAGTTTTCAGCAAAAGGTGTATATATATATATATATATATATATATATATATATATATATATATATACATATACATAATATACATACATGTATATATATATACACATGTATGTATATATGTGTGTATATGTATATATGTATATTATGTGTATGTATACGTATAATATGTGTTTATGTATTGTATATTTGCATGTGTGTATATGTATATAAACATATACATACATACATGTGTGTGTGTGTGCGTGTAGGCTTTGGAAGGGAAAGAGGTCAGCAATGGTTCTTCAGAGAAGCCAACCTCAAAGAAGCCAAACCCAATTTAGTCTGACTCTTTGGGATTTCTTTTAGTTAATGTGTACAATACCAGCATTCTCATATTCTCCCTAATATCCAAAGCAATCAAAAGATTTTGCAGATAAAGGGAGCCATTCTGAGTCTTCATCTGTCTTTGGTCATCACAAGAGGAGGGAGTTAGACAGGGCCCCATAAGTGTCTCATGCCCTACTCCAGCTTTATAAGTAGTCAGGAGTTTGTAATAGTTAATATAATTTATTGATAGGGATGATTGAGATGATTACTCAGTATCACTAAGGTCAAAGAAATGGATAAGGACAGAGGGAGTACATAGGAAAAGTTGCTGTCTGGTAACAATGTCATCAGATAATTTGGGAGTCAACTCTGTGGGTATGGGAAACCACTGCAATGCAGACCATTATATACATGTGGTTGTGTATGTGTCAAGAAAAAGGAAGGAAGAGAGAGAGAGAGAGAGAGAGAGAGAGAGAGAGAGAGAGAGAGAGAGAGAGAGAGAGAGAGAGAGAGAGAGAGAGAGAGAGAAGGAAGGAAGGAAGGAAGGAAGGAAGGAAGGAAGGAAGGAAGGAAGGAAGGAAGGAAGGAAGGAAGGAAGAAAAAAGAAAGGAAGGAAGGGAGAAAACTACATACTTCATAATGTCATAGTCATTCTTGAATAACACATTGAGAAACAAATTTTCTTTCGTCAATAGCTAGTTATTCATAACTAATGACTCCAACAACATAGAATGTGGGAGGTAGATGGGATATATTGCTTAGAGGTTACCCATTCTATCCTATACTTGGAGTAGAAATCTCCATATCATCCCCAACAAATATTCATCCAGCCTTTGCTTGGTGACCTCTAAAGATGGAGAATTCCTGCCAAGACAATAAATTGTTTGCTCTAATTTTAAGGAATTTTTAAAAGTATATCAAAAACAAATATACTTCTTTATGATTTCTATCTATTTGGTATTGACTCTTTAGGATTAAGTTAAAACAAATATAATTCTTCTTTTCCATGAAAGCCCTTCCACTATTTCTCTTAGGCTAAATAATCCCAGTTCCATCAAACCAGTCTTGTATGACACATGTTTAAGTCCTGAAGCTAGTGACCAGGAAAAAAATACAAAAGGACAGTTACTTTCCTTATTCTACACTAGTACTCAAATGGATCTATGATCTCATAGCTTGGATGCCCCCTTCAGTGATGCATCCATGCTTGTTGATTCTGCACCAGTTTTTTCCTGGTCCTCCCCAAAGTTTGGCACAGATGAGCATCCCAACAGAAGTGGGGGAGAAGGTTTCCTCATTTTGCCTTAAAATGGCACAGATATCAGAAGAGTGTATTGGCACATTGGCACTCCAACACTTAGACCTCACTTTTGCCCTGTGATACACACAAGTTCTTTGTCAATCATATATTTCACCAATGAGGTCCTTAACATTCCTTCTGCTTCATTGTTTTTATTTGTTATGTGCTCTAGCCTACTCATACTCTCTACATACCTCTCCATTACCCTCTGAGTTTTACTCAATTATGGTACTGTAGAGTCTTTAGCATTCCCTAACTCCTAGTCCTACAACACTAATTTTGGATGCTACACTTTTATTAATTCAGCCTATGATAGCATTAACTTTTTTGGTGTTCATGCCATATTAACTTATATTGAATGATTAAAACTTGGTTTTAATCACACCAATCCAGAACATAAATATATTATATTAGGCAGGTATGTGAGGGAGAGGTCTTGTGCTATTGCCTCCAAGGCAATTAGGAGTTTCTGGAGGGATGATGGAGTGATGGTCCAAATTCAATATTAGTTGATGTTACCACAATTTAAAAGGAGAGACAGAGAGAAATTTTAAAAGGTTCAAAGTAAGATACACATGGTGTGTGTGTGTGGGGGGGGGGTAAGAATACTGGTATGATGTCAGGAGGCCTTGGTTCTAGCCCTGGATCTGCCATTAACTAACTGACTGACGTCAAACATATCACACAATGTCTCTGAGTTACACTTTCTTCCTCTATAAAAACTGGAATTTGCAGTACATGGCCTGTAAAGTTCTTCTCCGTTCTAATATTATCCTATATTATTCTAAGATCATAAAGATGACTCAAAGGCAAAAAGAAGATCCTATCACAAAAGGTTTGAAACAAGTCAAACAAAAATCTAATAAGTGCCAGCTATGGACAAAGAAGTATGTTCTGCATAAAAAGGACTTTAATGAATGGAAAGAAATGGACACAACCACAACAAAAGGAAGAGTGAGTTAAGTGCAAAGGACACAGAAAAAAATGCAATGTATTGCCCAACATGTGAATAAGGGGAAATCACTGCCATCTTGGAAAGTGGGGAGGAGGATCAAAGAAGCTCTCAAGAAACAAATTAAAAGGATTCAAATTATTAGGGGGAAAAGAAAACTAATTGGGAATTTACTAATTTCAGTCACCGCTACTAGGTTCTGCAAGTATTGTAGAAGGTATTCAATGATTTCTTATTGAATGAACAGATAACTGAAGAAGATCTTGGTTGTTATGAGGAAGCCTGATGATAGAACAACAATGATGGAAGAAAATGGTCATTCAGACCAATCTCCTTAAATCAATGTGACTTTGTGGTACATCAGAAAGTGAGTTGTATTTGGAATTGGGGATCTGGGTTTGAATTCCAACTCTCTGACTTACCACTTGTATGGCCTTGAGTAAGTCACTTAACTTCTTGACTCCTCAGCTGTCATCCGTAAAATGTGGGTGTTGCATGAGATGGACTCTAAGGGTCTTTCCATATTAATATCCCATGAGCTTCTAAACATTTATTTGGTGCCTACTATGTGTAAAGCTCTGCGATCCAAAGAGAAAAGCAAAATGGATCCTGCAGTTATGGAGCTTACATTGTACTGACAGGATATAAGATGTGCATACATAAGCAATTTCAGGAGGTAGAAGACACTAACAACTTTGGGTGATAGCACAGTGCCAGGCACCTAGTGAATGTAAGTAGTAACTGTTTCTCTTTTGACCAGTAACCCTGAGGGTCTTCCCCTCGCAATTTGATTTTTTTTTTACTTTATTAAAGGGGCCATCCCTTGACTCATTTCTTAAAGAGGTGTATTCATCGAATGGGAAACCTGAGTTTAAAAGGGACAAGGTCTCCTACTGCAAACTCAGCCATCTCCAGTTGTCCTGATTGATATCTGGCCAATGGACCCAGATGGCTCTGGAGGAGAAAGTGAGGTTGCTAACTTTACACAGCCATCCCTTATTCAAACCAAAGTCAATTGCAAGTCATGTCATCTTCTCCCTGATGCTATGATCCTCTTCAAGAACAAAGGACCAACCACAATAAATGACTGATTGACTATCAATTGATTCAAAAGTATCATGTAGTAGGTGGGAACTGAGATGGATTCTAAGAATCCTCTTATTGTACAATGAGGAAACTGAGGCCAGTGCAGGTGAAGTGACCTGTCCAAGGTGACATGCCTAGTCAACAGAAGGGCCAAGATTAAAATACAGGGCTCCCAATCCATTTTACACTTTTTCTGACTGTAACACCACCAGCTGTGACAGCTACTGACAGTTCACTGTGCTGGGCCTGGAATCAGAAAGACATATTCCTGAGTTTAAAAGCAATACACAGACCACTGTGTGACCCTGGGCAAGTCACTTAATCTCGTTTGCTTCAATTTCCTCATCTATCAAATGAGGTGGAAAAGAAAATGGCAAAAAAAAAGAAGCAACAAAAGAAACCTCCTAAAACCTAATGCTCCAGTATCTTTGCCAAGAAAATTGCAAATAATGTCACAAAGAGTCAGATATGACTGAAAAAATGGAGCAAGTAAAAATTTCCAGTTGGCTTACATATCCACCAAGAACTGTACAAGATGAAGTCAACTTAAATTATAACATCATCAACTTCAGGTAGATTACTGCTAAGAAATTTCTTAATTATCAAGGATTATGTGGAAGGAATAGGTCACGTAAGATAGCTGAGCTTCTTCCAGGTAATTCCTATGGATTTATATTTACGTAAAGGATAATACTACATGTCCTACAAGTATTCCTATTTCTTCACCTGTTCAAATCCTGCATATTCTTAAAGACTCAGCTCAAATCCCATGTCTTCCAGGAAGCTTTCCTCAACTACTCTAGGTCTCTGTTATCTCTCCCTCTTCTGAACTTAGGGCACTTGTTTTCTATATTTTTTTTTTAGCCCTTAAGCATATTCTTTTTTAAAAAATTTCAATTTAAGGCAGAAGCATGGTAGAAAGAAGCACTGGAATCCTTCAGGAAACCTGGATGAATTCTAGTCCTAACTTTTCTGTATCACCTTCATCAAGTCATTTTATCTCATCAGGCTTCAGTTTTCTCATTTCTAATCAGTTGCAATCTTGCCTCTCAATGACTTCCAGCTATAAGGATAGATAGATAGATAGATAGATAGATAGATAGATAGATAGATAGATAGATAGATAGATAGATATGATATGATATGATATGATATGATATACATACATAATATATATATACACACACATATATATGTGTGTGTGTAGGTATGTATATTTTGTATCTCACACCATGCCCAGTACACTGATATACACTGAGAAGTCACTTAGTATCAAGTAAGAATATTAATTGAATGAATGAATGAATGGATTTAAGTATTCATTTGACTAAAAAAAAAATGTGGTTGGACCAGATGATTTCACAGGATTCTGTGATTATATTCTGATTCTGAAAGTCTATATTACCCTGCCAGAAGAAGAGTCACCAAGGGCGCATTTAGGGAAAACTATTTTCAACACTAATCTTTATTATTTTATGAGAAGAGACCAAAAGCTTATAACATGGGTCAGTGGGAATGTGGATAAAATAGGGACCCAGCAAATTCACAGCAGTAAGCAATTCCATAATACAGTACAGAGCCTAATAGAACTCTTTCACCTGTTATTTCTCTAAGTGGGAAAGCTTTCCATGAGACTAAAGATGACTAACTTAAGAAGGCAAACCATGATTACTTAAACTAGACATGGATCACTGGCACAAATTGTTACATGTGAAGATGTAAAGAGAATTCCAACAGTCCAGACAACTGTTTAATATCCAGAGATCAACTCTTCTTCTATCAAAATCCACATGGGGGAAGCCACAATGTGGAAATCTTTAGACTGCAACATATATTTCTAGCCTCCAATTCAACAAAAACAGTAATAGATATGTGAAGAAGAACTGGGGAAGGCAGAGAAATGATGCAAATGTAGAGACTAGAAGGAATAGCAAAGTATAGGTGGCTGAGAAAAATTACCCAATGCTTCCTGGTAAAAGTCTTTTGTTAGGATTCAATTTCCATGAATGTTTTATTTGAGAGACCGTCAAAGCATGGTTCTAACTGCTGTATAGCTCCTAGAAGATTCCTGAATAATACTCTGACATTCATTCTAGGCTACTACCTACAAGTCTTAAACTTAAGTGTGCTCTACTATAAGAGCAGCCATTATTTAAGGGGAACATTAATAAATTAAGTCAATCTAGAGAAAGGCATCTAGAATCAGAAAGGTTTGGGAGTGTATTTCTGATAAAGATTGGTTGGAGGAATGGGGAATATAACTGCCCAGCTTACTCAGCATTGGTCACATTCACACAGTAGGAGTAATGTTGTAACCATTTCTAGGTGTCACACAAAATAATTGCTAAAGGAGAACAAAAAAAGGTGAGATGTTGGAAAATTGTCATATGTCCAAAAGAGGGTGACTAGAATTTAGAATTGTGTTGAATGATAATTAAAGGAACTGAAACAACCTTGAAAAAAAGATCCAAATGGTATATGATTGATATATTTTAAGAGTTGAAGGACAGCTACATGGAAGAGGAAAGACTTGTTCAGGTCTACTCACAAAGGTAGAATTGGAACCATTGTGGGAGGAAGCTACAAGAAGATAGATTTGTTCCTATCATGAAAAAAATATATTTACCCAATCCCACCCCCATTTCCACCAAGAGAAAAAAGCACAGTGGAAAGATAGTTTGATCTGGAGTCAGAGATTCTAGGTTCAAATACTGCCTCTACCATTTTCTATCCTGTACAAGACAATGCCAGAGTTCTCATCTGCTAAATGCGATATTCTTTTAGATCAATCAACAAATATTTCTTAAGTACTTACTATATGAGCCAAGCACTGTGCTGAGCACTGGGGATGCAAAGAAAAAAGCAACCATAGCCCCTGCCCCGAAAAAGCTTACATTCTAATTAGAAAAACCACAAATACATAAATAAGTATTTCCTATTTAGCACATACTGTGCTGAACAGAAGAAATGTAAACTGAGGGGAGAAATTACATCCTTTCAGCTGAAGGAAGAGGCACTTGAAATGAATCTGGATGCCTATGACGCCTCCTTATTCCTAACCTCTAATCATGAGATTGACAACTGGAAATGTTCAAACCTAGAGCGTAAGAATGGCTGCCAGGGGTGCTGTGGGAAAGGCTCCTGCTAAGGGTGAGAGACTACTTTATGAAGTTCAGTGTCTAAAGCTAGAGGGTTATCCATCCCTTCTAGCCTCACACACCAACTTCTGGGCACAGTTGCTTCACCTAAGTGACGTTCTGCTGGTACATGATAAATCCACAAATTGTGCCCTAAGAGAATACATTAGTATAAGTCATCTATGCTTAGTTCCAGGTTCCGATTAAAGAAACACATATGGAGAACACAACAGGTACAAGGCACTGAAAGGAGCCACCATTCTAGGCCCCAGAATGACCTCTGCTGTAGAGGAATGAGGAAGGAATGGTTAAGGCAAATACCCTACCATCATCAAACTCATCCCACTACTGGCTCTGTCCAGAGTCCTTAGAATAGAATAAGGTATGGTTTCTCTTTTCATTGACCTTGGCCATGCCTGACATATGTGAGTTATATTTTCTCTTTGTCCAGTTGAAACAATCACAGAGGCTTTTTCCCCCTTTCCTCTCTTTTATTCCTTCAGAAAGTAACCTGCTGAGTAAAAACAGATTAGGGATTGTGTTTCAGTGTCAGACCTTGCTTCTTGGAGCACAGAATCAGGCAAGGTGTGTAGGCAACCACTTTAAATTAACTGTCCATAATAGTGGAATGACTAATATTTTTATCGAAAATTTAATGCTAATTCAGAGGAAAATGAAGGAAGGACAACGCCTAAGTTCCATGATTAGGTGGAAGACTCATATGAATGAGTCTTTTCCTTTTCATTAAAAGAGAATTTTTTTAATTCACTTTTTCTCCAGTAATATTGGCAACCTAGCAGTCTGAGGACTACCCCACACAAAGCACAATGTCATTGTGAAAGATCTATAATCTTGTTATGAAATGAAAGTGTGAATGAAAGAACCAATCTGCCTTGTTCACGGTCCAAAACGAGGCACCAATTTAGCATTTGTCTTACAATGTGAATTTGGAACTGGAGCTAAATGAAGAATTGTGCATGAAGAGAAACAAAAGAAAAAAACTCTGAATAAATAAATCCATTTTCTGTGTGCTCAAGTCATTTTAGACATTGTTAGAGACACTCAGACAATATCAGTCATTCTGATAAGGCCCTTCTGTTCGGTGTTTCTCCCTTAACTGCCAACTGTTTCAACCACATCGAAAGCAAGAAAACAGACTCTTCCTTCTCCAGAAATATACAATATAAACATTTCTTCTGTTTTCACTTCTCTCTGTTTCACATTTTTCTAACTTCTAAAAACCATGGAACACAATCAAGAGTACTTGCTAATTCCAGAAAGGCATAGTAAGATATGGCAGAAAGTAAACCAAGGAAGCATTTAATATATAGACGGGATTTTGTATTGCAAAATACATGAATTTAGAGTCCAGAGAAACCTGTGCTCCTCATCATGCCTTCGATTCTCACTAGCAATGTGACCGTAGGAAAGGTCTTACTTATCTTCATATGCTTAATTTTCTCCTCTGTAAAATGACATACCTCAAAGTGTTATTGTAAGTACAAATGAAACAATTTATATAAATTACTATAGAAGATTTAGAATGATATACAAATAACAGCAATTATTATATCATCATTATCATCATTATTTAAAAAAATACAGGTCATCCTCAATTTACGTATTATGTTCCAAAAAGACATTAATTACCCAGTTGCTTGGAATATTGACTGCCATTTTCTCACAGAAAATATGTAATAAATGGAACTCCAATTCCCAAGTTAGCCCACAAAAGTCTATTTAACTTTTGCTCTTTGTTTGGAGTGTGATGAATGAAAATTCTGAGAGACAGTTCCCAGGTAATTAATAATCAACGTATTAATTAGGTTAGCTAACTATCAATAAATTGATGGTCAGTGGTTTCTTCTGTTAACCAAAGACCCCAGGAAAGACTGTGAAATACCTTAAATCAGATGGCCACTTTCTGACAAAGAACTTCTCTGATCACTGAAATGCAACCCTGATTGATGTATGTTTAACAAGGAAGTGGGACAAAAGTACTCAGCTCCTCCACTGTAGCTTCATCATGAGATTCAGTGGCCTCCAGCAAGGTGGGCAAGGGAAGCCATTTTCATATGGCCACTCTGGCTAGTTTTTTCCTTCATGAGCTGGATCATTCTAAACTCTCATGGAGGAGATCAAGGACAAGGAGATATGTTGGGGGCAGGAGGAAGTCTAGCTGAGGCTGGCTTTTGTTTATAGAGTAGAAAAGAAGTAAGGGTCCTTCCCCAGGTAGATGCTTGGGGCTCGGAGATTACCTTACTGTTAGGCCTTTCTAAAACTGTCTGACCTTTTCAGGAGTTGGATCACAACAGAAAGGGGAGAAAAAGAATAGATCACAAAATAGTAATTAGTTATTAATATAATAGCATAATATTAATTTCTCTCAGGAACTAAGAGGTAGGGTGAGGTTGTCAGGACCATTGATTTCATTAGTTTCATTAGTTCATTGTGGTTTGGTCATTTCAGTTGTGTCCAATTCTTCATGACCCCATTTGGGATTTTCTTGGCAAAGGTATTGGAATAGTGTGCTATTTCTTTCTTCAGTTCATTTTAGAGATGAGGAATTGAGGCAAACAGAGTAAAGTGATTTGCCTACAGTTACACAGCTAATAAGTGTCTAAGATTGAATCTGAACCCAGGTCTTCCTGACTATAACAGCAAGGACCCTGCCGTACACAGGAGGGATAACTCTATAGGTTTTTAGACATGCTTTTCTAAAAGGAAAGCAACTTTTGAGGGGTCACCAATCACTTTAATCAAGCACATATATCATTCACTTAGTTCAGGGGAAAAAATCAGTACCCTGAATTTCAGAGAAAATACAAACAGAGAAACAAAGATCAACCAACAGGCAGGGCTTCCAACTGTCTATCTATAAATTGCTTATATACATCACAGATCAACAGACAGATCCAGCTGTATGGCCACATATACATAGTTACCACAGAGAGACGCACCAATACCTGGAGGGGCTCCTTAGAGGCTGCCCAGAGTCTCCTCTGGCCAAACAAACACTTTCAATGAGTAAGCCTCAGAGTAAAACCTCACCGCAGAGTATTTATACAATTTTCAGAGCAAGAGGGCATCATAATCCTTGAGAACCAGTCATTAGAAATTAACAAAAGGTGTGGGTCTCCCCTAATCAAGCTCCCCTTAATGGGCAGGCAATGGTCTGGAAGATCTTTATCTCTCTAATTAACATTATATTGACTCCAAGATAAGCAAATGCTATATCCTATTTGCTGTGCCCCTAACTCCTCGTATGGAAACTTCAACCATGGATGAAGATCAACAACTCTTTTCTAATGTACGATCATATATTACTAGATTTAGAACTCAAAAGGATCTTTCAGATCATCTGCTCTTGCCCTTTCATTGTATAGATGAGAAAACAAATGCCTAGAGAATGACTTGCCTAAGGTCATATAGGTAGCAGAGACAAATGATAAAAAATCAAAGGCAATGTATACTGTAAGTAACAGAATGGGGATTCAAATTTGGGTCCTCTGATTCCAAACCAGTATTTTTCCCACTGTTCTAGGATGGATGCCATTGAGTGAAGATCCAAGGTCACACAGCAAGTATACTTCAGAAACTCCAAAGTTGGCCTTGGAAATTCATTAGGTTATACTATTTCTCCATTTAACACATAATGTGGCTCCAGTATTGTAGATTTTCAATGGAAGAAAACAAATTAGAAGACAATACTGTCACAATGATAACAATTAAAGATAAGGATAGGGAAGAGACTTGTGATTTCCTTAGTATAGAGAGCTCCTGGGTGAAGAAACGCCATCTATTAATGAGAGATTAAGTGACTTGCTTACAGTCATACAGCCAGTATGTATTAGAGGTGACACTGAAACCCAACTCAATTATAGAATACTTCTAGTAATTAATCAAAATTAATAATTGAATAAAATAGTTAATTCTTTTAAATAATTGGGAGGAGGTTTAATTAGATCAAGTTACCAATATGTATGGAGAAGCACTTAACATAGTTCCTGGTACACAGTAGGCACTTAACATTTACTCATTCCCTTCCCTTTTCCCTGCCTCTACTTTGGGCACGGTTAGGGGTTGTAGACATTGTCCTCATTGACCTTTTAAGTATTTAAGTTGGATTTTAAAACTTAGCACTTGTCTTTTATTACAGAGTGGTGATGAGGAGGCCTTCATATATATATATATGGGATGTCTACAAACCAGATATCCAGTAGATATGGCACGTTAAACCATTCTGAAATGCAGTTACTTAGGTCACCTGTTTCCTCTTGCTTCTCTGTCTTCTGTTAAGAACGATATGTAATGAAAAACTCTACCTGTCAGACAGCAGATGTAAAGCCAAAGACATGCATGAAGAGAATGTGACAAAACACAAGTTATCAAAATATACCTGCATTAGTCAAATCACTATGCCCTTCTACCTGTCTATGGGAGCTCATGGTTCACTGGGGGTGAGTTTGTCCAGATAACTGTCAGACTGAGGAATGATGGTAGAACCAAGGTACAGGAGATCTTTTCAACAGTGCCAGGACATGCCAACTTGAGATAACATTCTTTAAGAAGAAAATATACAAACAAACAAAAGTGGTAAACATTCTAACAGAGAGTTATAGGTGAAACTTGCAATTTCCATTTCACAACATTTACAGAGGAGACATTATTTGTGCCAACTGATTCAAGGAAACATTAATCTTTCAGTTGGATTAAACAGGATGTTGTTTTGTTCCCCTTCCACTCTTCCCCACTCTCTCCCTCTTTCTACCCATAAAAACAAAATACTCATTTTTCTCTGCTTTTGGACATATCTAGAAGCTTTGCTAATTTGCTTGAGGAGAAATACACAATGATTACAATGACATTTGGCCTGTGCAACACCAAAATACTTCAGCTTTGACACTTGAAGAAGTAAGCATCAACTGAAAGGTAGAATTTCTTGGGTTTTTCTGTGAAATACTGGAAAGGGACCATTCTGGGGACATTTATACCTGTGCAGAATTTTGACTACTGTATTGCCCATAAAGAAGAACCCATGAGATTTATTTGATTTTCTTTTTCATTACTGCCATGGGTTGTTGTTTATTGATTTGCATTTGCTAAATCAGACTGGTTTGATTTTAGTCAACATAACATTAATACAATTACAAGCTGATGATCAAATAATGGTGTCCAAAGTCCCTGCAAACAAACAAAGAAAAAAGGTTGCTTCTGACGTTGATTTTCCCAAATTAGACACAAAACACTGGAGGACAGAGAAGGGGCGTGGGCAGAAAGAGACAGAGACAGAGAGAGACAGAGACAGAGAAAGAAAGAAGAGAAGGGATGGAAGAAGGGAGAGATAGAGAGGGGGGTGGAAGGGAGGGAGGAAACATCATACAATATAATATTCACTTTACATATACATCCTGTATATGCAGGTACAATAAATGAGCTATCAGTGATCTTTATCTCCAAAAGGTGAAATCACATTTTCATAGAAACTCCAAATGTTGATTTTGAAGGGATTAGATATCTTGTCTTGCAGCATCTCATTTTACTAAGGAGCAAACTGGAACTCAGGGAGGAGTGACTTGTCTGAGATCATTAGGTCACTTTCTGAGTTAGTGTCAGAACTAAAAGTAGAATCCAGGGTTTCTTACGTCAAATTCAGTACTAACTGGGATGGTATCTCCTAAATATGTATTTTTTATTTTGTTTTGGGGTTTTTTTAAGAGCTTGGAAATAAAAACCCATCAATCCCTCATCTAAATTCTGCTCTTTTGATTAAGTGTGCCACTATCTTGCCAGGCACACACAGTTTTTCAAATGGCACGTCACCTTTACACTTCCTTCCCTTTCCTTCTATGCTCCATATTCAAGAAGTTGTCAAATCTGGATGGACTTACCTCCATAATAACTCTCTTCTGCACTCACACAATCTCTACCCAACTCTGGTCCTTCTTACTCTTCACCTAGACTATTTCAACAGCTTCTTAATCAGTCTTTCCATTTTTTACCTCTTGTCTTCCAATCTAGCCTCTTTCCACAAAGTTTCCAAATTCATTTTCCTAAAGTCATGATCTGTTCATGTCATGGCCCTTAAAAAAAACTTCAGAGGCTCTCTGTAGTTCCTAACTACAAAACCACTGGGCTGGTATTAAAAGTCCTCTCTAATATAGTTTTCACCTTCTTTCTCAGCTTTATTTTATGTTGCTCCCCTGCACACATCCTCCATTCTAGTAAAATTGATCTGCTAGTTAATTCCTTTACCAGCAAATCCATCTCCAATCTCTCTGTCTATGCTTAAGCAGCCTTGAGGTCCATTGGTGTACTAAAAGACTCATGAGAGCTGATTGTTAAATTTCTACGATAGCGTTTAAACCTCAGAAACACATACCACTGCCATGATCCTGCCTTTCCACTGCCTCTTAGAATTCCCAGTTTTCTTCAAAGAAATGTTCAGGTGCCACCTCCGAGACAAGGCTCTTCCTGACTCTCTTAGTGGTTTATACTTTCTCCCTCTTGACATTTCCTTAAAGTGTTTTGTATAAACTTGGAATTAAATTCTTTCTGGACATACATACTCTGACTCAAATGTAGCTTCTTCCAGGAAAAGACTGTTTTTGTTTTTGCATCTCCAATATCAACCACAGGACCTGGCACAAGAGGGATACTTAGTAAAAATCTGTTGAATAGAAATTGTTGAACAGCCCACCACTCACTCCTATCTCTGGGCCTCAGCATTTCATCTAGAAAATGAAGGCATTGGGCTACATGAGTGATCTCCAAGATTCTTTTCTTAATTTAACAGTAGGATTACTGACTTAGAGATGGGAGGGACTCTGAGGCCATCATGTACAAATTCCTCATTTTGCAGTTGAGGAAACTGAGGTCCAAAGAACTTACATGCGCTGACCCAGATCACACTGGCAGTCAGTGCAAAATATGGGATTTAGAGCCCCATGCTTTCTACTCCAGAGACAGAGCTCTTTCCATTGCACCATGCGATGAATCTAGGATAGAGAATGTTATATGCACACAGCCCTAGCAAAAATATGCCCCTCCTTGCTCAAAAGGTTGGAAGAGGGGTGTATGGATGATACAAAATCACCCAGCCCCTATACCGGGGTGGGTAACCTTTGTCCTCAAGACCAAGTGTAATGTTCTAGGTCCTCAAGTGTGGTCCTTTGAATCCAAACTTTGTAGATTAAATCCCCTTAATAAAATGATTTGTTCTGTAGAACTTGGATTCAGTCAAAAGGCAGCACTCAAGGATCTAGAAAATCACCTGTGGCCTGAGGCCACAGATTCCCCACCCCTGCCCTATACTATATCATCACACAAGGAAATTATCTCAGTATGCTTGGACATCAGCTACATCTCTCTATATCACAATGCAAGCTCTCAGCTAATGGACACAGGAAATGAAGTGCTACCCAAGGGGTTTAAATGATCTTCAAGGTTTGCTGTTCCATGGCAGCAAGAAAGGGAAGAAAATTGGAATTTTGTCAACTTGAAATGAGTGTTTACTGGTCATAATAGGAGGAAAAAAATAATTCAGTGCCACAGACATCTGGTCTTCTTGTGTCTTAATTTAATCACCCGTGTATTCTTTTTTTCCTTTGCTACTAATAATTGAAGTTTAATGGGATTTTCAATTTTCTAATAGGGTTGCCTTCAATGTGGCACACATCCCTAGTTCTCACAGAAGAGGTAATTGCCCAAGATTTTATTAAACTATCATTATGGGAAATGCTTCAGGTCCCAGAAGAGAAACATCATCCTTCCAAAGCTTTCAAACTGGAATGGCCTTCTTTCCCATGTCCCTAAGGTGGTCTGCCAACAGAATGGCATGTTGGGCCAACGTCTATAACACATAATGAAACTTGACTCAATTGGTTTACATACCTACAAGGTCACATTTCATTCTACTTGAATTCATTATCTCTTTTTTGACCTAGTAGTTACTTTAGCTTTCCTTGTTAACATCTTTATCCTGGAGTAGCCTGCCAAGTACTTTTTTCTTTTTATTTTCTACGCATCTCTAAGCTCAGTTCTTCTAAGAATCACCACAGGTAGATTAGTAATACTAATGTCACCCTGCTAAAGTCACAACCAATCATATTTCCATGTCAACTTTCTATATTTCTATACACCAGAGACCCATAGTTTTATCTGAATGGGCACTCCACTATCTCCATTGATGAAGACTATAAATCCTTACATAATCTGTGGAGGATTTAAAAATGAGCTGATTTGTGTCAAAAGAGGAAATTGTCTAAGGGTCAATCTTCTGATGATGAGCTTCTCTGACCTTGACTAGGCTAGTCCTCAGATGACAAACAGTCTAAGTCTGACCTGTTTTCTTCTTTGTGAGACCTGCTAGAGACACAGATCTATCAGTAGGATCTTAAAAACCCTGTGCTGAGGAATCAGGACTAGACTTTCATGGAGGAAACTTCCAGTAGGAGCTGAAATTTTAAAGAGAAGAAGAAAGTATACTCAGCGCTTAGGGTAGGAAAAGGTCAGTTCAGAAAAACAGGGCTTGGGCCACCAGAAAGTGTCATGCAGGCCAAACCTGAGTCATATGAATGACCTTGACATAAGAAAGATCTGAAGGAGCTAGGTATCACAATCTCATTAGTATACTTGGAGTCAGATGGGTCTGTGATCAAATTTTAATGAAAAACAACCAAAAGAATATACTCTGACCTGCTGTTGACCTTTAAAAAGCAGGCTCACTATGATCTTTAGAATTCCAGTAATTTGGTCTAAACTGCTTTCAGTCTGTGGGTCTGAAGGCAGAATTCCTTTGAAAATTCTCCGCAAGACCATGGAGAGCTGATCTACATGTCTTTGTACTCATTATTGGGAGCTGAAGAGAGAGGACAGAACAATTCTGTTCATGGCTGGGACACTTTTTTTGATGGATGTGAATTTTATCTCCTCTAATTGTAGGCATTTCCCTGCATCCCAGTTATGAGGGAAGATCGGTGACCTCAGCATAATTACATTAATGAATCAATTCCAAGCAGAAGGAGCACAGTCTGTCCATGACAGAAAAAAGGAACTAAAAGATTTGTTAGGAGCTAATGAGCAAATTGAGAGAATATTTGTAAACCTTCCACTCACCATAAATAGTGAGAACTCAGGAACACTCAATGACCTACTGCAATGGCTAACAAGCTTCCCATTCCCTAGGTTATGGATTCAAGTTCAGCAGTGGTTAACATTATTAAAACTTCACTGGTGGCTTAGCTGGCAAATAAGTAATTGACCTGGCTTCTGTTTCCTTTTAGTTTCTGACCATGTGGAATCCAGATATATAATTGTAAAAACACAATGTCTTTACAAGGACATTTATAGATCTTGCCAGGTAAGAACTTCGCAGAAATGCATCAGGTTTTTTGACCATTACAGTACCTCCACAGGTATCTTATGTAGACGCGCAAGTATTTTGGTAAGCTTGAGTAAATGAATTCCCTCATATATAGCCCCTTGCCCAACCTCCAAGATTTCTCCTGCTTGACTTGCCCTGTTCTACCTCAGCCTAGGACTCTGCCCCCTTTGAAAACTCAATTCTGGACTCATGCCCTCTGGGAAGCTCTCCCTAATTAACTCTCTCTAAACCTAATCACACTAAGATTCCACAGTCCTTGAGAATTCCAACACTTAGTTGCCACCATGTATGTGCTTATGTGGTTCTCTCATTTGTCTGATCTTCATCTTCCTTGAGGTGACAGGGCACCAGAGGGCAAAAATTGGCTTCTCATGTCCTTTGTGTCTTCCACACTTCCTTGAAATGTATACAGGGCTTTGCACAGACTGAATATGGACCATCTCAGAACATAGGAGTGTTGGAAACTTGATGTTTCTTATGGGTAGCAACCGTAGCTTACTTATCTCTTTGTCTTCCTTTGTGCCTAATAACATATACTGTCCTTAGTAGACATTTAATATTTATTTCATGAATGAGCAAACCAAGGAACTCAATGGCAATACATGACTCATGCATTTTTTAATACTCAATATGCTCAATAGAGTGTGTCAAATACAATAATCAATACAAGTTCCAGATAGCCAGTATTGTAATACACACCTATCAAGAAAGTTGAAATTGAAGGCTTAATCCCCAGACCAATTGCCATCTCTTTGCTCTACCCTCCCCCCAGGAATATTGGAATGCCATTCTAGAGCTTGGGACATTTAGTTCAAGGTACTTGGGTCTTGAAAACATGGACTCTTGGAATTACAGGGCACCTCAGAGGTCATGCCCTCCAACCCCTTCCTAAAGCCTGAATTCTCCCTCATTCCATATTTGACCTCTTCCCGTAATAAGGAACTCATCTGGTGAGGAAGCCGAAACCATTGCCTTACAAGCAAGTCTTTCCCTGTATTGAACAAAAATCTCTCTCTAACTTGTACCAGTTTACCTTCACTCTCAAATGTTCATTACTACTTCTTCTTCCTCTCTCTCTCTCCCTCTATCTCTCTCAGTGTTTTTCTGTGTCTGTTTCTGTCTCTCTGTCTCTGTCTCTCTGTCTATCGGTCTGTCTGTCTGTCTGTCTGTCTGTCTGTCTGTCTCTCTCTCTCTCTGTCTCACTGTCTCTCTGACTCTCTCTCTCTGTTTTTAACAAACACATCTTGGTAGGGTTTGGTGTCTTTTAGTGCCTTCCAAGACCTAACCCTAAGGCCTGGTGGCAGAAACAAAGAGTAATGCCCTCTACACAAGGGTTTGGAAACACAGACCCTTGGAATTTCAGGGTACCTCAGAGGTCTTCTCCTCCAACCCTTTCCTGAACCCTGAATCCTCCCTTTCAATTCCTGGGAGACTGGCATATAGCAGAATTAAAAACTCACTGTTTTGGAAGCACAAGAACAATGAACACTGAGAGCGTGGGTGGGGAGGCAATGAACAGAGTCCTTTTCTGAATTCCAGAAAGAAAGAAACATGCTGGTTGAAATCACATTGATGATAAGTGAAGGAGTGAATCATTCCCCATCCCATTCTCCTCTCCCCGCTCCCAGCTTAGCCCTTTATGAGTATTAGAGCCACACAGAGGTTTAGTCAAAAAGTCTAGGTGCTTAAGTCCAGTGGCTACAAGCTCCATCTGCCTGTTGCTACTGACAGCCAACTTGGAGAGATTATTCTGAAGTACCACATGCATGACAATAGCTGTCTAGATACAGCAAATAGATATAAGCAAATGAATGGGCTCAGAAGCTGTCTGGTGTCATTCATTTAAAAGAGAATCTCTCTGAGGCTGACTACCTTTGTTCAAAAATAAATTTAACTAGAATTTAGTTGCTCTGGGACAAAAAAAAACATGGAATAAATCAGTCAGGCTCCAGCAAGAGCTGCCAGTTCCTTCAAAGTTAAGAGGAACACAATGATTGGTCTCGATCGCTCACCAGTAGAAAGAGGAGGAGGAAAAAGTATGTACAAATAGCTTGGTTGTTATCAAAGGCTCCAAGGAAGCTGGAACAATAACTCAATTGCCTTTGTTCATTAGGGAACAGCTCAGCTGAGATGGTTTAGCACTTTTTAATTAGGAAAATGTTTCATTGTGAGCATGATTTATGTTTTCACACTCTCTCCCTGCTCCCCCAACTTACACTTGACTTTGAAAGCGAGAATGTAGGTCTGTCACCTTTCATTCAAGTCTCTTCTATGAGCAAACCACTTCAAAGAGGGATCTTTTAGGGGCTTTTCACTGTATGGGTAATACTCTCTCTCTTCACCACTCCTAATAACCTTTTTGATGCTTGAAGTGATTTTTTTCTTAATCGATTTTACCTTTCCCATTACACATGCCCTTGTTATGGTAGGGTTCCAACAAAGGTTACAGTTCATTTTCTCTACGTCTTAAGTGCTGCACCAGGTATAAATAGAAAGCCTCACATGCATGTAGATTATCAGATGCAGATTTATTAACTCAGAAAGGAATTCTTACAGAGTGTTTTGCAGAAAAAGATCTATGTTCTATAACTGAAAGAGACTTAATATAACAACCTTCTGGCAGGCTTAGGTTTTGTGTCCATATTCAGAAAGAAAGAAAAGATGAAAGAATAATAAAGTGATGCAGAAGAATGTTGGATTAGGATGGAAGAGTTAATGGCCAATAGGAGAAATCATTTGAAGAAAAAAGGAAAGCTAGCTGTGGGATTTCCTTTGAAGACTCCTGAGAATAGGGAATAGCCCTATGTGATGACAAAGCTTCTGGGACACAGAGGGATGATCTTTGTGGTCTCTTGAGAAGCCTTCCAGGAAAAGCCATACAGCAAGAGTCCCAAATCAAGGGTTTGGATGCTGTAGCTAAGAACTCTATACACTGTGCCATCTAGCTGCCTGAGGGAGAGATTATGAACAAAGGAAGTGGTGACCATTAAGAGTTGGCATAGCTTCATCAAAACAGGCAATGCCATGCGACATTCCTTCACCTTCTATCAGGGATGTAAGACTGTAACACAGAGGCATGTTTTCAACACTTTGCCTAGATTTGGGCAAGTCATTAACATCATTAGAAAAAGCCTCTCACATTATCACACTATTCTTGTGGACAATTTGAAGGGTTTTGGGTGGCAGAGGTTATAGTGCACTTAAGTAGACTAGGAAAAGGTTGAAAAGTTGAACTCATGCTATGGTCATGAATGACTTAATTCCAGCTTGAATAGAACTCTCTAGGTGAATACTGCCCTAGAAGTCTTCCCTTGACCCTGTGAAATTACACACACACACACACACATATGTGTATGTATGTATGTATGTATACATATATAACTTCAATGAAGGCAAGGATGAAGTTACGTTTATTAAATCTGTAAATACAAAAAAGCTAATGCATTCAATAGTAGGATATAAGAGAACCTGAAAGGCAGATATTGGCAAACTATGATCTGCCACCTGTTTTTCTACCACTGGAGATCTAAGAATGTTTTATTTTTTTAACATAATAAACTTAATTTAGAAATATAAAATCCATTCTGAGCTCACAGCATACAAAAAAAAAGGCAATAGGTTGCATTTGGCCCTCTTACTATACAGGTCTATCACAATGAGCCAAAGCTAACAAAATGGATTTTCGAAAATAAATTATATTGATATTAATTTTTTAATCACCTGCATTTCTCAATGTATTTCCCTGTCCCTCTCCCCCCATAGAAATAATTGTCAAGTTCTATTCTCTAAGTTTCCAAAAGAATAAATTTTAGGAGTAGGAGATGGAGGAAGTCTAGCTGGACAGAAGTTTGTCTTTAAAGGATCTGAGCATTTTGGTGGGATGCAAGCTTAATATGAACTAACAGTGATTCATATAAGGAGTCAAAAGTTTTAAGTCAATCTAAGGTTTCATTGTAAGAGGTACAGCATCCAGAATTCGACTAAACTCAGTCCTACTCCAACCATATCAAGAATATTGGGTTCCGTTCAAGACACAAAAATTTTAAATAAAATTTCATTGACGTCTTTTTTTTATCACTGCCTCTTCCAAATATTCACTCTTCCCCACTCCCACCACCTTATCCAGTAAGCCTTTCCTTGTAGCAAAGGGGAAAGGAAAAGTAAAAGCAAGACCCACTAATACACTTAACATGTCTGAAAGCATATGCAACATTCCATACCCATAACCTACTACTATTTCTGCAAAAGAATGAAGATATATTCATGTCTTCTCTGGGGCCAAAATTCATCATTATAATTAAACAGTATTTGGAGGACAGATAGGTGACTCAGTGAATGGGATATGGGGCCTGCAGCCAAGAAGACATGAGTTCCAATCTTGCTTCCAATAATTTATAGTTATCTAACCCTGGGTAAGTCACTCAACCTCTGTTTGCCTCAGTTTTCTCAACTGTAAAAGGGAGGTAACAGTAGCATCTATCTTCTCAATGTTATTATGAAAATAAAGTGAGATAATATTTGCAGAACACAGTACAGTGCCTGGCATGTAGTAGGTATTATATAAAGCTAGCTATTATTATTTTCATATATGTTGTTAGAGCCACTGTGTATATTGTTTTCCTAATTTTTTCACTCTGCATCAGTTCATTCAAGTTTCATACTTCTCTGGCTTTCTCATATTTGTCATTCATTATAGCATAATATCATTCAATTACATCCATATGGTCCCAATTTATTTAGTCATTCCTCAATCAAGGAGTGTTTACTTTGTTCTTAGTAGACACACACACACACACACACACACACACACACACACACACACACACACACACACACACTGCTCTACTCTGTTTGGTGTCCAAATGAGATATTTGTAAGGCATTTACATCCTGGCACACAGTAGGAAGTATACAAATATTATCTATCACCATCATGCTTATTAATATTTGATTTAATAAATTAATACATTAATAAATTAATTAGATGAATAACTGATAATAATAATGACCTGCCCTCTGCACCTTTCTAGTCTTCTTATACTTTATCACACACACCCCCACATACTCTGAAATGTGGTGACACTGGATTCCTTCCTGTTCCTCCCAAAAGACACCTCATCTTCCAACTCCATGCATTTTCAATGGCTATCCCCATTGCCCAGAATATTATCCTTCCTCCCTTTCCTGGTTTCTTTCAAGTCCTACTTTCTACAAGAAGATTTCTCAGTCTCCCTTAGTACTGGTACCTTCCCTCTGTTGAGGATCTCCAATTTATCCTGTACGTATCTTGTTTGTACATAGTTGTTTTCATATTACCTCTCCCATTAGATCATGGGGTCCTCAAGAACAGGGACTTTCTTTAGCTTTTTTCTTTATATCTCCAGTGCTCAGCACAGTGTTTTTCAGAAAGAATCCATTTAATGCTTGTTGAGTCACCTCAGTAGAGACATTGTAGATTATGGGTACAGAATAATGTATACCTTATCAATGTCTATAACAAGTAGTTCTGCTCAATATTTTTTTAAATAAAATAAGATACTAAGAGGATTATAGTGAAATGATTGTGGAGTAAAATAAAATCCATAAATACAGCACAATTTAAATATATATATACATATATGTGTGCATCTAAATATATACATATATACGTTCTATATATAATGTATACAAAATAGAACACACATACATATATATATATATACATATATAGTAATTTAAAAGTAGAATAGATTGTCCTAAGAAGTAGTGACTTACTCCATACTTGAAGGTTTTCCCGTGGATCATTTGTTAGGGGTACTATAGGGGGATTTTTGTTTAGATTGAGGTTATACTAAATGATGATTGAGAACCCTTCCAACTATGAGAGTCTATACTCTATTATTTTTTCTATGAAACATCATCCAAATGATGTTAGAACCAACAAAGAATAATTAGCAGGTTGTGAAACTTGTCATTTTTCCATAAGTTTATAACAATTAAAGAAAAAATCACCAGAAATATTCTGAAGTAGTACTAGAAACTGGATAATTCCTGATGATGAATCATATGTTAAATGGTGAGTTAACCTTTAGCCATTTTCAAAACTGCCCTGAATCATTGCCTGGAGCTAAAGTTATCAGCAAGTACTTTTAGAGTGCTTGGATGCAAAGTTAAAACAATGGCCAAGAATGTTTGACAACTACACATGAAGAACAATGGAGTCTTCAGAAACATGGATACATGGTGTCTCCTACTTGCGTTTGCCCTTTGCTCTCGAAGAGGACCATGATATCAAGATGATGACATGACTTGCACTTGACTTTGATTTGAGTGAGGGAGGGCTGTGCAAGGTCACCAACCTCACTTTCTGTTCCTGGGCCATCTGGGTCCAGAGACCTGATATTCATCAGGATGACTGGATATGGTCCAGGATGCAATGCGAGACCCTAGACTTTAGACCTTTCAGGTAAAGGTCTTATCACAATCTCACTTTGATTGAGATACACCCATTCAATGAATAGGCTTCTTTAAGTAGTTGCTCAAGGTATGGCCCCTTTAATAAAAAAAAAAATCAAACTGGGAGAAGAGCCTCAGGGTTCCTGGGTGAAAGAGAAACAATTACTATTTAGTATTTAAATCCACTCTGTGCTTGGACTTGTTGTTCAGTCTATGAGCTCCAGAGTGAATTGGGTTTGAAGCCTGATCTCCTATAGTACCTTACAGAAGGAAGGACTAGGGGAGAGAAATGAGGGGAAGAGAGAGAAGGAACAAAGGCAGATCTTGAAACTTCCTACTGAAATTTGATTTTCTCTCTTGAATTATATATTTCTCTAAAGCCATCTGTTTCTTCTCACCTTTAGACTCAACCAAAAATTGAGCATTTGTTCTATAAAGAATCATAGAAAAAAACTTCATGGCTACTGAAGAACTTGGACTTAGATATCAAGATTATGATGTTGTGTCTACTGTATCTACTTCCCAAGATGCTCACCTGTTCTCTGATCTTTCATTTATTTTTTTAAAATTTGCTCTTTCCATTTACCCTTGTGCAAATCCTGTTCCTGACTGTCAAGACTTTTGAATGTTCTCTTGTTTTGGACTTTGGTACTCATGCCCATTATTGGAGAAGGAAATGGTAAACTACTACTACTATTTTTACCAAGAAAACCTCATGGACAGCATGGTCCATAGGGTGATGAAGAGTTGGACATGGCTGAACCACAGAACAATAACGATGCATGCTTGTTATATATGCCTCTATATCTGACTCTTCCCCTGGCTTCAGGCCTCCAGGTCTGCTTTGATCACATATCTCCAGCAGTATCTATCTGACAAATTTCCCCAGTCCTATCCCTTATTCTGGACTCCCAGACTCATCTAATTCTGTAGTCCAATATTTTATCTTTTACTCAAAATTTAGTCTTTGGAATTGATATTAATATGGCAGCCCATCAAACAAGCAAATCCTTGTATGTACCATGTAGAATTATGTTGGATTTAGTCTATACCATACAGAAGTTTCATTCTGGATCTTTGTATCTGTAACTGTTTCTCTTCTTCTCTTCCTTTTCACTTCCAGGATGATGAATATCCTTCCTTCCATTTTACAGAGGAGCCAGCTGGGTCACAGAAATATTAATTCTTCCTCCCTTCTTCTCTTCCATCCTTTCCTTTTCATTCTATCTCTCGCTTCCCTTCACACCTCCCCCTCCCAAATATACTAACAGATTAGGAGCTAAGAATGCAATAGTCAGCCTCTCTAAACTGCCATTTACCAGCAAATTTGGTTGATAATGCTACCATTATTATTATTAATCCCTCACACTTGGACAAGCTTTTTCAGATTACAAAGCACTTTCTGATCTATCTACTACTACTCTCTCCTTGGGAAAATCAAGTAAGAGCTCAGCAATTCAGCAATGCAGTGCCTGCTGCTTTAGAATATCTGATCATTTTATACTACCTGGCTTTTTAAGGCCGCCCAGAAGTCACGCCAAATCATCAAGCATTTATCAAGTGCCTCCTATGCCTCAGGCACTGGTCTAAGGACTAGGGATGCAAAGAAAAGTAAAAATAGTTCTTGTTTTCAAGGAATTCTAATGGGGGGCAATAACAGGCAAATAACTATGGACATCCACAATCTATGTGTATACATTGATATAGATGATTAATATAGCCATGGATATAGACACAGATGATGATATATAGGTATGGGTATAGATATAGGTATAAGTGATAAATATAAAGAATAAATTGGGACATTATCTTAGACAGGAAGCAGTAACATGAATGAAAACTTGGAAAGACTTCTTGTAGAAGGTGGCATTTTAGCTGAGATTTCAAGAAAATCAGGAGATTGAGGTAAGGAAGAAGAACATTCCAGACAGGAGGGACAGCCAGTGAAAATGCCCAGAGTCAGGAGATGGAGTATCATATTTGAAGAACATCAAGGAAGCCAATGTCCCTAGATCAAGGAGCACATAGGAGGTGGGAGTAAGGGGTATATTAAAAGCCTGGAAAGGTAGGTGTGGGTCAAGTTATGAAGCTATTTAAAGACAAATAGGTTTTATATTTGATCCTAGAGTCATCTGATCCTAGAGGGTAGCCTAGATATGACATGAGGAGGAAGGAAGAGGAAACTCTTTGCAAATGGCCTTGATATTTTCCGTGAAGTAGAAGACAAGGTTCTCACCTGAAATGGTTGGGGGACAGGAAGCATGGGAGGTTTGAAGAAGGTTAGAAAGGTTTGTAAAAGCCTCAGGGGTGTGTAGAGCAAAGAATCAGTCAGAGAGGTGTAAAAGCATTGCCTGGCTGAAGTGAAGGTCCACCTCAAATTACATAAAATAAGAAGTATAGTTGACCCAATCAGCAGATTCATGATTTTCTCCAGCTTTGTTCCACAGCACATACATAGAGGTGAAGGCAGTGAATACAGGAAGTAATCCAAGAGTGACTTGGCAGGTTAAGATCAGTGAGAAAATAAGGGGTTGTCTTCCTTGTCATTCTTCTAAATGGTGGAAAAGGAAAAACCAGTCTACATTCATGCTCTTCTCCTCTTCAAAAGAAGTGGATAGTATAAAGTTCACATCTTTGATCCTCAATCATCAAAGAGTCAAGATGGAGAACCAAGGAGGGTAGCCATTTCAGGGGTGATGTCTTGGAAAAGAATTGAGGGATGAAGGGAGTGGAGGTCAGGTTGATAAAGAGTTATTAAACCCCTTTGTCTACAAAGGTGCCCTACTCAGAGATGGGGGAGACAAAGTTAGGGAAGATAAGATCCCTTACTCTTAGGGAGCTTACAGGTTTGTAAGGAGATAACGGTAGCTCCCATAGTTTCTCCAAATGCAGCCCCCATTTCAGCCACATGCATTTAAGTCATGTCATCCAGAAAAACTCTGCTTATTCCCCCCTCTCCCACCTAAGAGGCCTTCACTTCTCTGAACCACCTACTTGAATCATATCCGTCTTTCAAGGCCTAGATCCAATCTCCCTTCTCCATGAAGCTTTCTTCAACCATTCTCCCTTCTCTAGGCTGCTATTGAACTTATTCCTAGTAGTTTGCACTATCTTTCATAGATTAGTTTTTTGTTTTTGCTTTGTTTGTAGGGGGAAGGGGGGAGGGTTCCCCTGTGACATTGGAAATTCTGAAATCAGCCATCCTATCTTGACTTTTTTTTTGACGTTCTCATCAGTGCCTCGCACACAATTACCACTGTAATAATTTCTAGACAAATTCCTTCTGGGTGACTGAGTCATTCTATTCACTTCAACTAACAAGAATTAAGAAGTGATTACCTACAAAGCCCTATACTAGGTGCTTAATTAATGATAATAGGTAACGTTTATATAGGTCTTTAAGGACAAGGAGGTAGTTTCTATGAATTATCTCACTTGATCTTCCCAACTCTGTCAGGTAGGAACCCCAGGGACTTGTCCCATTTTACAGATGAGGAAACTTGCATTCAGAGAGTTGAAGAGTCTTGCAACAAATCACAAAATTTATATCAGAAGTGAGATACAAGTCTACATCTGTCCTGATTCAAATTCCAGGGTATTCTACAACCCCTTTCTTTCTCCCCCCTCCCCAATCATAAGAATGATTATTCAGAAATTATTTGTGAGATTCCCTGAGGAATTTAGACTACTTTAAAGTGAAAACCATTTTCAAGCACCACTTTAACAATCATTCCATTCAAACAGTCAGCCACTATGTTGATCACAAATGATTATCTATTTTTAAAACATTTATAATATTCCCAAGCCTACTATGCCCATAAGCTTTGTTTATGTAACTTTATTTATATTTCCCATTACACTCACATACATTTCAGAGGAAAAATCGTGATGAATATATTTTATATTGTTTATTCTACCTCTAACCCCTATAATTTATTCAGCATTATTTTCTGCTTTGAAAAAGCAATCAGGGAGCTATCTCTAAGTAAGTTGAACCTAGTCTCTGCCAAGGCAAATGAAAAGTTAAATAAAAGAGGGGGTATTTTCCTTGCCATTTGTTGGAAGGGTGGGAAAGGAAGGGCTTCTTTCTTTGCACATTTGGTCACCACTCCTTCTCTACTAGACTAGGTTTTCTTCCTGTTTCTCTGGGAAGAAAGTGCAGGTTGGTGCCTCAAGGCAACCACAACCCTTTGGGAAGATACACACTTCAAGCTGGGGTCTACTCCTTCTCTTGAGCCCAAAGCACAGAAGTCTCAAATCTGAAGCTTGAAGGAGAAAGAAATCCTAAGTGGAAATCATCTTTCAGTCACTCACAAATCACTTCCTTTCCCTCCTCCCTTATAAAAAGACAGTCTTATATAATGCGGTCTTTCACAACAAACACAGAGGAATTCTTGAAGGAAGAGAGAAATGTTAGCAGATCTAGACTCTAATTAACTTTGCTACCAATTGCTATACAATACAGACTGAGTCACTACTTACAAAGACAGATGAAGGTTGCCAGAGGTGGTAGGGTACCCAGGCACAGATGCCTACATACTTTTCCCATTTGGAATTGATGGGTACATGGCAGGGTAGAGAAAAGAAGAAATTTTATGTGTAAACCTAGTATTAAATGTACTGCACCCCTAAAAAGGCAAAATAGGAGGAATTTAGAGAAACACAGAAAGACATGTTTGAAGAGATGCAGGGGAAAGAAATATGTATAAAGCAATTACTATAATGTCTGGCACACAGTAGGCACTTAATAAATGCTTGCCCTCCCTTCCTAAAAGTCAGTGGAACTCTAGTTAATTTTACTAAACCAGCTTTGTTTTGGAAAAGTGATGTTAAACCATCCCTCCCGCTTCTCCATAAAGAGGTGAGAAACTGCAGATACAAAAATGAGATATAGTCTGTCAGACAATGTTACTATATCTATTAGTGTTGCTTAAATAGTTTTCTTTGTTACAAGGTGGGGCGGGGCAGGGGGAAATCCAATTGGGAAATGGAAAAATGAATGTTGTAAAAAATAAAACAATTTAAAGAGTAATCAAATGTAGTACATTTCCTTAAAATGTTGTTCTGTAACTCAACTTTTTTATTTATTTATTTGCATTGACAAACCCCTCCCCCTCTTGAATTACTAAGAATTTACATTAAATCAGTACTCCCAACTCTAGGTAGAATGAATTACTTTCCCTGGCATGAAGAGGTGATCAGATAATTTGCAGGAAGCATAGTACTGTTTTAAGAGAACTGTACTGTACACTAGGAGATCTGAGTTCAAATCCCAGATCAACCACTAACTTTGGGACTTTGAGCAAGTCACATTTCCTCCACAAATCTCACTTTGCCTCACGTGTAAAATAAGACAATTGTCTTAAATAATCCACATGACCCCTTTTAGACCTGAGATTCAATGATCAAAGCATGAAAAGGTCAATGGGAGCAATAACCATTTACATAAAGGGAGACAATTTTTGGAAATGTAATAATATTTATGGAAATCTGGTTTTCTTAGTATTCACAGCAGGAAAAGGATTTCCTACATAAATTAAGTATCACCCTTCGTTGAAAAAAAAGTATTAAAGGAGTTATCAACACTTGGATTCCATCCACCAAAGGAAAGAGAGAGAGATCCAGACAACTGTGTGACAAAATAGAAATCTGAAGGCAAATTGTGAAAGGATAGTAATTAGATTTACTTGCCCACCCCACGTTTATCAATTAAGGCTGGAGCTTGTTATAGAAGGCATGTGACAAAGAAGATCCCTGAGGAGCCAACTAATAGCTCTCTCATAAGAATATAAGATTTATCACTGAGATTAGCCACAAAGAAACCTGATCAGTAATCTTTATCAACAAGTTTCCAGAAAGAATCTATAATGATTTTATTTCCCAGTCCTGCCCATATACACTCAGATGTGTATATGTATATACATATATACGTACATATACATATGCATGTATGTATATGTATGCATATGTATGTGTATATCTATGGGTGTATATATTTTTCCTATTCTGTTGCTGTCATCTTTTAATCCTTACTAAAATCACCTGTGCTTGCAGCAGAATGAGATGAACATAGGTGATTTTTAAAATGAAAAGTAATCTGATACACTGGATAAGAGAATAAGAGTAAACAGAGAAGAAATACAGATATTGCCTATGGTTGTTATAGCAACAGAGAAGGGTATCCTGGTCTCTCCTTTCTCCCTGATCCTATTTTCAGATAAATAACCTCCAGTTTATCCTTTAAGTTGTTGGGTTTTTTTGTTTTGTTTTTAAAGATGAGAGAAAACCTTGGCACCTTTTAGCAGCAATGGATGCATGGTGTTGGGGGAAATGCAAACAAAAAAGCCCAAATCAGAAAGAAATGCAAACTAGTTGGGAAGGAAAATAGTTGCTAAAGTACAGATCAATCCCTGCTCCCCAGAAACCTGTTTTTGCAAAGCTTAGGGGAACATTTTTCCTTAGAGAGCTTTCACACAGGTACTTTAAACAGCATGTATACCAAAGCAAGGGGAAGAAACTAACATCGTTATGCAAGTGATCTCCCTGAAATCCTGAAAACTGAGCAGAGAATGAGAATAAAACATGAACAATCAATCTTTATTTTTTTATGCCAAGCTAAGGTTACACACAGCATGCAGCTAAAAAGCAAAATGCGGCAGGTTTAGACTGGAGTCAGATCTTCAAAGGGGTAGGTTTTACCAGACAAATTTGGGACCATAATTGACTGCACTGGTAACATACAAAATACACTTCAGTGTGAGACTGCAAATCTAAATGCACTGTATAAATGTCAGCTGTCACTATTATCGTTATTATTATCCCAAGGTCTTAGCGATAGATCATTTTAGCGTTAGAAAATCACAGGATCAAAGACTTTGAGTTATTAGGGTCCTTGAAGATTCTTTGGTCCAACCTCCTCATTTTTACAGAAAGGGAAATCATGACTCAGACAGATGGCACAGTTGGCCCAAGGTCCTACAGTTAGCTTCTTAATTGCAAATCTTGGATTAGAACTCAAACCTCTTAGCTACCAGTTCAGGGCAGCAGCTCCTTCTTCTTCCTATCATACTGAGCTGTCTCTTTAGAAAAGAAAATGATGAAATCTCTACTGAAGTACTTCCCCACCACTGTGACCCAAACCCTTTTCAATTCCACTTTGAGTGTTGGACTAGGAAAGCTAGTAACTTTCATCTGCCATTATTTGGGGATGATACATCCTCATACTATTGGGTTCTTCTCTGTGCTATGCAACGTAGACTTGTAACCATGGCCTAGTCACTCAACCAAAATTCATTTTAAATATTCTGTTTTAGAAGGGATCAATGGCTATTTCCTGAGCCGGAACATTAGTGGTTTTGTTAGCTTTTGGGGCCATCCAGAGCCATATCAACCTTGTGAACTCCTGTAGTCCCCTGCCTAATATTTTTCCTGATTTTTTTTTTTTAGTTCTCACCCCAAACTGCAGCCATCACTCTGCTAACTTGTGACTTGTTGGGACAAGATGATATTTTTCAAGTATTTGAAAAAGATAACTTGTGCAAAAAGAATGAGACTTCCTTTACTTCTTTTACCACTCCCCCACTCATTCCCCTCCACTTCCTTTCCATGGGCAAGAGAGTAAGCTGCATACTGTAGGAGATTTAGGATCAATAGTAGGAAAGATTTTCTAACAATCAGAGCAGCCCAAGAGTTGAATGGTTTCCCTCATAGGTAGGGGCTTTCCCACCAATGGAAATCTTCAAGCAGAGACTGGAAGACTACTGTTCAAACATGTTATAAAGGAGTTTTCTACTCCAGTAAAGGTAGGAAAAGATGACCTCTGAGGTCTCTTTCCAAAACTTTTAGAGTCTATGATTATGTGAAACCAGATCTGTTAAGGAGAACCAAAAAGTATTGGAACATGCTTGAGATGCGTTTGTAAGACACAAGGGTAAAGACTCACAGTGCTTCTCTGGTCACATCACAGTTCCATGATGTCCATGTAGTATTCAGAACACAGAGACTTAGGTTTTGTTTTGTTTTTTGGAGGGGGAAAGGCAAGGCAATTGGGTTAAATAACTTGCCCAAGGTCACATAGCTAATAGTGTGGAGTATCTGAAGCTGGATTTGAACTCAAGTCCTCCTGACCCTAGGGGCTATGCTCTATTCACTGCACCCAAACACAAAGTTTGTTTTGCCTGTGTGTATCTGTCAAAGAGAAGGAGGCACTACTGGTTTTACCTGTCCTCAAAATGTAGAATTCAACCAGGAATAAGACCTGGAGGACTTAAGGTCACTATGGAGAACTGTTCATAACTCTTCCTGACTGGGGTTAATCTGAATGCTCCCTTAAGGCAATTTCTTCTGTCTCATCTAAGTAGGAGAACTAATATTCACTTAATACAAATCTGTTGAGGAATAGATTATGGATGTCCTTCCACATAGGCAAAGTGCATCTAATAACAAAACAAACAAAAATGCTGATATTTTGATACTCTCACCTAGAGATTTCATTCCCTCCTGCTGTTTCATGATCCCAGTTTATACACTGGTTCTGATAGCACTGGTTAAAAAGGCAAGTCCACTGACCTCAACGTTTCATGATTAGTTCAGTAAAGTGTGTTTTAAAGAAACACTAGATTTGCAATCAAGAGACCTGAGTTTGAATCCTGGTTTTCCTTCTTATCTGTGGGTCCTCAGGCAGGCATTTCCCCAGTCTTGGCCTCAGTTTCCTCACTTGTAAACTAAAGGGGTCCTCTAGATCATCTCCAAGTTTTTATTCAGCTCTATATTCTGTGTTCACATAAGATAGCTCTGTAATCTCACTGCTCTGGGACCATTCTCTTTCATGAAAGATGTGGCTCTGCCTAAGACAGAAACCCCTCCCCTGCCAAACACAAGAGGATAAACAAAATCCATCTCCCCTGGCAAAGTTTCTCCAATCTAATTTGTGTAATTACCTATCTCCCTAATGATGTGCTTGTTTACAGATTAAAGCTATGAATCTAAGCATGGAAATAAGATTAAATCTGATGAATCAAATCCCCATTAGCTTGAATCATCTGGATTTTTTTCTTTCATTTATTTTAAGAGATTCCTTTGGTACCAGTTAGAAGAGACGGCTTTCAAAATGTTGATTTTAGAAAGGAAGTATGAATATATGAAAAAAAAAACTTAATGGAATCAGGAACAGAAATGCAACTAGTCTCATCCCCTACCCCAATACACCTCTTTTATTTTTTTTCCTACAGCTGCAAACTTCCTAGATTAGAAGGCTCTACACCAGCATTGTCTGAAAACATTCCCATTACTGTTTGATGCATCTAAGTCCATTCCAAACCTAATAAGGATACCGCCACCTAGACCTCATGGTCTGGCCCTGCAATCGATATGTGACTCAGCAGTCTGATCTGAGCAGAGCCTCAGGGAAACTAATGAGTAAAAAGAGAAGCGACCTTCAAAGCCCAGCAAGACCAGCATACAGAGAATGCAGGGGAAAAAAAGAAGCTCTCTGAAGAGACAGAGCAGAGCAACTGGTTCATTCAATGCTAAGAAGAGGGCATTGCCCCCCCCCCCTTCCTCACTTTCCCACATCTCTCTCCCCTCCAGTCTCTACCACCCAAACTCTGTGTAATTCCACATACCAGATCCATTATAAGTAACATTTGAGCTTCCTTATATCAAATCATTTCAACTGATTAGCTAGACCTTTTATATAAATCCATGTAATTGCAAAGACACTATACGCCTTGGAGTCCAACTTTGAAAATATGATGGAAAGCTACTATAATGGATTCTTCTAACTAAATACAATAATGCCACATTACAATAATGCCAGCTGTAGAAGTGCTCATATATTTCAACCTATTTAACATGTTCCTTGAAGGCAGGGACCAAATAGGATTCCATTATTGTAGCCCTCTCAGTTCTAGGCACAGTGCTGTGCACATAGAAGGCAATCCCTGAATGTCTGTTGAACAAAATCCAAATATCGTTGTACATGTTCCAATGTGCAGGTATGCATGATACATCTTTGCATATAATGATCCAACATGTCATTTACTAAGGTGAGAAGCATCATTAACACATGTCCCTCAAAATCCCAATGCAAAGTCTATGGAACTCTGTGCCTCACAGCAGCCACAATCTTCCCCTATGTGATGCAAGGATTGACTGATTCATGAATTCATTCATTCAACCAACATTTGCTAAAGGCCTACAGGATCCTGAGCACTGTGCTAGGCACTAAATGAGATCCCAAGATAATGAAGCTAAGCGATGGCCTTCTTACTATCTAGCACAATGTATACAAGGCACATCAATGAGAAATCGCTAACAGATTATGAGAGGTACAGTGTCATGTGAGCTGAAGAAAGAAAGATCATTTCTAAGTGAGAGGATCAGGGCAGGCTTCCTAGAGGAAGGAGAATTGGAGTTGTGCCTCAAAGGTTGAGAGAATTCCACAAGATGGAGATGATAGGACAGGAGAAGAAAAAGATGGACAGGATTATATATGTTTCCTTAATTATATGTTCGCAATAACAAAAGCCCTAAAAATCCCAATTTCCTAATACAGGGAGGTGGGCAGAGAATACGTATTTATATAGCACCTAACATGTGCTAGCGAATGTGACAATATTTTTACAAATATTATCTCATCTGATCCCCACAACAGCCATGCAAAACAGATGCTGCGTTATTATCCTCATTTTGTAGCTGGGGAAAATGAGACAAATAGAGATTAAGGGATTTGCACAAGGTGACACAGTTAGTAAGTGTCGGAGGCTGCGTCTGAAGTTAGGTCTTCTTGATTCCAGACCCAGTACTCTATTAATTGAACCACCAGCTGACTCTGATACAAGCTTATTTCCCGTAAGTAATCACTCCATGGTCCTACTTTTTGTTATCATACTCCCCTTGAGACTTGCAATTCTTTGTATCTTCAAACAAGCAAACAAACCTTCAATTTTATTGGAATATGTCCTATAAGTCTGAACTAAAAGTTCTGAGTACATTCCCTTGAAACCTTGTACCAGCGTTTATTAAGGTATATACACTTTATACAAGGTCTAATATTTTTTGGTGTATTCATAAATGTGAATCTTTTTAAAGCTCCAACAGGGGCAGAGAAAAAAATATCTAGACTTCTTTCCTTCAGAATGGAAATACAATTAAATATAACCCCTATTCCTTGCCAAATTATTTGGAAGGAACTTGACACATAATATGTCCTCACCTAAAGTGTATATAGCCTTATAATTACTTCAAATAAATACCTTCATGGCACAGAAAATCCACAGGAAATTTTATCTTAAAAAAAATATTATGAAAATCTGCCCCCTCCAAAAAATTTCCTTTAAAAGATGATGACTTGAGGGCAACTAAAGTAACTGAACAGGTGAATATGAGAAAGATGTGGAGTTGGAGAAGGGAAAAAATAAAATGTTGAACCCCTTCCAGTTCCAAAGTTAGGTAGCCACTTAATAGTTAGAAAGCTAGAATGGCCAAGTTGGAAGGGTATTGGAGTTTATCTGGTCCAAAACCCTTACTTGAAAGATGAGGAAACCAAGGAGACTATTACATTGGTCAGGTAAGGATGGACATGACCCCACAAGTAACTGATGAGTCCCATCTAAGCAATGCATATTGCAATTTTCCTAACCAAGTGTGTAAATGACTGATGGTGAGGGAAGCTTAAACAAACTCTTCTACATTTCCTCTCAGGGCCCAATGCCACTTTGCTTCCTATCCTTGGACCAATACATATAGATAGACAGACAGATAGATAGATAGATAGATAGATAGATAGATAGATAGATAGACAGATAGATAGAAAGATAAATAGATTCAGCGTATAAATATATAGATATAGATAGATACAGCATGCCTAACGACAATTATTGGACTATTTTTTTTTCTGAAAGAGGTAGTTATGTAACATGGACTTGCTCTGAGATAGCGCTTGAGCCATTTACTCAATATGGCTCCAGACTCTTTATTATGTAATAAAAAAAATGGAAATATCCTTTTTACTGTCCATATATAGCATAGAAATCCTAAGCCCAGAAGATAGGGATCCCTGGAGTCCTCAGTACAGGTGGGTTTATTTTGAAGAACAGTATTTGTTTCCCTTTGATCATGACTCCTGCTGCACTGAGTTCTATGCTAGAACTAGATTTAATTCAATAAGCACTTATTAATTTATTAAGCACCTACATTATACAACGAACTGTGCTAGGTACTGGGGTAAAATACATGCTGTACACTGAAGAGACAAAGGAGGGAGAAAAAGAGGAAGAGAAAGAGAGAGGAGAGGAGAGGAGAGGAGAGGAGAGGTGAGGAGAGGAGAGGAGAGGAGACAGAGAGACACAGAGAGAGAGACAGAGAGAGAGAAAGGGGGAGAGAGAGAGAGAGAGAGGGAAGGAGGGAGGGAGGAGGAGAGAGAGAGGGAGAGAGAGAGAGAGAGAGAGAGAGAGAGAGAGAGAGAGAGAGAGAGAGAGAGAGAGAAATTAAAGAAGTTTTGTGATAACCTTTATTTTCCTTCACTTGCTTTCATATGTCTAAACCTTCCTCATTTCCTAGGACATACCTCTGAAATTGGGCCATTCTTCTACAGAAATCACAAAGAGTATACCTCATTTTCCCAATGCAAAAGTGGGGAAAAGGCATGAGGCTAGGCAAGACACTAAGGCTCTGGGGTGGGAGGTATGGAAACAAGGTCATGGAGGAAGTTTGGGGAGTTGATGCATGATTATCCAAATCTGAAATGGGTCAGTGGGGGCCTAATCTCTCTGATGTACAGCTCTGCTTAGAAACCTGAAACCATCAACAATGATGATAGTGAGCTGTAAGTTCCCCTCAGGGCAGGAATTGTGCCCTGATCTCTGTATGCCCCAGAGCTTCACACACATAATAGGTGATATGCTGTGGTGGAAGGAGTATTGGACTTGAAGGACATGCCAATTTTTTTTTTAAATTAAATGCTGTTTTTTGGTAGGTACTGAAGAAATATAAAAACAAACTGAAAAATGGTACCTGCCATCAAGTCTACAGTCTACTGGGGAAATACAATATATAAACATATAAGTGTGTATATACATATGTGTTTCTATGTATATGTGGCTGTGCATATATATATGTACATATATATGCTATTCATGTTTAAAATAACACTAAGACTTTTGGGACACCTCTACGTACACATGCATAGGCATGATATGTGTATATGTATACACACACTGATTTCATAAGGAAGAAAGTACTAACACAGGGGAATCAGACAAGACTTTCCGTATGAGAAAGTAGCAGATAAGTCTTGAAAGAAGCTAGGGAATCTAAAAGAGAAGGATGAGAAAGGAATGTGTCACAGACATTGGGGACAGCCTATGCAAAAGCACAAGTAGGGGACTGAATCCTGAGCAGGGAACCAAGAGAGATGTGAATGGGAATCTTGATCTCATGGTTAAAAAAACAGTCCCTGTTAGACGCAAAAGGGACAAAGGACTCTGAATACACTCGATCTTGCCTTATCTCAAAGCTAAGCAGGGCTGGGCCAGGTTAGTACTTTGAGAGGACACCATCTGGTTATACTGGATGCTATAGATATAAAAAGAAAGAAAGGAAGCCTGATGCTGTAGGTCCAGGGCCTGCCTTGGAGTCAGGAAGTCCTGGATTCAAGTCCAGCCTCTGGCACCCACTGGCTATATAACTCTAAGCAACTCACTGATCTCTCTCATCACTCTGGTCACTCTCTAAAATAATAAATTACTGAAAAGATGGTGATGATCTGCTGGTAAAGGGAGCTTCCTTGCCAGAAAGTTAACTGTTAACGAAATCACAAAATCTGTTTCATTCTCTCAGAGACAATATATATCTATTGAATAAGTAAGCATCTAGAGAGTGTGTGTAAAAATATATACATACATACATATATATTATGTATATAATATACGTATGTATATTTATTTATTTTATTTCAGCCATAGCACTGGGAGTACTAAGGTAGAGCTCACTACCTGAACCTTACCAAGCACCTACTATGTGTTGGGAATTGTGCTAAGCGCTGGGGATACACACACACAAAATCAAAAGAGGGAGCCTACCTGGGGAGAAAAGATGCAAATGACTATGTGCAAACAAGCTGCATACAGAGTAAATTGGAAATAACTAACAGAGGAAAAGCAGGAAGATTAAGGGGGAATCAGGAAAGTTTCCTGAAGGAGGGAAGTCTTTGGCCAGGATTAGAAGGAAGTCAGGGAAAAAAAGGAAGCGGATTTATTTGTGTCATGGGCCGCTTTAGCAGACTGGTGAAGTCCACGGACAGCTTCTCAGAATAATATTGTTAAGTGTATAAAATAAAATACTTAGGATTATAAAGGAAATTCATTAGGTTGAAATGCAGTCAAATAATATATACATATGTATAATACATATACACATTCATACATACATATACACATATATATGCATATTTCAAATAAACAAGTCTATGAACCCCAAGACCCCCTGCCTCATAAGACTTATAATTCAACCGCAAAAGCATTTATTAGTCATTATGTATTCAGCTGCTAATGACACAGCTTTTCCTGCCTCCTATTCCCCATAGTAACCTGTTGGTTTTAGTACATGAAAACGATGCTTTTAATCCATCTTCAGGGCACAAGCTTCATGTTGTTCTTTATCCAAAAATGGGGATGACGGTTCTGCACAGATTCATATACATTGTGTGATGTAGCACCTCTGGTCACCCAGTGCACACAGCTGCAGGTCAGCTGACTGGGATCAAGGACACAGTCTGCACTTATAGAATGGACTAAAGCTTAACTGTTCTGCTCAGAGATGTGACCTAGGGCCCTGGTCTCAGTTAGAACTGTGTCTGACAAGCTAAGTAGCAAGCTGCTGCAACATTTCCCTGGTCCAGCACTGAACCATAGGAACAGTGCCCTCTGCTGATATCCTCTGTGCTGCAGAGTATTGCCTTTCTTGGAAGAGGGCTTCCATTCATAATGAGTGAATGCAGCTTGGCAAGGTATGGACAAGGCTGACATTTTTTTTCTCCTGTTGAGTTATGCACAGGATTTGTTTTAGGTCAGTTGTAAACATCCCCTTCACTTCTCATGAGAGGAAGACAAAAAACGACGTCATTTAATAGAGCTTTCAGTTGAGCCTTTTTTTTAATGATTCAAGGCATGATGATGCATTGTGCTGTTTAAGCTGTCACCCTCTGTCAAAGGGTGGTAATGATCTTTCCTTTCCAATGGAAAAAGGGAACCGCTGAAATCTTCAGATTTCACTGCACATGTCTATCATGAACAAGGTTGCCAGGCAACAGTGGCGGCTCTAGTGGGTGGGAGGCAGCCCCGAAACTGGGGAGAATGGTGAATAAAGCCAGATTGTTTAGTAGAGAAGAGGTGGGATAAGTATTGGTTGTATCCCAGTGTTAAAAGTTGAGAAATTTCAGGCAGAATTGAACAAGTTCAGTTTGCTGAACAGAAATTCAGAATGAAAAAAAAGCAACAAAAATATGTGACTTTAGGCAATGATCAATTCCATCAGCCTTGCTCCCTATAGACTGGTGATATTCCTAAGGGTTTCTGGTCAATCATTCAAGTTATACTTCCTATACTTAACAATTGTTTTGTTTTCTTCCATCTCCTAAGGTAGAGGAGGTGAATCTGGTTTAGGTGTAGATGCCTGCTGGAAAGAAGTCTCCTCAAGATCAGTTTCAAAATGACTGACACCACATTACCAATGAGCATAACTTTTCAGTACTATCCAACCCTTAAATAATCAAGCCTAATGATCCACTCAATAAATCATCCAAATCTTTGCTTTATCTCATGTAGTTCTTTCTCTTTTGGAAATGTTACTACCCAATAATTTACCAGAAGGTTTGCAAAGGCAGTAAGGTCAGAGTCTCCAACTAGTCCTTGGTTAAATTTTTCAGACCTCAATTTCCTCACCTTCAAATTGAATACAAAATTATATTTCCTTCTTGAAGATACTGGTAACGGGACTGGGTCAAAGTATCTCTTGAGACTCCTTGCAACTCTCATATCTCTGAAATTCATAAACTGTAGTATATTTGGTTACCTGTTCTAGTAAAAGACGTACTAAAAAAGTACAGATCTAACTGTTGACTGAGACAAGTATTTGTTATTATTGTCTGTGAATATCAATTCCACATTGCAAGAATGAGTGGGAGTTGATTACACATTTAGGGTACATATTTTAAAGGTAGGTTCGACTTATATTACTCTAGCTTGGAGTAAACAAACCTAGGCAAAGCCAAGTTATAGCAGTGCCCAAAACCCTCCAGTGGCTCCCTGATGAATACCAAGAAAGTACAAATTCCTCAGCTTGGCAGAATCAAAGAATTTAAGAGCAGGAAGGGACCTAAGAGGCCCTCTAGTCTGAGCTTAAGCCCAACAAAAATCTCCTCTACAACATTCCCCTGCCAAAACTGGTTATTTAGCTTTCATTCAAAGACTTCTATCCAATGAGTTAGTTGCAGGAGAGTATATGGGAGAGAACACTCACAAACTCCAAGGCAAGCCATTCCATTTCTAGATAGGTTTAATTGTTAGTTTTTTTTTCTTCCCATGAAACCTGAATTTCTATCCATTGTTCTTCTACTCTCCAGGATCAAGCAGACTATAGTTAAGTCCTTTTCCAAATACTTGAAGGCAGCTACCTTTTCTCCCCTGCCTATTTATTTTCTCCAAGTTAAACATGTTCTTTCACTTGATAATCCCCACATGGCACAGTATTGATAGCACTCATCAACCTGATCACTTTCCTCTGGATGATTCTTCTAACTTGTCAATGCTCTTTGATAATGCTCTTCCTAAAATGTAGTCCAGAACTAAATATAATCCTCCAGATGAAATTCAACTAGACCTGGTGCAGCACCTCTGGTCACCTAATGTATAAAGCTGCAAGTCAGCTGATTGAGATCAAGGACGAGGCTGTACTTACAGAACAGACTAACTGTTCCACTCAGAGATATGACCTAAAACCTTGGTCTCAGTACTGTAGCTGACAAGTTTCCCTAGTCTAGATGACTGTGTTTCTCTTAATGATAAATAAGATCACCTTAACTTTTAAGGCTGACAGTCTTGACAGGCTTCTCTACATTCACCTTATTCATCGTTCCTTACAACACAGCAATTTAACATTATGTTCATTAGTCATAATTTATTTACCCATTCCCCAATCAATGGGTATCTATTTTTCCCATGCTTTGTTACTACACATACACACACACACACACACACACACAATACTGCTATAAATATTTGGGTGCAAATGAAGTTATTCAGCTTTTCAGCTGTTCTTTGGATCAACAACTTCCTTATAGTGGAATCTCTAGCAAAAAAGGAAATAGATATTTGCTTTTCAGAACAGCTGTGTTAATTTACAGCTCTATTTTCAATGCATCAGTGTGCCTGTCTTTCTACAACCCTTTCAACATTGACTCACCCCAGTTTTTGGTCGTCTTTAATAATTTGATGTTTGTGAGGTGAGACCTCATGATTGTTTGATTTGCATGTTACTTCATCTGATTGTTAATCATTTGTAATTCTTCATTTCATGACTATTCACACCATTTGACCTACTAGTCTACTGACTAGTCTACTAACTATTAAACTACTAACTATTGTCTGCTGACAAATGGCTTTTGGTCATATGTATTTCTGTTAGTTGTCTGTGCGTGTCCAATACCATGTCATCCCTAGAGATATTTGGTACAAAAACTTCTTGTCCTGAATGCATTTAATATTATTTGTGCAGAAACTTTTCTATTTCAGGTCTTCAAAATTATCTGTTTCATCTTTTGCAATTGTTTCTATCCTTTACTTGGTCATCTCCTACACATATTGGTGAAAGATATATGTGATCTTCTCTTAGAATTTTTGGTTTTTTTATGGTCTGATCTATTTTTAATATTCAGTTTATGTTGAATTGACATGACCTATTTTAATTAAGCTATTTTGGCTACTAGGAACCACCACTTCCAATTCTATGTTCACAACAATTCCTTTAATGATATAGTCCAGAATTTTGCCAGGAATTAAAATCAAGTTCACCAATCTATTATGCATCTTCTTTTAAAAAAATCAGGACATTTACCCTTCTCTGGTCCTATAGCATCTCTCCCATTCTCTACAGTCTTGCAGAGGACCCTGATAGTGATTCATCAACACACTTGCCAATTCTTTCAATACTAGAGGATGTAGTACACCTGGGCCTAAAGACAAATACATCAAGGACACCTAAGTGTACTCTTACAAAATCTTTAATTATCTTGACTTTCAATTGTATATTAAGAACATTTAAGGCTAAACACAATATGGTACCATCATTTCTTTCCAAACTGTTCCTCTCATATACTCTAGCCACCATTTAAGTTGACTTACTAGCAACCAGTGCTTCTGAAAAACAACTGGAAATTTCCCACCTCTGTGAGAGTCTACAATGAGCCACCCATAACACATGAGGTAGTTAGCAGTCCACTTGTGAGTAGACTGAGCTGCCTGAATGGGGACACAGCTAGCTGGGTAACTCAGCTCATCCTCTCCCTTCTGTTCCTACTGCTTCCTTCTCCTCTTCAAAGGAAGGTAAATTTGGATAGCCAGAGGATGCCCAGTTAACTTGGAGTTTACTGATTAGATTTCTTTCTTTCTTTCCTTCCTTCCTTCCTTCCTTCCTTCCTTCCTTCCTTCCTTCCTTCCTTCCTTCCTTCCTTCCTTCCTTCCTTCCTTCCTCCCTCCCTCCCTTCTCTCTCTCTCTCTCTCTCTCTCTCTCTCTCTCTCTCTCTCTCTCTCTCTCTCTCTCTCTCTCTCTCTCTCTCCCCCCCCTGTCTTTCTTGTCTTTCCCAAAACTTTAAAGCCAGTGCACTCTGAAGCACATAGCTTAAACAACAATAGGTCCCCCCTGCCCAAAGTCCACTTAATGGCTGTTTTCTGGACCCTCCTGGATTCATAGTGATTATCAGTAGTAACTGTTGCTCTTTCCTTCCTAGCTTGATTTACTTATATTTTTTTTTCTTTTGCTCATTAAAGGGACAATTCTCTGATTACTTCTTAAAGAGGCCTGTTCACTGAATGGGCATCACCTCACTCTAAGTGAGAATCTGAATAGGCCTTAGCTGAAAAATGTCAAGGTCTCCCATTGCATCCTGGGCTGTCTCCAGTCATACTGATGAATATCTGGTCACAGGATCCAGATGGTTCAGGAAGTGAAAGTGAGGCTGGTGACCTGCACAGCCCTCCCTCACTCAAAACAAAGTCAAGTGCAAGTCATGTCATCATTTCTCTGATATCATAGTCTTCTTCGAAAACAAAGGATGTACACAGAAACAAAGGTGTCTCCTAGAGCTTAACAGATGATCATGATGAAGGAGGCAAATGAAAGTAGGAAAGCTATGCTCAATAACTTCTACTAGAAAAGCAGGATTCTCATTAAGATAAAGGCTTTTAAGTGCCCAAGTAAGATTTCATAAGTAATTATGTGCTAATGATAATACATCAGGAACTGTAAGCAGATTCCAGAAGGGGGTCAATTGCACTATACTTGATAAACAAGTAATTGGAGGCTGAGCCATCATTTGGAATGTTTCTCAAAGGGTATACAGCCTGCTTACTGATGTGAACATGGGGATGATAAAAACAGAGCAATGGAGACTGGGATAGCAATTCTATCTAAAGCAGCTTTGGTACGGTCAGGTGTCTCAGGTGCACTCATGGCAAATGCCCAAGCAGATTCCAACTGAATAGGATCCTTGAAATGCTGTCCCCCCCATTCCCATACGTGCTATACTTCTACTCATCCTTTAAAGGTTAACTCAAATGTTATTTCCTCCATGAAGTTTTTTTTCCTAAGCATTCTAATTATTCCTGACCTTATACTCTCTGTCCTCACGTAGAATTTTGCTTGTCCTCATATGTTGAAGCAGCTCGATGGTACAGTAATTAGAGCGCTGGGTCTGGAAATTCAGAAAGGCCTAGGTTCAAATCTGGCCTTAGCCAGTTGCTAGTTTTGTAACCTAGGGCAAATTACTCTCTTAACCTTTGTTTGCCTTGGTTTCTTCAACTGTAAAATAGATGTAAAAACACCATCTACCTCAAAGAGTTGTTGTGAGGATCAAGTGCCAAAATACTTGTAAGGAGCTCAGCATAGTGCCTGGAAACATAGTAGTCACTATATAAATGTCTTTTTTTTTCCTTTCCCTTTTCTCTCTGAGTCACCCCTATCTAATAAATTTCGAACTCCATGTCTTGTGCAAACCTCTTTTCCCTAGCCCTTCAAAAATGTGTGTGTATTTATATGTATGTGTATATATGTATATATATATATATATACACATATATATATATTTACACATATACAGTAGTCACTTAGTATAGGCTGCTGTTGAATGTGAGAGTGGATAATTAATTCAAGGAACTGGAGGATATTTAGCCTAGAGAGTAAGAGACTTAAGGGGTTCATAATAGCAGTCTTTAAATCTCTGAAGGACAATCTTGTAAGAAGAAGGATTAAATATCTTCTACTTTGGCCCAGAGGGCAGAACTAAGACCAAAGAGTAGAAGTTACAGAGAGGTAGATTTGGCTCAGTCTAAGAAAAAGATATTGAAAATTAGAATTGCTCAAAAATGGGATGAGTTGACTCAGCAGGAGAGGCTAGATGACCACTTTGAAGGGATGTTGTAGATAGGAGTCATGCGTCTGATATAGATGGTAATAGATGACTGTTCAAGGCCAGATTCTACAATGGTCATTGTTCTCCTGTGCTCCTTTGTAGAGATGTATAATTTGGCTAAGGAATTGCCTATTATGACATGTTTTCATGAGAAGATGCAAAAAAAAATATTGTTGAACACAAAAAGCATGTTATGTCTTCATTTTTTGAAAGCACCTTTCTATAAACGGAATCTAAGCAGCAGGCCTTAAAAAAGATGAGCAAGACACTTTAAAAATACAAGTGACTATATGGCAGCTTGAATAATAAATCAAGGTCAAAAGAATTGGATTTCTCTCCCTGATTGAATTAAAACTCACTACTCTAATCCAATCCATCTTACACCAAATTTGGATGAAGAAAAATATTCAATGCCAAGCTTTAATTTTTTTTTTAAAGAACAAACTACATTTCCCTATATTTGAGGCACTATGAAATAGAAGGAAATGATTAAGGTTGGAGGCTTCTGGCTCTAGTCTGACTTTGCCCCTAACTAGCTATGTGACCTTGGATATGTCCTGCTCATGCCTCAAACCCAGTATGACCAAAATGGAAGTCATGGTCTCTTTCTCCTCTCTGCATCCCTCCCCCAAATCACTCTTTCTTTAAATTCCCCTTTCTCTGTTGAGGATATCACCAAACTCTTAATTAATGGGACTCAAAACTTTGGAGGAGGGTGTAACTCTTTCTATTACTTTGCCTCCCCTACCTACTGAGTAGACAAGTCTTGTTCACTCTATTTGTTACAGCAGGGAGTGTCATGGACCTATCCCTTTACTTCTTCCCTCCCCCACACGCACCTCTGCAATCCAAGCCCTCTCTTGCATATTATAACTGCCTCCGTACCAGTTGTATCTCTGCCTTTTCTCTTTTCCCTCCCTAATCTATCCTTTAAACTGACAAAACAATCTACTTGAAGGAATGACCTAGTCATTTCACACCACCAGTTCAAGGATGGACCTCCCATAGCTCCTCACTTAACTATAGTGGAAAAGCACTGTATTTTAAGTTGGAGAACCTGAGTTCAAATCCTGACTATACTACTTACTATACTACTTAGTATACTACTATTAGTATACCACTTTAGCCTGATTGAGACTCTTTTTCCGGACAATGGGGTTGGATGAGATGGTCTCCAAGATCCCTTCAAGCTCTGAATCCATATGATCCTATGAACGGCATATAAACTAATTATCCTGGCATTCAAGGCCCTACCTTGCCAGCCCAATTTCACACTACTTCCTTTTATACAGTCTGGCCCAGTGAAAGTAGACTCTTTTCTGCTTTGCTATGCTTGCACAGGATGCTTTCAGTGCCTGGAATGTCCTCTAGTTGCATCTCTGTCAGGTAGAATTGTTGTCCTCCTTTAAGGTCCAAAGCAGGCTACTTCTTCCATGAAGCTTTCCCTGATCCCCCAGCAAGGAATCCTTCCTCCGTTCCTAAATAGTCAACCTTCTCTGTGACCCTTCCCATGCATCTGCTACATTCGGATTTGCATAACAACAATAATGCTAATCCCAATGTCTCACTCTCATAAAGCATTTTATGGTTCATAGAGTCCATTCCTCTGAATTACTTTCTGAGGTACTAAGTACTGGTACTGTCATCTCCATTTTACAGAGGGGAAAACTGAAGCTCAAATGATTTAAATGAATCCACCATTCTCATATACCTAGAGGGTATAGGAGCTATTGTTACGAAAACTCAGAAACCCTGACCCAGCATCCACCAGTAACACTAACAACTCTCAGTGCAATTTTACATCAAGCTTGGGTAAAAAAGTAAATGCCAAAACGTGTATATCTGTTGCCTGTGAGACTACAAACTCCTTCAAGACAAGGAAGGAATATTCTTTTTCATACTGTTATCCCCAGTGCCCACTACTGTACACTACAGAACAGACATTTAATAAGTGTTCCTCCTATCAGATTAAGCCTGGTATCTCTGGTCCTCAGATTTCTCATCTGGAAAATGAGAGGCCTGGATGAGATGCACTCCAAGGTCTTTTCCAGTTTTAACAACCCTATAGGTCCTTGGTTGGATATAATGCTAGGGATTAGGCTGTGGCTTTTAAAAAGTGACTTCTTCATCTTTTTTCTATAGGGAATAACTTCTACTTAATCATCCAACTAGGATTTTACCCTATTTGTCCTGTACTTGCTAGGGTCAATATTGAGACATGACAAGCTTCATCGGTGGCACCCACCTGAGGTCTCCAGGGACACAATATTACTATAGGTGTTAAACTGGAAAATCTGGTCAGACATGGGCTCTGGCAGAATCCCTCAAAGGCCAGCAGTGAGTGACACTTCCCTATGGGAAGCAATGGGACCCTAAGGCAAAGACAGAAGCAATGATGATCCTAGATCACAGTAAAAGTCAGTGGAGTTGTTAATGGGATAGGTCAAAAGAAGGATCCATGCTTGTGCTAAGAGCTCTATAGCAATCTATCATGCTCCATAAGCTGTGAGTGCCTGGCTAATCAGCTGGGGTACAGGAGACTAGGTCTACCTATCAAATGCTCCCTTTGGGACATTGCTATGGGGTGGAGAGAGATGGGGGCTTGCTTCCTTCTGCTTTCTCCTGAATGGCGAGCAGCTATGTTAGGCACGGTGGTGGATAAGGATAGATTTATTTTCTAATAATAATACTAATAAGTAACATTTGCACAATGTTTTAAAATTTGGAAAGCACTTTGTTTACATTATCTCATTTGACCCCTTTAAGGTCTCAATATCTTCTTTTTATAGGTGAAGAAACTGAAAGAAACTTCTCTTAAGTTAAGGGTCATATCATTATTAAGTGACCTCATTGAGATCTAAACCCGAGTCTTCTCGAGAATTAAATTGTCCAACACTGTATCTGCTATGCCAGGATGTCTCTCAAAGATAATGAGACACAACTTTGTTTCTTACCAAGATGTCTTAAGTGAAATACTTGTTATTTAAAGTAAAAAATAACAGCATGATCAAATATATTATTTTAAAGTATATTTACATAAGTATTCATATATGATATTGTCTAGGTAAAAGAGATATGTACTTAACATTTGTGAAGGGTACACATGTTAAAAATATACTTAAAGAGATTGGTGTCTAAGAAATGGAAAAGCTTAGGTTTCTTCTAATTGTAGGCATTGTCAGCTTATCCTTCTCTTTTTTCCAGCCCTTATTTCATATTACTCCACTCATACACTTCAATTCCAGTCAAATTGGCCTATGAGCTTATCTCTGTATAAAACATTTCATTTTCTTCCTCTCTGTCTTTATACAAATGGTCCCTCCACCTCTGAAATGCGCTCCCTTCTCTTTTTCATCTCGCAGGACCACTAGTTTTCTTCATATCATATTTCAGGTGACACTTCCTACTAAAATCTTTCTGTAGCTCAAATTATCTTGAAATGATATTCTATTTACTCACTTGCATTCTATTGTATAATGACTTCCCACCCCCATTAGCAAACTCTAAGGGGGCAAAGACTTTTTCTTCTTGTCTATCCCCAGTGCCTAGTAGAGTGCCTTCAGATGCTTGATAAATGTTTGCTGACTGCATTTGTATTATTAAACCTCCATAAGCTATCTCTCTAGCTGTCTGCTGAAACTGTTTTTTTCATTAAAAACAGAATGACTCTGCTGTCTTTACAAAATATTTACGTTCTAAGAAGGTGGTTCTTCCAAACAAGGTCCTGAGAGTAAGCGAAAATGGCTTGTTGAAAGGAACATAAATTCACAAACATTCAAATATTATCCAGAAAAAAAAAAAAGCTAGAACTTCCCTAAAAAGAAATATCTCTTTGATTAACATGCTTGAATGCTACTTCCTTAATTGTTATTTTTGTTTGTTCTTCCTTCCCTAAGAGGACCATGACATCAGGGAGGTGATGCCATGACATGCAAGTGAACTGGATTTAAGCGAGGGAGGGCTGGATAAAGTCACCAGGCAACACAATGTAATAAAAAATAATTAATAATTAATAAATTATTAAATTAATAAATAAATGTAATAAAAAAGATACATTCATATTAAAGGGCAGAAGACCTTGGGCAAGACACTTGTCCACTATAGCTCCCATCTGTAAATTGAAAAAGTTAGATTAGATGATATGTAAGGATCCCTTTCACATGTAACACTCTGGGATTTGATCATTTATGATACAGGGTTGAAACTTTTTACTTATTATAGTCACCTGGAAAATTCTAGCAGCAGCTAACTCAAAATATGCTTCTAGAGAAGTAGATAAAGAAGAATTTTTTACTTGTCAGAGTGATCTGCGTTCAGCCTATTATCAAAAATGCAGTCCTCTTCAATGTTGCAATGGAAACTCATCTCAACAGATAGGCTGTATGTTGAGCCTGGTGAGATTCTGGAATCAGAGGCCACTTTTCAATGTACCTCCTTGATTGATTAGTAAGAGATGTCTCCTTCATTTTGCTACAGGCAACCTTCACTTCCACCAACTATTCCATTCCCTAGGTAGAGAAATATGCAAGTTGTACTAAGACACATTTCTGCAAGTCCCTGTCACAAAATAGCAGGGTCTAATTTATTTGGGCCAAATATATGACTCCCTCCTTTTTCTCTCTCTGCAGGTCTAGTTTGAGATAATTCTCCAGAATCTCTGAATTGGGCAGCACAAATCAGGATAATAAATATTCCTGGGCCTCCTATCTTATGACATGCATCACAAACAATGACTTCCCTTTGGAAATGAATCAGAAAATGTTCCCATATTCCGTCCTGTAGAAGTAAGAAAACTGAGGTCAAGGGGCTACTAAACTTACCAATAGTGGAATAGGATAATGCCTATAGAAGGAAACTTCAAGTCCCCCTTCTGTCATTGCCAGACTTTCTTCAACAATGTGCACCTATAGCCTCCATTTAGACCACTAATCATCATATTTCCATTGGATATGGTTGGGGTCATCCCTACGGGATTCAGGGCCATAAGCAAAATACATAAAGTACCCTTATATCCCCTTTTCTTTTGCTTCCTTTACTCCCTTCCAATGTGTATCATTCAGGTGACACAAGGCTCATCTGAACAAAAAATACACCCTTGAATGGGGAAAGAAGTTAAAAAAAAAGTCAGGATAAGAAATGCAGAAAAATTCTCCTCAGAGGTCTAGCCACTTATTTCCCACTGCCTGCCCTGACACTTTCAACTTCAACTCAACATATCCAAAATAGAACTCATTATCTATCTCTCACCAATAATCTGTTCTGCTCCCAATTTCTCTATTTCTGTTAATGGCAGCACGATTCTCTGAGTCACTCAGGTTTCTAATCTCAGTCATCTTTGATTCCTCACTCCCTTCCACCACTGAATGCAACCCATTGACAAATCTTGTCAGTTTTACCTCCATATGTAATTCCCACTGAAACTATCTCAGTTCAATATCTCTTCTTACCTAGACTGTAGTTTTCCCCCTTCTCCATTCTATGTTTCATACTTCTACTCAAATAATCTTCCTTTTCTTGTAAAACAAAATTATCTTATATTATTGACATCTTTTATTTTTGTCACATGACTTCTTAACATATCTGTTTGCCTTCCATTATTTAGTGTGCTATTTGTTGTAGCGAAGATTTTAAAAGAAAGGTAGTAAAGGGAAGCAGTTCAGCAAAAATAGCACATTAACCATGTCTATGAGTATATGTGATATAGCCAGGTCCTGATTATCACCAATAATGAATCCACTGAACTGTTTATATGTATTTAAATTCTCACTGTTTCAAGTTATAATTATATAAATTATGGTAATTGGTTTCAGCCCATAGAAATATGCAGTGTGAATTTTTTTAAAATGTAACTACTTCAGAAGAATGCATTATTCATATTAATCTAGACCTAGTCATATTCTAAACCCATAGTACTCCACCTCTCAAAAAAAGGGAAAGAGGTATATTTTCTTAACTCTCCTGTGGAGCCAAGCTTGATCATTATAACTCCACAGTTTAAATTTTTTGTTCTTTCCACTTACACTGTTCTCCTCATTGTATATATAGTGTCTTCCTAGTTCTGCTTCTTTCACTTTGTATCAGTTCATGCATCTTTTCGTGTTTCTCTGAATTCTTCATATTCATCATTTCTTAGAGTGCAATAATATCCCATTAAACTGAATTACTAGAATTTATTTAACCATTTCTCCATCATTGGTGATTTACTTTGTTTTTAGCTCTTTACTAGCACACAAAAAAATGAAGCTGTGTATATTTGGTATACATGGGATCAGGATTTGTGCCCAAAGGTGGGATCTCGGACTCAAAGGATATGAACATTTTCATCACTTTGTTTAGCATCATTCCACATTAGTTTCCAGAATGAGTGGACCTAGTCACAGCTCCAGTAATAATGTATTAGTATTTATTTCTTTCCACATTTGAATTATTTCTGCAATTGAATCTTTGCAAATTTGCTAGGTGAAAGGTGAAATCTCAGAACTGTTCTGATATACAATTCTGTAGTTACTAGTTATCATACCCTTTGGTCACTTATTCACTGATAAAATGTCTCTTTGTCTGATATTTGCATATTAGTTAACTCTCCATATATCTTGGGTATTAAACCATTATCAAAGATACTTGATGTAAAGATTTTTCCCTAAGAAAGATTCCCTTCTTATCCTAGGCAAATTAACTTTTTTCTGGCAAAAAGTTTTCAATTTCATGTAATCGACAGTATCTATTTTATCTTTTGTGACCTGCTCTTTCCCTTGTGTGACTATTAACTTTCCCTCCAGTCATAGTTATAAAAAGTACCTGATCTTGATCCACTCTCTACTAATCCTTTTTTTTTTGGTTGTGTGACCACTTATAGTTGTCTCATTTGAATTTTGGGCATACTGTGGCATATAGAATGAGGTGATAGTTAACCTAAGTTCTGCCAATCTACTTTCCAGTTTTCCAATCAATTTTTGTCAAATAAAAAGTTATTTTCCAAATAGTTTATATTGTGCAGTTTATTTAAAAAAATAAATTGAGAACAAATATTTTTGATTCGTAGAATCAGGTTTAGATCTAGAAAGGACAACAGAGAACTGAGTCAAATTTACAAGAATAGAAGTCATTCCTCAATTGATAATGGTCGAAGGATATGAACAGGAAGGTTTCAGAGGAAGAAATTAAAGTTATCTATACTCATATGAAAAAATCCTCTAAACCACTATTGATTAAAGAAATGAAAATCAAAACAACTCTGAGGTACCACATCACGCCTATCAGATTGGCTAACAAAACAGAAAGATGACAAATGCTGGAGAAGATTTGAAAGAGCAACACTAATTCATTGCTGGAGCTGTGAGCTGATCCAACTATTCTGGAGAGCAATTTAGAACTATGCCCAAAGGGCCATAAAAATGTTCATACCCTCTGACCCAGCAATATCGCTTCTAGGGCTGTATCCCAAAGATACATATCTCCCAAAGGGATCATAAAAATGGGAAAAGGTCCCACATGCACAAAAATATTTATAGCAGCTCTTTTTGTGGTGGCCAACAACTGGAAATCGAGGGGATGCCCATCAATTGGGGAATGGCTGAACAAGTTGTGGTATATGAATGTAATGGAATACTATTGTGCTATAAGAAATAACAGATAGAGAGACTTCAGAAAAAGCTGGAAAGACTTATATGAACTGATGCTGAGTGAAATGAGAGATCAGGGGAACTATACACAGTAACAGCCACAGTCTGTGAGGTCTGTTTTTAATAGGCTTAGCCTTTCACAACAATACAAGGACCTAAAACATCTCCAAAGGACTCATGAGGCAAAATGTCATTCACATCCAGAGAAAGAACCATGGAGTCAGAATGAAGAATGAAGCAGACTATTTTCCTTTGTTATGTTTTGTTTTGTTTTTCTTATGGTTTCTCCCATTCGCTTCAATTCTTCTATGCAACATGACTAATGTGAAAATGTGTTTAATAGGAATGTATTGTAGAACACATATAAGATTGCATGTCATCTTGGGGAGGAACGGGGGAGAGAGGGGGAGAAAATTTGGAACTTATGGAAGTGATTGCTGAAAACTGAAAACAAATTAATAAACTGGGGAAAATAAACAAAGAATATTGTACCTCTTTCATTCATGCATTTATATATTCACTATTCATTTGTTCACTCATTCACTTATATAATCTGAAAACTATAGAACAGTGAACCTGATTGACTTCTGATTTGTGTTCATCCTTCATTACTTAAGAAGACCATGCCATCAGAGAAATGGTAACATGACTTGCACTTGACTTGTTTTGAGTGAGGGAGGGCTGTGCAGGTCACCAGCCTCACTTCTCCTCCAGAGCCATCTGAATCTAGTGACCAGATATTCATCAGGATGGCTGGAGATGACTCAGGATGCACTGGAAGACCTTGGGCCTTTTGGCAAAGATCTTTGCAGGTACTGTTAGGGTGAGGCAATGCCCATTCATTGAATAGGCCTGTTTAAGAAGTAGCCAGGGCATGGCTCCTTTAGTGAAGCCAAGAAAAAGAAAGACATCAGGCCGGGTGGGAAACAGCAACAGTTACTAATGAGAATCTCTCTAAAGCTAGGATGGTCCAGAGGAGCCCTTAGGTGGGGGCCCATTGGCATCCCAGCTTCAGAGTGCAGTAGACTTAAAGTTTTGGGACAGGACAGGACAAAGGGCAGGAGAGGGAAGGGGAAAAGAGGGGAGGGAAAGGAAGGAGCTAGTAAAACCCAAGTCAACTGGGCATATTTTGGCCATCCAAATTGACCTTCCTTTGGAGAGGAGAAGGAAGGGGAGGGTGATTTCTAGTAAAATTCTGCAGTATAGAATTAGAAGGATGGTTATCACACAGCTGGAGAAGGAAGTGGTGATAGCAAGCATCATCAAGAACGGTTCGTGCTGGACTAAATATCATTCCCTTTTAAACACTCTCCCTGGGCTAGTAGATCAAAGCACTGCTGTCAGTATAATTTACCTGTGCTTTATCAAAGAATTTGGCAAAGTTTCTCAAACCAGTCTTCTGGAAAAGATGTGGAGGTATGGGTTAGAATTTGAAACTAGTATAATTTGGGTTAGTACAGTTGGAAACTCGTTTAAATGTCTGGGCCCAAAGAGCAATTGTTAATGGATTAACTTCAAATTGAAAACAGGTCTCCAGTGCCCTAGAAATTGGTGCTTGACACAGTGTTGTTTAAGATTTTTATTAGTGACTTAAGAATATTAACAGCATTCTTATCAAATTTGCACACTTCAGAAATTTAGGACAGATAGCAAAACCAGCACGTGACAGAGTCAGGATTATGGGATCATGGATCTAGAGGTAAAAGGGACTTTGGAAGTCATAAGTCTATTTCCTCATGTTCAAGATGAGAAGCTGAGCCCAGAGAGAATAAGAAACTTGACCAGGCTCACACAGCTAGTAAATGTCTGAGTGGAGGTTTGAACTCAACTTCCTGATTTGCAATCTGTAGCCCTATCTTTTATACCGTGTTGTCTCTATAAAAGATTTGACAGACTATTTCATTAGGCTGAATCTAATGACACTGGATAAGAACAAATGTAAAGTTTTACACTTTTACACTTAAAAAAATCAGTTTTAAAAGTACAACATGAAGATTGCATGGCTGAACAACCATTTGATTGAAAAAGATCAGGGGATTTTAAAGTGGATGGCAGATTCAAAAAAACCTAGTATAATTTTGAAAGACAGTGTCTAGGTATTGGAAGGTACTCCAGTCATTCAAATTACATCAATTGTCCTGTGTTCAGTTCTGGAAGTTATTTTGTATGAAGGACTTAGACAAACTAAAGAATGTCCAGAAGACAATAAGCAGATTGGTGAAAGCCCTTGAGATAACAGCAAGTGAGAAACAGCTTGGGATGTTTCGTGTAAAAAAAGAGGATCTAGTGAGGACATGATTATTGCCGTATGCAAAGGGCTGTGATATGTGGAAGGATTCAGAGATGTTCTGTGTGTTCCCAGATGCCAGAACTAGGAAAAATAAGTAGAAAGGGCAAAAAGACAAATTTAGGCTTGGCATAAGAAGAGACTTCCCAACAATATCTAATAAGTATGATGGGCCATACTGAAAGGTAAAGGATTTTCCCATGCCACAAGTCTTCAGGCAAAGACTGATGACCTGCTTGTTGTCATACAAAGGATTTCTATTTGTGTATGGGTTGAACCCAGATGGCCTCTGAGAGGTGCCTTTCTACTTGAGAATCCTGTGATTCTGGGATGCTTCCTCGCTGACCCTTCCTGATCACTGAAAAGCACAAAAAATAAATAATGATGCTGAACCGGATGCCAAGAGAGATCTTTACATGCTAGCCAGTAATATGTTTGCATTTCTGAAGGGGCTTTGAGTTCTAGCAAGCACTTTTCTGACATAAACCCTGTGAAGTAAGTCAAATATAATGGTTCTCACTTAACACATGGCAGATCTCAAGCTTAGGAAATTCCACTGGTCTGTCCATATTTACACGGCTAGAAAGCACAGGAGTCAAGGCTCAAACCGAGGTCTTCTGACTTGGTCACCTGCATTCTTTTGACCATATTCTCACAAGATGAATTTCTCTTAATCCCTGGAAAGGAGAAAGTTACATGCCAGATATACGTGTCTCTTTGGCTGAATGAAGAGTTGTCTCTACCCTTCTGAACTTGTCCTCACAGTCATCTTCAACTGGGCTGCCTCAAGTAGAATTGATCCTTGCCCACAATGCACAGGGCCAGCTCACACCCTCACCTTCATGGATGGAGAGTTTCATTTTGTGAGTCAATGTTTGATCAGCTAATATGAGCACATATGCCCTTTAGTGAGACCGGTAAGTCATGAAAGCTTTTGGAAGTGTCAGGGTGACATAATTACCTACAAACTTAGTTTTTGTACAGTCACACAGAGGCTACTCAACAAAGCCACAGAGAAGAAGCCAACTGATGCATGTCAGGAAGAGAAAACACAGGAGGATTTTCTGTATTAAAGCAGCTTTGCAGAAACCAGGAGGCAAGAATATTTTCTGCAAACAGTGGGCTTAGGAGTAGGGTTAAGTGCATGAAGGTTCTAGATGTGGCCAATATAAGCTGTTTGTCCGACCTAGTTCATTTGATTGGAAATCAGTTTAAATGAGGCCAAGGTTGGGAGGTCAGTTTCTATTACCAGTCAGTTCGATTTGCCCTGAGAAATACTCTACTCAAACACAAATCATTCACTGAGTACTAACCATGTTCAGTGTTCTCTGCTAGATACAGTGGGATGTGTGTGTATATACATAGTATAATGTGTACGTATATGGACAGATTAAAAATCTGGGCATGTATGTATATATATGCATGCATACTATATATAAATATGTCTATTGTACATATATTATTCAATATTTATCAATGTCTATATACAAGTATATTTATCCTGTATGTAAATGAATGCATATTATATATAAATATGTAATATTTATATATTATTAATATGTTTGCTATCTAATGGAGCTCTCCAAAGGACCTTAGAAATCATCTTATCCACACATACAAGAAATGCACACCATACATACATCTGCCTACTGGATATACATGCATGCATATACACATGTTCATATAAGTATATGTACACACATGTATATTTGCATGCATGAATGCATATATATGCCTCATGGCACCTGGAAGATACATATGTATATGTATATGTACACATATACTGTGTGTGTGTGTGTGTGTGTGTGTGTGTGTGTATCCTTGAGGGCAAACAAAAAGGCACCAAGATATATCTGAAAAAACACTGGGTTTGAGTTTTAATTTGATACTAACTAGGGCTGTTACCTCCATCTTTCTGGGTCTCAGTTTTCTCATTTGTAAAATAAAGGCAAGGATGATCAGAGATCCTTAGATAGCAAAAAATACTAATCATACTTAGATATCATAGATCTACATGTCACATATGTATACAAACACACATATTTATAAATATATATTCATGCATACATAGGATAAATATTGTTGATGGATGGGGTTGTCTGGATCTGTGAATTCATTGGCATCAGGAACTTCCTACATGATAACTCCATCTATCTTGGCAGATCAGCAACAATTTTGTAACTTATAGTCTTACAGGACTACCTGGGACAACAAAGGGTTAATCAATTTTGCCACTTTGACACAGCTAATATGTCACAGGATCATAAATCAAGAGCAAGAAGGGACCTTAGAGGCCATCTAATTCAATCCCTTCATTTTATCAGTGGCAAGATTTCAACCAGGTCTTCTTGACTCCAAGGCTGACCCTCTATTAACCATGCCACACTTCATGTCAATGTGACAGGTGCCAAAAGTGTGATTGGTACTATAACAAATGCTATTGAATAACTGTTACTGTAGTCTGAAGACTCAGACTGCATCCAAAACCATAGCACACCCCTTGCAAACATGTGTCCTTGGTTAAAGGAAGGGATCAATGCAGGAATGTGGATGACTCCATTTAACACTTTTACCATGACTGGAAGAATCAAAGCTCCTATTTTGATGGTTGATTAAGAATACCGCCTTTATACACAATACAGAACACATAGAAAATCAGTCATCATTCCCACCATTTGAGGTGGTCACTAATAAGATTTCCCCAATCTCAACAGAAGAAGTAATGAGAGTACTTCTGATTAAAAGCATGGCACGAAGTGAGGTAGAGGTAAAGATTGGTTGGGTAAGAGTCTTTTCTTTCAACCCTTGCCAGGAGCAAGAGGACTTATGGTGTGTGATTTTGTGTTCCAGTAGTGTATGCTGCTCTGGCTAGGTAAAAATGACTAAAGCCATCAATCCTTTTTGCTCCAGGGCATGAGATGATTAGTTGATTTTCTGATAACAAGATTCTTATTAGCACTTTCTTTAAAAGGGTGTACAAGCTGTTCAGGTTGATGGTTCCAGGGTCATTAGGCAGCAAAGAAGAAACCAAATGCCATAACCCACTCATCTTCCACCAGTAACAAGCCTGAGATGATATATGTTAATAACTCCAGGTCAGCCACTTGGAGAGATGGACAGAGGTCACAGCTTTGAAAGAGCTATAGAATGGGACAGCTTCTCATCCTGCCAGCCTAACAGGTGAGTGACCTGAGACTATGGAAGTTGACAGCCCAGAATCAGCTCTATTTGTACCAGAAAGTCTTCTTGTCAGCCTTCAGCATCCACTGGGGGAGAACCATTACCTCCCAAAAGTCATGTTCAATAAACCCCTGTCTACAAGTCTGCAGTCTATTTGGAAAAGAGGAGATTTCCCTGGTCACTAGAATATTTTGGGCAAGTCATTTCTGCCTGAGGCTTGAATTTTTTCATCAGAAAAATGAGGGGTGTGGACTGGCACACAGTATATATTTAATAAATACTTATTGATTGAATTTACGATTTCTGGCTCTGTTCTATGAACTTTCATTCCAAAAGAAGTTGGGGGTGGGCAGATGGAGAGGAAGAAAAGGAGGTAGCTAAGGCTAAAAAGCAATCAGTATCAACGAGTAAATTAAGCCCCCCCTTACCCAACTCTATTTAAATCCTAAAGATTGGTCTTGACCTTTTTGTGACCTTTCTTCTCAGCTAAGTCAAGGCAGGAGTGTTCCTTCTCCTCTATATTCTATTCCTTAAGGCTATCCTGGACATTCCCTTTAAACAGGATATACTTGCATACAAATACTAGATGGAGGTAGGGGAAAAGGGTACAATGCTCCACTAGTAAGACCCTGGACATTGTTGTTAACTCCAGAAACCTTTAGGATGTATTGGAGAGCTGTCAGAACATTTTGTATCTTTTGCAAAATCCCACAATCTTCCTATGAGTAGATGGTAAATCATTTCCATTTTTTGTTGTTGTTCAGTCATTTCAGTCTTGTCTAACTACTTGTGATCCCATTTGGGATTTTCTTAGTGAAGATATTGTAGTGTTTTGCCATTTCCTTTTCCAGTTCATTTTACAGATGAGGAAACTGAGGCAAACAGGGTGAAGTGACTGAGGATGTAAAGTAGTAAGTGTCTGAGGATGGATTTGAATTTAGGTCATCCTGACTCCAGACCTGGAAGCTGTATCCACTGAGCCACCTATCTTCCCTTGTTTGCATTTTACAAAGGGAATCATCTGTGCCTTCATCTGACAAGTACTTTTTGAGAGCCCTGTATGTTGAGGCCCTTGGGCTGAGCTCTGTAGGAGATTGGAAGGATTAACTTATGGTTCCTGCCCTTATGGAGACTACAGTCTACTAAATTTCATGCTACGTAGCTTGTCTCAGGCTAAACTGCTTGTTCAAAAATCCCAGAACAAGTCATTAGAGCAGCTGCGGAAAGGCCTCAGGAGGCCCAGGCCCACAACCTTTCCCAAAATGACCAGCACGGTAACACAAATCTAGGTCAAATTATGAGAGCTCGATGTCTGTCAAACAGGTCTCTCTTATCCCACCAGAGAATGTGAACTCCTGAGTTCATTTCACTGTTGTCTTGATTGATTCTTCTCATCTTTGTATGGATACTTGCAGGATCTAGCAAGTTTATAGCCTTTCTTGGTCAATGTTTCCTGATTTGAAATGAATCATAGATTTAAAGAAACAGAGCAAGTAGGGATCATCTAATCTACTATCTTGACTATGCAGATGAGAAACTGAGGGTCAGAGATGTTAGGAGACTTATTCAAAGTCACCCAATGACTAGGTAGCAAATTGTGAATTACAACCCCAGGGATGGCTCATTAGGGTCCATGATCTCTTCATTGTCCCTCGCTGAAGGGCAAGACGGCCATGGGCTCTTACAAGAATTCACAGACCTCAGAGATGGAAGACAACAGTCTTGGGATCTCATTGCATCCTTTCCACTAAACTGCTGAAGATCTCAAAGCCCACTTGCTCTACCTTAGATAAGGGAGTTAACTATAACATGAGGTAATACAGTATAATCGATACAGATCCAACCTTGGAATTCAGGAGATGTGAGTTAAAATACTGCATCTGGCACATGCTATGACCATGGAAGTCATTTATCCTGTCAATGCCGCAAGCAACTCCAAAGGGTTTGTGTATTGGAATCAGTGCAGGGGAGTTTCCCAAACTTAAGAATTCACAAGTGTATGTAAAAATCAATCAATCAATCAATCAACCATGATGAGGTAGGCTGAAGGTAAGGATGACAATCAAACAATGCTTGCAAAATTAAGAGTGCTCTAAAAATTTGGGAATATAACATTCCAGAACTCTGAAAACCCCAAAATATTCCCTTTTTAAATACACTTTAAGATTTATGTAGGGTTGTTTGTTTGTTTTCCCACGGAGCAATTCTTTGCCTACCCTTTGCCCATTCCTTTATAAACCAGCACAGTGAGATTCCCCCTTTATTTTTGTTTGCATCATTTGTATATAATATCCACCCATTTTGAGCAGAGAAGCACATGGTTCCTTGGGGTGACCATTACATTCCCCCTGGGATTGACTCATTCACAAGCCAACAGAACCTCTTTTCTTTTTTCTCTCTCAGTAGCCGCAGGAAAGCTGTTCAGCAATCGCTTCCTGTCAGCAAATACAGGTATATTTTCTGTACTTCCCAGCCAGAAAAATATAGCAGTAATTGAAATACACACAAAGACAGAACAAATATTTTGTATATGATGTTTGAAGACATAAAACCAACAAGCAGAGTGAGAGAAGTGAATCCACAGCCTGAACAGAATTTCTGATGCTCTCACTGACCAGATGCTTATTAAATAGAAAAAAATCCACTTTTGAAGACAGATCATCTTTGTGGAAAGAAGTCAAGACAAAACAAAGCAATTATTTCACCTGCTAAAATTTAAAAGTGCAAACACTGGATTTCACAAATTTTAAATTATGATGCAGGTAGTGTTTTTTTTTACTTTTCTCAATGACTTTGGGTCATACTCATACTATTATTCAAATGTGAAGGAAAGTATTTTTTCTCTGGTATTTGAGAATATTTTTGAGGCATTTGAATTTTTTAGATCCTATATAAATGTAGTCTTCATTTGACATGAGAAAATCCAAAGATATCACACATTATGACTTATTATTTCTAACTTCCACATCTTTCTCTAGGCTGTTTCTTCTACCTGGAATGTTCTGCATATCCCTACTGCTGTCTATCAAAGTCCTATCCATCTTTCAGTGCTTTAAGAGAGGCAGAGTTATGTAAAAAAAAAAAAAAAAAGACTGTTAGACTAGGGGTCAAGAGAGATAAAGGGTTCAAAACTTATTTCAAACACTAGCTGTAGGATCACACATAAATCATTTCATCTCTCTGGATGAGTTTCCTTATCAGTAAAATGGACCAATACTACTTACACTCCCTACCTAAAGGAGTTTTATAGGAAAATGTGCTTTTGTAAACTCTAATGCATGATAGAATTGGTACTTATTATTATTAAGGCTCACCTTAAAAAAATAACACCTCCTTCATGAAGCCTTCCCTGATTACCCCATGTAGGGACTACTGCCCCCATCCTCTGAACCTGTAGTTCTTGTTTTCTATAAAATGGAAATGTTTGGTATAGTTATTATCTGTGTAGGCATCTTGTTTTCCCAATGAGACTACAAGTCTCTTACAGACAGGGAATAAACCTCATATATCTTTGGTTCATTCTCCCATGCTTTGAAGAGCACTTTGACACATAGACAGTAGGTAGAAATGTATGGAAAACAAAAATGTATGTGATCTTCACGAATAAGCAAAGATAGTCCAGGAGCTTTGGTGACTCTTCTTACAGGATTTTCACATGTTCTACAGATTTTAAAAAAAGAAAAATAATACCTCTCAATGTATTCATTCACAAAAATAATGCATCTAAAACTGAAAGCAACCTTGAATGACATGTAATACAACAGCTTCACTTTACCAGTGAAGAAACGGAGGGCCACAGAAGTTAAGGAACTCACCAAAAGTCACATGGGTAGTATGCATCAAAGGTGAGGTTCAAATTCAGGCCCTTTCAGAGTCACTGCAGTTTCCATATATCATGTTGTTTTTATCCCAAAACATCATTTTCCAAATGCTAGGCCAAGGCAACTTTTTATATGAAATACTCTTACTTGTTAAAATCCATGAGTGCTCCTTCTCCTTATAACCTCTTGCTCTCTCATATGCATGGTCTCCCAAATCCCTATTCCTGTTCCCTGACTGTTGAGAGTCACTATAATAAGGCTACAAAGAATCAAGGAATCTAAGGCAGACAAGTTTTATTTTTTACTAGGTTACAGTAAACTTTGGTTTAGGAAATGCTGGTCTTACAGTTTTGGGTTTTTTTACATTTTGATGACACATTACAGTTTTCAAAGTATTTTCACATGCATGATCTCATCTGGTATGCCATACAACCTTAAGAATTAGTCAAAAGAGGGTAATAATTGTAAAATAGGTTAAGGGACTTGCCCAAGGTCATGCAGCTAGTAAATGAAAGAACCAACTCTAACCTGAATCCTTTCACTACAAATCCACCTAGCAAGCTGCCTCTATTTGATGTTATTAAACATGGAAGAGACACTTTTGTTCCATTCTTAAGATAAAGGGTTTTATCTCCAGAGATAACATTTCTTTTTTAAAGCAAATTATATGGAGATGAATGGTAACAGGTCAAAAAAGTTCTACTGCTTTTTGCCTACAAATTCACAAAGACAGATTTAAACCAAATGCAACCTAATACCTTATGATTATCTTGGCTCTCTGCCAACAGAAATTCATTCAAATAGAAAAATACAGAGTATAATGCAGAGACACACATACCAATTATAAAAGACTTGCCCACTACCAAGTTAGGGATATCCTTAAAAATTGGACATGTTTGCTTAAGGCATTAACACGCAGTATTTCAGAACTGGAATGGGGTATGAAGAATTATGAGTTGACCACTAAGGTCATAGGACTAAAAGATTATATGAGCTTATAAATAAGAAGTGATCCCTACCCTCAGTTTAGCTTTTGGAAATAATGCATGAGCCCAAATAACTACATCACAAGTTATAATGTGGAAATACAAGAAGAGAGCTGCTTCCTCTTCCCAGTTAAAGGAAGTCTGGGAGAAAAGTGCTCTGTAAACTCAGACACAAGGTAGAATTCTTACTTACCACTATTAAGGCTCAGCTTAAAAATACCACCTTCATAAAACTTTTCCTAATCCCTCCTTGCTGGACTTACTCTCCCCATCCTCTGAACTTTCTATAACATGAAAATGCCCTGCCTCGTAGTTATTTGTAAATACATCTTGTTTCCCTAATGGGGAAATATTTTAGAGACTCTGCCTACAGAAATTTCTACCTATAGGAATTCATTCAAATAGAAAAGTAGAAAGTATAATACAGAGACACACAAACCAATTATAAAAGACATCCATCTAGAAGTGATCTCTCCTTTAAAAAAAAGTATTTGAAATTCACACCTTTAGGGTTTCAAAAGCATTTTATATACATTGTCTTATTTGAGGCTCCCAATAACCTCAACAGATAGCCACTACAAGTGATTCCATCTCCTTTTTACAGATGAGGACATTGAAAGTCCAAGAAGTAAAATATAACTTGCCAGTCTAAAGTCAGATAGCCATAAAGTATCATAAGAGGAGATCCAAATCCTGGGTTTGCTGACTCACATCCAACACCCTACCCTTCACCCCTTGCTGTCTTCTAATTTCATAGCACTTCATCCTTCTCTAATGCACTTATCACATTGACATTTTCACTATATATTTTTTCAAAGATACTTCTAATCCTAGTGGATTAGTCTAAGTGGCTGTGTTATATGTGGGGCGGGGTAGTGGGTGTGGGAGTATATTTTTGTATCTTTACCAGTCTTTAGCATAGGAAATTGACCAAAAATTATCTGTTGAATGAAAGAGACATAAGAGGTGTAACATACTCTAGGAAAAGGAGAAAGAAGACATCACTTCAGCTTCAAGAAGTTGAGAAGGTCAAGGAAGTCTTCACAAAAGAAACAAGCATCGGACTGATCCTCAAACAGTGTCTTGAAATTAAAAAGATAGAACTAAACAGAAGGACTTTGGAGTCAGAGGGAATGATGTGAACAAAGGCAAGGAGGTGGGAAAATCTAGTGCATGATAGGGTAACAATAATCAAGTCTACTCTGGCTCAAACATATGCGTGAGAAGGGTCTAGTGAAAAATACGATCAGTTTGGTAAGTCCAAGGACAGATAAAGTCAGAAGAATCAGTGGAAGAGATTCACACTCTTAGCAGGACAATGTTAAGTAGGCTATAAATAGAAGTCAACAGAATAATGGACAAAATTTGCAAAAGTTACAATCTCTCGTAAAATAAAAAATAAGTATCACCAATGTGAGAAAATAAAGCTAATGAAATATTTAAATTAACTCTAGAATAAAAATGTGAAATGAAAATAATAATGCTCACCACCTCCCTAACCAGACTGCAGTAACAATTAATGAAGTATCACAGCTGTAGTATCCTGGAACTCCTTGGATATAAGGAGATCATATGTATATACATATGTATAGTGGAAACATACATTATATATTAACATATTGAGTATTACCATATAAAATTAGATCAAGGCACAGCATGTCTAAGATGAGTAGGGCAGAAGCAATGTGTTCTTGCTTACAGTATCAGGCTCATGACAGTGATTCATACCCAGCTCCTTTCATGCCAAAGAATCCCAAGGTGTTCCACGAACTTTAGCAACAGCTTTTCCTAAACCACAGCTGCAGTGTACAGGGGAGAACATCACTCCCACAGATGAGCTGAAACTGTTACCTGCTCCAAACTACGCCCAGAGCCCATCTTTGGAAGGAGTAGGAGGGAAAGGGGAAGCATGAGAACCAGAGAAGGCTCCTGAGAAGTTTGACAGGCGGCCTATAATTACCATAAATTTGCACCTCTAATACTGGCATTACAGTAATCAGCCCCCTTCTTGGCAAAGGTTTCTAGCTAAAGGTTAAGCAGTTTTCAAGGTATGTGTTGCATGTAGCAATGAAGAATGGGAAAACAAATTTATACGCTAGGCATTTAGAAGTAGGCATGGGGTAAAGGATGGAGTGCTGAGTTTGGGGACCAGAAGATCTCTGTTTGAATCCTGCCTTGGACACTTAACAGCTACATTATGACCTTGAACAAATATTTTAGTCTCTCAGCCTCAGTTTCCTCATCTATAAATAGCACTTACCTGAAAGGGTTGCAGTGAGAATCAAATGAGATAATGTTTATGAAGTACCTCACCATACATAGAGTGATAATCTAAACATTAGCTATTATTACATGTATACAATTATCAGTGATCACCCATATATTTATCTCAAATTGATATTAATAGTTTCATTACTGAGTGAAACAGGCTGACTTGTATGTACATACATATATACACATGTTTCACTCAGTAGTGTGTATATCTATGTGCATATATGTACATATGTATATATACATATATGTACATCTTCCCATGTAAATGATCTCTTTAAGTGGAGCACTGATAAGATCACAAAGCCAGAAGAGAATTTAGAGGTCATCTAATCTAATCCCTTCATTTTTACAAATAAGGAAAACAAAGCTCAGAAAGTCAAATAATTTGCCATAGGTCACAGAGGTAATAAATGGCAAAGCTTGAACTCAAGCTTTTCAGCTGCAAATCCAGCGCTCTTTGAATTCCACACAGACCCTCCTCTTCTAAACAGTAATGACTAAGGACTATGCTTTTTTCTTGCTTCCCAAGTTCCTTCTCAAGTTGGCTGTTTCTCCAGAGACAAAACATTTAAAGGGCAGGAGTGGATAACTAGGTAGCTGTGTATGGTCAAACATTCAGCAGTCATATCCCATAGTACCAACTGAAACATTTCAAAAGGTTTTGCATACTACCCTTCCAAATCACTAGCACAGCTAAGCCCTGCTGAGTTGTATCCATGGGCAAGGAAAGAAAAGCAGCCCTATGGGTCTCAACTATATAGACATAAATGATCATGGGGTGCTTCTTAAATGGAAAGTATCTTATTTGCCAAGGAAATACCCATCTCACTCTTTCCAAGACCTTTTGAGAGATGAGCTAAAGCAAGGGTTTAATTGGTAAGTGATATTTTACGGCTTGGATAACAGTAAAAGCCAGAAATATTTCAAGTCAAAAGTCTTTTGCTTCCCAGTGCGACAAGACCTACATGTCTGATGTATTTAAAACCTGCCTTTAAAGCCAAAAGCTTTTTCTTAATCACTTAAAGCACTGGGAAAGTTATTCCAACAGTTTAAGACTCAAGTTCAAATGGTGGGGGTGGGGGGGAAGATGGGGCAGTACTTTAAGTGGTTATGACATGAAAGATCCAAGAGTTTAGGTGTAAGGAATAGGACAAAAGTGCACAGAATATGAATGGAAGTAATTTCTTTGATCAGATAATTGAAGAAGTTTCTCAAACCTTGATAAAATTAGCCCCTTTCATACAGGCTGAATTCCAAGAAAAATCCTGTGGATGTTTGAATGACAACTATGATCAACACCATTTTTTAAAATTCCTCATTTACCTAAAGGTATACTAAAGGAATTAACATTTTAAAATAATGGCTTTCTGGATACAAACAACTCCTCTCATTAGGAACTGACAATGTGTACTGCTGCGTAAGTGACAAGGCTCTGGAACAATTTTAGCTAATATTACTTTACGATGGAAAATATCATGAAGAGTACTAGGCTGAAAAATCAGTATGTAGTATGAACAATAAAATCTCATATTTCTGACTGAATAATCTTTTCCACTTCCCATGCTTAGTTTTAATACTTCCCTGTCTGCTTTATGACAGCCTATAGAACTTTCCTTACTTTTTTTATTTCTTTAGCTCTTCACAATTCCTTTTTTCTGTTACTATTTCCAAGTTCCATTTAAACTTGAGCAGCATCCAGCACCCTTCACTTCAAAAGAGGTAGCATTTGTACAAAAAGGGAAATCAGTTTTGTTTTTGCTTGTTTTTGCTCTTTTTTTAAAATCAATCTCCATCCCCTAGCTAGAAGAAGTGTTGCAAGGAGGAGTCCCCCTGCCGCCGATTCTCCCTACCTTCGACTATTTTCCCTTGCACCCACAAAATGGGTTTCTGCATTTGCTCTTATTCATCAGAGGTAAAGCAAAGGAAGCAAGAACAGGGGAGTTGTTGTAACTGCTGTGTCTGATCTTCCTGGGACCAGGAAGTACTAGACTAGAACAACCATTCATTCACATGCTGGAAAACCCCGAACTCTGACAACACACACGCGGATGTTGTTAGGGGATGCTGGAGTGTTCTCCCTGAAACATGCATCCGCTTGTTCCCAAGAAACAGGAATACATTAAGGGCACCAGCTTGCCACTGCAGTCCTTCAGAGGATGGGGGAAATGAGGAAGGCACAGGGCTCCATACCACGGATATTCTACACCTAAAGACTTTTCTGTCTCATACTCTAAGCCCTTAACTAAATCTTGCAAATAAAGGACCAGACATTTCAAGCTGCCTGAAAATTTAACCCTTCACTTTCCATGTTCCTAATACTTTAAAAAAATGCTATTATCTGCCTGGTCACAGTCTTCATTACCATAAATTGGGGGCAGGGGAGGCCGGAACATAGTTTATCTGAACTGCAAGTGCTTTAGAAAATTTCAGCATTCAGAGACGCTCACTAGATTGCTTGTGGGGGGGAAAGGCGGAAGGGTTAACAGGAGGTATTATTACTCCTGGGTTTAAAAAATGGGGGAGGGAGAGGGAGAAGGAGAGGAGAAAAACTGATGGTCAATGGCATCCTAAATTCAGAAGCCCTCCACCCTTCCAGTTTCTTCTCATTCCCTCTGCCTGTTTTAACCATTGCCTTCTCGGCTCTGGGCTCCAGGGACGTCCCCCAATTACCAGGAAGGGACCTTCACACAGACACATACACACACACATACACACACACACACACACACACACACACACACACACACACACACACACACACACACACCCCACCCCCATACATTCTCCCCGGAGGCTTGGCCTCCTCTGCTACTCACGCTGCTGTTGTGACCTGACCAGTGGACCATGGCTTGGTTGTGTGCTGAGTCCCCGGTCAGCGCAAACGTGGTACTTGTCAGTCTCAGCTCCTCCAGCCGGAATCGGGTTGCTTTGCCAGGCTCCCGCTGCCCTCCATCCCCCGGCTGCCCCCTTGGGCGCCTGCCCTCGCTGTTGTCCCGATCTTCCTTTCCCTGTTCCATCTCACTCCGTCTCCTCCGGATAGAGCGAAATCCTCCGGCCCCGCTGTCACCGCCTGGGACCCTCTCGAGGGAAAGAGCCCTGTCCCCGGGGGCCACTGTAAACACCGGGCGACGGGGGAATGGCATGGGAGCCGGGGGCGCTCTACTCGGCTTGGCAGGAGCCCCGGAGCGCCGCTGCTCCCCAGGAACAGCCGCCGGCCCCAGCTTCTCTTGGGGCCCCAGAGGGGGTGTCCCAGCTCGAGCTGGTGTCCAGCGCTGGGCCGATCCGGGGGACGGTGGAGGGCAACAGGAGCCGCCCCCGCCGCCGCCCCCGCCACAGGCGCCCCGGGCGCAGAGAAGCAAGATCCCGGTGCGGGCGAGGAGCGCTCCGAGCCGGGTAGGAGAGCCGCCGCCGCCGCCGCCGCCAACTTTTCTCATCTCTGGAGCTGAGCAGACAAGAGAAGAGGGTCCCGGACGGGGAGTGGAAGTAGAGGGGTCGCCTCTGGTCTGGTATTAAGGGGACTCAGGACCCCAACTCCATCCAAGTTGGGCCAGTTGGGGGCAGGAAGACCGAGGCAGAGAGGGCGACGGGGCAGGTGTAGCTGGTTCCCGAGGCTGGGCTAGTGCCGCCGAGCGCAGTTTTTGACAGAGGAGCCGCCGCCACACGGGGGTGGAGCTGAACTGAAGTCAGAGGCAGAGGGGTAGCTGGCTGGCTGGCTGGTCGGCGAAGTGGGGGGAGCTGCGGGGGGCTCCCGGCCGCCCAGCGTGCTGCTGTCCAATCTCCCTGGCAGTGCGCTGTCCAGCGCTGCGCCGCGCTGCTGCTCCAAGCTGCGCTTTGGCGATCCCAGGCGCCCTGCACAGGCTGAGCTGCCACCGAACCTCCCGCTCCTGAGCGCTAGCTGCCCACTCCCAGCGCTCTCCTCACTCGCCCAGCCCCCTCAGAGGCTTGCCCACGCTGCCCTTTCCGCGGGGGCTGCCGGCCTCAAGCTATTGACACTTTTGTCGTGAATGTTCTCTCCACTCCCCCACTTGTTTTCTTCTAGTTTTTTTTTTTTCCAGTCGGAAGGCTTTCCCGAGGCCACGAGGCCAGCAGTTTTCCTCCTCTGTCAGCAAGCTAGTACCTTTACCTGACCCATTGCACAGCTCTGAAGACTGTCAGGGAAGAGAGCTGAAAGGAAAAATGTTAATCAGTGATTGATTGACGTCGTCATTTTTTAAAAAGGTAGAGTCATACAGCTAGGGCTAGTACTAAGGGCCATTTAGTCCTTTTCAAAGAATTAGAGAATCTGAGAGCTCCAGAGCCCTTAGAGATCATATCACCTATCAATCAATCAACATGTATTAAGCGCCTACTATATGATAGACACTGTGGTGTAATTCAATTGCTGTCTACATTTTGCAGAGAGGGTAACTGAGGCCTAGGGTAGAGGTAACTTGTCCAGGGGTTACACTGTGAACTTCTGGCATATCCAAGGTTAGAATTAAGGTTTTCATTTCAGGTACTTTTTCCATTATCCTAAACTGCCTGGGTTTGTAGTCTAAATTCCTGAATTACAAAAGTCAAGAAGCTTTATCAGTCATTGTGCTAGTAAGGAAATACTGGGAGGAAGAGGGAGAAAAAGAGAGAAGAAGAAAGACAGAGAGAGAGAGAAAGAGAGAGAGAGAGAGAGAGAGGAGAAGAAAGAAGAAAAAAGGAAAGAAGGAAGGTACAAAGAAAGTGAGGGAGAAAAGAAGAAAGGGAGAGACACAGAGAAAGAAAGAAAAAAGAGGAGAAAGAGAAAGAAAGAAAGAAAGAAAGAGGGAGGGAGGGAGAAAGAGAGGGAAGGGAAAAGAAAGGTAAAGATAGTCCTTGCCCTCAAAGAATCTCCATTCCAATAAAGAAGACAATGTTCACACAACCACATACAAATCAGCTAAATACAGGATAAATTAGAGACAGTCTCAGCAGAATGAAAAGGCACTGGGAAAGGCTTCTTGAAGAAGACTGGATTTTAGTTGTGTTGAAGGGAAATCATGAGGTAGAGGTGAAGAGGGAAGGCATTCCAAATTTGGGGAGTGGGGGTGAGTAGTGAAAATGAACTGAGATAGAAAATGGAGTACCATGTACAAAGAAGAGCAAGGCTGAATCATAGAGGAAGGGAGGGGAGTAAAGAAAATGGAAAAGATAGAAAGGGGAAAGGTTATGAAGGATTTTAAAAGCTAAAGAAAATACATTGTTTGTTCTTGAAAATAATAGGCAACCAATTGAATAGGGAGGGGTGACCTGGTAAAACTTGAAAATCCCAGCCCTGCCATTATTAGCTGTATGATTTTGGGGAAGTCATTTCATTTCTCTTAATCTCAGTTTCCTCTTTAGTAAAATAAATTAGTTGGGCCAGATGTTAGCTAAAGTCCTTTCCAACTCTCCCAGTACTCTTTAATTTGGTGTGCCTCCAATTCCACACATATTTATTGAGTTTGTGCTATACACAAGACCATACAGAGATGAAAAATGCATAATCCTTACTCTCAAAGAAATGATAGGTTAGTAGGGAAGGTATTCTCTGAATACTTCAGACACTTAAGTATAACCCTAGGTGGAATGGCTGTCCTAAGGGAGGTACAAAGAAAATGTTCTAGGGCCTCAGAGAAGAGAGGAGAAAGTTTCCTGAAAGACAAACCAGATTCCTCATTGCCCTAGTTTATACTTTATACTTTGGTATTTCATTACATTCAACACAGCGGATTTGTCATAATCTGTTTAGTATTGCTCTCTGATTAAGATATCAAATTAGAAAATTTTGGATCTGAAGGGAACCTTAGAGGTCCTCTAGTTCAAACCAGAATTAGAGGTCTTCTACTTCAAGTCCAGGGGTGTTTTGAAATGTTTATTCAATGTAGATTGGCTTTCCAACAAGATTTTAAATTAGTTTGGAACCACATAGCCATCTTGTAGGTCATAAACCTTCTATGGTCTTAGGCATTAGAGCTAGAGACTTAGGATTCCAGTACCAAATATTCTCACTAACCTTCTGTATAAACAGGTACCAAAAAGACCTTTAAATGGGTCCCTTTACCTCTCTGGGTCTCAGTTTCCTCAAGTACAAAGGCATGAAATTGAAAAGACTTCTAAGGTCCCTTCAGTCTCTCTTAATACTAGTCAATTCAATCCAGTAAATGTTTACTAAATCCTATGGTATTCTTATACACTGTCATAGAAGGTCAAGGAAAGGAGATTGAGACAATCTCTGCCCTCAGTAGTTTATAATTTAAATGTCTATTACTAGGACTCCATGAATCTTTGAAGACACTTTATAAGTTTAAAATGCCAAAGAAGAGAATATCTTTTAATTAGATTTGAAGCATCAGGAGGGTTGAACATCTTATATCTCTTTTATAGGTCTACAGTACTGAATGAAAGGCTGAAGTAAGAGGAGGAATTCAATAAATACTTGTGGAATGAAAGGATGAATGATTGAATGTCATTTGTCACTATGCCATGATAATAATTTCAATGATCACAATGGTGATTACAATGCCAGAGCCGTGCTCTATAAATGGCCTTCTGGTTTATCAAATATCACTTTTTATTCTTCTGTAAATAAACTGTTTCTGATGAGGCCCAGGTTAGACCGCAACTTCTTTGACAAATAGTGTCATGGGTATTATTTGCAAGGTATTATTTGTGTTAAGACCAATTAATGAGAATTTGAACCCAGGACCAGAAATCTTCTCAGCCCCTGAACTGAGAAATTGGAGAGGTAAAATATACAAGTTTAACTTGAAATATTCTTTTTTTAAATTTCTTTTCTTAGGGTGAATATCTTGCGAGGCCTGGGGCTTATACTAAGATCGTATGGAGAGACCTTATTTCCACTTAAAGAACAGAAATCTTCTAGCTTTCAGTGATTTATTGGCAGGATAGTGGATCCACTGACCTCCTTGCTAAGCCCCAAAGGTCCTATGTTGGGAATCAAAGAATAACTAGACAATTCAGCAATCCAGAGTTGCTTCTTCTTTCTGCTTTCTGAAAGGTCTTCAGTGGTTTGCAGGATCATTTCCTTAATGCATCCCCATGCTCTATTAACCTTTTTTTTCTTAGCCTAGATTAAGTGAGAATGTTTCTGGGTAAGAGAAAACAAATTTAAAATGAACCCAAACGAATGTCCATTAGAAGAAGACTTTCTCCTACTACTAGTAGTAATTTTAATGATTGTAATAATGTTTATAGAGCTCCTTAAGGTTTACAAAGAACTATACATTTGCTCTTCATAATAATTCAGGCAATTAGGTGTTATTATTATACCAATTCTACAGGTGGGGAAACTGAGGCACAGAACAGTTAAGTGACTTAGAGGCACAGAGTTACTATGTGTCTGAGTCTAGATTCGAACTCTGGTCTTCTTAACAACAGGTCCAGTGCTGCTGCCTTTGTAGCTGAAGGATCAAACTCATATCTGAATCAAAGAATTTGGCAATTGGAAGAGACCTGTTAGGAGGTCATTATGTAATGGAAAAAACCCTGGATTTGGAGTCGGGGACCTACTCCTCAAATGACCTTGGGCAAATCACTTCCCTGTTGTGGTCCTTGGTTTATATACCTTTAAAATATTTTGAACTACATAACTATTAAAGTCCCTTCCAGCTCTAAATTTGTGATCTTATGATCATATAAACCTAGGAACCCCAGAGGTCATGTGGTCTAACTGTGCCAGGGCAGGCATCTTCTCTATAACATACCTCATGTTGTAAGCCAGTCTCCGTTTGAAAACCTTCACTGACAGGAAAGTACCTCTCTCTAGGCAGTTCATTCTATTTTTGGCTAGCTTTGTTAGTTTTTTTTTAAATATATATTGAAGACAAACCTGCTTTTCTGCAACTTTACTCGTTGCTCTGAGTTCCACCCTTGCGGCAAAGTAAGACAAGCCTTATTCCATAGTTCCCTCTCTTTCCATTTTCTAGCACCCCTTTTGGGGTTGCCCGCTTGTTTAAAATGTAAGGTTCTTGAGGAGAAAGAAATGTCTTGCTCATTGTATTGTATGTTTATATTCACAATGCTTAGCACAAGATCTTGTACACAGTTAATGCTCATTCTCCTATTGATCCAATCATTTGTTCCCTTCTGTACATGACAGGTTTTCACATTACTTGATAATGATTGTCATGGTGGTTGTATCATGTAGTGGGAAGACCACTATATATAAAGTCAGAAATCCTGTGCTCAGTCACTTAATACCCATATAACCTTGGGCAAATTATCTAATTTTTCCAGGCCCTGGTCTCCTCATTGGTAAGGAATGCTTGAACTAGATAATCTGTACAATCCTTTCCATTTTTAAATCCCCAACCAAATATAGAGTATTTTTAACTCATTTATGAGCACTGATTAAATGAGAGGAGGAGAGCAGGCTGGATTGCTGTCAGAAAAATGGAAATCTCCTTTAGTAATCCCAAACTTCTACAAAGGACTTATCTTTTTTAATACCATATTTTACCAATATCACTGTGTGGTTGTGTAAACTGATATTCTCTGGCTCATTATCCCCCAGTTAATCCAGTTCTATTGCTCATCAGAGTTCTTGTATACTCTAAAAGTCTTATGGGGGGTCTCCCTTCTCTAATGCCATCCGCTCAAATCCCCAGAAGTTAGGTTCCCTTCAATGTTAGGTGCCAGTGACTAGCACTTCACTTCCACTTAACATTCAATGTCAATTAGTTTTTACAAAAAAAGCTATTTACTTCAAAAATACAGCAAGAACCAAGATACATAAATGTCCTTTCAATCCTTGCGGTCATATTTTCTACTTTTCCTTCTTGGTCTCTGGGAAGAGTAGGCACAAGTCTTACCTCGGTTCTTACATAGCATTGATCTCATCAAGTTCATGTACAGATGGAACATATCTTGCTGCTTTACTGGAGTTAGAGGGTTGCTCCTTGCTCCTTTGAACATGGCTACTCATGGGCTACCAAACTCAGCCTACACCTTTATTCCCAGATTCCTGTAGCTTGTAAACTCACTGGGTCAGAGACCCTACTCTTATCACCTAGAACAGAAAAAAGCAAGAGCAGTGGCCCAGGACAGAGGTCCATTTGTTGGGGCTGCATGACTTCAGAGAAGAGAAGGTCCCTAGGCCAGAGGTGTCAAATCTAGGACTGCTGCAGGCCTGAACCAGATTAAAATATAATTGGTAAATATTTAACATAGTAAATAAAAATACAATAAAAACAGACAGCATTACATTTTCACAATTAAGTCAATATATCCCGCATTTGAGTTTCAACCACTATCCTAGGCCCCTTCCTTTTTAACACACAAGTTTTATCACATTACATGAATGACAGAATCACACCACCAGGGAGAGTGAAGCCAAAAGGACAGAGATGAAATAGAAGGTGCCTAAGGCCTTTGGAATGCTTCAGCAGCTAGTCAGTGGGCCCCCTTTCACCACACGGCCACCTGACTGGAACTGTTATGGAATATCTAAACAAACTCCACAGTTTCTCCAAAGCAGTTATCAAGAGCTTAGAGTCTAACAAGGTGAGGAGTCAGTCATACAAATAACTGTACTATAAAGAAGAATGTGATGAGTTCATTAATTGATGTATAAAATGTTATCGTAGTCCATGAAATGAAAATCCTTACTTTAATAAAATTTTATTGATATATTTTATTCTTTATTATTTAAATTTCTACCTGTATTTGTCCCTCCCTGTCACTGAAAGTCATCTCTTATAATAAAAAAATTTGAAAGACAAAGAGGAAGATTTTTTTAAAAACAGCAAAACATCAATATATAGGGACCAATCAATATACATGGGAGCCAGTATGTTGGGAGAGGAGGAAATCTGACAATACACACATAATCTCACATTTGTGGACCCCCTTCCCTGCAAAGAAGTGGTTTGAGCTAGCGTTTTCTCTTATCTTTTTCTTCTTTGGGGCTAAGCTCATTCTTTGTCATTTTTCAACATTTATTTTCATTTGTTTTGTGGTGGTTGTCTTTTTTTTCTGTTGACACTGTGGTAGTCTTTGTGTATGTTATTTTCTTAGCTCTGCTTACTCCACTTTGGATTAGTTCATGAAAGTCTTTCTATGTTTCTCTGTATTCATCATATTCATCTAGAAGCATCATTTTATAGGATATTTTACCTGGAAGAATTTGTTAGAAAAAGAGTTAATTCCTATTTTCCCTTCTCCAACAAAAACAAATTATTTCTTTCATTTCCCAACACATGTGCTCTCTAGTATAATCTTGCCCTTATAGGTGAAAAGCCTATAATCTATTTCTGTGGGAACTTATTGAGAAAGGATCATTTTCTTTCTTTCTTTTTCTTTATTATTAATATACAATTTTACTTGTCCTTTGGGCAGGTCATCAAAGAAAGCCTGCCTGAGTTCAACTTTGGAAGAAGGGGTTAATCCAGCAGACAAGGATTAAATTGGTTTCAGCATTGCTTTATTAAGATCTCACATTTTAATTTATATTGTTCTGCTCCCCACTGACCTCTGTCCACAAGCCCAAGGAAAAATACCAGCAATTCTCCAACCAAATATCTTTGCCAAAATTGTGAAACCCCCAGAGGGAATCATACAGAATCTGAATTGGGGGAAGCAAACCAGGCTAATTAAAGGTTGGAAAGCCCTCAGCTGTGGAGTTAGTGCTTTATCCACTATAGTTCTACAGCAGGTCTCATTGAGAGAGGTCAAGATGAATGAGTCACCCAGTCAGTTGGAAGCTGATGCTGAGAGGCAGGAGGAGGACAGGATCGTGCAGTTCCTTTAATAAGTCTGAAGACCAGTCTGGGGTTGGTTTTAGTCTATGATGGAGGGATAAGAGGTACAAGAGCCAAAAACTAATGGACCATCTTAATAACTGATGCATATCTGGGTCCTGAAGTCATAAAATGGTCAGTAAGTTTAGTCTGCAATACTAACTAAATCCTGTTTCCCCATACCAACTGCTTATTTATTTGTAAGGGGGCAATATTAAAGGTCTGCCCACTTCTCCCACTATTCTCTTAACCTAGCTTTAGGCAGTATTATGCTGCTTTTCCCCCTTATGACAGCCCTACCCCCTCCTTGTCTCTCTCTTTTTCCTGATGGATACCTTGGCTTTAGCTGGCATTAAATCACATTATATGTCTCATCATTATAACAATTTCTTTTAATAGCTCTCCAAATACTTGGCTCCCCTTGGATAGCATTGAGAAAAGGTGCCTTGCATTTTGTAACAATTTTATAAAGAGCCATAGATGGAAAACTAGGAAGAATAAAGATGCTGGTTCCTCTTGTCCCCTGCTGGGGAAAAAAAGAGATTTTTTTTTTCTGAGATTATCCTGCAAAATGTCACAGGCTTTGACCTCATGGCCTCAACCTAATAATTGTATCCCTGCTCATGCACCAAATCTGAATGGTTTTGGAAGAGAGACTTAAGCCCTCTTATCTTTAAAATGGGCCTTAGATTATCTACCTAACTCATAAGGATGTTGTGGAAGTTAAGTCAACTTGGTAAACTATTTTGAGATAACAGTGCTAGCATCTTGTATTTGTGTAACACCAATCTCAGATTTCCAAATCGTTTCTGGACTTAGAAAAAAAATTTAATAAATGTTTGCAGCAGCTCTAAGAGATAGAGGTAGGGGGCAGGTATTACCTACATCTTACAGAAGAGAAGACAAGCTTATCTGAGGTCATAGAGTCATGGACAGAATTAAGAAGAGAAGTAGTTCAAATGTCCCTATTTCCCATCCTGTCCAGGTCTTTCCCCACAAAGTAGATAATTGTTTTTTCAAAAAGAGAATTCTACAAGCCCACTTTTTCTCCCTTTTTTCCCCAGCTCTACTGTTCACCATTTGCAAAATGTCTTCCTAGTTACTAAGGAATGACTTGAATAATCAAATTGCAAAAGAGAAGCATGATATAATATCATTGTCAATGTGTGAACCAATTAAGATTTCTTTTCCTCATTTAACTAGTCATACTGATTGGAATATGAAATAGAACTACATGCCATGACTAAGTAGGTTTATTTAGGAATGATATTATTAGACTTTTAAAAATATACCCTTTATAGAAAAGCCTTAGAGTGTATTAACAATTTCAAAATATAGGCTTAACATGATCTAAAAATTGTTATTTAAAAAGTCTAACTGAACCACAGAATGATGAAACTATGGAAAATCAGAGTTGAATGAGATCTTGGGAATTGTCTGGACTAACTCCCTCTCTTGACAGATGAAGAAATTGAGGCCCAGAGAACAAAACTCTTGTCTTGAAGTTATTCCATTTTTTCCCCTCAACTTGCCATACAACCTAGAAAGATTCAGGGAAAACTAAGGCCATGAAAATAACTCTAAAATCTTCCTCCTCGTTCCAACCCCGCCCCTACCCTATCCTTTCCAAATGATATATTGAAGTGGAAAGAAATGTTCTATAACTTGAGCCTTTAGACTTAATAGATTTTTAAAATTTTTATTTATTTTGTATTTTATTATTTATTTTATTTTCTGAGGGTTTCTTGAGGAATAGGAAAGGGAAGGAGAGGAGGGGAGATTACAGATCTCTAAGGCAATGATGTCAAACTCAGATAGAAATGGAAGCCATTAAATTGTTCACGAAGATCTCTGTACATTTTGCCTTAGAAAATCATGTTTATATATTTCTTTTTAAAATTAATATATCAAATAGGAACCTCATTTAGATCTGGTTCTGGTAGCAACCAGAAATGGTATGGTCCATATGCTGCCTAGGAGCTGCTTATTTAACACCTCTGCTCTAAGGTATCTGATTCCCAAGCTAAGTGGAAAGGGACCAGGAACCGAAAGAACTAGTGACTATATCTCATTATGCAAAAGGCTTCAGTTTGGTTTTCCAAAGAGATGTTCCAGGTCAGTCTCAAAAAGGCAAACAGCCAAATTCAGGGTTAGAGTATGCTTCCTGATCCAGCTCTATGGACTGGGTTCTAGTGATAGGACACCCCCAATTTCCAGAGGCAGCTTATTCTTCCTACAGAGAGGCTAATTATTAGAGTCATTCTGCTTGGCCCTAGAGAACAGAGGATGTAAAGAAAGCTCAGTGCAGGGAACAGCTCTTCCTAACAACTAAATCTATTCAAAAATGGAGAGCTATCCTAGGAAATAGTGATGCCCCATGATTAGAGGTCTTTAAATTGAGGCTGATGACTACTTGCCAAGTTTATTATAGAGGAGACTCCTGTCTAAATAGGGATTGGAGTAGGTCAGGGAACTTAGAAAAAGCTAAACTTTTGATAGTTATATTTCAGTATAGTTGATTTCTTTTGTAATCATATACATCTTTATGCTTGTCTACATATCATGTATACATTTATGTCCATATATATGTGTATGTGTGTATATATAAATATATATATATATACATATTCATAGGAGTTAACTTTTTTTTAAATGAACCCTTCCAATTCTGTAATTCTGTAAAGATCTGTGAGTATTAATGCTAACATAAAAGGAGTGGCTGTTATCTCCAAGGCAATACTCACAGCACCGACCGTGAATATGCCGGTATAGTTCCGAATCTCAAAGTATAACAGACTCTCCACATGGAAGACAGAAGCAAAACATTTATTCAGACACCAGAAAGCCAAATCCATCATAGCAACAAAGAAATCTATGTGCAATAACAATGCAGAGGGCAGTATCAGCCCAAGCCTTCCCCCGCTAGGCTTCCCACAAACCAGATCCGTAAAACAAATCACAAACAGGCTCCTTAAACAAAATGACAAACATGCTCTCCTACTCATGCTATTTGCCTGCTTCCTCTGTTCTGCCCAGCTCTGACTAGTCTGACCAACTTCCTCTCAGCTGTGCTCCAGCTCTGCCTCTTCCTGTTACATCTGTTCTGCAAGCTCCTCCCACCACATTTGACTTAGGTTTCCATGTGATTTAATCAGGTCATATGAGCCTTTAATGGATGGGAATGATCTTCAAATTAAGCAAAAAATAATACATTAATATGATGGCTTAGAAATAAAAGGAGGAAATCAATCCAAGGATAAGTAGTAGAGGACAACAAACCTTGATCAATTTCCTGCTGCCTGACTATTCTGGCATAGTGGTGATCTTGGGTAAGTCAAATTTCCTTTTCTGAACCTAAGTTTACAGCTCTGTAAAATGAGGGATTTCAGTTCAACTCAAAGCAACACAAATTTATTCAGTGTTATTCTCTTCAGTGTTGGGCATTGGGGATGAAAAAAGTACAACAAAAAATAATAAGTTGGAATACATCTTTAAATTATTTCCAGATCTAAGTTCTGCAATCCTTTGTTTCATCTCGGCCCTGTGGAGTGGAGATAGCTAAGGGTTCCCCCAGCTCTTCTCAAATCAGCACAACCTTAGTATTTTAATACCCAACAGAAACAGTACAGCTGTTATGTAGGGGCAGAACTTGTATCTTCATTTTCCTGCTCCCCAGGTGAAATTCCAATTAGATAGCACTCCCCAATGTGCTTCTGCTGAAAGGTAGAATCTCTGGAACCACTCATTAATTAATGTGTGTGTGTGTGTGTGTGTGTGTGTGTTTCCATTTCATTTAGGCTTGGAAGGACCATTGTGTTCAAGAAAACTGAAGCAATTTTATCCTAAAACAATCAAAATTATAAAATTTTAGTACTGGAAGGAACTTTATGGATCATCTAGTCTAGGGGTCTTCAAAATTTTTATTTTCAGGATCCCTTAACATTCTTAAATATTATTAAAGACCTCTGACAGAGCTTTTGTTTATATGGGCTTTATCCATCAGTATTTACCAATATTTGGAAATTAAAACAAATTAGTATTATTATAAAAGTAATTGACTTCAATGACTGCCTGAAAAGGTCTCAAAAACTTTCCTCCCCTCAACGTCACCTGACATTTAAGAACCTGATTAATTATATTTCTGTATTATATGTGCATATAGTCACATCTAGTCATGTCACCTTTGTACAGAGGAAAAAAGGGTCCCAAAAGCTGAGCAAATTATTCAAGAACTCACAGCTTCTTCATGGTAGAATTGGAACTGAAAACCTTTGGAATGTGACTTCCACTTCAGATATTCTCTAAGGTCAGGTCTCTGAAGAAACCCTCATTGTGCATCCATAGAGTATGGGGCCTTGGAGATCATCTAGTCTAAGGCCCTATTTATTTAAAGATATCAAAAAATGTCCATGCAGCAATCCCCTGGACAGGCTTACATGGGTGGATTCAGTACATTAATCTGCTTTACATACTCTGAGAGATTTGTGGTAACTTTAAGGAAGGAATTGTTATAATAAATAAAAAAGGTGCCTTAACCACAACAGGATGTGAATATACCCAATTTATTCCCTGCAAATGTTACAGTACCTGAAGGCTGATCTAGGTTCAGGAAAGGGTTTAGATAAAGCCAAACTGATAACTTCATTGTGGATCATTAAGGGAAGTATCAAAAGCTACTCCTACCTATCTCCTCAATCCATTATTTTAACCAGATGTCCCTATTTGGTTTCTGCATCAAGCTGAGATTCCACCTACCCTTTTAAACTAATTATTTCCCTAGACTACATTACTAAAAGAGCCTAAGAACTTGGGTTTGTTTTTTGTTTTGTTTTTGTTTTTTGGGGGGGTATTTGTTTGGTGGGGAGTTTTTTTGTTTTATTTATTTTGTTTTTAGAACTGGCAGAGATATAAGTGGCATAATATGTGTAAACTGCCCAATTTGAAATCAGAAAGAGTTGGACCCAAATCTTACCTCAGATATTCACTACCTATGTCACCTTAGGCTTACCTCTTAACCTCAGTTTCTTCATTTGTAAAATAATGATAATAATAGTAGAATTAACCTCACAGGATTCTTGTTGGAATAAAGTGAGATTATGCAAAGTATTATTAGCTATTATTATTATTATTAACCATATCTAGAGCAAGGGTCCTTACATGTAATGATCCCCTTTGATAGTCTGTTAAAACCTATGGACCCCTTCATGCAATAATGTTTCTTGAATAACTGAAGGAAATACTAAATTCCATTTAGAGGATAGTGAAACTAAGTGTATTTCCTCTCATCCAAGTTCTCATGCCCTCTGAAGTTACAGTGGCTTTGGGGCTTAAGGACCCCAGATTAAGACCATATAATCTAGTGAGAGACTGATGCATTCCTGAAGCTTATTGTCCACAGCTATCGCTTTGTGAGCCAATAATTAAGTTGCCCTGACTTCTTTGATGTGCTAACATCAGTATGTAGGTCTCCTTATTCTCTCCTTTTGTTAGAACTGTGCCTGAGAACCCTGTGTCAACTGACTTAGTAAAGGGAAATTTTTTTCATGACATTAGGAAAACACAAAAAATTCCATAATGAAAGTAAATCTATTTGCCACATGTGACCAGTATCTTTTCACACAATGGTGATTAAGCCATAAACATTAAAACCATGACTACTGGTTGCAACCTCCTAGAGGAATACCCTCATTTCTAACAATATTCATTGTTATAAAATTCAATTGTGGCATAATTTGGCCATATTTTTTGAGATAACTGGAATTTAGTCATTGCTGGCAAATTAGTTTGACATTTTACCAGCCAGGGGGTTATTTGTATTGACAAGACAATAAAAATTCTTGTCTATCACTGTCACCTTTAGCTCTTCACTTGACTCTGGAGGAGCTTAATGGAGGAAAGAGAATAATGATGAAGGGAAGAAACTTAGAAATGTAATGATCTGTGAATGATATTTGCAGTTTTTCATCATTACTGCTTGTATGATCAGTGTTGCCTTAAAAAATAATCCTCTGTCCAACTGAAAAGGAAGTCAAACATATAGATAAATATATGCAAGATTTTAAAATGAAACAAAAGCCTATTTTCTTAATCTTTATCATAATGATAAAGAAAAATTCTAGATGGCACAGTGGATAGAGTGCCATGCCTGGAGTCAGGAAGATACATGTTCATGAATTAAAAAAGAGTCTCAGACTCTTACTAGCTCTATGACCCTGGGCAAGTCACTTAACCCTGCTTGCCTCATTTTCCTCATTTGTATAATGAGCTGGGGAAGGAAATTGCATACCACTCCAATATCTTTAGCAAGAAAAATGCAACTGGGGTCTTGAAAAGTTGGATAAGATGAAAAACATTGATAATAAAAGGAAAGGAAGAGGGGAGAAGAGAAAGGAAGGAAGGCTGGCCCCTTAGACTCCACTCTTTCAAGAGATACCTTCCTTGGCTATACTAATGGATTTGTTCAAAATTTGGTGATAGTAGTGTTAGAAGTGAATCTAGATAGTCACTATCTGATTTATGACTCCTATGATCATATGATTCTCTCTTTCTTTTTTTTCATAATCAAAACATTCAAGTTGTCCATTGGAGGATCTGCCATATAGATGCTTTCTGCCATTGCCTTTTAGGGTTTAAACCATGGAGTCCCCGTTTCCATTGTGCTTCACTCTCAGAACAATACCAAAATGCAGCTGTCAGAGAAGGTACTGTCCCATAGTAAGGCATCTCCTTTTACCCCAATCTATATCCTTGTTTGTTGACTTTTTTCTAGATTTGCTTGGAAATCTCCTCCCGGCATCCATGTTCTCTCCAGTTGCCAATTGTTTCCAGATTTTTCAACTCCATTGCCCTTCCAATGAACAATTTGGGTGCTTTAAATGTATGAAGAATACAGCAAAAGAAAGGTCATATGATTGTAGGAGGCATAAATCAGATAATGAGGGTGCAGAGTAAACAAAAAGAGAAGATGGATGAGAAAATAAAAGAAATTATTTTTTAAAAGGTTCAAAAAATGAAATTTAAAAAAACTAATGAACAGGACTAGCTAAATTGGAGAAAAGTAAAGAAGAAGCTACCTGACTAACTGAAAGGGGAATAAAGAGGAAGGTAGAGATAAAAGTAGGAGAGCAGAATTAATAAATGAAAGTCTAAAGGGGTAACAAATAAAAAGATGGGATTAGGGTTGAGAGGAAGAGAATCATTGGGAATTGTGACTTTAACAAAAAGATTAAAACAATAAATACTACTGTATTTACTGCAGAAGAGGGTAAAGATCATAACTTTAACAAAAAAATTCAGAGATAGGTGAAGGAAAATATAAACCTAACTCTTTTAACTTTAAATTTGAATGGATTAATCAATCCAATAAAATGAAAAGTTAAAAACTGGAAAACAAACCCTACAATATGTTGTTTATAAGAAACACATTAAAAAATAGACATGCACAAAATAAAACTGAGGTGATAGAAAACATTTATTATGTATCAATGAATCCAAAAAAGCAGTACATGCCATATGCTATCAAAGAAAAATCAAACATTCAAAAAACAAAAAGGGACAAACAAGAAAACTATATTATGCTGAAAAGAACCATTGACACCAAACCAATATCAGTAATAAACATATGCTTCAAATGACTTAGCATCTAAATTCATAAAGGAAACATCATCTGAACTTCAAGAAGACAGACAATAACACAAAAGAGACAAGTGACTTTAATATCTCAGTTTTGGATAAATCTGGCAGAAAGATAAATAAAATGGAAGATATGAAACTGAACAAATTTCTGGAGAAGCTAAAAAGTCTAATTGGAATTCATCTTCTCAATGGAAAAGCAAAAGAATATGCATGTTTCTATGCACCACATGGAACTTTTACAAAAATTGACCATTCTCAGAGATATTGCAAGCAAATGTGAAAAGATATGAATAATCAGTGCATTCTTTACAGACAATATAATATTTGTGGGACCACAAATATAAGATACAGATCCAAACAAGATTTAACAATGAAATGTTAAATAATTAATGAACCAAATAACAAATCACAGGAACAATTAATAACTATGGTAATGATGAAACAATATATCAAAACTTCTAGGGAACAGCTAAAGCAGTCCTCAGTTGAAAAAGCATATTTCTATCAAAACCCATTAACAAAACAGAAAAAGAAGGTAAAACTGAATATGCATTTAAGAAATTAAAAAATTAACAAATAAACAAACAAAAACTGCAAAGAAGGGATATTAAAATGTAGAGGGGAAATAGACAAATCTGAAACAAAATAGGCATTATCAATAAAACTAAAACCAAACTTTTGAAAAAGACTAATGAAATTAGTAAACCCTTAGTTAATCAGAATAAAAGAAGAGATCAGAAAAACAAATCAATGAAACTGCAAGTGAACAATGAGAAACCATAGCAAAAACAGAAGAAATGAAAGAATAATGAGAACATATGCAGACATACGCTAATAACACTCAGAACACAAAACAGAGGAATACCTTCAAAAATATAAAATACCCAAATGATTCGAAGAATAGAAAGATATCTTAAATAATCTAATCTCAAAAAAGGAAATAGACCTAGCCGTAAATGAACAACCAAAGGGGGAGAAAAAGACCCTAGGCATGACAAGTAATTCACAGGAAAGTTCTATTCAACTTTTAAAGAAGAGTTAATATCCATGCTTCACAAATTATTCTCAGAAACTGAGAAAGAACCCTACCAGAATCCTTTTATAAGAAAATATAGCCCTACTACGTATACCAAGTAAAGATAAAACAGAGAAAGAAAATTATAGGCCAATATCATTAGTGAATATTGACAATATTTTTAAGAAAATTCTATAAGATTTATCCAAAAAACCATTCATTGTAATCAAATGGGATTTACACCAGGGATGCAAAGATGGTTCAATAGTAGGAAAACAGTAATATAATGAATCATGTTAAAAATAAACAAACATCCAAAACTACATGGTGATGCAGAAATAGATGCAGTATAAGTCTTTATCAAAGTACAATACTCTTTTACACTAAAAACTCTACAATGTACAGGCGCTTTTTAAAATATGATAAAAAAACTATCTAAAACCAAAAACAAGCATCATATATAATAGGGACACACTGGAACTTTTTCCAATAAATACCAGAGTAAAACTTGAATGCCTATTTTCCCCATTATTATTTGATACAATTCTGGAAATGTTTAGTGATATAATAAGATAAGAGAAAGGATTTAAAGGAATAAAGTAGGTAAGAAGAAATAAAACAATCTTGTTTGCTGACGATATCATGATTAACTTAGAAAAACTCAGGAAATTAGTAAAAATACTAAATGAGTCAATAGCTTCAACAAAGTTGTAGGCTATAAAATACATCCTCAAAAATCAACAACATTTCTATATAATAATAACAACACAAAGAAGCAATATTAAAAAGGGAAATTCCTTTCCAAATAACTACAACATGCCCAAAATATCTGAGAATCAAGTTCCCAAAACATTGAAAAGATTTGTATAGGTTGAATTATAAAATGCTCCTTAAAGAATTACAGAGCAACCTAATTGCCTGGAGAAATATTCAGTGTTCACAGCTAGGACATGCCAATAGAACAAAAATGACTCCTACCAAAATTAATTTACTCTTTTAATGCTGTACTAATCAAATTGCCAGGGGGATATTTCACACAGCTTGATAAAATAATATCAAAATTCATTTGACAAAACAAAAGGTCTGGAATAACAAAGGAAAAGAAGATGAAAAGAAGAATGAAAGGGGAATGGCACTTACAGAGCTTAAACTATATTATAAAAAAGCAGTCATCAAAACTATCTGCTTTTGATTACAAAAGGGAAGAAAGATAGATCAATGGAACTGACTAGGAGAAATTTAGAAACAATAGAATCCAATAATCCAGTGTTTAGACAGTGGAAAACATCTTATTTAGGGAAAAAAATCTCATGATAAAAAAAAAAAACCTTCTGAGAAAACTGAAAAAGTCTGGCAAAAATTAAGCTTAGACCAACACTTTACACCATACTTCACAATACATTCTATATGGAAACATGAACTTAATATTAAGGATCATACTATAAAAATAGTAGATGAGAAACAGATAATGCATGTCTCACAACTATGCATAAGAGATACATTCTTAACCAAAGAAGAGATAGAGGCAACTACAAAGGATAAAGTAGATAACTCTGA